>NC_142285.1:25223571-27623571 GCF_965620075.1 Prunus avium | reverse complement strand
TCTAATATATACAAAATATGAAGATCTAATTTTCTTTTGCAATGCAGAACATTTGCACAAGAAGATCTTACAGTTCATACGCTCTATACCAGGCAAAGTATGGGAGATCTTACAGTTCATATACTATGCAACAGGCAAAGTAGCTGACTCTCTAATCCAACTTACATATAATTCAAAGTATACTTAATTGAATTATGAATTTATGATCGAGTTTTTCACTTGTGTCGCAGAATGGGTATCCCAGTTATATGTATTTGCGCTCACCAACAAGTGCTACAGTGATGTCCCCCTTTATCTGCTTCCATTAAGCTGTGTAATCTCTTACCTAGGTAATGTGAACTGCTTGAAATCAGTTACTGTGTAGCATTTTGCAGTTTTAGCTATTGGTAACTGAAGAATAAAAGCATTTTGGTTTTTTTATTTTCAATATTTGGTTTTTAAGTTAAAGAGATAGAGAGACAAAATGAGAAAGAAAGGAGGAGAGAGACAATCTTTGGTTTTTATTTTATTTTCAAGATTTGGTTTTTAAGTCCACTTTTTGTGAACTGCGCAGGAATATTGCACACAGTCATATGCGTGTTTGGCTTTCCCTGTGCAACTGCATTAATAATATACAAATGGAAAAGGAGGCACTTGTCAATGCATGACAATATAGAGGACTTTTTGCAGAACAATAAGCTTGTACCAGTAAGGTACTCTTACTCAAACATAAAAAAGATGGCCAAAGGCTTCAAGGAAAAATTGGGTGAAGGAGGCTATGGCTCTGTATACAAGGCAAAGCTTCGTAGCGGTCACCTTGTTGCCATCAAGATGTTGGGTAAGTCCAAAGCTAATGGGCAAGACTTCATCAATGAAGTTGCAACCATTGGAAGGATTCACCATGTTAACGTGGTGCAACTAATTGGCTTTTGTGTTGAGGGTTCAAAGCGTGCTCTCGTATACGATTTCATGCCTAATGGATCTCTTGATAAATACTTATTTTCTCAACAGGGAGTTATCTCTTTGAATTGTGAGAAAATGTTTGAAATTGCGCTTGGAGTGGCTCGTGGTATTGAATATCTGCACAGAGGATGTGAAATGCAAATTCTGCACTTTGACATCAAACCTCATAACATTCTTCTTGACGAGAATTTTCTTCCCAAGGTGTCTGATTTTGGATTAGCAAGGCTATGCCCGCTCGATAATAGCATTGTATCTTTAACAGCAGCAAGAGGAACTCTCGGATACATAGCACCAGAGTTATTCTATAAAAATATTGGAGGTATTTCATACAAAGCTGATGTCTATAGTTTTGGAATGCTGTTGATGGAAATGGCTGGCAAAAGAAAGAATTTAAATGCAACCATAGAGAAGTCAAGCCAAATATACTTTCCAACATGGGTTTTTGACCAATTGAGTGAAGGAAAGGACATAAAAGTTGGAGACGCCACAGAGGAGGAAGAGAAGATCATAAAGAAGATGATCATTGTGGCATTGTGGTGCATACAAATGAAGCCTAGTGACCGTCCTTCTATGAATAAAGTAGTTGAGATGCTTGAAGGAGAAATTGAGAGCCTTGAAATGCCTCCAAAGCCTTTTTTGTATCCACAACAAATGCCAGAAGTGGTTCCTGGGGACAATTCAAGTACCACAAGTGCATCAACAGTTACAAATTCTACAGAAATTGTTTTGATTGCTGATGCGAATCAAACAATGTAATATATAGCAATCTTGATGTGCAAGGGAGATTACGTAATGAATAAGCACAATTAGACATTTGGAAGGAAATAAATTGTAGGATTTTCAAACGCTTCTTGCCCCCTTGTTGTAACACTCAAATTGTAGGATTTTCAGTAATTGCAAAATTCTATTAGGTATGATGTGCTCTATAGAGTGTTTAAAACCTCCTAACTCCTATCTTGTTGCAGATTGGAAGATCCCTATGAGCTAATTGCTATTAGGGTTTGTTGTATTGTTAGCTTGGGATTGTCTTCAATTGGTAGGACTACCCCTGTAGGTATTTGCACTAAGGGATTTGCCCTCCTTTTTGTTAATACGTTCATTTAATTACAAAAAGAATAAATTAAAAAAACAAGTCCATTTATTCTATCAAGTGCTTTCACAATTCTACACTCAAAGAAAACACTTTGAAGCTAGAATTACATTTAGATATGTGCAAGTAGCAGCTTCCCCAAGATATTGCAAATGGGGCAGCTGATTCACAATGGAATTCATACAAATATTTTCTTACCCCCTACACCACTAAAGTTTGTCCACCTTCCCATCAAGCTAATTCGAACTACAATAGTATATGTATAATCTAAAATGAAAAAGTTACAAGCTCAAATCACATTGTATTCATGCCTTCAAACACATTCATGAGAAACATGATAGAAGTAGCTCCCCTTTGCTGAAGGTCTGTCAGCTTAAGGATCTTCAAGTTCTTCATCCTTATCTTCTGCCCAAACATTCAAAATCAATTGATCCCTGCAAAATAGGAAACTTAATTGGAGGCTCACAGAATTCATTAGAAATCTACTTGCTAAAAGAGAACCCTCATTTAATTTGAACAAAGATGTAACAAAATAATTAATGTTATTCTACATAATAGAATTAGCACAGATTTTAAAGGAAACAGAAATTTCACAAAGCAGCATTTGTGCAATAGTTCAATCACCTGAGTTGTGTTCTTAATCTTTCGGTGGGAACTCATATTGGTAAGATATTTCAATCTCCTGAGATGTGTACTTAATCTTTTCAACGAAGAGGATGACGATGGCATCTCAAGCAGAGTCTCATTTTGTTAGTGCATGACAGATCAAAGCCATGATAACCGCAATGGATTGACTGCTTACCTTTAAGTCAAAATGGGAATCGGATGCACCGCATGCACTGCATCTGCATCTACTCTGCCATGCACTGCATCTGCATCTACTACTATGAGCAACCGGCATAAGAAGTTGACCAGAAGCATTATTTCTGATGAAAAAACAGCTTGCAACATTTTGGTCTCTTGCTAAGTTATTATCTATTGTATATAAGAAAGATATATACGGATAGATTTTGCATTATACCGTTTGCGTGCACACACACACATTTATATATGGATTTTTAGCCGTTTTGACGCCTGAACTATAAGGCAATTAGAACTTACCCCCCTGAATTATTTCATCTGCCAATTTAGTCCTTCTATTTGTTTAAAATAGTCAATATGGGACCTGTCGTTAGATTTCTGGATATTTCATCCATATTTCCGTCTAAATGGACACATGAGTTGCATGTGCTTTGATGGTAATGTGGATGTCCTCAGAAAACTAACGACAGGTCCCATATGGGCTTATTTTAAACGAATACAAAGACTAATTCGGCAGACGAATTAATTCAAGAGGGGTAAGTTTGAATTGCCTCTTATAGTTTAGGGTGCAAAACAGCACTTACCCTTTATATATATATGATTGTATTTGACCTGTGGACTGGTTCAATTGCATTACCAAAACTTTTCTTTTTCTAATCTACGAGAGATAAAAAATTTGAACTTGAGACCTCTTTCAACATTGAAAATATATAAATATCAGTAAGCTGACAACTAGTTGGTAAAATGCCTTCACTATTTTCATTAAGGATTAATGCTGAATTTTTTTTGTCTTTTGGGTTGCTTTTGGTTGACTAATCAGCTTATCCAAATGGCCATGTCTAATTAATATGTCCTCTTCCTTAATTTCGATAAATTCCTATTGGATTGAATGCCTCTTCCCTTCCTCCTAATATTCTCTCTCACCATGTCTAGAGGAAGTCTCCTATTTGTTGCACACATAGCCCTTCTTCTTCTTGTTCCTCCTATGTTATGTTTCCAAACATCCACCGTTGAAGATAGTACCCTTTCTTGTGCCAATATAAACGTAAAGTCTCCATTTCACTTAAAAGAAGGCCCTCAAAATTGTAGCCGCAACGCTTTTGAGCTATATTGTGAGAAAAATGTTACAATAATATGCTTGTATCGGTTAAAATATTACGTAAAGGCGATCAATTACAGTGACTGGACAATCCAAGTTGTGGATGCTGGTGTTCAGAAGAAAGAAAACTACTTCTCCAACCCACTTTACACTTTAACCTCCTACAACTATACTGATGATGGAGATCCTTTTTTCCCTGGTCGTTATTATAGTTACAAATATATTCAAGAACATAGTCTAGCGATACGTGAAGTGCCTATAATTTTTATCAGTTGAGCAAATCCAATGCATTCTCCTCGCTTTGTTGATACAGCTCCATGCCTCAACAAGAGCATGTTGAGTTGTATTCTAGCTAGTATTCTTTTAGCTTTCCTTGCCAACTTTGTAATAGGACATGTAATGTATTTCCCAAGCTCAAGGTTATTAGACTAGGTTAAATTGTTATCTAGTTGTTCTCCAGTGGCTTTGATCATCAATGGCTCAACATAATCAAGGGATGCCAAAGGTAAATTTTGCATTGCATTCATTTGATTGCATTATGTTATGACTAGTCATCTTTCATGTGTTTGACTAGTCATCTTTTGTGCTTAATGAGTTCTGCCAGCTCATTTCGTTTTCCAGCTGGGTCCTAACAAATTTTGTCTTATTCTTTAATATTCTTCTACTACCATCCATCTGTTTCAGACCTAGGAATTTTGGGTAAATGGTCCCTTCATTCCTTTTGGAGCCGTCACTTTAGGAAAGGTGTTTTTAAGAGGTTGTGAGTTTCTCCTCCTTTGCTCTCATTTCCCTTGGAGTGATTTCTCCATCTTTTCATAAATGAGTTTTTCAAATTGATTTTGAAAACTGCTTTGAAAGATGAAATCTGCATCTAGCTAAATCAAACAAATTCTCATATAGATCTAGGTCAGATTCTAGATTGATTTCTTAAAGAATATGGTTTCTTTAAGAAATTGATTATTTCATTTTGAATCCAAATTTCTTGTTCTTGTTTGGAGTTGAGCTGTGTGAGTTGGTGTCGTCGGATGAACGAGCTGAGGAGGAAGCTGTCATTGCCATGAAGAACTAGCTATAAGCTTTGCTAAGTTTGGAAAAGAAGATTGCATGGAGGCGGTATACCTCATTTTCTAAATAGATCTAGGTTTCCTTAACCTCGCTTGTGATTTCTCTGTAAGAGTCTTCTTTGCTTAGTGGATTGCCTGGTCGGATGATGACTCCCAATTTTTCCCAATGATGGGTTTATGGGTGAACAATTTTCTGGGTTTGTTGTTCATGTTTTTCTGGTGTTGTGTTCTTGTTGTTGACTAGTCATCATTTGGATGTTGCTATATATATTTGATCTTGATGTATTCACACACACTACTCACCTTAGTTGTTGCTAGCACAGGGGATGCCCTGATTGACGGGTCCTTTTGAGTGCCTAGGTTGTCACGAGTGATCTTCTAGGCTCAGGTATTGGCTGTTTCATCTGCGTGTGTGATTGTTGCTAGTTTATGACTAATAGTTGACTAGTCATATTGATCTCAGGTTAAGATTTGTGTAGTTGGTAAGTGTTTAAAGTAGCATTTAATTACCCCTTTTCACCTAAGTACTAATTTCATTTTTCCAATTCTTCTTTGTCCACTGCTTTAAGATTGTTTTCTTATGTCATGATTGGCTTGAATGGCTCCATAATGCGATTTGGGGGAGTCCTGCAAAATAACAAAAATGGTTGTGGCTTCACCTTCAGCATCTGTAGATGACTTGCAACATGTGGAATCGTTGAGGCAAACTGTACGACCAACGAGGGTAAAATCGAATGCCGTTCAAAAGGTATAGTGCATATGTTAATGATTTCTCTGTTCATACCAAAATTAACATAAGTTAATTCCTAGAGTTATAAGGCCAGTCTCTTGGTTAATTGACTGTGGCCCAAACCATCAAGAGTTTGCCCATCATCTGCAAAAGCCCAATTAGCGACTAGCACGGCCCAAAGCCCTTCGGACAAGTTGCAAACATTGACCAACACGTGGTCAACCAACGTTTCGGACACAAGCAGCACTTCGGAAACAAGTGTCCGAAGCTACAGTGCATGGCTTCAGACACTCAGACACTAGTGTCCGACACTACAATAACACTTCCGACATAAGAGATGTCTGATGCTACAGTTCCATTTCGGACAGAAAATGTCTGAACTACAATAAAATCCAATTAAGGTGTTTTAATAACCAATCTAAGTGGTTTTTAATCACAGTCCATTTAACAAACAACACGAACTAATTGGACAACAATTTGAGCTTTGTGTTGGAAACAATTCAAACTGTTTTGTTTATATAGGTGGTACGCACTGATTTCCAGCAAAGCAATAAAAAAAAAAGTCTGATTTGGCAGAGAATATTCAGTCCCTGAAAGGCAAAGAATGGTAAAAACCTCAAAGCTGGCCCATTGTGGCACCTCCTGCATAATAGTCCCAAAGTTCGAGACTGAAGAACACCTCCACTGATCAACTTGAAAGGCATTCGTGCATTATCTTGTAAATTCTTTATGGTTTGAAGCAGCAATGCCCATCAAGTCATCCTTTTTTTTGAAGACCTTGAAGCCTATAAATATAGGAAGAAAGCTCAATATCAAGGATCGAACAGGGAATCAATCAAACCTATATTTTGAACAGTCTTCAAAATACGTTTACTCTCGACAATCTTGAAGTAACCCAAACTCAAACTCTTGCAAAGCATCTCCCTGCAGACCAAAGCCAATTCTTGAATCAAATCCTCTCTGTTTCTTTGAGTTCCCAATTGACAACTCCTGATTGGAATTTTATTCTTTTCCTAAACACATACTCTGTCCAGTTCCCAGTTGACAACTCTTGATTGGAATTGCATTGCTATTGTTTGTAATCTATATGCTTTGCCAGCATCGCTTGGTATGATTTGATGGTTGGTCTCGATTTCCAGCTCACTTAAATCAAAACTCCTATCTGTGGTTCGGACAAGTTCTGCTTGCAAATATTCTGACAAACTCTCATCGGACATACTTTCTGCACTGTCTCAAGTAGATTGCAGTTATGTCCGATAGAATTTGTTTCTATCCGATAAGGCTCTTTTAGTTTTGTTGGAACTAGCTTTATTTTTATTTGTATTTATTATCAAGTATCAGTTGGATATATAATTGCTTTCTAGTATTATGTCATCCATCAGACACTTCTCATGCAAGGCTCGCTGTTGTACTCTTTGTCCGATGATAGTCTAAAATCATCATCCATCTTGCTTTTTATTCCATAACATGTGAAATATTAAAGTCCTCTTCACTGAGGCATAGAAAAGAACCTATCTAAAGCCAGATTCCCCTCTTTAGAGAACAATGGCTTTGATTAGAAGATAACAAAACAAGGGTGCAACACTTTAACAAGCTTAATCTTCACCTCACTCCCTCTTTCTACTAGAAGAGTATCACTAGTAGTGACACGCCTATTGCAAATCACCAGAGAGCATCTTTCGCCCACTTTAGGGCCTAGATCTCTCTTGTTTCACTTCCTTCACCAACAAGCCACCGCTAGCTGCCAACGCATAGGCTACTAGCGGCCAGGGGCATTGCAGTGTTCAAAACCTGACGAACATTCTCTTATTCAATATTAATGTTAGAGTCACTAAATTTGTTCTCTCTAGATATATTCTCTCTAGATATACCGTTCGAAAGGTATAGTGCACATGTTTTCTCCATCACCACCCATCATGCTCATTACCACTTATTTATTCATTTGAATTTATAATATGCAGTTGTTAAATGCCCTGGGAAAAGACATGGGAACTCATTTCCCATGAATTTCTTTATGGAACGAAACACAGCCTTAGTATCAATAGACTTTTGACATGTTCTCTGTTGTATGTGTGGAGATTGATATATTACAGTTATCCCCTAGATATATTATTTGTGTTTTCACTGCAAATAATTTGGTGATAAGAAGGATACTATAACACATTGATTTCTTTATAATATACGTGTGTGTATATATATATATATGGTTGAGATTAAACCTGACATGGCAAACCAAAATTTTTTTCTTTAATTAATATTTATACATTGGGATTAAAATTCTAATACCATATTAATTAAGAATTCATTCTTTCTGATCTCGAATTCAATCAAAGAGCTGAGAACTTGAGAACTTGAGAACTTGAGAGATCAATATAGGCAGATAGAAAATGAATTAAAGATAATCTGGCAGTGTGAATTGGGTTAAGGCAAGGCCAGCTTGAAAGGTTGTAAAAGCAGAGGAAGCATAGCCGACAAGAAAGAGTCACACAATCTATGGAGCAAGCAATAAATTTTGAGTTTCCTACCAGAAGCATAGCATTTTAAGTCTCTCGTATAATCTATTAAGATATTATCAATTGTTGAAAAGCTTACCTCTCCTCAATGTTGCCATCCTCTGTCATAGTGTTGAGAGAAAGCACAGCTTCAATCAGCATAACTTCAAGATCATCTATGTAGAGAGAGAGAGAGAGAGAGAGAGAGAGAGAGAGAGAGAGAGAGAGAGAGTACGTAGATTAGATTACCAAGAAAAAAAGGATATTACCAAGAAGAGAGATTACGTTTCCAAGAAAAAAAGGAGAGAGAAAATAAAATTAATGATATTGTTTATTATTATTATTATTTTTTTGAGAATCAGATCATAACAATTGCATTAAGAAACAACCATAACATCATTAGCAAGAATGGAAGACAACCATTCAGGTCCATCCTCCATCCAAACTATAAGGTCCGAAATAGAGAATGCAAAATGTGCAAGGCTATGAGCCACACAATTACAAGTATGAGGTCGGAACTGACCAAGACAACTATGAAATGAATTTGCCAAAACCTGAATTTCATTTACTAAGACTCCTTCGTAGCCCAAATCTGCATCACGTTGGAAAGCCATCTGTATTGCTGCTTGTGCGTCAGATTCTAATTGTATATGTTGCAGTCCCAAGTCCATAGCAAGTTGTAGGCCGAATCTGATTGCAAATACTGTGTTCAGCTCGTTGAATGAGGCTTGTAAATCCCTCTGCACAAATTAAAAATAGATATGGGGTTAGAAGGAAGACTTGTCTGATACCTCGATGTGGGACGATATGTCCAAGAGGATTCCCTTGCCATAGGACCGAGAAGGAGACTGTAGTAATGCAGTCCATGATACGAGTTACCCAACTTTCCGCGAAACCTAACTGTTGCATCATAGCCTCCAGAAAACACCATTCCACTCTATCGTAGGCTTTTGCCATATCCAATTTTAGAGCCATTTTAACACCGTTCTTCAAATGATGGACCACCTCAAAAGCGGACATGACATTATCAATAATATGTCTACTTGGGACAAAAGCACTATGTGACTCAGAAATTACCTTCGGTAGAACCATCTTCAATCGATTTGCAAAAGACTTAGCAATCATCTTATAAAGGACTGTGCACAAATTGATGGGCCGAAAATCCTTGACTCGAGTAGGTTGGGCTATCTTCGGGATCAAAGCGATTAAAGTGTGATTAAAATCACGCACACTACCTTCCCCATTTAGAATGCGTAGGCATGCATCACTGACTGAATCACCCACTATATGCCAGTAGCGTTGGTAAAATAACGTAGGCATTCCGTCAATTCCAGGGGCCTTGGTTGGGTACATCTGGCCAAGGACTTGCTCCAACTCCAAATGATTAAAAGGACGTAGAAGGATTTCATTCATATTCGTTGTAACACAAGGAGTTATAGCTGCCAGAACCCGTTCCATATCTTGACCACCTGTCTGAGTGAATAGACTATTAAAATAGGTGCAGAACATGGACCCAATGTTATCACTATCTGACTGCCACACATTACTATCATCGAAAAGCCCTCGAATGATATTATTTCATCCCCTGGATGTAGCCTTCTCATGGAAGAATCTAGTATTTCGATCGCCTTTCTTAAGCCAAGTGATGCGACAACGCTGTTGCCACATCGTCTCCTCTGCCTCGAGTAAGTCGTTTATTTTTCTCTCAACTTCTCGCCTGCTAGACACCCACACTTGTTCATGTTGGAAAAAAAAATGGCTCACCTAAAGGATACAAACTTTTTGGCGCTCAAAGGATGATTTTGAATCTGCCTAAAAGCGACCGGTCGCTGGACATTTGCGACCGGTCGTTTTTGAAGCAGATTCGAAGTCTGGAGCTAAACCAAGGAGCGACCGGTCGCTTGACATTTGCGACCGGTCGCTTAGAAGCAGATTCAAAGTCTGGAGGGAAAACTTCTGGCGACCGGTCGCCCATTCCTGACGACCGGTCGCTCCAGTCGTGCTGTGATGTTTTGCTTACGTATTTTCAACTGTCTTTTCAATGGCTATCGCTTTCCACAAGTTTGCAGGTGCTTAATGGATCACTTCTGAGGTAAAAGAGGGTTGACTACCTGCTGGATAGTTGGGAGAGCACTCATGGCTAATTGGTTATCCTATTTTGATTAATCTCCTCTCCATTTTCTGGTTTAATGGAGGTGGCTAAGTGGGATTGTATTACCTACCTTATCTGACCCTTAGTCTAAGTGGTGACTAAAAGGAAAGAACGTGGAGGACAATCAGATATCCTATCTCTTGTCCATTGGCCTGTGTAGGTAATGGGATGAAGTAAGATAACACAAGGGAGAAAGCATGTTGAACATATGTAGTGGCAAAAGCTGGAAACAGGAAGAAGTTTTTTCAGTGAGAGTTTCAGAAAAGCCAAGGGTGAGAGCAAGAGAGTTCTCTAAGTGTATCAAGGTGTTGAGCAAGGGTGTGAGAGAAACAGATTGTGAGGGTAGTGTTCTAAGGGGGTTTCCTTTGTAAACCAAAGTTGTAACCTATCTTCATTAGTGAAATTTCTCAAGGTGATCACCAAAGAGGATGTAGGCAATTTGCTGAACCTCTATAAACACTTGTGTCATTTGTGCTTGGTTAATTTCTGTGTGTGTGTGTAAGACTCATCCATCATTGAGTTCTTTGTCTAAAGTCCATCAACAACAAGATCTTAAAAGGGCAGTGAGTTAGTCATTTTAATTCACAACAAGTGGTATCAGAGCTGTGTTTGGCAGCTGGAGCTAGTTCTTCTCTTAGAGTGCTAGTGTGTTGAAGATGGCAAGTGACATGGAAGCTGAGAGTGGTAGCAGTTCACAGCATCTGAAGCCACCACAGGCAGCAAGCATGAAGGTGGAGTTAAAGCCTTTCACAGGGAAGGAGAACTTCACTCTTTGGCAACGAAGGATGAAGTCAGCTCTTACACAACAACAACTTCATGTTGTGTTGGTTGGCAAGGAGAAGAAGCCAGCAAGCATGACCGATGATGAGTGGGGAGTTCTTGACGAGTTAGCCAGAGGAGCTATCGAAAACTATCTCTCCGATGAGGTGCTCATCAACGTGATAAAGGATACAGCGAAGCAAACATGGGAGAAGCTCGAAGAGATGTTTGCAGGGAAATCGTTGTCCAACAAACTCTTCCTCAAGGAAGAACTCCTGAATCTTAAGATGGAGGAGGGAGGAAATCTAATGGAACATCTAAGTAGTTTCAATAGATGTGTTGCTGACTTGCAGAGAATGGATGTGAATTATAGTCCGGAGGATAAGGCTCTCATGTTGTTGACATCCTTACCTTCGTCCTATAAACACTTCCGAACCACTCTTATGTTCGGAAAAGTTACTCTTGATTTTGAGCCTGTGGTGCAAGACATCATGACACACCATAGGATGACTCAACGTTCGGGAGAAAACTCTCAAGGTGAAGGTCTAGTTGCAAAGACCAGAGAGAGAGGTCGTTCAAAGAGGCGTGAAGGCAAGAAAGGCAATAGAGGAAGGTCCAAATCCAAGGCGAAAGATGGTTGTTTCGAGTGTGGGTCAAAGGAGCATTGGAAAAAGAATTGCCCCATATGGAAGGAGAAAAAGAACAAAGGGAAGAATGCAGCAAACACAGCGGAGGATGTCACGGAAAGTGATGGTGAGCTTTTGTGTGTTAATAGCAATGTTAAAACAAATGCATTGGCTAATTCTTCAAGGTGTTCCTCTTCCGATTGGATTTTGGATTCCGGATGCTCATATCATATGTGCTCAAACAAGGAGTGGTTTGACACGTATGAGAAAGAAGATAGCAGTGAAGTGATGATGGGGGATGGCTCAATGTGTAGAGTCAAAGGAACCGGTACAATCAAGGTGAAGATGCATGATGGGGCTGTTAGGACGCTTGGAATGGTAAGGCACATTCCAAAGTTGCGTAAGAATCTCATTTCCCTTGGAACTCTTGATAAGAATGGTTATTCATTCAAAGCAAATGGAGGGAAACTCATAGTCTCAAAAGGTTCACTTGTGATTATGAAAGGAGAGATTCAACCTAATTGTCTATATAGGTTGTGTGGTACAACAATCATAGGTGGAGCAGCTGTATCTACAAGCAAGGACTCGGAAGATGAAACTCAGCTTTGGCATTTGAGGCTAGGGCACATGAGTGAGAGGGGCATGCAGGAACTACACAACAGAAAATTGTTGAAAGGTGTTCAAAGTTGCAAGCTTGAGTTCTGCAGATTTTGTACCATGGGAAAGCAATCAAAAATAGCTTTCAAGCAGCGAAACAAAGAGGAAGAAAGCACGGGTGTGCTAGATTATATTCACACGGATGTATGGGGGCCATCACCGGTTAAATCGAAGGGTGGAGCTCGCTATTTTGTGACTTTCTTGGATGATTTTTCCAGGAAGGTTTGGGTCTACTTCATGAAGGAGAAATCTGAGGTCTTCACCAAATTCAAAGAGTGGAAGGCGGAAGTAGAGAACCTAACCGGAAGAAAGATCAAGATCCTAAAGAGTGACAATGGTGGTGAATATAAGGACATCAAGTTCCTTGAGTTTTGCAAAAGTGAAGGCATTAAGAGGCACTTTACCGTGAAGAAGACACCCCAACAAAATGGAGCTGCGGAGAGGATGAACCGAACTCTCATGGAGCGTGAGAGATGTATGAGAATTCATGCAGGGTTGCCCGAATCTTTTTGGGCAGAAACGGTTAACCACGCTGCCTATTTGGTTAACCGATCGCCTTCAAGAAATCTTGAGTTCAAGTGTGCAGAGGAGGTATGGTCTAAAAGGTCAATCGATTATTCGAATCTTAAGGTGTTTGGGTGCAGTGCATATGCACTTATTCCTAGTGATGAAAGATCCAAGTTGAAGCCAAAGTCTCTTGAATGTATTTTCATCGGATTTGAGAGTGGTGTGAAGGGCTACAAGCTGTGGGATCCAGTGAACCACAAGAAGATACTCAGCAGAAATGTTGTGTTTGATGAGAAGACCATACCTATGAACAAAGTCAAGAATTCAGAGGCAAAGGAGGATGTTGTTGAGAAAGAAACAACCATTGAAGTTCCACTCAAGAAGGTGTCAAGAAAGACTTCACGGAAACAGCCAACTGAAGACGTTCAGGAGGAGGTGGAGTCTGACATTGAAGAGGAAGAAGCTGGGTAGCTTCAACAACACACTCAAGAAGAAGAAGAGGCTCAAGAACAGGTGGAGCCATCATCTATAGCTCGGTCCAGGCCCAAGAGAACCATCAAACCACCTCAAAGGTTTGGATGGGAGACGGATGCAGTTCACTATGCCCTAAATGCTAGTGAAGAAGAACCAACCACGTTCCAAGAAGCTGTTGAGAACAAGGAACGGGAAAGTTGGATGGAAGCTATGATGCAAGAGATGGAATCTCTACACCAAAACTCAGTTTGGGAGTTAGTTCCTAAACCCAAAGGTCGCAAGGTTATTGGCTGCAAATGGGTGTTTAGGAAGAAAGAAGAAATGCATGAGAAAGGTGCCACCTTATTCAAAGCTCGGTTGGTGGCAAAAGGATTCTTGCAAAAGGAGGGAGTTGATTATGATGAAATCTTCTCTCCGGTGGTGAAACATACTTCTATACGACTACTACTCTCCATAGTAGCACAAGAGGACATGGAGGTGGAGCAAATGGATGTGAAGACTGCTTTCCTTCATGGTGAATTGGAGGAAGACATCTACATGAGCCAACCTCAAGGGTTCATTGAAGCAGGGAAGGAAAATCTGGTTTGCAGGTTGAAGAAGGCTTTGTATGGGCTGAAGCAATCTCCAAGGCAGTGGAACAAGTGCTTTGATTCTTACATGATGAAGATTGGATATAGAAGATGTGAATCTGATTGTTGTGTTTACTCTCATGCATTCAAGGATGGTAACTTCATCCTTTTGCTTCTTTATGTTGATGACATGCTAATTGCATGTAAGGACATGTCAAAAATCCAGAATTTGAAGACATTGCTTGGAAGGGAGTTTGACATGAAGGATCTTGGTGCTGCACAAAAGATCCTAGGAATGGAGATAAGGAGAGACAGAAAGGAAGGCAAGTTGTGGCTGTCACAAAGCAAGTACATTTCCAAGGTACTTGAAAGGTTCAATATGATGGATTGCAAGCCGGTGTCTACTCCTTTGGCGGAGCATTTTAAATTAAGTGCAAAAGAATGTCCTTCTACGAATGTGGAGAAGGAGGAAATGAGTAAAGTTCCATATGCAAGCTTGGTAGGGTGTCTCATGTATGCAATGGTGTGCACACGCCCCGACTTAGCCCAAGCCGTTAGTGTGGTGTCAAGGTATATGGCGAATCCTGGAAGGCAACATTGGACAGCAGCAAAATGGATTCTCAGGTACTTGAAGGGCACCAAAAGGCTTGGGATATTGTTTGAAAGACAACAAGGAAATGCATGTGTGTCGGGATATGTAGATTCTGATTATGCAGGAGATTTAGACAAGAGGAGATCCACCACAGGATATGTCTTCACTTGTGGTGGAGGACCGATTAGTTGGAGAGCAGTGTTACAATCGGTTAGTGCCTTGTCTACTACGGAAGCGGAGTATATGGCGTTAACGGAAGCTTCAAAAGAAGCGGTATGGCTGAAGAGATTGGCAAAGGAATTCGGGATAGCTCAAGACTTGGTGGTGATTCTAAGTGACAGTCAAAGTGCTATTTGCTTAGTGAAGAATCAAGTGTTCCATGGGAGGTCCAAACACATTGATGTGAGATACCACCGGATAAGGGATTGGGTGAATGATGGAGACATCACAATAATGAAGGTTCATACAAATGAGAACGCTTCAGATTGCCTAACAAAGCCAGTCACAGCAGCAAAGTTCAAGCATTGTTTGAGCTTACTCAATCTTGTTACATGCTAAAGATTGAGGTGGAGTTCTTGAGAGTTATCAGGGCGATTCTCAAGACATTACAGATGTCCTGGAAGGCAATGATGTCCACAAGGAGTATTAGGCTCGCCATGGTGGAGATTGTTGGAAAAAAAAATGGCTCACCTAAAGGATACAAACTTTTTGGCGCTCAAAGGATGATTTTGAATCTGCCTAAAAGCGACCGGTCGCTGGACATTTGCGACCGGTCGTTTTTGAAGCAGATTCGAAGTCTGGAGCTAAACCAAGGAGCGACCGGTCGCTAGTTCTTTGCGACCGGTCGCAGGAACACGAGCGACCGGTCGCTTGACATTTGCGACCGGTCGCTTAGAAGCAGATTCAAAGTCTGGAGGGAAAACTTCTGGCGACCGGTCGCCCATTCCTGACGACCGGTCGCTCCAGTCGTGCTGTGATGTTTTGCTTACGTATTTTCAACTGTCTTTTCAATGGCTATCGCTTTCCACAAGTTTGCAGGTGCTTAATGGATCACTTCTGAGGTAAAAGAGGGTTGACTACCTGCTGGATAGTTGGGAGAGCACTCATGGCTAATTGGTTATCCTATTTTGATTAATCTCCTCTCCATTTTCTGGTTTAATGGAGGTGGCTAAGTGGGATTGTATTACCTACCTTATCTGACCCTTAGTCTAAGTGGTGACTAAAAGGAAAGAACGTGGAGGACAATCAGATATCCTATCTCTTGTCCATTGGCCTGTGTAGGTAATGGGATGAAGTAAGATAACACAAGGGAGAAAGCATGTTGAACATATGTAGTGGCAAAAGCTGGAAACAGGAAGAAGTTTTTTCAGTGAGAGTTTCAGAAAAGCCAAGGGTGAGAGCAAGAGAGTTCTCTAAGTGTATCAAGGTGTTGAGCAAGGGTGTGAGAGAAACAGATTGTGAGGGTAGTGTTCTAAGGGGGTTTCCTTTGTAAACCAAAGTTGTAACCTATCTTCATTAGTGAAATTTCTCAAGGTGATCACCAAAGAGGATGTAGGCAATTTGCTGAACCTCTATAAACACTTGTGTCATTTGTGCTTGGTTAATTTCTGTGTGTGTGTGTAAGACTCATCCATCATTGAGTTCTTTGTCTAAAGTCCATCAACAACAAGATCTTAAAAGGGCAGTGAGTTAGTCATTTTAATTCACAACAGTTCATACTTCCCATTCTGCAGTTTGCGCAATTCAGCATGGGCAATTCGCAGATTCTTTTGAATATTACCAAAGTGTTGACGATTCCATGAGGTCAAAGAGTCAGCACAATGAGCAACACAAGCTATGACAGTACTACCAGACCCCCTTGTATCCTCTCATGCCTCCTTAACCACCTCTTCACAACTAGCCTCTTGGACCCACATTTGTTCAAATTGGAATCTTCGCATGTTCCTCCTTCCTTGTTGCTGAGTCAAAGTAGTGGAGACGTTAAGAAGGATAGGTTTGTGGTCAACAAATCAGGAAATCGATTAAGTAGATCTGCATTAGCCAAACCTCTATCGAAACGAACCTCTGTTGTGTTATTTTCGTTTCTTCTCCCTGCCCATGTAAAGGGGTAGCCATGAAATGGAAGGGAGATTAACGAGCAATCACGTATTGCATTCTTGAAAAGTGTCATTTGTCCAATTGGTCTCTCCCTACAACCCCTTTGCTCTTCCGCTGATAGAACTTCATTGAAATCACCTAATACCAACCACGATCCGTCAACTCCGTGGTGCAGTCTTCGCAGCAACTCCCAAGAATGTTTTCTATTGTGGACTTCAGGATGCCCATAAAAACCTGTGACATGGAAAAACATCACCATTTGGCGAATAAACAATAACATCAATATGCCCTATTGAAGATGATAATAAAGTCATACTCCATCCATATTTGCACAACATCATCAGGCCTCCACCCATCCCAACACGTTTCACTGTGAAAGCCATATTCATCCCAAGCCTGTATTTCACCCTCTCCATTTGTGTTTTTGGCATACGGGTTTCCATAAGAAAAACCACGTCAGGAGTCTTCTCCCTCAAAAGGAGTTTGAGAGCACGGAATGTTCTAGGGTTTCCAAGCCCTCGAACATTCCAACTTAAAACGATCATTGCTCATGGTGGGCCAGCTCCGTTGATCCCACCATGGTACTGACTTTCGTCATGTTTTCTGGAACATCAATTCTTCCTTTTTTGCTTCCACTCATTGTATTCATCTCAACCTCGTGTGTTTTACGCTTGGTCCCCAGTATCACATTGGTTGTTTCCGTAGGAACTCCATGCTCAGCACCCCTTGCTTTCTTTTTCCATTTACCTCCACGCACTAAATTTTTGAGAGGAACAATATCCATATTCATGGATGTTGTTAATATTATGTTAACTCGCAATTGTACGGGGCAATTAGTAGTATAGCAAGACAAGTACGAGGTCGTACCCACGAAGACTGAGAAGTTAAAACTAGTTATGTACTTAGATTACCAAATTCAAGAAAGTAGGAGGTTATGTCTAAAACAGAATTTAGAACAAGAGTGGTTGTGATTGTTGAACAAAAGAAGCAAAATGAAATTGCAAACAAAAACAAGTAAACAAATGTAACAAAGAGTGGTTTTAAGAGTTGAAAAACAGATTTTGAGACTAGGGCATTCGAATCACCATAACAATTCAATTCTGGGTTATAAAGATTCAAGTAACAAGTCTAATTCAGATTCAAAGATTGATTCTAGCTAAAGTATGATTAGGCCATGGTGTTTGGTCCTAACCTTGTGTTCCTAATTCCCTAATTTGATCATTTGTTGTCTAACCTAAAATTAAGCATTAGGAACCCATTAAGCATAGAAGAACATTTTAAACAACCAAGTATGTATCTAATCCCTGTTGTCGAATGTCCATACATACTCTTCCTATTCATAGTTCAATTCGAATTAAAGCATGGTGTATACTCTTAATTCAAACCAAGATAGTTAACAAACAAGTTCTAATGGTGATCAATCATTCAAACAAGCATGTTAACTTATAAGCATAATGAATAAGAACATGAATCATGAATCAAACTTGAAACTCCAAACTTATAAACCCAGAATATTCATGTTAGGTTACATCGAAGCCCTAGTTATGGATTTAGCTACTCATAATGGAAAAGAGACTTGAACAGAAATGAGAAAACATAATGAATGCAATAAGAGTAGAAAAACCCTTTTTCTGAAGTTCTTGTGGTGTCCAAGGCTTCTCCAAGTGCTTCTCCACTTCTAATGCTTCTCCAAGAGCTTCCCCACTTCTAGAAAGATGTATGAAGGATATGGAGGTGATTTGGGATGAGTTTGAGTGAGTGGTGATGGCTAAGGAAGATGAAATTCGTAGGGAAATGGAAGAGAAGTTTGCTGGAGTTGTTTTGGTGATTGTTGGAGTGTTTGGGATTGTGAGAGTGTTTGAGGATGGTTGGAGTGAATTGTGGGGTTGTGAATCCCAAGATTTGTTGTGTCTTGAATGTGGAATGGATGTGGTATTTATAGGGAGAGGGGAGTGATAAATCTGAATTCAATATGGCTAATGCATTCAACACTTGCATTATACAATCTAAATTGGTTAATGCACTTCACTAATGCATACAACACTTGCATTATAAAATCTGAATTGGTTGATGCACTTCACCAATAAATCCCACCAGCAGCCCTAGCTCATCTTCATGTCACCATGACCAAGCTTCCAACAAGCTCAATAGCTCATGCCTAGCTCACCATGACCAAGCTTCCAACCAGAAACAATAGCTCATCCTGAGGTCAGCATGATCAGCAACTTCAAGGGCTTACGAATTGGGCTTCCCTTAAGCAAATTAAGACTTTAAGCACTCAAACTTGAAGTTCAGAATGTCTTCTTTCCAGCCATATATCATTTGGGCCAATCCAAGGTCGGAGGAGGAAGTTAAGGCCAAAACAAATTGCTAACTCATTTTGCGCGCTGATAAAATCCATCATGAGCATGGCTCTGTGTTTGCTAGGTAACAGACTCCATATTTATCCAATGGGGCTGAATTGTGGATATGTTATAGTACACACCCATTGGAACAACTTTCATGAAGAATTCTGCCTCATCCGAGCTGTGTAGATTGCTGAAACAAAGCTTGCAATATGACCCACGAAACTGGACTGGCAAGAGGCTGTAGGAAAAATGAGTTTGTCTTTAAGCTCTTCTTCCATTCATCCAAATTAGGCCTTAACATGCTTGAATTGCATGAATTATGCTCTCTTGCTCTATTGGCCTACAAAACACACAAAGGGAGGGAAATAACTTAGAATTATAGGAACTAAGCAAAAGAAGTAAGTAAATTGGGCATGTATATGTATGAAATTATGAGCTTAACAATGGACAGCTCATACCCTCCATCATGTGGATCATTGGTTTCCACTTCAAGATCTTGGATCAATATTGGGTCTTCCTTATAATTGATGCATGTGTCAAAAAAATTTCCTCCACCTTCAAGGAAGGCCAAAGCCTGCCCAGACCCAACTTCCTTTGCCACAACAATATTTTCCCCCTCATTTAACGCTCATTGAATGCCTTCCCCTGATTGTCCCAAAGGTGCTTTGAACTATGTCGTAGTCAAGGTGATATTAGACGTTACTTTGGGGAGCTGTTTATTGGGCTCATTATGAGAGCAAGTCCACCCATAAAGGCAAAGGCAAGGCTAAGGCAAGGCAAGGGCTGCCACTATTCACGTGAATAGTGGCAGCCTTGCCTTAGTTGGCTCCACCCTTGGAAGGCTAGGGCAAGGGCAAATACTATTCATTATACTTTTTTTTTTTTTTTTTTTTATACTTTAAACCATTAATTATAACCTTTTTAGATAATATTTTTGGTTGTCATGTGTCACTATTTATTATAAAATTCTCACCTGAAATTTGAGATAACATTTTCGGATAAAATTTTCGGATAAGATTTTCGGATAAAATTTTTGGTTGCCACGTGTTCATTTTTATTATAAAATTCACATCTCACCATACAATTGAAATACCTACTCACTCATCATACAATTGAAATACTCCCGGTCTTCATAGTCCGACATAATCGAGTACAATGACGAATCAATCATTGGCGGAGGCGGTTCCGCCGGATCACGACGTGGGGGAGTATTTTCCTTCAGAGGACGTAATAGTGCCATTATTTCCGACACGGAACGCACCACTGGAACCGATTGCGGGCATTGCTCACTTGAGGAGCCATGTGTAATGGTTTTCCTCTTTTTTGTTTTGCCTTGAATAATCTATTTAAAAAAATGAAATTAGAAATGCAAGAAAGAAAGAAAGAAATATATATATATATATATATATATATATATATATATATATATAAATTTTACCTCGTCGCCAAGATTTTGACCTCTTCGAAAGTTTGTCCACGAGCCTCCAGCTTCGATGGAAGAGGCCATTTATATTTTTCCACAAATGGAATTTTGTAATAGAAAAATGTGAGTGGAAAGTAAAAAATATTGGAAGGAGAAGAGTTGGTATGAAAATTTGGTGTGGAAGGTGAATAAAATTGATAGGTATTTATAGGGAAAAAATCTAGAATTTTTTGATATTTTTTAAATTTTTTTATGAATTTATTTCGAATTTTTTGCAATTTTTTTGGTAGAAAAAACGAGGATCGTCGGATTTCTGCAAAAAACTGGATCGGAGAGCTGGGGGATCGCCACGTGGCTTCTGCCCGTTGGGGCTGGCAGGCGCTGACGTCAGCGAGCGCAAATCAATTTTTTTTACTGTTGGCGCGTGAAATTCACGCGCCAACGGTAAAAAAAATTTGATTTGCGCCTGCTGACGTCAGCGTGACGTCAGCGCCTTCAGGCTTCAGCCCAGGCAAGATCTGCCCGTGGGCTTGCCCAGGTACGTAGGACCCACCACTTGCCCGGGCTTCTTTTCTTCCGCTGGAGCTGCAATGGGCTAGCCCGAGGGGCCTTTTGCCCGGTTTTGGTGCATGGCTGGAGGGGCTCTGAGGAAAACCATTGAGATCATTGGCTTTTACTCCAGCCATAATAGGTGTAACAAAAGTATCCCCCAAAACGTTGTAACTGCTGCCCATCTTTTCCTTCCCCTTCAATTTATTGTGATTAGCCAACGTATCAATTGCCACGCCAGCCCTATTGTTTTGTGGGCTAAGTGGCTTATTGTTGCGTAAATACAGCTGCACCAAAATGGATTCAGTTGCATCCTCAACTTGTGATACTCGCAAGTGCACGAGCCGTTCGGTAGTATAGCGTATGTAAGTGCGAGGTCGATCCCACGAGGATTGGTGATTGAATGATCCAATTTAGTTTCCCTACACAAAATAGAAACAAAAAACAAAGAACATAAAACAAGGAAGAAAGAAATAAGTAACTCAAGCAAATAAGTTCCCAAGTTCAATTTAGATTAATGGATTGATTCTAGCTAAAGTATGATTAAGCCATGGTGTGTGGTCATAACCTTGTGTTCCTAATTCCCTAATTTGATCATTTGTTGTCTAACCTAAAATTAAGCATTAGGAACCCATTAAGCATAGAAGAACAATTTAAACAACCAAGCATGTATCTAATCCCTGTTGTCGAATGTCCATACATACTCTTCCTATTCATAGTTCAATTCGAATTAAAGCATGGTGTATACTCTTAATTCAAACCAAGATAGCTAACATGCAAGCCTAAATGGTGATCAATCATTCAAACTAGCATATTAACTTATAAGCATAATGAATAAGAACAAAAACCATAATTGAAACTTGGAAACTAATTAAACTTGAATACTTAAGAAAGAATGTACATTACAAGAAAAATAAATTACAACTAAGAAAACATTAAAGAAAGCTAGAATTGAGAGCTAGAAAGCAAGACTAAGAGAATTTGAGGGAGAGAAGGGAAGGGAGCTCTAGAGAAGTGTTTGAGAGCTCCCCCCCTTGGGGTGTGTTTACAAGCTTGGGAAACCTCACTATATATAGGCCTAAGGAAGCTGAAAATCTGAATTAAGTATGGCTAATGCATACAACACTTGTTTTATAAAATCTGAAATGGTTGATGCACTTCACTAATGCATACAACACTTCCATTATAAAATCTGAAATGGTTGATGCACTTCACTAATAAATCCCACCAGCAGCCCTAGCTCATCTTCATGTCACCATGACCAAGCTTCCAACCAGAAATAATAGCTCATCCTGAGGTCAGCATGACCAGCAACTTCAAGGGCTTACGAATTGGGCTTCCCTTAAGCAAATTAAGACTTTAAGCACTCAAACTTGAAGTTCAGAATGTCTTCTTTCCAGCCATATATCATTTGGGCCAATCCAAGGTCGGAGGAGGAAGTTAAGGCCAAAACAAATTGCTAACTCATTTTGCGCGCTGATAAAATCCATCCTGAGCATGGCTCTGTGTTTGCTAGGTAACAGACTCCATATTTATCCAATGGGGCTGAATTTTGGATATGTTATATTACACACCCATTGGAACAACTTTCATGAAGAATGTGGCCTCATCCGAGCTATTTAGGTTGCTGAAACAAAGCTTGCAATATGACCTACGAAACTGGGCTGGCAGGGGACTGTAGCCAAAATTGAGTTTGTCTTTAAGCTCTTCATCCATTCATCCAAATTAGGCCCTAACATGCATGGATTGCATCATTTACTATCCAAAGCCCTCATTATTACCTAAAGCTCAATGAACTGAAAGATAAACACAAAAAGGATTAAAAGCACAAGTTTAACTCAAAAACATAACCAAATCATAAGCTAGAAGGGTACAAAATGATATGTAAATATGCACCGATCACTTATCCCTACCATGAAGTCTGCTAGCGCATAGTCGTCCGCCGCCTTGAGCAATTTCCCATGCCTCCAATCTTTTACGTTGCTGCAACTCCTCATCTTCTTTGTGTTTACTTAGCTTTGCAGTAACAGACTTTGTCATCGTGGCTTCTTTTCCTGAATAATAATCATGTACTCCTTCATCCTCGATTGAGCCTCCTCTCTGTGCGACTTTTTGAAGTGAACTTTTGGGGTTTCCTCCAGACTCCATACCCCAATTACGTGCTCGCTTGGGACTTGTTGCCCTAGGTTTCACGAAATCGTGAATCACTCTTAAGAATGAACCATAAGGTTTGTCTTTTGCATTTTTGACTACCTCATCCACAAAAGTGCAATCACCCATAATATGTCCAACTCGCCCACAATTGTAGTAGAAATCCGGTAGCCACTCATAACGAAAATCAACCCACTCATTTTGTCCTGATGAAAGTGATATCTTTGTCCCCTGTTTGAGTGGTTTGGTGATATCCATCTTGACGCACACCCTTAAATACCGACCCATACATTCTCCTTCATGTCCTTGAGCCACATCTATACACTCACCCATGCAATTTCCAATATGTCTCCCTGTTTGCACCGTCATACCAAGCAATGGGACGTTATGAATTTGGACCCAAAACTCAGCAAACTTGAAAACCATCCTTGATGGAGCAATATTACCATTCAGTTCTTCCAGAAGCACCTAGGCTTTATCAAAATTCCACGGGCTATTGCGAAGTACTCGTTTACAATCTACCTCAGTTGCAAAGACAAACAAGAAAAGGTTCTCCCCTAAATCTGTCGCTCTGAATTCCCTAGAGGTGTTCCAGATCTTCATCATAGTCTGTTTAAAAGCTTCACGGTTGAAAGACTCAGTTGTTAACACCTTACCCACCAAAGCAGTTTTCAAACTTTTACGGACTTCATCTTCGTCTACATCTCCTATTGGCACAACATCTGCTTCTTCTTCATTGAGAAGAAGAATTTTGTCAAAAGAAGTAATGACTTCCTCCATCTCGTCTCCCCAAGTTGCAGAAGAGGATCTCTTAATGGAACAGGAAAAGACAAGATAATTAAGTAGACAAAACCTAGAACAAACTTTAGGGGAAAACCCTAACGACGGCATAGGGGTGGAGAACTCTCACCTAAGCGTAAGGAGAGATTTGGAAAAAATTGCTGCTTTGTTTTTAATGATTGTTTATTTAAAACATTAAAACTATTTGCAATATCATATTTAATCTTAACCATTAAAAGTGGAGTAATCTAATGGCCCAAAACTTGTGTCAAAAATATGGTGCCACAAATTATTTATTTAAAACATTAAAACTATTTGCCATATCAGATTTAATCTTAACCATTAAAAGTGGAGTAATCTAATGGCCCAAAACTTGTGTCAAAAATATGGTGCCCCCCCTCCCTATATATGCACTTTTTGTATGCAAATATGAATTTTATTTTATTTTGCAATGCTGAACATTTGTACAAGAAGATCTTACAGTTCATACTCCGGACACTAGACGAGTGGCCATCAGGATGTTGGATAAGTCCAAAGCTAATGGTCAAGACTTCATCAATGAAGTTGCTACCATTGGAAGGGTTCACCATGTTAACGTGGTGCAACACATTGACTTCTGTGTTGAGGGTTCAAAGCATGCTCTCGTATACGACTTCATGCCTAATGGATCTCTTTATAAATACTTATTTTCTCAACAAGGAGTTATCTCCTTGAATTGTGAGAAAATGTTTGAAATCAGACTTGAAGTGGCTCGTGGTATTGAATATCTGCACAAAGGATGTGAAATGCAAATTCTGCACTTTGACATCATACCTCATAACAAATGAAGCCTAGTGACCGTCCTTCAATGAATAAAGTTGTTGAGATGCTTGAAGGAGCAATTGGGAGCCTAGAAATGCCTCCAAAGCCTTTCTTGTATCCACAACAAATGCAATAAGTGGTTCCTGGGGACAATTCAAGTACCACAAGTGCATCAACAGTGACAAATTCTACAGAAATCGTTTCGATTGCCGATGCGGATTAAACAATGTAATATATAGCAATCTTGATGTGCAAGGGGGATTACATACTGAATTAGCACAATTAGACTTTTGTTTTTTGGGTAAAAATTTGGACTTTTGTTATGTTGTATTTGATAGAATATGCAGGTTTTAATTTTTATTTTATTTTTGCATATTTGAATTATGAATTTTAGCTTGGAATCCACATAATGTGAGTTTTATTTGATTAATTCCTTATATGAACTCAATGTACATTTTAGCAACTCAATGTACCCAAAGTTGTGTTGTTGATTATATTCCTTCTTTTTCTTGCTCTGATTATGCGCTATTGTATATAGCATATGCATACAACCCATATGAGGATTATGTAGAGGTGCATGCACATTTGGAATCTTTCCTAGAAACTGCAAGATCATTCAATACGATTTACACTAAGGTTTGACTTGCTCTTTCCTTTCATGTACTCTGCCTTTTGACACTTTGTTATCCCTTCAAATGTCATGCTTTTTGCAGGAAATATGTCCTTGGATACACATGATGGAGGTACCCCAGCTCCATGGGTTTTGGCCAGCGTTACCAATCGCTTGTTAGACACATACTGAATGCCTTGTTAAATTATTTACCTTTTGTGTTGGAGGGGAAGGAATGTGGGGGTGGGGGAAAATAATTTTCTTTGTTTTGAAGTAGGAGGGAGGACATAGAAAAGAAAGTGGACGAGGTACTTTTCGCTTGAGCTGGAAAAGCATTCCCCCTGAGGCCAGGAAAGGATTTCCTCTTTTTTTCCCTGAACTCCAGGGCTGCCTTTGAGAGACATTATATTGTGTTGTGTCTATGTAGCAGTTGGACATAAATGCTCAACTGTGGCACAATTAGTTCAAATTCTTTCAGAAGATTAAACAAGGAACATCCATTCTCCTTATGTTTCCTATCCTCTCATGTTCTTCAACCCATTCAACCCAACAGTAGCAAAAAACCTACGCTAAAATCGTCCATTGAATTTTCTCTCGTCCCATTCTCTCTCTCTTTCTCTTCAACATGGTGTTGCTTCCTGATGACCTTTAGTGTGTGTGTTTTTGTGTGTGAGAGTGTGTTGTGTAGGTGCAAGGGGCAAAGGGCAAGGGGGTGTAGAGTTTCTAGGTTAAGTGAGGTTACTTTGGTATGGAGTAGCAGTGTGTAGGGGCTTTTTCGTTCCGGCAGCTACTACGGGCCTGAGCTGCTGTAAAGAGCCAAACGTGTGAAATTGCCCCTTATGTCTGAGTTCGAGAATCAGACCTCAAGAATGCTTCGAAAAGGTAGCTGAGCCTTAGAAAGCACCTTGGTTACCTTCACCAACAAAACTAACAATGGCTTACAAATAGATTCTTAGCTTGGCGTGAGAAGCTTGTGGCATGGCAGCAAAGCAGTCATGAGTTTAGCATTAAAGAGAGAGAGAGAGAGAGAGCTGTGATTTCCTATGAGAAGCATAGTTTTAAATCAAGGGGGAAGGGATTTCGAGAGGATTAGTTGAGGGGAGAGAGAGAGAGAGAGAGAGAGAGGAGAATGGGTGTGTTGAGTAACCTTCCGGCAGCCTGACGAAAGATATGTCAGACTCTGGAATAGCTTGCCAGAAGAGAAAATGGGAGGAGATAGAGGAATAGGGCACGAAATTACATCGCTTCAGGGATGAGAGATAATGCTTGCTCTCTAGATGTGGGTTGGTAGGATGAGAGATGATGCTTGCTCTCTTGATGTGGTTGTTTTGATGGGTAGGAGATGACCCTTTTTATAGCTGCTGGAAGCTCCCCCTTTCCAAGAAACCCTAATGGTTTCTCCCAAATTTAACCAAGTCTCTCCTTTCATTTCTCTTCTCTCTCGTTGACTCATCCCATTTTGTGAAATCTTCCTCTGTCCAAACACACAAAGACAAGATTTTTGGGAGCTCTAAGGCTTTCCCGCAGCTGCTTCAGTAATGCACTCCCATTTTCGGCTACCTCCTCACCTTCTTTCCTTCCCTCTTCCATGGCAAGAGCTGGTGGGAGAAAGAAATGGATAAGGGCGCTGGTTTGAAGGGTGCCTCTTCTCCTAACAACCTGCGCGCGCTAATACCCTCTGGTTCTTTGAGTGTTCTACCTTGATGTTTGTTTTGCCCATGTGCTGGAGCCTCCCAGCAGCTTACATACATGGACATTTTTTAGCTTTTATCGTGGCCCTTGTTTCCAGCTAAGTGCTGGAGGCTGCAGATATTTTCCTTAGTTGCTTGGGCCTTTCTAAGGTGATGGATTAACCCATTAAGGGAATGGGCTAATTTCCTAGAGTATTGGGCTATTTTCTCTCCTTTTTGCTTACCCACATATTTGGGCTCAAGAAATGGGCTTGAGTTTCGGGGCTCCCAAGCAGCCCAAAACTTCCATTTCTCGGCTCATCAATGGGCCTCATGAAAACTCGTAACCATCCATACCACAACCCGCTCAGTGTTGCGTAGATACAGCTGCACTAAAATGGATTCAGTTGCATCCTCAACTTGTGATACTCGCAAGTGCACGAACCGTTGGTAGTTTAGCGTATGTAAGTGCGAGGTCGATCCCACGAGGATTGGTGATTGAATGATCCAATTTAGTTTCGCTACACAAAATAGAAACAAAAACAAAGAACATAAAACAAGGAAGAAAGAAATAAGTAACTCAAGCAAATAAGTTCCCAAGTTCAATTTAGATTAATGGATTGATTCTAGCTAAAGTATGATTAAGCCATGGTGTGTGGTCATAACCTTGTGTTCCTAATTCCCTAATTTGATCATTTGTTGTCTAACCTAAAATTAAGCATTAGGAACCCATTAAGCATAGAAGAACAATTTAAACAACCAAGCATGTATCTAATCCCTGTTGTCGAATGTCCATACATACTCTTCCTATTCATAGTTCAATTCGAATTAAAGCATGGTGTATACTCTTAATTCAAACCAAGATAGCTAACATGCAAGCCTAAATGGTGATCAATCATTCAAACTAGCATATTAACTTATAAGCATAATGAATAAGAACAAAAACCATAATTGAAACTTGGAAACTAATTAAACTTGAATACTTAAGAAAGAATGTACATTACAAGAAAAATAAATTACAACTAAGAAAACATTAAAGAAAGCTAGAATTGAGAACTAGAAAGCAAAACTAAGAGAATTTGAGGGAGAGAAGGGAAGGGAGCTCTAGAGAAGTGTTTGAGAGCTCCCCCCCTTGGGGTGTGTTTACAAGCTTAGAGAACATCCCTATTTATAGGCCTAAGGGAAGAGAAAATTTGAATTCAATATGGCTAATGCATACAACACTTGTATTATAAAATCTTGAATTGGTTGATGCACTTGTATTAGAAAATTTGAATTGGTTGCTGCACTTCACCAATAAATCCCACCAGCAGCCCTAGCTCATCTTCATGTCACCATGACCAAGCTTCCAACCAGCTACAATAGCTCATGCCTAGCTCACCATGACCAAGCTTCCAACCAGCTCATCCTGAGGTCAGCATGACCAGCAACTTCAAGGGCTTACAATTTGGGCTTCTCTTAAGCAAATGATGACTTTAAGTACTCCAAATTGAATTTCAGAATGTGTCTGATCTAACCACACAAGTATTGGCCCAATCCAAGCTCGGATGAAGAAGTTAAGGCCAAAACAAATTGTTAACTCGTTTTGCTCGCTGACAAAAATCCATCCTGAGCATGGTTCTGTGTTTGCTAGGTGACAGACTCCATATTTATCCAATGGGGCTGAATTTTGGATATGTTATAGTATACACCCATTGGAACAACTTTTATGAAGAATGCTGCCTCATCCGAGCTGTGTAGGTTGCTGAAACAAAGCTTGCAATATGACCTACGGAACTGGACTGGCAGGGGGCTGTAGCCAAAATGAGTTTGTCTTTAAGCACTTCTTCCCTTTATCCAAATCAGGCTTTAACATGCATGGATTACATCATTTCATATCCAAAGCCATCATTGTTACCTAAAGCTGAAAGATAAACACAAAAAGGATTAAAAGCACAAGTTTAACTCAAAAACATAACCAAATCATAAGCTAGAAGGGTACAAAATGATATACAATTATGAACCGATCACTCAGCAAGCCCCAGGCATTCGCGTGGCTTGGGCCCACTTAAGCTTATAGCGTGGCATGTTGCTTATTTACTTGGCGTGGCACGTGTGCAAGCGTATATGACGAACTCTTGCGTACCAAAGTTGGGTTTCTTCCCAAGTTAGGTGTCGTACTGGGCTAGGAATATATTTGGACCCAGCCTTGGATTTTTTGGGCCTCAACATTAGCCCCCTTGATTATTGGGGCCATGAATGTGTATTGAAATGGTCCAAATAATCAATTTCCAGCCCAAAATAAATGGCAGTGGCATGGGTTTAGGAATAGCTCAAGGATGACTAGTTAAGTGTCTCTGAAATTACAGCCAGGTTTTTTCTGGGAAGGTTGGAGGGGTCGCGATGGTCCCACTTAAAATCCAATCCTTCTTAAACACCGAGGGTGTTGCCTTGAAGAACTTTCCTAGACACTGTAATTTTGGAGGTCACTCACTAGAATTACCAAGAGTTGACCTATTTTGTGGCATGACATAGAAGAAAATGCTTAGTGAATTAGCTCAAAATAACTTAGCTTGCATGATTTATTTTCTTGAGTGACTAGAGAGGCTTGATTTTGCATGATCGTGGTTTGCAAGAGTTGCATTGACTTGTGTGTCTGATATTAGTTTTGTATGCTTGATATTGGCTCGCACGCTCAGTTTTGACGTGTATATTTGGGGTTGGCATGTATGCTTGGTATTTGGCTTGCGTGCTTGGATGCTTGGTATTGGCATGTATGCTTGATGTCGGCATGTATGCTTGGTATTTGGCATTGGCGTGTACTCTTGATTTTGGCTTTTATGCTTAGTGTTGACCTGTACACTTGGCTTTGGCTTGTATGCTTGGATGCTTGGTATTGGCATGTACGCTCGGCTTTGGCTCGTATGCTTGGATGCTTGGTTTTGGCATATACGCTTGGCTTCGGCTTTTATGCTTGGATGCTTGGTTTTGGCATGTACGCTTGGCTTCGACTTGTATGCTTGGATGCTTGGTTTTGGCTAAGATAGAATGGTCTAATATAGCTTTTGGGACATTTAGCATAGTGGATGTCATTTGACAGTAGCCAGACATGCTAGTGGATGGTGGAGATCCAATCTTGGAGTTGCGGATGCAATAAGCCTTGATTCACCATTGTGTTTGAGTTTACTGCACCAGCCTCTAAACACTTTGAATTTTGCGAACAAAACCTCAGTGAAGGTGATAGCGTGCGACATGATGGCTAGATACTGGAAGAATGTTTGCAACAAAGCGTATGCTGGGAGGATGTTTGAAATAGGAAAAACACTATACAAAAACATTTAGAGAGGTAATGGGAGGAAAAAGCCCTCAGCTAGCCCTTAGTGTGTTATAGCATTTCTCCATTCAAAAGTACAACAAGGTGTTTTCTACAATATTGTGCTCGAATGGGTTTTTTTGTTTTTTTAAATTTAAAAAAATAGTATTTTTTTGCTTTTTCAAATGTAAAGTTATCAAATGTGGCAACAACAACAAAATTGTAAAGTTAAAAAAGACTTATATGTGAAAAGCCCAAAAATTTAATTGAGGGAGATAAATGAGATTCAAGTATTATTGGTCTATCTTTCTAACCATTGTCCACATGTTTGTAGGTAAAAATTTTCAAAATCAACATAAGAGAAAACAATTTGTTGCTTTTGAAATTTTTCGCGCATGTGGACGATACTTAAAAAACGTAAAGAATAATACTTGATCTCTTTCAACTTTGAAAAGAGAAATATCATTAGTTTTTTCTTTTAATCATATTTGTACTTTTATTGTTAAGGTGTCCAAGACCATAAAGAAATTCCAAAGCCAAAATAATTAAAATTTCCAAGAGATTTATCCGTATTTCTTAAAGACTTGGAAAGTTTCAATCATACAGCGAAATTGAATAATAAAAAATTCTAAGAAACAACCATCCAAGTGCAGTTTCAGTTTATTTATTACCTTATTCAGTCAAGTACTCAATCATTCTCCTTAAAATATATATACAGTAACACTCAAGTGCTAACCACTTATTGAGTTAATACAACGTTCACTATATGTTTCGCCAAAACTATGAACTTTCGCATCAAATTATTAATATTTTTTACCGAAGCTTCACATGAACTAGGAGAATAATCATTGGTCAACTTCCCTATTTGAAAGAAATGAAACTTGTGCCAATTGATTGATGCATACTACATAGAAGTGGAAAAAAAATCCCAAAAAAATAAACATTGAAAAGGAAGTGCAAGAAGCAAACGAAACCATCACTAAAAAGTAAACATAATAGTTACCACATATTTGACCACCATGGTACATTCGAATAGAAAACAATTCAGGATCACCTACATATTACATTTCGTTATTTTCTGTTAAAATATTACACAAAACACAGTATTCAAACATTACGGAAAAGGCAAAACACAGTATTCAATTATTTTCAATTTAGGACCATTATAGAAAAGGTAAAGTTTCTATTAAACAACCATTTTCACACCCTTCCACCTAACACTTTTGCCTTATTAAAGCCAGACATTGCAAGCACATCCTTACAAACAAAATATGCAGAAGGACCAACTATATTCGACAAAATCTTTCATACTTCTCTCACTATTCCACACAGATTATAAAACACACCATTCAAAGCACAAGAACCCATACGACCTCTAACCAATTTACCACAGATAACTGAATTCGCAAAAATTTAAAGCAACTTACCATACGAGGGATGCGGAGCGCCTAGAGCCCTGAAATCCCAACTAATTTCTTCTCAGTTCTTCCAAAATCGCAGCGCCTGGATTTCTCTCAGGTCTTAGCTATGGAGTTTTAGGATTTAGGTTAAACTGTGGTTAAGGAAGACTTTTGGGGATTTTTGTTCAAACTCGAGCTTTGCAACGCGTGCCCAAATTAGGCTTGATTTAGCTTTTTTTGTTTTTGTTTTTAGAATTGTTGAAAACCTAAAATACCCTTCAACTGTCGTACGCTGAATGGTTAATCCGCTGGTGAGGTATGTCCCATGGGTGCCACATTAGCATTTAACGATTGACTGTGTGGTCAACTTAAAGGAAGGATGAAATTGGACGATGTTGAAAACGTAAGGGTGTAAATTGATAAAATTAATACCTTGGAGACCATATTGAGAACCACCCCAAACCTGCAGGGTGTCTTTTGTCCTTACCAGAGTATCGCTTGAGTTCCCAAAGTAGCCTTGAATTATGTTTCTAGATTTTCTTCCAGCATGTGGGACTACAAGCACTAGGAGCCCAAAGTCCAAAGCCCAAAGCCCATTTGGGTGTGCTTCAAAGAAAGAGACCATGACACTTGCAGCCATGGCCATGGCACTTGCAGCTATGGCCATGATGAGATGAGAGAAAAGGGAAGGGGGGGGAGTGGATAGTGAAGGGGAGAAAGAGAAGCATGAGAAGAAACCAATTTAGTCCTGAATAATTTAGTCAGGTGTGCATCATGTGACCAATTTTGAGAGGAAATGTATTGAAATTGACTTCAAGAACTAATCAATTAAAAAGAAAAAAGTAAGCATCTCAAAATTTTGGGTAACCACAAATATTTGGGTAATGGGAAGAAAAAGCCCTCAGCTAACCCCTTAGTGTGTTACAGCATTTCTTCATTCAAAAGTACAACAAGGTGTTTTCTACAATATTGTGCTCGAATGTTTATTTATTTATTTATTTTTATTTTTAAATTTAATTAAAAATTTTTTTTAAAAATGTAAAGTTGAAAATTTTGGCCAAAAAAATAGTAAAGTTAAAAAGGACTTACATGTGAAAAGCCAAAAAATTGAATTGAGGGAGATAAGTGAGATTCAAGTATTATTGATCTATTTTTCTAACTATTGTCCACATGCGTTAGGTGAAAATTTTCAAAATCAACATCAGAAAGAAAAATTTGTTGCTTTGGAAATTCTTCGCGCATGTAGACAATACTTCAAAAAGTAGAGAATAATACTTGGATCTCTTCCAACTTTGAAAAGAGAAATATCATTAGAATCTTTTTTAAATCATATTTGTACTTGTATTATTAAGGTGTTCAAGTTCCGTCATTTACAAATTCTATAAATAATTAAACTTCCTCGTCCAAATACACTGTAAAGAAATTTCAACGCCAAAATTAGTAAAATTTCCAAGAAATTTATCTGTATTTCTTAAAGACTTGGAATGTTTAGACTTGGAAAGTTTCAATCATACAACGAAATTGAATAAAAAAAAGTCTAAGAAACAACCATCCAAGTGCAGTTTCAGTTTATTTATTACCTTATTCAATCAAATACACAATTATTCTCCTTAAAATATATATACAGTAACTCTCAAGTGCTAACTAATTATTGAACTAATACAACGCTAACTATATGTTTTGCCAAAACTGTGTACTTACTTTCGCATCAACTTTTTTTTTTTTTTCTTTTTTGCCAACGCTTCACACGAACTAGGAGAATAATCATTGGTCAACTTCCCTAGAAATGAAACTTACGCCAATTGATTGATGCATACTATATAGAAATGGAAAAAATCCCAAAAAAACTAAAAATTGAAAAGGAAGTGCAAGAAGCAAACAAAACCATCACATATTATATATACATAATAACTAAAAAGTAAACAGATTGGAATCAAAATGAGCGCCAAGTCAATATGAAAAAGATTGATACAAAGAAACCTGTTTGATAACCCTTTCAATTTTAGTTTTTATTTTTTATTTTTTGTGCTAGAGTATAAAGCAAAATAAGGGAAAAATGAAAATGAGAATGAGAGTGAAGATGAGATTGGAGTATAAACAAACTTTATTTATATAAATTTACTGTGTTTACTGTCCATGGTACACGAAAACACCCTTCATTGTCTCATTCAATTATCATAATAACATTGTGCATTAATTTTTTATTTGTAAGACATAAGAAATTATTGGAAATCCTGTTGAGGACTTTTGACCCCTCAAGGTCTTTGGTCTTGCACAATCCCAAGAAAAAGAAAACGGATTGGTTCGCAAAACAATCTATTCCTGGATGATTAAAATATTCATATATAAAAATTGATATATTTGGTCTGTCATTGGAGTGCTTTTCGTGGATTGGTTGGCAAAACTACAGTTACAACAGTTTTATATTATTTTCAAATTAAAAATATATTTTAGACACTATTTTTTATACTAATAACACTTTAAAAATATTTAAAAAATATTATTTAGCAAACATGAAGTTGTTTTACTTTACAGCTAATTATTTTCAAAGCACAGCAGAAACAACTTTTTTTTTAAAATAACACCACCTTAATTCAATGGCCTTTATTAATAAATAGGACCTCACAAGACCTTATTTTTAGATCCTTAAATGAGTGGGATTATTTTATTAAATATGACTTATATATTTTATTAAATTTTCATCTAAATTCTTTTGAAAAATTAGGTGATAAAATGAAAAATCCGTACACACTTTCATCAATCAGAGAGCAGACCCAGGTCAAGTGTGAATGTATAAAAAACAGAGCAATATTGTTAGGAAAAAAAAAAAACCTCAAGTCTATGTTGACTGTGCAGACCCAGGTCTTGGTCTTGGTCTTGGTCTTCTTTCTGCTTATTTAATATTCAATAATATTTATCGTTGATTAAAATAATTTACTGGGTCTCTACTTTGTAAAAACGGAACAATAAAAGCAGTCTTTTTAAAAAAATTGATATAATCATTATATATAGTTTGGTAATTAACAAATTCGCCGCCTAACAAAAAATGATAATAAATTTTGGAAACTTGTCACTTAAACTTCATTAGCCACGGATGATAGGAAAATAGAAATTAATTTATAATTCTCTATTATCATGTCATACCAATGATTGTGAATGCTTTCGTTTATTTATTATTTGGGGGTCAACAATACAGAATTTTCAATATTTTCTCAACAATTACAAAAATTTAATATAAATTTAATATGAAATGCTGGAGTTTGGGGACAGTTACAGCAACTTCGAGGCAAAGTGTGACCCGGTGTGCTTAAGAAAATTCCCCTTCTCTTTTTTTTACTTTGACAAACAAAAACCATTACATTTGATGATGAATACGACAGATATGGATAAGATTTAAGCATTAATATCGTCTACACAGAGTGGGAAAGCAAAGTTGAATGGCAGCATTATGTGCATTTTTTCCTTTGGACTACATGGGTGGGATAAAAGGAGAGTTTTATTGCTGAGCAATATAAGAGAACTAGAGGAAGGTAGTGTCCTACCAACGGGCCAAAAACGAGTCTCCTATTTGTTCAAATCATGCTCTAATATTGTCACTACTTTAACCTCATAGGTCCAATCTTTGGGTTGAGTTAGGCCCAATGAATCTCTAGGTGTGAGATTTTAACTTCAAAGACTTCGGTGCAATTAGAAGTGAACCACCTATATTTGAACTGTAGATTGTTGTTATATTCTCTAACGTGTGACTTACACATTATAGCTTGTATCGAGCCATCTGTACTAACAAGCAGACTGAGAGAAAAAGAAGAGAAATGAGATAGAGAGCATAGAAGAAAAGGAGTTGCTGCTACGTATTGTAGGAGAAGGAATAAAATTCCAGTTGTTTTCTTCTTCATTTTATGCTGCATAAGTGCTTTGATGTAGAGACAAAAATTCTTATTTGTCTCTCTTTAATTATCTCGTATTTGTGTGAGTGTGAATTTGGGTGTATTTGATAAACACCACGTGTGTGCTCTCTTTGAATATATTGGATTGCTTCGTCGTCTCTGGATGAGGAAATTTAAAAATACAGAGGATTTCATAAATGACGGAATTTAAAATGACGGAAATTAATGTTCTAGAATTTGTAAAGTTTCTTGTTTGGGTGACGGATTTAAAACACGGAACTTAACCTTTATTTGTAAAGTTATCTTTTTAAAAACTCAATCTCTCTTGGGATTTTAGAAATGACGACTTTTAGATAGAATTTAAAGTTGGGATTTATGATCTCCAAATTCCATGTTTTTTCCCACGCGGAATTTCTAAATTTCTATGATCCCAACTTTAAATTCCATCTAAAAGTCGTCATTTCTAAAATCCCAAGAGAGATTGAGTTTTTAAAAAGATAACTTTACAAATAAAGGTTAAGTTCCGTGTTTTAAATCCGTCACCCAAACAAGAAACTTTACAAATTCTAGAACATTAATTTCCGTCATTTTAAATTCCGTCATTTATGAAATCCTTTGTATTTTTAAATTTCCTCATCCAAACACACTAGTGTTCTTGTTGGGTGTTGATTTTTCCTTTTATCTCATGCCGGTTTTTATTTGTTTTCACTCACAATTTTGCACATATTGGTTGAGCTTCCGCACTTTGTCTGCCTTGAGTGATGCTGATTATGAGTGAATTTGATAGCTGGAGATAAAGAGGAAATTGTTAATGACACAAGTGTGAATGTAGAAAAAAACAGAACAATATAAGTTAGGGAAAAAAAAATCTTAACTATATGTTGACTGCAGACCCAGGTCTTGGTCTCGGTCTTGGTCTTCTTTCTACTTATTTAATATTCAATAATATTTAATCGTTGATTAAAATAATTTACTGGGTCTCTACTTTGTAAAAATCGATCGAGTGATATGATGGTTTCTTTCTTTTCTCTTTCTTTAAACATAATGCGTTCCTCGACTTTTCATTACAAGACCATAAGTCACCTTTTGAAAATATTGATTTTAAAGTAGTCTTTTTTAAAAATTGATATATTCATTATATATAGTTTGGTAATTAACTAATTCGCAGCCGAGCATCTTCAAGGAAAATATCGAATACAAAATATTAAATTTAAATTTGATGGCTTATGTGACAATTTGACAATTTGACTTTGGGAAATTGAGTGATAAACACTACTTGTATGCTCTCTTTGAATATAGTGGATTGCTCTGTCGTCTCCAAACTGAACATAGGCTTATAAAGCCGAACCAGTATAAATCTTGGTGTTCATGTTGAGTGTTGTTTGTTCCTTTTATCCCATGCCGATTTCTATTTGTTTTCACTCACAATTTTGCACCATATTGGTTGAGCTTCCACACTTTGTCTGCCTTGGGTGATGTTGATTATGAGTGAATTTGATGGCTGGAGATAAAGAGGAAATTGTTAATGGGTCGACATCGTCATTCAGTAGACATTCAGTTGCTAGTGCGAGGTTTTAGGTTGATAAATTATTGGAAACCCTGCTGAGGACTTTTGACCCCACAAGGTCTTTGGTCTTGCACAATGCCAAGAAAAAGAAAACGGATTGGTTGGCAAAACAGTCTATTCGTGGATGATTAAAATATTCATATATAAAATATTGATATATTTAGTCTATCATTGGAGTGCTTTTCGTGGATTGGTTGGCAAAATTTTCTAAATATTTTAATTATTATTCACAGTTACAATAGTTTTATATTAAAATTTATCAAACTGTTTTTACATCAATTTTTGTACTAATAACACTTTAAAAATAATGTTTACAAAAAATGGAGTTGCTTTACTTTATAGCTATTTATTTTCAAAGCACATCAGAGCAACTTTTTTAAAAGTAACAGCAATTCCAAATTGCCCCTTAATCCAATGGCCTTTATTAAATAGGACCTCACAAGACCTTATTTTTAGATCCTTAAGTGAGCGAGACTGTTTTATTAAATATGACTTATATTTTCTTGACCAAAAAATATATGACTTATATTTTATTAAATTTTCATCTAAATTCTTTTGAAAAATTGGGTGATAAAATGGAAAATGTGTTCACACTTTCATCACTGATTGAAAATGAGTCTAAAGATAATGTGGTCCAGTCTAATATATATATCAATCAGAGAGCACATACTGGTCAAGTGTGAATGTAGAAAAAACAGAACAATATAAGTTAGGAAAAAAAAAACGTTAAATATATGTTGACTGCAGACCCAGGTCTTGGTCTTCTTTCTACTTATTTAATATTCAATAATATTTAATCTACTTTGTAAAAATGGATCGAATGATATGATGGCTTCTTTCTTTTTGTCTTTCTTTAAACGTAAAGCGTTCCTCGACTTTTCATTACAAGACCGCAAGTCACCTTTTGAAAATATTGATTTAAAGTAGTCTTTTTTGTGAATTTCAACTACCAATTATGAAGCAAAACTTGTTGGAAATGGGTATGTTGAGAATTGTGAATTGAATTGGAAATGGGAGCTGACTCAATATAAATTCGTCGCTATGCCTTCGATGAATAAAGGACTGATGGAATTGAATTAAAAATCATTACATACGAAAATAACAAGATGAACTGAAAATAGTACAGAAAACCAGCTCGAATCACTAATTAATATAGAGCGAATAGTGACTCATGACAAATTCAAACCCAAACACTTAGCATATACTACGATATTCAACACCATATGTTATTTAATGTTACAGTGCATGATCTCATAACAAAATCATGGTGACTGGTAGAACTCTTGAGGTACGCAAATGTCCAGATGCCTTGCAGACAGTACAGTTGTATGCACTCAATTCGAAGTAGAGCAGAAAGGATTGGGTGGTATGGTTAGATTGTCACCTTCTCTTTCTAACATTTGAACTACAACTTTCATTGGAGGACGATCTATTGGGTGCCATTGGACGCACCATAGACCCACAATGGCAAGTTTCTTTGCAATTTTAGCATCTCCTTCATCCTCAATATGGATCCGTAGGTCGTCTCCTTGTTCTAAAAGGTTATAAATCCATTCTGGGAAGTAGACTTGGCTGGTGGAGTCCTCCATGACCTTAAAGTTTTTTCTGCCACCAACCATTTCCAGCAACATCATCCCGAAACTATAGACATCTGACTTGTAGGACACGCTACCGAAGTTCCTAGAGAACACTTCGGGTGCAATGTAGCCCATGGTCCCCCTGACGGTTGTCATGGATATTGCGCTTTGATCCCTTGCGCATAACTTGGCTAGACCAAAATCGGAAACTTTCGGAGTGAAATTCTGGTCTAGCAAAATGTTATGGGGTTTGATGTCGAAATGGAGGATTCGGTGGTCACACCCTTGGTGAAGATACTCAATTCCTTTGGCAATACCTAAAGCAATATCTTGCAACTTATCCCAACCAAGGAAAGAATTTTTATTATCTGCTGATGATAAAAAGTTTTGTAATGAGCCATTTGGTAAGAATTCATACACAAGAGCTCGTATAAACCCATCAGCACAAAAGCCAACCAAGCGAACCACATTGACATGGTGCACGCGAGCCATTGTTCCCATTTCATTTGTAAAATCTTCTCCATTATTTTCATTTGAATTGTTGAGGATTTTCACAGCAACAAGCAATTCAGAGGAAAGCTTCCCTTTAAAAACTGTTCCATAGGCCCCTTGCCCCAACTTGTCCTTGAATTGATTTGTTATCCTCTTAATATCAGCATAGGAATATCTGCTTGGCTTCTGAGCTATGTAATCTTCCAAAAATCTTTCAATTCTCAACTGATTTGTTTTCTCTGTTTTGTTGGAGCTATAGGCATGGTTGATGATGAGAGCCCCCACTGCGATAAGAGCCACAGAAACTGTGCAAACTGCAGATAGAGATGACAAAAATTAACCTAATTATATTTGATTCAGATTTATACATCAACACAAGTATTTTAATTTGTGGACAACTCACCTGATATCTTTATGCGTGTCCCTCTACGGCTACTATCTGTAAAAGTTGTTATTTAAGCTAATAAGTACTTTTGCTATGAAATCGATAAAATTCTGAGTCCTGACTAATCAGATCGAATTTGAAGGACTGAAAATAAATAATATTTGCTTGCAAAGTACTGCAACAAAGCCAAGTTTAATTAAATGATACCTTCAGGGAAATCTAAACATTCGCTTTCTGCAGTCTCAACATGTGCAAGACTATATTTACGAATCTTTGATCTACATGCCTTGCCCATCTCTTTGCAATGTCGACATGATGGTTTGGACCAATGCAACTTCTTTGGAAAGGATGATATGTCTGGAATTGAAGTATAGTCATGCAGCTTGGTACAAGACTCTAGGGGCAGTCTATCAACAGAACATTGAGTGTTGACAGCATATATACCGTTTTCAGGATTGTCAAGGTCGGAAGGGCTCAATTGCATCATACAAAAGCTTGTGTATGCATCCCTTTCCCTAGGATATGAACAACTAAATAGGGTATAATTATAGTTATTGTGTCCAGGCACAAATTGTAAGGGAGAAGAAGATAAACTGAAGTAAAAAATATTTTCCGATAGGTAATAATTGCTGTAAGATATTTCAATCTCCTGAGATGTGTACTTAATCTTTTCAACGAAGAGGTTGTTAGATGAAGATGGCATGTCGAGCACAGTCTCGCTGTCGTTATTGCATGATAGATCAAAGCCATGGTAACCGCAATGGATTGGCTGCTTATCTTTAAGTCGAAATGGGAATCGGATGGCTGGGCCGTCCGGTTTACATCTTGCTTCTCTGCAAATTTCAAGGCCTACTCCGCCATGGACTGCATCGACATCTACTACTATGAGCAACCAGCATAAGAAATTGATCAGAAGCATTATTCTAACAAAAAAAATGGCTTGCAGCATTCCGGTCTCTTGCTAAGTTATTAATTGATTGTATACGACAGACATGGATAAGATTTAAGCATTAATATCGTCTACACAGATATATAGCATGATTGGTTTTATGATGGATTAGTCTCCAGCATAGTAGCCGACCATGGGAAGTGTAATCCCTGCAGCATTGACAAAGTGTAATCCCTGCTGAGGACTTTTGACCCCTCAAGGTCTTTGGTCTTGCACAATGCCAAGAAAAAGAAAACGGATTGGTGGGCAAAACAGTCTATTCGCAGATGATTAAAATATTCATTTATAAAAATTGATTTATTTAGTCTAACATTGGAGTGCGTTTCGTGGATTGGTTGACAAAACTATCTATATATTTTAGTCATTATTCATAGTTATAATAATTTTATATTAAAATTTATCAAACGATTTTAATACTGTTTTTTGTATTAACAACACTTTAAAAATATTATTTACTAAACATGGAGCTGTTTTACTTTATAGTTAATAATTTTCAAAGTACAGCAAAAATAATATTTTTATTTAAATAACACCAATTCAAAACTGGCCCTTAATTCTTTTGAAAAATTAGGTGACAAAATGGAAAATACGCTAACACTTTCATCATTGAAAACGAGTCTAAAGATAATATGGTCCAGTCTAATTTAAGCATCACATTGTTGTTGACTCATAAATGTCAATCAGAGAGCACATGCTGGTCAAGTGTGAATGTAGAAAAAACAGAACAATATAAGTTAGGAAAAAAAAAAACGTTAAATATATGTTGACTGCAGACCCAGGTCTTGGTCTTGGCCTTGGTCTTCTTTCTACTTATTTAATATTCAATAATATTTAATCTACTTTGTAAAAATGGATCGAATGATATGACAGTTTCTTTCTTTTTTTCTTTCTTTAAACATAAAGCGTTCCTCGACTTTTCATTACAAGACCACAAGTCATCTTTTGAAAATATTGATTTGATAGGAAAATAGATATATTCATTATATATAGTTTGGTAATTAACAAATTCACCGCTTAAGGGCATCTCCAAAGGAGATGTCAAATGCAAAATGTTAAATTTGAATTTGATAACTTATATGGCAATTTGACATTTTGGAAAACATTGAACTCCACCCAAAATGTCAAATATCATATTATTTTATTATATTTTTAAAAGCAAATGGGCTCATATTTTATAATTATATGAAATTACCTATATGATGACTAAAAATGCCTACTTCAATAACAAGATTGATATGGCTTATCAATCCTGAGACGTACTGAGCGTAAAATAAAGGAACAAACAGGGAATTATTTTACGTGGTAAAACCCCACTTTTGGGGAAAATCCACGAGACTCCTTAGTCCAAAACAAATTCACTATAAAACGATGATTACAAGAAGTACTCACACACTTATCCTAGACACATTCTAGATAATGTTTACCGACTTCTTCGTAACTCAACTTTTGTCACAGGATGATCTGTCGACACTCCTTATGTTGAACGCAATACTGATCATGATTGCTTCAAGTTCGCCAGAGAAAAACCACCACCACGGTCTTAATGCCCTCAACCATATGAGTCATTGAACATGCAAATAAATTCAATATGAATGATGAAAGTATTTGATAAATCACCAAATAAACATGGAACACTTGTTCTTAGGAATTCTAGATTCTCAAAACAAATATATCAAAGCTGTGTAAAAACCAAGAAGAGTCACGCCATGTCTTTATACAGACATGTTGTTCTTTTTGCAAAAGAAACTACATAAAGCCAAGTGATCCATATCATATTTGATTCTCTAAAAAATCCAATTCAATTTCGTCAGCCCATGCAAACTTCCTGTTTGTACCGTATCTGACCCTCCACTCATACAACGACACGTGGATCTTAGAAACTCGCCCAAGTACCCAAGGCCTCGGACAATCGGCATCGGCCACCGATGGCATTGTCTCAAAGCTGCGAACAGCCATTACAGGCCCGGCTCGTCTACAATCGGCATCCCTTACCGATTGTAGAGAATCAACCTCGAAGTATCCGCCCAAAATATCTAAAGACTCGTGTCGACCTCAGAGGGCACTCCCACGAGTCCCACATCGAAAATGAGTACTAAGAGCATACAAAATGCCCTCTATAAATAGGCCCCTCCACTACAATACAGGGGTAAGACTTTTAAGCTTGACTTCTATACTTTTATATGGTCAACAACAAGAGCTCTTAAAAACAATCTTACTTGAGCATCGGAGGGTCTTAGGCTGGTTCCACACCGGTTCCATAGACCTCACGAACCTCAAACTCTCTTCTATTCAGGATCTGCATCCAAGGACAAGAATAATCTGCATCTATCACTCAATCGATCTGCTAGATCGTCCTCATCACTTGTAAGTTGCACTCATCTCTATCTGTTCAGATTTAGCGCCAACACTTCCAATCCCATTAGTTTATACAAGGAAACTATGTTAATCAATGAAACCAATTTGGGTATTAAAAGAAACATGTTCTCCCAGTCAAATATGAAAAATAATATTTTTACTTAAACCAAAATAAGGTCAAACTAGGAAAATAATCTCAAGAGATAAAATTTAATCTTATTAAAAATAGAACTAATAATATAAAAGCACTTGAGTGAAAATAACTTCAATTAGGAATCCTATAATGAATGAATGATTATGTCATGATTTACTTGAAATCAAGTTCCTCATATCGATCAAGTCATACTTCAAAAATCCAGGATTGAATGTGTTGCGTCAAAACTTTCAGTAAAAGATAATTACACACTAATTCCTGACTTATGCTAGAGTCTAGGAAATGCCAGTACAATTTTCATACTAACAATCTCCCCCTTTGGCATTTCCTAGACAAAACACCTAATTACAACTCAAAAGAAATTGCACGAGATATAACAAATGAAATCCTACTCTAAACTCGAAGCTCGGAATCCCTGCACATTATGAAACAACAAAACCAGTGAAGCATGTAGGAGAATAAATATAATTCAAAGCAAAATTACAACATCACTCCCCTTTAATTCTACAACACAATCTCTCTCTCTTTTTAATATAATTTCACACAGTCATCTCTCCCCCTTTTTGTCAGGAAATCCAAAGGGTAAGAAAAGAACATAAGGGAGCATATACTGAGTATAGAGCAAAAAGAGAGAGAATGGAAGTGAGAATAAGAGTGAAGATGGGATTGGAGTATAGAACACCTTTATTTATATACAGATATACATCATATAAATATTTTATTGTCAATTTACTGTGTTCACTGTCCATGGTACACGTAAACACCCTTCACTGTCTCTTTTCAATTATCATAATAACGGTTTTAACACTTCTTTTTGTACTAACAACACTTTAAAAATATTGTTTACCAAACATGGAGCTGTTTTACTTTACAACTATTGAGGCCCAAAAAATCCAGGGTTGGGCCCAAATAAATTCCCGGCCCAGCAATCCACATGCTCTCTGTTGGAGGCCAACAAAAAAGATAAGACAATCCCTTTTTTCCTACCCTTTTAGATTTCACAATAAAATATATACTATCATGCCATATGCCATTACATTTATACTTGCAAAAACAGCACGAGCATGTCATCTATTCAAATGTAAACATGTACTGATAAATTTCCTTCATGATATATATCATGTTTTAGGCCAGTACCAACATAGTGAAGTTGGACTATTCAGCTTCCTTTATTTCTTGTCTTTCACTTTGATAGGAATACAAACGCTAGGCATTTACACACTACCAAAAGCACGAGCATCACCACATTCTTTAATTATTGCCAAAGCATCTCATGCTTGCATATTACTGAAAGCTACCTATGTTGGTCTTAATATTGATGTGTGATTCATTCGTTGGATGACATCCATTTAAAATCGACAAATATTAATTATATTCATTTGCAAGCTGCAACACATATATTATTTTAACCACCATCTGCTTTGGTCATGCATAAATTATATATCTGTCAAGCACTTTGTTCTTCCAAGACGATGAGTACATTCCTCTACACATCAAGCCTCAAGGAGCATGAGACTTATGTTCCTGTACCATCAGACAAATCTCTCTCTAATGCTAAACTTGTGGGCACTTAGCTCCCACACCACAAGCCAAGCTTTGATTCCCCATGCCAAGCTCATATAGTCTATGTGTCAACTCATGCATCCATGTCATAGAAATTCAAACACCACCGTTGGAAGAGTGGCTGGAGGAAGAACAAAGCCAAGCTTGTCGTAGAAACCCAAACACCACCGCTGGAAGAGTGGCTGGAGGAAGAACAAAGCCAAGCTTGTCGTAGAAACCCAAACACCATCGCTAGAAGAGAGGCTGGAAGAAGAACAAAGCCAAGCTTGTCGTAGAAACCCAAACACCATTGCTGGAAGAGAGGCTGGAAGAAGAACAAAGCCAAGCTTGTCGTAGAAACCCAAACACCACCGCTGGAAGAGAGGCTGGAAGAATAACAGAGCCAAACTTGTCGTAGAAATCCAAACACTATCGCTGGAAGAGCCGCTGCCAGAAGCACACCAAACATTAGATGAGGATGACAAATCATCTAGTTACTACAATTCATGCAAAAGAAAAGACAGAGAGACGTACCCGCCACTGCCGTGCAAAGATAAAGAATTCCATGCCATTATTGATACAATGTTTGTTCATAGTGCAATCAAACCCCTCAGGCCCTACAAAGTCCCTACCAGAGAGGAAAAGGGCAATCTGAGATATTGTCGTTATCACCAGTTTGTGAGACATCCAACCACTGCTTGTCAAACTTTGAGGAAGATCTTGCACGCCGAGATACATGACAGAACTCTTGAGTTGCGCTTTAAGAGGCGAGTTATTGACGAAGACCCCTTGTCGAAACGAAGGGAAAAGGAGATGGCTGCCGTCATTACATGCTTTGATGACTTGCTCGACGACGACGTATTGTGCCACCCGTGGAAGAATGACCCAAAGCCATCAAAGGCTATTCGAGAGCCTTGTGGAAACACGGAGAAAGCTTACTGGTGTAAATATTCAAAAACTTCAAGTTATAACACCCCATGACCACTTGCTGATGGATGGGAAGATGGTTCTAGCAGCGAAGTATTCACATCAGACATGCTGGAAGAACGCCACTTGGGGCTTCGTTTGGTGAGCAAGATTATCAAGAGACAGCTACCGTAACCTCTCATAAACAGAAGTTGAAAAAAGTGCAATGTGTTATGAGCTGCAAATCAGTCTTTGATTAGTTGGGTTATGAGCTGCATGCAAGTAAAGCAGTAGCTGTGGCTCTGTTAAATATCTATGCAGAGCATGGCATCCTAGTGCAACACATGCCAAATACATGCCAACCTAAGCCACAAGCTTTCATGCTATTCATGCACAATCCTTGGCCCTTTCATACTTAGGGGGCTTGATTTGATTGGAGTATTCATCAATGCAAAATGGCTCAAAGCCTTACTACTGTTGAGTTGCTTTTGCACCTATCCTTTTGCTGTTGGATTTTTCAAATTTATTTCAAAAATGAACTCCTTATGTGTTTTCACCCTATGCTTTCACAACTTTTGTAGAATGCACCACCATTATGGCATGCCAAGGTGTAAGATGATATTTGCAATGAGAATGGAGTATTTTGGAAAAAGAAAAAAGCCTGTAGAATTCTTTCCTTGCCTTTACCTTCTTCTGTTTTGCAAAACATGTTCTTTGAAAAAAAAATAAAAATAGACAAGCAAACTTTCCTTTAAAAAGCTAAGCCTCTCAGCAGTAACTATACCAAGCAAAGCCGCTTAGATGGGATCCCAAGCTGTTAACAAGCACCATGCACAAGCAATATCATGTGTCAATCTTGAAGAAAAAAAAAAGTGAGGTCCTGCTATCAAGGAAAATCATTCCAGTCCTGGCAATATTTGAAGAGAGTGTATGTGTTGGGGTGACGTGAAAGAAAAATCATATCACATAAGGAGGGCCCTGTAAACAGAGGCAATGGGGCAAACACTTTTGTGATCCTGTAAAAAATTGGCAGCATGTACCTTGCACCTACCACAATCCAATCTGTTAAGCAATTCATGCATTTCAAACAAGCGAAGTGTACAGAACAAGTTGGAAATCATTATCTCAATGCTTTCCAAAACCCAAAAGTCATGCATTTTCATCATTTCCAACCAAACGAAGTGTACAAAACAAGCTGAAACTTATTATCTCAATACATTCCAAATCCGGACAGTTCATGCATAACCATACTACGTTTCAAGGTTCCAACAACATGAGCTTTAGACTATCCAAAAGAAATACAATCCTAGCAAAACAAATTGGTACACACCAAAGATCAGCAACCTATGTTTTTTTTTTAAAAAAAAGGGTATGCATAGATACCAATATGCAATTCTGCCATGCCTTGTCGCTGGAAGACTCTGTAGGTGCTCATGCTCAAGCTTTGATGATGGTCTGGCACATGGAGAGACTGAGGCAATTATTGAAACATTGTAGATGAACAAGGGGGCTTCTCTTTAATTGCCTCCTACTTCTTGCAAGCAAGCGTAAAACTTTCCAATGATGACTTGGGGGCTCCTACCAAGTGCAAGCCGCAAGGGGGCTGTTGTTAATAATATGTTAACTCGCAATTGTACGGGGCAATTAGTAGTATAGCAAGACAAGTACGAGGTCGTACCCACGAAGACTGAGAAGTTCAAATTAGTTATGTACTTTAGATTACCAAATTCAAGAAGTTAGGAAGTTAAATCTAAAACAGAATTTAAAGCAAGAGTGAGTTTGAAAACAAATGCAGCAAGATTAAAATGAACTTTGAAGTGAGAATGCTTGTGATTATAGAAAGAAATGAACAAACTGAAATTGCAACGGAAAGCAAGTAAACAAAAGTAACAAAGGGTGATTTTGAAAGTTAAAACACAGGTTTGGAGACTAGGGCATTCGATTCACCATAACAATTCAATTCTGGGTTATAAAGATTCAAGTAACAAGTCTAATTCAGATTCAAAGATTGATTCTAGCTAAAGTATGATTAGGCCATGGTGTTTGGTCCTAACCTTGTGTTCCTAATTCCCTAATTTGATCATTTGTTGTCTAACCTAAAATTAAGCATTAGGAACCCATTAAGCATAGAAGAACATTTTAAACAACCAAGTATGTATCTAATCCCTGTTGTCGAATGTCCATACATACTCTTCCTATTCATAGTTCAATTAGAATTAAAGCATGGTGTATACTCTTAATTCAAACCAAGATAGTTAACAAACAAGTTCTAATGGTGATCAATCATTCAAACAAGCATGTTAACTTATAAGCATAATGAATAAGAACATGAATCATGAATCAAACTTGAAACTCCAAACTTATAAACCCAGAATATTCATGTTAGGTTACATCGAAGCCCTAGTTATGGATTTAGCTACTCATAATGGAAAAGAGACTTGAACAGAAATGAGAAAACATAATGAATGCAATAAGAGTAGAAAAACCCTTTTTCTGAAGTTCTTGTGGTGTCCAAGGCTTCTCCAAGTGCTTCTCCACTTCTAATGCTTCTCCAAGAGCTTCCCCACTTCTAGAAAGATGTATGAAGAATATGGAGGTGATTTGGGATGAGTTTGAGTGAGTGGTGATGGCTAAGGAAGATGAAATTCGTAGGGAAATGGAAGAGAAGTTTGCTGGAGTTGTTTTGGTGATTGTTGGAGTGTTTGGGATTGTGAGAGTGTTTGAGGATGGTTGGAGTGAATTGTGGGGGTTGTGAATCTCAGGATTTGTTGTATCTTGAATGTGGAATGGATGTGGTATTTATAGGGAGAGGGGAGTGACAAATCTGAATTCAATATGGCTAATGCATACAACACTTGCATTATAAAAGATGAATTGGTTGATGCACTTCACCAATAGATCCCACCAGCAGCCCTAGCTCATCTTCATGTCACCATGACCAAGCTTCCAACCAGCTACAATAGCTCATGCCTAGCTCACCATGACCAAGCTTCCAACCAGCTCATCCTGAGGTCAGCATGACCAGCAACTTCAAGGGCTTACAACTTGGGCTAGGCTGAATCAAATGAAGACTTTAAGATGTCCATTGTGAAGTTCAGAATGTGTATGATCCAACCACACAATTATTGGCCCAATCCAAGCTCGGAGGAGGAAGTTAAGGCCGAAACAAATTGCTAACTCAGTTTGCTCGCTGACAAAATCCATCCTGAGCATGGTTCTGTGTTTGCTAGGTAACAGACTCCATATTTATCCAATGTGGCTGAATTTTGGATATGTTATAGTACACACCCATTGGAACAACTTTCATGAAGAATGCTGCCTCATCCGAGCTGTGTAGGTTGCTGAAACAAAGCTTGCAATATGACCTACGGAACTGGACTGGCAGGGGGCTGTAGCCAAAATGAGTTTGTCTTTTAAGCTCTTCTTCCATTCATCCAAATTAGGCCTTAACATGCTTGAATTGCATGAATTATGCTCTCTTGCTCTATTGGCCTACAAAACACACAAAGGGAGGGAAATAACTTAGAATTATAGGAACTAAGCAAAAGAAGTAAGTAAATTGGGCATGTATATGTATGAAATTATGAGCTTAACACACCCCCAAACTTAGATTTTGCTAGTCCTCGAGCAAAACAAAAGAGAAACAAAGATAAAAACAAAACAAGAAGTTAACTAGACCACTTTCGTAGGTAACTCGATTGCATTGAGCGTATGCAACAAGCCTTTAAACCTCTAGGCATCCCTAGTAGGAGGAGTTGTGTCTCCTGAGGGTTTAACAGATACGATACCCACAAACGTTTTTCTAACTCTACAAAACAAAATGGTTAGAAAAACAACTTTGAAATCAACTAATGAAAATGAAAGAAAGTTTTAGTCATACCTCCAACACCATAGAGTTGCCAAGATAGGTCATCAATCAGTGTGTACAAGTGGAAGCTATAGCTCAAAGGCACACAGTTTCAAAGCAAGCACACTCAAACCTTGAATAGAGAACATGCTTCGACTCTAATTCTCACAGATAACACTCAATCACTCAGAACCTATGTTTTAATTCTCTCAAGAAAGCATAAGTGAGTGTATGAAATAGAAGCACAAATTTGGTTAGATCTCATGAAAGGAATTAAATACTAAGAATAGAGATACACACATACTTACCAGCACCCATGAATACATCCTCAAAGATCAGCTAGGTCTTTCACAATGTTGTAATGAAAGGCTAAGGTTTAGGGGAAATGGAAGAATTGGAAGAAAAAACAAATAACTTAAGAACATACCAAGGTTGCATGCTTCATTAATCTGCAAGGCATCATTGATTTAGATTGGCATGGCAGCAAACTTCATGGTATCTCCTGGCATAGACTTTATTTTTCACACTTAGATCAAATCGAAACACTTTCATCTTCGTTGATTTGATCTGCATCTTCATTAACTTCATTGCACAGATTCACATCATCTTTATTTAGGTACATGGCTGCAACTTCCTTGCTTCAAACTTTATCTTGGCACACCTTGGTATATTTCTAAGCTATAAGGTATGGCTACAATAGGTCAAGTATCTCAGATTGAGATACAAAGGTAGGGAAATGATGAGGGTGATAGAAGAAAAGGCTTTAAGTGTTTGGCTTCAAGAGGGTTGATGGAACACACATATAGGTAGGGTGAAAAGAAAGCACATAGAATGGTTATGCACACATAGCCTAGCATCACTTCAATGAGTTCATTCATGAATGAGAGCAAGCACATGATATCTGCAAAAGCGAATCATCCTTAGTATTCAATCAAAATGGAATAATGAGATCAATTAGAGTGAATTGAAGAAAATAAGTATGGATGAGAAATAGAACACTTTAAACCCTCTCAAGAAAGCAATTAGGCTCGATATAGCTCACTAGGGTAGTCTCCACTATTTTCCTTCAAGAATTTGAGCGTGGTACTTTAGCCACCAGAATTCTAAGAGCAAAAGCTTTGTGAAGTGCAAAATTCTGATATGAAAACCTCAAATAGCAGCTCCATAGCATTGATTGTATGACATTCTTTAAAAAAAATAAAAATAAAAAATAAAAAAAATAAAAAAATAAAAAAAATAAAAAAAATAAAAAAAAAATTGTGACAAGAGAACGAAAATTGAAAACACAAATGGATAAGAAAATTGAAATTGAAAACCTTCCCCCCAGACCTGAATTGAACATTGTCCTCAATGTGAAAGCATACAAAAGATGATTGAGAACAAACAAATGATAAAGGGAAAAGTTTAGAAGAAGGTTTAGGAAAAATAAAAAATAAAAAAAATGAATATATAAGCAACTCATGGATGACCAGTTAAGGGCCTCAGAAAACACAGCCAGGGGATCCGGGAAGGTTGGAGGGGTCACAATGGTCCCGCTTAAAACCCAAACTTCTTAGACACCGAAGGTGTCGCCTAAAGAACTCCTAGACACTGTATTGACGGAAGTGCTCACTGGAGTTACCATAAGTTAGCTCATATGAAAAATCTTTTTAAATTTTTAAATTTTTTTTATTTTTTTTAAATTTTTATAAATAAAAAAAACAGAAATTTAAAATAATAACAAGTAAAGAGAAAGGATTGAAATGCTCCCCCTTGATGCGATTAGGTCGATTGCTACCAAGCACCTTCTTCTTGAACACATGGGTTGCCTCCTGTTGTGTCGATACAGCTGCACCAAAATGGATTCAGCTGCATCCTCAACTTGTGATACTCGCAAGTGCACGAGCCGTTCGGTAGTATAGCGTATGTAAGTGCGAGGTCGATCCCACGAGGATTGGTGATTGAATGATTCAATTCATTTTCCCTACACAAAACAGAAATGAAAAAGAAAGGAAATAAATAAAACAAGGAAGAAAGAAATAACTAACTCAAGCAAATAAGTTCCCAAGTTCAATTAGATTAATGGATTGGTTCTAGCTAAAGTATGATTAAGCCATGGTGTGTGGTCATAACCTTGTGTTCCTAATTCCCTAATTTGATCATTTGTTGTCTAACCTAAAATTAAGCATTAGGAACCCATTAAGCATAGAAGAACAATTTAAACAACCAAGCATGTATCTAATCCCTGTTGTCGAATGTCCATACATACTCTTCCTATTCATAGTTCAATTCGAATTAAAGCATGGTGTATACTCTTAATTCAAACCAAGATAGCTAACATGCAAGCCTAAATGGTGATCAATCATTCAAACTAGCATATTAACTTATAAGCATAATGAATAAGAACATGAACCATAATTGAAACTTGGAAACTAATCAAACTTGAAAAACTAAAGAAAAGAATTTACATAATGAAAAGTAAAGTGGAACTAAGAAAAACTTAAGGAGAATTTCAGCACAAATATTTCATTACAACAATTGAAAACTAGAAAATGAAACTAAGAGAATTTGAGGGAGAGAAGGGAAGGGAGCTCTAGAGAAGTGTTTGAGAGCTCCCCCCCTTGGGGTGTGTTTACAAGCTTGGGAAACCTCACTATATATAGGCCTAAGGAAGCTGAAAATCTGAATTAAGTATGGCTAATGCATACAACACTTGTTTTATAAAATCTGAAATGGTTGATGCACTTCACTAATGCATACAACACTTCCATTATAAAATCTGAAATGGTTGATGCACTTCACTAATAAATCTCACCAGCAGCCCTAGCTCATCTTCATGTCACCATGACCAAGCTTCCAACCAGAAATAATAGCTCATCCTGAGGTCAGCATGACCAGCAACTTCAAGGGCTTACGAATTGGGCTTCTCTTAAGCAAATTAAGACTTTAAGCACTCCAACTTGAAGTTCAGAATGTCTTCTTTCCAGCCATATATCATTTGGGCCAATCCAAGGTCGGAGGAGGAAGTTAAGGCCAAAACAAATTGCTAACTCATTTTGCGCGCTGATAAAATCAATCCTGAGCATGGCTCTGTGTTTGCTAGGTAACAGACTCCATATTTATCCAATGGGGCTGAATTTTGGATATGTTATATTACACACCCATTGGAACAACTTTCATGAAGAATGTGACCTCATCCGAGCTATGTAGGTTGCTGAAACAAAGCTTGCAATATGACCTACGAAACTGGGCTGGCAGGGGACTGTAGCCAAAATTGAGTTTGTCTTTAAGCTCTTCATCCATTCATCCAAATTAGGCTCTAACATGCACGGATTGCATCATTTACTATCCAAAGCCCTCATTATTACCTAAAGCTCAATGAACTGAAAGATAAACACAAAAAGGATTAAAAACACAAGTTTAACTCAAAAACATAACCAAATCATAAGCTAGAAGGGTACAAAATGATATGTAAATATGCACCGATCAAATACCCCCAAACCTAGATTTTGCTAGTCCTCGGGCAAAACAAAAGGAAAACAAAGATAAAAACAAACAAGAAGTTAACTAGACCACTTTCGTAGGTAACTCGATTGCATTGAGCATATGCAACAAGCCTTTAAACCTCTAGGCATCCCTAGTAGGAGGAGTTGTGTCTCCTGAGGGTTTAACAGATACGATACCCACAAACGTTTTACTGACTCTGTAAAACAAGGTAATTAGAAAACTTAAAAGATTGTTAGTCCTTAAGCAAAATAAAAAACAAAAACAAAAAAAATAATTACATTAACAAAAACAAAACAAAAAAAACAAAACAAAACAAAACAAAACAAAAAAAATTACAAAAATAAAAAGAACTCAAAACAATCTTTCCGAACATTTTCTGAAGAGAAATGACTCATGCACATGACTCAAAAGTTTTAACAATAAAAGCTCAATTTTAAACATTATTCACAAAGCGGCAAAGTTCAAAACATAATATGCTCAAAGTGTGGTAGTGTGATAGCCAAATGCAACAAATTCCCCAATCTTAGTTTTCACACAATTTCAAAAATCATACAAAGCACAAGTTCAACTTCAAATCTCACCAAAGTTGTCCTCTCACAAATGAATCACTCAGAAGAGGGCTACAATGCAACACTCAGTTATAGACATGGGATTAGAGTTAAACCATAAAGGAGTTAACTCAAAATAGGAAGATGAAGAACTTGCATTAATATGATCTCAAGAAGGATGCTAAACACTTAAAAGTAATAAAATGCATGCAATTCAACCATATGACATTTAAGATCAATTTAGGTCTTTATTATAGGTTGTAATGGGGCCAAGGGTGTAAGGTGAGTGAGAAATGAAAGGTATGGATAATACAAAGTCCAAGGAACTCAAAATGTAAGAACATAAAATAATTGTTTACAAGACTTCGAATCATCACGATTAGATTTTTTTTCTTTTACATGATCAAAACTCCTTATACCTTCATTTACATTGATTCAAACTCCTTTCCAAACACCAAATTATTTTGAAGGCCCAAAAATGAAACCCAAAAACAAAATTTCATTCAACTACCATTTAATCATAACTTTTTTCTTTTCTTTTCTTTCACCAATTGTGTGATTTTCTTTTTTTTTCTTTTTTTCTTCTATGTAATATCCCTTCCCAAACTTAGCATGAAAAACACATCCGAATTAGAGCTCATGAGTTCCTTAGAAAGGTAAATATTTGTTTTTCGGGCTAAGGCGAGGAAATATAATTGGTAAAATGAAAGAAAAGGTTTACATGTAGGCTCAAAATGGTTAACAATGGAAAATCATGCTTAAGCATGCATAAGGTTAGCTTGAAAGGCACAAACGATCCAAAGAAGGCCTTAATATCACTTCTTAAAATGTCATGAAGTCAAATTGCATAAGAATGAATGACTTTTAAGTGTTCAACCAAATCAATGAATAATGAGATCAAACAACAACTTTGATGACAAGAAAATAAGAGTATGTGTATAACACTCATGAAATGAAGCACAAGGCTCAAAAGCTCACATTATATGGTTATATAAGTCTAATTTATGCTTGATACAATTCTTTAGATCATGCAAATCCTTTAATTGGAAAATTATGAAACAAATGGCAAGTGCAAAGAAGGTTTCGAACATGTCATGCTAGAACGATGCCAAATTAATTAATTAATTAATTATTATTTTTTACAATAAAAATTTACAAGGAAAAAAATAAATAATAAATAAAATTCAATTTTTTATTTAAGTCATGCAACATTTATCACAATCTCATCAAATGTGTTCGGAAAGTGACTAAACAAAACAAGATTCAAAACAAGAAAGAAATTTAAATTTTTTTAAAATTTTTTTTTTTTAAGAAAAACCAAGTTTACTTGCTAAACTCCAATACCCCCAAACCTAGAAATGAGCATTGTCCTCAATGTTTAAAAATTAGCCACAAACAATGTCATAACAACAAATGAAAGGTATTAAAGCAAATAAAAAAAAAATCACAAAATCACAAAAGAAAACAAAAACAAAATAATTATAAAATAAAAATTACAACACAAACAAACAAACAAACAAAAAAAATGAAACAGTAAACCCTAATCACACAATTCCGAAACCCAAAAAAATTTTGAAGCCCAAAGCCCACAATTTCGAAACACAAACCACGGTGAATTTAACCCACTTTGAAACCCAAACTAAAGTGAAACCCGACCCACAATTTGTTTTCATTTCCGGCTTTTTATTATTATTTAGTTTTGTAAAAACAAACTATCGAACCGTGAATAGCAACACAAAGAGCGGGATTTTAACATGGGTCATGATGTCTCGGTTCAGTGTAAGGGACCAACAGACAGGGTGAGACACGTGTCGACACATAGAGGCGCCGCAGACTCCACAAGCAAAAATTACGGGCTCATGGAAAGGCGCGAAGACTTTACTGAACGCGTTCGTTCAGAAAAGACACGTCGTGATAAATGAGTTGGGTATGGTTGGAAGGCGAGAAGGTTGTGGGACTCAAGGAATGCTGGAGATTCAGAAAATGCTCAGATGCTGCAATGGCTAGGGTTTGTCAAAGACTAAGTCTATAAGAAAGGGTGAAAAAAAAAAAAAAACACAAACTCAGAAACACACAAAAGAGAAAAGAAAGAAAGAAGAAAAGAGAGTGAGAAATCAAATGGCCTCTAACTACCCATTTTCGTTGGATCTCAACCTAGCTCCACCGACTCAGACACAAGGCCAAGCAGCGGCACCAGTATGGATGCCCTACTTTGCTTCCGCACGGGGGCCTGTGACAGTAACTGACTCAATACTCCTGGACAACGATGTTGCCATTGGAGTGGGCAGAAATCTGGTGACTCCTAAAGATATACGTGTTCTGGGGACAAGGGATGACAACCGGGTCGTGAGCGATGCCCTGGCACTGAGCGTGCAGAGTACGGCAACAGTCGCAAGTTTGGGTCATCGCCTACTTGCGAAGTCCCATGAGGTAGAGGTGCTGAAAGGTCAGTTGGCGGCGGAGCGAAGTATGGTTGAGGAGTGTCAGACTGCTATAAAAAGCTTGAAAAGGGAGAGGTCAAGGATAGTGGAGGTGAATCGACACCAGCTAGAAGTATTGCGGGACGAGAATAGAAACCTATCAAAGATGGTAGAGTTGTACTCTCGCGACATGCGAAAACAGCTGGAAGACCTAGACAGACCGGGTAAACGCAAACAAGCAGATCGCGAGAGTAGTTACTCTCAAGCTAAGATTGCGATCTTTGGGAGCTCAAGTGATGAGCCCCAAGAAGCTGTGCGTGAAGCCCCGGAAGAGGACAGCCAGAAGGCCAAACTCAAAGCTCCAATGGTCGAGACACCAAGCACCGAGAAGAAATGATTTCCTACTGCATTATTGTTGTTTTTATTTTATTTTGTTGTTTTTGTATTTTCGTTATTTTGTTTTGAAAATAAAATAGTAAAGTTGCAGAAGAAAAAAAAAGAAAACGGAAAAGAAAGCACACTTCCCAAACTTAAATCAAATAAAGACGACAAACGGAAAAGAAAGCACAGTTCCCTAACTAAAATAAAATAAAGATGACAGCCGAAAGGAAAAAGCAAAAACACAAAGCTCTAGAAAATGAAAGTAACGGGCAAAAACATAAAACACCAGAAAACACGGAAAAAAGAAAAGTAAAGTGAAAGTAAAGGTGCTCCCCCTTGAAGCGATTAGGTCGAGCATGCCCGGGAAATCCGAAATGGTGTTGGCTTTCTCTCATCAGCGTATATCTATTTAAACCACACCTCTGCAAGCGGATGATACCCAGCATTTCTTCCTGCAAACTCAAGGAAAAACATCAAAAAATTCAGAAGCAAAACAAATGGCATCCTCATGCACTCACCTTGATGATCTCAACCTTGAGCTCTCACTTGCACCACCGAATGCCCAGACAAGGGCTCCTCCAACTCCTGTCTTCCCAAACTCCACATATCATCACGGCACGGCCTCAAACTTTGCTGAGGCAATACCGAACTTTTCTGAGGCACTGTCGAACAGAGCAGTGCTGCTAGGAGGCATGATTAGCAGCAAGCTCACTCCGACAGATCATCTGCATGTGGCACAGAGGTCTGATAAGGCAGCGGTAGAGGAGTCCCACAATTTAACTGTGCTCCACGCGGTCTCCGCTACCAATTTGGGCATGCGATTACTGGCGAGGACAAGGGAGTGTGCCGCGATGAGCGAGGAAATAGCTTCCTTGAAGGCTATGGTGGCGGACTTGCAGAAGCGGCTCTACTGTGCCAATCAGCACGTGGAAGCACTGCAGAGGAAAAATGAGGACCATGTCGAGCTGCTGCAAATTCTGCAAGTAAGAGAAAATAGAGGCAAGCCATGATGATGATGAAGATGAAGAAGAAGAAGAAGAAGAAGAAGTTTTTTTTGTTTTTTTTTGTTTTTTTTTTTTGTTTTGTTTTTTTTGTTTTGTTTTTTTTTAATGCAGCGTTTGAAATAAAAATGTGTTTTAATACTCAGAAATAAACTAACTAACCATACCACGTAAATAAATAAATAAACTAACTTAACAAAACAAAAACAAAGACTATACAGAAAAGAAAACAAAGAAAATAAATAAATAAATAAAACTTAATTTAAAAACACACGAATATACAAGCAACTCACGGATGACCAGTTAAGGGCCTCAGAAAACACAGCCAGGGGATCCGGGAAGGTTGGAGGGGTCACAATGGTCCCGCTTAAAACCCAAACTTCTTAGACACCGAAGGTGTCGCCTAAAGAACTCCTAGACACTGTATTGACGGAAGTGCTTACTGGAGTTACCAAAAGTTAGCTCATATGAAAAATAAATTTTTTTTTTTTTTAAATAAATTTTTTAAAGATATTCTTGTAAGAAAAAGAAACAAAAACAAATTAAGATAAATGAAACAACAAACCATAAACGAAAATGAACTAAGTACTCTAAACAAACTCAAACAAACTCAATAAATTGTTGTACTAAAAGAAACAAACCAAGAAACCAAAGAAAAAAAACAAACAGCACTTTCTATCACCTATTTATCACCATTTGGACAGATTCGTTTCTATGTTTTTCAGCTTCGACCTGTGTTCAGTTTTTAGGCTATAACTTTCCAACCGTAAGTCCAAATTTCACGTTCTTTATATGGTTGGATTCAGCATAGAAAAACAAAGAACTCAGCGCGGACCAAAAGGTAAAAACAATGACGGAAATAAACATAATTCAAAGAAGAGAAAGGATTTAAATGCTCCCCCTTGAAGCGATTAGGTCGAATGTGATGCACTTGGAGGTCGCGACTTCTCCCATTGCTCCACACTTCCCATTCTTATGATTGAGGTTGCCATCTCTCTCCATTTTTATTAAGCTATCATAAATTGCTAAAACAAACACACAAACTTGAAATGGAATTAAAAGGATTAGGAAATAAAAACTAAAAATGAAAGGGAAAAATCAACACAAGTCCAATTCCATGCTTCAAAGCAACAAGCACCAATGGGTTGTGTAAGCTGGGACTTAAACCCAGTTCTCTTGCTTGTTGGGCAATTGTCCTTTTCTGTTGGACTACAAACACAACTTGTCCATTAACGTCATTAACTTTAAAACTTGAAATTGTCTAGTTAAGAAAAAAAAAAATAAAGTAGGAAAGCCAAATAGAATCAAACAATGTTACCGATCCCCGGCAACGGCGCCAAAAACTTGTTGTGTCGATACAGCTGCACCAAAATGGATTCAGCTGCATCCTCAACTTGTGATACTCGCAAGTGCACGAGCCGTTCGGTAGTATAGCGTATGTAAGTGCGAGGTCGATCCCACGAGGATTGGTGATTGAATGATTCAATTCATTTTCCCTACACAAAACAGAAATGAAAAAGAAAGGAAATAAATAAAACAAGGAAGAAAGAAATAACTAACTCAAGCAAATAAGTTCCCAAGTTCAATTAGATTAATGGATTGGTTCTAGCTAAAGTATGATTAAGCCATGGTGTGTGGTCATAACCTTGTGTTCCTAATTCCCTAATTTGATCATTTGTTGTCTAACCTAAAATTAAGCATTAGGAACCCATTAAGCATAGAAGAACAATTTAAACAACCAAGCATGTATCTAATCCCTGTTGTCGAATGTCCATACATACTCTTCCTATTCATAGTTCAATTCGAATTAAAGCATGGTGTATACTCTTAATTCAAACCAAGATAGCTAACATGCAAGCCTAAATGGTGATCAATCATTCAAACTAGCATATTAACTTATAAGCATAATGAATAAGAACATGAACCATAATTGAAACTTGGAAACTAATCAAACTTGAAAAACTAAAGAAAAGAATTTACATAATGAAAAGTAAAGTGGAACTAAGAAAAACTTAAGGAGAATTTCAGCACAAATATTTCATTACAACAATTGAAAACTAGAAAATGAAACTAAGAGAATTTGAGGGAGAGAAGGGAAGGGAGCTCTAGAGAAGTGTTTGAGAGCTCCCCCCCTTGGGGTGTGTTTACAAGCTTGGGAAACCTCACTATATATAGGCCTAAGGAAGCTGAAAATCTGAATTAAGTATGGCTAATGCATACAACACTTGTTTTATAAAATCTGAAATGGTTGATGCACTTCACTAATGCATACAACACTTCCATTATAAAATCTGAAATGGTTGATGCACTTCACTAATAAATCTCACCAGCAGCCCTAGCTCATCTTCATGTCACCATGACCAAGCTTCCAACCAGAAATAATAGCTCATCCTGAGGTCAGCATGACCAGCAACTTCAAGGGCTTACGAATTGGGCTTCTCTTAAGCAAATTAAGACTTTAAGCACTCCAACTTGAAGTTCAGAATGTCTTCTTTCCAGCCATATATCATTTGGGCCAATCCAAGGTCGGAGGAGGAAGTTAAGGCCAAAACAAATTGCTAACTCATTTTGCGCGCTGATAAAATCAATCCTGAGCATGGCTCTGTGTTTGCTAGGTAACAGACTCCATATTTATCCAATGGGGCTGAATTTTGGATATGTTATATTACACACCCATTGGAACAACTTTCATGAAGAATGTGACCTCATCCGAGCTATGTAGGTTGCTGAAACAAAGCTTGCAATATGACCTACGAAACTGGGCTGGCAGGGGACTGTAGCCAAAATTGAGTTTGTCTTTAAGCTCTTCATCCATTCATCCAAATTAGGCTCTAACATGCACGGATTGCATCATTTACTATCCAAAGCCCTCATTATTACCTAAAGCTCAATGAACTGAAAGATAAACACAAAAAGGATTAAAAACACAAGTTTAACTCAAAAACATAACCAAATCATAAGCTAGAAGGGTACAAAATGATATGTAAATATGCACCGATCACCTCCCAAGAAGCGCCTTAGTTACTGTCTTGGCAAGACATTGTGCAATCAGCTAAGTTGATGGTACGAAGGGAAGTTGATCTACCACATGGCCAGTTTGGATGCCAGCTGAAACTCCCTCATAGAATGGCTTTAAACGTTGTCCATTTACTTTGAAAGTCGAGCCATCTTTAGGGTTTTGAATCTCCACAGCTCCATAGGGAGAAACATTGACCACGGTGAATGGGCCTTGCCATCTAGACTTCAATTTTCCTGGAAAGAGACGCAAACGTGAGTTAAACAAAAGAACTGACATACCTTTGGAGAACTCTTTCCGTTGAATGTTTCTGTCATGGTAACTCTTGGTTCGTTCTTTGTAAAGCTTTGCATTCTCATAAGACTCATGTCTAATTTCTTCCAATTCATTCAGCTGAAACTTTCTTGCATGGCCTGCCTTGTCTAGATCAAAATTTAACTTCTTGATGGCCCAAAAAGCATTGTGTTCAAGCTCCATTGGCAGGTGACAAGCTTTCCCAAACACAAGACGATAAGGGCTCATTCCAATGGGAGTCTTATATGCTGTCCTATAAGCCCATAATGCATCATTGAGCTTGGCTGCCCAATCTTTCCTTGTATTGTTCACCACCTTCTCCAGGATGTGCTTAATTTCTCTATTGCTTATTTCCACTTGACCAGAAGTTTGCGGATGATATGGTGTAGAGACTCGATGGGTGATGTTGTACTTCTTCATGAGTGCTTCGAATGGCTTGTTACAGAAGTGGCTGCCTCCATCACTAATGACAGCCCTTGGAGTACCAAACCTTGTAAAAATATTATCCTTCAAGAACTTCAGCACCACCTTATAATCATTGGTTTTGGTGGCTATGGCTTCCACCCATTTAGACACATAATCAACAGCAACAAGTATGTAAGTATAACCAAAGGAAGATGGGAATGGTCCCATGAAATCAATACCCCACACATCGAAGAGCTCCACAACAAGTATGTTATTCAATGGCATTTCATTCCTGCGACTTATGTTCCCCATCCTTTGGCACCTATCACACTTAACACAAAAATTAAATGCATCTTTAAATAGAGTGGGCCAAAAGAAACCAGATTGCAGAATTTTAAGTGCTGTTTTCTTAGCTCCAAAGTGACCTCCACAGGCCAATTCGTGGCTATGCCTAAGTATGCTTTCTTGCTCTTCTTCTGGAACACATCTTCTGATGAGTTGATCCGGGCAATGCTTGAATAAGAAAGGTTCATCCCATACATAATGTTTCACCATGGAAAAGAACTTCTTCTTATCCTGAGAAGTTAGATCATTTCTAAGAACACCACAAGCAAGATAATTAACAAAATCAGCATACCATGGCTCTTTGACTTGGGCAGCATATAGTTGTTCATCAGGGAAAGTCTCATTCAAGGGTAGCACAGCTCCTCCTTTTTCTTCAACCACAATTCTGCTCAAATGATCAGCTACCACATTCTCACATCCCTTCTTATCTCGAATCTCCAAATCGAATTCTTGCAGCAAGAGAATCCATCTAATCAAGCGTGGTTTGGCATCCTTCTTAGTGAGCAAGTATCTAAGGGCTGCATGGTCAGAATAAACAATTACTTTAGAACCAACAAGGTAAGAACGAAATTTTTCTAAAGCAAAAACTACAGCAAGCAACTCCTTCTCTGTTGTGGAGTAGTTGATTTGAGCATCATTCAAGGTCCGGCTAGCATAATGAATCACATGGGGCAGCTTGTTCTTCTTTTGACCTAAAACTGCACCAATAGCAAAGTCAGAGGCATCACACATTATTTCAAATGGTAAAGACCAATCCGGAGCTATGATAATAGGGGCTGAAGTTAGCTCCCTCTTCAAGGTAGAAAAAGCTTCCATGCAAGCTTCATTAAACTCAAAAACAGCATCCTTAGCAAGGAGATTACACAATGGCCTTGTAATGCTTGAGAAATTTTTGATGAACCTTATATAGAATCCAGCATGACCTAGAAAGCTTCTAATTCCTTTAACAGAGGTAGGGGGTGGAAGATTTGAGATGAGGTCGATCTTGGCTTTATCCACTTCGATTCCCTTGCTTGAAATCACATGGCCTAGTACAATGCCTTGTCTCACCATGAAGTGACACTTCTCCCAATTCAAAATCAAATTTGTTTCCTGGCATCTTTTAAGCACTAGAGACAAGTGGTGAAGACAATTATCAAAAGAGGAACCAAAAACTGAAAAATCATCCATAAATACCTCAATGAATCGTTCCACCATATCTGAAAAGATTGACATCATGCATCTTTGGAAAGTTGCTGGGGCATTGCATAAACCGAATGACATCCTTCTATAAGCAAACGTACCAAATGGGCATGTGAATGTGGTTTTCTCTTGGTCTTCCGGAGCAATGGGAATTTGATTATAACCTGAAAAACCATCAAGAAAACAATAGTAAGCATGGCCAGATAAACGTTCAAGCATTTGATCAATAAAAGGTAAGGGGAAATGATCTTTTCTAGTGGATGTGTTCAACTTCCTGTAATCAATGCAAACTCTCCAACCAGTGACAGTTCGTGTAGGAACTAGCTCATTCTTCTCATTCTTCACAACGGTGATTCCGGACTTCTTTGGAACAACTTGCACAGGGCTCACCCACTTAGAATCTGAAATTGGGTAGATGATTCCTACATCGAGTAGCTTTAAAACTTCAGCTCTAACCACCTCTTTCATGTTGGGATTTAGCCTCCTTTGGGCATCACGAGATGGTTTGCTGTCTTCTTCCATTAAAATCCGGTGCATGCACATGCTTGGACTAATTCCTTTGATGTCTGCTATGGTCCACCCAATGGCTGTTTTATGCTCTTTTAGAACTTTAATTAAGCTCTCTTCTTCATGTGAGGAGAGACCTGCAGCAATTATAACAGGGAGAGTTTCGTTAGCACCCAAATATGTATATTTAAGATTATTGGGAAGAGGTTTAAGTTCTAGCTTTGGTGGGATGACAATGGATGGCTCCAATTTCGTGGATGATGGTCCAAGAGGCTCGATTGGTGGCCTAAAGGATGGTGGGTATGGCGGAAACACTTCTAAGGCAGCCACCACTTCTTGGAACTCCGGTTCACAAAGATCTTCCTCTTCTTGTGTTAAGACAGCTTCTAGAGCATCATTAGACTTTCTCTGCAAAATTTTGGAAGAAACCTCATGATCCACAACATCAATTGAAAAGCAAGAATCAAGAGAGATAGAAGGTTGAGATAGAGCATTAAGCATTTTAAATTCAACAGTTTCACCCAAAACAGTCATGGAGAGAGTGCTATCTTTCACTTTGATGATTGTGTCTGCAGTGGCCATGAATGGCCTGCCTAGGAGAATGGGATCAACACGATCTCCATTTGGATTGTCTTCCATGTCCATCACTACAAAATCAGCAGGGAGAATTAGTGTATTAACTTGAACTAGAATATCTTCTACAATACCTTTTGGATATTTTATAGAATGATCAGCTAGTTCAAGTCGCATTGAAGTCTTCTTCATCCCTTCTAAGCCAAGCTCTTGATAAACTGAATATGGCAAAACATTGATGCTTGCTCCCAAGTCCAACATGGCTCTTCCAACCTTCTTGCCTCCAATGTTAATGGGAATGTCAAAGCTGCCAGGATCATCTAGTTTTGGTGGAAGCTTCCTTTGCAATACAGCACTTACATTCTGGTCGAGCTTTACTCCTTCATTTGGAGCGAAATTGAGCTTGTGAGTTTTCAAGTCCTTGATGAATTTTCCATATGCAGGAATCTGTTCAATAAGATCAAGCAAAGGCAAATTGATATTAACTTTACTCAAAATATCATAAATCTCTTTAAAAGCCTTATCTTGCTTTGCTTTCTTAAGACGGCCTTGAAATGGAATCTGTGGAACATATGGAGCGGGTGGCACGTATCTATCTTCTTGAAGATGTGGTGGCACAAATTTGTCATCCCTTTTATGCAATTGGAATTGATCGGATTTCTGAGAATCTGATTTGGCCTTAGGAGCAGATTGAGAAGTTTTGAGTTGTTCTCCTTCCGTGGCCATGGTCTCCTCCTCTTCATTTTCTACAATCACAACATCATTTGAAAGATTAGAATCATCTTTATTATCAATGATCTTACCTGATCTGAGCACATGAATGGCCTTGGCTTCTGGGTTCTTTGGATTGATCTCAGTTTGGCTTGGCCATTTCCCAGGCACTCTTTGAGTTATTTCAGCAGCTATTTGGCCTAATTGGACTTCCAATTTGGAGATGGCAGCTTGTGTAGTTTGCTGAAAATTGGATTGGTTGATTGCCATCTGCTTCACTATATCTTCCAATGATGATGATGATTGTTGTGGCCTTTGGAATGAAGGGGGATTTGCTTGATTCTGGGTATTTCTCCATGAAAAGTTTGGATGATTCCTCCAACCTGGATTATAACTTTGAGAGTATGGATCATTTCTTGGACCTTGGTTGTAGGAATTTACCAACTTAGCTTGCTCTTGCACAAATTCTGGATATCCAGCCCCAAGTGGACAAGCTGTGGTAGCATGGTCATGAGATTCACAAATGCTACACACTTCCTTCGGAGGGCTTCTTGAGTTTAATGCAAGAAGAGCATCTAGCTTTTGTTCCAGTTTTGAAATCTGCACACTAGAAGCATCATTAGAACCACTAATAACACGTTTACCTCTTGTATCCGTATGTTGGGTCTCCATTGCTATCTCCTCAAAGAGTTCGTACGTTTCTTCTGGAGTTTTGGTTTTAAAAGAACCACCTGCAAAATTGGTGACTATATTATGACTAGAAGGGGTTAGTCCTTTATAAAACATACGCATTTGAAGCTTCAATGGAATCCCATGATGAGGACATTGGTTGAGCAACCCATTGAATTTCTCCCATGCTTCACAAAACGATTCATCATCTTGCTGTGCAAATAACAAGATCTTGTCCCTAAGCATGTCGGTCTTTTGCGTGGAGAAGTATTTTTCTAGGAACTTCTTTTGAATGGCAGACCATGTAGTGAGTGAACCAGGCTTCAAAGAATTCAACCAATACTTCGCCTTATCCTTTAAAGTGTATGGAAACACTCTCATTCGAAGTTGATCTTCTGTCACACCTGTCAAGGGAAAAGAACTCACAACATTAAAAATATCCTTTATATGAGTCAATGGATCTTCATTAGGTAAACCATAAAAGGAAGGCAGCATATTAAGATGAGAAGATTTAAGCTCATAATTTCGAGCTACAGTGGGCAGCAAAATGCTTGAAGGAGATGCTGGAATTGTTGGGATATCAAGTTCTCCCATGAACTCAATGGCAGCCATCATTTCTTCTTCTTCTTGGTCTGAACTTGCTTCCGAATTTGAAAGTGAAGAACCAGGCAGTTCAGTGTGGAGAGCAAGACTTGTAAATGTAGCAAGAGCTTGCTCTTTTGCAGTTGACAACTCCCTTTCTAGACGATTCTGAATTTCAGAGGTCACTCGTCTGGGTTGCAATGATGGTCCTGCGTTCAAAGATCTAGAACGTTGGAACGAAGACCTCACTTGTTCAAGTAATGGATTTTTAGACATAAACTACCTGAAACAGAAAATTAGATTAATTAGAAACACTAAAAAGAATAGGGTAACCTTGGGCACATAACCAGGGAAGAACTTTCGTTCAGTCCCCGGCAACGGCGCCAAAATTTTTTGTTAATAATATGTTAACTCACAATTGTACGGGGCAATTAGTAGTATAGCAAGACAAGTACGAGGTCGTACCCACGAAGACTGAGAAGTTCAAATTAGTTATGTACTTTAGATTACCAAATTCAAGAAGTTAGGAAGTTAAATCTAAAACAGAATTTAAAGCAAGAGTGAGTTTGAAAACAAATGCAGCAAGATTAAAATGAACTTTGAAGTGAGAATGCTTGTGATTATAGAAAGAAATGAACAAACTGAAATTGCAACGGAAAGCAAGTAAACAAAAGTAACAAAGTGTGATTTTGAAAGTTAAAACACAGGTTTGGAGACTAGGGCATTCGATTCACCATAACAATTCAATTCTGGGTTATAAAGATTCAAGTAACAAGTCTAATTCAGATTCAAAGATTGATTCTAGCTAAAGTATGATTAGGCCATGGTGTTTGGTCCTAACCTTGTGTTCCTAATTCCCTAATTTGATCATTTGTTGTCTAACCTAAAATTAAGCATTAGGAACCCATTAAGCATAGAAGAACATTTTAAACAACCAAGTATGTATCTAATCCCTGTTGTCGAATGTCCATACATACTCTTCCTATTCATAGTTCAATTCGAATTAAAGCATGGTGTATACTCTTAATTCAAACCAAGATAGTTAACAAACAAGTTCTAATGGTGATCAATCATTCAAACAAGCATGTTAACTTATAAGCATAATGAATAAGAACATGAATCATGAATCAAACTTGAAACTCCAAACTTATAAACCCAGAATATTCATGTTAGGTTACATCGAAGCCCTAGTTATGGATTTAGCTACTCATAATGGAAAAGAGACTTGAACAGAAATGAGAAAACATAATGAATGCAATAAGAGTAGAAAAACCCTTTTTCTGAAGTTCTTGTGGTGTCCAAGGCTTCTCCAAGTGCTTCTCCACTTCTAATGCTTCTCCAAGAGCTTCCCCACTTCTAGAAAGATGTATGAAGAATATGGAGGTGATTTGGGATGAGTTTGAGTGAGTGGTGATGGCTAAGGAAGATGAAATTCGTAGGGAAATGGAAGAGAAGTTTGCTGGAGTTGTTTTGGTGATTGTTGGAGTGTTTGGGATTGTGAGAGTGTTTGAGGATGGTTGGAGTGAATTGTGGGGGTTGTGAATCTCAGGATTTGTTGTATCTTGAATGTGGAATGGATGTGGTATTTATAGGGAGAGGGGAGTGACAAATCTGAATTCAATATGGCTAATGCATACAACACTTGCATTATAAAAGATGAATTGGTTGATGCACTTCACCAATAGATCCCACCAGCAGCCCTAGCTCATCTTCATGTCACCATGACCAAGCTTCCAACCAGCTACAATAGCTCATGCCTAGCTCACCATGACCAAGCTTCCAACCAGCTCATCCTGAGGTCAGCATGACCAGCAACTTCAAGGGCTTACAACTTGGGCTAGGCTGAATCAAATGAAGACTTTAAGATGTCCATTGTGAAGTTCAGAATGTGTATGATCCAACCACACAAGTATTGGCCCAATCCAAGCTCGGAGGAGGAAGTTAAGGCCGAAACAAATTGCTAACTCAGTTTGCTCGCTGACAAAATCCATCCTGAGCATGGTTCTGTGTTTGCTAGGTAACAGACTCCATATTTATCCAATGTGGCTGAATTTTGGATATGTTATAGTACACACCCATTGGAACAACTTTCATGAAGAATGCTGCCTCATCCGAGCTGTGTAGGTTGCTGAAACAAAGCTTGCAATATGACCTACGGAACTGGACTGGCAGGGGGCTGTAGCCAAAATGAGTTTGTCTTTTAAGCTCTTCTTCCATTCATCCAAATTAGGCCTTAACATGCTTGAATTGCATGAATTATGCTCTCTTGCTCTATTGGCCTACAAAACACACAAAGGGAGGGAAATAACTTAGAATTATAGGAACTAAGCAAAAGAAGTAAGTAAATTGGGCATGTATATGTATGAAATTATGAGCTTAACAGGGGCTTCATCCTAATTCATCAAATCCATGCCAAGCAAATGAATTTTCTCTTTTATTTGCATTGGCCCAAGCAAACCATCAAACAATAATTTGCATACCTAGCCATTTTGAAATGAGTCAATTTTTTGAGTCGTTATACTAGTTTCCACAACCAAACTCAAGCTTTTGTCCCCAAAACATAATCATAATAGCAGCCAGAGACAATACTTGAGCTGCTGTAAAGGGTACAACCCATGCTACTGTAGTTGTTACAACCCGAGGCTGCTGTAACTGTTACACCCCAACAACTATAGCTAGCACCCAAGTTGTTATACAAGCAATTTTAGAAGGGTACATTACTAAATCTGGCTTTAATGCCTCCATCACTTGCTAAGCCTCATCATCAAAGCATTACTATCCAAGTTAGCATGCTTTCACTACAAAAGAGCTTAAGGAGGTTCTGCAATAAAGTTCTTGTGGGGGGACTCTGTACACTAGCAATATCCACCCACTGGGGCTCACGTAATAAAGAGGAAATTGGAGCTTCAATTGTGAAGGTATCCAACTACGCAATTATGAAGAAAACAAGCATCCAAGCCCTTGCACGAATTAGAGTTGTTGAGCAAGCAGGAGCGTGCATAACTTCTTCCAGCGCCATAGACACTCATTTGACAACCATAAGATGCCCATGTTTGTCACTGCCATATCAAGAATGTGCCATACCAGTAAAGCATGCCACATGACATTGAGCCCAAGTTATGGAAAAGCAAGGAGCAATTTCAATAGCTCTCAAGACATGAAAGGAGGATACAACTTCATACCATGCCGCTGGAGGTTGCTGAAGATTTTTTCGGTTTACTTTGGGCCTATGCAAATTTCATGCTAACTTCATCCAAGCATCGTAAAGCCTCAAGCATCGAGCTACAATAGACATGCTATCCAAGTTATTTCATGCAAAGTGAAGCAAAATTTAAGAAAGGAAAGAAAGCCAAGCAACAAGCTACAAGCTAACATGCCACGACCTCATTACGAAGCCTATCTACTTAACTCTCTGCATCAATACAAGTACTTCATGCAGCCACAAAAAGACAAGTATCATGCCCTGCATAAAAGAGACTTGACAAATCAAACAAACCATGCTTCAAGCACTAACAACGTGCTATTTTCCTCATCTTGTTGTTGGTCTTCTTTATTTCCAAAGTACAAACCACTAAAAACCAAATTCCCTATGTCCTTTGCTAAACCAGCAAACTTGAAATTAAGCCAAGAATCAAACTTCAACGGCCGAAAAACACAAAACACTTTTGTTCAAACTTCCTATCCAGCCTTCCTTATTTAAGCCCATCTTGTGCAGAATGAAAACTTACGAGCTATTGCATCATGCCAAGCAAATTCGCTAACCCAAGCCACATGCCAAGCTAATTACAATATGTTGGGAAAGCAATCCAAGAATTATCAAGATCATTCAAATAGGTCCAAGCCATAATAAAATGTTTCAAGCCATTTGGACATATGCCTAAACCCATGCCAAATCATTGCAGTCAAAACACTTAAGCAAGGCTACCATGCAAGGAACTGAAAAGAAAAACCATGGAACTTCAATTTCCTTCTTCATGGAGCTCCCTGCAAACGAAAGAGGAAGAAGGAGCGACGCTTACCACGCTCTCTCTCACGTTTATCTTCCGACAGCTCCCAAAAGAAAAAGAAAAAGAAAAAAAAGGGGGGGTACAACTAAAGCCCAAGTGCAGTCAACTGTGCTAAAGATCGATACACCATGCAGTTTCAAAAGGAAAAGCTAACTATGCACCGAGCTAGCCAGCCCCTCCACAACAAAGAAATGCGACCTGCAAGGCGAAATAAAGACAGGTGTTAGAGAAATATGGTGCTAGAAGATATAGCCTTGCTAAAAAACAAAAATTATGCATATTCGCGGTGCAAAGAAGGAGAATTGGGTACCTCAACTAGATCACAGCACATGACTAAAACAGAATAGAAGAAGCACGGAAAGATGATCCTTTCGATATTTCCACCACGCACCAAGTGCCATTATCAGTAGCTCATTTGTCAAGGAGAAGGTCTCGTAGCTTACGGCACTGGCTCTCCAACTTAAGGCTCAACGCATTAACAACAACTCTTGCTTCAGGGGATTGGGCATACATCTTTATGCTACAAGCAGCTTGTGCTCTAAAAACAGCTTGTGCAATAACTTCTTCTGAGTATCAAGCGGGAAGTCCACGCGAGGTCCTAATAAGACACATGCTCATACCCTTTCAGCACACTACTGTAAGGTCGAAAATGATGTTTCCTTTGCAACCTTCAATCATTTGCAAAACATCTTCGGTAGTTGGGTCAGCCCACTCATGATCGAACCACTCTGGTCAGCCCTTAGTGATGTTGCAAGAGTATTGAAAAAAAATCAAGATGCCGCCGGAAACATGCATTTCTTCTATAGAGCACTTGGAAATGAGAGTAGCTTCCAAAGCTTACCGAGTGCCTATGATCAAGTCTTGGCAAGTGTTTCTAAGCGATGAAGGTAGTCGTCTCTTCTTCAGCCCATTGTGCAAGGGGAAATAGGCCATCACTCATCACAGAGGTCATTATGACTTATTACATGAATCCCTGCAAGAATTGCCAACAAAGAATATGCTGAAAAATGGCAAAGCATAAAGCTAGTTCTCTGTGTTAAAGCCAAGCAATCTTCACACTAGCATGCAAGCCATATGAACTTTACAGGCCAAGCAAAGCAAGCTATCTCATGCCAAGCGAAATGCATAAACAAAAAATATTTTCGAAGCATCATGCAATCTATTATTCGAGCTCATGACAAGCAAATTTCTCATTCCATGTTCAATCAATCATTCCAGCAGACCCTTTTTCACAAAGCAAGTGTTACAAACTAAACACTATTCACCTCCTAGTAACCTTTTTCGCAAAAGCAAAAAAAAAAAAACCAAAATCCCTATGAGTTACACAGCATCCTTGCGGACCCATCATACACATGTTTCTGTCTATCCCTATAAAGCCAAAAAAAAAATTAAACAGTTATCCATGACCAAGCTCTAAGCTCATAAAAAAGAAACCAATGGTGGTTTCCTCAAGCTTTCAACAGCCTATGATCTTATGTACTAATCATGCGGTTACAAGCATACGCTCGTGATGCATATAGTTCAACAACAATCAAAAAAAGGGTCAAGAACGTAGCACACGCAAAATATACACCAAGTATGGCAAGTCAAGCTCATGCCAAAGGAAATGCTTAAGCAAATGCCCAAGTAGCATGCTATTTACCCATGGCAAGCAAAATTCTTGTTTCATGATCGATAGCAATTCCCATGGCAAGCAAAATTCTCTCTCAAAAATGCAAAAAATTCAAGCATTGCAAAACATGCATCCTGTCAATTTCTATTTCCCACGACATAAACGAAAGTCCAAGGTTAATCAAGCATGTGTTCACAAGAAAAATGAGCTTAGGCCAAACACCAGTCTATGTCTATTCCTACAAAGCCAAAAGAAAGACTCATGATTCCAGCAAAGGAGCAGAACTATTGACTGAGAAATCGAGATAGAAATCCAAGTTGCCAAGTTGCGAAATTGATACACTCAAAGCTTCGAGCAGAAGGTTATACGACGCAGGCTTCCGGCACCTTCCCCTGCATGTGCCAGAGATGTATACACCTACATAGAAAAGGCACATCGTGCATAGTGCAGCCTTTTCACCAGCACAAAGAGGGCCAACACGTGATAAAAATGGGGAAGGAAAATGGAGAAAAGGAAGGGATGCAGTCCATACCAGCGATTTCTTCTCACAATTCTTTGGCACTCTTCCAGCAGCTTGCAAAAGAAAGAAATCGAAAAGAAGAGAACCCCAAAAACTAACGCGAGCCCTTCCTTGCTAGCACCCACGCCGTGAGTACCCTCTTTGCGACGGTAACAAAATGGGTCAAAGGGGTTTGGTGCTTAGCTGCCAAAACAAAGAGCAAAATCCATGGGTGTGAGGAACCCAACAAACCCCTCAATAGATTCAAGAAATTGCAAGAGAAAAGGGCATACCTTGTTAATCCCCTCAGAGGATAGCCTCAGATGCCCCAAGAAAGAAGGAATTGAGAATTTTGGAAGAAAAGTCTGCACAGAGACAATCTCTTCCAACAACGGCAAGTGGGTTTCTTCATGCGGGGGGGATAACAAAGTCGGGTTTGGCTTGAGCTCCCTTTCAACGGCTGTAGAAGGGCGGCTCTCCTCGATCTCACTCTCTCTCGCTCTGAGTTTGCTGGAGAAAGGAAAGAAAAGAAGAAGAAAGTGGTAGAGAGGGATTTACTCTGGTGCGCGTAAAGAGGAAGGAGAAGAATGAAGAAATAATAAATGAAAAAGAAGAATGAGGAAGTTGGTATCTGGGAAACCACAAATAACGGCTGGAGCTTATGAATTTGATTTTTGGATCAAGTTTAATTATTCGGCCCATTCCAGCACTCATTCATGGCCCTAATAATTAATGGGGCTAATGTTGAGGCCCAAAAAATCCAGGGTTGGGCCTAAATAAATTCCTGGCCCAGTGCGACACCTTATTAAGAAGAAATCCGGTTCGAAGCATGCGAAATTCTTCATGCACGCTTGCACGAGCCATGATCCATGTACCATGCCAAATACATATGCAATCTACCACGCTATAGCCTATAAAATGCACTAGCTCTACAAGCCCATGCTAATTATCCTGTCAAGCATCATATCCATTTTAAAGGTGACAAAATTCAAGCACGTCAAGCGACATGCCATGCCAAGCGAAAATCATTATTATTACACCTAGCCACGCTACAAGCTTAAGTGGGCCCAAGCCACGCAAATGCCCGGGCCTTACTTGAGTGGGTTGTGGTATGGATGGTAACGAGCTTTCATGAGGCCCATTGATGAGCCGAGAAATGGAAGTTTTGGGCCGCTTGGGAGCCCCAAAACTCAAGCCCATTTTTTGAGCCCAAATATGTGGGCAAGCATAAAAGAGAGAGAGAATGGAGCCAAATACCCTAGGAAATAAGCCCATCACCATAATAAGATAGCCCATCATTTAAGGAAATTAGCCCATTCTCTTAATGGGCTAACCTATCACATTAGCAAAAACCCAAGCAGCCAAGAAAATATCTATAGTCACCAGCACTTAGCTGGAAACGTGAACCACGATGAAAGCCAAAGTGTATGTCGGTGAGCTGCTGAGAGGCTCCAGCACATGGGCATAGCAAACTTCAAAGAAGAACATGCAAAGATCCAGAGGATAATGGCGAGCACGGGTTGCTAGAGGGAGGGGCACTCTTCAAACCAACGCCCTTACCAATTTCTTTCTCCTACCAGCTCCTACCATTGAAGAGGGAAGGAAAGAAGGTGCGGAGGTGTTCAAAAATAAGAGTTCAACGCTGGAGCCGCTACAGGAAGGCCTTAGAGCTCCCAAAAACCTTGTCTTGGTGTGTTTGGACTGAGGAAAATTGCATGAAAGATGATGAATCGAAAGGAGAGAAGAAAAAGGGAAGGGGAGACTTGGCAAAAGTGGAGAAAAGCCATTAGGGTTTCTTGGGAAGGAGGAGCTTCCATCGGCTATAAAAAGGAGTGTCTTCTACCCATTAAAAACAACTCAATCGAAGGCAAGCAAACCAGACCCAGAGAGCAAGCATCATCTCTCACCTCTGGAACCCTTCAATTTCGAGCCACACCTCTCCATCTCCTCCAATTTTCTCTTCTGGCAAGCTATTCCAAATCTTGACAGAGTTTTCATCAAGTTGCCGAAAACTACTCAACTCACCCATTATACCCTCCATCCATCTCTCTCCTTGACAAAACCTCTTAGAATCCATTCCCCTTTCCTTAGAAACCCTGTTTCTCATAGGAACTCACAGCTCTTTCTCTGTTTATGCTAAACTCATGACGGTTTTGCTCCCATGCCACAAGCTTCTCATGCCAAGCTAAGAATCTACCTGTAAACAGACGTTGTTTTTGTTGGTGAAGGTAACCAAGGTGTTTCCTAAGGCTTCATTGTCCTTTCGAAGCATTCTTGGGGCTTGATCTTTGAACTCAGACACAGGGGGTAATTTCACCCATTTTCGCTCCTTACGGCAGCCCAGCCCATTCGTCAGGCTGCTGGAACAAAAAGAACCCCACAACAACTAATTATTTTCAAAGCACAGCAGAAACAACTTTTTTTAAAGTAACAGCAATTCCAAACTGGCTCTTAATTCAATGGCCTTTATTAAATAGGAACTCACATGACCTTATTGTTAGGTCCTTAAGTGAGCGAGACTGTTTTATTAAATATGACTTATATTTTATTAATTTTTCATCTAAATTCTTTTGAAAAATTGGGTGATAAAATGGAAAATGCATTCACATTTTCATCACCGATCGAAAACGAGTCTAAAGATACTGTGGTCCAGTCTAATTTAAGCAGCTGATACCGGGTCACATTGTTGTTGACTCATAAATGTCAATCAGAGAGCACATGCAGGTCAAGTGTGAATGTAGAAAAAACAGTACAATATAAGTTAGGGAAAAAAAAATCTTAAATATATGTTGACTGCAGACCCAGGTCTTGGTGTTGGTCTTCTTTTACTTATTTAATATTCAATAATATTTAATCGTTGATTAAAATAATTTACCGGGTCTCTACTTTGTAAAAACAGAACAATAAAGGTCATCTTTTTTTAAAATTGATATATTCATTATATATAGTTTGGTAATTAACTAATTCGCCGCCTAACAATAATATATTCCTTTGGAGAAACGCAGAGTTTTATTGTTGAGCTGTTTAAGAGAACTAGAGGAAGGCAAACCGAGAGAAAAGAAGAGAAGTGAGGCAGAGAGCAGAGAAGAAAAGGAGCTGCTGCTGTAGGAGAAGAAATAAAATTCCTGTTTTTTTCTTCTTCATTTCGTGCTGCATAAGAGCGTCGTTCTAGAGACACTATTCTTATTTGCCTCTCTTTTATTCTCCCTTGTATTTGTGAGTGTGAACTTGCCTTCAAATGGTCATTTCTGAAGTCACTCCTCTCTTATTTGCCATAGCTACAGAACCTACTTTGTCTAATTAATTTTGTCCTCTTCCATAATTTTGATAAATTTCAATTGGATTGGAAGTCTCTTCCTTCCTCCTAATATTCTCTCTCACTATGTCTAGAGGAAGTCTCCTATTTGCTGCACACATAGCCCTTCTCCTTCTCCTTCTTCCTCCTTCCTTCTGTTTCCAAACATCCACCGTGGAAGATAGTACTCTTTGTGGAAATATTAACATAAGTTCTCCATTCTACTTAAATGGAAACCTTCAATACTGTGGCGACAATTACAACAATTTTGAGCTATATTGTGAGGAAAATGTTACAGTAATATGCTTGTATTCGGGAAAGTATTACGTAAAGGCGATCAATTACAGTGACTGGACAATCCGAGTTGTTGATGCTGGTGTTCAGAAGCAAGACAACTACTTCTCCAACCCACTTTACTCTTTAACCTCCTTCAACCTTAGTGATGGTGAAGATCCTTTTTCATCTCATTATTATTATAGCGACGAAGATATTCAAGAACTCCGACTGTATAGTCTAGCGATACATGAAGTGCCTATAATTTTTATCAGCTGTGCAAATCCAATGCATTCTCCTCTCCTTGTTGATACAGCTCCATGCATCAACAATTCTGCCAATTCTTCTTTGTCCAGTACTTCAAGAATGTTTTCTTATGTCATGATTGGCTTGAATGGCTCCATAATAAGTTCATTCGATTTGGGGGAGTCCTGTAAAATAACAAAAATGGTTGTGGTGTCACCTTCAACATCTACAGATCTGCACCGGAACTTGTCCTGTGAAGGTATATATAATGAAATAGCGCGCGGCTTTGAGCTCTCATGGTTTAACGGTGCATGTAACTTATGTGAAATGGATAAGGAGTACTGCATCTGTTAATGATTTCACTTATTCAATAATGCTAGCTAGAGTCAACATATTTGTTCTCTCTCCTCCAGATGATGTCAATAATATATATGCAGCGCTGTTAAATATCTTCTTCACCAGCCACCAAGCCTTATTTATTCATTTGACTATTGTTTTTGTTTTTGTTTTTTTGGTTGAGAAAAGAGTGATAGTATTATTGATTGATAGATGGAATAAGTAATAGTACCAAAAAAATCAGACCATGTCGTCGGGGATTAGGCGAGTTTATCTACACATACAGGTTTGGTTGTATGACTAATTGAGTAGTCTTACCAACTCAACCGCAAATAAGAGATCATGCCAGTAGAAAAATTACATGTTACATTCCTCAAATAAGAGATCACTAATAAAATCTGGAGGTTCCTCGAACCAAGTAATGGTAGAACCCACCCATTTAACTTTAATTCTTCATATTTGGTTAATTTCCTTAGTTGTCAATTTCTCCCTTGATAGTATTTTTGACTTTTATAGGTTACCATTCTTAGTTTCATCTTGTATATCGAGCTTTGCCCTTTTAAATAGACACAGAATCATGACCGAATTATTTCACATTAACATGGTATCAGAGCATGCTCTCTATCCTTGGTTAATCCCGTGAGAAAGATAAGAATGTGATGGATATGAAACTTTACACATTGACAAGATTTTGTTGTCAAATAACATTTCACGCTGTTCTCATGTGTGGAAAGCAGGCTTTTGCTTCCATCTGTGTACACATTCATATATTACAGCCATCTACTGTAGATATATTATGTTAGAGACACTGATCAAAGGAATAGGAAGAGAGTTTATGGTGTTTTCACTCACAAATAATTTGGTAGTCAAAAGGATAATCTTTTTGTAATATATACATATGTATTATGATCTTTTTGTATACAAAATATGAATCTTATTTTCTTTTGAAATGCAGAACATTTGTACCAGACGATCTTACGGGTCATACTCTATATAGCAGGCAAAGTAGCCGACTCTCTAATCCAACTTATTACATATAATTCAAATGTTTTGTATACTTAATTGAATTATGAATTTATGATCGAGTTTTTCACTTATGTTCCAGAACACCTGTATGCCTTTGCGCTCACCAACAAGTGCAACAGTGTCACCCTTCCTTGGATTCCATTAACCTGTGTAATCTCTTTCCTAGGTAATGCGAACTACTTGAAATCAGTTACTGTGTAGCATTTTTCAGTTTTAGCTATTGATAACTGAAGAATAAAAGCATTTTGTTTTTTTATCTTTTCAATATTTAATATCAAGTGCTTTTAAGTTAAAGTGATAGAAAGACAAAATGAGAAAGAAAGTGGGAGAAAATGGAATGAAATGTTGCACAAAAAGAAAACTAATTAAAAGCAGTTTCAAATACCTTTTCTTTTCAAGTTTTTGTTTCTTACATTCTCTTTCATTTTTCCATTCCCCATCTCTTCTTTCTCCAATATTTCTCCCATATATTTGTTTCTCCATCTTTGCTAAAAAAGTAACAACTAAAAACTAAACACGAAAAGGTTACCAGGCGAAAAGGCCCTTGACTATGAAAAATGTTGTACTAAGGAAAATAGTATTGTAGCAATCAATTAATGTCTCTATTGAGTCCACTTTTTGTGAACTGCGCAGGAATATTGCACACAGTCATATATGTGTTTGGCTTTCCCTATGCAACTGCATTAATAATATACAAATGGAGAAGGAGGCACTTGTCAGGGCATCACAATATAGAAGACTTTTTGCAGAACAATAAGCTCGTGCCAGTAAGGTACTCTTACTCAAACATAAAAAAGATGGCCAAAGGTTTCAAGGAAAAATTGGGTGAAGGAGGCTATGGCTCTGTATACAAGGCAAAGCTTCGTAGCGGTCGCCTTGTAGCCATCAAGATGTTGGGTAAGTCCAAAGCTAATGGGCAAGACTTCATCAATGAAGTTGCTACCATTGGAAGGATTCACCATGTTAACGTGGTGCGACTAATTGGCTTCTGTGTTGAGGGTTCAAAGCGTGCTCTCGTATATGACTTCATGCCTAATGGATCTCTTGATAAATACTTATTTTCTCAACAAGGAGGTATCTCTTTGAATTGTGAGAAAATGTTTGAAATCGCACTTGGAGTGGCTCGTGGTATTGAATATCTGCACAGAGGATGTGAAATGCAAATTCTGCACTTTGACATCAAACCTCATAACATTCTTCTTGACGAGAATTTTCTTCCCAAGGTGTCTGATTTTGGATTAGCAAGGCAATGCCCGCTCGATAATAGCATTGTATCTTTGACGGCAGCAAGAGGAACTATCGGATACATAGCACCAGAGTTATTCTATAAAAACATTGGAGGTATTTCATACAAAGCTGATGTCTATAGTTTTGGAATGTTGTTGATGGAAATGGCTGGCAAAAGAAAGAATTTAAATGCAACCATAGAGAAGTCAAGCCAAATATACTTTCCAACATGGGTTTTTGACCAATTGAATGATGGAAAGGACATAAAAATTGAAGACGCCACAGAGGAGGAAGAGAAAATCATAAAGAAGATGATCATTGTGGCATTGTGGTGCATACAAATGAAGCCTAGTGACCGTCCTCCTATGAATAAAGCAGTTGAGATGCTTGAAGGAGAAATTGAGAGCCTTGACATGCCTCCAAAGCCTTTTTTGTATCCACAACAAATGCCAGAAGTGGTTCCTGGGGACAATTCAAGTACCACAAGTGCATCAACAGTTACAAATTCTACAGAAATCGTTTTGATTGCTGATGCAAATCAAACAATGTAATATATAGCAATCTTGATGTGCAAGGGAGATTACGTACTGAATAAGCACAATTAGACTTCTGTTTGCTGCCTTTGTTTACTACATTTGGAAGGAAATAAATTGTCGGATTTCGATAAACGCTTCTTGCCCCCTTGCTGTAACACTCAATTGTAGGATTTTCAGTAATTGCATAATCCTATTAGGTAGGCTTTGCTCTATAGTGTTTAAAACCTCACCTGCTAACTCCTATCTTGTTGCAGATTGGAAGAGCCCTATGAGCTAATTGCTATTAGGGTTTGTTGTATTGTTAGCTAGGGACTGCCCCCTTGTGTTTTCTTGTTTGGTCTTATGACCCTGTTGTTATTTGCACTAAGGGATTTGCCCTCCTTTTTGTTAAAAAAATCATTTACTTACAAAAAGAATAAATAAAAAAACAAGTCCATTTATTCTATCAAGTGCTTTCACAATTCTACACTCAAAGAAAACATTTTGAAGCTAGAAATACATTTAGATATGTGCAAGTAGCAGTATCCCCAAGATATTGCAAATGGGGGCAGCAGGTCAAAACCACTAATCCTCAAGGCTCAAGCTAAGCTGATTCACAATGGAATTCATACAAATATTTTCTTACCCCCTACACCACCAAAGTTTATCCACCTTCCCATCAAGCTAATTTGAACTACAATAGTTTATGTATAATCTAAAATGAATAAGTTACAAGCTCAAATCAAATTGTATTCATGCCTTAAACACATTCATGAGAAACATGATAGAAGTAGCTCCCCTTTGCTGAAGGTCTGTCAGCTTAAGGATCTTCAGGTTCTTCATCCTTATCTTCTGCATCCACCCACCACGAAACAAGGCCCAAACCGTCAAAATCAATTGATCCCTTCAAAATAGGAAACTTAATTGGAGGCTCACAGAATTCATTAGAAATCTACTTGCCAACCCTCATTTAATTTGAACAAAGATGTAACAAAAGAATTAGTGTTACTCTACATAAAGGAATTAGCACAGATTTTAAAGGGAACAGAAGTTTCACAAAGCAGCATTTTTGCAATAGTTCATTGCCTTTGGAGAATTGTAGAGAACTAGAGATCAAGTGATGCTACAGCTAGAATCAACCACCAGTCGTATGATAAGATTCAAAGCATAAACTTACTGTAACCACCATAGGGGCAAATGGTTTTGAGTCTTCTGGCTGCTCAATTGGAATTGGAGGAAAGTTCACACTGTGAACTTGGAATTTTATCTGCCATTTGGAACTAAAATTTAGCATACACTTAGGCACCAGAACGTTGAGTACGTATGGATAAATTAAACCACAACAATATGAACCTGGTCTATCCCATCAATAACAAGTTCTTCATCTGAATCAGGAAACTTCCATATCCACACGACTCTATCCCTGTAATCCTCAGCAAATACTATAAACTACAAATTAAAGGGTGTTTAAAAATATATCAATATACAAGAATTCATGCAGGATTATAAATATAACGCTCTATTTGTACTTATATCAACCTGACATGGAAGGGATGGTCACCTCTTTCCTGGGTCAGGCACGGAATGGGATGGAACGGGCAAAAGATGAACAGGTACATAAATATCATCGAAAAATTCAAGGGACTGCCATTTAATTATTCAAAATCAGACTATGGGTAAGACATAGATATGCTTCCTTAGCAAAGAGGAGTCCATCAATGCATAGAGTGAGAATTGCTTGCACCAAAGAGAAACTAAGAAGGCAAAACTAAATGAGACGTAGAATTAAGCTACACTCAGTTTATCTCAGTAGAATACATACGAAGTAAACCATTTGCAGTAGATTCTTTAAGTTTTGCAACAATTATCTCTCCCACAAATGGACGAAACATAATCAGTGTGAACTCCACCTGCCAATTGTTGAAAATGGGGAAAAATAAAACAAGAAACTTTAGAAAGAAGAAGAAGAATATTGCATAGTGCATACTCAAATGAAAGGAGTATTCTGACATTAATTTCTCTGGTAATCATCTCTGCAAATCAGACATTAATTTAAGCTGAAAATCTTAATTTAGTCTAAATGCCTAACAGTCACCCATTAAGTGTAAACAACAAATAATCAGCATATACCAGTGATACTCACTCTCAAGGTAATTAGGCACTTCAATTTCATAAAGAAGAAGACAGGCCCTAGTTGTCAGTTTTGTCACGCACAGGGAATGAAGTAAATCAAGCTGAGAACCGAGAAGAAATCCAAGCAAAAAGATTTAAAGGAACCTATGTCATAGTAATGGGAAAGAGAGAAGAAGCTGTCCATTTCTTTCTTTGTTCCTTTTTTCTAGGGTAAGGGTTGCAGTGGGGTTAGATCTCAAGAGCTTGTTGCTCTGATTCCATGTTTCGGAAAAACAAAACAAACAAAATTAGGATATAGAGAAGAAGATCATTGTATATTACATATTGTCATATCAAATGAAGGTAGAGTACATTAGTTTATGTAGGATCCAGGGAATAAATTCTCCACTAATCAGCATCTCCAATTTAAGCTAACAATCAGCCATTAAGTAATCAATTTAACAAGTAATGAATGGCTAGCTAGCAGGGAGGCACTGACTAACAAGTAATGAATTTAAGTGATGAATTCTAACTACACATAACAGATATCAATCTTCTGCAGCCAGTGAACGAAGAACAATGATATGCTTCCTCGTTTCGAAATAATTTTAAGTCGAAAACTCTGACTCAAACAACCAAACAAAACTCATTTGTGTTTTCATACAACAAATAATCACATAACTCAAAGTCAGTCAAAAAATCAAATCCAGTAGTTCAAAGCATTCCTTACAGAGAAGTATTTTATCAAATATGACAAATTTGATTAAAACCCATCAAATCCTGATAAGAGATAAAGTAAAAAATGTCAATCTTTCAATCAAGACCTGTACAAAACCACTAGACCACAATGGAAGACCAATCATCAAAATAGATGCAATCACCAAATTTAAGAATTATAAGTTAGAGCATCCACAATGGGCTCTCTAAACCACGTCCTTACACAAATTTTAGGGAGCAATTGGAAAAATACAACTCCAACCATGCTCTCTATTCACCTCCTAAAATAGAGAGATCTCTAGGAGCTCCTAAATCTGAGAAGAGAGAAAGGACTCCTAGTGGCTCCATATAATTTAATGCCAAATTACTTTAATAGTATTTTAACCATTTATTTAATGCCAACTATTTTTTGTTGCTTTTGTGTCTATACTTTATTCAAATATTGAATTAAAAATTATTAAAATCATTTATGACTCTTTAAATTAGGGAATATGGTTGGAGTTGAAATTTTATAGAGAGCTCCTAAAATAGCTTTATAGTGTTTTTAACTAATTTTTAACTAAAAAAATAGATAGCATGATTGTGGATGCTCTTACAGACTGACACTTAATGCCAGTGCATTGAAAACTAAACAAGTATGCTCTAAAAGCCATTCCATTCTCCCTCAAAACTTTTTGAGTGAAACATGTTACAAATGGAAATCCACAACTTTATTATAATCCAAAGCAGCTCCAAGAAAATTTATTCCACTACATACCTAAAAGCACGATTATAGTTCTTATTAGAAAACTAAACCAATCATTAACCCCTAATGCGACCCAATACCCTCTCCAAAACCATTAAATCTTTACCACCCATCAGCTAAAACACCAAAGTTTCCCAATTTTCTTCTGAAACCAAAAACAAAAAATCAACAAAAGCAATCCACAAACAAGCAAAATTACCTGACCAAAACAAGCCTACTTAAGCACACCATTATCACCAATCAACAAACAAAATTTGGATATAGAGAAGAAGATCACTGTCTATTACATATTAAGCTAAAGGCCTAATAATCTATATCAACGATACTAAGTATTTAGATTGGCAGTTCTCATACACCGAGCAGTTTAACCGGAAATAAATTGAGGTATCTTAAAATTGAAAAGTGGAAAGAATATGAATAAGAATAACAAAACGGATTGAAGCAAGCAAGCTGACTCCACTTATACGAACTAAAACAACCTAAATTTGAACAAAACAGAATTTACCAAAAGCACTTTAGTCATAAAATTGAGAAGAGTAAGGTAAACAAATATATACCCTAAAAGTTGGATGACCATCATTAGGTAAGATAAAGCCATCCTTAATGGATTGGATACTATGGACAGAAATGCAAAGTCCCAAGTTGGCGATAACCTACAAGGAACAACATCACAGTGAATCAAGGTAAAAAAATTGTGAATAAGAAACAAGGGGCAAAATTCAAAATATGTACAGCTGACAAACCTTATCTAAGAAAAGCTTCTCAAGCTCTCCCCTAACTGCATCTTCTAGACGAAGGCTAAGCAGATGAGGAGGCAGACGCAGAGTGTGCTCAATTCGGCTGAGGTAGAACATTTGGGTTGTCTTCTAAATTATATTCCAAAATCAAGTATGCACAGATTAAAGTCGCACATTTTGGGCAAAGAATGCAATATTAAATATCAACAAATTCAAGCATAATTGAAAACAATTACCAGGTTCAGTTTCCAACAATAGCAACTAGCGTCCTAATATGAACCAATAAGTCTCTGTCTCTCGCCGTGGACCGAGGTGTACTTGCTGCTTCTGTTCAATGTCCTGCTCTCTGGCTCTCTCTGGTTAGCGTTCCCGCCAGTACTATGCGTTAGGTTTGGGTTAGACCAGTGTAAGGCATGCCTTCGCGCGCGTCGAAGCGAGGCGGCAGGGAATCGTCTGAGGCGGTCGGCTATTTCGCGAGTTGCACGTATAGCGCGGGCAAGGCGTGAGGAGGCGTTGCAAGGCGGAGCGAGGCTGCCCCAGATCTGGACAATTCTGAACCGGAAGAGATTGCGCAGATGAATCTGCAAAATGGCCGCGAGGAAGATGACTCTGCGAGGAAGAAGACTCGCGTGTTTTGATTTTAGGATTAAATGCAACGATGTCGTTCTACTTGAGTGTTTTGACAAAATATAAAACGCAAGCTGTAGCTTTCAGTTTTAATATTAATAAAACGCAAGTTGTAGCCACGCAAGCTGCAGGCTGTAGATTTCAATTTCAATATTAATAATATCTTTCTTGCCTTTTTTGTTTTTGGGTTAAAGATAAACTTTCATAAATAAAGACAAAAGATTCTTGCCCTTTTCTAACTCCTGGCGGCTGTAGCCTTTATTCTACTTACCTCTTTGTTTTTTTTTTTTCTTTTTCTAAATTAATATATTAATACATGGACTTATATATATATATATATTGTGTATAACCCTAATTTCTACCCTTATCAGATAATCTCCATCAATTTCAAGAAATCTCTTTATTTTTAGACTGCAAGTAAGCCATTCTATTTTTCTCTCTAATTCTTCGCAACTGTAATTTGAAGTTCAATATAATTGTTTTTCAATATATTACTTATCTTATTCGTTTATGTGATATTTTATGTTTTGGGATTAATTATTATGCTTTGAATGACAATTAGTACTTATATTTGATTATATTTAAAAGATGGTTATGGTTCAGTAAGAATTAGTTGTACAATTTAATTGTATTGTATTATTCATAAATTTTTTTTATTAAAATAAATTAATGTTCAAAAGGCTTACGCTTTACTGCTTCAAGACTTATGTCTCGTATAGCGCAACTAAAACGTCTCGCCTCAACGCCTCGCCTTTCAAAACATTGGGTTAGACAAGAGGTGGGTTGGGTTAAAATTTGGGTTAGTCTATGGGCTAAAACTAAATGCTATTTTAAAAAGAAAAAATGCATGGATTGTAGCCCATATAGCCCACAATGTGAGTTCGTCTTTGATTATGCAAGGGCTGGTCGTTCTAAGGCCTCAGTTGGCTCGGCTTAAATTTATTTTATTTTATTTTATATCAGATCCGCCTTGAATTGGATTGGAGTTGAGTTCAAACCAGGTCTTATGAGTCTCACGCCTCGATGTGGGACTTGTAAGATACAATATGTGGAACTGTTGTTCATTTTAATATGTCCAGTCTCAACGCACCAAACAACGACCAGAATTCTTGTCTATTTTAATTGAAATATTCCAATTCAGTCCCACCCACCAAATCTCAAGCAATTATTGGTACAATTTTACGTTGACTTATCCATTTATCTGATCATATTTTGGGACTAACCATGCAAAACCATGATCCGTTACGCAAAGCTGGTAATTGAGTCAACGTTTGTTTTTGTTTTTCCAGGAGAGTCAACTTTTGTTCACTCCCTCTTGAAATCAAACAACCTATTTAAAAAGAAAAAAAAAAAGCTAACTATGGGTTAAAACTTTAAATTTGCATTAACATTGGCTAATTATCTTCCATATCTACCAAATTTTACTCATCTAAATTTTAAATTATTTATTTATTTCCTCTTTCAATTCAAGAGTCATACCAAACCTACCACCTTATAATCTTCAAAACAAAAGTACCATATGTATTTTCCGTTTACAAATAGCAGCTTCAATTTGTGCACCTTTGAAGGTGTTGACTTTTGCATTGACTTATCTGTTAATCCGATAGTAATTTTGGGACAAATCTATGCAAATTAGTTTCCCGATTCATGACTTTTCCCATTGACAAACATGCCATATATGAAATATATTGGTGAAAACAAAATGGAAATTAATCTGTTTTCCGCAAGTTGGATTCTCATATGTATCTCTTAATTAGAATATCCAAGCCAAAGGGAAACAAACGTCAATCTAGGCAACACATAATCATGTAATTAATCAAATCGGGATATCAATTGCCGGAAGAGCAAATCCCACCTTCACTGTCCGAAACCATCAATCTCAGGCTCTTCTCCACCTATAAATACACATCATAATACCTCTGTCCTAATCACAAATTCACAATCATTCTCAGCCATGGCAGCTTATCATTCTTGTGCCTTTGTTGCATTGTCAACAACCTTGCTCTTTCTTCTTTGTGCCTCTAGTTTCTCTTTGGCCTCAGCTAAAGGTGGCTTCAGTGTTGATCTCATTCACCGTGATTCACCAAAATCCCCCTTTTACAACCCTTCTTTGACACCCTCCCAGCGTTTGGTCAATGCCCTTCGCCGATCGATTAACCGACTCAACCATTTCAGCCCAGCAGCTTCTCCACTATCTCAGGATGGCCTTAACCAAGTTGAAGCCACTCTCATCATGAACCGGGGTGAGTATCTCATGGAAGCATCGATCGGAACACCCCCGTTTCCTATCAAAGCCATTGCTGACACAGGCAGTGATCTCATCTGGACACAATGCAAACCTTGCCCTAGTTGTTACCAACAAACAGACCCTCTTTTTGACCCCAAAAGATCCTCAACTTACAAAACCCTACCTTGCTCTTCAAACCAGTGTGTCTCCCTGAATGGAACTTGCTCAAGTAGTAATTGCCAGTACTCAGCCAGTTATGGTGATGGATCACACAGCCGTGGAGAGTTTGCCAGGGAAACTCTAACCCTAGGTTCCACTACTGGCAGAAACCTAGCATTCCCCAAAACCCTAATTGGATGTGGGCATGATAATAATGGGACCTTTGATGAGAAAAGTTCTGGCATAGTTGGTCTTGGAGGTGGTAATGAATCCCTAATTACACAATTGGGTGCTTCTATAGACGGTAAATTTTCCCATTGCTTGGTCTCAATTCAATCACAAGCTAAAACCACAAGCAAGTTGAACTTTGGTACCAATGCTGTGGTTTCAGGCTCTCAAGTTGTGTCCACTCCCATTGTCCAAGGTCTATACCCTGAAACCTTCTACTTCTTGACCGTGGAAGCAATAAGTGTTGGTGACACTAAACTTGCTTTTCCACCCTCAACTTTCGCCAATGGGGAGGGCAACATTATTATCGATTCTGGCACCACATTGACCTTCTTTCCATCCGATTTCTACGCAAATTTGGAAGCTGAAGTTGATAAAGCAATCGGTAAGGAACGCATGGATGTCCCTAATGTTCCTTTGAGTCTTTGCTACAAGAGTAGTGAATCTGAAGCGGAGTTCAAAGCCCCCACCCTCATCGTGCATTTCAAAGGCGCCGATGTGAAGCTGGATGCTGCCCACACCTTTGTTAGAGCTAGTGAGGAGGCTGTGTGCTTTGCTTTTGCTCCTACTAAAAGTATTTCAATCTATGGGAACTTGTCTCAGATGGACTTCTTGGTGGGATATGACAAAAAGAAGCAAACCGTGTCCTTTAAGCCAACTGATTGCACCAAATAATTTCTCTTATTTCATCATGTATTATTGTCTTTATATATGTAATGCTACTTTATCTATCTTCTATATATATAAAGCAAAAGACAGAGAATGGTGAAACATTCAAAATACCAAAAAAAGCCCTTGGTTAATTCAAACAATAAGAATTGAAATTATTAATTAAATGAGGATAATATGGTAAATTCACATTTTTTTTCATATTAAAAAAAATTAAAATTAAAAACAAAATCAGATAATGCTTCCTATTTTTATCGAAAATAACTACCCATTTTTTCTTTTCTTAATTCTAAAAACTAAAGAAATAAAACCAATTGGCACACGCGTGAGCGTGTGGCAAGGGGCTAGTATATATAAAACAAAAGACAGAGAATGGTGAAACATTCAAAATACTAGAAAATGCCATTGGTTAATACAAACATTAAGATTTGAAATTATTAATTAAATAAGGATACTATGGTAAATTCACATTTTTTTCATATTAAAAAAATTTAAAATTAAAAGAAAAATCAGATAATAGATCCTCTTTTTATGGAACACAACTACCCATTATCTTTTTTAATTCTAAAATAAATTAAATTTTTTTAAAAAAAAACCTCTTGCAGGCGCCGAAGCGTGTGCGAAGAGGCTAGTTTATAAATAAATTGATAATAATTATTCTTTTTCTTTTCTTTCTAATTATTCTTTTTGCATATCGATTTTCATTCAGATTGAAAAGTAAATATAATTTCACTACAAACAATTGCAATTACGATTTGTATTAATTAATAATAACAATTCATTTGTAATAATAATGATATTTTTGTAATTCCAAGCGTAAGCTACATCTCATCTCCAATGGATTTTCCTGATCAAGCAATGACCCAAACCAGCCAATTTTTTCTTGGCAATTTTGAACATAGCGGTGTAGGTTTCATCTCTTGGACTATTTTCAGAAAATTAAAGAAAAGTATGAAATCATGTCAAGAGATAAAACGTCAAGAATTCTTCAAGTTTCATTCAAATTCATTCAACTTCCGTTTGGTAATTAATGGTTTCTCATAAAGTCAACCTATATATGAATATATTGCTGGAATAAATCGAATACAAACGGAAACAAACGTGAAGCTGGGCAACCAATCATATAATAACTAGAATGCTAGCAACCTTCTCTTCAACCTTCGTTTTTGGACCTTTTTCGTTTTCCCCATGACATGTGTCACTTTCTTTAACGTTAATGCATCAAATAAGCTAACATTTGTTTTTCAAGTTTACCCTTATTAAATGTATTGTTCTTCAATTTATCAAAATGTTTTTACAACTCTCTTACCACATGAGACTGTATAGTCCAATAGTGAAAAAACTGCCTCACTCGCTCATCTAATATAGTGAGCCGAAAAAGTGATTCGCTAAATAGCACGCTCGCTAAATAGAACACGCGATTCTGAAGCCTCTCTTCTAAAAATATCATAAACTTATTTTATTTATTTTTTTTATTATTTTAAATCTTCGAATGGGTTATTTTGCAGCATTTATTTATTTTTAGGTCAAAATCCATAATTAAATTTAAATCTTAATTTTGATATTGCATTTGACCACATTTGCATTTGGAAAATCAAACTATAATAATTTACAATGTTTGATATTCTTTTGATATTGAAACAAGTTTAATAATTAATGATGTGCTGCTTTCTTTATCGCAAGAAATTTTTATCTTGTCAAATTATATTTTTCATTTTGAAGTCAAAAGTCAAATATACAAAAATTATACATACATATTGTTAGAATTCATAGTTTCAGTATTTCATATTTTGGATATTTTGGGAGCAAAAAGAAATCACATAAGAATTGTGAGAAGGAGAACGTTGCTCTGAAGAGAAAATAATGCTTCAGTATTCATTCATGTCTGCTCCACTATGGATATAACCGTTGAGGAGAGAGGAGAGATTCTTCTCTCTAACGATTTTACAAAAAGCTCAAAAAACTAGCATCCTATTAGATGCTTACACCTGTCAAGCCAGCTCACTTGAATCTAAGCTAGAGATTAAATCACTTGGACTGTGATCCAAGGGTGTACAATAAAGCCGGAAATAAAACAACTTAAACAAAAGAAAGATAAATGTAATTCCTATAGCTCCAAAACTTCGGCTGGAGGATTACACACCAACATTCCCTTCTAATCCTTTAGCCGACTTAACACCAAGAAATTCCCTTAAGTATACAAACCTGTCCTTAGGCAAAGCTTTAGTCAGAATATCTGCAATTTGCTCCTCAGTTCTGCAGTAGACAAGTTCTATCTCCTTGGCTTGAATTGCTTCTCGAATGAAATGAAACTTTCTGTTAATGTGTCTTGTCTTCTGATGAAAGACAGGGTTCTTTGCCATAGAAATAGCCACTACTAGATTTTTCTATTTGCGCGACGAAGGAATTTTGGTCGCGCAAAGTACATTTGTGTCGCACAAATAGTAATGCGACAGCATATTCGTCGCGCAAAATTTGTCGCGCAAAGATCGTAAAGATACACTTTGCGCGACGAAAATATTAAAATTGTCGCGCACAATGAGCGACGGTAATCCTTCGTTGCACGTTTTTTCGCGGGACGATGAGATATTTCGTCGGTCAAAGTTTTGCGCGACGAATATACATTCGTTGCATTAACATAGAGCGAGGAATCATAAGCGTCGCACTAAAAGTACAGGGACGAGAGCATATTCGTGTCGAAAAGATTTGCGCGACGAGTAATAGTCGTTGTAAGGACACTGCGCGACGACTACCATGCGTGGCGCAGGTACTGTGCGACGAGTGTGTTCGTGATTAAAATATTTGCGCAACGAAATAGTTTGGTCGCGCAAAATAAAATAAATTCTTTAAAATTTATTTTTACGGTTGTGTATGTTCAAAAACAATTTGCGCGACGGAAACTGTCGTCGCGCTAAAGCAGAGGGACGAGAGTATATCCGTGTCTAAAATATTTGCGCGACGAAATATAGTCGTTGTAAGGACACTGAGCGACGAGTAACATTCGTGGCGCAGGTATTTTGCGACGAGTAGATTCGTTTTTAAAATATTTGCGCGACGATATATTTTTGTCGCATTGACTTAGAGAGACAAATTATTTCGTCGCGCAAAAAAAATAAATTCTTTAAAATTTAATTTTACGGTTGTGTAATTTTTTTTTAAAATTTTGCGCGGCGGAAACTATCGTCGCGTAAAAAATAAATATATTATTTTTAATTTAAAATTAAATTGAATTATTTTGGTAAAAAAAATAAATTTGGTTTTTTTTTTTTTAATGAAATGAAATTGCAATTAGAAAAAGGTAATAAAGAGAAATATGTAAAATGTGATAACATAATGTATTTAGTACAATAGAAATATTTAAAATATAATTAAGAATGTTAAAATCTAATCAAACAACCCTCCAAGATCTACATTGTCGTCTGGCAAATGCAGCTCGGAGGTCTGGACATTGTTGACAGGGGGAGAGGTGTGGTTGCCATGCTCGGAGGTCGACGGGGGAGTAAAAGGCGGGATTGAAATGCCGGAGTGAGCGAGGGACTGTAGAATATGAGACAAATGACTCTTGAGGTCCGCCACCTCTGTCTTCAAAGCAGTCACCTCTTCATTTGACTCTGATGATTCACGGGGTCTAGGTGGCCGCTGCCTGGCATTCCCCATCCCTCGACAATATGTCCCTGAGCGCCTCCCGAGACTCTGATCCAAGGTTTCAGTCAGGATTTGAAACCCTGCATCCGATGGAGGAACCACGGACTCGAGCGGCGTATCGGGAGGAAGCTGGGAGGCGGACTCCTGAAGAACCAACTGGCTCCTCTCAATCATAGTCGTCTGTTGAACATAACATAAAATATGAATTAAAACATTCATATAATAACTATAAAAACTTGAACGCTTACATAATAATTTAAATTAAAGGCTACTTACATGAAGGGACTCCGCCAACTCATTCCCAGGTCGAACATAAACGTCGCCAAATACGTCAATCTCTGGGAATTTGGACCCCCCCTTAAATTGAGCAGAAAAAAAAAATGTTAGGACGAAAAAAACAAATTAATATTAATGACATATTAAAAAATAAATAAAAACGACTGTATTATTACCTGGCGCCGCGCCTCCATCCTATAAGAGAAGGGCCTGGAACCTGAATGGTGGAGAAGAGTCTTCCTCTGCCTATTGCCCTTATTTGCTTTGGCCTTCTTCTGTTATACAAAAAATAAAAAGTATTAGTTGAAAGTGAATTTATAAAAAATTAAATACACATTAGTAAGAAACATGTAATAAGTTTCAATTTAATATATAAAAATACCACATAATCGGCCTCTTGAAAATGACCGCAGAGCCACTGCCAACTATCCTCTCGGCCCTCAAGCTCCTTCGGGCAACCCTCTTGAAGAGCAACCTGCGTATCATCATATGCCTGAAAATGGTGATGCAGGTCGCTCTTCCACTGCTTGTACCTGTCAGCAAAGAGTCTGTTGATGTAGGCTAACAACTCTTCGCCGACGTTCTCCAAATTGTAGTTTGTCTAAAATAAATTCATTACATACATTAAATATTAGAAATAAAATTTGAAGGGAAAAACAATGAAAATGTATAAAATACATACCGACAGGTGTCCTAACATCTCCATCCGCACCTGATCAGGCATGACCCTCCAGGACTTCCATTTGATCGGGCAATAAGTCCGAACGACGGATCCAATGTCATGGGCCAACGAGCTGTGCTGGTCAGCTGTTGGTGCAGCCCGATGTCGCGCGTCGTATGCGATGTTGATACGACTGTTGTTCACCCGGGTGACTTTGGCCGTCATCAACTGGCGACAGGGTCCTCGGGTGTTCTTCTTGGCTGCAAAGAAATATAAAATTAACATTAAATAACCAATCCTACTAACATTCTTGGTCTGAAACAAATAGAGTTGAAGGAAAATCTTTACCTGGTTGTGACCTCGACGCACTAGCAGCAGATGGCGACGTGGTGTCGGTCGTGCTGGGAGGCCGGTGACGCCGCCTGGCACTAACTGGTTGCGCCACTGATGACTCTGATGACACCGGGGCCCGGGAGACGTGGGGAGAAACTGGCATGTCCTGCGACTGTGCTACACCAGTGGGAGCTGACACCGCAGTCGGGGGAGCTGAACTAGGTGAAGTCATCACCGTCTTACGACGTCTGATAAGTTGTGACATCTGATAAGGTCTTACAATTAAAAAAACATCCTTGGGTAAAATTATTATTTTGTAAAAAAAAAAACCTCAAAGCCTAAAGAACAACAAATTCAATATTTAAAAAACAAACAGAAACATGTATTCTTTATATGGCAAAAAACAGAAGCACATTTTTTAAAGCAAACAAAATAGAAACATGTATGATATTACAAAAATCAGAAGCACATAATAAAGAAAAATCAAATGGTTAGTAGCACATAGTTTAAAGCCCCCGAAAAGTAATAAAAATACAAAAAACAGCAGCAAATGCTCCAATCAAATATGAAATCTAACAACAATACACCTACAAATTCACAAATCGTACACCACAATGCAATTTCAATACAAAAACAAATCTGAAAAAAAAAATACAAATCCAATAAAAAAACAAAATTTAAACAGCAATTTAAACACACACATCCTAACCAACCATCAGACTCACATGCCGCAATACAAATCCAATACAAATCCTAACCAACCATCAGACTAAGCAGCAATTTAAACAATTACAAAATAAATATACAAATTGAAACAGCAAAACAATTCCAAACTTAATCCGAAAATTTCTGAAATAAAACTTAAAAATTGAAAAAATATATATCGGGGAGCGTTGGGAAATTTACCAACTGGGTTTCGAGGGAGACCGGAGAGCACGGCAGTTCGGCGGTGGCGAGCGAGACAGAGAGTGGGGGGCCGCCGTCTAACAGGGATGAGCGGAGACGGAGGAGGCGACGGACTGACAGGGGACGGAGGAGAGAGGGACTGAGAGGGATGCGAGGGGACGGAGAAGAGAGGGACTGAGAGGGATAAGTGGGGACGGAGGAGACTGAGAGGGATGAGTGGGGACGGAGGAGAGAGAGCGGGCCGGAGGAGCCACGAAATGCGAGCGATGAGAGGGGTCCGGGGAGAGAGGGACTGAGAGGGATAAGTGGGGATGGAGGAGAGAGGGATAGAGAGGGCTGAGATAGAGGGAAAGGAGAGAGAGCGGCTGCGAGTTAGGGTTCGAATCGGAAATGGAAGGTGCGATTTTGATGTCGAGACTGAGAGAGTGAGAGAGGTTGAAGACAGACCAAAACTGAGCGTTTCTTTCCCTAAATGTTTGCGTCTTTGCGCGACGAACCTACATCGGTCGCGCAATGTTAAATTTCTTACTTTGCGCAACGGATAACTAAATGGCGTCGCGCAAGCATTTTTTAATACGCGGGATTACAACCGCCAAAATTTGAGAACTTGCGCGACGACATTAACAAAATCGTCGCGCACTATAAACCCTAAACCCTAAACCCTAAACCCTAAACCCTAAACCCTAAATCCTGAGAAGTGCATTGAGCGACGGCAATTTCATTACGTCGCGCTATCACTTATTGCGCGACGAAACATACCTATTCGTCGCGCAAAGTACAAACAGTAAACAATATAAAATGTTAGTGAATATGTTGTTTTAATGGGGCTACGCATTGTACGATGGGTGTTTCACCGATCCAACCGTCAAACTTGTTTGTTTATACTTAGAGATCGTGCACACCAAAAATTGAAAAAATGCAAGATTCATAGATGATGTTACGGGATCAAAATTTTCGACGGTTATAAACTAAAAATCACGATTTAACGGTTTTTTTAACTCCGATTTTGATGATTTTGTACGGGTGCACATCCTTTACTGTATATGAATACAATGATTGAATTGGATCGTCATTTAAAGATATTTACAATAGTGGATACCACAAAATTGTATGTTCTATTTAACAAACATATACAAAATGTATTCATTTTTTTTTAATATAGTGTTTTCATGACACACGGATTCTAGGAAAGTAGTTTCAACGATCCAACCGGTAGAGTTGTTGGTTTATGCTCAGAGATCGTACACGCCAAAATTTAGGAAAAATATACACTCACACATGATGTAACGGGACCAACATTTTCGACGGTTACAAAAGAAAAATGAAATTTGAACGATTAATTTAACTCCAAATTTGATGATTTTTTACGTCTACAAACCTTGACACCGTATGAATATAGTAACTGAATTTGATGTTCATTTAAAAATATTTACAGTTTAATTTCGACTTTTTTTTTAAACAAACGTTGCGCGACGATTATATACGTCGCGCAAAGTGAAACAGAAAATAATAAATATTTTTTAAACGATTATTGCGACGAGTTCGTATACATGGTCGCGCAGTGATCTGCGCGACGACAGTATTCGTCGCACAACGTTCTTTCTGTTATTTCGCACTAAGTTGAGATTTTTAGGGACATGTCTTTTGCGCGACGTGTAAAGTTTGTCGTCGCGCAAGATTAGTTTCTATTATTTCAAAAATTTGTTGCATATTTGTTAACTGCCGCGACGAAATCCGTCGTCCCGCAAAACCTCCTCTTACGACGGGTAAATATTTTCGTCGCGCAGGATTATTTTCTATTAATCAAAGATTATTGCATATTTGTTAACTTTAGCGAAGAAAGTTTTCGTCTCGCAAAACCCTCTTGCGCGACGCTATAATTGTATTCGTCGCGCAAAAATGACCCTCTTGCGCGACGCTATAAGAGTATTCGTCGCGCAAAACAACGACCGGTCAGAGACGACCGGTCGTTTTTAAACAGATTCTTTGGGCCTTTTTTGCAATTCCGACCTCTGTTCAGTTTTTAATCTATAACTTTCTGACCGTATGTTCAAATTTCGATTTCTGTATACGGTTGGATTCAGCACAGAAAAACAAACAACACTAAGCGGACCAAAAGTCAAAAACAGTTACGGATGAAGATTTCCGTCCCGCAAAAATGACGACCGGTCGTTTTAGATAAAAGTTTTTTTTTTTATAGTACAACTCAAGTACATGAGCATTGAGATTCTTTCTCAATTTGAGATGTCGCTGACCAATTGGGAAGACGTGCAACTTTTCAGACACGAGATTCATTTCGTAACCGTAATAATTTGCATTTACGCCATAATTATATGTAAAATAATTTAATTACAAAAGTATGAATGACTTGAGTTCATTGCTTTTTACATTAATCTTCTCAGTAAGTATATCCAAATTTTTTAAACTTCGTTTTATTTTTCCACATACATATATAATTGGAAATTAGATATAACAAGTACATATATTCAACAAAAGTAGAGTTGCCAATATATTTACACTAACGTAATTACATTACAAGAAATTACCAATACTAAAACATATGAAGCAACAAATAAATTGCATTATTCATCATCCGAACTATAATAACCTTCGTTGTCTTCGCTATCATCACTTTCAGTCTCCCAATCATCCTCATCCTCATCCTCCTCCTCCTCCTCCTCCATAACTACATCGTATCTAGGAAGATCACCGAGGTCAATTGTAATGGATTGAATTGGTATTTCTCTTGAAGACACTCCTTCGAGCTGAAATGGTTCCTGAACAACATTTGTATCGCGAAGCGTTTCCGCATCATTTTCCATGCCAGATTCTGACCGTTGGTCAGCTACATCGACGTCAGATGGGTCTAGTTCTGGTATAGCATATACGTTCCTGTGATCCATTTGCTGAACAACTTTCCACCCGCTCCCTGCTTTAGGGTCATCTACATAGACAATTTGTTTTGCCATGTTTGCCAAAATGTATGGGTCGTCATCGTACCAAGTTCTGTTCATGTTCACCGATAGTAACCCTTGATCGATTTTAACACTTCCCTGCCTATTTGGGTTTGTATCAAACCATCGACACTTAAACATGATGACTTGGTATCGGTCTTTGTAAAGCAATTGCACGACAGTTGTGAGTTTGCCATAGAAATCAATGTCCGTACTTTCCCCTCCACCTGGAACATGGACACCGCTGTTTTGCGTACACAACTTGTCATCTCGTGCAGTCCCTAAAAACTTGACGCCATTAACATGACAACCCGAGAATAATTCAGCTCGAATTGGGCCGAATGCCAAGTTATACAACTCTTCACTGTAAGTGGGGGAATTATCTGATTTCAACTTATTCACCTAATATTATACAACAACATTCACATGTTAGTTTGAGAAAATGAAATACTACAATATATATGTCAATTACAAAACACTTAAAACTTACATATTCCAAAAACCATTTTGGAAACAATTCACGGTGTTTCTTGGAATACAAATGCGATGGATGTTCTCGCTTCATCATCTCTTCATGCTCATCTAAATATGGCATTATCTCATCACAATTGTTCAATACGAACCAATGCGCCACCTCCATGTCATTTTTGGAAAACGACTCTCCTCGTACAGGATCTCCAAAGGGTCGTGCACTTTGGGCAAAAACAGAAAGTTGCTCATTTCTCACACCTCCGTCATTATTGCGCTGAGGTCGATTGAAAGCCGTGTCCACGTCTTTTAAATACATTCCACAAAAAGTACGCGCCTCATATTGAACCCAAGCCTCTACAATTGATCCTTCGGGCTTCGCTCTGTTGCGTACGCTTTTTTTCAGCTCTCCGAGTAGCCTGCCAAAATAAAATGAAAAGATGCAAATTAGCAAGTAGGAAGCATGAGATAATGATGCTTACACGAATGATGATGATTATATACCTTTCTATTGGATACATCCAGCGATAGTTGACTGGACCAGCAAGCAATGCCTCTTCTGGTAAGTGAACCATCACATGAATCATACTCGTGAAGAAAGCCGGAGGAAATATCATCTCAAACTTGCATAAGACTTGGACAATGTCATGGCGCAACTGATCAATGTCTGTCTTTCGCAACGTTTTTGCCGTCAGTTGGGAAAAAAATCTGGACAACAATATGATTGGCTTCACTACATCTTCCGGCAATAGGTGTCGAATCCCCACAGGAAGTAGGCGTTGCATAAACACATGACAGTCATGGCTCTTGAGTCCAGTAAATTTACCCCCGTCAACATTCACGCAACGTGCGATATTAGAAGCATATCCGTCAGGAAACTTAACATACGAGACAAACTGTAGAAACTCTTTTCTGTCATTCGGTTTCATTGAAAAAAATGCAAGATCTCTTATAGCTTTATCAGTGCCCCTTTTCAGCCATAAACCCCTTCGTATGCCCATTCTTTCCAAATCAAGACGAGCTTTTATCGTGTCCTTTGTCTTCTCCTTGATATCTAGAATAGTTCCTATCAATGTGTCAAACACATTTTTCTCAACATGCATAACGTCGAGATTGTGCCTCAATTTTAGTTTCGACCAATATGGAAGCTCAAAAAACATAGACTTGTGCGTCCAGTTCATATGTGTAGCAGGTCTTGTCCGACTAACTGTTTTCCCAAACGGAGCAAAATCCAAACCATTAAGCTGTTCCAAGATTTGATCACCGGACGATTCTCTAGGTCTTGCGCGACGCTCTTTGTTCCCGTCGAACTCTTTATCCTTTTCCCGCCACTCGTGGTCCCATGGCAACCATCTTCGATGCCCAAGGTAACACACTTTTCCAGCGTGCCAACCAGAAGTTACATCTTCCTTGCATACAGGGCATGCCATATAACCCTTTGTGCTCCACCCCGACACCATTGCATATGCGGGAAAATCATTCACAGTCCACATAACTGCCGCCCGCAAAGTGAACATCTTCCCAGTGGATTTATCATACGTACGCACACCGTTGGTCCATAAATCCTTGAGCTCATCAACCAACGGCCTTAAGTACACATCGATTGACCTGCCAGGATCCTCAGTTATCAAAACAGTCATCATCATGTACTCTTTTTTCATGCATTTCCAAGGCGGCAAATTATATGGGAATACGAAAATCGGCCAAATGCTGTGGTGTTGGTTTAGAACCCCGTACGGATTGAATCCATCAGTGGCAAGTCCCAACCTAACATTTCGGGGATCAGCAGCAAACTCGGGGAACGTTCGATCGAACTCTTTCCATGCCTCCCCATCTGCAGGATGCCGCATCACATCGTTGTCTACCCGTTTTTCCTTATGCCATCTCATGTCTGTGGCAGTATGCGTCGACATATACAATCGCTGCAATCTTGGCTTCAGGGGCAAATAACGCATCACTTTTTGTGGAACCTTAGTCATTCTATTCTGAGACGTCTGTTTGAACCTCGACTCATTGCATATAGGGCATGTATCCAATGTTTCATACTCTTTGTAGAATAACATGCAATTGTTTTTGCAAGCGTGGATTTTTTCATAACCCAATCCAAGACCACTCAACATCTTCTGTGCATGTCTGTGGTCTTTCGGCAAACAATTGTCCGTCGGAAGCATTCTCTTGAAAACCCCCAAAAAGTAATCGAAACACAGGTTCGACATACGATACTTTATTTTTCCGTGCATTAGCTCCACAATCGCCGTAAGAACGGAAAAGCTCTCGCACCCCGGATATAACTCTTGGTTGGCATTTCTTAACAGTTCTTCATACTGTTCAAACTCTGCACTATCCATTGGTGTAGGCACGTCATCTTCCCCTTCCTGATTGCTGCTGGTTGATGCAAATGGAAAAGCATCATGTATAATATCCATGACTTGTTCATTAGCATCCACAATAGGTTCAACATTGTCCACTCTTGTGGCCCTTGAAGACGAACCAATGTCTAATTGTTCCCCGTGATGGTTCCACCTGCTGTATGTCTCAATCATTCCATTCCTTACTAAATGAAATTGAACATTTTCAATTGTATCCCACAACATGTTGTTACACCTCCTACAAGGACATCTGATTCTAGTTGCACCCGGGTTGTGTGACCGTGCAAAGTGAATAAATTCCTCGATTCCATCCAAGTATTCGTCTGCGCACCTGTTAAGGTTCTGTATCCACCTTCTGCTCATAATTCCTGGAACCACAATCACAATACAACAATTATGTTGTATTCTTAGAAAATCACAACGTCACCTTATGCCTCCGGTAAGGGCCCTATCCCATTCGGAAATGCATAGTCATGCCACGTAATTTACAGCTACATGAGATTAGATTTCGACGTGGATGAATTTCGGCAGCATCTCGCTACAGTTCTTGAGGTGTACCGTAGATATCAAATCCCTACGTACCACCCGAAGAACGTACCGAGATGACACCGAAATCTCCACAATCGAAACCTAATCCTGTAGCTGTAAACTACGTGACACGACTATACATTTCCAAACTGTCCAAAATATGGGACAATTCAAGAATTAATTGGACCGTAGTCGTGGTTTACCCACCCATGCGCGGTCCAACTAACCTCGAACGGGAACTAAGCTTTACAATAAAAAATGTATGAAGTTAATTTCAATTAACTTCGTACATTGCCGTGCATAATTTAACAACAGAATACAAATATAATTTCACAAAAACAATATATAAATAAATTAAATTGATATTTTAAATAAATACAAAACAAATAAAATACCTTCTTCAATATGTCCTGAACTGATTTGCACCTGAGAAAATGGAGAGAACGGAGAGAGAGAGAGGGGCAGAAGCAGAGGCAAACTGATTTTTTCAGTTTGCCTCTGCAATGGCTGAAATGAATCTGTTATAGAAGACGGCTTTGCGCGACGAAGGCTTAATTCGTCGCGCAAATAAATAAGTCGCGCAAATTCCATTTCAGCGACGCGCAAAGTCCTGCCGACATCACATCTTTGCGCGACGAATACATTATTCGTCGCACAAGCCAAATTCCGTCGCGCAACATCGACATGCTTGGCGCGCAAAGACCTGCCGACATCACACCTTTGCGCGACGCCAAAATCGTTTCGTCGCACAGGAATTTAGTCGCGCAATAGAGAATTTCCGTCGCGCAAAAGTTCAGTTTTACACGCACGCAGCCACGCTAGCCTCCTTGCGCGACTACTTTATTTTCGTCGCGCAAAGTTATGGCGCGAAACACCTGGAACACTGTTTGTTTTCCCGCAATTTATTTTGCGCGACGTAGGGATTTTTGTGTCACGCAAAACATCATATGGCGACGAATAACTTATCGTCGCGCAAAAGTTCATAGCGCGACTAATACGTCCTCGTCGCGCAATCTGTTGTCGCGCAAACGTGTTGATTTATAACATTTGAATATTTTGTCCCATTTCTAGATCTCTGAATATTTGTTATTTGCGATTTTTGGGGTATACAATCTCACAGTATATACAAACACGTTTAACGGTTGGATCGTTGAAATTAGTTTTCTAGAGTTGAATGAACACTTTTTAGTTTCAAAACATATTTCGCGCTGTTCTCTTTGTAGGGAAATTGATAACCCTGAAATTTATTCGTATGGAGGTTAATAACCATAAAAAAAGATTCTCCTCTACCATTCCCATAATTAAAAGGGTATGAATGATGATCTTCACTAAAATCAATGAAAAATATATGATTTAGATGGCAAAATTAAAATTAAGGCTTAGGATTAATGGTTTTATATATCGTACTTTGCGCGACGGATAATGTTTTGTCGCGCAAAGATGTCATTTGCGACAAGTTCAGTCGTCGCGCAAGAATTAGGCGCCAGAATGTTTGTTCGCGGTTTTTTCCCCTTGTTTTACGCGACGGTGGTTTGTTTTGTCACGCAAAGTTGTTTGGCGCGACAAAATTTATTGGTCGCTCTATTTTTCGCGCTACGCATATGATTGTCCGTCGCGCAATGATCTTTTATACGACGAAATTACTTCATCGCGCCTGTTTGCGCTACGCATATGATTGTCCGTCGCGCGATGATCTTTTATGCGACGAAAGTTCTTCGTCGCTCTGCTTTGCGCTACGCAGATGATTATCCGTCGCGCGATGATCTTTTATGCGACGATTTTGTCTTCGTCGCGCAAACTATCGTCGCGCAAATAGAAAAATGTAGTAGTGAGCTGATGTATTATCACACATTATCTGTGTTCCCTCAATATGTTCTTCTCCAAAATCTTCAAGCACAAACCTCAGCCACTTTGCTTGAGAAGTAGCTTCTGCAGCACTTATGTATTCTGCCTCTGCTGTAGATAAAGCAACTGTATTTTGCTTAATTGAAGCCCACGAAAACAGCCCAGATCACAGAGTAAAAGCATACCCTGAGGTACTTCTCATGTCATCTTCACTTCCTGCCCAGTCACTGTCACAATAGCCAATGAGAGTAGTTTCTTTTCCTTTCTCAAATACAATTCCAAAGTCTATTGTTCCTTGAATGTATCTCAATACCCTTTTAGCAATCCCCATGTGTTTCTTGGTGGGATTGTGCATGAATCTTGCCAAGAGGCTAGCTGCAAACATTATGTCAGGCCTAGTTGCAGTCAAGTAGAGCAAACTGCCCACAATCTGTCTATATTCTCCTTCATTTGCAGCCTCACTTCCATCATTCTTACTTAACCTCTCATTCATTGCAAGTGGTGTAGCCACTATTTTTCAATTGTTCAAACCAAATTTTTCAACCAACTTCTGTCCTTACTTCTTCTGATGCAAGAAAATGTTTTGTTTAGATTGTATCACTCCCATTCTAAGAAAATGGTGTAATACTCCCAAATGTGTCATCTCATAGTGTTCCATCATATCTCTCCTAAACTCTTCAATCATTTGAGAGCTGCTACCTGTGTACACTATGTCATCAACATATAGAGAAACAATAAGAACATCTGAATCTTTTGCCTTAACATATAAAGTTGCCTCACTTGGACTTTTCTTGAAACCAGCATTGTTGAAATAGGCATCAATTTCTTCATACCAAGCTCTTGGTGCTTGCTTCAAACCATACAAAGCCTTGTGTAACTTGTATACCTTTGTTTCCTCATCCTTCTTTACAAATCCTTGTGGCTGATCCACATATACTTCCTCCTTGAAAATTCCATTAAGAAATGCAGATTTCACATCTAGTTGATACAAGCTCCATTCCTTCTGTGCAGCAAGATCAATCAAGGTCCTAATGGTGTCTAACCTTGCCACTAGGGCAAAGGTCTCATTGTAATCAATACCAGGCTTTTGTGAATAGCTTTTAGCCACTAAACGAGCCTTGTTTTTCTGCACAGTACCATCCAGATTTAGTTTAGTCTTATAGACCCACTTGACACCAATCACAGGTTTAGCAAATGGTCTCTCAACAAGTTGCCAAGTGTCATTTTTCTCTATAATTTCCAGTTCAGCTTCCATTGCCTTTCTCCATGACTCATCTTTAGCTGCATCTTCATAATTTTCAGGTTCAACAATACACACATTACACTTAGCTGCATTCTGATGTTTGGGGACCTGCTAAAATTGCCACTCCGGCAGGGGCTTGATGGTTTGTCACGTTTATAAATGATTGCACACGCATGACTTGGGTTTCCCTTCTCAAAACTAAATGGAAGTCAGTTTCAAGTTTCAACAGTTTTATCAAATGGTGGAGACTCAGTTTCATGCCAGAATTCAGGTTCTTCGTTCTGACAATGGCAGGGAATTTCTCAACCATGATCTTAACCAGTTCTTACAAGATCATGGCATCATACATCAACGCTCATGCCCTTACACTCCCCAACAAAATGGGGTGGCTGAAAGAAAGAACAGACACTTATTGGAAGTCGTTCGTGCCTCTCTCTTTGGTGTCAATATGCCACGATCTTTTTGAGGCGAAGCCGTCATCTCTGTAGCATACCTTATCAATCGGATTCCCTCTGGTATCCTAAATTTCCAAACACCACTTCAAACACTTCACCACTATATCCAAACAAGTCCCACCCCAAACCTGGAACCCCGGATTTTCGGTTGTGTTGTATTTGTCCATTTACATGATCACCAAAGAAGCAAATTGGATCCCCGAGCTGAAAAGTGTGTTTTCATTGGCTATGCATCTCATCAGAAAGGATATCGGTGTTATCATCCTCCTAGTCAAAAGATCTTGACCTCTATAGATGTTGTGTTTTAGGAACATTACTTATATTTTTCAACAGCCCATGAGGAGAATCGAGAATCCACCATTGCTCAAATTCTCGATTATTTCCCCAGAACGTCACTCTTCATCAAAATGATCGGTCGACAGTGGAAAGCGACCGGTCGCCCTCCTTTACTTCTTCAAATACAGAGAACCTACTTCTAAACGACCGGTCACCAGAGGAAAACGATCAATTGTCTCCACGTTGTCAAAATCAAGATGAGGAAATTGAACCGTTTTATGATATTTTGCCCGTTTCAGCTCCAGTACCACACCAATCACCTACTGAGGAAGTCATTCAAGTAACTTCTTTGCCTGAAACTGATAACACTAATGAAATATCATATGATGATTTGATTTCAGAAGGCACATAGCCTACATATCAGCTTCCAAAAAGGAAGAACCGTGGCAGACCTCAAGTACAATATGAAGCATATCTTAAAGCCAAGGGGAAATACCCCATCAATAATTATATATCTCTCAGCAGATTATCAGAGTCACGTGTGCATTATGTGGAGCAGTTGGCTGACATATCTGTCCCCAACAGTGTAACTGAAGCACTAGAAGACCCAAAATGGAAAGAATCCATGAATGAAGAAATACAAGCTCTCCAAAAGAATGTCATATGGGAAATCGTGCCCTTACCTCATGGAAAGAAGACAGTAGGATGCAGGTGGATTTATACGGTGAAACTCAAAGCAGATGGATCTGTTGAAAGATATAAAGCTAGATTGGTGGCGAAGAGGTATACACAGAGATATGGGATAGACTACTAGGAGACCTTTGCCCCAGTAGCTAAGATTAACATTATCAGAGTCCTATTGTCTCTAGCAGCAAATCTCGATTGGCCACTACATCAGTTTAATGTCAAAAATACATTCTTACATGGAGACTTGGAAGAATAAGTATATATGGACTTACCCCCATGATGTAATTCAGCTCTTGACAAGAAAAATCAAGCTTGTAAGCTCATAAAGTCATTATATGGGTCAAAGCAATCTCCCAGGGCATGGTTTGGCAAATTTACTAAATCTATGAAGAATTTTGGATATACACAAAGTAATTCAGATCACACCTTGTTCTTGAAGCATGATGGAGGAAAACTTACTGCGTTGATTGTTTATGTAGATGACATAATTGTAACTGGAAACGACGCAAAAGAGCATCTGAAGTTGCAAAAGTATTTGTCTCAGGAATTTGAGATGAAGGATTTGGGTGATCTGAAGTACTTTCTCGAAATCGAAGTAGCAAGGTCCAAAACTGGTATATTTCTGTCTCAAAGGAAGTATGTATTAGATCTACTCATTGAAACAGGAATGCTTGGATGTAAACCGGCTGACACACTCATCGAGATTAATCACAAGTTGTGTGAAGACATGGATTAAGAACTAACCAATAAGGAACAATACCAACGCCTTGTTGGAAGGTTAATATATTTAGCCCACACAAGACCAGATATTGCATATGCTGTGAGTGTGGTTAGTCAATTTATGCATTCACCCAGTGTGTCTCATAGGAATGCAGTTGATTGGATCTTAAGATATTTAAAGTCAGCCCCTGGGAATGATTAATGTTCTCAAAAAATGGAGATCTTGAAGTTGTTGGATATACAGATACTGATTGGGCTGGTTCCATTATAGATAAACGCTCTACTTCTTGTTACTTTGCATTGGTGGGAGGTAACCTAGACTTGGCGGAGTAAAAAGAAAAATGTGGTTTATCAGTCTAGTGTAGAAGCAGAGTATCAAGGATCTTAAGATATTTAAAGTCAGCCCCTGGGAAAGGATTAATGTTTTCAAAAAATGGAGATCTTGAAGTTGTTGGATATACAGATACTGATTGGGCTGGTTCCATTATAGATAAACGCTCTACTTCTTGTTACTTTACATTGGTGGGAGGTAACCTAGTCACTTGGCGGAGTAAAAAGAAAAATGTGGTTTATCAATCTAGTGTAGAAGCAGAGTATCAAGGAATGGCTCACAAAGTTTGTGAATTATTATGGATCAGAAGACTCTTGACAGAATTGGGCTTCAAGCCAGAAAAGCCAATGGAGTTGCATTGTGACAACAAGTCAGCTATCGATATTGCCCATAATCCAGTTCAACATGATCGAACCAAACATGTTGAGGTGGATAGACATTTTATCAAAGAAAAAATTGAGAAGAAGATTATATGCCTACCATTCGTAAAATCAGAAGATCAACTGGCAGATATCTTAACAAAAGCTATTTGTGGCAGAGTGTTTCATGACTCACTTACCAAGTTGGGCATTGGTGACATATAACACCAACTTGAGGAGGAGTGTTGATGTGAGTCTCCTAATTAATCAAAGATTTTATTTCCTTGATTAATTAAGGGATTTACTTTCATATTCTATATAGTTGACAAATTATTGTATAATTAGGAGATACTATCCTAATTGATTACTATATCTATTTCCTTGTAAAGCACTCATGTAAACTCCTATATATACCTCCTTATGGAGAAGAATAAAACCTAACCCAAAGTATTCAAACCATATTCATATTTTAACAAATCAAACGCTTAAGAAGAGATTTCAGTTGCTTGATGATGACAATTCCGAAGATTGAGATCTTACCAACTAAAAGCAAGTCATTCTCAACATGAAATGATGATCCGGATAATTAAAGGAGCAGAGCTTCAGTTTTCTTTTGAAGTCGCAAGGAGGATAGCTTGAAGAAAAATGATGAAGTAATTGTAGGGAAGAAGAGATGAGACTTGCAAAGTGGGACTGTAAAAAATACGCGTGGAAGAGGGAGCTCAGACAACACGTTAATTACTTCGTCTATTTTGGATGATTGATAATCCAGTTCCGATCTCTATGAGATAATCATGTATCCCTTTAGATAATTATTGTTAGATAATCTACTAAATCAATATACAATTCATTCGAACCAAATGGTGAGGAAGGTCTATGTGCGAGAGGAAGAGAGAGTGAGGGGGGTGGCCATGGCTGGCAATGGAGTGGATCTATGATTTGAAAGTCAGTTGTGCAAAACTTACATATTAAATTTGATGGTACAAGTGAATTTAATTAATAAACCAAAAATATACACCTGGTCAGGGGAGAGATAAATAGTCTTACCCCTCAAATGCTATACATAATTAAAGCTTAACAAAAATAACTAAATAACTAAAACAAAAGCCACTCTCAAATGCATCTCTATACATAAGTAAAAGCTTAACAAAAAAAAAAAAAAACCTAAAACAAAAACCATTCTCAAATGCATCTCTTTACATAAGTAAAGCTACTTTAAAAAAATAAGTAATAATAAAAATAAAAACTACAAATAAATGCAATGCAATACAAAAATAACACTATTTAAATCTAAAATTTAAACCCTAGAATTTCAGTTTCAAATTACAACTAAATTTAAAGATACATACATGTATTTAGGAGAAATCCAAGAGGAGAAGCTAAGAGAAGGGGAGAGAAATTAGAACTGAAGAAGCTAGAGATAAGAAGATGAGAGATGTGAAAGTCGGCTGGGCTAAAGACATGCAGGGTTTCTTTTATATTTTTATTTACTTTTGGGCAGGGCTTACTAAAGATATTTAGGTTTTTATCTCAGAAAAGTTTGGGCCGGGCAATAGCCCAACCTATACCCTCCAAGTAGATCCACCCTTGGTGGAGATAGTGAGCAGCAGTGGTACAGTGAGGGGTCTAGGTCGGGAAGGAGGTATTGCTATTTGGGAAATATTAATTTTTTATTTGTTATTTCATAAGTATTGGCTAAGGTGGAAATGGTGAGTTCTGAGTTAATACAATTATGCTGATGTGGCTTATGAGAATTCATTATATTAATTTAATAGTTAGTATTTGTTTAAATATGCATATATGTATTGATGCTAAATTCAGACCTTTGCTATTTTTATCAAGTTAGAAAAAGACCTGTTGCATATTTTTAATATTTGGTGATGGATATATATTGTCTTTGGAATAAAATAGTCCACGGTGTAGCAACGGACCCACTAGTGCTGTAGTGGTTTGAAGTAATTGCTCCCCTAGGAACAAGGGCGGAACCAGAAATTTTTTAATGGGTGGGCTAGCTAAAGTTATTAGCTTAAAATCTAATGATAATTTTTTTTTTTTTTGTACTTACACTTTCTATAGTTTTTCTAGAAATAAAAGTATACATTAAATCATATAAATCATGCTAATTGTAAACACAAGAAAAAAAAAATTTGAGCTATATTATTCACGAAAGGGTGAATTTCATTTAGAAAAATGCTTAACTTTTGGAGATAAATTAATAGAAAAATTTTTAAATTGTTGTTGATACAAACTTTAACACCAAATACAAATGTGGAAGACCTCTTACTATGCATATTGGTGTTGAAATTATATATATATTTTATTTATTTATAGTTAAAATATTAGACTATATGTATATTTAATTTGTTTTTTCCCAAACTGTCCCTGGGCTGCAGCTAAGGGCAGCCCTTGCCTTGGTTCCGCCCATGCCCAAGAAAGGTCATGGGTTCGAGTCCTAGCATCCGATGTAGTGTGTGTGAGTTTAGAATATTATCGTATCACCCCTTTTAATAAGAATGGTCCTAAACAAAAAGTCCACGGTGTATGAGTTATTTACAAAAAAAAAAAAAAAAAAAAAGAAGTTTTGATTTATTGTTAAAATCATATAAACTACAATATTCAAAATTTGACATTATTAGAAAAAGTCACCAATAAATGACTTGTAATAGCTCACAAAAAAAGATGAGACATGAGTTGCATAGCCAAGCCAAATGTGTTTACTCAAAAGAAAATGGTAAATTTGGCAACAAAACCGTAAATATTTTCTTGTTTTGTATTGGGGGTGGGGGAATCGAACTTAGGAATTCAGATTTATGGTTAAATGCTCTTAATCACTTGAGCTACAAATGATAAATGTTTTCTTTTTTGGTATTGGTTGGTATTGGGAGAGAGGGGAACCTAAGATCTCGGGTGTAAGGGTAAATACTCTAAACTACTTGAGTTACAAATGGTAAATTTTTTCTTTTATGGTATTGATTGAGGGAGGGAAAATCAAACCTTGGACCTCAATGTGCACGGATAAATACTTTTAACCACTCGAACTACAAGCTCTTTGCATATAGCTATTTTTTCATTTATATATTATATGAATGCTTCCTAATTAAGTTAAGAATTAATTACTTTTTGTATATAGTATGGTAATGTGAGCTTTAGGACTAAGTCTTTTTTATTTATTTATATATTATATGAATGCTTTCTAAGGTAAGAATTAATTACTTTTGGTATATATAGTACGATATAATGTGAGCTTTACGATTAAGTTTTGAACAGGTTGCTAAATGTATAGTTTAGGTAGGTTCATTGCTTAATGTATACACACGTGTGCATATATATATATATATATATATGATGTTGATAGAAAAAAGATTGGAACACAAGACCTCGGGTGCAGGTATAATCACTTGAGTTGCAAGCTACTTGCAGTTCAAAATTTAGATTGAATAGACAAAAGAAGAGACAAACAATATATTCAAATCACAACTATCAAAAAGCATTAAATTGGATTAGCATTTGCTTAAATTCTAGTCAAACCAACAAAGAGCTTGTAACGCACATTTGTTAAGAGCATTAATTCATCCTGTCATTTCTTCCATTTCCCCAATAACATATGTATAAAATAAAAAATTATGGTCAAACCTATATCAAGTAAACACACCCAAAAAAGAAAGGAAGGTAATCTTACATTATAAAATAGCCTTTGGGTGTAGAGACACCTTGTGGTATTTATCCGAAAAAAAAAAAAAAAAAGCCCTACCTAGGTTAACAAAAAAAAAAACACATGAACTATACCCAAGACTTCGATATGGGTTTTGAATCTATCAAATTATCCACTTTTAAACAATTTTGCTGGTCAAAGCATCATTTAGGTGCATTTAATTAATCACCAAATTCTAACTGATATCTTTTTGTATTGTATTTATGACTCTCTGGTTATTTAGAACAAGACCGTTTTAGTATATGTCAATGTGTTGTTGTCTTCATCTTTCTCACGGTAGCTATGGTAGCATATCATTCATCACTTTTCCTCATTGCATTTTCCATTACATTGTCCATTATTTTCCTCCCAATTCTCTCGCTCACAGAAGATGATCATCTCCATGGAATTGGCTTTAGCCTTGAAATGATCCACCGCGATTCGCCGGCATCTCCCTTATACAATCAATCCGAAACTCATTGGCAACGGGTAAGCAATGCCTTGCAACGTTCACACACCGTATGATCAGCCATTTCAGCAGAAGAAATTCAGCACTTCGCGCTCCGAGTCCTGTAGCTGAATCCCATTTAATTTATATTGGAGGAGAGTATTTGGTGAACATATCAATCGGGACACCACCCAAAACTTTTATTGGCATTGTTGACACCGGGGGCGATCTTACATGGACACAATGCAAGCCATGTGTGGACTGTTTCAAGCAAAACCCCCCTCTCTTTGATCCCAGTTCTTCCTCAACCTATAAGCCCCTTTCTTGTTTGTCCAAGGAATGCCATTTGCTAAATGAAGCCTCTTGTTCAGATGCAAACTTTTGCTATTATAATTATACATATGGGGACATGTCCTACACCACTGGAAATATGTCCTTGGACACTGTTACGTTGGCTTCCAGTACTACAGGCAAGCCTGTATCGATTCCGAACACGATATTTGGTTGTGGACACCACAATGGAGGAATCTTCAGTGGGATTGAGTCTGGAATAGTTGGACTTGGAAGTGGAGCTGTGTCACTTGTATCCCAAATCGGCCATGCGGTTGGAGGGAAATCTTTCTCTTATTGCTTGGTGCCGACGACTTATGAACAATCCGATTCCGATCCAATCCTAGGAGCCAAACAAGGTCAGCGTGAAATTTCAAGCACGGTATATTTCGGCCGTAACGTTTCAGGTCATGATGCGGTCTCAACCCCTTTGCTGTCAAATGGTTCAGAAACCTACTATTACCTTGAGCTTCAAGGCATTGGCGTCGGTGCCGACAATTTTAAACTTGATGCTGACAATTCACAATCTTTTAAGGGCAACATCATCATAGACTCTGGGACTACCTCAACATTTTTGCCTACAAAACTTTATCAAAGTTTTGAATCAGCAATTAGAAAGGCAGTTCATCTGGAGGTGACCAAAGATCCAACTGGCATACTACGGCTTTGCTACCAGACTAAATCTGAAATCGAAGACCCTATCGTCACCTTCCATTTCAATGGTGCAGATGTGAAGCTAAAACCTGAGAACGTTTTTCTTAGGGTTAGAGAAGATATTGTCTGTCTTTCATTTTCCCCAACCAATGATGTGGCAATCTATGGCAATGTAGCACAGATGAACTTCTTGGTAGGATATGACCTAGATAACAGGACTCTGTCCTTTAAGTCAACTGATCAATGTACCTGGTAAAAGTTGGTATATGTGGTATATATCTTAATCATACCAGCTGATAATAAAATGGCTGTTTTTTGGTAGCATTGTGTTTAACATGGAATGGCAACGGGGCCGAGTTCAATGGAAAAAGTCGTTGACTTGTAGACCAGGTGTAGACATAAAATTTTTCCTTTTTAAATAAAAATCAATGACAATTTGATCGACAATCAAGAAATCCAAGTTTGACAATTTGGTCGGCTAAAGATAATTAGTACAAGTCAACATTTGGGATTAGTTTTGAATAATTTAATTTCCAAAAGAAGGGCGAATTAGCTTTGAATTATTAAATTTCTAAATAAAGGGATTTGATTTTAACCACTTGTCAAACCAGTCAAATTCGACCATCACAAGTCCCACTAACACAAAGTTTGGCTTTGGCTTTGTAGCCTAAATCCAATTTGGAGACGACAGTTTTTAATACAAGCGATATTCTACTTAATTTAATCTAAACTAGGGTGAGGAGGATTCGAACTCAGGTGCAGAGTGGGAAGCACATCTGCTGTAGCCAACCAATTTGGCTAAGCCCATACCTGTTGGAGACAACACTTATATCCAAACGAAATTACAAAAGAGTGTAACTCTCACAACCCCAAATCTCACATAGACCCAAATCAATCTCACAAAAATGAGCAAAGAACAAAAACAAAATCTTGCTCCAAATAAATTGCTCATTTGTGTGAGTAATTTGAGTGTGGGATTTGGACTATGAGAGTTAAATACCTTTTATTATTAGCCGAAACAATAAAAAGCTTGCAACAGCTCCAACAAATAGAATTTTATTTCTTATTACCAATGCTACAACAAATACACTCACAAGACAAAAGAGAAAAAGTCTGTCACTTTACATAACTAACTCTAGAACCACTATCCCAAGCTGAGCGTCTGAAGTTATTAAACATATGCACTTCAACAGTCTTTAGAAAAAGACAGTCTCTGTCATAAAAATTAGCTACCAAAAAATTGACATTAAATCTAAAAGAAAAGCACGCACTGCAATAACGAGGGGCCGCTACATGTCAATTAACTCTTTACTTACAAGTAGATTGGAACCCCATAGAAGCATCTACCTTGTGCTTAAAAGCAAAGCAGCTCCATTTTGAGAAACCTTCATAGAGTTTGCAAATAGTTAAATCTGAACGTTAACTGGAAAGAAGCACAAAATCTGGAGAAACATCAATATGAGATACTTACTTCCACGTCATTCTGGGCACCCTTAGATGAACCTATTTCGGAAACATCTTTTAAGCTACTTTAGAAAGGGCACTTTCATTCAGTTTCCCTGGAGTATATCTACAAAAGCTGTGAGTATAAATTGCACTTAGAATCCCTAACAAGAAACTTGTGAAAGCAAACATTTCAAATTCAATATCCAAATTATAGCAGCCTGTTAAAAATCTATTGAAATATTGATGGCCATTAATATTCAATCTCTGAACTACGTGTTGTGTCACAATAAGACAGGTCAAATCATCAGCCAACAAACATCATGACACCTCACACAATAAGCCTTGATATGTGCCACTGCCAACCCTACTTTTTAGACATTAAATCATCCAAAAAAAACAAAGGGAAAAAAAATGTACCTCTAAATCAGGTTAGGCTTTCTACATTTGAAATCAAATGATGTCTATTCATGGACCCTAGCTGTTTGATCATGATCAAACAACTTGAAATGAAACACAAACAATGTCCCATAATGTCCCATAAATTCATTAAAAAAGAGTAATTTCTTCTGATAAGTTTCAAATCATTCAATGCAACAGATTTATCAGAAAGCATCAGGCAGTTGTGCCTCTCCATTGAAAGTAAAATGTGGAGAATTTAAATCCTGAGAGTCTAGCACTAACAGTTTTTTGGTTAAGTTCGCAAATACTTTGTTGACATAAAAAAGGGAAATACAATGAATATTTATTCAGAAAACTTCCTTTGAAAGAACTTGTTGACGTATAGCAAATTAGTCCCTTTTAACCAAAGACAATGCAGAGGCACTAATCAGCAGTAAACCACAGAAGGTAGTTAAAACCACGTAAAAAGCCAAAGTAAGAAATGAATCAAAATTTTCAAACTATACTTATTAAGTACTTCCAAAGCGCATTCCAACCTTATGCACCATTTTGATTTTCTCATATAACATACAAAATGGAAAGCTAGTACTTTATACGGTATTTGGGTTACTTTATTGGCCCCTCGCTAGCTTGATATAAAGAATGCTTTTCTTAATGGTCTACAAGAGGAATGCAAATGGAACAACCTCCAGGATATGTTGTCCATGAGGGGTCTTCAAAGAAAGTGTCCCCTTAACAAAGCTACCTATGGGCTTAAGCAATCTCGACGTGGATGATTTAATAAATTGGAAGCATTAGCGACTATCTGGTATAAACTGAGTGGTTTTTCCCATCATTCGGTGTCTGCTTGTTGTGGTTCAATTAACTTTATGTATATATTTTCTATAGATGGACTAGTGAGGTCACAATTTCTTAATAATGAATTCATGTAACGGTCAAAACAAAATACTACGTTACTTTCTCACAGGGGGTCTCAAAAAGCCTCAGCATATGATATGGTATTACAGATTTAGAGAGCTCAGACCCAGATTTCGCTCATCCTGTTCTTGCAGCCAGCAAAAAGTGATACTTTAGAGTATCCACATGTATTTAGAACAAAGTTTTCAAGAATGTATGGTCACTCTAGAAGTGGATTCACTGTTTTAAGACCGTTCAGGGAACTCAAAATTTAAATTTCCCCCTTCAGATAAAATTCAATCATTCTAATTATTTAACCAATATTTTTTAACATTGAAAAAATATATATCATGAATTAGAAGCCCAAGTAAAACTATTTATTAAAAAAGTAAAGGAAAAAAATGATAGACATAAAAGTGCATAAATTCATTATCAGACTAAAAACTTCTAGGGCACATACAAATTGCTATTGAGCTATACACACAAAGTTCATAGAAAAATATTAAGCCACGAAGAATTCTTATGCAATATAAAGTAGAGACTATGGTAAGAGTGATTCTTGATTACCAAAACTGTTCCGTTTTTTCTACTTCTTTTTCATTTTTGACATTAGTGGCAGGTGTAGCTATTGTGGCTGGTGCAGCTGATGCTTGCATCTACTCTGCTTGCAGATACATCTACTGTCACAGAAGGTAGAGGAGCAGCTGGAAAGGGTGAGGTGGAAGACCCTGAGGCTGGAGCTGATAAAAATGGAAAAGGTGATCCAGGAGATAATGCAGCATTGTTGAACAGGTTATTTCGTGAATTCATTTGGCCCATCAAAGTCTCAAAAGCATGTTGCATTGCATATTTCTGAATGACATCAAAAATAAATTTAAAAGGAAATATATTAAAAGAATGTGAGTTCAACGAATGAACACTTGTTCTTTATAACATATGCACATGCATACATATTAGAGGATAGCAATTTGTGTTTTTCAGCTTGTGTTTTTAAGTGAAGTCAGACAACAACTAAAAATGAAGACACAAACACAGCTCATTTATTAAATGAGTGACATGACAAGGGTCATATTTATTTAGACCATGTGTTGGATGGGAGGGGCTTTGGTAGGCGTCAGAGGATGTAGAGCAAAGGGTGTTTGGGTTAAGTAGATCTATCAGTATAAATGGTAATACAGGCTAAGGGCACTAATCTTCCTTCCTTTACATTGATATGCACCATCACACTCTGAGACACGTTAATTTTCACATAGCCCCAAATAACTCAATGACCAACCTGCTGAATCTCTCCCTCTTCCCTGAAGTGAAAACATTAGTATCACTTCTGCCCTATTAAGTGAGACACCTAAATACGCTCCTTACCTACTGTAAAACCTCAATCAAGTTACACTCACCAGAACATCTTGTTAATCTACTCAAGACATCAAGAAGCATAAAAAGAAACAGGGCCAATGTGTCTCCCTGCCTCAACCCCCCGGTAGCTCCAAACTCGCTCTGGCTTACCATTTATACTGAAAATTTCACTAGACCCAAACACCCTTTGCTCCACATCCTCCTATGCCTATCAAAGCCCTTCCTATCCAACATATGGTCTATAAGCCTTCAATCAAATGATCAGGAGAGTATATATAATCAGAATGTTTTTCTAGTAGCTGATTAAAATAAAGAGTGTAAGGAGATTAGGAGAGTAGGAGAGAACATCCCACCTTCAGTTGCAAGAGCAAAAACACAAACTAGAATTCATCATCTGGCACAAATCCCCTTTGCAGCATTTCATCATGGAACCGAAATGCCTCCCTCAAATTGTCCTGGGTCACATGTCCATTTATCAATGACGTATAAGTGTCTCTATCAGGTTTTACACCTCTCTCAATCATCTTCCGCAATACTAGCTCAGCTTCGTGCATTCTACCTTGTCTACTGAACCCATTTAGAATTATATTGTACGTAAACAGATCTGGCAATATTCCTTGGTTTTCCATCTCCTTAATGACAAAAAAAGCTTTGTCCAGATTCTCTTCTTTTACATATCCATTAATCAGAGTGTTGTAAGTAATACTATCAGGAACAATTCCTTTTGAAACCATTTTGCCTAAGAACTCATCTGCCTTTGTTGTGTTGCCAGAGCGGCAATAGCCTTTAATGACAGTGTTACAAGTAACTAGTGTAGGTTTGATACCTTCTTCAATCATCTGGTCCCACAACCTAAACACCTCATGCACATGTCCCGTGCTACAAAATCCATTGATTAGAATGCCATATGAAATGTAATTGGGTAATATCCTTCTAGAAACCATGTCAGCCCATAACTCCTTAGCTTTATCCATTTCACCTACTTTGCAGAAGCCATCGATTAATGTGTTGTATGTGACAATGTCAGGCTTGATATTTCTTTTAGTCATCGCCTCAAACAGATTTAGGGATTTGGTCATATTCCCGTGCTTAGAATATCCATGAATGAGTGTTGTGAAAGTATAAAAATCAGGAAAGACACCCCTTTCCACCATCTCATTGAAGAGCTCATCTGCATCAGAAAGCATCTTCTCCCGACACAGCCCATTTAAAATAGTATTGAACGTGACCACATCCATAACACAACCTTGCTCAAGCATTTCATCCCGCAACTTCAAAGCTTCTAACATCATTCCATTTCTGCAATATCCATGTATAAGGATAGTATAGATCACATTATCTGGAACCCAGCCTGCCTTTTTCATATCTTGGAAATATACTAAAGCATGATCAATATGTCCATTCCTCGAAAAAACCCCAATAAGTGAACTGAAGCTAACTAAATCAGGAATAACACCTCTACATGACATTTCGTTGAAAATTCCCTCAGCCTCTGAAATATCATCTTTTCTACAGCTCTCAACAAGCAATGTATTATACGTAGTAGTGTCAGGACTCAATCCATTGTTCAACATCTCATACAAAATTTCCTTCGCTCTTGCATAATTTCCTACTTTACATAAACCATTTACGATAGCATTGTACGTGAAAACCTCAGGTCTCAACCCTTTACAAGACATAGAGTTCTTTAACTGAAAAGCTTCTTCTAAAAGCCCTTCCCGACAATATGCGTTGATTAGTGTATTATATGTCACAATATCTGAAAAAACCCCTTTCTCTTCCATGTCTGATAAGAACGATTTAACACTATCAATTTTGCGATCTTTACATAAGGCATTAACCATAATATTTAGTGTATAAACATTTAACTGAATCCCACTGCTAACAACTTCCCCATATACCTGCCATGCCAAATCAACCCACCCAACCTTCACAAGCCCACCAAGAAGACTATTACAAGCATTTATCGAAACACAAAATCCCTTGCTTCTAAACAGCTGAAACACCTCGAACCCTTCTCTCAACTTCCTAGCCTGCACATAAGTTCTGACCAACAAATCAAAGACCAAAGAACTTGAGACACAATTGCTATAAGTTGAAACCAAAGAGTCAACTACTTCAACACGCGAAACACCACTCTTCCTAACCATTCTAAGAATCAAAGCTTGTGCATCCGACACCCTTCGACCCCGCACCAACATGTGAATCATTGCACTCAAAGACTGCGACGAATGCTTAAAATTCGGACTATTTAACACAATTAAATCAATAAATTTCAGACCCAGTTGCAAATTTTCGCGGCAGCGATTAAGAACCTCAACAACAAGCAATGGGTTTAATCGAAACAGATAACTGCGCAAAGAATTGAGATTACCTTGCTTCAGACCCAGTAAAATCTTCTCCACCAAAAGAGAATCTGACAGAGAAGCTGATGAAAACGGTTCTTGGCTTGTAGTAGAACTGCAGACTTCTCGGAATTGCATACGTTGAAGACCAATTTCCCTGTCATTTGATGGACAATAAGCTAAAGAATGAGGTCTATGAGAGTGAAAGAGTGAGTGTTGTGTTAGTTTTTTCCTTTTGAAGGTTGTGAAGTTTCTCGGAGTTGGATTTTGAACGAGTAGCCGATGGGTTCGCATACTTGAAAGTATAATTATAGCCGTTGCGGAATGAGTATTCAAAAGGATGTGAAGTATGGATGCAGAATTGTTAATGCTTCTCAAGAAAAATACATGAAGAAATATCTAAGGATTGATATCTAACAGTTCACGTAGAAACACACACGGTGGAGGTTTTTTTTTTCCATGTGAATCAACCATGGAGCCGGCGCAGGTCGGGGTGATCCAGTTTGAGAAAGTAGGGCTGGGTAAATGCACTGAAAACCTGGCCGAACCGAACGATTTTGGTCTTTAGATTTTTTATATTATTTTATTAAAAACCCAAATCAAACCGGTTTAGTTTGGTTTGGCGCTGGTTTAATTTTAAAGGTGAGATATTTAATCAAATACCCATTTTTAGCACTAAAACTATAAATAAACTCTACACTATTTAACTTCTATAAACAAACCAAAAAAAAACCCAAAAAATGACAATTAGCCCTATTGAATTTAATTTTAATTATTAAATTACTTTGATGCCTTATTGAGTGTTTTGGGCTTTTTTATATGTTTTGTGGTTGGGTTTGTTTTGAGAAATCAATGGCAGTTTTGTAATTTAAAAAAAGTTAAAAGTCTTTTTGTTATGTTGTAAATGGGCTTTGGGTATGTTTCTAAAGTCCATTTCATTTATGGTATTTTTATAATTTGGGCCCCTATATTGGGTATAATAGTGAATCTCCCTTTAAAGATTCAATTGCAACCAAACCAAACCACTCATAGCCTCTCGAGTTCATCTCTCTCCCGAACTTCTACCTCATCTCTCTCTCTCTCTCTCTCTCTCTCTCTCTCTCTCTCTCTCTCTCTCTCTCTCTCTCTCTCTCTCTCTCTCTCTCTCTCGTCTTGATCATCTGTTGGCTGTCGCAAATCTCACAGCCTGGTGCTCTGGGCCGAGGGGATATGTGTCAACACATGACATCCTTCTTTTGAATGCGGCGCGGTTGTGCGCTGGCGTGCCAGCACGGTTTACCGTGCGTCGAGAGAGTGGTGTGTTTGGGTAAATGGTTAAGTGGTGCGCCTGTTTGAGTTCGACTTCTAACCAAACGATTGTGGCTGAGAGAGGAACTGATCTCGGCCGTCAGGTTCACGGCCTGAGCTACAAGGCCGTTTAGTGGTGGTGTTGATGGTGGGTTTTAGGCGGTGCTCCGGCGCGTTGCTCAGAGAGCGACGATCGTATGATATATGGGGTGGATAAGATAGTAACAGAGATGATGCTCCGGCGCCTTGACAATCAAGGGTCTTCTGATATATTGATGAATGGATTTTCCTTACAATCTATCACTACTCCTAGGAAAGCAAGTAAAAGTATTGAAAGTGCATTACAAGAAATGAAAGACAGGAAAATATAATTTGCTCCGTGGGAGGCTTTTGGTTTGGTGTTTGAACCCTTTAAAAGTAGCTTGAACTTGGTTTTTATAGGAGAGGTCCTGGAGGGACAATTGAGGCTGAAAGATCTGCGTGGTGGAGCCCGATCAGAGCAAGTGGGTAGTCCAATCGGCATTTGGGATCATGAAGCATGGTGGTGTGACCCCCATAAATCCCGGTAAATCTCGGCCACCGCCCTGATCATGGGTTCTGCGCCTTTGGCCATGGGAACGCATTTAATGCCCTGGTCTGGTGGTTGGTGACCTGACCTCTCAAGTTGTAAGAATATTTGTGATAATGTTTGCGCCTAACCACTCTGATTTCCATCACCAAACCCTGACTTTAGTCACTTCCCATCTTCTCTCGTGCATTAAATGTTTTTTTGCGGCTAGTGGGTTTGCTACAATAGAGGCGTTACTTCATTAAATGAAGTGTGGGACCCTGTTGCCACTTGGCGATTTAACCTTAATATCTTCGGCCGTCTTTCTTACGCCCTTCGGCCTCGGCCTATAATATCGTGGTCGCGAGGCCGAGAAGATTCCGCCTTCGCAGCTTTTCTTTTGATTTTAGGAAGGCAAATGCCTAACGAACAGCCATGTTTTAGTTTTATGGGCTAGTGCGAGGGCCGAGAGGAAGTTCTTTCGATCAGTTTACGACCGAGATTTATTAGGCACAAACATCATCAATCTGTCAATCTCGCGTCCTCGTCAGTGACTTAGTCTTCACCTCTCTCTCCATGGGGCTCTTATCTCCGTTTTTTCCTCATTTCTTGCACTTTTGCTCACTTGCCTCATATCCCTCTCTCTCTCTCTCTCTCTCTCTCACCTTCATTTCTCTCTTTCAATCTTTCATCATCGTCAGTGAATTAGTCGATCAATTTAAATCTCTGCTCGTCATTAGAGCTTTGTCTCACCACTTCTCTTCTCCTGGTTGGATGTCATTGAAACGAACCAATCCAACCCAATTCAACCCATCACAGTTGGTGAATCGACCTTGTGAGTTAGAACCCTAGTTGGTTTGGTTTCAATATGGAATTTTGCGCAATTAATTTGGACGGTTCGGTGGTCGATTGGGCCCACCATCGAACTAACCCAAATCATGCCCACCCCTAATGGAGACTAAACCCTAATCCCAACTAAATTTAGGTTGGCTGCATTGGTCTGGCAAGTTCAGTAGGTTGGGGCTAAGCGCCAAGTTTGCTTCGTCGATCTTGTTTCTTTTAAAAACTTTTTTTTTTTTTATAATTTTTTTTATGAACTCTATAAGTTTAGTTTTTGTATATGGCATGTAAACTTACTTGGAATGAGAGAAACTATGAATCGGAAAAGTTAAAAATAAAGAAGAGAATGAATGAGTATGAGATTAACCACTCCCCTCTAAATAATATAATTATTGGATTTTCTAGGTAATTTTTTTTTAAATAGAAAAGAGCAATAGTATTTATAGAAGAAAGATAAGTAACGAGTACAAAAACCAGGCTATGTCCTCTGGGATTAGGTGAGTGTCTCTACTCCAATGGGCTCAGATGTTGGGCTAACAAGTTAGTTGTACCCGCTCAACTCCAAGCTGTTGTACTCGTAAAAGGACACAAATTAATGTGCAAACAACCAATTAAAAATACCCGTAAGTGCACGAATCTATTGAGGTATAGATTATGTAAGTACGGGGTCGATCCCATGAAGAACTTGTCAGCTTCCTATAAGTTCTAATTTGAGTACGTAAAGAACACTAATTTTACACAACACACAAACACAGTACAAATTGGAAACTAAAAATGAATAAAGGAAGGTAAAAGAAAAGAAACAAAACAAGAAACCAAAGAAAAACAGAAACAACACTTTCTATCACCCTTTTATCACCTATTTATCAGCTGTGAACAGCGCCATGAACAGTGAAAATGAACAGTGCGACCGGTCATGAACAGTGATGACCGGTCGTTTTTGGACAGATTCATGTGCGACCGGTCGCCTGAACAGTAATGACCGGTCGTTTTTGGGCAGATTCGTTTCTCTGTTTTTCCAGTTTCGACCTCTGTCCAGTGTTTTGCCTATAACTTTCCAACCGTTTATCCAAATTTCACGTTCTTTATACGGTTGGATTCAGCACAGAAAAATGAAGAACATTACGCGGACCAAAAGTCCAAAACAGTTACGAAAATAAACAGAATTCAATAAAGAAAACATACAACGTTTCAAACACACACACACAACACACTTTGGGGGGGGGGGGGGGGGTTTGTTTTGGTTCAAGTGACCTATTTCTATTGCATGAAAGTAAATGGACTTTGAAATTAAATGAGAATGGCAGAGATGAATTATCAAAAAGTGAAAGTACCAAGTAACAAACACTAGGGTTTCGGAATCCACCCTAAACAATTCTACCCATGTTCATGGATACTCAAGTGATGAACTCTAAACGTGTTGATGAAGATGTTCGCAATCAAGACTATGGGTCGTGGCTTGTTGCGTCGATTCAGCTGCACCAAAATGGATTCAGCTGCATCCTCAACTTGTGATACTCGCAAGTGCACGAGCCGTTCGGTAGTATAGCATATGTAAGTGCGAGGTCGATCCCACGAGGATTGGTGATTGAATGATCCAATTCATTTCCCCTACACAAAATAGAAATGAAAAAGAAAATAAATAAAACAAGAAAAAAGGAAATAACTCAAGCAAATAAGTTCCCAAGTTCAATTAGATTAACGGATTGATTTTAGCTAAAGTATGATTAAGCCATGGTGTTTGGTCCTAACCTTGTGTTCCTAATTCCCTAATTTGATCATATGTTGTCTAACCTAAAACTAAGCATTAGGAACCCATTAAGCATAGAAGAACAATTTAAACAACCAAGCATGTATCTAATCCCTGTTGTCGAATGTCCATACATACTCTTCCTATTCATAGTTCAATTCGAATTAAAGCATGGTGTCTACTCTTAATTCAAACCAAGATAGCTAACATGCAAGCCTAAATGGTGATCAATCATTCAAACTAGCATATTAACTTATAAGCATAATGAATAAGAACAAAAACCATAATTGAAACTTGGAAACTAATTAAACTTGAATACTTAAGAAAGAATGTACATTACAAATAAAAGTAAAGTAGAACTAAGAAAACTTGAAGGAAAATTTAGTAAACTCATTTTGTTACAACAATTGACAACTTGAAAGGAAACTAAGAGAATTTGAGGGAGAGAAGGGAAGGGAGCTCTAGAGAAGTGTTTGAGAGCTCCCCCCCTTGGGGTGTATTTTGAAGCTTGAAGGCTTCTCTATTTATAGGGCTAAGAGGGAGGAACATCATGATGAACTCCCACACCATCCTTCATCTTTCGCTGCACCTCAAGCTTTCATCACATGGGTTCAAAGGTGATCAGATGTGGCTGCCCTTTGCTGCCAACCCATGTGATTGCCTTTTGCTGCCAACCCATGTGGTTGCCTTTTGGTTGCTGAAAAACGAGTTTTCTGAACCAGTCTTGGTGTAGGAAGGCCAGAGGTTTCAAAACGTATCCAATGGGGCTCAAATTTGGATATGTTATACTAGACACCCATTGGAACAACTTCTATGAAGAAAGTATTTCCATCGGACTAGTAGAAGTGTGCGTTTTGGCCCTTGCAAGTTGGCAGCCGAACAGAGACTGGAATTGACTTCATTTCATCTTTTCTTTCCTTTTTGATTCACATGCATGCACATGCTTCCTCTTTCAATTAAAACCTGATTTCCAGCTCCAAAGTGATCTGCCAATTCAATTCCCATGTTCAAAGGCTGAAGCAAAATGCCTCTCATCATTCCTCATCCTTCTCTCTCTCCTTTCTCTTTGCTTCCCATGCATGCACATGCTTTCTCTATAATAGCTCCAGCATGTACCAACTTGCTCCTTTAGAATTTCATAGCTGGAATGCCTCCCCACTTCACTCATTATGCTGGGTGCAAAGTGTTGTGTGGATTTCAGCTGCACCAAAATGGATTAAGCTGCATCCTCAACTTCACTCTCAAGTGCACGAGCTGTTCGGTAGTATAGCGTATGTAAGTGCGAGGTCGATCCCACGAGGATTGGTGATTGAATGATCCAATTCATTTTCCCTACACAAAACAGAAATGAAAAAAAAAGCAAGGAAACAAATAAAACAAGGAAGAAAGAAATAACTAACTCAAGCAGATAAGTTCCCAAGTTCAATTAGATTATCGGATTGATTCTAGCTAAAGTATGATTAAGCCATGGTGTTTGGTCATAACCTTGTGTTCCTAATTCCCTAATTTGATCATTTGTTGTCTAACCTAAAATTAAGCATTAGGAACCCATTAAGCATAGAAGAACAATTTAAACAACCAAGCATGTATCTAATCCCTGTTGTCGAATGTCCATACATACTCTTCCTATTCATAGTTCAATTCGAATTAAAGCATGGTGTATACTCTTAATTCAAACCAAGATAGCTAACATGCAAGCCTAAATGGTGATCAATCATTCAAACTAGCATATTAACTTATAAGCATAATGAATAAGAACAAAAATCATAATTGAAACTTGGAAACTAATCAAACTTGAAACTAAAGAAAAGAATTTACATAACAATGAAAATTAAGTAGAACTTGGAAAAACTTAAGGAGAATTTCAGCACAAAGATCTCATTATAACAATTGAAAACTAGAAAGAGAAACTAAGAGAATTTGAGGGAGAGAAGGGAAGGGAGCTCTAGAGAAGTGTTTGAGAGCTCCCCCCCTTGGGGTGTGTTTACAAGCTTGGGAAATCTCACTATATATAGGCCTAAGGAAGCTGAAAATCTGAATTAAGTATGGCTAATGCATACAACACTTGTTTTATAAAATCTGAAATGGTTGATGCACTTCACTAATGCATACAACACTTCCATTATAAAATCTGAAATGGTTGATGCACTTCACTAATAAATCCCACCAGCAGCCCTAGCTCATCTTCATGTCACCATGACCAAGCTTCCAACCAGAAATAATAGCTCATCCTGAGGTCAGCATGACCAGCAACTTCAAGGGCTTACGAATTGGGCTTCCCTTAAGCAAATTAAGACTTTAAGCACTCAAACTTGAAGTTCAGAATGTCTTCTTTCCAGCCATATATCATTTGGGCCAATCCAAGGTCGGAGGAGGAAGTTAAGGCCAAAACAAATTGCTAACTCATTTTCCGCGCTGATAAGATCCATCCTGAGCATGGTTCTGTGTTTGCTAGGTAACGGACTCCAGATTTATCCAATGGGGCTGAATTGTGGATATGTTATAGTACACACCAATTGGAACAACTTTCATGAAGAATGTGGCCTCATCCGAGCTATGTAGGTTGCTGAAACAAAGCTTGCAATATGACCTACGAAACTGAGCTGGCAGGGGACTGTAGCCAAAATTGAGTTTGTCTTTAAGCTCTTCATCCATTCATCCAAATTAGGCCCTAACATGCATGGATTGCATCATTTACTATCCAAAGCCCTCATTATTACCTAAAGCTCAATGAACTGAAAGATAAACACAAAAAGGATTAAAAGCACAAGTTTAACTCAAAAACATAACCAAATCATAAGCTAGAAGGGTACAAAATGATATGTAAATATGCACCGATCAAATACCCCCAAACCTAGATTTTGCTAGTCCTCGAGCAAAACAAAAGGAAAACAAAGATAAAAACAAACAAGAAGTTAACTAGACCACTTTCGTAGGTAACTCGATTGCATTGAGCATATGCAACAAGCCTTTAAACCTCTAGGCATCCCTAGTAGGAGGAGTTGTGTCTCCTGAGGGTTTAACAGATACGATACCCACAAACGTTTTACTAACTCTGTAAAACAAGGTAATTAGAAAACTTAAAAGATTGTTAGTCCTTAAGCAAAATAAAAAACAAAAACAAAAAAATAATTACATTAACAAAAACAAAAATAAAAAGAACTCAAAACAATCTTTCCGAACATTTTCTGAAGAGAAATGACTCATGCACATGACTCAAAAGTTTTAACAATAAAAGCTCAATTTTAAACATTATTCACAAAGCGGCAAAGTTCAAAACATAATATGCTCAAAGTGTGGTATTGTGATAGCCAAATGCAACAAATTCCCCAATCTTAGTTTTCACACAATTTCAAAAATCATACAAAGCACAAGTTCAACTTCAAATCTCACCAAAGTTGTCCTCTCACAAATGAATCACTCGGAAGAGGGCTATAATGCAACACTCAGTTATAAACATGAGATTAGAGTTAAACCATAAAGACTTAACTCGAAATAGAAAGATGAAGAACTTGCATTAATATGATCTCAAGAAGGATGCCAAACACTTAAAAGTAGAAAAATGAATGTAATTCAACCACATGACATTTAAGATCAATTTAGGTCTTTAACATAGGTTGTAATGGGGCCAAGGGTGTAAGGTGAGTAAGAAATGAAAGGTATGGATAAAACAAAGTCCAAGGAACTCAAAATATAAGAGCATAAAACAATTGTTTACAAGACTTCGAATCATCACAATGAGAATTTATTTTTCTTTTACATGATCAAAACTCCTTATACCTTTATTTACATTGATTCACTCCTTTCCTGAACAACCACCAATTTATTTTGAAGGCCCAAAAATGAAACCCAAAAATGAAATTTCATTCAACCACCACTTAATCACAACTTTTCTCTTTTCTTTCACCAATTGTGTGATATATATATATATTTTTTTTCTTTCGAAATGTAACACCCATTCCCTATGAGTTCCTTAGAAAGGTAAATATTTGTTTTTCGGGCTAAGGCGAGGAAATATAATTGGTAAATGAAAGAAAAGGTTTACATGTAGGCTCAATATGGTTAACAATGGAAAATCATGCTTAAGCATGCATAAGGTTAGCTTGAAAGGCACAAACGATCCAAAGAGGGCCTTAATATCACTTCTTAAATGTCGTGAAGTCAAATTGCATAAGAATAAATGACTTTTAAGTGTTCAACCAAATCAATGAATAATGAGATCAAACAACAACTTAGATGACAAGAAATTAAGAGTATGTGTATAACACTCATGAATTGAAGTACAAGGCTCAAAAGCTCACTTTATATGGTTGGTTATATAAGTCTAATTTATGCTTCATACAATTCTTTAGATCATGCAAATCCTTTAATTAGAAAATTATAAAACAAATGGCAAGTGTAAAGAAGGTTTCAAGCATATCATGCTAGAACAATGCCAATTTTTTTATTTTTTTATTATTATTTATTTATATGAAATCCAATTTTCATTTAAGTCATGCAAACATTTATCACAATCTCATCAAATGTGTTCGGAAAGTGACTAAACAAAACAAGATTCAAAACAAGAAAGAAATTTAATTTTTTTTTTTTTTTAATTTTAAGAAAACCAAGTTTACTTTCTGAACTCCAATACCCCCAAACCTAGAAATGAGCATTGTCCTCAATGTTTAAAAATTAGCCACAAACAATGTCATAACAAGAAATGAAAGGTACTAAAGTAAATATAAATCACAAAACACACTTGAATTAAAATACACAAATAAAATAAAATAAAATAAAAATTACAAAACAAACAAACAAACAAATAAATAAATAACGAAACAGTAAAACACTCAAAACAGTAAGCCCTAAACAGACAGTCTTACGCAAACTAAAACCCAAACGTTTGAAAGCCCAACCCCAAAGAAAGTTAACTCACTTTGAAACCAAAACAATGGTGAAAACCCGACCCACAATGAAATCCAAAGCCCACACGTTTTAATTTTAATTTTTTCTTAAAAAGATAAAACGTGAATTATGAGCGCAAAGCGGGATTTCTAAAAAGAGGGAATGTGGTCCCTGATGTCGTCTCATGGATAGTCATGGGCAGACTGAGCGAGACACGTGTTGATAGATAGAAGCGCCGCAGATTTCACAAGCAGAAATTACGGGCTCATGGAAAGGCGCGAAGGCTTTACTGAACGCGTTCGTTCAGAAAAGACATGTCGTGATAAATGAGTTGGGTATGGTTGGAAAGCGAGAAGGTTGTGGGACTCGAGGAATGCTGGAGATTCAAAAATGCTTAGACGCTGCAATGGCTAGGGTTTGTCAAAGACTATGTATATAAGAAGGAAAAAGATGGGGATAAAAACAAAACCACAAACTCAGAAACACAAAAGAGAAAAGAAGAAAAAAAAATCAGAAATCAAATGGCCTCATCCTACCCATTTTTGTTGGATCTCAACCTAGCTCCACCGACTCAGACATTGGGCCAAGCAGCGGCACCAGTATGGATGCCCTACTTTGGCTCCTCCCGGGGGCCTGTGTCTGTCAATGACTCAATACTCCTAGACAACGATGTTGCTATTGGAGTTGGCAGAAATTTAGTGACTCCCAAAGATATACATGTGTTCGGGACAAGGGATGACAACCGGGTCACGAGTGATGCCCTGGCACTGAGCGTGCAGAGTACAGCATGTGTCGCAAGTTTGGGTCATCGCCTACTTGCGAAGTCCCATGAGGTGGAGGTGCTCAAAGCTCAGTTGGCGGCGGAGCGAAGTATGGTTGAAGATTGTCAGAGTGCTATAAAAAGCTTGAAAAGGGAAAGGTCAAGGATAGTGGAGGTGAATCGACACCAGCTAGAAGTATTGCGGGACGAGAATAAAAACCTATCAAAGATGGTAGAGTTGTATTCTCACGACATGCGAAAGCAGCTGGAGGACCTAGACCGACCGGGTAAACGCAAGAAAGCAGATCACGAGAGTAGTTACGCTCAAGCTAAGATTGCGATCTTTGGGAGCTCAAGTGATGAGCCCCAAGAGGCTGTGTGTGAAGACCCAGAAGTGGACATCCAGACGGCCAAACTAAAAGCTCCTATGGTCGAGACACCGAGCGCCAAGAAGAAATGATTTCAGTTTTTATTTATTTATTTATTTTTAAAGTTTTTTTTTTTTTTATATATATAAAAATGTTATGCTATCTCAAAGAGACGATTGACCCTAAATTTAAAGAATGACAATCAAACAAAAACACGAAAACCCAAACATGAAATTTTTATTAGTTAAGTAAACACACAAATAGCTGCTTCTTCTTTTAAGAGAAAAACTTAAGGATGACCAGTTAAGGGCCTCAGAAAACACAGCCAGGGGTTCCGGGAAGGTTGGAGGGGTCACAATGGTCCCGCTTAAAACCCGAACTTCTTAGGCACCGAAGGTGCCGCCTAAAGAACTCCTAGACACTGTATAGACTGCGGTTGCTCACTGGAGTTACCAAAAATTTAGCTCCTTCAAAGAATATCCTATGAGTTTTAAATTATAAAAACAAAATAAATAAATAAATAAATAAAAACTGAAATAAACACGCAATTCAAACAAGAATTTAAAAGAAGAGATGGGATTCTTGCACCAGGTGTCCAAGACGCATCTTTAATTTTGTCTCTTCTTCCAACTAAATTCTTGAGAAACCTGACAAACAAGAAGAAAACAATTGAAAAAAAATAAAATAAAATAACAACTGAAAAAAGCAAAAACACAAACATCAGAAAACAGGGAGGCAAAAGTAAGTGAAAGTGTAAGCATGCTCCCTTTAAAAAAAAAAAAAACGTGCTCGCAATTTGCGCCGGAAATGAAGGGATCCGAGAGAAAAGAGCACAGGATAGCACCCTCGAGATTCGAAGTGCTTTCGGCTCCCTCGTCTGTATAAGTCTATTTAAACTCATCTCGGTGAAGTAGAAGAGCACCCCGCATTTCTTCCTGCAAATTCAGAGAAAAACATCAAAAAATCCAAAAACAAAACAATGGCATCCTCATGCACTCACCTTGATGATCTTAACCTTGAATTGTCCCTTGCGCCACCGAATGCGCAGATAAGGGTTCCTCCAAACCATGTCTTCCCAAACTCCACATATCATCACGGTACGGCCTCAAACTTTGCTGAGATAATACCAAACTTTTCTGAGGCAATGCCGAACAGAGCAGCGCTGCTGGGAGGCATGATTGGTAACAAGCTCACACCGACAGATCATCTGCATGTGGCACAGAGGTCTGACAAGGCAGCGGTGGAGGAGTCCCACAATTTAACTGTACTCCACGCGGTCTCGGCTACCAATTTGGGCATGCGATTGCTGGCGAGAACACGGGAGTGTGCCGCGATGAGCGAGGAAATAGCTTCCTTGAAGGCTATGGTGGCGGATTTGCAGAAGATCATGTGGAGCTGCTGCAGATTCTGCAAGTAAGAGAAAACAGAGGCATGCCATGAAGATGAAGATGAAGATGAAGAAGTTGTTTTTATTTTTAATTTACTTGAATGTTTTTTTGTTTTTTTGTTTTAAACTTTTTATCTTTTTGAATGCAATGTTTGAATAAAAATGTGTTTTTAACACTCAAATAAACTAACTAACCACACCACGTAAATAAATAAACTAACCTAATAAAACAAAAAAAACATAAAAGAAAACCAAGAAGTTCCAAATTGAATTTTTTAAAATTTTTGTTTTTTTTTTGTTTTTTTTTTGTTATTATTATTTACAACTAACTGACCACACAAAGAAAAAAAAACAACAAAGAAGTTCCAAATTGCAATTTACAAGGAAAAATAAAAACCCAAATTTCAAATTTCAATTTTTTTTTTTATATTTATTATTATTGTTTTTAAAACACACAAATATACAAGCAACTCACGGATGACCAGTTAAGGGCCTCAGAAAACACAGCCAGGGGATCCGGGAAGGTTGGAGGAAGTTAAGGCCAAAACAAATTGCTAACTCATTTTCCGCGCTGATAAGATCCATCCTGAGCATGGTTCTGTGTTTGCTAGGTAACGGACTCCAGATTTATCCAATGGGGCTGAATTGTGGATATGTTATAGTACACACCAATTGGAACAACTTTCATGAAGAATGTGGCCTCATCCGAGCTATGTAGGTTGCTGAAACAAAGCTTGCAATATGACCTACGAAACTGAGCTGGCAGGGGACTGTAGCCAAAATTGAGTTTGTCTTTAAGCTCTTCATCCATTCATCCAAATTAGGCCCTAACATGCATGGATTGCATCATTTACTATCCAAAGCCCTCATTATTACCTAAAGCTCAATGAACTGAAAGATAAACACAAAAAGGATTAAAAGCACAAGTTTAACTAAAAAATATAACCAAATCATAAGCTAGAAGGGTACAAAATGATATGTAAATATGCACCGATCACAAAGTCAGTTATAGCTGGGGTGAGGCACATGGCTAAAAGGAGGCACATGGAGGCACATGACAAAGCTGGCAGCTGCAAATCCTCCTGAGCAGGGTTCAGTGTTGGATGGGCTAAGGACTCCAGACATGTTCAATTATGCTGAAATTTGGATATGTTATAGTACACACCCAATGGAACAACTTTCATGAAGATCTTCACCTCATCCGAGCCCCAGAGAATGCTGATCCAAGGCCAAGAAGTTGACCTACGAAACTGGGCTGGAAATGGGCTGTAGCCAAAATGTGTTTGTCTTTAAGCTCATATTCCTCATATGCCAATCAGCCCTTAACATGCATGGATTGCATCATTTCCTATCCAAAGTCATCATTGTTACCTAAATGTCAATTAACTGAAAGATAAACACAAAAAGGATTAAAAGCACAAGTTTAACTCAAAAACATAACCAAATCATAAGCTAGAATGGTACAAAATGATATACAATTATGAACCGATCATGGCTCAAGACGCATTGATTCTCTCTAATATACGTAAAGTGCATGGTTCGTGCTACAATACTTGTGCCCTCCCCATAACCGAACCTAGGTATGGTTCGTACTTCGATTCAATTACAAGGAAAACCCATTAAGTTCAAAGAGAATATGAACATCACAAGAATCCTAATAGCATGGTGTTTACATTAGGTATTCAAGAAACCAATTCACATGGATGATTCTTACTTCATCCATTTATTGCTTAGGACAACATAAAGATACACATAATCCCAACAATCTCAAGAAGCATGCTTTCAAAGATGGCCAACCAAGGAAAAACACACATCAAGGATAGATTAATTTGGTGAATTGGAATTCATCAACAATATCTAGAAATTCATACACTCAAGCATCAAAACAATAAGGTTTTCATGTTTAGGGCTTCAACCTAAGCCCTAGCTATGGAGTTTAGTTGCTCATACTTATTTCAAATACAAACTCAAAACAAAATTAGAAAGAAGTTACAGATTTTGTGAACATGGGAGCTCAAGGTCTTCAATGGTGGAAATCTCTTCCACTCCTTGCCTTGTTGCCCTTGTCTTCCTCCTTGAGCTCCCTAGCTCCAAGCTTCATCTCCAGCTCCAAAATCTCTGCAAAATTATGGAATGATAGAATCAATCCCTTCCCCCACGTTCAATAGCCCTTTCATTTCAGATTGCACTCCCTTGCCCATCATTTCCAGCTCATACTTTTAATATAAAAGTCTTGCTTTTGTTAAAGCCTTTGCCTTTGTCCCCTTGTCATGATGGGTTTATTTTGCTCTTGTCTTCACAAAGATACTCATTGCTTCAGAAAATCCCACTCAACCAAAGTGATTTCTTGTTACCAAAAGGCATGGTAACAAGTAGAAATGAGGTAACACCAAGTGAAAGTAAAACTGGCCCAAAACAGATTTCCAGAGCCAGCATCAATTGTTAGATCAGTTGGATAGGCTACACTTGTCCAATGGAGTTCAAATTTGGATATGTTGTAGTCAACATCCATTGGAACAAGTTTCATGAAGATCTTCACCTCATCCGAGCACCAGAGCATGCTGATCCAAGGCCAAGAAGTTGACCTACGAAAATAAATAAAATCAAAATTTATAACCAATAATGCACTTTTAGCTCATTTTCATTCTAACCAAGGTAAAACCTATGAAAACACAAAAAGGAAGTAAAAAGCTATAAAATGTCAAGAACTAACTCAAAATAATGGGTGAATAACATGATAAATCATATGTAAAAATGAACCGAACACAAGCGGGAGCAGAAGTCTTACCTCCAATAGAGTGCCCCCCCATCCCCCTTAGATCATGCCTGAGAAAACTACTAGTTACAATCTTCAAATAAAAGATCCATAATAAAATCCAGAGGTTCTTCAAACCAACTAACAAAAGTACTAATATGAGCTGTGAATTTGGCAATACAATGAGCCACACCATTAACATTTCGGCGGATATGGGTAAAACCTTCTCCAGTGATCTGAGTCAACAAGGTCTTGGTCTCCTCCAAAAAGGATCGATCCATGGATTGCCTCTGAAATGCTGACACAATCTAAAGAGCATAACTTTCAAGAGAAACATTCATAAAATCCCTTTCAACCGCCAATGAAATGCCTAAACAGGCAGTTAAGGCTTCAACATGAGCCGCATAAAAAACATTGTCCACCACCATGGTGCACCTTGCCACGAAGGTACCTTCAGAATTACGTACAATAACGCCTAACCCACCCAAGGTGTTGTCGGTGTGCCAAGCACCATCAACGTTAACCTTTAGGTGCCCCTCCTTTGGTTTCTCCTGTTTCACTACTCCAATAGGCTGTTGAACAGACTTTGGGGCACTTTTATTAACTTTCAGGAAATCTTGGAGGTGGGTGATAACACTGATGTACACTTCCTCAAGTTTTGATTATTTAGCCTCCCAAACCAAGGCGTTCCTAGCCTACCAAATGGCCCAACCCAGCATCAGAAAGGTGGCAAAGTTAGCAGGAGAGAGGAGATCACGGTAGTTGTGAACCCACTTCTTGGCCAACTCACCACGATAGACTTTATTCCAATTAAAGGAAGGGAAGCAATGCCAAACACCTTCAACAAAAATGCAGTCACGAGTAAGTGTATAGTTCATTTACAGCCACCTTCACAGAAAACACAGGTGGGATCCAATGAGACCTGCTTCTTGGAAAGGTTATGTTTTATGAGCCGAGCACACCTTCCACTTGAACATTTTGATTTTAGGGGGACCCCAGCTTTCCAAAGAGTTGGCCAGAGAGAAGACGACGTCGTTGAAGTCGATGAAATGTTGGGAATGACAAGGTTTCGAGTCACTTGATAGGTGCTCTTAACTATAAACTCTCCTTTTTTATTTTTTTTTTATTTATCGTAGTGCCATATCAATTTATCAAGAGCACGTTGCCAGCTTAAGGGGATGGAACGGATAAACTCGACCTCATCAAGAAAAAACCATGCGTGAAAGCTTGAGGACATCCCATTCACGTTGATGTGCTAAGAATAAATCAACAACCATTATGCCCCTGGAGGTAGCAAGCTGCGGCGAGTAAAGCATGAAGCTGGATAGTCAGGGTAACCATCAATCCTCCCAGATATGAGTGAAAGTGTTGTCGCCAATTTGCCAGCGAGAGCCACCATTGATAATAATCCTGGCTATACACACACATTTCCAAAGATAAAAGGCATTAAAAGGTACATCAACCTCTAAAAAAGAGGTATGCAAGAAGTACTTAGCCTTAAAAACTCGAGCTGGAAGCGAATCAAGGTTCTGCAAGCGGTATAAGACTAAATTAAAGGCATACATGTTACGAAAGCCAAGCCCTCCTTCATCCCTTGGGAAAGACGATACCCATAACAAGAAGGATACGGATAACAAGAAGGCCCTGGGATGGGTGGAGATAGCCAATGATGTCACTATTAATCACAAAGGAAAAGCTAACCGTCGACACACACATGAGCACACTTTGAATCCATATTTCATTGAAGCCCAATTTGAACATGATGTTCTCTAGGAAATGCCATTCTATGCGATTATAGACCTTACTCATGTCAAGTTTTAAGGCGAGAAAACCATTGTGACCACGTCGTTGCTGTCGAAGAAAATGAACAATTTCATATGCCAACATAGAATTGTCAGAAATTAAAGGTCCAACCACAAAAGCACCTTGGGATGGAGAGATGATATCAGGGAGAATAGTCTTTGTTGAGGCCCAAAAAATCCAAGGCTGGGTCCAAATATATTTCTAGCCCAATAAAACGCCTAACTTGGGAAAAAACCCAACTTGGGTATGTAAGAGTTCGTCATATGCGCTTGCACACGTGCCACGCCAAGCAAATAAGCAACATGCCACCCTACAAGCTTAAGTGGGCCCAAGCCACGCGAATGCCTGGGGCTTGCTGAGCGGGTTGTGGTATGGATGGTTACGAGTATTCACGAGGCCCATTGATGGTCCAAGGAGTGGAAGTTTTGGGCTGCTTGGGAGTACCAAAACTCAAGCCCATTCCCTGAGCCCAAACATATGGGTAAGCATGAGAGAGAAAACCCAATAGCCCATCACCTTAAGAAAAGGCCCACAACACTTAAAAAAATCCCACATCAGCCAAAACTTCCAGCTGCTTGAGCAAACTCACAAGTTGCTGGAAACAAAACAGCCCAACGTCTTATATCCAACATTGTGTTGGCTGCGCAAATCTCACGGCCTGGAGCTCCGGGCCGAGGGGACGTGCGTTAACACGTGGCTTCCTTCTTTTGGATGCGGTGCGGTTGTGCGCGGGCGTGCCAGCACGGTCTACCGTGTGTCGAGATGTGGTTTGGATAAAATGGTTTAGTGGTGCGCCTGTTTGAATTCGACTTCTAATCAAACGATTGTGGCCGAGAGAGGAACTGATCTCGGCCGTCAGGTTCACGACCTGAGCTACAAGGCCGTTTAGTGGTGGTGTGGATGGTGGGTTTTGGGCGTTGCTCAGTGAACGACGGTCGTATGATATATGGGGTGAATGAAAGAGTAACAGAGATGGTGCTCCGGCGCCTTGAAAATCAAGGGTCGTATGATATATTGATGAACGGATTTTCCTTACAAACTAACACTACTCTTAGGAAAGCAAATAAAGATATTGAAAGTGCATTACAGGAAAATATAATTTGCTTCGTGGGAGGCTTTGGTTTGGTGTTTGAACCTCTTGAATGTAGCTTGAACTTGGTATTTATAGGAGGAGCTCCTGGAGGAGTAATCGAGGCTAAAAATCTGCATGGTGGAGCCTGATCAGAGCAAGTGGGTAGTCCAATCGATATTTGGGATCGTGAAGCATGGTGGTGTGACCCCATGAATCCTGGTAAATCTCGGCCACCGCCCTGATCGTGGGTTCTGCGCTTCTGGCCGTGGGGACGCATTTAATGCCCTTGTTTGGTGGTTGGCGATCTGACCTCAATCTGTAAGAATGTTTGTGAGCATGTTGGCGCCTAACCACTCTGATTTCTGTCACCAAATCCTGACTTTAGTCACTTCCCTTCTTCCCTCGTGCATTAAATGCCCTTTTTGCGGCTAGTGGGTTTGCTAGTCAGAGGCGTTACTTCATTAAATGAAGCGTGGGACCTTGCTGCTATGTGACGATTTGACTCCTAATATCTTCGGCCGTGTCCCCTTCATCCCTCGGCCTCGGCCTGACGATACCGTGTTTGCAAGGCCGAGATGACTATGCCCTCGCAACTTTTCCTTTTTTTTTAGGAAGGTAAAAGCGCTGCGTTTTGGATTGCGAACAGGTGCTGAGGCCGATGGGGAAAACCCCTTCGGTCACGCACGACCGTGATTTATCAGGTACAAACACATTGTGGAAATATCCAGCATCTTTCTTAAAACCAGATCGAAGCCAAACCACCAAAACCAAGCAAAACCATGTGCTAATGGAATCACCTTTTGACCAGCACCCTTACCCATTCTTTCCTCTACAAGCTTTGGTGAGAAAACAAGAAGGAAAAGTGGGTGGCTCCTCACCCACATAGAGAAGTCTTGCTGCCTGAGGACCTTGGAACCCCAAAAAGCTGCGTGCCTATGGGTTCAGGCTGGGGAAGTTTCACCAAACAAGATTGAATGGAAGAAAGTGAAGAAAAGAGGGAGGGAGGCTTGACAAAATTAAGGGTTTCTATCGCCTATAAAAGGAGCCACTTTCTACCCAGCAAAAGAACTCACCTTGGTTGCTGCAAGCCTCCCAGCAACCATGAGAATTGATCGAAGGCAAGCATCCCCTTTGGAATCCTTCAATTTCATGCTTTGTTCTTCCATCTTCTTCCTCTTTCTCTCTCTTTCTCTCTCTCTCTCTCTCTCTCTCTCTCTCTCTCTCTCTCTCTCTCTCTCTCTCTCTCTCATAACACACATCCAGAGAGCAAGCTTCCCTCTCATCTTCAAAACCTAGCAATTTCGTGCACTATTCATCCTTCTTCCCCATTTTCCCTCCTGGCAGAACTGTTCCAGTGCTTGACAGAGATTTCGTCAAGCTACCGGAAAATCACTTAAGCCACCCATTGCCCTCTCCTTGTCTCCTTCTCCCTCTTTTCAGCCAAACCCTCGTCAGATCCTCTCTTCCCTTACCTTAAAAACTCTGTTTCTCATAGGAAATCATAGCTCTTTCTCTCTCTCATGCTAAACTCACGAATGCTCAGCTCCTATGCCACAAGCTTCTCATGCCAAGCCATAACATTTATCTGCAAGCAATTGTATTTTTGTTGGTGAAGATAACCAGGGTGCTTCCTAAGGCTCCGTTACCCTTTCGAAGCATTCTTGGGGTCTGATTCTTGAACTCAGACACAATGGGCAATTCCAGCCATTTGCTCTTTACAGCGGCCCAGGCCCATTCGTCAAGCTGCTCGAACGAAAAAGCCCCTACAGTCTTCAACCTGTTGGCCAAGACTTTAGTGATGATCTTAAAAATCACGTTACAGAGACTGATAGGGCGGAGATGGGACATTTCCTTGGGATCCTTCACTTTAGGGATCTACACTTTGCATGTTTGGTCCATCTTCCTTCCATTGACCCCTACCATAAAAAAGACCAAGTATTTTGTTCCATTGTCGGCGATTGGCAGCACGTTGATAAAAGAACTTTGTATTCTGGTTGCCCTCTTTTAACCATGCTACTCGAGATTTTTGTTGCCAGAAGGCCTTCTCACGAGAAAGAAGGGTATCCAGTTGCTTCGTAAACATTTGATGAGTTTCTGTAGTCGGGGCATCACGAGGATTACTCCACAATTTTGTAAGTTGGCTTCTGACTTTCTAAATTTCTAATTTTATTCCCTGGAAAATGCTCGGATGCCATTGCATTGCAACAGATGAACACATGCAGCTTTGATTTTTTTTTTTTTCTACAACCTTAAACCTAGGAGTACCAAAGACATGAGTACCCCAGGCTTCCATTATAATTCTGTCACAATCCTCATGTTGCACCTACATATTTTTGAACTTGAAGTGACTTTTGCAGAGACTAGAGCTCATCTATGGACCAAGAGATAAGACAATGGGCATATGGTCAGATTGACATTGGTCAAGATGTTGCACTTTGACCACCGGAAGGGCATGTCAGGGCTGGTCAGCTAAGAACCGGCCCAGTCTCTCTTTGATGCCTTAGTTCCTTATACTGAACCAAGGGAAAGATGGCCCATCAAAGCCTAGATCGTTTAGCTCACAATCGACCACCACCTCTTGGAAGATGAGGATTTGTCGAATGGGTAAACAACGCTGCCTTCTTTCTCCTGGCTATGTAGTAACTCTTTAAAATCGCCAAAACAAACCCACAGCATTTTGGTCTCGTCGACCAATGAGCGAAGAAGGCTTCATGATAGATGCCTCTTGTCAGTCACAGGATGGCCATAGAATCCTATCAACTTCCAGTGAAATTGATCACTTAAACCGCCCACCTCAGCGTTAATATGATGGGATGAGAATGATCGTATGTGGAGGTCTAACTCAGCTTTCCAAAGCAAGCAGAGACCCCCTACCCTGCCAATAAGATTAACAAAAAAAAAAAAAAAAAACCCATCAAAACCAACTGAACCTTAAGAAAATTCACTCGAATCTGGTTGCATTGTGTTTTAGAAAGAAAAAGCAACCAAACGCCGCAAGGACTGAATTGCCCAAGGGTTCACAAGCCCTTGGCAGTTCCAACTGAGGAGAATCATTATTGTTGGCGGGATTGAGCTAACTCAGTCGCCGTCATTGGGAGGGAAGTCTTGTCATTTACAATGCACAATCGCTTGTTGGAGCATAAAATATGAACACTTGGGTGCATCATTTACGTGTATCCGATAGGGAACAAGCTAGAGAACCATGTTGAGCTCTCAAGGTAGGATGGTGTTTAAACGAGCCCCGTTTTCTTTCTTTCTGCATAGGACGTGCCTTAGTTTTAGATGTTTGCCTAATTAACGAGCCAAGATTGAAAGGGTCAGAGCCCACAGATGGGGTACTGACCCATTCCCTGAAAAGCCAGTCCGTCATACTCGAGTGCAAAAGTCCAGGTCCCTGCGAGGGCCCAAATCCACGCTGACCCATAGGTTGAGTGGTTATGTGGGTTGGAGGTGAAAGGCACGCGAGTCAACTTGATGCCTATTCATCACCATAGTGGGATTTCCTTGATTGTCTCTAACAATAAAGTGAAATTCGTTGGCCTGGCATCTCAAGGAAAGAATTAATGAGAGCCCATAGTTATTGGGTCCAAAGATAGGGGTAGGATCAGGGGCACCATTCGGATAGATGAGGAAAGTAAATGTGCCATCCTGAAAAGGAATGAGTGATAATTCTCCCAGGGAATCCTCCTCACAAGGGTCAAATTGTACATTGAGATCCGGGAGACTCGATGTGTAGTCATGATTTGACCTAGATTAGTTTATCCCTTGCAGGTTTTGATTTCCTTCCATATAATGTGAATCATTAATGTTTATAATGTGAATCATTAATGTTCGATCGAGGCACCGCCGCCGCTGCAGGACAGTCATTCTCCGCCTCTGACTCCAAGGGGGGTTGTCTTCAGAAGCATGCATAGATCACCCTGGGGATTTGGGGAACCTAAAACGTTGATATTTTCTGAACAATGATATTTTCTGCACAAACCAATGAGACGTCGTCATAATGTCGAAAATATCGCCGAAATATCGGAAGTGATATTCTCGCGATATTTTGACCCAAAAATACTTGAAAAATGCTGAAAATTATCCTTGTTGCGCATGGAGGGATTCGAACCCTTGCCTCTATAAGAGGCAGCCCAGCGCCTTATCCAACTCAGCTGCGTACGTGTTTGTGATTATATTTTCGGCGTGTAATATTTATAACGTCTTTAAAATGTCTGTAAGCTAATATTTATTATATAGGATAAATTTCTATATTAAAAAAGACACCAAGGGGATTCGAACCCCTCTCAGTTTACTCCTTCAACACCTTAATCACTATATCACTTATGTTTTTGTGAAAATATTCTAAAATATTTATATATATACATGGTTTTGTTTTGAATTTTTTTTGCAAGAAACAAATTGTTTTGAATTCTTTTGACCATGTTTCTTACCATGCATTGTATAAAGTGTAAAATATTGTACTAATTCATTATATATAAATGATTATGGTGTGTTTAATCTTTTTTCATTAATTACTACATATTTTCTACACTCACAGTGTTTGCCAGCTCGCTATATAATCAACTTAAATCAGTTAAATCCATCATGCAATGCATTTCCTTCCAATTTTTTTTTTTATGATAAACTAATAGATAATTGACTAAATAAACATCCTGCAAAGTTTCAATAAAAATTTCCAAGTTTTTCTTACAATTTCCTTGGTTTTTATTCAATTTTTATCGATATCGATAATATCCCGATATTTCCATCGAAATTTCCGTGTTTTTGGCCTACCGATATTTCTGATATCACCGATATTTTAGACCTTGGACACCACATAGCCACCTAGTGCATTGCCAATAATATTGCCCAGCATTCTCGTCATGTATGCTAGCCGAAGACGCCTAACTTGAACCCAAAAAGCCTGTGACGAGAGTGAGATATGCTCGGGGTTTGTAGTACCATCAACCTCTACCATCGCTAGAAGATATCCATTGAACAGCCATGGCCCACCTTGGATAATTGTTTCCCGCTCCTCCTTAGAGTTGAAGGTGCAAGAGATTTTGTCTTTCCCAATATCAACTATAGCGACAACTGCCTTCGGCCACCATATAGAGATTCTGTCCTAACGCCCGTAACTCATGTCGAGTCTATAATAATCTCCTCTTGTTCTGCTTTAGTTAGGGCAAACCGGGATGAGAAATTCTTCATCATGGTCTCCATACTATCGCAAATAGATTCGGCTAAAACCATTCCTTCTTCAATCCAGACACTAGTAGCGTCAACAAGCATTTGCCAGTCAGGCCACCGCATCCAATCAGTCGTCATAGTAATCTCGAGTCTTGACAGAGCAAGACCCACTCTCTCTAGAGGATGCTAGAGAGGAACCCTAGAGAGCGCTAGAGAGAATTTTTGCGAGTAGAATAGCTTGGATTTAATATGGATCGTTGGATTTTTTTTAACCGTTAAAATAGCTTGGATTTAATATGGATTGTTGGTTTTGGATTATTTTGGACTTAAAAAAAAAAAAGAAAAAAAAAGAGACGACACCAGCACACCACACCTGGCGCATGACACCTTCAGCAGCAAAAACAACGCGACACATGACGCTCATTGATTCCTCCTTGCACATATGCTGCGTCAGCTTTGAGTGGGCTCCACCAAAGAGTTTTCCAGTCCATGCAGGACTGGTATTTGGCTCTAAGTTTGAGTTTTCCCAAATTTTAGCCCCTTACTTTTCTTGAGTTGGGTTTGGCCTCATGAGTTGGAGATGACCTTAGAGCATCCACAATGATGCTCTCTATTTCTTAGCTAAAATTTAGCTAAAAATATAATAAAGCTATTTTAGGAGCTCTCTAAAAAATTTCAACTCCAACCATACTCCCTAATTTGGAGAGTCATAAATGCTATAACTCTTTTTTAATTGGTCCATCTTTATTAAAAAAAAAAAAATAATAGTTAGCATTAAATAAAGGTTTGAAATACTCATTAAATAAGGCAGCACTAAATTATAAGGAGCAACTAAGAGTCCTTTCTCTCTCCTCAGATTTAGGAGCTCCTAGAGAACTCCCTATTTTAGGAGGTGGATAGGGAGCATGGTTGGAGTTGCATTTTTACAATGCCTCCCTAAAATTTGTCTAAGGAGGTGATTTAGGGAGCCCATTGTGGATGCTCAGTCTCTAATTTAGAGTAGTTTACACCGTGACTTGTATCAAAAGATAAATATAAAAAAATTTAGGGAAGTTGACGAACTAATTCTCCAATTCAAGAAGAAAAAAAACAAGGGAAAAGCCAAGGGGAAGCCAATACGATGCTGCTGGGTGACTCGACATTTATTACAGCCTTCATTTCATATTCGCATTCATGAAAACTGCAAACTTGGGCAGTGTAAATGGTCGTACCAAAGAAGTTGTATATCCGTTATTCTCAAAGGCTTTGTCTTCTGCTAGAAACCGGGCAGAAGCACAGAAAGTCCATTCGTTGATTGTAACTCTCGGATTGCACCATTGCGTCTTCTTCTCTGGCAAACTCATAAGCAAGTATGCCCAACTCAGAGACCCAATTGCGTCCCTCTCAGTTTTCCACCAAGCTTTTCCCAAAACCAATCCCTATCTATGGAATTCAATCATTAGAGCGCTTATCCATAATGGGTTTTACTCAAAAGCTCTTGGCCACTACACTGAAATGCAGAAAATGAATGTTCAACCTGATAGGTATACATTTCCTTCTGTGATCAATGCCTGTGCTGGGTTGTGTGACCTGGAAACGGGTATGATTGTTCATCACCGTATTTCAGAAATGGGTTTTGGCTCAGACTTGTATATTGGTAATGCATTGATTGATATGTACGCTAGATTTGGTGAACTCGGTGAAGCACGGCGGCTGTTTGAGGAAATGCCTCTTAGGGATATCGTGTCGTGGAATAGTCTGATTTCTGGCTACAGTTCAAATGGGTATTGGGAGGAAGCTTTGGAAATTTTTCATAGGTTACGAATGGATGGGTTGTTACCGGATTCTTTTTCCATATCTGGTGTTTTGCCTGCGTGCGGAAGCTTGGTTGATGTTAGAGAGGGTCAGATAGTTCATGCGTTGGTTGAGAAGATCGGGGTCCATGCTGATGTTTTAGTAAGCAATGGACTTATTTCAATGTACTTCAAATTTGGTTGGTTAAAAGATGCTCAACTTTTTTTTAAGAGGACGGTGGTTAGGGACTCTGTTAGTTGGAACACTGTCATTTGTGGGTACTCTCAGTTGGGGTTGTTTGAAGAATCAATAAATCTGTTTATGGAAATGGTAAATGAATTTACACCTGACTTGCTGACAATCACTTCTGTTCTTCGTGCTTGTGCTCATTTACGGGACTTGGGACTTGCAAGATATGTTCACGACTACATGAAAAGAAGTGCTTTTTCATTTGATACTATGGCAAATAACATACTTATTGATATGTATGCAAAATGTGGAAATTTATTAGCTTCACAGGATGTATTTGATCATATGGAATGCCGGGATTCTGTGTCATGGAATTCATTGATCAATGGCTACTTTCTTAATGATTGTTGTGATGAAGGGTTAAACCTTTTTAAGGTGATGAAGAGTAACATGATACCGGACTCTGTGAGTTACGTGATGATCCTATCTATTTCTACTCAGCTAGCAGGTGTGGAAAAGGGGAAAATGATCCACTGTGATATAGTAAAACTGGGATTCGATTCTGATGTTATTGTCAACAATGCACTTGCCGATATGTATGCTAAATGTGGCAAAATACAGGATTCACTAATAGTATTTGAAAACATGAAAGTTCGTGATGTAGTAACATGGAATACCATAATTTCTGCATGCATTCATTATGATGATCGTATTTTAGGGTTAAGAATGATCCTCAGAATGAGGAATGAGGGAGTGATGCCCGATGCGGCCACCATGTTAGGCATCTTGCCCCTGTGTTCCTTACTTGCTGCGAAGCAACAAGGAAAAGAGATCCATGGATGCATTTTCAGGTTAGGATTTCATTCAGATGTTCCAGTTGGGAATGCACTAATAGAAATGTATTCTAGCTGTGGTAGCTTGGAAAACTCCGTACTAGTATTTGAGCATATGAAAAAGAAGGATGTCGTGACATACACTTCGATGATCTCTGCATATGGGACATATGGTGAAGGTGTGAGAGCATTGAGAACTTTTGCAGAAATGGAAGCAACAAGCGTCCTTCCTGATCATCTTGCTTTCCTTGCTGTTATATTTGCTTGTAGCCATTCAGGTTTGGTAGAAGAAGGCCTGGCTTACTTCAACCGGATGAAGAACGACTACAAATTTGAACCAAGGATTGAACACTATGCTTGTGTAGTTGACCTCTTGTCGCGGTGTGGCTTATTGGCTCAAGCAGAAGACTTTATCCATTCAATGCCAATGAAGCCAGATGCAAGTATCTGGGGATCTTTACTTAGTGCTTGTCGAGCAAGTGGAGAAGCAAACATAGCTGCACGTGCCTCAGAGCAGATAATTCAATTGGATTCTTATGCTACTGGGTATCATGTTTTGGTATCAAATTTGTATGCAGCTTTAGGGAAGTGGGATCAAGTGAGAATAATACGGAAATACATGCAAGCTAAAGGACTCTCAAAAGATCCTGGATTTAGCTGGATGGAGATTAAAAAGAAGGGTTGAGGCTAGTTCCTCTTGACATTATATACAGGTTAAAAAGGTACTTGTGGGTTTGTTGGGAAAGGAAGGTTATGATGATTTGCCATTTATCCCACCATGACTTCGGATTTGCATGAGAAGAAAGACATGATTTATTAGAAAAGGGAACTGCTTGCAATGGCAGGTAATGACTGATGAATATTAACATTGTGGTTATGATGATTTGAAGCAGTTTGTTATCTATTCCAACCTTTCTCCAAAAAGAATGAGATTTTTATTAATGTTCATTAACTTTCATGGTATTTTGTTGAATGCTGTATAAGCTTAGGTTCATGAGTTATACTTCTATATTAATAAAGCCTAATATACTTGTTTCTCTCTTGTCCAATTGAATTGACATCATTTAGTTTGTTTTTTGTTTCATCATCTGGTATAGGTCTAATCTTTGAAGGAGAGGGATTTGAAGTTAGAGCTGACATTGGAGATATATCATGAGTTCACTGATCCAAGGTTAGAGTTTCTAACAACATAAAGTTTAGTCTTTGCACGAGATTTTCTTGTTTAGTTTTTAAATTTGTTTATATATAGCTTTTGTTTGATATACTTAACAAAATATTAATTTGAAACTCCTGAAGTCTAACTAGTAACCAATTTGGAAGACTTTGAGTTATCGTTCTTTAATTTCCTGATGCTTTGTTGAAAAAATAAATAAAAAATCTTGGCTTTATGTATGATTAGAGATTAAAATTTTAAGTTGCAAGATTTGATATTCTTTGTTTACGTGTTACACAATTCGTCTGGCTATACTTCTGCAAATTGTGATCACTTGTTTGCATCAATAAACACACTTTTGCAAATTCAGCTCGTTTACTTGTCAAATGTGGGTCTGATTGCACAGAAAACTTGGATGTGGCTCAGATAATGCCAAGTTTATATATTTGAAGAGGATGTGCTAAAAGGTAGAGACTTGTAATAGAAGGCATGGACTTGTGTTGAAGTTTGGAAGTCTTTTGGTGACAAGCACCGATTGGAATTACAAGACAAGGAAACCAGCTCCACATCTCTCTATAGAGGCTAACTACTACAGAAGCTGAGATTGCAGACAGATGTTGAAAGGTCCTAAATGTTAAACTTCGGTGGTGTTTGTCAAAATTCCCTTGTTAACTCACAGCCACAGTTCAACACAGTTTAGTATTTTGAAGTTTTCAGCCTTTAGATCAATTGAATGGCCAAGATTTTACTGTTGTGGATTCTTATATTCCCAGATATCTGGCAACTGAATACAACTATATATGCAAGTGTAACACCATTGGCATTAGATCTTCAATTGGAGTAACAGATAAGAGATGGCAAGCAATAGGGCCAATGCTCTTTGTTAAAAGTCAGTTAACCTATCAAAGATAACAAAAAGTTGAGATACGCTTCTCTATGTCAAACTTTTCCATTTCGTTTTATAGCTCATAGAGATCAGAAAAAGTTGAAGCTTCACAATTTCGTAAACAGTCTCTTCATAAACCCTACCGATTTATTGAGTTGAATTGCTCACAGTTTACTACATAAAACTTTGAACACAGCTGCCAAAACCAACATTACAAAATCCTGCTAGACAGATTCTCAAACACCAATATACATTTTGTTTCCACCAGAAGCAACATGAAACTTTTAGTTCTTCCAATAGACTACAAGGGTGTCAAACTCATATCTCCAAACAGGGTAGTAAGGGCAGTAATATGAGCCTATCGCGTGCAACGCATCGGCATGAGAACAAGAAGCATGTTCATTTTTTGCAGGACTGGAAAAGCTCTACACCCTTTACTCTTCCATGATAAATAACAAGTATGTTTAAACCCAGAAACCAGCATCCATGACTAGAATCAAGGTGAGCCAGACACCCCAGGGAAGAGTTCTGATATTTTATTGAAAACATCCATAACCTGAGACAATGGAACACAAGATAATGCCATAATATATTAATACGCAATACAATTATATTGGGTGATGGCTAATTAGCCCTTAGCCCATCAGGAAATAGAAAACTGAAATCAATGCTACATCCCAGCCCGGTAAAACTACATAATGCCCTCTAAATTACATTCAAGCATCAAGTAACTTAAAGGCATGTTGCATGTAAACCATTCTCAACGACCCTCAACAAAAACTATTAAGAAGCAATACTACACTTGATCTAGGCCAAAAGTAATAACTGATTGTAAAAATAATAATATACAGTTCCACATCAGTTGTTAGGAAACAAAATCAATTTTTTACCCTAAAAAAAAAAAAGATAAAATCAAGTTAAGCGAATGTCCAGAACACTAATGTTCCCAACCCCTAGTGAAACTTACTTTGGTGGGTTTTGCTAATATTTTCTATATCGAAATAAGTTACTGCAAATATTGCCTATGGATTTAGATCTCACAAGTTAATCAATAGTGTAAGCTCTTATGATGTCTGATGGAAGGAATGTTGGTTCCTTGATCGATCTAATAACAAAATCTTAAAGTACTTCGACGAGTTATCCAAAACTCTTAAATACATCCTGCTTTTGATAAGATGGATATATCTAGTTGAAGTCATGTGGAAGAAGCAAGAATACAACTCAAAACTATATAAGAAAGTAGTAGCCATCTTTAACATGCTAAATAATTTATAGATATCTCATGCTAACTTAGAAATAGATATGAATTATAATGTGAAAACAATCATTTTGAAGAAAGAATAGACACAAGAGAACAGAAAATACTCAATAATAATCATATAATGATTTATCAATAGGATACATTTTATTTAGAAAAGGTAATAAATAAATACAACTAAAAACACATATGTAGGCGAATCAGAATTGAGGGTTGATGTCAAAAGAGTTCTACCATACCTCCTTATCATTTTGATATTTGGCAATGCTGAGCGGGTTCTGTGAACACTGCAACAGAAACATAATAATATTAGAGAATTGGTATGGTGTGCCATCCTATTTTCCCACCCCCACCAACTTTTAAAATTATTAATTTAAACTTTCCACCCCACTTTATTCCCATAATATTTTTTGTTAACTTTGGATGGCGTCAGCCATGGCCACCACCATTGATGGTGGCACCCACTGCCTTCCCTCTGCAGGGTGCAGCATTTGCAACACCCCATAGTTACTGGTTAGGCCCCATAATGGGAGGCCAGTCCAACCAACCTTCCAAAAAGGGAGGCCCTTCGGAGGTGAGACCAGTCCTACCATTTCTTTTTTTTTTTCTTTTGCAACTCTTTTTTGTGTTTCTAAACATCATTCTTCAACGTAATTTTGCACAAGGATAAAGTGAGTGGGTAAACAGCAATGTGGGGTGTTCTAAATTAAATCTAAGTACTCTGGCAATACATACATCCATGATGGCTGCTTGAACTCTTGGGTTTTGAAATGCCATAGCAACTTCAGGATTGGCCATTATTTTTGAAATGACTTCCTCAGGTGTAAGCCCAATTTGGTCTGCAAAATATAAAGACAATAATTAAAGAAAATACATACCAAAACTTTATATATACTCCTCAAATCAAATACACTCTAGAAATTCCCATCGTTGATTAATTAATCCCAAGCCTTCTTACACAAAGCCTAACCTCAGTTCAATACTATAATCATAAGTTAATCATAGAGCACCAATTTAAGAGTGTCCATCTTATGCCAGTCTAGGCGTCAGACTACTATCTTCAAATTTCTTCAATGGCATTTTTTTTAATTTTTTTTAATTTTTGGTGAAGAGTGAAATCCTTATGAAGTTGATTAATATGATAGCTCTTGATAATAGGGCTCTTGGCGGGCAATTTGATATTTTGGATGTTCAGGCATATGCTGTATGCTTTCAAATTTAGAGATGCTTCTCTATGTCAAACTTGTCTGTCTTATGATCAATACTGCCAGGTGTTTCATGCTCTGTCACTGACAACATTAGAAGTCCCAACCTTCCAATCCAAAGGCAACAGACACTGAACGTCTCAACCTTCCAGAAAAAACCACATACTCAACCACTCAATGTAGCTTTACCTTCTTTCTTTTTCCTTCTCTTATTCTTTAAAAAAAATGGTAGGTAAATTTCTTGAATTGGTTTCAACACTCATCTTACTTCTTACTTGGTGGCCAGCTTTATACCCAAATCCACCACACTATGGGAGGAAAAATACATACTTTCATTTTTTTATAGCCAGAATACTTTAATGTTAAATGAGAAAGAAGCTGTTTTAAAATCCAACATAAACTTACCAAACTGCTGCTTAACCTCAGGACTGCTAAGATCAAAATTTTTCAATGAATCCATCATACGATTGTCCCATTCATTGCTTCCGCCCATATTATTTCTGAAACAACAGTCAAGCATAAAAAAGAAAAAATAAATTAAATTGGAGACAGAGTAACATATCTTGTATGGCAAAAGCATCACACCGATGCAGCCTATCTGATAACACACCTCACATCCCCAAAAATTTAATAGAAAATGCAGCCTAGTAGAACACAACAGAAATCAAAACAAAATGTTTCATTGTCCTAAAAATTTAGTGGACAGAGTGTCAGAGGCATATTGTTGAAGAATGGATTCCAAATATCCCTACAGAAACACACAAAAGATACTGAGTGCATTCACCTACCAGGTTCCAACATTTAGATGAACAGTACATCCTACCAAAATGCATGTATTCACGTAAAGTAAATGTAATCCTGTGTATATGTAACGGTCAAGAACTCAAGTATATTAACCTTTGTAGTTCACAAATTTAAAATAGACACTGAAAGATACAATGACAAATATAACATGACTCTTACAAGCATGTTTGTTTACATATACATGCAAGAGATGAAAAATTCACAACATGGTCAAAATTTTATGTTGAAGCATTGTTGTGTCCACCATGGTCAAAGTTTTGTTACAGGAAATGCTGACTTGATACATTCTCTGCTTCATGAGTACTTAAAGTATTACTGGACGCAAGACTCAAAAGGTCAGTTATAAAGCACAGGCAACGCAAGTGCACGGAGATCCCACCCTTTCCAATTTCCCACATATATAAAGGATCAAAAGCTTTAAATTCCTTCAATTAAAATTCATATGTATGACTTTATTTCAGGCACGTGAATGCATTCCAAACAGAAATCACAGCTGTAGCATTCCATATAAAAAACTGGTTCAAACTTCAGAGACCAAAAATATAGTTTCGCCACATCAAGGTAGAAACCACAAAATGCTCAGAATCTAAATACAAGAAGCTAGAACAAAAAGCTCCTAGCAATATCAAATGTAAATAAAGCAACAAAAAAAAACTTACAGCATGTCTTCCAGCTGTTGGCGATATTGTGGATTTTGTAGCATCCCTATCAAATGATGTGCATAATAATCAGATTAATGATCAAAAGCAACAGGTTAGGAGAAACAAAATGAACTCTAGGCCTACAAAAAAGAAATGCAATGGTGGAAATACACCCCCATAAAGAAAGAACACATGCTTAATTCAACAAAATTCTGAGTATTGAAAAAGAAAGAAAAGGTTCTAGGTACATATGAAAAGGGACCAGATATTTATGCAGTGACATTCACAATGACAAAGGACAACATATGGCCAAGAAGGCACATAGACATTGCTTCAAGCAGGCAAACTTGATGAGCGCTATTTTGCTTGATACCTTCAAAACTGATTTCTAACCAGGTACGAACAAATGAATTATCGAAATGCAGGCGATATGCATTAGTATGAGCCATACCAAGGCTACAACTGAAAAACCCAGAATACCTAGAAAAAGCCATGTTACTGATAGATGGACTTACATTTGAAAGTGGAAGGATTCCTCATCTCCTCTGGTAAATAGCTACAAGGATATGAACAGAATTAATCTTCTTTCTAATAGGAAGAAAAACATGAGATTAAGTTCCTCTAAAGGAGTATGTCAATATGAAGTCTAACTTTCATGAGACAGTGTCAAATCAAAGAAATGTAAAACGGTATTTTCATGATGTAGACAACTGGAAGAGTATTACAATATATGATGTAGACTTACAACTATATAATATTTTAAGCAAAAAAAGTAACCTTTGATCAACAAAGGCAACACTTGGAGAGCATCTTTTATCACAACATAAATATTGCAAGAAATAAATAAAAGGGATGAATAAGAAATTTGATAATGGAACTAACCAAGGTGAGGGATTTGCCCAAGGACTATGCCCTTCCTATCAAGGTCTAATCTTCTAGTAATAAATGGTTTGCATGAACCAATTGACCAAGAAACTTTCAATTTGAAACAGTTATCCTAGCCCAAATGACTAGAAATTATATGACAAGCTTGAAAAATTTATTTGGCAAATAAACCAAGATATTGTATGGATCTAACATTTACTGACACAAGATATACAAGTTCATGCTGCATGTGAATTGCATATGTTGTAAATTTGATGCAACTATTGAGATTTGTTCACCCAATCAAATTGTTGACGACTTTCCAAAAGTTACAAAGGTATCAAGTGTCAACAATAATAATTTTGTAGCTAATTTGCTAGATTAAACCATACCAACGTGCCAGAACAAAATCATATATCACAATTAGAAAGCACAAAAGATAACAAAAGATATATTACGGATAAACCATCTTCTGCACCGTCGGATCTTCCAACATTTTCTCCAAAGCTTCCACTGATAGAGAATTTGCTTTTCCTATCCATTAATGAATGAAAAAAAATATGTAAACTGTCTGATTAGATTACAAAAATCAAAAACTGAGAAAGAAAGGCAAAGATAGTCATGGACTACAGCATTTTAGTCATGGCCACTTCAAGCCAGACTGACTAGAATTACAAAGTAATGCAATCAAGGATTGTTTCATATCCATTTACGACACAGTTGTGTAACCTTCAGAACTGACAAACTTTGGCCCAATATTGCAATTGATATGAAGATTTACAGAATATATTGAGTCAAAATTCCATCCATATTCTGTCGTCCAAATGCATCTCAAGTAATAAAGAAGAAAAGATAGTCTTTAAACAAAACTGGCTGAATTTAAAAACAACCAGTTCAACCGTCTTTAGATAAAGATAGTCTTTTTCACAACTACCAAAAAATTGACATTAAATCTAAAAGCAAAGCAAGCACCGGAATACTGAGGGACAGCATAAGTGTCAATTGACTCTTTACTTACCAGTAGATTGGGACCCTGTGGAGGCACCAAACCCCTGCTTAAAAGCAGCTCCATTCTGAGAAACCTTCATAAAGTTAGCAAATAGTTAAATCTGAGCATTAACTCCAAACAATCACAGCATGATCAGAAAGACCAATTATAAGATACTCACTTTCACGTCATTCTGGAAATCCTTAGATGAACCTATTTCAGTAACATCTTTTAAGCTACTTTCGAAAGGACTCTTTTGTTCAGTTTCTTCTGGAGTAACATCTACAAAAGCTGTGAGTAGAAGATACACTTAGAATCTCAAACAGGAAACTGGCATAAGAAAACATCCAAATAATAGTAGCTTGTCAAAAATTAGTAGCAGTATTGATGGCCATAGTTTCACAAACATACATTATTAAGATATTCACTACAGTAAACGATTAAGATATTCACAATATTCCTGTATATATCAATATAAGACAGGTCATATGATCAGCCACCAAATACAGACGAGGCACACACCCACAATTTCACAAACATACACGTGTGCAGGCAGACATGAATGCATGCAAGCAGGACGCAAACCACATGCTGGCTGCAACTGCACATGACACATCTAAGGCTTCTGTTGCAATGCAAGCCCACAATATCATTTTGAAAAAGATTCTGTAAGTTCTAACATCATGACAATCATGCATTTAACCTTGATCCTTTGTCAACCATACTTTTTTACATTTATTTAATACCCAGAAATCCCCCAATCTGCATTGCGGATCAAACCCGTGGGAGCAAACCATGGGCCTGACTAATTCCACTAACCCCTTGTTGGTCCATACTTTTTGACATTAAATCATCCACAAACAGCTTGAAATCAGATCAGCTCTGTTTAAAATCAAATGGGATCCATTTAATACTCCTAGCTGTTTGATCAGCTTGAAATGAAAACAAACATTATGCCATAAATTCATATAAAAATAACACCACTTTTTACATATTACATTGACAAGCCTTCCAAGCCTTAGATTTGCAGCAGAGATATCTATTACATACCCTTGAAATGAAAACAAACATTATGCCATAAATTCATATAAAAAAAACACCACTTTTTACGATTACATTGACAAGCCTTGCAAGCCTTAGATTTGCAGCAGAGATATCTATTACATACCCTTTAACTAAAACTTAGGTAAAGGGTAATGCTCCAAGTTATGTAATAGAAAATTAGAAATCTATATAATTTTTCTTTATATAATGGGTTATCAATGTAAATTTTTCTTTATATAATTTACTACATATGAATATAGTCCCCTTATTAATAAGAATCCCTTGTGAGGAGAATCAAAAGGGATCTCATTGTTGGGGCCACCACGCAATGTGATCCAATGATCCAAACCGTGTACTACCAGAACCCCAACAATGAAAACCCATGCCTTTTATGGATGGACCAAGTGTTGTGGTGGGCATCAGCCTTGAGATTACTTGTTTAACAAGTAAAATCATCATGCAGACATATATCTTTATAAGTATGATGGTTGGCACATTCACCACCTCTGCTTCTTCTAGTATTCAACTAGGCTTCATGGTTCTAAATCAACTAGTTAGGTCACAATTTCTTAATAATGATTTCATGTATTGGTCAAAACAAAAGGTATCACTGTTTTCTCACATGATATCTCAAAATAAATAAAAAAACCTCAGCATACATGATATTTCAGATTTAGAGAGATCACACAGAACTTCCCTTGTGCTCTTGCAGCCAGCAATAAATGATACTTTTCAGTACCCACATACATTTCAAACAAAATTTTAAAAGTTCAAGCCATTCTAGAAGAGAATTCACTGTTTTACTTTCATGGCTCTTTTGGGCAGCTTAAACTTTTAAATTCTACCTCACAACAACCAATATATCTGAACTTTGGAAAAGGAAATTATATCATGGATTACGAATCCAAGTAAAGGAAAATAATATGTAAAAAGAAAAAGCATGAAGATATATATATTAAAGGCCATACCAAAGCTGTTCGACTTTTTCTTTAGTTCTGTGTCATTGTTGGCATCAGTGGCGGGGGTGGCTGGTATGGTTGGTGTAGCTGGTGTGGCTTGCGCAGCTTGTGTGACTGATGAGGCTGGTGCTGCTGGTGCTGCATCTACTCTGGTTGCAGATACGTCTACTGTCGAATGTTGGGAAGTAGCTGGAAAAGGTGAGGCAAAAGGCCCTGATGCTGGAGCTGATGGAAATGGAAAAGGTGAACCTGGAGGAAATGCAGCATTGTTGAACTGGCTATCTTGTGTATTCATTTGGCCCATCAAAGTCTTAAAAGCTTGTTGCATTGCATATTTCTGAAAGAAGATTAAAAGATAAAGATAGATTAAAAAAGAAAACATATCAAAAGAGTGAGGCTAAATTTTGTGTCTGCCACACACCAAATGAACAGTCACGACTCATTTATTATGAGTGACACAAAGTTTTTTTTTTTTTTCTTTTTCTGAGAGGGCTATGTTGTCATCCACAAAGTTATTCCATTCCACGTCAAATTTTGTACCATTTCATATCAATTCCATCTGAACTTTCTAACTCTTGTCGTGCCAATTCCGTGCACTGTCATGTCAACATTTTAACATGCACAGGACACGAAATGACATCATGTCACAAAGATATCACAGCAGGAACACAATATCTTGTGTCAATTTCTTGCCAATGTCTTGTGGTGTTGCATCATGTTCTCATATCATTTTCAAAATTTCTAACCTTTACGCACTATGCATATTTTATAGATATAAAACACCCCCCACACACATGCATCTCCTTTGTTAATTGTAGTCCTCTTACAAAGCCCTTTCTCAAATTTTGATAGAGCGGGGAGGTAGAAGATTTCAAAGAAAGAGAAGAAAAAAGATTTCAGACAGATAGAATGAGACAAACAGAGACAGAGAGATAGGGGAAGAGAGTGTTTAGTGTGATAAACGTCCATCACTTTATGATGTCAATACGCATATCTAGGGTTCGTCTTCACCACCATTAAACATGTTAAGGTAACTCAACAATAAAATACCCTAAGCTATTAAAATCCAATAATCCGAACTAAAATAGATCCCTAAATTTTAGGAGGAAAACACGCACCTTTAAGTTTGTAGCCACCTGTCATTACAATCAATGTGTCAAACACACAGAAAAGGTGAACTGGTCGAATAAATGTATGTCTTATCAAACAAAGAGATGCAAGTAATCTTGTTCTCACCCAAGAAAATAGTGCTGAAAGCCCAACACCAACACCAATCCAAAATAGAGGCGACCCTCTAAAAAATAAAATAATAAATAAATAAAGGTGAAAAGATTATATGTTTATGAAGTACAAGAAGAAAAGAAAAAGCAACAGCAAAAGCTTATTGAATAGATCAATGGGTTATAAATAAATAATTGATAAAATGAACAAAAACAAATTATTACATATTTGAGGGTGGGGGTGGTACTGAGATTTGAGGGTTGACACCAACTGAAGATGTTTCTCGACTACTTGAGGAAGAAATGCTCGCAAAACGTTCCACTTCTAACTTCTCTGCAACTGTAATACAAACATAAAGCGAAACACCCATGTGAGTAAAACTATATTGATAAGTTGCACAGCAACGAGATGGAAACACACCATCATAGAATCAGCAAGATACATTAAAACTTGTGATGGAAAAATAAAGAATATCCTTAAGATCTAGATTTATTTATGTATTGATTTTTGTCAAGAGCTAGCACCATAGATACTCAAGGTAGGGAATTCTTGGCAGTGTTTTTAGAAGGACTAAAAGCGCTTTTGACAGCATTTGGTAGAAATAGTTAAACATTCTTCCAGTTTATAAAAGCATTTTTGTAGCTCTTTCTTAAAAAAATCCTCTTCAAGAAGAAGCTTCCAAATGCATTTCCAGGAAGCACTTGGATGTTTGATGAAAAAATTGATGCACTTCGAAACAAACCCTAAACCCTAAACAAAAGCGCTTATGATTAAAAGTTCTTTCTACATAATCCCAAACAGACTCGTATTCTAGTGTCCCAAAGTGCCCAATTCCTAAAATAGTAAATCCTGGTATAAACTGCATCAAGAACACATATCATTCAACTAGAATTGATTCCCTAAATTCATGCATCCATGTGCAGCATTACAGAGGAGTGTCAAGGTTATCCATTCCCCAGTACAAACAATTTTTACTTGCCAACTCAATTTGACTAACCATTGTCCGCTCTTTCCAACCCACTAGAACTAAAAGTTTCAGTCACCACAAATAGTATCTTTCTTACAGAAGCACTATGCATGGTTTTGAAGAGTTTTCCTTTCCCAATTCATAAAAACTTGAAAAATTCAAAAATAAAAAATAAAATGATCATTTCCTAAGTAGGGAACTTACTAACACAATCAAGGTTATAGTCACGCCTTTCAAACCTAGAAAAATCAACTCAGACAACATCAAATGAACATAATTTTTGTCATCAATACTGTATGCATCACTTGAGACTCATAATTCAGCATAGAACCATAACAAAAAGATAATAATTTATACAATTCATAAAAAGAAACGCGAACCCTCTGTTTTCTGCAGTATATATTTGCAAATAGAAGCTGAAAGTTCTGACCTTTGGCAGCCACCGCATATCAAACACGGGCATACAGTAAAACTATTATACTCATCAGTAAAATTGAGTTAGAAAAGCCCAATTCAGAACCACAGAATTAGTACCTGGGAGACGAGGGGCATTGAAGCGAGCATTGACTCTCGAATTTTGGCTATTTTTGGAGGCTCTGAGATTGGCTGAGCATCGGAAGAGAGGAAATCGACTGAACGAGGGAGCAGTTCTTGGTGGGTTCGAACGGAGTGGCGGCGAGCGAGGAAGTGAGTGAGGAACAGACAATGACATCATGACTACTAGAAGAGAATCAGGGAAGGAGCTCTGCAATTGTATCTATCAACTAATATAAAAACTATAAACCCAAGCTTTGGTAGGGTTTTTTCTGTTAGCTGAAGAAGAAACTGAACTGAAGAGTCTATCTCTTTTTTTGTTTTTTTGTTTTACACTATGCTCAAGCTAAATATTCATTTTTCATATTTCTTACGATAATGAATCTGAATAATAAAAAAAAGGATTTAACAAGTCACATAGGAAATTATTTATTTATTTATCTTTCCAAAGTATAAAAAAAGGATTTAACAAAAAATATTTTGTGGGGAACATGAATATTTATCTCCAAAAACAAATTTGATTTTTTTTAAAGGAAAAAAAAGGGAAAATTGTATTTTTGGATTATTCATTTTTGTCCCAAAAAAGAAAAATATATATAATTTTTGGAAAATAAGAGTTGTAACTGTTTCTTTATTCTTACGCAGTTCAGGCTGAGTTAGAACTTAGAACTTCCGATTGGCACCAACTAGAGGCAGACAACACAAAGAGGAAGGGTTTATATGCTTCATATTGATTTTAGGGTTTTATGTGGAAGCTTAAGCTGAAGATCAAGGCTATGTAAACTGGGTTTCATGCAAGGAACTTTTAGTAATGGAAGCATTTGTTAAGTTCAGCCATCTGCAATGTATGGCCAAGCTAATTATGGCCATTAGTTTGGGCAGGGTCCTCGGACAGTGGCAACCTTACTTGCCTCTCTCTCTTCCTCCTCCTCTTCTTCGTCTGTGGCACCAGCCATTCTCAGACTCTCAATGGCAGCCACGATCGCCTTCAACGCCGTTGGAGCTCCGGTACGACTCTTCCACCAATTATCTCACCCACAAAGCTCCTATCCACTTGTTGGCGGGATCCGACTGCGTCGCGTTGCCCCGACCAGATTTTCGAGCTCCTCCTCTGGCTCTGGTAAATGAATCGCATTTTCATGTTGTGGTAAATTGAAATTTACATCAGAACAATTTGGTGATGTTTTAATGGAAATGGAATCAAATAGCAGGAATTAGGGCGCATATGGCAGCCGTTGATCAATCGAGCGCTGCTGTACCTCATAATCGGAACGTGGAGGCTCCTGTGGTTATCGTCACTGGAGCTTCTAGAGGAATTGGGAAAGCTGTTGCGCTCGCGCTCGGCAAGTCTGGTTGTAAGGTTATCGTCATCATTCATCATTCATCATTCAATTGCTTTTTTCGATGAGTCATGACCATAGGCTTCATTTCACTGTTACAGGTTCTGGTAAACTACGCAAGGTCATCTAAGGAAGCTGAATTAGTTTCCAAGGAGGTACCTTTTTTGTTAAAATAATGGACTTCATGCAATGCATATATTGAAATCAGTTCATAGTTGAAATGTTTGGTATTAATTATATCCCGCATTTTAAACATGTTTTATTGCGGTTTAAATGCTGCAGATTGAGGCATCTGGTGGTAAAGCTCTGACATTTGGGGGTGATGTTTCAAAGGAAGAAGATGTAGCGGCAATGATTAAAACTGGACGCAAATGCGCTCTCTTATGCTAACTACATTTTGTGTGTGGTTGCAATTATCGCTTGCAACCTGACATCTTTTCAATCAAATGAATATAGGTGGTTGATGCATGGGGAACAGTTGATGTGTTGGTTAATAATGCTGGTCAGCATCATATTACTTCTTGTATTTAAGCTTCTTATCTTGACTTTCTTTTCTATTTCATGTAAGACGTTGGATTATTCCAATTACCTACTTAAGTGGTCTTCTAATCATCATAGGGTTGTCTTGGGCTCAATATTGATCAAGGACTCAATTACCACTCGGCCCGTAGCCTTTGTATGAGTGTTTAAGTTAAATACATGGGCCACAGGGATTCCTAATTAAATATGGACTAGGGTTTTTATTTCCTAATGCAATAAGGACTGCTTGAGAGTTTTTCTTGATGGAAGAGACTCCTAGGCAGATGCATATAAAACACAAGTGCCCCTGCTCAACCGATCAAGCCAATCCACACAAAAGAATTCACCCCATCTAGAATGAGTGTATGAAGGGATCGGATTGAGGAGATGTGCTCTTGTATATTCTTGATGTGTGTTCTATCATGTGCAGTCAATAAAGTTTACATGTGGTATCAGAGCCTAGGCTGCATGTTTTAGAACCGAAAGTAATCATCCATCGCTTCTGCTACTTTGCATTTGGACGGCACTTTGCAAAGGCTTCTTCCTCTTTTTGCTGCCTCTGACCAAGTTTCCATATTTAAGGATTGGGGGAAAGCATGTGGGCATTGTATGACATGTGGTAGTCTATGAGATATCTTACAATTATAAGTCTGTGGAAAAACCATGTGGCTTGCATGTGTTTTCTCAATTTCATCGAAATTGCTTTTGTCGTGATTATTTCTTAATCAGTTTAGGTATTCTTTGCCTTTATTGTGAACCAGATTCTAGTGTCATTTATTTATTTATTTTATATTATCATGTTCTACGGCATATTTAAATTGGCATCAAGTTTCAACCTTAGGCATGCTTAACATTATTAATTGCTGCAAAAGAATTTATACACAGACATTTAGAGCTTAAGGCAATGGGATGCCGCACCAGTAAATATTTTAAGATAGAAATTGGGGTTTTAGTTTCAGCTTCAGTTATTGATGACCCAAGCATGTTTCATATTGATTAAGTAATCGCATGTCATGAACTGTTTCTTCTGTGACTTATTTGGAGAAATCCATTTCGCGGTTCTTTGATCAATTATTTATTCCATGATTAATTTAGCTCAGTTCTAGGTTTTAATATCAGCATAAAAGTGTACATATGCGAAAGGTTATAAAGTACCAAACCATAAGGATAAAACCTAAAACTGAAAGTTACAGAAGCAATGTATTGTTTTATTAACCTTTATTACACCAACATATTTTGTTAAGCGTGTTTCGATATACAGCTTTTCTCGTTCATGCTTGAAGGGTTGAGATCAAAGTTTCAAGAGTTCTTGTTTCAATTTAAAGAGCGAAAGCAACCTAGTTGATTAAAGAACTTTTGATTCTAATAAGATTGGTTATTAAATGTGATAAAAGTATAAAGTTTTAACTTTATCATATTTGGAAGTTTTATGATCATAGTCTACAGATATTCTAGCAATGGTTGAGTGAGCCAAAGCAACTCAATCATTAATAGTTTTCTGGATTTAAGGAATTGATCATAATTGGCATTGTAGGTGAAGGCATGTTAAAAACTCTCTGTCCAAAGATGTGAGTGGTTTAACATGAGTACACTTATAATGGAACAGCATGGGAGATGAACTGCATGAATTAGCAAGGAATTTCTTCAGTCCAAAGACGTGGGAGTTTCTTTGTTCAGGAAATTCGTGTATGTTCATGTCCTAGTGTTGAAAACATGTTTAATTCTCTACCCAAAGGTGTGAATTAATTATGTTTGATTGAGGATATGGGGACAAATTGATTGTATGATATATTTTGGAATATTTCAGTTATGTCACAATGAACCTTAACTCCATTGGCATACAAATTTTGTTCTTGTTATACGGATTGTAACATGTTTAAGTTGTTGATGGTAATTTGATATTGGTGATCTTGAAATAGTCATGAAAGTTAATAGTATGACAAAGAAAAAGATTTTGGTTGATCACATAAAGGAGATATGAGTATGAAAAAATTGATTGCATCATTTTCTCATATCAAATATTCTCTCAAGTTACACTACAGTTTCTGATCACTATTAGTTCACATCAAAGTTTATGCATATTCATAGAATGTATGCAATTTTGGTATTTGTGACTTGATTGATCGAAAATTTGATGTTTTCTTATTTGGTTATGTATGGACATGTTTGATACTTGGCTATTTTTCATATGCAATCAAGTGATTGTTTTATAACATACAGCTGGATTGATTCATACGTGTAAAAGGATTGATACATATTTAATTGGATTGAATCACGTAAAGTTGGATTGATCTGTAAGGTTGTGTTCGTCATATAGAATGAAATAAAATAAAGTTGGCTTGTTTTAAATGGTATGGCGTACTGTTGCAAGTGTTTTTGAGGCATGATTGGTATTACATTTGATGCTTTCAGTATTGAATATCAAGAATAAAAGGCACACTTGCCTTGTGAATATACATTTGCAAGTATTAATTGTGGTTATATCACTTGCATTTAAGGAATATCACTATTTTATTGCCATTATAGTTTTCAATTCTCAGTTTATCGACGTCTAATTATATGTCATGTTATATAGTATTCATGCTTGATATTAAGAAGTATGATCGTTTCACCCAAGAAAGGATAATTTTGAATGATAACCTAAAGAAAAAACTTGGGTTTTGCATGGCGAATTATTTGGATAAACTTTTTGTTTTAATATGAGGAAATGTCATGCTATATGAAGTTTAGATCTTGCAAATAAGGATAATTAAATTTTGAGGAACATATTGATAGCATTCATAATTCTATAGTTAACTAATTTTTCCAGTTTTGAACTATGCTGCTATGATGTCTATTTACATAATGTTGTAGTACAAATTAATTTGTGATAAAATTAGGCGATAAGGATCATTTTCTAAGCTTTCTTTAGACGCTGAATTCATGAAAATATATTGAGAATTGAATTTTTGTTGAATTTATGAAGTTGAAACAGATGCACAGGAATTTTCCTGACAGTTTCTGCATTATGAATAAAGATTGTTGAATGACTCACTTAAAGATCTTAAAATGAACTGAATTTTTGATATGTTGAGCATATACGTGTCTTCGTGAATTCTGCAAAGTTTCGTAATTATTGGATGTATAGATTATTTGTGAGAATTTTATTAGTGATCTGTGTTCAGGAAAAGTATGTGCTGACAGATTTTCTGAGTAACCTTGTAGGTCAATTTTCAGATTTTTTAATTAGCTATAAAACGACTCATTAATTTTTCTGTTTGAAGATTAATGACTCTAGTTTGTTTGCATTAAATTTGATGCTAATCCGACTTATAAATTAATTATGGTAAATTCTCAAGTAATCACATATCATTGCTGGAAATTTCTTTACAGTTTTGTGCATTTAGACTTATACTGTGAAGTACATTAGGAGCACGCCTTGAAAGTTCTTTTACACTTTTTTGTCACAGTGTTTCTAATCATAAGGTTATTGGTGCACTATATATTTTGAAGTAGCAAAGTAGTGAGTGTTTGCCCAAGTGGGAGAAGTGATGTAAAGTTTTGGGCTTCACACTCAATACCTTATTATCTTGTATTTTGATAAAGCTCATTTAGGTTTTGGAGCATACTTGGAATTCTTTTCTGGGTTTTGACGCATTGAAGTTTTTTGAGTACTAATAAGCATACTTGAAACTGTTTGGATGACTGACTGTTTCGTTTTGGCTACTAAAGATCTTACCATGCTTATTTGTATTGCTTAAAGAAAATTGAATCGGTGTTTAAGATACAAGTGGAATAAAGTTGAATGCCTCCATTACAGTCTTTGGTTTTTCTCATCTACGTGCAACTTAAATGTAAAGTGTTGTTTGAGAAAGAATTGAATAAATTAAATTTGAGCTCTAACTCTAAGGATTGGACTGCGATAAAGTTTTATAATGTATTAATTCATTTTATATGGTATTGATCCATTTTTGTAACATGCAAAATATATGTTTTGATGAGTGGGAGCGTTTAATGATCTTCTTTGAGGATGTATTCAGTAATTTGGATATTTTTGATTAATCGCTTAACAATCTAGTTTTGCATTAAGGATTTTAAGGCTAATAAGAACAAAGTTTGGTTTACGTATGTTATATGTTCTTATTATTTCATGCAGTTTTGTTCAAATCTTCAGTAGTTAATCAATGACTTTTGCTTTTTCAATTGAAATTTGTGATTGCTAATAAGCATTTGGATTTTGGTTCATGCTTGTAAGGGAGAAGGGAAAAGAAAGAATTTTTCCAGTGGTTCATTGATTCATTGAATAAGGTTGTTTCATACTTGTTACAATTATGGTTATGCCGTTAAGTTTTGATATGTAGAATTAGTGGGAGCTGAGTTTTATTCCACTCAATTTCATTAGTTTTCTTGGAGACAGTTCAATTATTTTGTCTATTGCTGTTTGGTTCGGTTCTTTTATTGGATTACGTGACTTCAGTTTTATGTTTATTATTCTTTGACAAATGAATCCAGTAACATGTCATCATGCAGTATAGCTAGCTACAGTCACTGCATAAGACATGAATTCATGCCAGTGTCATTAAGGAGAGATCTTGGTAATCTCTTAAGGAAGGGCTTATGAATGAAAGTGATCTTTGTAAACACAAATTAAGTTTTGTCATGATCATTCTGTGTCCTAGTCTTGATGGAAGCCTTATGTGATTTTGCAAGCTTATATGTGTGGTTGTAAGAATCTTGGATGTTATAAATTCAATGTGTTCCGACAGTTCCATGTAAGTTTACATTTTTGACAGTGGCTTGGTTTAGGAATAGAGTGATGTTGAGTTCTACATGGCCATACAGTGATCAACTTTGAAGCCTTGATGATTATTTGACCAAGTGGGAGAATGTAAGACGTTGGATTATTCCAATTACCTACTTAAGTGGTCTTCTAATCATCATAGGGTTGTCTTGGGCTCAATATTGATCAAGGACTCAATTACCACTCGGCCCGTAGCCTTTGTATGAGTGTTTAAGTTAAATACATGGGCCACAGGGATTCCTAATTAAATATGGACTAGGGTTTTTATTTCCTAATGCAATAAGGACTGCTTGAGAGTTTTTCTTGATGGAAGAGACTCCTAGGCAGATGCATATAAAACACAAGTGCCCCTGCTCAACCGATCAAGCCAATCCACACAAAAGAATTCACCCCATCTAGAATGAGTGTATGAAGGGATCGGATTGAGGAGATGTGCTCTTGTATATTCTTGATGTGTGTTCTATCATGTGCAGTCAATAAAGTTTACATTTCAACTGACACAATCCTTTTCAGGAATAACACGGGATGGCTTGTTGATGAGAATGAAAACATCCCAATGGCACGAGGTTATTGATTTGAATCTTACTGGCGTGTTTCTGTGCACACAGGTGTGTAGTTTAGGGCATATGTTGATCTAGTAATTGTAGTTGTTCTAGCTTAGAATTGTCTGATCTTTTTAGCATGGTTCGTGCTTTTTGCAGGCTGCAGCGAAAGTTATGATGAAACAGAGAAAGGTAATCAAATTCTTTCTTCCTCTCTTTTATCATGTCAATGTGAAAATCCTATTTTGCTTCTAGATCCTTAGTCTGTTCATCATATTTCAGGGAAGAATAATCAATATAGCATCTGTTGTTGGTCTTGTTGGCAATGTTGGACAAGCCAACTACAGTGCTGCAAAGGCCGGAGTAATTGGCTTTACGAAGAGTGTTGCAAAGGAATATTCAAGCCGGAGCATTAATGTATGTGCATGTGATTCAAGGTTTTTAATTAATTAATTTTATAATCTGTTTTTGGCGTGTGGGGCTTGCCTGCTAATACGTGTAACCCCACTCCACATTTAGCAATGGCTATGTGGTTTGTTTCATGACATTAAACGTTCAAGCAGATATATTTTTAAATTTCTAGCATATTTCCAGTCTTGCATGGTGGGCCTAAAGCAGTTATCCATCTAAAGCTTTCTTTTTTCCATAGGTGAATGCTGTAGCACCTGGTTTCATTGCATCTGATATGACTGCCAAGCTTGGAGAAGACATAGAAAAGAAGATCTTGGGAACCATCCCCCTAGGTGAGAATAGTCAGTTGGCTACTAGTTATTTAAGCATTATTATCAAAATCCATCATAGTTAATGTGAATTATTGAGAAACTGCTCGTGTTGGTTATATAACTTAGATGAGAGATATAAATGTTATTGAGTCTTTGGATTGGGATTATTGAAATTTGATTGATTCTCTAATTCTTCTTCCCTGATTTGCCTAAACTTAAAGCCTGATATTTGAAGACTTACATATAAATTAGAGAAAATAAATCAGTTTTATAATTCTTTCAGGGCGATATGGTCGACCTGAAGAAGTCGCAGGACTGGTGGAATTCTTAGCACTCAATCCTGCCGCCAGTGAGGCTTTTCTTTATATTCCATTCTTGGTCGGCTTCTAGTTTCAACCAGTAATTGAACAGAAGAGTAGAAGGATAATATATATATTTTTTCGTTTAGCAAAGGTTGTTAAAATATACTCTTGACACTTGTGAACAGTGTAAGAGAAACAAGACTTGATAGGAATTATTTTTGTGTAGTGGTTTCAGTCTCCAGATGATACTAAAGCGTTCTACTGTACTACTAGCCGAAATTTTCAGGCTGTGTATCGTTTATATGGGTTGCCTATGAAGTCATTTGTTATTCTCTGTGTGGAGGTAGAAAATCTGAGAGTTTTTATCAAAAATAGCCAAAATTTACCCCATACTTTCATAAATGTCCATTTTGATAAAAACTTTCAAAAATAGCCAAAAACTCACGTAAATAGACTCAAATGCCCTCAAAACTCAAACCCACATAAACCTAAAAAGCAAAACCCTATTCTAACAATTGTTTGGCAGACCTCTACCCTTCGTGTGTGCAGCAGATTCGCAAGGAGACAAGCACACCAAGTTACTTGCGGCAGGACTCCTCATTGTAAAGCATCAAACATTTGAATTCTTTTGGTGACTGTGCATCACTATTGCATACTCTTGGTTGCCAAACAATAATTAAAGTTATAGTTGTTCATTTTATCTATGGATTTCGTAAATAAACATTCAAGTAAAGGGAATTAAATTTTACTAGTGAGAAAAGAAAAAAAAAATCAACAAGTCGAAAATTTAAAAGGAATTTTTTGTTTGTTTTGTAGTTGCATAATTCTTCAATCTGTAGCTATACTTTCTTCGTTGGTCTGATAGGCTCCTTGCCTTCGGTTTGTTGTACTATCGGTGCCCTTGCGTTATTGCAGGGCTTTCTTTGTTTGTAATTGTTTGGGGGATCCCCCTTTTGTTGGCTCCTTCAGCCATTGGTTTTGCTTCATGTAGCTTTGGTTTTCTTAAATGATTTCATTTATAAAAAAATTATTTTGGAATATCCTCTTCAGATTTTGAGTTTCTTTTGCTTGTTAGGTTTATGTGGGTTTAGGTTTTGAGGGCATTTGAGTCTATTTACGTGAGTTTTTGGCTATTTTTGAAAGTTTTTACCAAAATGGACATTTATGAAAGTATATGGTAAATTTTGGCTATTTTTGATAAAAACTCAAAATCTGAAGCCTATGGCTTTGCTTTTAACCACTTTGGGTTTAGGCAAATCTTTTAACCACTTTGTAAAGCTATTGGTCGGAAGGCCACGTGGCCCTCCTTTGGGTTTGAACAAATCTTTTAATAGTAAATTGAGCTTAGACCCATAAAATTCATTTTAAATCACTTACAACCCTTTCCTTTAGTTTTCTATTTAAAATACCCAATTTTTTCAAATAATACCCGATGACTAGGATCCAACTAAGCAAGTTACCTAATATAACTTAAAATCTGATTTATTGTATTTTTCGGATTCCAAACCTACCCATATTTATAAGTTAATGTGTTATGAGAGGGTGTAACTAATGACACGTTGAATTTGGAAAGATCTCCAAATAGTTGTAATGGATGTAGGAATTAATTTAGAAACTTATTTGAAATTAAATATTAAATTCCATATTAAAGTATTAGTAATCTATTTTTGAATTAATGTTGTTTTCCTTTTATGAATTACAACCAGTAATCTATTTAACTTATTAGTAATTTAAATTCAATATTAAATTTAGGAATTAATGTTGTTTTCCTTTTATGAATTATACGACTAGTATTCTATTTTATTATAGTTTTATGAATAATAGTGTACATTCTAATTATGTTAAAAAATAATTTGATAATTTATTTATTATTTGTTTTTTGAAAAACATTTTTTTTAATGAACCTATTTTTTCATATGTACATTATTGGATACGTAATTTACTTCTTTTTTTTTGTTGTTGCAATTTTAGGGGAATGGCAACCAAAAGAAATGAGGTGATTGCTATGCTATTAATAGGGAGTTTTAATTGCAATTATGGCAGTTAATGAAATGCTTGGAATAAATTATAAATAAAATATGAAGTCTGATGGCAAGGATGTAAAAACATAGGAATACTATGACCTATTATATCTTAAGTTTGAAATTGGGTTTTACACATAGATTTATAGAATGATGGGTATATGTCTAGGAAATAGAAATTGTAGGGACCTATATCAGACAAGCCCTATTTTCTATTACACCTCCCTGTTTTCTTCTAAGTTTACAATGGCGTCTGCATAATAATAACGTCCGAACATCCGCATAGGAGAATAACTATATATCTACAACCGCATAGGAGAATTTCTGTGTACATATAACTTTGAAGCACTTCAAACGGTGGTCCTCATACGACCAAAAAAACAAAACGGTGGTCCTCCTCCTACTGCATAAAGCCATTGAGAATATAAATCACTTGCTTGCTGTTTATTTTATGCGATCTTCAAAAAAGCAAGTTGCCAATACCATGAACAAAGACCAAAGTTTTCTGACGAGGTTTCAAAGAACTTTTTTGGGTCAATAGGGTTCACAGGACAGAACTTTATAGCTAATGGTTGGCAATATTAAATTTGTAAAGGTAGAAGTTGTTAGAGTGATTGTAAATTTTTATTTTTTTTATGCGGGTTAAGTTTTTTATGTGGTTGTAACTTATAATTCGTATTTTCTTACTTTACAAGCTTGGTTAAGTTTTTTTTTAATTTTTTTTTGTATAAATAATATTTAAAAAGCGAGAATCGAGTGCAGGAATAAATGATCTTAATAATTTAATTAGAGATATAATTAACCATTGGATTACAAGGCCCTTAGGCTTGATCAAGTTTATTTTGAGGAAAAACAAAGATATAATTTTTCTTTTTTTGGTCTTGCACCTCTCGCTTTCATAGATGTGATCTTATCTCTCTTTTTTCGGTTCGTATTGTGACCTTATCTCTTGTCTTCTAGAAATGCTGGTTTCGAAATTGCAGATTGGTTTGTTTGTTCTTCACATGTATTACGAATAGGGTAAAACTGCTTCTTCTTTTTAAGAAAAAGAAAATTTGAAGTTGAAAAAATTCATAGAGATTAATATAGAACATTGATCAGGCTTGCCAAACAAACATTGAAATTCTTTGTAGAGATATATATGTAGTCTACAGTCTGCTTATGAAACGGTGACCCATGTCGTTTTTCTAAAGTGCTCTATTATCTATAGTTAGGAGACTCAGAATCACTCTTTTTTGTTAAATTATTACATAATCCACATAGAAAACGTAATTGGACTTTTGTTGATTGATGATCAAATGTATTTGATTTCTACATGTAATTGTTCTTTTATTTATTTACATTTGATAGGAACTATAACAACAACTATTCATAATATGAATCATGAAGAGCAATTGGAAAATTAATCCGGCCTACACATCCTAGGTAATATGTGTACCGCCACGACTTGTAACATCGGTGGTGGCTCCACAACCCAAATCCTTGGTGGCGGCGCCGCGACATCAACCACCACAATCCTAGTCCCGTTAGCACAAACCACACAAACTCTCCCCCTCCCGGCACAAACTTGCTCAGCCTCTCTCAACACAACCGAGTCCATCACCACTTCCCAACAATCATTTTCATCAACATATTTGCTCAACACTCCTTTACTCTCATCCACCACATACATCGCATCATGGTCATGATGATGATGATCATCATCATTGATGGATGTAGCAGTTGGTCCATTCCATCCACCAAGCATGCCTTGAGGCATGTCTTGCCACGTGTCCTTTTCGACATCATAAACAGCCCCTTCCTTGATAGCATTGCCCTTCACATTCACCATCCAAAGCTTCCCTCTATACCCAATTGCCTCCACAGCCTCCCTGCTAAACCTCCCATCTTTAAGCCCTGCCTTCTTAACCCATGATGCAGAAACCTCCTTCCTCCTCATGTCCCACTCTTCCATCGATCTCGCAACGTCCCCTCTGTAAGTTGTCCCCATCCCACTCGCCACATACACTTTGCCCCCCACAGTTCCGGCAGCACACCAACGGCGCGGCTTGGGCAGCGGGGGGCCGAAGGACCACTGGTTGGACAGTGGTTGGAACACAAGAGGACGAGGCAGCGCGGGTTTGAATTGGTGGTTGGTGGCGGCGACGAGGACAAGGCAGCCGGAGACGGACAACGTCTGGATGGGGAGTTTTCGAGAGAGGAAGGCCGGGTGGCGGTGGAGGAGGTGGAGAGGAGGGTCGGAGGGAGGAGAAGGGAGAGATGTCCACGTGTTTGATATTGGGTCTAGTGAGGAGAACTGAATGGGGGAATTGGGGTTGTGATCAGGTGGAGGAGAGAGAAGAGCGTATAGAGAGAAAAAAGGAGGGAAGGAAGGAGAGTAGATTAGGCGCCTCCATGAGTGGCAAACAGAGAAGAGAATGGAAGGGTTGATTTTTGCAAGGCAGAGCTGTGCAAGGTGGTTTGGTAAGCCTGGCAACGGCAAAGTCTCATTGGAAGAGGCTTGAGTTTGATTGTGTTTTTTGTGTTTTGGTTTTTGTATGGCTTCTTGATCCATTGAGATTCATTCAAGCATTGGTGTGGGATGAGAATGCACTTAATTTTTGGTGTTTTTTTCAGTTCTCTGGTACGTTTATGTAGAGATGGGTATTTGGAATGCGTCTTGTGTTCCTTTTTATATCTATCCTCTTGTGAGTTCATCACTTTATAGGGATCACGTGTGCAAATTGATACTTGGATTTTTGGTGCCGTTTGGTTTCCCCAGTAGCCAAAGATTAATGCACCTGTATATTGTATTTAAATTTTTTGGGTAAGAAAGAAATAAAGTTTATTTGGACCACATTTAAATGTGGTACAAATAACATTATAGTCTCTCCAACATGATCATTTTCACATTATAAAACATCATAATATGAATTTCGACTTAGGACACATGATAATACATTTAAGTTCCATTTTAGATGGGGTATTCAAAAGAAAATATTCGAATTTGACAACAAAACTAAATTTACTAAAGAAAAACTAGAAAGTATTATATTGAATGAATTGGAAATGGATTTGAAATAACTATATGTATTTGAAATCCATTTGTTTTCTTCATTTCCTTTTTATTCGAATCTTGGCATACATGAATGATAGCAACCTAAACAAATAATTTAATGCTATATTGCCATATAAATCTCTAAATTTGGAAATACTCCATTCAAATGAACCTTATATATTCGCTTAAGTTTATAAATAAATAAATAAAAGTCTATCGCATACGCTCCCATAGAGAAACTAACAATTGTGAGTAAAAGATTATCTTTAGAAGCATCCATTTTTTATATTTTTTTTATATCAATGGGTTAGGTGATTCTCCCAACCAAAAGTAAAATATTCGGCTGGATAATTAAAGCACAATCATATCTAACAGTCTAGAAACAAAACAAAGTCAACATGAACTAGCTTGATGCACGTAAGCCCTCAGTCTCCTGACTTCGAGCAAAAAGTTTTGAATGGATTTTAGCTGAAAAAAGATAGCAAAATTATAAATTTTGTGTGTGTATTTGCTTTACTTTATTTTTCTCTAGAATATGTGTGCGTGGATTGCGTAGTCCATCAAGAAATAAAGTCTTGAAGTGACCGAGGGGTTTACCTCAGTGGTGAGGTCTCTACACCTTTCCTCCCTTGGTCTCCTATTCGAATCCCCTCCCCAATACAATGTATCTATTGCTAATTCTCAAAAAAAAAGTTCTTTGAAGTATTTTTACACAACATAATTTATTTACAAAATTGTGCGGAGAGTACTAGAAGCAATAAAGACATTGAGCTCATTATCAAACTTTCCAAAAGGTTCACAAACCAAGAGCTCTGTAAAAGCTACTTGCGTCACTCTCCACCAAAAGGATGAAAACAATGGATATGGGGTGGGTTTAGGCCGATTTGGGTCGATTAATTAGCCATTTTTGTTTATGGATTAACTAATCAAACGTTGTCAACGAAATCTAGCTCAGTGGAAAAGAGTCGATTTGCAGACCATTGGTCTTAAGTTCGAATCTTCATGGCATTTTGATAGTGTATGTTGTGTGAAATTCTCTCATTTTTAATTTAGACCATCGCTCGTATCAATGAATACAAAAACTCATCAACCTAAAAATATCATTTTGGATTAAAACTAGGGGAGAATTTAAGCAAAGGCATATCACTTATGGGCGGTTTGGTTCTGATGGTTTAGGAGCGAGGGGGATTCGTGTTTAGTGGTTTAACTCAATTACCATACAAAGTCATAACATTTTTTAGTTTCATTTTCTAGAACTTGCTTTCACACACTTTCAGTCATGTGAAATGAGAACAGTTTATACTTGAAAGTTGAAACAAACACATCAATTATTTCTTTTTATAATTGGAGAACAGTACATGGTTACACTGCTGTTTGGAGTTGTTGGGATCGGGGAGTCTCATGGGTTCACACAGTCACTTAAAAAGTTAAAAAGTTTCTTTAACTCAATGGAAACTCCAATTTGGACCACTGAAAGAGGAATAGCGAGTGCATATTATTATTATTATTGTTAATTTCGAAAAAAGATATATCCCAAACCCTAGCTAAAAGAAAAACTCTCTCTCTCTGAAAGCTTAGCCGCCGCCCCCCTTTGGGGGTTGGTGGCCATTTCCTTTGGTGCAACCCGTCCTGTTTCTACTCCCTTTCCTTCTTCTCATCCCTCCTTTCCTTTGCCTCCCGCTTCCCCTGTTGGGGTTTTATTTTACTTTTCCACGCCTTTTTCTCTTGCTTTGCTTTAGTTTTGGCTTTTGGTCCAGATCTCTTCTTACCCATCTTTCTACTGCTACTGTGGCTGATTTTGGGTGGGTTCGTGGTTTTCTGGTAGCTCTTTCGGCGGTCGGCGCGGTGGTGGGCTCTGTTTTGGTGCTCCTGTTTAGATCTACTCAGATCTATTCGTTTCCCCGGGACTGCTCATCGGCCTGGTCGGCTTGGGTGTTCTCGGCTCTCCCTGGAGTTGTCGAGCTTGCGGTACAGATCTGTTTTTCTGCAGTTTTCTTGCGGTTTTTTAGTGCTTCAACTCGTTTTGCGAGTGTTGCTTGTTCAGTCTCTTCTTGTATTTGCTTGTAAGAGTTTAAGTTTTGTTGTATTTGTAGTTTGGGTGCCTTGGCGTTTGGCTTTAGGCTGTTACTGTTCGATGCCGGAGTTTTCCTGGCCTGCGGTGTTTTTACCGCTTTATCTCTGGTCCTCTGTGGCCATGACTGGAGTGCCCGATTTTTTCGGTGTCCTCCCTCTCTGGACTACTGTCCAGTACTGTTCTCTCTGGCCTGCTATGGCCATGTCCGGAGTGCCCTTTGCTTCCGGTGTCCTCCTCCTTTGGACTACTGTCCACATCTGTATTAACCCTTTATGGGTATCTGTAACCGTTTTGGTTCTTGTTCTGGTCTGTATGGCTTTTAGCCTGGTGCTTGATTCATGAATACAATATCGCTTATTCTCAAAAAAAAAAGCGAGTGCATATTGTTGGATGAACAACAATCAGTATTACACTAATAATTTAATTTAACAATTAAATTAAACAACAAATAAAATACCGAAATTAAACAAGGCAGTAAAATAAAAATTGACGGTTCTTGCAGAATTGCAATGTCCTTGAAACAAAATTTCGCCCCTACTCAGTGCTTGTAGTTTTGCAGGCATCTGCTCCACCAAGTACAACTCTCTAAATCAAAGTCCTAGCACTAGGGCTTTGATTTCTTGCTAAATTTGTGTGTTTATCTCTTAGGCTATACAGGAATGATGATATAAATGTCCGCTGCGAATTTGATATATTCAAGTGATTGGCCTAACTTCTATTGAATAAAATGCCAATTTTCTTTTTGGGCCTAATTTCATTTTCTTATTTCCTAAAACAAAAACCCACAGTATGCAGAGTTAGCTGACAAATGTTTACACTTTGGAAATTACAGCACTTGTTATCGTCATGCTGACGTTCCCAAACCAAAGCACAACGTCGCATATAATAAAAAGGCGATATATAAAGCCTTTTTTTTTTTGGTCTTAAACCTAAGTTGGAGTACCTATGCCAATAATCCCTCTTGGTGGATAATTTATAAACACTAAAATATGAGCTAAAACCTCTTCTGTAAGTCCTTAAAGAGACCTTTGTACCCATCCCAACCTCCCCTAAACTTTTTGTTTTAAAAAAAGAGGTGACATATAAAAAGTGCCCAAAATTTAAGGTACCATATATAATATATTATTCTATATATGTGGTAGCTTTCAAGTTTCAACTTTGAAGCCCTTCAAAAGGTGGTCCTCCTCGTGCATAAAGAACCGTTGAGAATATAAATCACTTGCTTGCTGTTTATTTTATGTGATCTTCAAAAAAGCTAGTTGCCAATACCATGAACAAAGACCAAGACCAAAGTTTTCTGACAAGGTTTCAAAGAACTTTTTTGGGTCAACAATAGGGTTCACATGACTTTATAACTAATGGTTGGCATTGTTAAATTTGTAAAGGTGGATGTTGTTGGAGTAGTTGTTGTGGAGTAGTTGTTGTTGCTTTTTTTTTTTTTTTTTTTTTTGGTCTGAATCATGAGATGGTCCTGGATGGGCCCCAACTATGGGTGGCACCTGTTGTTGTTGCCTTTAAATTAGCTAATGGTTGGCAATATTAAATTATTGGCTTATTTTCTTACTTTACAAGCTTGGTCAAGTGTTTATTTATTTATTTATTTTTATATAAGTGATATTGAGAAAGAGAAAATTCAAAATGAGACTTCTAACATAGGGATAAATATTTTTAATCACTTAATTATAAATCCATTGCGCTTCATCAAGTTCATTTCAAGGAAAAATAAAGAGATGTTTTTTCATTTTTTTGGCCTTTGCACCTCTCACTTGCTTTCATGCATGTGATCTTATTTCTTGTCTTCTTGATTTTGTTTTCATGTTGGTTTCGAAATTGTTGATTGGTTTCTTCTCCACAAATAGGGTAACTGCCTTTTTCTTGTCAAATTTGAGCAAATTAATATAGAAAATAGAACATTTATTCAATACTTGTCAAACTAAACATTATTGGAATTCTTTGTAAAGATATATTGTTTTTCTAAATTACTCTATTATTTAATTAAGGAACCCTGGATCAATTTTTCTTTTGTTACACTAGAGGAAATAAAACTTTAGACCTTCCTAACATATTTATTATTCCGGATTCCGAGCCTTTACATTTAAAGATTGTACATTTATCTATATTTCACAAAATTTTGATTATCCTATATACAGCCGTGGCATATATCTTATTCATTCTTTGGAGTGAAAACATAGAAAACATAAAATAGATAGAGGAGTTGCAGGCAGTTTCAATATTGTTTAAGTTGAAGAATAAAAAAACGTTGACCTTTTCTTTTTCACACACAAACGCACAGTTTTAAACAACAACATCTTCTTTTAACACAAATACAAATGACGGGAGGTTGCATGCAAAAATTGAAATAGAACATCATGCATGTAGTGTGGTATGTAAATGGATTTGTTCGTGCCTACTAGTCTTTGGGAAACAATAGTTCCTCTTTTATTTTAGACATAAACCCACCAAATTATTAACTTTTATGAAAAACTCAAATTTCAAATTTATAGATTATGTCATCTACCTATTTTTTTTAGAAATTTTGGAATTCCATTTATAATTTAGCTAAAAAAACCACTAGTCACAAAAGGTTAATACAAAAAAGTCACAAAGAGTCATTACAATAATAGAGTAATCGAACATCAAAATTAAGACAATATGGTGCGCCTCCACTAACGATTACGCAAGATCGAACACTCAGGCATAAGTATCTCAACTAAGATTGCAAACTTAGAACCAAAAAAAAATAAAGATTGAAAAAAATAAGGGTAATGCTAGGCTTACCACAATTTTCATACCACATTTGTACCACATCTCTAATAGAGGTGGAGCCCACTAATATAACGGGGCCCATCTCTATTAGAGAGGTGGTACAAATGTGGTATGAAAATTATGATAAGCCTAGCATTTTCCAAAACATAAAGCCATAAAAATACAAATAAAATTCTCACAAAAGAGAGGTGGAAAATTCTCACAAAAGGAAAGGTGAAAAACTCTCACAAAAGGAGAGGTGAAACTACAAAGAAAACTCAAATAGTCTTTGCGACTTATTCCAAACATAAAGAAACCGTAAAAAGGATGGTAGTAGAGATCCGACACCAAAACGCATATGAGTATGTCATCTACCTTACTTGTCAAATCCCTTATTTTTAGCATTTATATTTGATTCCTTTTAATTTGGAAACCTATTCAATAATAAAACGTTTCAACCAAATAAATCAATGAACACACCAATATACATATATAACAATTTAATACACTTAATACATATGTTCAATAATAATATACATAAATAATAATAATATTATAGCTAAACAAACGAAGAAAATATACCTAATACAAATTAATATTTTTTCGCCTAAAAAGTATTGATTAGGTAATTGTCCCTTGGAAAATTATGATGATATATGCAAAAACAATTTTTTTTTTTTTATAAAAAAAACCCTACATATCTAATGATAGGTAAATAGATACAATTTATGTAGAAAAAATAAGTACATTATTTAGATATAAAAAGATAGGTGCCTAATTCATAAACTAAAATGAAAAGATAAGTACATTATTTACACTTTTATTATATAGGTAAAAATATATAGATACACTATTTATCTATATGCATCCCTAATTTACCTAGATTATATAAGTAAATTATTTACCTATAATTGTTTCCGTTTTTTGCTAAGACAATGTATATTAACTTACCTATATTTTTAAGTATAATGATTTGCTTATATTTGAAAATACAATTAAAAATACGTACATGATAATTTTGAATTGCTTGCCTCCTTCTCTAGAAGGATCTCCTTCCTGCAAATCACGGTTTGACACATGTGCAAAAATAATTCATCAAAAACCACAAAAAGAAAAATTCATGCACACATGTCATCCAATCACTGGCAGGAATGTTGGAGTTCTACTTAAAAGGGAAGGAAGTATTTTCCTTAAAAGAATAAGTAAATTAATTTATAAACGAAAATTGAATTAAAGAGAATTGGTAAGAATTTGATGGAATGAAAATTGAATATATTGCAACAAAAATAAAATAAAATTCCCACGCCAAAAGAAGACAAAGGAACTAAATTAATTGTAAAAGAAACAAATAAGAACATTAAATGCCACCAATTTGGCAAAAATAAACATTAAATGACACCAAATCAGTTGAAAAATAAGTTAACAATATAATAAGAAATCAACATAATTAATTGAGGAAATATAAACTGTAATGAGGGGTACTTTTGGAATCTAAAAAGTACAATAAATTAGATTTTGAACTTGATTAGGTAACTTATTGAGTTGGTTGCTAGTCAGAGTTTTATTTATAGAAAAATAAGTTGATGGGTTGCAGATAAGAACAAATGAATTTCAAAGGGAAAAGCCAAATTTTTTGAGGCACAATTACTTTCTATCACAATCAAAATGCAATTAATAAGCACATGGGGTGACACCACAGTGGAAAAAAGTTGATCAAATTCTCCCCCTCCCCCTTCCTAGCGAATGACAAAAAAAAAAGGTAATTAATAAACAATTTCATGTAAACGCAGAGAGGAGGCTGGGATGGAAACCAAACAAGAATATATCTTTTTTGAAAAAATAACAGGAAAAGATTAGCTTTTACAACTCAAATCCAATAAAAACTAACTGTATAAAAAGTCAAATAAAACAGTAACATGGTGAGAGCCTAGAAGTAGGAAGACCGGCATTTAAATGGAATTAGATACCTATTTATTAATTCAACACAATCAGAAAATTAAATACAACATATAAATTTTGAATTATAAAAATCTTAAATTTTGTCGAGGCAAGCATTTGACACTTTGACCTTAAGACGATTTACGCCTCACATTAATACTTACGATTGCTGGCGTTCATCTCCCACCACCACTACAAAATTCATCTACCTTGTAAAACCAACCCGACCTCACATCACACTCTTTCTTCTAATTAACATTTTTAATTTAATGAATATTTAACAATTAAAATGTAATGGAGGTTGTGACCCTTCATACATTTTTAATTTAAAATTTTGAATAAGTTCGTCTTCAATGTTTATTACATCTCAGTGTGGAATTGGAATCATAAAACAGTGTTGGTGGACTTTACGACCACTTTGATCACAAACTGCATAATTTTGAAAGCTGATAATCTTCATTCATTCATTGCTGCATCAATGGCTACTTCTTTAAACCCCATGCTGCACGATGCTTCTTCTTCCTCCTTTTACCGGTGTAGCTATCACTCATTCTTGAGTTTCAGAGGCGAAGATACACGCAAGGGCTTCACTGATAACCTTTATAGGGTCTTGGAGCTGGCAGGAATCCACACGTTTAGAGACGATGATGAAATCGAGAGAGGAGCAGATATCGCAGCAGAGTTTAACAAAGCAATAAATGAGTCGAAAGTATCGATAATCGTCTTCTCCCAAAACTATGCTTCCTCAAGGTGGTGCTTGGACGAACTGGTGAAGATAATGGAACGTAGAAAACATAATGATGGCCATATTGTTATGCCGGTTTTCTATCCCATGTCAGGAACCATCCCATGTCAGGAACCAGAGAGGGAGCTTTGCAGATGCATTTTCTAGACATGAAGAGCGCTTCAAGGAGGAGATGAACAAGGTGGAGGAATGGAGAAGAGCGCTTAAAGATGCTGCAGATCTGGCAGGGATGGCTTTAAAAGATAGGTAAAATTCTATGCATATATGCACTTTAATTTGTAAGCATCAGATTTTTCATTAATTTTGACATGTTTTAAAATATTAGGTTCAACTTTAATTGGTTTAAAATACCTTAGCACCACATTTTATCAAGAAGATTTCAATTTATTTCATATCCTATACTCAATTTGCATTAGCACGAGGCTTTCATATATTCATTTCAACTGATAATCTATTAGGAAAAATTAATAAACATGATCTTATTTTGCTTTCTATACTTTGATATGATCGAAAATTCATAGGTATGAGTGGCAGTTATCCAAGACATTGTTAAAGAGATTGGAAATAAGTTGAATCCGAAGGTATTGAATGTTGCTCCCTATGCTGTTGGAATAGATGATCGCGTGTAAGGCATAAACATGTGGTTAGAAGATGGATCAAATGCTGTTGGTGTAGCTGTGATCTATGGGATGGGAGGAATTGGCAAGACCACCATTGCCAAAGCTGCTTATAACCGCAACTTTGGAAGATTTCAAGGCAGCAGCTTTCTTGCAGATATTAGAGAAGCTGCAGAACAGCCCTATGGTTTCGTTCGCTTGCAAAGGAAACTTCTTTCAGATATCCAAAAGGGGAAAGCAAAGAAAATAGACAACATAGATGAAGGAATAATCAAGATCAAACATGCTGTATGTAACAAAAGACTTCCTATTGTTCTCGATGATGTGAACGATTTGGATCAATTTAATGCAATTCTTGGAATGAGAGAATGGTTTTATCCAGGAAGTAAAATTATCATAACAACCAGACATGAACATTTGTTAAAAGCTCATGAAGGTTGCACAATGATTGAGGTTGAAGAATTGAATGAGTATGAATCACTTGAGCTTTTCAGTTGGCATGCCTTCGGACAACCCCAGCCTATCGAAGGCTACATGGAACTTTCAAGACCTGCAGTAGAACATTGTGGAGTAATTCCATTAGCTCTTCAAGTTCTGGGATCTTCTTTATCTGGGAAAGAAGTAGACGTATGGCATAGTGCATTACAGAAGTTATGTGAAATTCCTAATGTCAAGATTCAAAAAATTCTTAGAATAAGCTATGATTCTCTGCGAGATGATCATGACAAAAATATATTCCTCCATATAGCCTATTTCTTCATTGGAAAGGAGAAGGATACAGGGACTGAACGAATGCGGCATATTTAGCATCTTCCTTCCTGGGAGCAAAATTCCAGATTGGTTCAGCTACATAAGCATAGGTAACTTGGTGTTGTCGATTGTTGAACCTGCAAATCCTAACGTCAAGATTCGAGGCTTAAACGCATGCGTTTTATATGCACGACGCCCTGATCATAAGGGTGATGAACGTGTTGCCAGTGAACACTTTGTTAAGGTGAGCAATGAGACCAAGGGTCGCATGTGGACCTATTCCCCTGTGGCAATGGCTCTTCCAAGAGAAAACCAAGACATGTTATGGCTGAGCCACTGGATTTTCGGGGACGATGAGTTGGAAGGCGGGGAAGAACTACGCATTTCGGTGAAGTCAGGTTTGTGGGCAAAGGAGTTCGCGATCCAACTTGTGCATGAAGAAGAAAATAAGGGTAAGGGTGTTGGATCGCATGGTGAAGATATAGTAACACTTCCTTGGAACCAAAATGTTGTTAAGGCTGGAGATGTGCCAGGATCAGTTTCAGCATCAAAATCTGAGATGTGAAGGGGCAAATACTTTCTATGCAATCATAGGTATCGAATTCATCAAGCTCAATTCAGAAGGTGCCAGGCGAACTCAGCTTTTGGTGACTATTCATACAAGCCAGGGGCCTCCTTTAATTTTGATAATTTCTTATTTGCCCACGAGGTTGATATTAGTGAGAAGAAATTGAGGTATGTTCCAAACGCATTCACTAATAAAACCTATCCAATTTAGGTATTCATTATGTTATTACAATAGTTTAGGCAATATTGATATGTAATTAGGTTTTTCTTCTTCTATATTTCTAAACTGACGGCAATTCAGCATATTACTCTTTTTTTCTTTTCTAGGCCTTCGGCCAACTATTAATAATATCCAACCCACCACATGATTGTTCGATAACAATGAGCACTTTGCAGGCTAGCCCAATAATCTACCTATTCCAGTACGACAATATATGCGAATAATGGATCATATGAGACTCAATAATTAGTAATACATGTTAGTTTACTTGTACCGGATATTGAAATTATTCTAATTCTATCTTTATGTTTGTTTACTTGTTTAAATGTCTGTTAAAACTTAAAAGCAATGGTGATGACATATAGTAATTGGGAGCATTTTTGCTCACCACTTTAACCCAAGGTGTACCCTCACCATCGTTCTCAACATTTGACACGTGTCTATTGACATAACCATGGTTGCATAAATACAAAGTAAAAAGTTAACTATGGTTATGCCAAGGACGTCAAGTGTTGAGATGGATGGTGAGGGTACACCTTGGGTTAAAGTGGTAAGCAAAAATATGCCCTATAGTAATTACCTATCTTTGGTCACCTAAAATCATGTATAATTTGCTATTCTTTAGAGCAGCCACAATAGACTCCCTAAACCACCTCTTTACATAAAATTTAGGGAGGAAGTGAGAAAACAAACCTCCAACCATGCTCCCTATCCACTCCTAAAATAAGGAGACCTCTAGGAGCTCCTAAATCTGAGAAGAGAGAAAGGACTTGTAGTGGCTCCCTATAATTAAATGCTGCTTTACTTTAATGCTATTTTAAATATTTATTTAATGCTAACTATTTTTTACTATTATTTTATATGAAGAGGGAGCATTTATGCTAAACCAAAAAATAGATAAATAAATAATTTATGATTCCCTAAATTAAAGAGCGTGGTTGGAGTTGAAATTTTAAGAGCATCCGCAATGGGCTCCCTAAACCACATCATTAGACAAATTTTAGGGAGGAATTGTAAAAATGCAACTCCAACCATGCTCCCTATCCACCTCCTAAAATAGGGAGTCCTCTAGGAGCTCCTAAATCTGAGGAGAGAGAAAAGACTTCTAGTGGCTCCCTATAATTTAATCCTGCCTTATTTAATTAGTATTTCAAACCTTTATTTAATGCAAACTATTTTTTTTTTTAATAGAGATGGACCAATCAAAAAAGAGTTATAGCATTTATGACTCTCCAAAGTAGGGAGTATGGTTGGAGTTGAAATTTTTTAGAGAGCTCCTAAAATAGCTTTCTTATATTTTTAGCTAAATTTTAGCTAAGAAATAGAGAGCATCATTGTGGATGCTCTAAAAGGAACTCCTAAAATAGCTTTATAGTGTTTTTAGCTAAATTTTAACTAAAAAATAAGGAGCATGATTGTGGATGCTCTTAGTTACCTTTTTTTTTTTTTTTTATGGAAATTAATTGTGGTGCAGGGCATTATTCTCAAGTGAAAACATTTCACATACTTCGAATGTTTTCCTCCTTGTAGTGTAATAATGTCCGTAAATTTGTTTTTATGCTCAAGGTTAGAGCTTCATGCCTATTTTAGAAAAGGCTAAAATTCTGACTTATATTTTACTTTAGTTTTTTGTTTTGTTTTGTTTTTTTCTATCAAATGTAAACTTTATTACATAAATTTCAATAGTACAATCAAATAAATTAACATGACATCTAAAGTACCAATCCCAAGAGAGGGCAACAAACTAACATTTTAAAAACAAAACTAGAGCGAACAAAAGCCACACTAAAACTACTAGCCCACATCACCACAATTAACCATAAGCCCAAAAAAAACCCACAAACCCAACATAACCGAGCCCTAAAGATATCCATGAGCCTAAATGAACCCTACCACCAGCCACACCCCCCACACCGCACTAAATCTAGGGAAGATATGATTTCCAGCAATATACCTATGCATAATAGCGAACAAATAAACGAAAACAACAACCCTGCCAAAGAACAATTAGGTGATTTGCAGCAACCTCCGTCAAAGACGATGTTGAACCAACAGAGAACATGAGTAGTGTTAGAGAGATGGTTTTGGGAGAAAGATTTGATTGAGAACATAGCCTAAAAGGAGTAATGAGAAACTTCAATTTGAGCATGGCTTAGAAGAAATCACCACAAGGGGTTCACTACTAAAATATTTGGTTTTGAGCACAACTGTTATTTGTGCTCTTTAATGCAAAAAGGCATAATTATTCGTGCTCTATACTGATGGCCACAATGTAGCCACTTTAAAATAGTCGGTTTCCTCTATAGGAGTTTCTATTATTCATAGGGCACGATTTTACTATTTGGTGTCTTAAACTCAATACTTTTGGGCACGTATATGGCATATATCTGACAACATCGATTGCTGCTTTTGATTTGACTTTTGTACATACACACAAACCATTCATCTGTGCCCAATGTATTTACTTTTTCAACAAAAAAAAAAAATTAGGGTTGCCAAGCACCGCCACCTCTTACATCCCTCTACCATCCAAATCAGCGCCACTTCACCTCTCTCTCTCTCTCTCTCTCTCTCTCTCTCTCTCTCTCTCTCTCTTTCAAGTAATGCAAACACAATGAGCTCACTAAAATTAAAATTTTCAACCAAACTTGCACAAATAAATACAAGATTAGATTTAAGAATTGGGTATAAATGAAAATTATGCAAATACACAATTAGCTCACTCAAATTAAAACTGTCAACATCTTAATTCTTACTTACCATCTTTCAATACAGTCAAAGCAAAATTGCTTTGTCTTACAGTTGGAATAGTGAACAACTACAAACTTGTTAGGCTTGTCCTATAAAACGCAAACTTTTCATTTTTGTTCATTTCACAAAGAACGCAGTCAACCATCCATAAGAATTTAGAGCAGAGAGACACAGAGAGAGAGAGAGAGAGAGAGAGAGAGAGAGATATATATATATATATATATATATATATATATATATATGTTTTTCAATTTTCAATGTGGGATTATTGGAATCGTTATCTCTGCCTGATCGGTCACTTTGAATTTTCTTATTCCTGGTCATATTATTCAGCTACTCCAAGTGCTTTTCACAGTGGGGATGCTGTGGTTGGGGAGGATGGTGGGAAGGATGAGGAAGATGGAGGAGAAGGGAGACATCGGTAAAATCGAAGGAGGAGAATAAAGAAGGCTCATTTTGGGTTTCTAGAGATAAGAGTTATGGTCTTCGAGAAAGCAAAGGATGGAGAAGGAGTATGGGGGAAGGCAAAAGGAGGAGAAGATAATTTTTTTTCTCCTAAAATGAGGAGTTGATAAGTAGAATAAATTATTTTTTAAAAAAGTATATAAAACCTGAAGGCACAAAAAAAAATTTCGTTTCCTATGGAAAGCACAATTAATCATGCTTTTAAACTATAATAATTACTCTCACTGACAGTGAGGTGACAATATGGAAGCTGATTTTAGCATTAGACACAAAGTTCGTGCCCAAATTTCAATATGCACAAATAAATTCGTTCTTAGACATACATTAAATGTGTCTTTTGTGTAAAAGACATCTTTAAGTATTTTTTGTGCCAAATGAGATTGAAAAGGCATAAACCCTTGTTTCGTGCTCCTTGAAATGTGCCTTTAGACCAGTTTTGTAGTAGTGGTTTCTTATTGAAAACGCCTTAGTAGACTTATTCACTAACCCAAAAGAAAAAGATGAGAAGAGAGAAGAGGGAGGAGGGGCAATGACGCTTCTTCCTCCTCTCCCTCTATGAAGTTTTTCCTTTGAAACTCACAGAGGGAGAGAGCGGCTAGGGTTTTTTTTTTTCTTTGGGCTTCTTCCTCCTATTACGTTGTCAAGTTAAGCAAATTTGATCTGATTTGATCTAACTTTAGTTCTTATTGAGTCAAAGATAATTTTATTTCTGCAGTTTTTCTTAGTCATAATCAAGTCCTATAAATCTAAAGTGTTTAAGAGATAGATTGAGTGGTTACATACATAATTGATTGCAAATATTTTGAAAAGACAAAAATGTCATCACATATTGTGGTTGCATATTGCCATGTTGATGATTTTTAGAAATATACAAAAATAACATAGAAGGTCAGAGTTTTCTCTACGGTACGAAAGAACTGGGTGGCCGGAACCGTGAGGGAGAGAGGAGAGAGTGGCGTGAGAGAGAGGGGGAATTCGGCTAGGGTTTTGAGTATAAGTTTAGAATTACCTCATGTGTGTTGTGTAGCCGTGTATTTATAGAGCTCTTGCCTCCTAAGATTTGAAGAATAATCTCAATTTAATTAGGATTATTCTTACCCAAAAATAGGAGATTGGAATTAATCAAAGGGATTTGATGGAAATCTCTTCCTTGATTTAGGGAGAGATTCTCATCTTAAATCAAATATTATCTCCCTAATTAAATAAGGTTTAATTAGGATGATTATATGACCTAAGGAATTTTTCTTTTCCACGTGTCACCCGTTCATTGGTCATCAAAATATTTGTTCCCACAATAATCACAAGTTCTCAGCAGCATGGTGGGTAAGACGGCTGTAGAAGAGGAGGAAGTGGCAATGGTTTGATTCCCCTTTTGTATGCTTCGAAGTCACCATTTTCATTTATTTTAGCTGGTTGACACAACTTGTTTAATAAATAAATTATATAGATATTTTATCAAGTTGGCGAATTAATTCGAATATGACCCAAATTTTTATCGTGAGAGTTGAACGGCTAATCTTTCCACTTTAAAGCCCTTGTTATCGTCATGAAGATGTTCCAAAAGCGAAGCACTTTTTAGAATAATAATAAAAAGTGACCAAAATTTAATGTACCATATATAATATATAATTATATATGTGGTAGCTTTCAACTTTGAAGCTCTTCTAAAGGTGGTCCTCCTCCTCCTGCATAAAGAGCCGTTCAGAATATAAATCACTTGCTTGCTGTTTATTTTATGATCTTCAAAAAAGCTAGTTGCCAATGCCATGAACAAAGACAAAAGTTTTCTGACAAGGCTTCAAATAACTTTTTTCGGGTCAATAGGGTTCACAGGACAAAACTTTATAGCTAATGGTTGGCAATAATAAATTTGTAAAGGTAGATGTTGTTGCCTTTAGTGGTTGGAACTTGAGACTTGTAATTTGGAATTTCTTACTTTACAAGCTTGGTCAAGTTTATTTCAAGGAAAAACAAAGAGATACTTTTTCATGTTTTGGCCTTTGCATCTCTCACTTGCTTTCAATGGATGTGATGTGATCTTATCTTATCTCTGTATAGTTTGGTCCGATTGTGACCTTATCTCTTGTGTTCTTGATTTTGTTTTCATGTTGGTTTCTGAATTGTTGATTGGTTTCTTCTCCAAATGTATTATTCGAATAGGGTAACTGCTTTTTTCTTAAGAAATAGAAATTTGAAGTTGAGAAAATTAATATAGGAAATAGAACATTTATTCAATACTTGCCTGTGGTATTGTTTTTCTAAAATACTCTATTATTTATCTGTAAAAAAAAAAAAAAAAAAAAAGGGCTAAGATTTCCTTTGTAAGTCCTCAAATAGGCGTTGATATGCTCTGGACCTGAGATGGAGTAGCTTCTCCTCCCCCTAAACGTGTTTGAACCAAAAAGTACTCTATTACCTAATTAAGGAACCCTGGACCAATTTTTTTTTTTTTTTGCCCTTCGTTACACTAGAAGGAATCAAACTTTAGAACTTTTTTTTACCAAAAACAAAACTTTATATTATCCATATCACATTAAATTAAGAAAATTCTTTTTTTTTTTCTTTGTAAAATAGTTAACTAGCTAAAGAACATAATCCTTAAAGAAATTATAATCCTTAAGTACTTTTCATTGTTCTTTTCTTTATTGCATTTGATAGGAATTATAACAAAAAAATTCCATTTCATATTTATCTAGTCCAAAAAAAAACTCACACACATTGTGATCTATGAGGATTGATATATCGTCATATTCATGGTATACAAATAAATACTACTAATAACTAAGCTATATTAAACTATTCTTAATATGAATCATGAAGCGCAATTAAAATATTAATCCGGCCTACACATCCTAGGCAAAATGTGTACCGCCACAACTTCCAACATCGGCGGCGGCTCCACCACCCAAATTCGCGGTGGTGTCGCCACAACATCTACCACCACAATCTTTCTTCCGTTAGCACAAACCACACAAACTCTACCCCTCCCGGCACAAACTTGCTCAGCCTCTCTTAACACAACCGACTCCATCACCATTTCCCAGCAGTCATTTTCATCAACATACTTGTTCAATACTCCTTTTCTCTCATCCACCACATACATCACATCATCATCATGACCATCATCATTGATGGTTGCAGCAGCTGGCCCATTCCATCCACCAAGCATGCCTTGAGGCATGTCTTGCCACGTGTCCTTCTGCACATCATAGACAACCCCTTCTTTGACTGCATTGCCCTTTGAATTCACCATCCATAGCTTCCCTCTGTACCCAATAGCCTCCACATCCTCCCTGCTAAACCTTCCATCTTTAAGGCATGCCTTCTTAACCCATGACGAAGAAGCCTCCTTTCTCTTCGTGTCCCACTCTTCCATCGACCTCGCAACATCTCCTCTATAAGTTGTTCCAATCCCACTAGCCACGTACACTTTTCCACCCACAGTCCCGACTCCACACCAGCGGCGCGGCTCGGGCAGCGGGGGGCCGAAGGACCACTGGTTGGACAGTGGTTGGAACACAAGAGGACGAGGCATCGCTGGTGTGAACTGGTGGGTAGTGGCAGCAACGAGGACAAGGCGGCCGGAGACGGACAACCATTGGATCGGTAGTTTTCGGGAGAGGAAGGACGGGTGGCAGTGGAGGAGTTGGAGAGGAGGGGAGGACGGAGGAGGAGGGAGAGATGTCCATGTGTTTGATATGGGGTCTAGTGAGGAGAACTGAACGGGGGAATTGGGGTTGTGGTGGTGGTGATGAGGTGGTGGTGGAGAGAGAATGGCGTAGAGAGAGAAAAAAGGAGGGAAGGAAGGAGAGTAGATAAGGCGCCGCCATGAGCGGCAAACAGAGAAGAGAACGGAAGGGTTGATTTTTGCAAGGCAGAGCTGTGCAAGGTGGTTTGGTAAGCCTGGCAACAGCAAAGTCTCATCGGAAGAGGCTTGAGTTCGACAGTGTTTTGGTTTTGGCATGGCTTCTTGATCCATAGAGATTCATTCAAGCATTATTGTTTGGGGGGGTCTTTGGAAAATATGTGCAAATTGATATTGGATTTTTGGGGCCGTTCGGGTGCCCCAGTAGCCAAAGATGACATTAGCAATCAGTGCACCTGTATACTGTATTTAAATTCGTTGGATAAGAAGAAGAAAAAAGTGACACAAAATAAAGACAAGGAAAATTGAGATGTATGATCAAGTAGGGGACTGTTTGGAAGCGTTTATAGCTTGATGCACGAAAGGCCTTTTTCCATCGAAGATTCTCGAAAGAATTTTTATAATAGAGACAAAATCAGGAAGCCCTAAGTCTCCTGACTTCGAGGTAAGCTGCTACTGCAACTCTCGACAGAAGGGCCAAGTTCCAACTTTTGCGAGAGAATGACCGCACCATATTTTTCTGAGCCTTCATAGACTTTGTTGCGCCACCCAAAACTCACACAGGGTTTAAGTAATTTATGGAGAAGAGCAAAAAGGTTTGAATGGATTTTAGCTGAAAACCAAAAATAACAATTACGTATTTGGTTATATACCCATTATTACCACTAGTGATATAAATAAATCATATATCATTTAATTTTTATAAATAAATCCCAAAAAATGATAGATGGCCCTGTTAAATTTAATTTTGATTACTAAATTACTTCGCTGCCCTATTGAGTTTTTTGAGTTTTTTTTATTTATAAGGTTTTAGGGTTGGACATGTTTTAAGAAATCAATAGCAATTTTGTAATTTATAGGAAGTTCGAAGCCTCTTTGTTATGTTGTAAATGAATTTTTGTTTTTTTTTCTAAAGTCCATTGCATATAAAGTTTTTTTTATAACTTGAACTCCTATATTGGGCATAAAAGTGAAACTCCCGAAAATAATAAATTGAGCATGATAAATATACAGAGTTGTGCCAAACTTTTTAAAAGGTTCACAAACAAAGAGCCCTTTAAAAGCTGCTTGCGTCACTCTCCACCGAAAGTCTGAAATCAATGGATGGGCTTCAATAATTGGTGTTTTTCTTTGGCCAAAGTTACCGAGGGTAGAGGGAAATTCATGAGGTTTTGAATTCGGACCGACCTGGGAGCACACCAAAAGTCGGAGTCAATCCTACTAATACCCAATAATTGGTATTGGTGTTGAATAATGGGATATGGGCAACAGTCCGATGTGGATTGATTTCACCTTTAAACAGCAATTAAATTCCGTTTTCACTTTTAAACCGCAATTACATTAATTAACCCTTTTTTCTTCTGGATTAACTAATCAACCGTCAAGTACATAGCATTTTGGACTAAAACTAGAGGAGAAATTAAACAAAGGCATATCAATATTGTCCTACACCCACTAGTTCCAAGTTTGAGTCTCCTTTACCCTCCCTAAATATGATTTGATTAGGCCAAAAAAAGAATTATACTTCTGTGAAATTGAATTCTGAAGAATTAATCATCTTTTGGATTTAACAATCTCACTGCACATTATACTGTACAAACAAATCAATCCATACCGCAATGACAAAACTAGTTTGAATAACTGAAGGATTGTCAAAGTTTACATACAAAATGGTTACAATTGTAGCATCAATGCCTCCCCGCCATCATGGTAATGGCTCTTACAAACTGAACAAATGAGTCATGAGGACAGTTCCTTGAGGCCAGGGTCCAGCCACTTCCAAACAGACAGGAGACCAGTTGCGTCACCACTGAAAAATAGTCCCCTGGGCCCTATCTGAATTGCCCGAACTTCTCGTTTGCCAAATAATCTGCCCCTCTCAGTAAATCTATAACCACACAATAAAGTGAGAATGGAATTTATCGTAAAAAGAATCGGAGCATGAAGAATCTGAGTGTCATGTACTCACGATGGCAGTTCGTATAGGCGAACAGAAGTGTCATTGCATGAGCAAAACAAGATTGGCTTAGCTTCTGCATCTGGCATTCCGCTAAGAGCAAGAACACCCTGTAGAATGTACAATAGCACCATCAAATTAGGTTAGCCTTTACCCTGAAAACAATATACATTCAAATCTAGAACATTAACGGATCAGAAAATCAATTATTCTATAGATCCCCTATAAAGAAAAAACATTTTGAAACATCATCTTATATAAGAATACAAAATTTAGAGAAGCAATTAAATGGCACAAAATTGATGTTCTACACGTTTTCCCAGTTCACTAGGAATCACTAACTGCCTTATACTCTAACAACCATAATACCGTAACTACATAACATAACAAGTGGAAAAGGCTTTGTGAAAGGAAAGCATACATGTTCTTCATTGTGAGTGTAGGTCACTTCCAAGTTGCCTCCTTCAGTGGCAACCCACACCTTTATTGTGCAGTCCAATGAGCACGAGAGCAGGAATTGATCCCAGCAAATAAGAGACATCACCACATCAGAATGCGCATTTAGTGTCATAATACACTGTAAAGTATCAAGGTCCCACACCTGAAACAGGAAGATCATAATAAATCATCCTATTACACACTAAATGCAGAAGTTCTTAAGAATCAAAGTTCTATTTTATTTTTTTCTGAAACATCATATTCAGTTTCAAACACTATGCCAACAGTATACTGTAGAAGTTGAAAAACTTGTTCGTAGATGCCACAAACTTACCCTGATTGTTTGGTCCACAGAACCTGAGTAAAGCCTACTGCGCCCAACAGTTAAACATACCACAGCTTGAGTGTGGCCTTTCAGAGTTGCAGCCAGCTGAAATGGATTACTTTCACAACAACCTTTCCACACCAATATAACACCATCCTGCACAGTATTAAAAGAAACAAATAATTCATGTTAAATGGCACTATTAATAAACGGATGAAGATTATCGTAAAAGCCCAGCGATGCAATTATTGGGAACTTGCAGAACTGTTACGGTCATTACCTGTGCCCCGGCAAAAAGCATTTCATTAGCAACCACCATGGCGTGCACTTGGCCAACAGGTCCATTCAGGTTGAATTCAGCGTTTGTCTGAATGTTCCATGCCTGCAACATCACGAACAATCAGCATGTATATTGAACCAACATTTGGTACAACAATGAAGTTAAAAATGAACAAGCTCAAGTACCTTGACAACATTTGGTACACCAACAAAAACCCATGGGCCCTCACTAACTAAAGAACCTGCTTCACCACCAAGATTAATCACACTGCCACATTGACCAGTCCGGCAGTCCCAAACTCTGGCTGTTCCATCTGTACCGGCTGAATAAAGCTTGTCAGATGTTTCAGGAAGTGCAATCCCAGTGACAGCCTGTTAAAATACATTTCATCATAACAATGATAGTCCAACTTCACAAATAAACAAAAACAACATAGAATTATCTATTCTCTGTAAAAGTGAAAAAAAGAAACATAAATTTTGAAGGAGACCACGATATACAAAAAAAACAAAAAAAAACTGCCTTTATGTGAGCTTTATCTTCTATAAACAACTGAGTTTGGCAGCATGTGAATTATAATTTTGAAAATCAAAATCACTAATAATAATACAAATTACAAAGTAACATGGATAAAATACAGAAAGTAATAGCCAAAATGATTTTTTTCCTCTTAACCTCTTCAACTTTTCTAGGTTCTTGTGGAAAGAAAACAGAGAACAAAACAAATTAAAGACATTTATTTTTGAAATCAGAAGTACCTTCTTGTGCCCTTGGAGCTTCGCCAACATTGAGAACCCAGCTCCACGAAACCATGTATGCAAATACGGGCATCGATCACCTTCAACACAATTTCCTACTACCCAAAACTTGCAGACCTTTTCTGGGGACTTCTGAACAACATTGCTTTTCTGAGTAGCATTGTATGCATTGCCCTTCTGAATAGCCTTCTGCTTTGAAATGTGAGTGTTCGCCAGTGTAGAGGGTGCACTTGTGTGCAAGAACCTACAGAACTTCTTAGTGCACCTTCCAGCAATCCAATAGGCGCAAACAGTTTTTGAAGATACTCCTACTGGTCGAGTATAAACTGAACTTTCTGGTCTCAGCCTTCTCACTTCCTTAGTGGCCATACTATAAACACAAATATAGAAGAAAATGAAAATCACAGAGACACAGCTTCCGATATCACCCAAGCAGAAACGTTATATACCAACAAAACCCTTGATATCAACCATACTCTATCCCATCAGCAATTCCATGAAAATTCGAATTTCTAAGGCAGCACGAAGAAATTGAATGACTAGAAATGCTAATTTCTGGAGAGAACCCTTAATTTGATTCCCCAGATTCTCAAATTCAACATTTCGTCCACTCTTCATATATACGTACATATATATAAATATATATACACACATATGAAACCCTAGAAGCTTCAAAATTCCAATAGATGGGCGAGCACACGGAAAGAGCCAAATTCGATTTGCGAAACCTTCCTTCCATGTTAAATCCCTTAAATACATTACGAATTTTATTTCTTTTCAAATTTAACCTCCAGCGTCTCCTAAAGAAAACTATAAGTAAGCCTAAGATTGAAACCCTACACCAGCATCAAAACCAGACGAAACCATCATCCTCGTGAGACACGCGAACGTCGAAAAAATAGCTTCTTGGGAATCCATTGACGGTGGATAAAGAAACGAAATCCTAAGACGCGTACGGAGAAGAAGAAGCAAACCTGATAGAAGAGAGTTGATTGGGTGAGAGCTTTGAACTTTAAAGCGATTCAGTTCTTGTTCTTGGCTGATTGCGAGCGATCACAGAGAGGGAAAGAAGGAGAGAGCGATTGAATACTTTTTACACTGGTGTGGAGCTTATATACCTATCGTAGTTTACCCTTTTTAATTTGCGAAATTGGCTTAAAATGGACCACCTTGCAACCTCTTACTCGCTAATGGAATTCTCTAATGTAACATTCCAATATAGCATATGGTGAGCAAAAGTGAAAGTGCAACTCTGTAGCCGATTCTACAGCTGAGTTCGAATCCCCGATATTAAAGTAGAATATCATTTGTGTCGGAAAAAAATAAAGAGCAAATATCTTGCATCCATTGAAAATTCTGTTTTATAGATTCTATAAAATTTTAAAAGCCTTTTCTTTTTTTTTGGAAAGTTGAGCAATGTGGTGAAATTGGATAAAGCTAAGATTTCAGTAAGTTGATAGGAAATCTTGACTGAAGCCATTTGCGCTTGCTTCAACAAAGGTAGAGAAATAAACGAACTTTTTAAATCAAAAATCATGAAAACGTTCCTTACCATACATATCCATCCAGCGCAGAAGGTGGTACGTTGTTTGATTGCCAGTGAAAAAAATGCAATTTGCAGTTTGCATGAGTTACTCGTTATTTTTCTTATTCATTTATTTTTTTCTAATACAAGCGATATTGAAAAATGAGAGAATCCAACACGGAACCTCATGTGCATGCATTATATTTCGAATTTTGAACATTGATTTAACCTAATCTTAACTAATTTTCCTACCACTATTTAGACTAAATTTGTTAGATGAACTCCATTTGCTGTCGTATAGAATCCATTTTGCTCACAACTAAAACTAGAAAATCTTCAATCTCTTAGAACCATTTGAGTCAGGAAAAAAAGTGCTGCAAATAGTAAGATGCCGCTACGGTACAGGAGCTGAGAATAAATGAAATTTTTACAAAAATTGTATTCCAGCCAAAATAATTGGAAAAATAAAGGCACATCATCTTGTGATAACTCTGAATAAGAAAATAAAAGAAGAAACGGTCCATAATCTCCAATTGCTTTCATTCAATCGTTACAGAAAATTCAATGAAGTGGAATCTAACAAATTTTACTATAGTTTTCTACACACAGGGCCACTATTTAATATATACTCGTTTAAATAAAAAATAAAAGAAAAAAGAGTTTTACCTATATAAATTAAGAGGCCGATAATCTGAATGTCTTGCCAATTGGACATCAGTGCCCACCCAAGGGCATAGAGTATACCAGGGTAGCAAAGCTAGCTCTTGGCATCATTGGTATACCCAACAGCCCAGAGACAAGCAGATGACACCAGTGAAGCAATCAATACGGAGAAAGTTGGATTCTTGTCACTTCAAAAAATTCTGAATCACTTTGTTTCATGGTCATCACACTTCATTTGATTATCTGCAGATATAACGTATTCATATAATGTTATAGGTCAATGACGCAGATACGTATACTCATGTGAAAAAAAAGAACGTACATAAAAATAAAAGCAATCAAGAGTGCTAATAATTTTTTGATCGGCAGAAGGATGTGTAAGATTAACCATAATGGACATGAAAAATTGAATACAATAAAATAAAGGAAAGTTTCTTCACGTCCTGTCATCAACTACTCAACATACAAAAAACAGACAGGCCCAGTTTGCCATTTTGCAAGAGAGCCTGATAGATCCAGAGGACCAATGTCCATGTTTTTCTCTAAATTACAAAATGAATATCTATTCAAAAGCATACATCTGAGTTAAAAAAATATAATGCATGGAAGCATATAAAATGACGTCATTAGTATTTTTGTTTTGTACAATACAATATTTAGTTTTTGATATCTGAATCCAACACAAGTTCAAGTTCATTATTTCATAAGGAAGCATTCCCACTTCCTTTCTTCCAAAGATCAACTGTTCACAATGAAAAAGGAAAAAAGAAATCTCAATGGGACCTTTAGACAGAAGAACTTACCATTTCTTAGGTTCTTCTGAATTTCCTTCATGATCCCAAATCCCATTACCATGTGCTGAGCCCAAGCTAGAGCCATTTTCTTGGGTACCTGGATGAAGCATGTGGGAAAACCCCTGCCCTATGGACTTCCATAATCGCGTAGGCAGATTAGATTGCAAACTGCCAGCACTCCTACTAGACGATGGTTCAATTGCCCTAGCCACAGCAGGGTCTAATTCAGAGAATCTTACAGCACCTAAGACTTGTTCTGGAAGCTCTGATTCAGTTTGGCCCTCAATGAGAAAGGCAAGGTCAACAGTCAGCGTTGTTATATAACCAAATGCCAGATGAACTATTGCACTTGCAACCATGGAAGATCCAATATCCACATCTACTTCTAAGAAATTGTCTGATACACAATATTTACAAGAAAGGGCACGCCCAATTATGCATATGGCCTGCTCCCCAACTGCTTTCCTCACAATCCAAGGACCCTTCACAATGTTGGCAATCAATTTAAGCCTTGAATTCCTAAACCCATCATCACCTTTTAAGAACCGGTCCATCAAAGACCCCTCAGGAATAGGCTCCTTGGTTGTAAAATATGCTACAGCACTATAATTATCCTTACTAGGAACTTGTAGATTGAAAGCCCAAACAAAAGGCTTATCACCTGTCCGACACTCGTCCTCAATAGCCTTTCTCACACGACTGTTGGGATGTTTTAAGACCTCCCCAATTTTTGTAGAACCTCTTATCCAATCAAAACCAAGAGGCTTTAGAAGGTATTCACCAGCAGGAACTTTAACCCTGTTTGTCAAGTACTCAGGACCTCTAACCATAAACTTGTCCCCAGGTGGAGAAGACCAACCATTTCGGCAATTTTCTGCATCAAGAAGTGGAACAGCTCCCTCTGATCTCACTCTCTCTATCCATTCAAGCTCCTTTTTTCCACCAGTGCTGGCCATAAGATATGCCTTCAGCAGCAATCTATCAAATAACAAAACAAAATAAGAAACATGGGAATATGAAAGGACTATAACTACCTTCCCGAATTAGGTTAACTTTTTGTTGTAGATACACAATAATTACAAATGGCCATATCTTGGAAATTGCAACAGGGCGCCTTGTGCATAAATTGTACAAAGACTTTATATAATAGACCATAATCAAGATAAATACCCCAAAAATCAGAGTAAAGTGAAAATTAACTAGTTTATTACAATTAAATTAACTCCTGAAGCCATAAGGAGACAAGAACCTTTTCTTTGATGAAAAGCAAGCGTACAAATCCATCCAAAAGGACTTCGTGAGACATTTATTATAGCAACATATAACATTTCCACCCACCACTACATTTTTCTCCGTGAAAATTAGTTTTCTTTGTACCCTCTTTCCTGGCACGCTTCTTTCAAAAACGAAAGAAAAATTGTTTATACTCAGCTCTCCTCCCCTATTCTTCAACGTTTAACAAAAGTAAGAATTAAAACCCACACAAAAGCCCAATTACCAGCTACAATTATGAGACATGAACCAAAAAAATTCGAACCTTCACAAAAACTAACCTGACTTCAAAATCCAGAAAATGTCATTAATTTTAAATCAGAAACTAGGCCTTTATCACATCTTGAACCACCAAAACAGCATGTCAGCAACTAATCAATTCATCAAAATCCCAATTTGATGATTCATATAAGCAAGAACACCAAAATCAATTGCAAATCCTATTTGATAATTCATAAGTCTCAATTGCAAATCCCTAATTGATACTTCATAAACCCAAAAAATAATCCCCTACTTTTAACATAAAAAAATTGAGAAATGAAAAGAAGATTACCTCACGAATATAGGAGCTTGAATCGCTTGAATTAAGCCTTGAAGGTTGAGTGCAGCAGCGAGCTCGTTCTTCTCTTTTCTTTCACGGGTGCTTGAAGGGGCGGTTATGCGTGCAGGGTGATGCGTCGGGTGGGCTGGGTATGTTATTTTGGGCTTCTCATTTCAGTTTTTTATTTTTATTTTATATATATATATATATATATATATATATATATAAATTATAAATTTTTACAAGCAAGGACGTGGGAAATCGAACCTAAGACCTCGAATATAAGAATAAAAGCTTTTAACTATTTGAGCTACAAGCCTTAATATAAGTTTATTTTTTTATTATAGACTTATTTACTGGAGCACCCCTGAAACTTCATTCAAATCTCACTTTACTCCCCAAAGTTAAAGTAGCCCATCAGGTCCTCGGCTCTAACGGGGAGAGATTTCGAGGGAGAACGGGAATGGGTATGGGGATCTTCGATTTTGCAAAATACCTTATCGGAGATGGGCAGGGGATGGTATTGTTATCCCCATTTCCGAACCCGGGGCAATAAATAATGTAGGCTTATTATCACAAAACGTCCCTGACGTTTGCGAAATTATCACACTGCATCCCTAACGTTTTTTTGTATCATTAATGGTCCCTAACGTTAATACATGTACTCTTAAATAGTCCCTCTGTCAAAAAAACCGTTAAATCTAAGGGTATAATCGTCAAATCAATCCAAAATTATAATTTTTTTTTCCTTCCCTTCTCTCTCTCTCTCTGTTTCTCTTTTTTTTTTTCTCCTCTCTTTCCTCCTCTTTTCTTCTTCTTTTCCTTCGCTGTTTCTTCTTTCTCTCCCTTTTTTTTTTTCTTCTTTCCTTCTTTGTTCCTCATTTTTCTTCTTTCCTTCTTTCTCTTTTTTTTTTTTTTTTCCTCTTTTTTCTTCCTCTTTCCTTCTCTCGGGGTGGTGATTTGGGTGGCTAGAATGTTGGGTTGGTGGGCTGTGGAATGGGGCAGGGAGAGAGTTGCAGAGAAAGTACATAGAGGGGCAGGGGTATAAGATCCCACGGTGGTGGTTATGGAGGTCGAGGTGGTGGTTTGGGTGGCTAGAGTAGATGGGTTGGTGGGCTGTGGGAGCAGGGCCGTCCCTGAGATTTTGAGGGCCCTGTGCGAAACTTTAATTGGGGCATCACATAATTTAATACGAAAATACTATAAATAAAAATTTACCGTAACTTAATGTTATAAACAATTTTTTTATAACTAAAAGTCACCATCAATAAATATGTAATGACAATAAAAAATCAAATTCATAAAATTTTAAATGTTTCCATTTGATAAAATTAAATGTTTGGTACTATAAGATCCTTGTGCCCCTATAAGGTATCTTACTGCCTTTAATAAGCAATCTATGTTTTAGTAGGAAAAAAAATTGGCAATCATAGATTAAAGAGAGATTGATTGAAAGAATAACAAAAATTGTCAAGGGATTGAAAAAAGAACCAAAGAGAGATTGATGAATGATGATGATTACTTACTAGAAAAGCAGAGTATAAGAGAAAGAAGAAATCATAAAGGTTTTTTTGTTTTGTTTTAAATGAAGAAAGTACTTTTTTTGGAGGAGAAAACTTTTTTTTTTTAAATTTTAATTTTTATCAAAAGAAGGATAGGTAAGGAGTAGAAAGTGTTTGGGGGATATATATACCCTCTTGTGGTTACCTTTTTTTTTTTTTTTTTTTTCAGACCTCATGTGGTTAGCTTCGATGTTTCCTTTTATTTAAAGGCTTTCTGTTTTTTTTAAAATATAATAATTATGTAAAGTTTTTAGTTATAATGCAAAAATAATATAAAAACAAGCAAACAAACTGACTTCAGCAAGATTCGAACTCTGGCACTTCCTTAATTGGACATGCGCTGTTGCCAACTCCACCAGACACGCCCTTGTGCAACCATTTGGCACGCTATACTATATATATAGTTCCTATAATATTAATATATATATAATATAAAGAATTTTTTTTTCGGGGCCCTCAAGAATCGGGGGCCCTGTGCGGTGGCGCCACTTGCGCCACCCCAGGGCCGCCCCTGTGTGGGAGGGGGCAGGGAGAGAGTTGCAGACAGAGTAGAGAGAGGGGCAGGGATATAAGATCCCACGGTGGTGGCTTTGGTGGTCGGGGTGGTGGTTTGGGTGGCTAGAGTGGTCGGGGTGGTGGTTTGGTTTGGGTGGCTAGAGGAGAGAGAGAGAGAGAGAGAGAGAGAGAGAGAGAGAGGGAGAGAGATCCAGAGATGTGATTTGGATTTTACAATAACTAAAAATGTCACAATTTGAGGTGCTGTTGAGAGCTCCTGCCCTTCAATGGGGTTTATATGCCAAATGGTTGAAGCTGAAAATGACTGAGAAACCCAAGACAAAGGTTCTGAAATCTGCGTGAGTTATTTGGCCTCGTTCATAATGCCTGCCTGCTTTGGGTTTATCGACAACACCCCCAACAAAAAAGAAAAAGCCAACAGATTCACACAAAAGGGTTTTTATTTTTTGGGTTTTGGTTGGTGAAAATGGATCTTTTGACTAAAAGTGAAAGCAATAACAAGAACAGAGCCAGTTGTGGTCTTCTGCATCACAAATTCACAATAAGCCTCTTTCTATAAAAGAAAGAAAGAAGAAGAGTGAGCGGGGCCAGGCGGAGAGAAAGAAGAAAGAAGAAAGAAGAAGAAAAGAAAAGAAAGAGAAGAGAAGGAAAAAAAATTATAGTTTTGGATTGATTTGACGATTATACCCTTGGATTTAACGGTGTTGTTGACAGAGGGACTATTTAAGAGTACCTGTATTAACGTTAGGGACCATTAATGATACAAAAAAACGTTAGGGATGCAATGTGATAATTTTGCAAATGTCAGGGATGTTTTGTGATAATAAGCCAATAATGTATTTATTTTTAGTTACTAAACATATAATATAATATAACAAATAAAAAGCTACCCAAAACAATTGCGTGTTGAAATTGACATAAACTTCCATTTGTCTGTGTTGTACTGTACCCACACTTTCCTTGACATGTTAAGCTTTTTTTTTTTTGGTTGAATCAGTTAAGCTAGTTTAGGCATGGATTCTGAGTCTCTACATTTAGCTCTCGTGCATTTACCTGCATTTCACAATATCTAGACCATTTAAATAATCTAACTGTTTAAGACATGACACATCACAATGTAAGTGTTTAAATTTTTTTTATTAGAAAAATTGTTTAAAATTAACAAATATTTTATTGTTGAAATAAAAACTAGCCTCTTCACACTCGCTTCAGAGCCTGCGAGAGGTTTTTTATTAAAAAAAAAAATAATTTATTTTAGAATTAAAAAAAATAATGGGTAGTTGTATTCCATAAAAATAGGATCCATTATCTTATTTTTCTTTTAATTTTAATTTTTTTAAATATGAAAAAGTGTGAATTTACCATATTATCCTCATTTAATTAATAATTTCAATTCTTAATGTTTGCATTAACCAAGGGAATTTTATGGTATTTTGAATGTTTCACCATTCTCTGCCTTTTGCTTTATATATAATAATCTCTCTGCACGCGCTTCCACACCTGCGAGAGGCTTTTTTTAAAATTTAAAATATTTAACTTTTTTTTTAAATTAAAAAAGATAATGGGTAGTTGTGTTCCATAAAAATAGGATACATTATTTTTCTTTTAATTTTTTTTTTATGAAAAAGTGTGAATTTACCATATTATCCTCATTTAATTAATCATTTCAATTTTTAATGTTTGCATTAACCAAGGGCATTTTCTGGTATTTTGAATGTTTCACCATTCTCTGTCTTTTATTTTATATATACTAGCCTCTCCACATGTGCTTCCGCACCTCTGAGAGGCTTTTTTCTAAAAAATTTAAATTTTATTTTAGAATTAAAAAAGATAATGGGTAGTGGTTTTCCATAAAAATAAGATCCATTATCCAATTTTTCTTTTAATTTTAATTTTTTTTAAATATGAAAAAGTGTGAATTTACCAAATTATCCTCATTTAATTAATAATTTCAATTATTAATGTTTGCATTAATCAAGGGCATTTTCTGGTACTTTGAATGTTTCACCATTCTCTGCCTTTTACTTTATATATACTAGCCTCTCCGCATGCGCTTCCGCATCTGTGAGAGGCTTTTTTAAAAAAAATTTAAATTTTATTTTAGAATTAAAAAAGATAATGGGTAGTTTTTTTCCATAAAAATAAGATCCATTATCCGATTTTTCTTTTAATTTTAATTTTTTTTAAATATGAAAAAGTGTGAATTTACCATATTATCCTCATTTAATTAATAATTTCAATTCTTAATGTTTGCATTAATCAAGGGCATTTTCTGGTATTTTGAATTTTTCACCATTCTCTGCCTTTTGCTTTATATATATATAAAACATAAACTAAAAAACCACACCCTTCTCCACAAAAGTTTTTTGTGGGGGCTGAGGGGAAGGGGCTGGGAGGAATTGGGGATTTTAAGGGAAATCTGGGGTGAGGTAGGGGAGGGTGGGGAAAGGGGGCTAGTAAGAACACATACAAATTAAAACTAATCGATCCACTTATAACCTAAAGTATTATATGAAATATCAAAATGGATTGGTATATTATTTCAATAATCAATCTCTCCACTCATCACCATTTTCAGTGTACTCAATTGACCAATAAAAACATAACCTACGGTAATTTTTTTTTTTTTGGTTTGAACCATGAGGTGGTCCTGGATGGGCCCCAACTATGGGTGGCACCTTTAAGCCTTAACCACAACCCAGACTAATCCCCACTCACACCGGGTCGGCCCGTAAGGGGTAAAGTATTGGCCAAAGTGGTGACTCCGTACGAGAGCAGGGATCGAACCCCTGACCTCTCTTAAGGAATGAGAGTGCCGAACCACTCACACCAACCATCTTGGTTAACCTACGGTATTTTGATTTGTATTGATACCCTGCTTATATCATGGTTCGAGGGGGAATAGATTTGTGATTTCTCAGGGTTAGGCTTGGCCAGAAAAATGGCAGCTTGTATGGTGGCTTGGGCAGTGTTGGAGTGGGTAGTGGTGGGGAGGGGGAGTTGGTTTTCAATCTGAATTTTGTGATTTTATATTCTTTTAATTTTAAATTGAACCTTAATTTTTTTAATTAATTTTAAAAGTTTACTCACATGCCATGTGTCATATCTTAAACGGTTAGATTATTTGATGGTTTAGATATTGTGAAGTGTAGAGGCTCGGGATTTGGGATCCATTTCCGAGGAAGATTTAACACTAGCAAATAACTTGAACTAAATTTAAAGATTGTCCAGAACATACTTATATATCCATTTCCGAGGCAAATGTTTTTGCGGTCGTGTCTGATATCGATTCAACTGATCTAGCTTATTAATTATTTGCCAAAGGCCTAGGTTCAATTAGTCAATGCTTTTCTAACAAACTGCATTTTGTTCTCTTCTATATCAACCTCGTGGTTAAACAAGGAACGGTTCAAATGAAAGGAGGCCCCTGGCTTGTATGAAAAATCACCATAAGCTGGGTTCTCCCGGCACCTTCTGAATTGAGCTTGATGAGTTCGATACCTATGGTTGCATAGAAAGTATTTGCCCCTCCACATCTCATACATTGATGCTGAAACTGAGACTGGCACATCAACGTTCTGGTTCCAAGGAAGTGTTATTATATCTTCACTTTTTGATCCAGCACCCTCACCCTTAATTTCTTCTTCATGCACAAGTTGGATCCCGAACTCCTTCACCCACAAACCGGACTTGACTGAAACGCGTATTTCTTCCCCGCTTTCCAGTTCATTGTCCCCAAAAACCCAGTGGCTTAGCCATAACATGTCTTGGTTTTCTCTGGGAAGGCCCATTGCCACAGGGGAGTACGTCCACATAAGACCCTTGGTCTCATTGCTCACTTTAACAAAGTGTTCACAGAAAACATGTGGACCATCCTTGTGATCGGGGTGTCGTGCGTATAAAATGCATGCGTTTAAGCCTCGAATCTTGAGATTAAGATGTGAAGGTACAACAATTGACAACACGGAGTTACACAAGCTCTTGTAGCTGAACCAATCTGGAATCTTGTTCCCATGAAGGAAGATGCTAAATATGCCGCATTCGTTCAATCCCTGTTCCATGCAGATCACATATGCATATGTAAGTATATATATATATATATATATATATATATATATGTACAACAATTACAAGCTAGCAGTTGTGTTTTCCATATTGGAGAAGATTGTTCAATCATTAAAATCGTGTATCAGATTGAATTTTAATCTTTTTACATTACTAACCTACGAACATAAAACATATTCTCTAAGAATGTCAATCTAATTAGTTTCCAAATTATTCGAACAGCTAGCCCTTGGGCCATAGAAATGATAACCATAACAACTATAAATGAGAGAGAGAGAGAGAGGAGAGAGAGAGAGAACCTGAAGGCGACACTTCTTGGTTGTATTTGTCAAGTAGTTGATCATTTCGACCTCAGAGGTTTCGTTGGATTCCAAATTGAACAATCCCAAATTTTTTATCATTTCTATGTCAACATTTCTCAATGGTTTCATTTCAAACAAGCTTTCTACTTCAACTAATTCATTGCAGTCCCAAAGATTCTTACTCATTGATGTGAAAATGTTTGGTAAATTTGTTACTTTTTTCAATGATGTACAATGACCTGCTTCCAGTGAGTTTAAACTGGCTGGGAGCTCTGGAAGCGCTTGGAGCTTTGCACAACCATCTACCAACAGAGTCTGGAGCATAATAAGACCCTTCATGTTTCCTGGTAGGTTCAGAATTGGGGTTGCAGATAGATCCAAATGCTTCAATGACGATAGGGCACCAAGTTCACTAGGAATCTCTGCTACATTGCAGTGAGCAAGACTTAGCCTTTCTAATGAATGTGGTAAACTTGCCAATGAGAAAGATACAAGATTTCTTCTTGGCAATATCCACGACTCAATCGATTGCCATAACTTAGTTGATAACAGATTGAATTTCTTCATAGCACCAACTGTGGAGTCTACCTGATTTGTTGCATTTGTGTTGGAATGAAGCTCAAGTTTTGAGCAACCCGAAAGAATGAGGTCCTGAAGAGATCCCAACCTTCTAATACTCGTTGGAAGCTTCATCAGATTTTTGCAGTCTCTTAGGTTCAAGTGAACAAGGTTCTCTAAATCTCCAATGGACTCATTAACCTCAACCAAGTTTATGCAATCTTTAAGAGTTAATCTCTCAAGGTTCGGGAGCCCTGACATGTCAGGGGTTGTCGTTAGGCTATGTGAATGGCTGAGGTTGAGTGTTTTCAGCCTTGGAAGAACCTGTTTGAAAGAGAAGTAAGCAAATGAATATACCAAGCTTCTAAAATATGTAATGATCCATAAATTTCTTTGTGTGTGTGTGTGTGTGTGTGAGAGAGAGAGAGAGAGAGAGAGAGAGAGAGAGAGAGAGAGAGATTAATACAATACCCTGTATCCCTTCCAAACATGTTGCAGGCTGCTATTCCGCAAGTCAAGAACAACAAGATTTTCCAAACAAAAATTGGCTGGTAGTGATTTCAAAGGAAATCCTCGCCAAGACAACCATGCCAAGTTTTTTGGAAAATCTTCAAAACCTCCACTGATTTTTACATTATAGAGCTGGAGAAGCTCAAGATTGTTCATCCTTGCAAATGCCTCTGTTTTGAAGTCCACCTCATTTGATGCAGGAGCTGATTTTGTTGAGGAAAAGTTACTTGCAATGGATTTCCAAGAGAAGAAATCAAGTCGACGACGTCTTGAAAAACTTCCATCATAATCTTCAACATGAGATCGTTTTTTGTTACTTCTACTAAACAATGTCTTGCAAGACTCATCTTCCATCAACTTAGGAAGGTTGAGCATGAGGCCCTTAATAATTTCTGTACCCTGTTAACAAATCAGAACATTCAATAAGTAACAAGACACACAACACAGTTGTTAATCATACATGAAAATAAAGGAAATGTTGTTCTTACAGTCATTTTTCTCAGAATATTAAAGGCATCTTTATGCCACACTCTACTACGTCTTCCCGGGTCTTGAGGTGATTCTTCGCGAACAATTCCCCTCCCCATGTCTCTAAGTAAGTGATGCATGTTCAACCTGTTGTCTTCATTGTTAATTTTTACTAGACATCTGTCAACTAGATTTTGAATTCCAATCCTTGTGTAAAAATTAAGGTTGTCCAGTATTGTAATTGTAAAATCCTTCTCCTTTCCAATGAAGAAATAGGCTATATGGAGGAATATATTTTGGTCATTATCATCTTGCAGAGAATCATAGCTTATTCTAAGAATTTTTTGAATCTTGACATTAGGAATTTCACATAACTTCTGTAATGCGCTATGCCATACGTCTACTTCTTTCCCAGATAAAGAAGATCCCAGAACTTGAAGAGCTAATGGAATTCCTCCACAATGTTCTACTGCAGGTCTCGAAAGTTCCATGTAGCCTTCGATAGGCTGGGGTTGTCCGAAGGCATGCCAACTGAAAAGCTCAAGTGATTCATACTCATTCAATTCTTCAACCTCAAACATTGTGCAACCTTCATGAGCTTTTAACAAATGTTCATGTCTGGTTGTTATGATAATTTTACTTCCTGGATAAAACCATTCTCTCATTCCAAGAATTGCATTAAATTGATCCAAGTCGCTCACATCATCGAGAACAATAAGAAGTCTTTTGTTACATACAGCATGTTTGATCTTGATTATTCCTTCATCTATGTTGTCTATTTTCTTTGCTTTCCCCTTTTGGATATCCGAAAGAAGTTTCCTTTGCAAGCGAATGAAACCATAGGGCTGTTCTGCAGCTTCTCTAATATCTGCAAGAAAGCTGCTGCCTTGAAATCTTCCAAAGTTGCGGTTATAAGCAGCTTTGGCAATGGTGGTCTTGCCAATTCCTCCCATCCCATAGATCACAGCTACACCAACAGCATTTGATCCATCTTCTAACCACATGTTTATGCCATGCACGCGATCGTCTATTCCAACAGCATAGGGAGCAACATTCAATACCTTCGGATCCAACTTATTTCCAATCTCTTTAACAATGTCTTGGATAAACTGCCACTCATACCTATGAATTTTCGATCATATCAAAGTATAGAAAGCAACATAAGATCATGTTTATTAATTTTTCCTCATAGATCGAGTGCATTAATTTGATAATATATCATTATCTGAAAAGAACATACAAAAGCCTCGTCCTAATGCAAATTGAGTATAGGATATTTATAAAAAAATAAAAATATTCCTCATAAAAGTGCTTGACTACCCCAATTACTCTAGCCATTACTTTAAAACATGTCAAAATTAATGAAAAAACTAATACCTTCAAATTAAAGTCCATGTACAGTAGTGAGAAACTTTTGGGAATAAATTTTACCTATCTTTTAAAGCCATCCCTGCCAGATCTGCAGCATCTTTAAGCGCTCTTCTCCATTCCTCCACCTTGTTCATCTCCTCCTTGAAGCGCTCTTCATGTCTAGAAAATGCTTCTGCAAAGCTCCCTCTCTGGTTCCTGACATGGGATGGATCCACATGATAGAAAACCGGCATAACAATATGGCCATCATCATGTTTTCTACGTTCCATTATCTTCGCCAGTTCGTCCAAGCACCACCTTGAGGAAGCATAGTTTTGGGAGAAGACGATTATCGATACTTTCGACTCATTTATTGCTTTGTTCAACTCTGCTGCGATATCTGTTCCTCTCTCGATTTCATCATCGTCTCTAAACGTGTGGATTCCTGCCAGCTCCAAAGCCCTATAAAGGTGATCAGTGAAGCCCTTGCGTGTATCTTCGCCTCTGAAACTCAAGAATGCATGATAGCTACACCGGTAAGAGGACGAAGAAGAAGCATCATGCAGCATGGGGTTTAATGCAGCAGCCATTGATGCAGCAATGAAGGAATGAAGATGATCAGCTTACAAAATTGTGAGAGAGGCAAGCTACTATGTCAAAATGGAGATGCCCCAAAAGAGTAAAGATAAGAAGAATGTGGGAATGAATGGACAGTGATCAAAGTGGTCAAAAAGTCCATTGTCCCACCAAGCCACCAAACACTACTGCTATGATTCCAACTTTGAAGAGGAATTCACGTAAAATTTTTCGAAATCCACAAAATGCCCTCTGTTCAGAAGAAGGTCAGGAGAAAACTATGTAAGGTGCAAGGGTAAAATGAAACTTTCCCTTCTTGCATTATTTTCTCCCACATAATGAGGGTGCTTCCTGTTCTCCTTGTAGGCTCTCAGCAGCAGTACAAGGTTTTTTTATTTTTCATCAATCTTTTTTCACCGTTTGATTTGACTTTTTATACAGTTAGTTTTGATTGGATTTTTACCTGTAATGCTACTGTTTTGCTGTTATTTTTTCTACAAATATTTTGTTTTTGTTTGGTTGCCATCTCAGTCTCCTACCTGCTCTATTGAGTGACGTCTACTTTCATATTTTTACTGCTTTAGTTTTGTTTTGTTTTGTGTTTTTGTCTTCACTGCAAAGTAAACAATTTGGAATTTGAAATCGGTGATTCAATACCATATAAATTACCAAATTTTAAATACAATCCTATTGTAAAATAGGCAGAGTGTGAAAATACCATTGAATATTAGAGTAAAATTGTATTTGCTTTTGTGGTTTTACACTGATAGAATTTGCTCTTGGACGCCCACAAGTCTCTTGATTGGTTGCCTCATTAAAGGGGGAGTATTGTAAATGAGGGATGACCCACATGTTGAAAATGAGGAGCAACATTGAGTGAAATACCATGTTTTACGAAAGGTTGAAGATTTATAGGCTTAATCACTATTTACAAATAGTAAGAAGCAATTATGAGTTAATGTTGTAAAGTGAATGCTCTGATTGTGAAACATATATCATCTGCCTATAAATAGAGGCAGTCTTTAGGCTTTGAGACACACCAATCCGAAGAGAAAAGAGAGAGAGAAATCTGAGAGTTAGAAAGCTAACTGAGAGAAAAAATTCTATCATTATAAAACCACAGGAGCAAATACAATGCCACCCTAATATTCTGTGATACTTTCATACTCTGCTTATTTTACAACAAATCCAAATATTTAGGTAACATCCGAATTTTGTAAAGTTATATCCAAATCACGAACCAAAACCATCCCATTTTACTTTTGCTTTTCATGACATCTATCAGTGCAGCATACACAACTAACATGATACATCGTTAGAGATTCTATTAACCTTTCTAATGAATGTGGTAAACTTGCCAATGAGAAAGATACAAGATTTTTTCTTGGCAATATACCTCTAGTTGATAACAGATTGAATTTCTTCATAGCACCAACTGTGGAGTCTACCTGATTTGTTGCATTTGTGTTGGAATGAAGCTCAAGTTTTGAGCAACCTGAAAGAATGAGGTCCTGAAGATATCCCAACCTTCTAATACTCGTTGGAAGCTTCATCAGATTTTTGCAGCCTCTTAGGTTCAAGCGAACAAGGTTCTCTAAGTCTCCAATGGACTCATTAACCTCAACCAAGTTTATGCAATCTTTAAGAATTAATCTCTCAAGCTCAGGGAGCCCTAACATGTCAGGGGTTGTCGTTAGGCTATGTGAATGGCTGAGGTTGAGTGTTTTTAGCCTTGGAAGAAACTGTTTGAAAGAGAAGTAAGCAAACTGTTTGACACACCCAGCGTTGGATACCCAGCCTCCAGATTTTTCAAAGACCCAAGGAGTAATCACCAACGTTGATTCCCATGCTAGCAGACAAGAAAGGAGATTTTTCTCCACAAAACACACGTGAACCCAATCTTAAAGTTAGAGAACATGCAGATGAAATCTAGGACGTTGGTGAAAAAGTGAAGGCAAAAAGGAACTAACTGCCATAACCATTGTTTGTACCATATCCAACCCTCCACTCATACCATGACATGCAGACTCGGGACAAAGAGAGGACCGATCCTGCAGCTGGCCGGGACAGATCATCTGAGCACGAATCGGTGTCAATCGCCGATTCCGCCTTCAAAGCCTTCGAATGGTCAGCTCTCCCAATCGTCTCAATGAGCAAACTATCGGCATAAGCTACCGATAGATATACGGTGACGATTCTGCGGAACAAACCTCAAAAGCCCCGCCTAAATATCTATACACTCATGTCAACCTCGGAAGACCCTCTCACGAGTCCCACATCGAATCTAAGTACTAAGAGGTCACCAAACACCCTCTATAAATAAACCCCTTCACTACAGACAAGGGGTAAGACTTTCAACTTGACTTTTATGCTAAATACATTGTCAGTAGAAAAGCTCTTAGAAAGAAACTTACCTCGGCATCGGAGGGTCTTAGGCTGGCACCACACCGGTGCCATAGACCTCACGAGCCTCGGATCTTCTTAATTCAGGATCAGGCATCCCAGGAAGAAAGAAACCTGCGTCAGGCACTCAATCGATCCCTGGATCGTCCACATCACTTGTAAGTTGTACCTATCTCTATCTGTTCAGTTTTAGTGCCAACAACCATTAAAAAACCAGACAAACAGACAGGTTTCTTTTTTCTTGCATCAAAGTCTCGTCAATGCAAGCTGGGTTTGCAAGAGTTAAAGAAGTTTCTCAGCAAGTAGTTCCGGATATCAAGGAATGAAGCACCCTTGGATTGCCTATAAATTCAAAAGGAGGGGAACGGATTAAGGGCATCAAACATGCAACAAAAAACCAACACAACAACACAGCCAATTCAACAACCAAAAATTCTCAAAATCACACTGACAAAATCAGTTGATCTCAAAAGCTTTCAAACTCAGAAGCAATTAAGCTATTTAGCTTACAAAAGCCATCTAGCTTCCAACAAATCAGCCAAAACTCAGTTTTTCTGTCTTCAGAGAAACAGTTTACAAAGGAAAACGTGACTTCTCTCGTTACAAATTTGGTTCAGCTCAAGCCAAATCAAACAGAATCCGAGTTTTTCTGCAATATGAAAACCTCAACAAAATTCACAGAAATGTCTTGAGTGCTCAGAACAGCCAGAATAGCTCTTGGTTGACTCTTGACCAAGCAGAATAGGTACTACGATGCAACTGTAGGCCAGCAGTCATCAATCCAGCCATTTCCACTCCAGTCTAGATTGAAGAAATCTCAGTTCTGCCTATCCAGCAAGCCTCTCCACGGCCAGAACAGATCAAAGCTCTGCCAATCTCGACATTGTTATCAATTTCCAACTTAACCTTATTAGTTGAAGGCACTGACATGCAATTCCAGTATAGATACATTCAATTCAGCCAGACCCAAAGACCATAATTCAGGCAGAAATCAAAGTCCAATGTTCTGTTTTCCTTGCAGACTTGGCAACTTTCTTTTGTTTTAATGTTGTGCAATAGGTAGCTTTTATTTGAAATAGTTTGGTTTATTTTCAGCATTCATTTTGGCCAGAACTGCCAGTTTTTACTACGATAAATTGTGAAGTCCTCACCAATCTGAGGCAAGAAAAGAATTTGCTTGGGAGATATTCCGAGCCCAAATTCACAATCACTTGTTTAAAGTCAGTAACTTGGGGCGTAAGTTATCTATTTTTCATAAGTCTGTTAGGGTTTTAATTGCTAACAGTGGCACGCTCGCACACCAAAGAAAGTTGACTTGTTGACCACTAATGGTTTTCAGGTCAATGGGGAATTTTACCCTATCATCACAGGAACTACAGCATAACGGGTGAACAATTTGGCATGCGCGGTGGTAATTCAGAATATACATACTCCTAAAAACATCTTTTAGTGTATGACTATTGGAAGTTCTAGCTAGAATCCACGCTTTACCATGGAAAGAGATCAGCCAACTGTTTGGTTAGAGGGATACGAATCAGAAGAAAGTGATGCTAGGTAATCAGCTCACGACAGACCAGGAATAGAAATTCCAGGTCTAGTTCCAAAAATATAAACCAGATACAGGAGGCTGTGCTTCGACAGGAGGCTGCAACACAAAAAAGCCAAGACACCCTGGACAACATGACAGCCATGATCAGATGGCAAGTCAACAGGCAGTTTAGAAAGGATCGTAAGGCTGCTATTACGAGGAATCCAAATCTAGACACTGTGATCCAGCGGCTGGATCTCCCTTTTGGACCTCCACCATGCTTGGTGTGGCCATATCAGGAAAATCCCTTAATTGCACAGATAGCTGGAGTGCCTGAACTAGCAGGAATTTAGGTTGGACAAAGGGGTGATTTGCCGTCCAGGAACAAGAAGCTACCGTCCTTCCAGCAGGTCCAGCACCAGTTCAGATCCCCAGAACCAGCTAGAACTCTCTACTGCTCCACGGCCAAAAGCTCCATACAACCAACCAGTGGCACATCTGCCTGAACAGCTAATAGTATTGCCGTACAGACCTAACAGAATGGATCCCAATCCATTTCCCCCACCACCAAGAGGCAGAAGAGGCAGAGGAGGAGCTAACCCTCTTGCCAATAATGACAGGAATAGACTGGGGGCAAATTGGAGAAATCATCCAGATTTCGAGGAAAAAGAAGAACATAGAGAAGAGGAAGTGCCCAGAGCATACAGAATCGAACAGAGGGCTGAACAGAACCAGCCAGAATAGGGACGGAACCTGCCTCCTGTCAATGCTTTGAATGACATAGGGGCACTACAAAGAATGATTATAGAAATGATGGATCCCGAGGTCAGAAGAGAAGAAAGACCTATTTACAAAAAGCCGTATTCGGCCTACATCGATAAGATGCCTCTTCCCCCAGTTTTTTTTTAAAGTGCCAAATTTCACTTTTTTCAATGGAGAAGATGCTCATGCATCATCGGTAGAGCATATAGGTAGATTCTTTGTCCAGTGCATAGCCATAGAGACCAACCCTCTATTGAAGCTTAGGCTTTTTGGAAATTTCCTGTTCGGACAAGCTTTTACCTAGTATACCAACTTGCCAGTCAATTCTGTCCCGACATGGGAGCAGATGGAGAATGCCTTTCATGATTATTATTTCAGGATCTAGCCAGAACTCACCATCAGTGACCTTGCGGCTCTTAAACAGGCTGAAGATGAACCTGCTCAGGAATTCATCACTAGATTCAGGAAGCTCAAAATGAAGTGCAGGATTCCTATGGAAGAAAGACATTTCATCCAAATGGCTCAAACCGCCCTCAAGATCTCTCTAAGAAAGAGATTTGATGGAGTGCTGTTTACAGACTTGACAGAACTGGTAGATAAAGTCTCCAAGTATGAAGACCTACTAAGGAAAGAACAACAAAAGAGAAATTCTTCCAAAGGCACATACTACAAGACACCATCTTCCTCAGTCCATTTGGTCGAAGTAGAATCAGAAAAAGGCCAAGAAAGTTCAGAAGAAATGGAGATAGCAGTGGCAGAAATGGTAAAACTAAAACACCCTATCAACTGCAAGGCTTTAATCAAACCACCAAAAGATCAAAAGCCACCTCCATTCACAGGCGGGTTTATCCCTAACAAACCAGCACAGAACAAGGTCTATTCTTTCGACCTGACCAAGGTTGACGCTTTGTTTGATGAGATGTTCCTGCAGAAGGCAATAAAGACACCTCACGGATTGCCTAAGCCAGAGGAGCTCAAGGACAGGCAGTATTACAAATGGCACAACTCCTGGAATCACTCCACCAATAGCTGCGTCGTTTTCAGGGACATTATACAGGAAGGAATAACAGCATGAAAGCTGAAACTGGCTGAGAAACCTCCTACTGTGATAACAGATCATTTTCCTCAGTCTCAAGTGAACATGGTCAACCTAAACTGGCCAGAATCTTAGCTGGAGTAGTTCTGTGCAGCAGGTGCAAGTGCGAATGCGAGCTGGAAATAGCTTTGGATAAGCAGAATCCACTCACAACAAGCGTTTTTGACAGATTTAGAACCTCACACCAGCAAACATCAATTCCAACTCTATTCAGAAACACAGCTAGATAGAGATCCTATAAGAAGCCTACCCAGCACATCAGGAAGGTGACTGAGCAGCCAAAGAAAGAAATGCCAATCAAAGTGCTCGGAAAAGACAAACCATTGGCTACTTTCATAGAAGGCGATGGTATTTTGTTGGAAAGAATGGCAGGCCAACCCTAGAGCTGACCGGAACGCAAAGAAGGAGAATCCAGAGGCAGTATTGCACTTTCCTCAAAAACAGTAATAATACGAAAGTATTTACAAATACCAATTCTGCCAGAATTGAGAATGATCGAGAGAGGAATGTCCAAACAGAACAGGTAGTACATCAACATGAGGGGCTAATTGGATCCTCTTTCTGCCATGGTTCATCTTCACAGGAACAGTCTGGAATTTTTCCAAAAGATTATCAAGAGAACCAGACAGAAGAGTACGAAGAAGAGCAGTTGGACTATGAACCATCTGCAGACGCCCAGATTAGACTTCTTGAAACAGAAGATCAAGAAGACTGGACTGAGGGGTGTGGTCAGGCATAATACAATGAAGAGTTAGATGAAGAAACTCAGGTTTTTGGTACAGAACTAGAAAGCTTGCTGCAGGGTGATTTAGACATCAACATGGTATTTATCCTGTCAGAAGAGTTCAGAGCAGCAGAAGGGCAAGAAAGCATCTTGGAAGGAGACGTGTTCTCCCAAGAAAGCTTTGAATGTAGATTGGCTAAAATAGAAGAAGTGCCAGAACAACAGAATATTGCTGCCAAAGCAGGTAGAACTGCCATAAAAATGGCTGCAGAAGGGTTGTGCTTTTCCAAACCTACCAGGGAGATGGCCAACCATCTCAGACCATTGTTCATCACTGCAAACTTTGGAGGAATTTCTATCCCTAAGGTGATGGTAGATGGAGGTGCAACCATCAATCTATTACCTCATAGACTATTGGTCAAGATAGGCAGAACAGAGAGAGACTTGATCGCAACACACTTAACAGTCACCAACTTCGCTGGGGGCATCACCAAAACCCACGGGATATTGGATGTGGATGTTATAGTAGGAACCAAGAAGCTGAAGATTGTTTTCTTTGTGGTAGACACCACTTCTACCACTTACAATGCACTGCTTGGCAGGGACTGGATCCACCAAAGTTTATGTGTTCCTTCCACTCTACACCAATAGTAGGCCCTCTGGCATGATGAGGGATTTATGGAGATAGTAGAGGCCGATCCATGGCCATTTCTACCATCTACTTTGTGTTTCGAGGCCAGGTATTATCATGATGATCTTGGTCCTTTTACTTTCTTTGGAGTCAATCAGAACAGCCGCCTCCATGGTGTCATGACCTAGAGGCTCATTGAAGAAGGTCTGGCTAGTTCTCTGGAGGACTGGAATAGGCCTTTTGTCCTAAACCTCCAAAATTCTGATGTTTAGCTCAAATCAACAAGAGAAGGATCGAGCTCCAACAATGCGATCCATTACAAATAGATTGTTGGTATATTGGGAAGAAAGGAAGCTTTCCATGCAGAGTTCAGCCATTAATATGGCAGAATTCACACATGAAAGTTTACAGGAGGAGGAATTGTAATTTGCATGAGATAACTCTTTACCAGAAGTGGAAGACCCTTTGCAAGAAATAAATTTGGGGACAGAAGAGGATCCTAGGCCCATTTTTATCAATGCATTACTAGAAGAACCATTGAAGAGTGAAATCATTGCACTTCTGCATGATTTTAGAGATTATTTTGCATGGCATTATCACGAAATGCCTGGACTAGATAGGGGATTGGTAGAGCACAAACTACCAATAAAAGAAGGATACCTACCAGTCAAGCAGGCCAGAAGAAGGATGTCTATGGAGATAGAATTGAAAGTTAAGTAGGAAATATAGAGACTGGTCAAAGCAAGATTTATCATACCAGCCATTTATGCTGATTGGCTGTCTAACATTGTACCAGTCCTTAAAAGAAAGACATGAGCAGTCAGAATCTGTGTGGATTACAGAAACTTGAACGAAGCATCTCCAAAGATGAGTACCCCATGCCAATGGCAGATATGTTGGTAGATGGAGCCGCTCATAACCAGATGTTGTCTTTCATGGATGGCAATGCAGGATACAGCCAGATAATGGTGGCAGAAGAGGATATCCACAAATCTGCTTTCATGTGTCCAGGGCACATAGGCACATTTGAGGTGTTGTAATGCCTTTTGGTTTGAGAAATGCAGGGGCTACTTATCAAAGAGCAATGAATTCTATATTCCATGACATGATAGGCCATTCCCTACAAGTATACATAGACGATGTGGTGATTAAATCTCAAGAAAAGGGGAATCATGTACTCAATCTAAAGGAAGCTTTCCTAAAGATGAGACAACACAAATTGAAAATGAATCCCAGGAAATGCGTTTTTGGGGTGCAAGCAGGCAATTTCCTAGGTTTCTTGGTCCATCAATGAGGCATAGAGATTGACAAGAACAAGGCAAAATCCATCATAGGAGATATGCCATCGCGGAATAAGAAAGAATTACAAAGCCTCCTAGGGAAGATCAATTTTCTCAGAAAGTTCATATCCAACTCTGCCGGAAAAATCCAGCCTTTTTCTTCCTTACTAAGTTTGAAACAAGAGTAGGCATTCAGATGAGAAAAACAGCACCAGCAAGCTTTTGAGGAAATCAAGCATTACCTCTCAAATCCGCCAGTTTTGTCTCCACCAAAGAAAGGCAGACCACTCAAGCTATATGTCTCCGCATCAGAACTATCTATTGGGAGTCTTCTGGCTCAAGAGAACAAGGAAAAGGGTAGGCAGTCTACTACTTGAGCAGAACTCTAATAGAAGTAGAAAGAACATATTCTGCAATTGAAAGGCTATGTCTGGCTTTGTATTTTACTACTATAAAGCTCAGACATTACATGCTGCCCTTTACCATCTACATCATTGCCAAAACAGATTTAATCAAGTACATGTTGACAAGAGCAATGTTGAGAGGCATAATTGGCAAGTGGACTCTGGCCTTATCAGAATTTGCTTTCAGATATGTTCCTCAGAAGGCTATCAAAGGGTAGGCTGTGGCAGATTTCTTGGCAGATCATCCAGGGGAAGAGATTGAGAACATGGATTCCATGGATATAACCAGTGCAAATTTGCTAACCAGAGCTCGCACCTGTCTCAATAATCCCATTTTTATTCAGTCCTTGGAAGTTGTACTTTGATGGATCTAAAACTAACTTAGCCTCTGGAGCAGGAATCATTTTAGAAGATCCATTAGGAATCATACACGGTTATTCATTCCAGCTAGATTTCCAATGTACCAACAACATAGCAGAATACGAAGCTTTGATCATTGGGAATCCAGTCTGTGGAAATCCTAGAAGATTTCATGCTTGTGCTGAAGCAAATTGCTCGAGAATATAAGTGTTTAAATCCGTCCTTAGCTGTTTATTTGGTAGCAACCAGAAATCTCCTAGCAGAATTCAGGGAGGTCACTTGGGAACATATTCCAAGAGAAGAGAATTTGGCAGCCAATGAGATGGCTCAAATAGCAACAGGAGTGCAAATGCCTGAAGACTGTGTCCAGAAAATCATCAAGGTAGGGAAGAAGAGTCTACCATCTGTTATGACCAGAGGAATGGAGATAGATGTCAATGCTGCCATAATGACTAAGGAAGACTAGAGATTGCCTATAATTAATTATCTGCAATATACAACCCTTCCTTCTAAGAAGAAGATAAGGATCATAGCTTTGAACTACCTCATGTGGAATGGAGATTTGGTCTAAAAAAGTAAGGATGAATTACTCCTAAGATGCTTAGGGAAAGAAGAACACATGAAAGTCTTGGGAGAAGTCCATGAAGGAATCTGTGGAGCACATCAAGGTAGAAGAACAATGTGCTGGCTGATTAGAAGGTACGGATACTTCTGGCCTACCATGATGAAGGACTACATTGAATATTCCAAAGGATGTGAGGCTTGCCAGAGACATGGACCAATCCAGCAAGCTTCCTCAGTTCCCATGAATCCAGTCGTCAAGCCATGGCCATTCAGAGGATGGGCAATGGACCTCATTGGTAAAATCCATCCAGCCAGTAGAAAACAACATTGTTTCATCATTGAGGCTACAGATTATTTCACCAAATGGGTAAAAGCTAAGCCAATTAAATCCACCACATCTTAAAAGATCATCACCTTCATTGAAGAACAGATTGTGCACAGGTTTGGCATACCAGAATCAATCACAACTGATAAGGGGACTTCTTTAATATCCAGAGAAATGCAAGATATGGCAGGCAGGCTCAAGATCAAGTTAGTCCAATCCACTCCTTACTATGCTCAAGCAAATGGACAGGCAGAATCAAGCAACAAGGTGATCATTAATATCATCAAGAAAATGCTCGAGGAGAATCCAAGGCAGTGGAATGAAAAACTGTCAGAAACCTTATGGGCTTACAGGACTTCAAAGAGAGAGGCAACTGCCATGACTCCATATGCTCTAACCTATAGACATGGCGCAATTCTACTCATGGAAATCACAGTTCAATCCATCAGAATTGTCGAGCAGCATAACTTAGTCGGAGAAGACTATTCACAAGCAATGTTGCTAGAATTGGAAGGACTGGACACAAGAAGAATTAATACCTTCAACAAGCTCCTAGCAGGAAAAGAGGTTGTGGCAAGAGCCTATAATAAGAGAGTTAAGAACAAGAGTTTTGAAGAGGGAGAAATTGTTTGGAAAGCAGTTCTGCCCCTTGGATCCCACGTGATTGGTTATGGAAAATGGTCACCCACATGGGAAGGCCCTTTTATAATTAAACAAGTCCTTGGATTAGGGGCATACATGCTATAAGACCAAGATGGAGAAATCCATGCTGCGCCAATCAATGACAAATGGTTAAAGAAGTTTTATCAAATTATGTGGGATTCACAGGCAGTGCAAACAGATCCTGGGATCGAAGGAGAGAAGGATGGAATTGTTATTTGACTTTTCAGTTAGTTCATATAGATTTTTGTTTCTTGTTTATCAATTATGCCCTTCTTTGTTGTTTGGTTAAATGAAAATGAAAATGCAAGGCTCACAAAAATAAATAGGACTTTTCCATTAAATATAGTCATTAATACATGACTAAGTTTTATTACAAATAGGTAGAGTCTAGAGTCCTAGTTTCTGGAGAGTTTCCTGCAATCCAGTTTTCTTGATGGATATTTCTTTCTGGAGGAGCACTCCCTGATGGATAGAGGCCTTTGCAATCTCAAATGCAGGCTTTGAAGCCAAAACCATGCTCTGCACAAGAAAGGTGGCCTTAGTCTCCACTCCCAGTCCAGCCCTAAGATCTTTATGCATATCCCTTAATGTGGCTAGTTGTTTCTGGAGATCTTCAATGTGCTTCTCCAGCTTATCAACAGCAGACTTGGTCTCTTTATAATATGCAACCAGTGCATCCAGTTCTGACTTTTGTTTATGATAATCCACCAAGTTGGCTTCATGCGTGGCCTTGCAGAACTCAGAAGCATTGAAGGAGGGCTTGAGATCTTCATAACGGTGGTAGAGGTTGAGTACATCTCTTGCCAAGCCCAGGCTGATCTCAAGGATAGGTCTAGGAGCCACATTTTCCCTATGCAGCAGTTCCAGATCCATCATCAATTGATCAATGGCTTCTTTATTCTCATCCAGATCTAGTTCAGTTGACTGACTGATTCTTATTCTGTCCACTGCCTCATTCACTGCTTCGGACTTAGCCTTACTTGGAGTGGCTCCCAGTTTCTCAAGCTTCTGCAGTTGAGCCTCCAAGTCCATAGCTTCAAACTCTGCCAATTCTGGATCAGCAAAGGAGGCTGTGGTCGATGAGCTTGGGACAGAATGAAGAGGCATCTACAGAAAAGTCATAGTTAGTTACGTGTAGGACTAAATAAAGAAGAAATGCTGAGGCATAGCAATACTTACAGCCACAATCATAGGTTTGAGAGGACTTGTCACCAGAGCTAGTTCTCCACTAGTTAAGTCCTTCTCCACCTGGAAAGACAAACATTAGTTAAATGAGACAAAGACCAGACATAATTGAGGAAAGAAAGCAGAAATTACCTCAGGTTCTGAAACAGCAGTAGAATTTTTTGCATCCACATCATCAAAAAGGGCCAGTTCTGAGCTTGTGGGTTCTCCTATTTGATCCTCTTGTTGTTTCTTGGCCAGCTCAATGCTCTCTGCTATCACTTCAGCAAGAATTTCCTCCTACAAAGAGACAGAATTCACATTAAAAGAAATATATATGAAAATTAACTAGTTCTGTCCTAAAAAACTAAAGGAAATCTCACTTCTTCTTCTCCTCTTTTGGCTGTGTCTGCCTTGGAGATCTCTTTCTCTTTCTCTACAACATTAAAAGCCTCTCTCAGCTCTGTCTGCTGCGCAAATCTCACGGCCTGGAGTTCCGGGCCGAGGGGATATGCGTTGACACGCGGTTTCTTGCTTTTGGGTGCGGTGCGGTTGTGCGCGGGCGTACCAGCATGGTCTACCGTGCGTCGAGGTGTTGATGAGTGTTGGATGGATAAGTGGTGCGCCTGTTTGAACTCGTCTTCTAATCAAACGATTATAGCCGAGAGAGGAACTGGTCTCGGCCGTTAGGTTCACGGCCTGAACTACAAGGCCGTTGAGTGATGGTGTTGGTGGTGGGTTTTGGGCGGTGCTCCGGCGCGCTGCTCAGGGAGCGACGGTCGTGTGATATATGGGGTGAGTGAACGAACAACAAGGATGGTGCTCCGGCGCCTTGAAAATCAAGGGTCGTATGATATATTGATGAATGAATTTTCCTTACAATCTAACACTACTAGGAAAGCAAGTAAAGATATTGAAAGTGCATTACAGGAAAAGATAAGTTGCTCCGTGGGAGGCTTTGTTTTGGTGTTGAACCTTTTGAATGTAGCTCGAGCCTTGTATTTATAGGAAGAGTTCCTGGAGGAGTAATCGAGGCTGAAAATCCGCATAGTGGAGCCTGATTAGAGCAAGTGGGCAGTCCAATCGACATTTGGGATCGTGAAGTATGGTGGTGTGACCCCATAAATCCTAGTGAATCTCGGCTGCCGTTCTTGATCGTGGGCTCTGAGCTTCTGGCCGTGGAGACGCATTTATGGCCTGGATAGCTGGTGAACTAATATCTCAAGCTGTCAGAATTCTTGTGAGAATGTCTACGTCTAATCACTCTGATCCTCATCACCAAATCCTGACTTCAGTCACCTCCCACCTTCCCTCATGCATTAAATGCTTATTTGTGGCCAGTGGGTTTGCTGCATTAAACAGGCACTACCTCATTAAATGAAGCCTGGGACCCTGTTGTCATGTGATGATTTGCCTTTAATGCCTTGGCCGTGATTTTGTTCGGCCTCGGCCTCGGCCTGCGCCTAAGGCCGAGATGATCATGCCTTAGCATTTCCTCTTTTGTCTTTAGGAAGGCGAAGCACCCTGGCGAAACGCTGCGTTTCGATTTTACGAGCAAGTGCCAGGGCCGAGAAAAGAGGCTCCTTCGGTCAGCTTATGGCCGTGATTTATTAGGCACAAACAAGCTCTTCATCAGTCTCTGTGGTTGTTGTAGGAGCAACCACATGCTCTTCCATTTCTCTGGATTCTCTTACAGCACTCTTTCTGAGCCTTTTGGTCTTGGTAGGATGAGGGGAAGGACTTTCAACTGTAAAAGCACCAAGGGAAGGGTCAAATTTCAATTCAGAACCAACCATGGAGGGATGACAAAAGTTCATTTCAAAGAATTTACCTGGAAGATCAGGCTGGACAGCACTATCTTGAGCCTGGGTAGTCTCTTTCCTTTTGCTCTTTCTGACAGAAGGAGTTGCCTTAGAAGCCTTCTCCTCTGCCAAAGTCTCATATTCATCTTCCTCATCTCCAAAAGGGAGCTCCAAATCCCCAGCAGCAATAATGGAGGTAGATGTACAAAGGACAGAAGTTAGAAAGCTCAGTCAAAACAGAAATGAATGCAAAGACAAAGTTCAAAAGCTCATCAATCACTTGCCCAGGTAGACCGGCAAACCTAGCCCTCCACCAGGCATCAAACTCGCCATAACTGCAGGAATTAGACTCCCATGATGGATAAAGAGCATTCACGCTGTTGTTTATTTTGTTCACTGCACATCTGCAGTCCTTGTGCAGATCCAGGTAATCTGCATCCTTCCAGGAAGTTCCCTGGTTGCAACTTCTATAAGATTTCAAGGGAATGAGCTGGGGGCAACCAACCTGCCTGGCACAAAAGTTGGGCTGGTAGACTTCTCCACCCAAGTGATAATTGGGAGGCTTACCCCTACCAAAGGGCAGGTCCCGGGTCAGCATCACGCTCAAGAACCTCTTCCTGAAGTTAATTATGGCTTCTTCATCTTCAGGCTCCTTCGAAAATAGTCTGTATCCTGGCTAGAACCAAGGATAGCTTTTTCTAAGCACAACTTGCCATTGGGCAGCAGACCTTTTGGTGCAATGCCTGAAGAACATTAGATATTCATCAATGGAGCGGTTGGGCACTTCTGCCGACATCAAAGGAAGCGCCATGACTTGATCTTCAGGCAGAACTATGTCTGGAAGCCTCAGTTCTGGGAAATACACTTGCAGCCAAATCTAAATCATCCAGAAAGCACAGGGGGCAGAGATATTCAGAGGATTCTCCCGAGCAGCGCTGTGGAGATTCTTGAACAGATGTGCCAGAACTATGGGACCAAGCCCCACATCAGTGTGATTATGGAGAGCTTCTGCCAGATGCCTGTACTCAAGCAGAACTACTGAAGAACGATTTGGGAAGACAAACCTGTTCAGCCAGTACAGAAGGAACAACATGTGTTGTTGATCCCTATGCCTCTCAGCACTGAACTTCTTCAGGTAATTGGAGAAGGAGCAGTTTTGGTTGATTATGGCAAGAGAAATAGTGAACTTCTTCGCTAGCTTCTTACAATTCTTCCCTTTATGATAATCACCAACTGCATCAGCATGCCTTCCATGAGGTCTGAACCCAAAGATTTGGGCCATATTCAGCAGAGTTGGAGTCATGGGACCCATTTGAAAATCGAAGGTGTTGCTGGCAGAATTCCAGAAACACAGAGCAGCCACCAACATAATCTCATCCCTATTCACAGACTGCTTGGACAGAAGTATGGCATCATAGATCTCATCTCTTTTCCAGTGTTCTCCATACTTCGGAAGAAGCTTGTCAATCTAGTCTAACCATTTCACTGTACTGTTCCTCACTTCACTTAAGGGATACGAGTGGCTCAAGTTTTTGCTAACCCAGGTATGGGAAGCCAGAGCAGAAGAACTCTGATAGCACAGGAGAGCATCAACATCTTCTTTGAACAGAGTGGCCATTTCTTCAGGAACGTTGCCAAACCAGTGGGGGCCGAGAACGAGAGTATTCCCAAGCAAATGAAGAACGTTTTTATCCAGATTCTTCTGGGCATATGGATGGAGCCTGCTGTGAACCTCGATCGCATGTTGATCAACACCATCTCCAGTGAGGTCAGAAGGAGGCTGTGAAGAGGAAGAACCTTTGGCACGAGTTTTTGGAGAAGACATTCTCAACTTCAGGACTAAAGATAAGGATGATCGAAAGAAACAAAGGATTCTGAGGAATATTGAAAGCTGAAAGGAGTTAGGTTTTGAATGAACAATAATGAGGTTCGAAAGTTCTTATAAAGACTCAGAAAAAGACCGTGGGAAGGGAGGAATTATCCAGGTTAAAATAGCCGTTAGAATTGCCCACTTCCCCACGAAGTCTGAGTTAATAGGCAGACGTGGGCCAGAGCAACGAAAGGAAATGGCGCGCATCATTAATTGGCCAATCACTAAGTCTGAAACCGTTTCAAAACAATTCAGACTTAGGGGGCATTGTTTGGGCCTAAATTCTGCGCGCCAGCCCATTTGGTTATTGGCCAATAGTAATAAAGGCAGTTTGGGCTTTGTATTTATTGAAATTGGAGATCAACCCAATATATTGAAGAAGCCTAGACCATCCTTGAACAGTTACAAATGTTACCATGGCCTAAAAACAAAACTTAATTACCATTACTGGTAATTTAATTTGACACACCCAGCGTTGGATACTCAGCCTCCAGATTTTCAAAGACCCAAGGAGTAATCACCAACGTTGATTCCCAGGGCAGTAAACAAGAAAGGAGATTTTTCTCCACAAAACACACGTGAACCCAATCTTAAAGTTAGAGAACATGCAAAGGAAATCCAGGAAGTTGGTGAAAAAGTGAAGCACCCTTGGATTGCCTATAAATTCAAAAGGATGGGAACGGATTAAGGGCATCAAACATCCAACAAAAAACCAACACAACAGCACAGCCAATTCAACAACCAAAAATTCTCAAAATCACACTGACAAAATCAGTTGATCTCAAAAGCTTTCAAACTCAAAAGCAATTAAGCTATTTAGCTTACAAAAGTCATCCAGCTTCCAAGAAATCAGCCAGAACTCAGTTTTTCTATCTTCAGAGAACAGTTTACAAAGGAAAACGAGACTTTACTCGTCACAAATTTTGTTCAGCTCAAGCCAAATCAAACATAATATGGGTTTTTCTCCAATATGAAAACCTCAACAAAATTCATAGAAATGTCTTGAGTGCTCAGAACTGCCAGAATAGCTCTTGGTTGACTCGTGACCAAGCAGAACAGGTACTGCGGTGTAGCTCCAGGCCAGCAGTCATCATGTTGGAGTTGGGGCGACTAAACGAAGGAAAGAAGGAAGCAACCCAGCATGCGGATCGCGATTTCCTGTTTTAATACAGGTCGATTTTTGGCCTATTTTTGGGAGGTTTTTTAGTTTCCTATTCCTTGTATGATTGTGCTAAAGGCCTATACATATAAATAGGTACTTTAGACTAGGGTTTAGTGAGAGGTTCAAGATATACAAACCTAGGGTGAGAGAAAAAGAGATCTAGAGAGAGAGAGAGATCAAAGGGAGTTCTTTATTGTAACCAAAGGGATTTTTCTCATACTAGTGAATTTTCTCGGGGATCACCAGAGAGGACGTAGGCACGACGCCGAACCTCTATAAATTCTTGTGTGTTCTTGTGTGTGTTTACTTTTGTGGTTTCATGTGTGATTTATCTTTGCGTAGCTTGTGTTGTGATTGTTGCGTAGTCTATCAACGACAAGGTCTTGGAAGTGTTTTCGCACAACAAGTGGTATCAGAGCCGCGGTTGCGGCGGGCGTTGGTTTATGCCCAAGTGCTCTTATAACTTTAAGAGCGGCGGTGTGTTGAAGATGGCAGGCGACAAGGACGAAGAATGTTCCAGTACTAAGTCACAACGGGTATCAAGCACAAAGAAGAATGAAGCATGTGCTTAAGCAGCAGGGTCTCAACAAAGTTTTGGAAGGCAAGGAAAAGAAGCCGGTAACCATGATAGATGCAAAGTGGGATGACCTAGAAGAGCTTGCTAGAGGATTCATCGAACAACATCTAACCGATGAGGTGTTGTGTAATGCGATGGAAGACACCGCAAAGCAAACATGGGAAAAGCTAGAAGAGATGTTTGCGTCAAAATCATTGTTCAACAAGCTTTTCTTGAAGGAAGAGCTTCACTCTCTTAAGATGGAGGACGGCGCAAGCATGATGGAGCACGTGAGCGCCTTTAATAGGTGTATTGCTGACTTGCAGAGAATTGATGAGGTTTATAAGTCGGAAGACAAGGTCGTGATGTTGTTGACATCCCTGCCACCGTCTTATAAACACTTTCGCACGACGCTTATGTTCGGGAAGGGAACCTTGAAGTATGAAGAGGTCATGCAAGACATCCTAACGCATGACAGAATGGTTCAACATTCCGGTGGAGTCTCTCAAGGTGAAGGTCTTGTGGTCAAGTCCGAAGAGAGAGGTAGATCGAACAAGCGTGAGGGCAAGAAGAGCAATAAGGGAAGGTCAAAATCCAAGGCGAAAGATGGTTGTTTCGAGTGTGGGTCAAAGGATCAATGGAAGAAGAAGAGAAACAAAGGGAAGAAGCCGGATGAAGCCGGGGTCACGGAAGAGAGCGACGGTGAGCTTTTACTTACTAATAGCATTGTTAATACTGATGCACTTGCTATTACTTCCAAGGTTTCTGCTTCTGATTGGAGTTTGGATTCCAGGTGATCGTATCACGTGTGTCCAAACAAGTCTTGGTTTGACACATATGAGACGGACAATGGCGGCGAAGTTATGATGGGGGACGGCTCAGTTTGTAGAGTCGAAGGAACAGGTACAATCAAGGTGAAGATGCATGATAGCGTGGTTAGAACATTGGGTATGGTTAGTTACATACCTAAGCTGAAGAAGAATCTCATCTCCCTGGGTACTTTTGACAAGAATGGTTATTCGTACAAGTGTATGGGAGGAAAGCTCATAGTTTCGAAGGGTTCACTCGTGATTATGAAAGGGCAGATTCACCTAACTGCCTGTATCGACTATGTGGTACAACAGTGACCGGTTGAGCAGCTATATCTACCAAGAAGAACTCAAAAGATGATACTCAGCTTTGGCATTTGAGGCTAGGGCACATGAGTGAGCGAGCCATGCAAGAGTTGCACAAACGGAAGCTTCTAAAGGGCGTGCACAGTTGCAAACTTGAGTTCTGCAAGTATTGTACCATAGGGAAGCAGTCGAAAGTGACATTCAAGCTACAAAACAAGGAAAAGAGGAGCACAAGAGTGCTTGACTATGTTCACTCGGATGTGTGGGGGCCCGTGCCAGTTAAGTCATTGGGTGGAGCTCGCTACTATGTTACTTTCTTGGATGATTTTTCTAGGAAGGTTTGGGTCTATTTCATGAAGGAGAAATCCGAGGTCTTCACAAAATTCAAGGTGTGGAAGGCAGAAGTTGAGAACCTGACAGGAAGGAAGATCAAGGTCCTTAGGAGTGACAATGGGGGGGAATATAAAGATAGCAAATTTCTGGAGTTTTGCAAGAGTGAAGGTATCAAGAGGCATTTTACTGTGAACAAGACGCCCAAACAGAATGGAGCCGCAGAGAGGATGAACAGAACTCTAATGGAGCATGAGAGGGGCATGAGGATTCATGCAGGCTTGCCCGAGGCATTTTGGGCGGAGGCGGTTAACCACACTTCCTATTTAGTTAACCGGTCACCATCAAAGTATCTTGATTTCAAGTGTGCGAAAGAGGTATGGTCTAACAAGTCTATTGAGTATTATATTTTGAAAGTATTTCGATGCAGTGCCTATGCTCTTATACCAAGTGATGAGAGAACCAAGTTGAAGCCAAAGTCTCTTGAATGCATATTCCTCGGGTTTGAGAGTGGTGTGAAGGGTTTCAAGTTATGGGATCCAGTGAACCGGAAGAAGATACTCAGTAGAGACGTTGTCTTTGACGAGAAGACTATGCCTATGATTAAAGTCAAGAAACTATAGGTGAAGGAGAATGTTGTTGGGACAGAAACAACCGTTACAGAATCATCTAGTAGAGTGTTCGGGGGTACTCCGAGTTTGCAGCCAATTAGAGACGTCCATGAAGCAGTGGAGTTCGACACTGAGGTGGAGGAATTTGGGCAACAACAACAGACTCAAGATGAAGAAGAAGAAGAGGCTCAAGATCAGGTGGAGCCACCATCCATAGCAAGGTCCAGGCCCAAGAGAACCATCAAACCTCCTCAACGGTTTGGATGGGAGACGGACGCAGTTCACTATGCTCTAAACATAAGTGAAGGAGACCTAACTACGTTCCAAGAAGCAGTTGAGAGTGCGGAGCGGGAAAGTTGGATAAGTGCTATGATGGATGAGATGGAATCTCTACACCGGAACTCCGTTTGGGAGTTGGTCCCTAAACCCAAAGACAGAAAGGTGATTGGCTGCAAGTGGGTGTTTAGGAAAAAGGAAGGAATATGTGAGAAGGAGCCAACTAGATTCAAAGCTCGTCTAGTGGCTAAGGGATACTTACAGAAGGAAGGAATTGATTATGATGAGATCTTTTCACCGGTTGTAAAGCATACTTCTATACGGTTATTGCTCTCCATAGCGGCACAGTGGGACATGGAGGTGGAGAAAATGGATGTGAAGATAGCTTTTCTCCATGGAGACTTAAAGGAAGATATCTACATGAGTCAACCTCAAGGGTTCGTTGAAGCAAGGGAAATCTGGTTTGCAGGTTGAAGAAGTCTTTGTATGGGCTCAAGCAATCTCCAAGACAGTGGTACAAGCGCTTTGACACTTATATGCTGCGGATTGGGTATAGAAGATGTGAATCGGATTGCTGTGTGTATTCTCATGTGTTCAAGGATGGGAAGATCATTCTGTTACTACTTTATGTGGATGATATGCTGATTGCGTGTCAAGATGTGTCAAAGGTTCAAGAGTTGAAGATCCAACTTGGGAAGGAGTTTGACATGAAGGATCTTGGACCCGCACAAAAGATCCTAGGAATGGAAATAAGAAGAGACCGAGATGAGGGCAAGTTGTGGCTGTCACAAAGCAAGTACATAGCTAAGGTACTTGAAAGATTCTATACGTTGGATTGCAAGCCTGTGTCTACTCCTTTGGTGGAGCACTTTAGGCTAAGTGCCCAAGAGAGTCCTTCTAGTGACAAAGAGAAGGATGAGATGAGTAAGTTTCCATATGCAAGCGCAGTAGGGTGTCTCATGTACGCAATGGTTTGCACACGCCCCGACTTGGCTCAAGCTGTGAGTGTAGTTTCAAGATACATGGCAAATCCGGGAAAACAACACTGGAATGCGGTGAAGTGGATTTTCAGGTATTTGAAGGGCACCAAGAGGTTTGGGATTTTGTTTGAAAGACAACAAAGAAAGGCATGTGTGTTGGGATATGTGGATTCATATTATGCGGGAGACTTAGACAAGAGAAGGTCCACCACGGGGTATGTTTTTCGTTTGTGGTGGAGGACCGATTAGCTGGAGAGCGGTGCTACAATCAGTCACTGCATTGTCTACTACTGAAGCGGAGTATATGGCCCTAATGGAGGCTTCTAAGGAAGCATTATGGTTGCAAAGATTGGCACAAGAGTTCGGGATAGCTCAAGACCTGGTGGTGATTAAGTGTGACAGTCAGAGTGCTATATGTTTGGCCAAGAACCAAGTGTATCATGGAAGATCCAAACATATTCATGTACGGTACCACCGGATAAGGGATTGGGTGAACGATGGGGACATTGCAATAGAGAAGGTTCATACAGATGAGAACGCTTCAGATTGCTTGACCAAGCCAGTTACAGATGAGAAGTTCAAACATTGTTTGAGCTTGCTCAATCTTGTTACATGCTGAAGATTGAGGTGGACCTCTTGGGAGTTACTAGAACGATTTCCAAGAGGTTTGAAGATGTTCTAGGGACCAATGGTTTTCACAAAGGTGTTTAGGCTCGCCAAGGTGGAGATTGTTGGAGTTGGCTCGACTAAACGAAGAAAAGAAAGAAGCAACCCAGCATGCAGGCGCTTGATCGGTTCATAATTGTATATCATTTTGTACCCTTCTAGCTTATGATTTGGTTATGTTTTTTAGTTAAACTTGTGCTTTTAATCCTTTTTGTGTTTATCTTTCAGTTCATTGAGCTTTAGGTAATAATGAGGGCTTTGGATAGTAAATGATGCAATCCATGCATGTTAGGGCCTAATTTGGATGAATGGATGAAGAGCTTAAAGACAAACTCAATTTTGGCTACAGTCCCCTGCCAGCCCAGTTTCGTAGGTCATATTGCAAGCTTTGTTTCAGCAACCTACATAGCTCGGATGAGGCCACATTATTCATGAATGTTGTTCCAATGGGTGTATACTATAACATATCCGAAATTCAGCCCCATTGGATAATTGTGGAGTCTGTTACCTAGCAAACACAGAGCCATGCTCAGGATGGATTTTATCAGCGCGCAAAATGAGTTAGCAATTTGTTTTGGCCTTAACTTCCTCCTCCGACCTTGGATTGGCCCAAATGATATATGGCTGGAAAGAAGACATTCTGAACTTCAAGTTCGAGTGCTTAAAGTCTTAATTTGCTTAAGGGAAGCCCAATTCGTAAGCCCTTGAAGTTGCTGGTCATGCTGACCTCAGGATGAGCTATTATTTCTGGTTGGAAGCTTGGTCATGGTGACATGAAGATGAGCTAGGGCTGCTGGTGGGATTTATTAGTGAAGTGCATCAACCATTTCAGATTTTATAATGGAAGTGTTGTATGCATTAGTGAAGTGCATCAATCATTTCAGATTTTATAAAACAAGTGTTGTATGCATTAGCCATACTTAATTCAGATTTTCAGCTTCCTTAGGCCTATATATAGTGAGGTTTCCCAAGCTTGTAAAAACACCCCAAGGGGGGGAGCTCTCAAGCACTTCTCTAGAGCTCCCTTCCCTTCTCTCCCTCAAATTCTCTTAGTTTCCCTTTGTAGTTCTCAATTGTTGTAATAAGATCATTCTATTAAATTTTCTTTGTACTAAATATCAAACACTTTTCCTTTCTCTTCTTCTAATTCTCTAAAGCTTTCAAACACATGTTCTTCCAAAATCCTCAAAGTTCTCAAACATCTCTCTACTTCCCTTCTCTTCCAAAAGTCTCCATGTCTCAAACACTTCACAAACACATTTCTCTTCCTTCCCTAAGTTCTCAAATTCTCCAAGTTCACAAACATCCTCCAAGTTCTCAACCACTCTCTTCCAAATTCTCAAAGTTCCTAAACACTCTCTTCCAAAATCCACAAAGCTCTCAAAACACATGTTCTTCCAAAATTCTCTAAAGTTCCCAAACACTTTCTTCTCCCTCCTCAAAGTTCTCAAACACTTCCTTTCTTCCTCAAAGTTCTCTTAGTTTCCTTAATGTTTTCTTAGTTGTAATTTATTTTTCTTTGTTATGTAAATTCTTTTCTTAAGTTTTCAAGTTGAATTAGTTTCCAAGTTTCAATTATGGTTTTTGTTCTTATTCATTATGCTTATAAGTTAATATGCTAGTTTGAATGATTGATCACCATTTAGGCTTGCATGTTAGCTATCTTGGTTTGAATTAAGAGTATACACCATGCTTTAATTCGAATTGAACTATGAATAGGAAGAGTATGTATGGACATTCGACAACAGGGATTAGATACATACTTGGTTGTTTAAAATGTTCTTCTATGCTTAATGGGTTCCTAATGCTTAATTTTAGGTTAGACAACAAATGATCAAATTAGGGAATTAGGAACACAAGGTTATGACCACACACCATGGCTTAATCATACTTTAGCTAGAATCAATCCATTAATCTAAATTGAACTTGGGAACTTATTTGCTTGAGTTACTTATTTCTTTCTTCCTTGTTTTATGTTCTTTGTTTTTGTTTCTATTTTGTGTAGGGAAACTAAATTGGATCATTCAATCACCAATCCCTGTGGAATCGACCTCGCACTTACATATGCTATACTACCAACGGTTCGTGCACTTGCGAGTATCACAAGTTGAGGATGCAGCTAAATCCATTTTAGTGGAGCTGTATCTACACAACAAGTTTTTGGCGCCGTTGCCGGGGATTGGCAACATAGTTTGGTTCTATTTCTTTTCCCTACTTGTTTTATTTTTATTTTTCATTTTCATGTTCTTCTAAACAATTTCAAGTTTTAAAGTTAATGATGTTAATGGACCAGTTGTGTTTGTAGTCCAACAGAAAAGGACAATTGCCCAACAAGCAAGAGAACTGGGTTTAAGTCCCAGCTTACACAACCCATTGATGCTTGTTGCTTTGAAGCATGGAATTGGATGTGTGTTGATATTCCTTTTCAATTTAGTTTTTATTTCCTAATCCTTTTAATTCCATTTCAAGTTTGTGTGTTTGTTTTAGAAATTTATGACAGGTTAATAAAGAGGGAGAAAGAAGGCAATTTCAAAGAATGGGGAGTGTGGAGCAGTGGGAGAAGTCGCGACCTCCAAATGCATCATGCTCGACCTAATCGCTTCAAGGGGGAGTATTCCAATCCTTTCTCTTTAGTTGTTTTGTTATTACTTCAGTAATTTTAATTTTCTATTTCTTTTATTAAAAAAAATTAAAAAAGATTTTTTATATTAGCTGACTCGTGGTAACTCCAGTGAGCGTCTCCGTCAATACAGTGTCTAGGAGTTCTTTAGGCGACACCTTCGGTGTCTAAGAAGTTTGGGTTTTAAGTGGGACCTTTGTGACCCCTCCAACCTTCCCGGATCCCCTGGCTGTGTTTTCTGAGGCCCTTAACTGGTCATCCATGAGTTGCTTGTATATTTGTGTGTTTTTTTTCAAAAAAACAAAACAAAACAAAACAAAAAAAAAAAAAATTAAAAAAAAAAAAAATTAAAAAATTAAAAAGTTTAAAAAAAAATTGAAATTTGAGTTTTTATTTAATTTTCCTTGTAAATTGCAATTTGGAACTTCTTTGTTGTTTTTTTTTTCTTTGTGTGGTTAGTTAGTTGTAAATAATAATAAATTAAAAAAAAAAAATCAATTTGGAAGTTCTTTGTTTTCTTTTATGTTCTTTTTTTTGTTTTGTTAGGTTAGTTTATTTATTTACATGGTGTGGTTAGTTAGTTTATTTCTGAGTGTTAAAAACACATTTTTATTTCATTTCAAACATTACAAACAAAGAAAAACAAAAGTAAAACAAACAAAAAACAAAAAAAACAAAAAAACAAAAAAAACATTCAAGTAAATTAAAAATAAAAACAACTTCTTCATCTTCATCTTCATCTTCATGGCATGCCTCTATTGTCTCTTACTTGCAGAATCTGCAGCAGCTCCACATGGTCCTCATTTTTTCTCTGCAGTGCTTCCACGTGCTGATTGGCACAGTAGAGCCGCTTCTGCAAGTCCGCCACCATAGCCTTCAAGGAAGTTATTTCCTCGCTCATCGCGGCACACTCCCGTGTTCTCGCCAGCAATCGCATACCCAAATTGGTAGCCGAGACCGCATGGAGAACAGTTAAATTATTGGACTCCTCCACCGCTGCTTTGTCAGACCTCTGTGCCACATGCAGATGATCTGTCGGTGTGAGCTTGCTGCCAATCATGCCTCCAAGCAGCGCTGCTCTGTTCGGCATTGCCTCAGAAAAGTTCGGTATTACCTCAGCAAAGTTTGAGGCCGTACTGTGATGATATGTGGAGTTTGGGAAGACATGGTTTTGAGGAGCCCTTATCTGCGCATTCGGTGGTGCAAGGGACAGTTCAAGGCTAAGATCATCAAGGTGAGTGCATGAGGATGCCATTGTTTTGTTTTTGGATTTTTTGATGTTTTCTCTAAATTTGCAGGAAGAAATGCGGGGTGCTCTTCTACTTCACCGAGATGAGTTTAAATAGACTTATGCAGATGAGGGAGCCGAAAGCACTTCGGATCTCGAGGGTGCTATCCTGTGCTCTTTTCTCTCGGATCCCTTCATTTCTGGCGCAAATTGCGAGCACGTTTTTTTTTAAAAGGGAGCATGTCTACACTTTCACTTACTTTTGCCTCCCTGTTTTCTGATGTTTTTGTTTTTGTTTTTTCAGTTTTTATTTTATTTTATTTTATTTTATTTTATTTTCAATTATTTTCTTCTTGTTTGACAGGTTTCTTAATAATGTAGTTGGAAGAAGAGACAAAATTAAAGATGCGTCTTGGACACCTGGTGCAAGAATCCCAACTCTTCTTTTAAATTCTTGTTTGAATTGCGTGTTTATTTCAGTTTATTTATTTATTTATTTATTTTGTTTTTTATTTAATTAGGTAGTATAATTTAAAACTCATAGGATATTCTTTGAAGGAGCTAAATTTTTGGTAACTCCAGTGAGCAACCGCAGTCTATACAGTGTCTAGGAGTTCTTTAAGGCGACACCTTCGGTGTCTAAGAAGTTAGGGTTTTAAGCGGGACCATTGTGACCCCTCCAACCTTCCCGGAACCCCTGGCTGTGTTTTCTGAGGCCCTTAACTGGTCATCCTTAAGTTTTTCTCTTAAAAGAAGAAGCAGTTATTTGTGTATTTACTTAACTAAAAATAAAAAATAAAAATAAAAAAAAATCTTGTTTGGGTCTTCGTGTTTTTGTTTGATTGTCGTTCTTTACATTTAGGGTCAATCGTTTCTTTGAGATAGCTAACATTTTTATTTCCCAATTAAAGAAAAAAAAACACACATACACTTTAAAATTAAATAATAAATAAAAACTGAAATCATTTCTTCTTGGCGCTCGGTGTCTCGACCATAGGAGCTTTGAGTTTGGCCCTCTGGCTGTCCTCTTCCGGGGCTTCACGCACAGCCTCTTGGGGCTCATCACTTGAGCTCCCAAAGATCGCAATCTTAGCTTGAGCGTAACTACTCTCGCGATCCGCTTGCTTGCGTTTACCCGGTCGGTCTAGGTCCTCCAGTTGCTTTCTCATGTCGCGAGAGTACAACTCTACCATCTTTGATAGATTTTTATTCTCGTCTCGCAATACTTCTAGCTGGTGTCGATTCACCTCCACAATCCTTGACCTCTCCCTTTTCAAGCTTTTTATAGCACTCTGACAATCTTCAACCAAACTTCGCTCCGCCGCCAACTGAGCTTTAAGCACCTCTACCTCATGGGACTTCGCAAGTAGGCGATGACCCAAACTTGCGACACATGCTGTACTCTGCACGCTCAGTGCCAGGGCATCACTCGTGACCCGGTTGTCATCCCTTGTCCCGAACACACGTATATCTTTGGGAGTCACTAAATTTCTGCAAACTCCAATGGCAACATCGTTGTCCAGGAGTATTGAGTCATTGACAGTCACAGGCCCCCGTGCGGAGGCAAAGTAGGGCATCCATACTGGTGCTACTGCTTGGCCTCGTGTCTGAGTCGGTGGAGCTAGGTTGAGATCTAACGAAAAGGGGTAGGAAGAAGCCATTTGATTTCTCACTTTTTTTTTCTTTTTCTTGCTTCTTTTCTCTTTTGTGTTTCTGAGTTTGTGTGTTTTTTGTTTTTTTGTTTTTTTCCCTTCTTTTTCCTTCTTATAGATGTAGTCTTTGACAAACAAACCCTAGCCGTTGCAGCGTCTAAGCGTTTTCTGAATATCCAGCGTTCCTCGAGTCCCACAACCTTCTCACTTTCCAACCGTTTCCAACACATTTGTCACGACTTGCTTTGTCTGAACGGACGCGTTCAGCAAAGTTGTCGCGCCTTTCCATGAGCCCGTAATTTTCGCTTGTGGATCTGCGGCGCCTCTATGCGTCGACACGTGGCTCCTGCTTTCTGCCCGTGACTATCCATGAAACGACATCAGGGACCACATTCCCTCTTTTTAGAAATCCCGCTTTGCGCTCATAATTCACGTTTTATCTTTTTAAGAAAAAAATTAAATTTAAACGTGTGGGCTTCAGATTTCATGTTGGGTCGGGTTTTACCGTTGTTGGGTTAATTTCATTTTGGGTTGGGCTTTCAATTGTTTGGGTTTCAGTTTGTGTAAGACTATCTGTTAGGGCTTATTGTTTTGAGTGTTTTACTGTTTCGTGTTTTTTTATTTATTTATTTTATTTTATTGTTTGTTTTGTAATTTTTATTTTGTAATTGTTTTATTTTATTTTTGTATGTTTTGTGATTTTTATTTTCTTTAATACCCTTCATTTGTTGTTATGACATTGGTTGTGGCTAATTTTTAAACATTGAGGACAATGTTCATTTCTAGGTTTGGGGGTATTGGAGTTTAGCAAGTAAATTTGGTTTTTCTTAAAATTAAAAAAAATAATAATTGAAAAGAAAAAAAAATTATTTATTTTTTTGCTTGTTTTTATTTTAAGTATTGTTTTGTTTTGTTTTTGTTTTGAGTCACTTTCCGAACACTTATGATGAGATAGTGATAAATGTTTGCATGACTTAAATAAAAATTGGATTTCATTTTATTTTAGTGTTTTTTTTTCTTTATTAAAAAATAAAAAAAAATTTGGCATTGTTCTAGCATGATATGTTTGAAACCTTCTTTACACTTGCCATTTGTTTCATAATTTTCCAATTAAAGGATTTGCATGACCCAAAGAATTGTATCAAGCACAAATTAGACTTATATAACCATATAAAGTGAGCTTTTGAGCCTTGTACTTCAATTCATGAGTGTTATATACATACTCTTATTTTCTTGTCATCAAAGTTGTTGTTTGATCTCATTATTTATTGATTTGGTTGAACACTTAAAAGTCATTCATTCTTATGCAATTTGACTTCACGACATTTAAGAAGTGATATTAAGGCCCTCTTTGGATCGTTTGTGCCTTTCAAGCTAACCTTATGCATGCTTAAGCATGATTTTCCATTGTTAACCATTTTGAGCCTACATGTAAACCTTTTCTTTCATTTAACCAATTATATTTCCTCGCCTTAGCCTGAAAAACAAATATTTACCTTTCTAAAGAACTCATGAGCTTTAATTGGGATGTGTTTTTCATACTAAGTTTGGGAATTTCGAAGAAAAAAAAAATCACACAATTGGTGAAAGAAAAGAGAAAAGTTGTGATTAAGTGGTGGTTGAATGAAATTTCATTTTTGGGCCTTCAAAATAAATTGGTGGTTGTTCAGGAAAGGAGTGAATCAATGTAAATGAAGGGTATAAGGAGTTTTGATCAGGTAAAAGAAAAAAATCTAATCGTGATGATTCGAAGTCTTGTAAACAATTATTTTATGCTCTTGCATTGCGAGTTCCTTGGACTTTGTATTATCCATACCTTTCATTTCTCACTCACCTTACACCCTTGGCCCCATTACAACCTATAATAAAGACCTAAATTGATCTTAAAATGTCATGTGGTTGAATTGCATTCATTTTTCTACTTTTAAGTGTTTGTCCTCCTTCTTGAGATCATATTAATGCAAGTTCTTCATCTTCCTATTTTTGAGTTAAGTACCTTATGATTTAACTCTAATCCCATGTCTATAACTGAGTGTTGCATTGTACCCCTCTTCTGAATGATTCATTTGTGAGAGGACAACTTTGGTGAGATTTGAAGTTGCATTTGTGCTTGGTATGATTTTTGAAATTGTGTGGAAACTAAGATTGGGGAATTTGTTGCATTTGGCTATCACACTACTACACTTTGAGCATATTATGTTTTGAACTTTGCCGCTTTGTGAATAATGTCTAAAATTGAGCTTTTATTGTCAAAACGTTTAAGTCATGTGCATGAGTCATTTCTCTTCACAAAATGTTCGGAAAGATTGTTTTGAGTTTTTATTTTGATTTTGTTTTTTTTTGTGTTTTGTGTTTTGTTTTTATTTTTATATTTGTTTTTGGTTTTGGTTTTGCTTAAGAACTAACAAATCTAATAAGTTTTCTAACCATTTTGTTTTGTAGAGTTAAAAAAACGTTTGTGGGTATCGTAACTGTTAAACCCTCAGGAGACACAACTCCTCCTACTAGGGATGCCTAGAGGTTTAAAGGCTTGTTGCATTCGCTCAATGCAATCGAGTTACCTACGAAAGTGGTCTAGTTAACTTCTTGTTTTGTTTTTAACTTTGTTTTGTGTTGTTTTGCTCGAGGACTAGCAAAATCTAGGTTTGGGGGTATTTGATCGGTTCATAATTGTATATCATTTTGTACCCTTCTAGCTTATGATTTGGTTATGTTTTTTAGTTAAACTTGTGCTTTTAATCCTTTTTGTGTTTATCTTTCAGTTCATTGAGCTTTAGGTAATAATGAGGGCTTTGGATAGTAAATGATGCAATCCATGCATGTTAGGGCCTAATTTGGATGAATGGATGAAGAGCTTAAAGACAAACTCAATTTTGGCTACAGTCCCCTGCCAGCCCAGTTTCGTAGGTCATATTGCAAGCTTTGTTTCAGCAACCTACATAGCTCGGATGAGGCCACATTATTCATGAATGTTGTTCCAATGGGTGTATACTATAACATATCCGAAATTCAGCCCCATTGGATAATTGTGGAGTCTGTTACCTAGCAAACACAGAGCCATGCTCAGGATGGATTTTATCAGCGCGCAAAATGAGTTAGCAATTTGTTTTGGCCTTAACTTCCTCCTCCGACCTTGGATTGGCCCAAATGATATATGGCTGGAAAGAAGACATTCTGAACTTCAAGTTCGAGTGCTTAAAGTCTTAATTTGCTTAAGGGAAGCCCAATTCGTAAGCCCTTGAAGTTGCTGGTCATGCTGACCTCAGGATGAGCTATTATTTCTGGTTGGAAGCTTGGTCATGGTGACATGAAGATGAGCTAGGGCTGCTGGTGGGATTTATTAGTGAAGTGCATCAACCATTTCAGATTTTATAATGGAAGTGTTGTATGCATTAGTGAAGTGCATCAACCATTTCAGATTTTATAAAACAAGTGTTGTATGCATTAGCCATACTTAATTCAGATTTTCAGCTTCCTTAGGCCTATATATAGTGAGGTTTCCCAAGCTTGTAAAAACACCCCAAGGGGGGGAGCTCTCAAGCACTTCTCTAGAGCTCCCTTCCCTTCTCTCCCTCAAATTCTCTTAGTTTCCCTTTGTAGTTCTCAATTGTTGTAATAAGATCATTCTATTAAATTTTCTTTGTACTAAATATCAAACACTTTTCCTTTCTCTTCTTCTAATTCTCTAAAGCTTTCAAACACATGTTCTTCCAAAATCCTCAAAGTTCTCAAACATCTCTCTACTTCCCTTCTCTTCCAAAAGTCTCCATGTCTCAAACACTTCACAAACACATTTCTCTTCCTTCCCTAAGTTCTCAAATTCTCCAAGTTCACAAACATCCTCCAAGTTCTCAACCACTCTCTTCCAAATTCTCAAAGTTCCTAAACACTCTCTTCCAAAATCCACAAAGCTCTCAAAACACATGTTCTTCCAAAATTCTCTAAAGTTCCCAAACACTTTCTTCTCCCTCCTCAAAGTTCTCAAACACTTCCTTTCTTCCTCAAAGTTCTCTTAGTTTCCTTAATGTTTTCTTAGTTGTAATTTATTTTTCTTTGTTATGTAAATTCTTTTCTTAAGTTTTCAAGTTGAATTAGTTTCCAAGTTTCAATTATGGTTTTTGTTCTTATTCATTATGCTTATAAGTTAATATGCTAGTTTGAATGATTGATCACCATTTAGGCTTGCATGTTAGCTATCTTGGTTTGAATTAAGAGTATACACCATGCTTTAATTCGAATTGAACTATGAATAGGAAGAGTATGTATGGACATTCGACAACAGGGATTAGATACATACTTGGTTGTTTAAAATGTTCTTCTATGCTTAATGGGTTCCTAATGCTTAATTTTAGGTTAGACAACAAATGATCAAATTAGGGAATTAGGAACACAAGGTTATGACCACACACCATGGCTTAATCATACTTTAGCTAGAATCAATCCATTAATCTAAATTGAACTTGGGAACTTATTTGCTTGAGTTACTTATTTCTTTCTTCCTTGTTTTATGTTCTTTGTTTTTGTTTCTATTTTGTGTAGGGAAACTAAATTGGATCATTCAATCACCAATCCCTGTGGAATGGACCTCGCACTTACATATGCTATACTACCAACGGTTCGTGCACTTGCGAGTATCACAAGTTGAGGATGCAGCTAAATCCATTTTGGTGGAGCTGTATCTACACAACAGCGCTCGAGCGGCAGAGGCATGTTGGCGCAGGCGCTCGAGCGGGCCTGCGGCGCTCGAGCGGATCGCGATTTCCTGTTTTAATACAGGTCGGTTTTTGGCCTATTTTTGGGAGGTTTTTTAGTTTCCTATTCCTTGTATGATTGTGCTAAAGGCCTATACATATAAATAGGTACTTTAGACTAGGGTTTAGTGAGAGGTTCAAGATATACAAACCTAGGGTGAGAGAAAAAGAGATCTAGAGAGAGAGAGATCAAAGGGAGTTCTTTATTGTAACCAAAGGGATTTTTCTCATACTAGTGAATTTTCTCAGGGATCACTGGAGAGGACGTAGGCACGACGCCGAACCTCTATAAATTCTTGTGTGTTCTTGTGTGTGTTTACTTTTGTGGTTTCGTGTGCGATTTATCTTTGCGTAGCTTGTGTTGTGATTGTTGCGTAGTCCATCAACGACAAGGTCTTGGAAGTGTTTTCGCACAACACATCAATCCAGCCATTTGCACTCCATTCCAGACTGAAGAAATCTCAGTTTTGCCTGTCCAACAAGCTTCTCCACGGCCAAAACAGATCAAAACGCTACCAATCTCAACATTGGTATCGATTTCCAGCTTAACCTCATCAGTTGAAGGTACTGACGTGCAATTCCAGTATAGGTACATTCAATCCAGCCAGACCCAGGGACCATAATTTAGGCAGAAATCGAAGTCCAATGTTATGTTTTCCTTGCAGACTTGGCAGCTTTCTTTAGTTTTAATGTTGTGCAATAGGTAGCTTTTATTTGAAACAGTTTGGTTTATTTTCAGCATTCATTTTGGCCAGAACTGCCAGTTTTTACTGAGATAAATTGTGAAGTCCTCACCAGTCTGAGGCAAGAAAAGAACTTACTTGGGAGATATTCCTCACCCAAATTCACAATCACTTGTTTAAAGTCAATAACTTGGGGAGTAAGTTATCCATTTTTCATTATTCTGTTAGGGTTTTAACTACTAACAGTGGCACGCTTTGTAACGACCCGGTCCTAAATTGGTAGTTAAATTTTAAATTATTCAAGAAAAGACAATTTTACCCTCGGGAATACTTTAATGATTTTAAAGTTGACTTTTTATTCGAGAAAGATTAAATAATTAAAATAAGAGGAAATAGATAATCAAATAAATGATTTTGAATTAATTAAGGTTTTTGGAAATTAAAATATTATTTAAATTTAGAAGGGGCAAAAAGGTCATTTTAAGTTCGGGAAGGAATTTGGGAATTTCGATTGTACCGGTGCGTAGAGCACGTCAAGATGAGTCCGTAGACACGTAGTGGGCTCAGATCGGAGTTATAACGAGGAAAGTACGATCTAAATACTCCGAGGGGTAAAATCGTAATTGAGGAAAATCAGATTTTAAAAATCTGATTCTCCTTCTCTCTCACCTCTCACGATCTCTCCCTTCCTCTCTCTGCAAAAACAGACCCCCCCCCCCCCTCTTTGTGATAGCAGCGACTTCTCTCCTCCACCGCCACCACCACACGCCGCCACTTGGGGCGGCACCGGTCCCAAAAGGACCACCACCCTTCCCTCTTCCAGTTCCGGCCCATCGCCGACCCGATCCGCCGTCGTGGTCGCCGGAAACAGCCACGAAACTGGCGGCTTTGGACAGATTTTTCGTGAACTTTGGGTCACTCGTTCTCCCTCAATTCTCCACCAAATCTGACGAGTGATGTATGGTTTTTGGACTACTTTTCGTGTTCTAGCTGCCTATGGGATAGGATTCCAGAAATTTTGAGAGTTTGTAGTCCGATTTGTGAATTTAAAATCTGCCGGTTTTCGAATTAAATTTCCGGCCACTTCCGGCCACTTTTTGGCCATAGCCCAAGAACAAAAGTGACTCCAAATTAGGGGTATTACCTAGGGTAGGAGTCTGGAGTTGAGATGTTGAATTTTTCCGGCGATGCGATATCGCTTTGGACACCCACGCGCTGCCAGCGCGTGTGGCGGCACGTGGGCACTGTAGCAGGGAGACATTTTTGCCCTAACGCGATCTCTTGGTTCTCACGAGCGCGTAGGAATTTGTGGATCTCAATTTGGATACTGTTTGAGTCTCGAACGGATATCGCCTATTACGCGTTATCCGGGTTCGACAGGTTTGGACCGTTGGATGGTCTTGAATTTATTATATGTTAACCTGGGCATCCTTAGGATTGTTTAGGATTCGACGGATCATAAAACGGAGTCCCGGATACTCCGGAAATGCCAACCCTAGGGCAAGGATTTCAGTAACCGTCCGATCGTGCAATCGCGAGCGATCCGGCCGTCCGATCTGGACCAAACTTGCAGGACGTGTGTCCGAAGCCTTGTAGGACACATAGGAACTTTTGGATCGAAGTTTGGAGGTCGTGGGCCCGTTTGACCAAATTTGGGTAGTTTGACTCTTGGTTGACCGAGAGTCTTCCGAGGTAGTTTTACCTTCCTAGGAAGATTATAGTAACCCTAGTGACAGGTCTTGAGTGTTGTGGAATTAGGTTGTTTATGTGGTTTAGAATGTAATTTTATTGTTTTTAATTGAGGAATTATCGGATGCTTTATTCTAATGGTTTATTGAAATATTTTATATATTTGATTATTGAATTTTAATATGTTATGAAGTATTGGTGATATAAATGTGGGTTTGATTTATTCGGGTGTTTTGAGTTTATATATAATAATTGAGAAAGTGTTATCGTTGTTGTTTATGTGTGGGGTACTTAGAATGTTAAATTTGAGTGTTATTAGCACTACCTTAGGTACCTCCCCGATTATGGATTTTATGTTTGGGAATTTATTTTGCCCAGGCCCGTCGGAGTTTGCCCAGGCCCTTCGGAGATTTATTGAGATTTATTTTGCCCAGGCCCGTCGGAGTTTGCCCAGGCCCTTCGGAGATTGATTTATTTTGCCCAGGCCCGTCGGAGTTTGCCCAGTCCCTTCGGAGATTGATTTATTTTGCCCAGCCCGTCGGAGTTTGCCCAGGCCCTTCGGAGATTGATTTATTTTGCCCAGGCCCGTCGGAGTTTGCCCAGGCCTTTCGGAGATTGATTTATTTTGCCCAGGCCCGTCGGAGTTTGTCCAGGCCCTTCGGAGATTGATTTATTTTGCCCAGGCCCGTCGGAGTTTGCCCAGGCCTTTCGGAGATTGATTTATTTTGCCCAGGCCCTTCGGAGATTGATTTATTTTGCCCAAGCCCGTCGGAGTTTGCCCAGGCCCTTCGGAGATTTATTTGAGATTTATTTTGCCCAAGCCCGTCGGAGTTTGTCCAGGCCCTTTGGATGTCTTCGTAATACGATGCCATGGAAAGGAAGTGATGATGTTTCAAAGTGTTTTTATCAGATTTAGAATTGTGATAGATCTGAAATGTATAGTTGGTTCTGTTGTAAATGATGGTTTATTATCGGAGTTGTGACCGTTGACATGAGAACTATGTGTGGCTTGATCCCTTGTCCAAGGGTACGTAGGCAGCCTGGGGTCTCACCAGGTGCAGCCGCGGAATATTATTGCGTTTAAAAGGTTGGATCGATTCTGTTTGTGTAATCGGATTTTTGATGTGGTTAATGGATTTGAATCGGGATTAATGGAATTTGGGAGTAATCGTATAATTGTTTGAGATCATGAATGGTTTGGTTTTGAATTATCTGAAGGCCGGAGGCCTATGTGATTGCATGTTGTTAACTTGTGCTTGCTGCCAGTTGGTGTTTTAAAATGTGTTTTATGCAGGTTGGAATTTTTGGGGAATGTTCAATTTACAGGGGAGACTCTGCCGAAATTTCGGCAGAAAGTCTCGTGCCCTTAATATTATTTTGGGAAAAGAGGTTATAGTTTCCGTAAGTGGGCCTGACATCGGGGTGATGTCGGGAATTCCACAGGATTCGTCTCGGGTTCCAAGAAATTCGGGGCGGGTCCTGTCACGCTTGCACACCAAAGAAAGTTGACTTGTTGTCCACTAATGGTTTTCAAGTCAATGAAGAATTTTACCCATCACAGGAACTACAGGATAACGGGTGAACAGGTTTTTTTGATAATTTTACTTCCTAGATAAAACCATTCTCTCATTCCAAGAATTGCATAATTGATCCGAGTCGTTCACATCGTCGAGAACAATAAGAAGTCTTTTGTTACATACAGCATGTTTGATCTTGATTATTCCTTCATCTATGTTGTCGATTTTCCTTTGCAAGCGAACAAAACCATAAGGCTGTTCTGCAGCTTCTCTAATATCTGCAAGAAAGCTGCTGACTTGAAATCTTCCAAAGTTGCGGTTATAAGCAGCTTTGGCAATGGTGGTCTTGCCAATTCCTCCCATCCCATATATCACAGCTACACCAACAGCATTTGATCCATCTTCTAACCACATGTTTATGCCTTGCGCGCGATCGTCTATTCCAACAACATAGGGAGCAACATCCAATACCTTCGGATCCAGCTTATTTCTAATCTCTTTAACAATGTCTTGGATAAACTGCGACTCATACCTATGAATTTTCGATCATATCAAAGTATAGAAAGAAAAATAAGATCATGCTGATAATATATCATTAGCTGAAATGAATATACGAAAGCCTCGTCCTAATGCAAATTGAGTATAGGATATTTAAAATATATACATATACATATATATATATATATATATATATTCTTCATAAAAGTGCTTCACTACCCTAAATATTCTTAATCTAGCCATTACTTTAAAACATGTCAAAATTAATGAAAAAGCTAATAGCTTCAAATTAGAGTAGTGAGAAACTTTTGGGAATAAATTTGACCTATCTTTTAAAGCCATCCCTGCCAGATTTGCAGCATCTTTAAGCGCTCTTCGCCATTCCTCCACCTTGTTCATCTCCTTCTTGAAGCGCTCTTCATGTCTAGAAAATGCTTCTGCAAAGCTCCCTCTCTGGTTCCTGACATGGGATGGATCCACATTATAGAAAACCGGTATAACATTATGGCCATCATCATGTTTTCTACGCTCCATTATCTTCACCAGTTCGTCCAAGCACCACCTTGAAGAAGCATAGTTTTGGGAGAAGACGATTATCGATACTTTCGACTCATTTATTGCTTTGTTCAACTCTGCTGCAATATCTGCTCCTCTCTCGATTTCATCATCTCTAAACGTGTGGATTCCTGCCAGCTCCAAGGCCCTATAAAGGTGATCAGTGAAGCCCTTGCGTGTATCTTTGCCTCTGAAACTCAAGAATGCGTGATAGCTACACCGGTAAGAGGAGGAAGAAGAAGCATCATGCAGCATGGGGTTTAACGCAGCAGCCATTGATGCAGCAATGAAGTAATGAAGATGATCAGCTTACAAAATTGTGAGGGAGGCAAGCTACTATGTGAAAATGGAGATGCCCCAAAACAGTATAGATAAGAAGAATGTGGGAATGAATGGACAGGAGAAAACTACGTAACATAATGAGGGTGCAAGAGTAAAATGAAACTTTCCAATCTTGCATTGTTTTCTCCAACATAATGATGGTGCTTCCTGTTCTCCTTGTAGGCTCCAGCAGCAGTACAAGGCATAACACTAGTAAATAGCTACATAGGTATCCTGAGGAATCAAACCCAAAAACACGTGGGAGAAAACCACAGGCCTGATCAGAGCGTCATGTCAAAAGCTACCACCCCTAGTTGACAGTGGGTCTACGCCTCATCATCATACATGGACATAAATGGCTTACCATAAGCAAACACAAGTACTCGTGGCACTGCAATTGAGTGGCTGCCATAAACAGAATCAGCTTCAAAGCATGCAATATATAGCGGCAACCTGCATAAGAAAAGAAATTTCATCTTAATAATCTCTGGCACATCAGGAGAAAATTCGCTACATGTAAATTCTTTCACATAATGTTTCTAACAAACTAAAACCCACACAACATAGAGAGGAGAGTTTTATATCAAAATTTATCACAAACTTATGCTGACCTATTACAATACGAATGCAAAATGAAAACTGGCCAATGGATTTTGATGGGTATATTTTATATTATATATTTAATCCCATTCTTAGTATATTTTGGTTAATATTTTGGAAGAATTTTGATACTTTGAATTATATTTCCAATATAGGACTTTCGACTTCCTCTGGAGCAAAACATAATCAAATAGACGAATTTTGGAGTAATTCCAGTTGGAGGACGTTCGTGAGTCACTTAGCTTGATCGTATCAAAATTTCAGATATTTCTACTAAGCGGTTATTTTCTGGCAATAAAATAAATGAGCAGTGCGCGGTGCTGGAATAGTAGGCCTTTATTGCGGTTTTGGAGCCCAAGATGACCTCAGATGGGTTCGTGGCCTTCTGGAAAAGTGTTTAGAACGTTTTTATCTTTAAAACAAGCTATCTTGGGCCAGATTTGGAGGAGATATGAGGCCAAAACGTGGCTGGGCAGATTGTGGGCAGATTCTCCTAATCCAATTTGGATTTTATATCATAGTATTATTTTATTTTAACCTAGTTTTCTTGTGGGGATTGGGCAGCTGGGTTTTATGAGGTATTTAAGTTCTTTTTCACAGCAATTTTTAGAACTTCTTTTTGGCTTTTGAACATGACATTGTGGAGAGCAATTGCTAGGGTTTTGGAGTTTTGCGACTTTAAGGTGTTTTCGTTCTTTTTCCATGATTTCAGTTATGAATATGCGTAACTAATTTTCTATTGCTAGGGCGAGGTCATAAGCCTTAGCATGAATATGTAATTTTATTAATTTGCTTATGAATGGATGCATGTTTGCTTTGAATTATTAATAACTGCAATTTAAACTATCTAATTGTTTTAATGCCTGATCACCATTAGGATCTTTAGAAAAGTAATTGGATGCAATTTTGGTCAGAAGGTTCCCTAAAATTGACGCTGGCTTCTTGTGATTAATAATTGTAAGTTCACTTAAGATGAATACCATGTCTTAAGGGTTGCATGGTTTTTCAAAGGGTTTTCACAAAACTTAATGAGTCTTTCATGTTCAGATTTGATCCGAACGTCCGGATGGGTTGCATGTTGTCACGACTTGATTCGAGAATAAAGAATATTCCCAAATCAGGATGCGTGAATTGAAAGAAATAAATAAAATGACTGAAAAAGTGGTTAAAATACATTACTGTTACATTTATAAAAAAAATTATAATAATCTTACAAGTTTACAAGATATAAATAAAAATTTATCACTCTAAACTAATCCAATTTCTCTAGTTTCGGCTTTGTCTTGCCCCTTAATTGATCTGAAAAAAACAAAATAGGTGAGGGATGAGCAAACCAACGCTCAGTGAGTAGTTTATGTAATATGTCAGTCAAGCAATGCCATTTTACACACTCCAGAAAAATATAGTAAAAAGATACACAATCCAAATCATATCACATCATTACTTCATATCTTGGTTATCCTTCACAAATTGTACCCAGTACGTGACCCCTATCGGCCTCACTGCCCTATGTCCTCGTCTGGTACATTTATCCTTTGGATACCCCGTCACTGAAGTTCTCATGTTCCATGAATAATACATACTTCACAAAAACTCCAAATAATATATATATTGCATAAATTAGACATGCTTGACTTGAAAGTAGAGAGAGGTTTGTAAATAGAATAAACCCATGATTTTCACATTTATCACAAAATAAAAACTTTTAGAACATATTACATAACCCACTCACCATAATAAGTATGAAATATTGCAAGACAAACACACATGTTCTTCATCTTGTTTCTTTTTATTCCTTTTCTCTCTCTCTCTCTCTCTCTCTCTCTCTCTCTCTCTCTCTCTCTCTCTCTAGCACTACTTCATGGTAGAAATCTATCTTAAAGGATTGGAATGAATGATTGAAGTAAGGAGGCATGATATTTATAGGAGAGGCTATGCATGCACCCAAATAATATTTATATAAACAATATTTTAAACCACCAAAAGATAAGTTATAAAATTAAGGGAATAATGTGACTCATCCCTCTTTGGCCAATAATATCACAACACCACCACCAAAAGATAAGATAGAAAGATGAGAGAATAATGTGAGTCATCAAGTTAGAAGAGAGTGTTGATACAATGAATGGGGAGGAAGAGAATAAGAAAGAATCTTAGGCTAGGTGACTCACCAACTTTAGACGAGGTGACTCACCTCCAATAGATGAACAACTCATCCCAATTTGGGATAAAAATCAGATTTTTTTGAAGAGAAAGTAAGAGAGAAAGGGGGAAGAATGGGAGGATGATGGTTTGATTAAAACCAATTCTAAGTCTCTACACATGGATAACAAGAATGGTGTCATCTTTCAACTAAAGGGATAATCTCATACTAGGCTTAAGATTTAATAACATATAAATCTTCACAATAAATATTTAAATAAGAAAATTTCATATTAATAAATAATAATAATTATTATATATTTACGGGTTCTCACACATGTTGGATATATGTTCTATGTTGGAGGTTCCAAGTAGAATATAAATGAGGAAAACCTAACTTTCAAAGCATATATGTGGAAATTCATAAGTAAATGATAGAATTGCATAGGATTGTGACGGTGATGGCTGAACCCTAGTTTTCTCTAAATTGTTAAGTTTAAAAGAAAAACGTTTTTTCTTCTTTGTTGTTAGTATTTCCCAACTTTCCGATTTCTTTTATTGTTAATTTAATCTTTTCAAATTCATAAATTTCAGATCTTCGATAAAATCTATTTTAATTATTAATTAAGAGTTAGTTTAATTACAAATTAGTCAAACAATCTTTGGGGACAACGACCTTGCATGAGCATTTATACAACAATTACCTTGTATTCTTGCAAGTATTTTCAGTGATTTTAACCCTGTTTGCGCAGGTACTAAAAATCCTATCAATATGCATTCTCGTTTCCTTAAAAATAAGTCAGAAGCCGATTAAACAGAATGTGTGTGATGTATCAGGATTCAGGAATCAGCCAATTCTGTGGGTGGAATTTTTTCTACATTCTAATGATAATTATTCCTTGCCGTGAGTTTAGAAAAGGCTTGTGAACAAGATGAAGATCAAAACTGAACCTGAGAAAAACAGAGACTTTCTCCTAGAAGCCGAGAACTATTTTTCAGCAGTAATTCTAATGGGGTGAATATCTGTATGCTTTGTTGTTGTGTGTCTCGGCTCTAGAAGGAGCCTCCTATTTATATGCATATCTCTAGGAGTTTTGCCCATCAAGAACCTCCTAGAGATAACCTTAATGCTTATAGGATTAGGTAATCTTAATCCTTATCAAAGTAGGAATCCTTAAGCCTGTGTATATCTAGAACACTTATTTTAGGCTGCCATATCTGATAGGAATAGACTTTCTGATAAACCATGAGTTCTTAGAAAACCTTATTCGATTAGAAGATCACTTCTGTGGTTTAAGACAGTAAACCATCTTACATTCTCCCACTTGATCAAATAATCGATCTAAGCTCATTGTCATCACTTAATGGCCATGTGAAAATCTACTCTTATCTTTATTCCTTTATCAAGCCACTGTCATGATTGATAGTTCACAAGGGACTGTCGAAGCTCCTCAGATATATAACATCTAAGACTTTTACAACCACACATATGAACTAGCAAAAACACATAAGGCTTCCAACTGGATTAAGATTGAAAACAGTTATGATTATACTGTCGAGTGTGATCAATCATAACTGGTTTAGCTCACTTTAATGACTGCCAAGGTCTTTAAAACAAAATCATTCAATGACTCATTCATAGATTCAAACTGTGAACAATTGCTAGCACAATTACAGTTTGGCTTTAATCTATTTGTCATTTAACGAAACAGTATATGCAAGTAATAGAAAACTTCAAAACATAACTGAATCAAAAGCTGTCTAGATAAACTAGTTAACAAAACCAAAATAAAACTGTAATCACTTTAACTCCCACTGACTCCCACTGACTTTAAGCATCAAAACTTATCAGCAACCCCATACTTGCAACGTGCCTATGAAAAACATGATTAGGCAAGCCTTTGTTTAAGGGATCTGCTATCATCAATTCTGTTCCTATATGATTTAAAGCAGTCTCACCATCTCGAATCTTTTCCTTGGCTGATAAGAACTTTAAATGTAGATGCCTCATACCAGATGACCTTTTATTCCCATTTGCAAAGTATACTGCTGCACTGTTATCGTTCCACAGTTGAATAGGCCTCTGTATTGACTCTACTATATTTAGCATTGACATAAAATTCTTGAGCCATATTGCCATGGAAGTGGCTTCATAAACTGCTAAGAACTCAGCTTGCATTGTAGAGGTTGAAACATATTGTTGTTTTACACTCTTCCATGCGACTGCACCTCCTGCAAAAAGAAAAACAACACCTGATGTGCATTTCTGAGTGTCCAAGCAGCCTGCAAAGTCAGCATCTGCATAACCTTCTAGTTTCAATTCTTCAACTCTTCTATAAATCAGTTTATACTCCTTAGTCCTCTGTAGGTACCTTAACACCTTTTTCCCTGCAACCCAATGTGCCTGGCCTGGATTGGACTGAAATCTGCCAAGAACACTGATACAAAATGCAAGGTCAGGTCGAGTACAAACCTGAGCATACATGAGGCTTCCTACCAATGAGGCATAAGGCTTGTCCTGCATCTCTATCTTTTCTTGTTCAGTCTTGGGAGACTGTTCAGTGCTAAGCTTGTCACCCTTTGAGAATGGAACATCACAACCCGTGCAATTTTCCATATTAAACCTCTTAAGTATCTTCTCAATATAAGCCTTCTGAGATAAACCTATCAACTTTCTGTCTCTATCTCTGCTAATTTCGATTCCCAGTACATAGTTGGCTTCTCCTAGATCACTCATATCAAAATGAGAAGACAACATTCTCTTGGTGTCATGTAACAAGGACAAATTACTGCTTGCTAAGAGAATGTCATCTACATATAAGAGTAGAATAATAAAATCCTTTCCATTGAACCTCATGTAAATGCATTCATCCACTGGATTATCAATGAAACCTTGAGATTTAATTACCTCATCAAATTTAAGATACCATTGTCTTGATGCTTGTTTTAAACCATAAATTGATTTCTGCAGTCTGCATACCAAATTCTCTCCCCCTTTTAAGATAAAACCATCCGGTTGTTTCATGTAGATCTCTTCAACTAAATTTCCATTTAGAAAGGCTGTCTTGACATCCATTTGATGCAAGTGTAGATCAAAGTGTGCAACCAAAGCCATAATGACTCTGAATGAGTCTTTTGTTGACACAGGAGAAAAAGTTTCATTATAATCCACTCCTTCTTGTTGTGTGAACCCTTTTGCCACTAATCTGGCTTTGTATCTGTCTATTTTCCCTTGTGCATTCCTCTTGGTTTTGTAGACCCACTTGCAGCCAATAGGTTTAGAACCTGGTGGTAATTCAACTAAACTCCATACACCATTCTTGCTCATCGATTCAAGTTCAGACTCCATGGCTGCAAACCAATGTTGATTTTCCTCACTTTCCATAGCTTGTTTATGAGTGGCAGGATCTTCTATGGTGTTAATGTCAAACTCAGACTCTTGCAAATAGACAAAATAGTCATTTGGTAGAGCTGGTCTTCTAGTTCTTTGGGATCTCCTTAATTCCATGGTCTGATGTTGTTCTGGCAGATTTAATTGCATTTCAACTTCTGCATTTTGGTGCGTTTCAGCTTCTAGATTTGGATGAATATTTATGTCTTCATGTGCAGGAGAGTTTTCTTTATTCAAGTTGTCGAAATTCAATATAGTCACTCCCTTTTCTTTATTTCCAGCTTCTGCAATTTCTTTGCTTTCTATAATTTCTTCAAACTCAAAATCTGCTGTATCTGTTTCTTCCTTTTCTTCTTCAATGAAAACAGCCCTTTGTGTCTCTACAAATCTGGTGTTGTGATTAGGACAATAAAATCTATAGCCTTTTGTCCTATCTGGATATCCCACAAAATAACAACTAATTGTCTTTGAGTCAAGCTTCTTTTGCATTGGATTGTATATTTTTGCTTCTGCTCTACATCCCCAAGTTCTCAAGTGATTGAAACTTGGTTTTCTATTGCACCAAATTTCAAAGGGGGTTCTGTCAACACTTTTAGTAGGTGATCTATTAAGCAAGTAATTTGCTGTCTTCAAAGCTTCTCCCCATAAAAATTTTGGTAGTGTTGTGCAACACATCATGCTTCTCACCATCTCTATCAAAGTTCTATTTCTTCTCTCTGAAACACCATTTTGCTGTGGTGTTCCAGGATTCGTGTACTGAGCCACAACACCTTCTTGTTGCAAGAACATGGCAAAAGGTCCTGGGTTTCTTCCTTTCTCATTGAATTTTCCATAAAACTCTCCACCTCTATCAGACCTCACTACCTTGATTTTCGAATCTAGTTGGTTCTCAACCTCTGCTTTGTAAATTTTAAACATGTCCAATGCCTTCGATTTTTCTGCTATTAGATACACATAACCATATCTGGAAAAATCATCAGTAAAGGTTATAAAATATCTGAAGCCATCATGAGTGTTGACTGGAAAAGGGCCACAGATATCAGTGTGTATCAACTCAAGTAATTTTTCACTTCTTACAGCTCCTTTCTTTCTGAGGTTTGTCATCTTCCCTTTTGCACATTCAATACATGTTTTATCCCTTTCATGGTGGTCAAGTGGTGGCAACATAGATTCCTTGCTTAAGATACTTATTCTTTCTTTTGAGATATGTCCTAGTCTCTTGTGCCAAAGAGTATATGATTCTGAATTGCTCAACTGTTTTGTGCTTATTACATTTAACATTTCAGTGCCTTGTTTTGGTAGTTTGCAATTCAATCGAAACATTCCATCAACAATCAAGCCATTACCAACAACTCTTTTATTTCTTGAAATGGAGAAACCAAAATCATCAAACTCAAATTGTAAGTTTGATTTTACAAGCCTACTAACTGATAAAAGGTTCCTTGTCATAGTAGGAACATAAACGACATCAACTAATTCCAAACAAAAACCAGATTGCAACTCTAGATTAACTAAACCAATAAAATCTACTTTAACTCTTTCTCCATTTCCCACGAACACCTTCAAGTCATCCTTGTTTGGCACTCTCTTTGTTTTGAACCCCTGCAAAGAATTTGTTACATGAACTGTTGCACCACTGTCTAACCACCATGTATTGGATAAAATTTCAAGTGAATTTGATTCATAAACCACAGAAACTGAGTTTTTCTTACCTTTAGCCTTTTGCTTGTCCAACCAACGTTTGTACCTTCTACAATCCCTCTTCATGTGACCAAACTTTTTGCAGAAAAAACATTTCAGACCTACTGGACCTGTCCCTTTGGTAGTTTCATCCTTCTTCTGTTTCTTGTCTGCATATTTGGATTTATATCCTTGCTTTGGCTTGCCTTTAAAATCCTGCACCAGATTCACATGTTCCTTTGCATTATCAATTCTAATGCTTTGCTCTTCCTGCACACATATTCCTATTAGATCAGCCACTGTCCATGTTTCCTTTTGAGCAATGTAAGTAGTTTTCAAATGCCTATAAACGCTAGGAAGAGAGTTAAGAGCAAAGTGCACCATCATGGCTTCATCTACTGTAACTTTCAGAGCTTTCAATTTGTTTCCAATGTCTACCATGTTCAGAATATGAGTCCTTATGCATCCTTCTCCATTATACTTCAAATCTGTGAGTTTGCTCATTAGTGTACCTATCTCAGCCTTTTTGGAGCCTTGGAAATTCTCTGCTATTGCCTCAATAAATGTCTTTGCATTTTCAGACTCTGTGATGCTGCCCCTTACCTCCTCTGAAATTGATCTCCTCATGATTAAGATTGCCATTTTGTTAGCCTTAGTCCATTTTGCAAACTTGGTCCTAGTTTCGACAGATGCATCAGCTGCTGGTGTGGCTGGTGCTTCCTCAGTTAGAACCATTTCATAGTCCAATAAGCCAAGAGCTATTTCTAGATCTTCTCTCCATTTCTTGTAGTTGGAGCCAGTGAGGGTCTGGATTGAATTGTGATTGACTGTACAGGTTTTAAAACATTAATACCTTAAATAATTTCCCCAAAACTTTAGTTTAAACATACTTAACTCACATCTTTGGATAGAAAGTGTAAGTACGTCCATTGACACTGAAATACAAACAGTTATATAATTCCTTGAACAAAAGCTGTCCACATCTTTGGATAGAGGAGAACTTCTGCTATTTTATAACTGTGCATATTCCATGTCGATCCATCACAGTCAAAGCTATATCAAAATGCTCCCATCTTTGGACGGAGAGCCTTTCAATAAGTTCTGAACTGTGATGCCAATTTGGATCAATGTCTTTGAATGCAATTATCATGGAATGATTGAGCCGCTTTAGCTTGCTCAATTATCCCATGGCAACTGCAAACTTGATCAAAAACTGTCAAGAACATGATAAAGTCAATTCTTTATACTGTTATTATGTTCTTGTCTATATAACTTGCAGCTTTCAGTTTAAAATTTTCATAGATTTCCTGTATCAGATTGGTTAGGTAAAACATGATATAACTAAAGCTCTGATACCACATGTAAGTCTAAATAGATATAACATGTAAAACACTAACCTGTATCAGTCATGTTGAACAAGATGAAGATCAAAACTGAACCTGAGAAAAACAGAGACTTTCTCCTAGAAGCCGAGAACTCTTTTTCAGCAGTAATTCTAATGGGGTGAATATCTGTATGCTTTGTTGTTGTGTGTCTCGGCTCTAGAAGGAGCCTCCTATTTATATGCATATCTCTAGGAGTTTTGCCCATCAAGAACCTCCTAGAGATAACCTTAATGCTTATAGGATTAGGTAATCTTAATCCTTATCAAAGTAGGAATCCTTAAGCCTGTGTATATCTAGAACACTTATTTTAGGCTGCCATATCTGATAGGAATAGACTTTCTGATAAACCATGAGTTCTTAGAAAACCTTATTCGATTAGAAGATCACTTCTGTGGTTTAAGACAGTAAACCATCTTACATACTCATTTATTTCCTATAACAATGAAAAGGAAGCAGGGAATGGGATTTACAGATGGGCTGGTGCATTAATAGATGCTGCAGAAACACAAATCACAAGTATACGTTATTAAAGGAAGAATGTAAGAACCATGGTTAAGCTTAGTTGGCTTTCGAGTTTCGACAATCAACATGCATAAGCCATAAGGAAATGAATTCAATGCTTGAAGTTGAACACTTACCTGCCTCTGAACCATGATACTCTGGAGGTACGTACGATGAAATATGGAAAGTAGCAATTTGAATGTAACCAAATGTTTAATATTAAAATGACAGAATGACTACAAGGGCTTGTGTATAACAGAGTCTATGCAAGAACAATTGTCATGCTTTTTCTGAGACTGTGAAGCTCCAAGCTCCAAGCTTTTGATGAGTGATTCAGTAAATACGACCCCATCAAAACTTCCAAGGCTTCAAAAACCGTACTTGACCCATCAAACTATTCTGTAAACTTCTGAGCTGGTTTTTGGCCAAATAAAATCCACAAAAACATCCAATGCAGCCACGGAGCTCGCTGGAAACCCGTCCTCCAACCTCTTCCCTATCTCCATGGCCTGTCTCTTCACCCCTTCATCACCCATCAACCTCTCTATCCCTTCCACTATGTCTGCTCTCTTAACCATTTCTGTAAAATCTTCACAAACTCCATAGCCAACCTTCAGATGCTTTGCCACCAACTTGGCATTGTAAAACTGGTCACCCCTAATGGGCCACCCCAAAATGGGCACCCCACGGCCAATGGCTTCCACAGTTGAATTCCACCCACAGTGTGATAAGAACGCACCTGTTGATTTATGGCTCAGTATCAACACTTGTGGTGCCCATCCACATATTATCAAACCCCTCTCACCCGCTTTGCTGTTCAACCCATCTGGGTAGTACCCGTCACCCGACCCGGATTGGATGACCCAGATGAACGGCCGGGTCGACTCCTCCAATGCACTGGCCAGATGGGGATACTCTTCTACTGTGGGACCCACTTCGCTGCCGAATGCCACGTATAACACGGACCCGCGGGGCTTTGAGTCCAGCCACCGTGCGACGTCGTCTTCGGTGTAGTTTGATTGCCGCCAGTGGTGTGGTTTCATCGGGCGCTCAAGGAGGAGCAGTGAATCCGACGGCTTCCAGTACGTTTCCGGCATGAGTGGGCCCACGCCCCATACTGGCATCCCCATCTGGGTTTTCATGTACTCGATGAACGGACGTTCCAGGAAGTCACACGTGTTGAACATCAGAGCAACGGAGCCTTCTAGCTCTGGGACCCACGGAGGCCGGTCTCCCGGTTTAGGCGGACCACCCCCTCCTCTTCCGCCGGGGGGCCAGTTCGCACCGCCACGTGGCGGACCGGCTGGCCTTCTTTTAATGTCGGAAATCGTGAGAGCCATGTGATCGGGTAGGCCGGGAATTAGGCGGAGCTCGTCGAGTCGGATGTCTCCGGCTCGAACCTTCCACGATTCCCACTCCATGGCAGCGGCGTACGCGCCGAATGTGAAGAATCCGATCACTGGGACGTGGAATTAGGCTTGATTTGTTGTAAAAGCCTATATGAGATTTGATTTCCATTTCACTTGAACTTTGTATGAGATTTCCATTTCTAGGTTGGTCTTTAATCAAGGCTCTTGAATCTTGATTGTTTATTTTGTTGAATTACACTTGATTTATGAAATTTTGCAGATTTTTTACGATATCAACATTGATACCGAATCATACCGGTCCCGTTTGGGTCTGATATGGTTTGAACGTGTTTTCAAAAACTCTCATCCCGTGTCATCCCATCCCGATTTTCCTATTCGGGATTAACACTAGAATGACCTCCATCCTGTGTCATCTTGTACCGTGCCCAGCCCTACATCTATCAATGCAGCATACACAACTAACATGATACATCGTTACAGATTCTTTAGCCCTGAAGGAAGTGCAACCGGCCCCCTACCGCCCGATTGACGATTTCTCAATGTTGATATAGTTTACGGTAGAAGTGGCAGTTCATGTTAATAAGTTGTGTTCATATCATTTCATGTTCCTATTTAATACTAGTCAACCCTAACCAAATCCATTTATCATCATCTTCATATTTGCCGGCGTATTTATATTTGTGTGAAGCATACCCGGAAGTTCACCATAAACCTGCTTCGCAGACTCAGATTCACAACTGAAACCTCCGTTGAACCTTGCAATCTTAGGAGGCAGAAAACTCTAGTAAATAGCTACATAGGCATCCTGAGGAATCAAACCCAATACCATGTAGGAGAAAACCACAGGCCTGACCAGCTCAACTATAGTCTTGTTGGTCAAAGCAAACCCGCTAATTTCATGTGTGTTCGAGTCTCGTTGTAGTGTATACATAAAAGTATACATACTAATCACTGAGATACACTTACACATTAAGAAGGAAAAACTGTATACCAATATCTCTAAATTTGAGAGAAACAGCTCAATGGAGAAGTTCCAACTTCTTACAAATAAGAGTATACCAATTATAAAGTTCCTAGATCACTGATCTCTTTATGGAGTTAAGCACTCACATAGTCTTAAATTGATACAAATACTAAACCATCATCTTTGGACTCTTAAACTGACAGGAAGCTTCTTCTTGTCTCAAATGTGCACGAGCTAGCTAAAGGTGAAGAAGGTAAACAGCTAACCCATAAGTTTCAAAACGATAAATTACAAAAGCCGAATTAGCCATCAAGACTACGTTTCTTACAATTCAACAAAATCACTTTTCTTCAACTTTACAGAAAATTCATGTTTCTTAACTTTACAGAATGGTTTTCAGCATAGGTTCTGCTCTGTAATATGCCCGCTTGGGGGTTGCGGGGGCGGGGGGAATGCAAGCATAGAGACTATGGGGATTAAAATAATATGGCCATTAAGTATTGCCATCCATAATAAACTCCTGCTCAACTTGAAATGCAAGAGAAGCCGCTGTCAAGTGTGAAACAAGGGAAGAAAGCTAAGTTAGCTACTAGTGATTTAGCTTATCAATGTCAGTTCTGCAAATATATTTGAAGTTTGTGACGGGGAACTAAAACTAATTTACGAAATCTGAACATAAAAAGCACAATATGCACACCAGTAAGACCCAAAGCTTCATGTGATTATAATTTGGATAGTTTGTTTGGCCACGCATAAGAGCAACAAATGCAAGACTATTGTAGTTATTGGGTGGCCCTTTTTATAAAACAAAAATTAGTGCTGGAAACTGGGGTTTGAATCATAAGTTTACAAAATATGAATGAATCACTCTGTTTCTTTTCCTTTCATAAGACTATCTTCTCATTCATGAACATCCTAGAGTACTCAACTTTTGAACCCCAAGATGGTGTTTTTAATTACTTACAAAGTTTTAAGGGAACTCCTACAATAATCCAACCACCCCAAATTATACAACCAATGTGCGCAACTATTTATCTATTAAAAAAAAAAAAGGATAGCCAGAACAACTTACAAATCACCAACGACCCCATCAAAACTTCCAAGGCTTCAAAAACCATACTGGACCCGTCAAACTATTCTGTAAACTTCTGAGCTGGTTTTTGGCCTAATAAAATCCACAAAAACATCCAATGCAGCCACGGAGCTCGCAGGAAACCCGTCCTCCAACCTCTTCCCTATCTCCATGGCCTGTCTCTTCACACCTTCATCACCCATCAACCTCTCTATCCCTTCCACTATGTCTTCTTTCTTAACCATTTCTGTAAAATCTTCACAAACTCCATAGCCAATCTTGAGATGCTTTGCCACCAACTTGGCATTGTAAAACTGGTCACCCCTAATGGGCCACCCCAAAATGGGCACCCCACGGCCAATGGCTTCCACGGTTGAATTCCACCCACAGTGTGATAAGAACCCACCTGTTGATTTATGGCTCAGTATCAACACTTGTGGTGCCCATCCACATATTATCAAACCCCTCTCACCCGCTTTGCTGTTCAACCCATCTGGGTAGTACCCGTCACCCGACCCGGATTGGATGACCCAGATGAACGGCCGGGTCGACTCCTCCAATGCACTGGCCAAATGGGGATACTCTTCTACTGTGGGACCCACTTCGCTGCCGAATGCCACGTATAACACGGACCCGCGGGGCTTTGAGTCCAGCCATCGTGCGACGTCGTCTTCGGTGTAGTTTGATTGCCGCCAGTGGTGTGGTTTCATCGGGCGCTCAGGGAGGAGCAGTGAATCCGACGGCTTCCAGTACGTTTCAGGCAAGAGTGGGCCCACGCCCCATACTGGCATCCCCATCTGGGTTTTCATGTACTCGATGAACGGACGTTCCAGGAAGTCACATGTGTTGAACATCAGAGCGACGGAGCCTTCTATCTCTGGGACCCACGGAGGCCGGACTCCCGGTTTAGGCGGACCACCCCCTCCTCTTCCGCCGGGGGGCCGGTTCGCACCGCCACGTGGGGGACCGGCTGGCCTTCTTTTAATGTCGGAAATCGTGAGAGCCATGTGATCGGGTAGGCCGGGAATTAGGCGGAGCTCGTCGGGTCGGATGTCTCCGGCTCGGACCTTCCACGAGCCCCACTCCATGGCGGCGGCGTACGCGCCGAATGTGAAGAATCCGATCACTGGGACGTGGAATTTCCAGAAGACCTCCTTGGTCCAGCCCATTTGAAAGTCTACGATGGCGCAGAGAGGGAGGGGCATATCGGGAATGTTGGAAAGGTCGGCGAGGTGGTCGTGGAGCTCTTGTGCTGCTTTGTGGCGGAGCGGGTCGGGACCGGGGCTGGGTGGGCCCGGGGAAGCTGTGAGATGGAGGATTTTGGCGAGCGGGTTTTGGCGGGTGAAAGAGGAGGAGGGGATGGCGCGAGAGGAAGGAACGACGAAGGTAGTTTGGTAATTTCGGGAGTTCAGGTGGTTGCAGAGCTGCGTGCAAGGCTGAAGATGGCCCTGCCCAGCTGCTGAAACCACAAAGATCTCACGGACATCGTTCGCCATGCTTGATTTTCAAATGTCTTGGGGTTAATTGACCGTTGAGGATGATGGGTTGGGTTTGTAAATTACAGGATCAGGAGACAGTGGACAGTTGAAGGCTTCAAGCTGAAAAATGTTTGACTTTTGAGTTGACTTGCATATTTAATACTTGGCTAGAGAAGCAGCAAAATATCAGGCATGAAAGCTTGAGCCTTTTCATAACTGAATGAACGAAAGCTCCTGCCTTTTTAACCTTTGGGCCTGCTACTATGGACACCCACGCACAAATTTAAGAATTTTAGTAAGACACCCACGCCTAGCAGGCCGGTGAGCCAACCCATGACGAGCAGCCTTTACTTCCCCCTTCTTCTTTTTGATCTTTCCTTTCTGTCACTCTCACCCTCACTCCCACAGTGCCACACTTCCGAGTTCGGCAATTCCAAAGGTATTTCTTGTTTTCTTGTTCAAAATTTCAACAGAATTCCTGAACAGAGGGTTGAGAAATTAAAAAAACTTGTTTGGATCAAACTTTGTGGTGGAAATAAGTTTAGATCGATATTTCCGTTTGAATCTGTTTTTTATTTTTTCAAATTGTTTGCACATATTTGTATTTTCTTTTCTGCTTAAGATGACATTGACAATGTAGCTCAGGATATTGTTAGATTTTGGATTGAAATATCAGATTTAATCATATTCACATTACGCAAATTACAAAAACGTCAATTTACTGTATGACGGGTAGGGAAGTGTGGCCTTCCTTGCACAATTTGATAGACATAGGCATTTATCCTGTTGTTATTTACAGTGGGTTTGGTTTTTATGTCCTTGAATACAAAATTTCTAAATGGTCCGGGGGAAAAAGGGAAGGTTCTAATTCCTCTAGCATGGTAGGATCGAGAGCCGAAACATGAATTTTCATAGACATGGGCTATAACTTTCTGTTTTTCATCTATTATGTGTGGGTGGGTTTGAAATGAATTTAAAAAATTGGATTTATATACACACGATTTCCATATGCTAATTGTAATGGGTTGCCCGGGACTCGAACCGAAGGACTTGTGTCTTAGTGAACTCAAGGAGAGGGTAGGCTAAGTTTTGTTGCAGTAGTATGGGGTTGTTTTCGCTAGGATGGGCGAGCTTCCTAAAAATTAGCACTCAATTTTTTATTTTTCATGATCCTGCACTGGCCCAGCCTAACTGAGCCCTGCTTCCACCCTTGGGTAGGATGATACTTAGCCATGGAAATCTTTTGTCAAGACATGGTACAGGTTGATCAAGGCTTTATAATGTTGTAAAATTGCACACCATGAAATCTTACTTGAAATCGACAGCATGGTTGAACCTCTTCCTTCCAAGATCGTAACAAAGAGTTTAGTATGAAACAAAATCAGAACTGACTTTTTTTATTCATTTAATCAATGAAGAACATATTACAGAATGACATGTATTTGTTGATCAACACCCTACTAAATGAACTAACTTTTTAAGCTAACCAACTAATCCCCATTCTAAACTAACTAATTAATCCCCATCTGATTACTAGGTGCTTAATACAACATGAATAGATAAATTCTTAATTTTATTGAGCAAATTGGTCTTTGTATTGTGCAAACTTAAAAAAGATTTCTACTTTATTGAAGGTTTATTGTTGGTTTCTTCCTGGCTGCTGCCCCCTTGTATGTTGAGGTGATTTTCTACTTTGTGCCTGAATAGACTATCAAGAGAAACCAGGATACATTGCTTGCACAGATTCTGTGAGCAACCCTATTTTCATTTCATTTAGAGTTCTGGAAGTAAGTGCTCGATTTATGGTTCCACTTATGCTTTATCTACATCCACATACCTGTATATTCATCAGTGCCTTATTTTCGCCTCTCGTCTTGCTACATTTGCAATTGTCCTTAGTGTGTAAAAGGGAGCTGATGACTCGTAAACTCACAGGGAATAGTTGTATACTTTGCATTTCACAGATTATTTTCCCTTCTATTCTTGAGAAAGAACAAATTATATTTTGTTTAGAGGTTTAGTCCAGGCAAACAAACAATCCTGGCTCCGCACCTGTCCAACTCTAATGGCATTTCACAGAACCCTAAGGTCCAAGTCGGGACCCAGTTCCTCAATCATCTTCCCTGCCTTCTGCATAGCTGCGATTGCGCTCCTCTTCTTCTTTGCCTCTCTCATTTCCACAAACCCTGTATCCTCCCCAAAAGCCATAGAAAGTGTGACCAAGTCCGAGAACAATGACCAGAATCGCCACGAAAAGTTCCTCTACTGGGGTAACAGAATTGATTGCCCTGGAAAGCACTGTGAATCCTGTGAAGGTCTGGGCCACCAGGAGTCCAGCCTCCGGTGTGCTCTTGAAGAGGCCATGTTCCTTAAGAGGTATTTCATGTCATGTTTTGGATTATTAGATTTCTTTTTGTTTTCTCCTTTTGTTTTTATTTCTGTTTTTAGAGTTTATGCTCTGTGTGGTTGCTGAGGAAAACCGAGAGTTGTGGAAATTTGGCTCTATTATGATAAGGATTAGTTTAATGGGTTATGAATAGGATTTGGCTTGAACCATTTGTCATATGTCTAGATTTGCTTCATAAAATTTGGAATAAGTTGATCATAGTTAGTACAGAGCTACTCACCCAATTTCCATGAACTTCGCCACCTGGTTCATATCTGTTGAGTACCTTTGTAATCTTGTGTAGTATTTTACTGCTGTTGTTTGCAGAACCTTTGTAATGCCTTCCAGAATGTGTATCAACCCAATACACAATAAGAAAGGGATCCTTCGCTGCTCAAATACTGCAAATTCAGAAGAAATGTAAGTTTTTTTTTTTGGTTTTGAACTTCTTTATTGGGTTTGAAGAGATTTTATTTTTTTAGGCCTGTGGAAGAATTCCACTGCTACTTTTTGCGAAAATGGCATTAATTCTTGTTTCAAGTTTGTAATCTCCTCAGAAATATAATATTGATACGTGATAGGTTTAGATGTGTACTTTCCCTCCATAGTGTTTGTAAATACATTTTTATTAACCACAGTACACAAAGCATACAATGTGAACTGGCTTCCTTTTACTTGTTAGGTGGGCAGCAAAGTCTTGTTCCATGGACTCTTTGTATGATATGGACCTCATATCGGACACTGTACCAGTAATTTTAGACAATTCAAAACTGTGGTATCAGGTGCTAACAACAACTATGAAGTTGGGAGCTAGAGGAGTTGCTCATGTGGAACAAGTTAGTCGGGTTGATCTCAAAGAGAACAGTCATTTCTCAAATCTTTTGCTGATAAACAGAACTGCAAGCCCTCTGTCATGGTAACTGTTTTTTTTTTTTTTCATTTATTGCTGGAAGCTTTAAGATTTTCTTGAGGGAACAAAACCTCTTCTTATTTGTTTGAATGATGCGGCTGTCACTTGAATTGAGATAAAAGTTGTGCTTGCATTTTGTTACTAAGAAAAGTTAAATGTGGTTTTTAGTTAATGCAAGACAGACCTTCAAATACAGTTTGCAGACTATTATTTCAATGCTTATAGATATTTTCTGAAACTATAAATGAACCTGTTGCAATGGCCCTGATAAGGATGTTTGATATTTTTTTTTTTATAAAAAATAATCACTTATATTTCTTGAAAGACTCCATTATTTGGATTGCATTTGTTCAGAAAACTAAAATATGTTTCATTTGGCTATGTTACGTGAGTATTACTTAAACTTCAATCTTGGTTGTTTGAGGAATTCATAATGATAGCCATTTAGGTTTATGGAGTGCAAGGATCGAAATGACCGTAGTGCTATACTTTTGCCATACTCCTTTCTCCCCTCAATGGCAGCAAAGAACTTAAGGAATGTAGCTGACAAGGTATGTATTATATGAATCCCATAAAGTTTTATTTCCATATTTGATACAATTACATTAAGCTTCCAAACAAATGCTCTTTTTTCTGTTTTCTTATTCTGCAACATGATTCTGAGTTATATTCATTGTAACTAGCTTCCAGTAATTGGGTACTGAATTTTTTCAGCCTGTCAATCAGCATTGTAACTAAAGTTGGAATTGTTGCTGGGAAACACATCAATATCTATCACTCTCTAGTCGCTTAAGTTTGTAGGTTCTGTTTAGAGTATGATTGTGAACTAGTATTCACAATTTATAGTGGCTACTTGTAAGATGTTTGATTGCTGCTTGAATTGTTGATTTATCTGACTACCTGTACCCACCAACTTGCATTGTGGAATTTTACCTCAACTTTAGCTGCTCTATTCATTTAGGTTAATCTTCGCCAGATATCGAGTATCTTATTTTGTAAGATTTTGGGAACTTGAAATGGATTAAGTTATAATTGATTACATTTTAAAGCAAATTGAATTTTGATGAATAATAATATCTTAGCACTCCTCTTTCTGTGCATGTTAGAAGGAAGGAAAAAACAAAGAATCTGTTTCAAGTATGGTTGTCGAATGATTCATAATATTAAAGACCACAGTAACTTATCAAGGATCACGGTAATACAATTAAGAGTTGGAAATTATTTCAAGTTTAGTAACACTGTATATCATATGATAATGATGGTAAATTTGAATGGTATGAGAGACACGCGTGTTTTGAGTAATTAGAGACCAGGATGCGCATAAGATAACCGCTAAATAGCTGAACAGGACATGTGATTTAACATGTAACCCACCCCCCCACCCCCTCTTTACAATCGCATAAAAAATAATTTACAGTATGTGTTGGTGGTGGTGGTGGTTGTGGTTGTGGTCAACATCATGGAATAGAATTATAAATAGCTAGGAGGCACAATATTCCTGATATATGGGTCTGCATTTTAATTCTTTATGATTCTATTTTGCTTAAGTTTGTAGTATGTAGTATATAATAAGTTCGTTATAGCAGTTTGATTTTGAAGAAAGAATTTTATCTTTGTATGTAACTGTTTCCGCAAAATTACCATAGGTCCTTCTGTTTCTGCATTGTGCCCTCAAATTATTTCCTGTACATGTCAGTGCCACTACAGACTTTGATCAAATTTCCACAGATTAAGGCACTCCTTGGTGATTATGATGCAATTCATGTTCGTCGTGGCGATAAAATTAAGACCAGGAAGGACAGGTTTGGTGTTAACAGGACCCTGCATCCTCATCTGGACAGGGATACACGCCCAGAGTTTATTCTCCACAGAATTGAAAAATGGGTCCCACCTGGACGAACTCTTTTTATTGCTTCAAATGAAAGGACGCCAGGATTTTTTTCGCCTCTCTCAGTCAGGTACATCCTTCTCATGTTCTCTGGACCATCTACTTTAAAGATGAAAATCTGTATGTTTACATGCTACAACCAACAATTTTCCGTGCATCTTTGTTAAAGGTTGCTCTCTCATTCTTTCATGTTTTTTTCTTCTAGCAAGTTACACTTTAACCTAATAATCCCTGAGGACTGCTTGGTTGGGTATGAAATTTAAGCTCAGGATTACCATTGGTAGAAAATGTCTAGGATAACATTGACAGAAAATGTGCATGATTCAAATTACTTATTATTTTTCTTTCACCTAAGAACTTTTCAGTTGGTTGATACTATAGTAGTCGGGACAAAAGATAAATTTTATGAGCTTAAATTATTTAATACTGGAGTTCTGAATATTGATGAGAGAATCTTTCACATGTCACTATGAGTGATTGTTGAACTACTGTAATATGCTCCTCCTGTTACTATTTCTTAACTGGGAGCTTCCAACACTGGTTCAAGTTTTACAATGGAAACTGAATTTTCATGTGTTTACATTTCTTTATTATGAAGGAGCAGAGGTATTATTTGTATGTTAATATATTTTCATGTCAAGTGGGGTAAACTGCTTTGTGAATTGACAGTCCTTATACCTGTGCATCAAAAGGGTCCTTTCTGGCTCTAAAGAACTGTTCTCGGGATTAAAGTTATCATACAACATCGCATCTGACCTTGATTCTTATTTCTGACCCCTATGTGCAGATACAAATTGGCTTACTCATCAAACTATAGCCACATTTTGGATCCCGTGATTGGAAATAACTACCAATTGTTCATGGTTGAAAGGCTAATCATGATGGGTGCTAAAAAATTCATTAGAACATTCAAAGAAGAGGATACATATCTCAGTCTTACCGATGACCCGAAGAAGAACTCCAAGTTATGGAAAATGCCAGTTTCTACCATGGATGAAGATGGCAAGCAAACACTTTGAGTGTTGTTCATTGTTGCATATAAGGGGTTTTGTTGTGTGTTCAAAATATTTATTTTCAGAAAGAAAGTCAACATGGTTAAGTTTTTTAATTACCTTTTCCCATTGGATCGGATTTCTGGAGTGTTGATTAGAGAAGTGATGTATATATGTTCCTTATGATTAGTGCAGTTATGTAGGTAGTGTATAACTTTTTAGGAGGAAGCAACAAGTCTTTTACTCCAAAGCGAGGCCTTTTTGTTCTCACTTCATGGCTATACCAATATCCTATAATTCAGAGATTAATTTTAGACACAATGAGTTTTGAAGCATTTCATTTTGCTCAAAACAGCCATGACAAGAAGCAAACAACCTTTTACTATTATCATTATTTCAGTCTGGTTCAAATATCAGTTGTGTTGTGGCTCCATCACCAACATTGGCGGCAAAGGCTGCCGTGGTTGTAGAAATTCTTATATACGGTAGTCTGGACCACGTGGCTATATGACTTGATCCCTCCCTTGTGTGTGTGCTGCCGGACTGCCACACAGAAGAATGACTTGTGGTTGGTGCTGGTTTTGTTTTGCAGCCCGTTGACTGTTAGAATTATCCTGTGACAAATCTGGTTTTAAACTATTGGAGCTTAGTTTCTCATGAAAGAGAGGTTAAGCCGAAGATTAATACCTGGAATGGAGAAATGACTGGGGTGGTTTAATATAGGGACTAAATCTGTCCAAGGCACTGGGGACTTTTGTACATGGAAAAAACTCTCCAAAGCTCAGGTCAATGTTAATCAAGAAGTCCTAGGATGTTTGCAATATGAAATTGGGGCTATAATTCTTTTCACAATGTATGGCCCAATAATTAAAGAACATAGAGTGTGTATTGGAGATTGGGCTTGGGGCCCGATAACTAAAGATAGAAGCGGCTTGACTATTAAATAGAAGGTAGCCTAAGTCCCACATCGATAATCCCCGCTATTTGCAAAACCTTTATATACAAACGTTGCGCAACTAAGCTTGTCCCTTCGGGGACATCCGATAAAATTGGAACGATACAGAGAAGATTAGCATGGCCCCTGCGCAAGGATGACACGCATAAATCGAGAAATGGTCCAAATTTTTTTGGCCTTTTTTGCGCTTGCTTTTCCAACGATCCCATCTTCAAGTTGCAGGTTCGAGTGAAAGTTTGAATTGAATCTACTTTTCTAGCTTTAGAAAAAGCATCAATGGCCAGTATTTGATGTTCAGTGACTGAGAGAGTCTTCAATATTTTTTTTCAATAATGAACTGCATGTCAAAAGCTCGCCTACCAGCTGTTTGATGAAATGACTCTGTTACTTTGGCCCTTATAAAATTGATCAAGTTTGCACTTCTTCAATGATGAACTCCTGTGGAATTGCTGGTGTTGCTTGCAATTCAATTCAATATCAGTTTTGCTTGGTTCAAAGTGTTGAGAGAGGCTCCATTCAACTTTGTTTCTTTTAGTTCAATAAAACCAATATACATGAACTCCACTCTCTAGTTTCCATCTTCAAATCACTTTTCTGTATTAAAACGATGCTTTTTTCCAAGTATTTGATTGTTTAGAGACTGAATGTTGAGTCTTTGGGGGTGATGAAATGCGTATGAAAAGTTCGCCTACAAACTTCAATGACTAAAGTATGGCCCTAATAAAATTTAAGAGTATTTCTTTCTTTCTTTCTTGCATGAATTATGGACTACAACTTGTATGTCTTGCAGAACTCAACTACACTGGGGCCACAATTCAGACATGAAGCTTTCCGTACATTGCGTAGAATCGGCTATCGTTTGTTTCCCTAGTTGCAGAAGATTATAGATCAGTTGCTGATATTGTAACTGGCTTTGACATTAAAACCATTAACTTGTGGAGCTTTTACACATTTTCTGTAAGATTTTTTGTCATCTACAAATACAATTCATGTTTTACATAATATCCTATACTTCGAAACCGTGTTATGATTACGAAAACGAGTGCATCCAGTACTGCCACATTACATGGATGGATCCCATGCAAGTCTCAAAGATGGAGTGGAGAAATTTTGTTTGAGCCCTTCCCAACCAGATAGCAGAATCACTCTTGTGGTTGGTATTGGTTTTGTTTTGCAGTTGTTTTAGGGTAAGGCAAACTAGATAATAAACTCGTTGACTGTTAGAATTATCCTGATGCAAATCGGGTTTTTAACTATTGGGCCCGATAACTAAAGGTAGAAGCGGCTTGACTATTAAATAGAAGGTAGCATAAGTCCCACATTGGTAATCTCTACTATTTTCGAAAACTTTATATACATACGTTGGGCAACTAAGCTTGTCCCCTCGGGGACATCCGATAAAATTGGAACGATACAGAGAAGATTAGCATGGCCCCTGCGCAAGGATGACACGCATAAATCGAGAAATGGTCCAAATTTTTTTGCCCTTTTTGCCATTTTTTTTCATGCCTTCTCCATGGTGTTCAATGTAGTTGCAGAGGGTTTATAAGCTACCGGAACAATGAGCATTTGCATTTATACTCTTCGATGGTTCGGCGGCTTAGTCTTTGATCTTCCAGGTGTGAGTATTAAGTTAGAATCCAATGAACATTTTCGAATAAAATGCATGTCAAAAGCTCACCGACTAGGTGTTTGATAAAATGCCTCTGTTACTATGACCCGTACAAAACTGTTAAGTATGTGCTTATCCTTACACTTTGGTATCTCCAATTTTGCTATATAATCGAGGCAATGTTAAAAATATTGGATGTAAAAACCCAAGAAGTTATGGAATGCAGCAGACAAGGTATATATTATATGAATTCCATTGAATTTTTACTTCCATATTTGCAAATTGCAAGCCAATTGAGTTACTAGATTCTGTTTGCGTCTGTATTTCTCTACGAAGTCACCCTAGGTTGTTCTGTTTCTCCTGGAATTGTTTCCTGTACTTGTTTGGTAAATGCTTCATAGAAGTTATTATAGACTTTAATTAGGACTTGTTTGGTGCCTTTCACTCAGTAACACTTTGCTAATAGAAACGCATAAAACATTTACTTGAGCATCTCCAAGAAAATACCAGAAGTGCTTCGATAACCCCCAAAAAAGAGAGAAGAAAAGCACTTTTATATAGTTCAACCAAACCATACACAATAAGAAGAAGTGTCTTTGGGATGATAAAAACTACTCTTAAACACACTGTCATTTAGATTTCTTATTTTACTAAGATCCATGATCCTCTCTCTTCCCCTCGTTTCCATTCATGAAATGGTCCCAAGCCATCTCATTTTGGTGCTTTTTTCAAAAGGTGATCCTCGCGGGTAGCCTTAAATTTGGCGATGAGTTTGTCTCTAGACGGCCAATTATCCTTGATTATAGGAGCATCTGCAAAAGTCAATTTCCATGCTGATAGCAGTGGAAACTCTTCTTCTGTCAACAATTTAATTCCGGCTACATCTTCAAACACACTACTCCCATAGAGTACAAGCCATCCAAGTGCAATATCTGCTAATCCAAGCTTCTCTCCCCCAAAGAATTTCTTTCCCTTTAGCTCTTCTTCCAAGTACTTCAAGTTCTCCTTGGCTTTTACAATAGCTTCCTCTTGCTCTTTCCCTTCATTGGTAAATGACTCCCAATATGATGGCAAAACCTTCATGGAAAATCACAAACCAAACCAAACAATCAAACAATGAAAAATATTTTATTCACTAACTTTCTTTTGAATTAGCTTCAAATGGGATGCCACATATATCATCTACATAATACACTTCCATTATATTTACTTTTATTTTTTGCCTAGAAAAACTTAGTCAAGTGTGTGAAACTTAATATGAAAATTTGCAGAGTAACTAGTACAAAATTATTGTGCCATATTGAAATTTTACAAGCATGGAAATATCTGATTATGAAAGAGTGGTTTTAGGTTACCTTCTCATCACCAAATTTGGCCCAAAAGCGTGCGGCGGCTCTCTCAAGAGGATCTTCAGGCAGCAAGGGGTTTTCCTTCCAAGTTTCATCAATGTATTCAAGAATTACAAGTGACTCAACAATTGGTTTTCCATTGTGCACAAGCACTGGAACCTTCTTATGAATAGGGTTATACTGAAGAAGCAAAGGGCTTTTGTTTGAAAGATCTTCATAGATTGTTTCATATGGGACACCTTTGAGTTCCAGTGCCCAAACTATTCTCAAAGGAAAAGGGCTTGACCATGTCCTAAAGAGCTTCACTTCTGCCATTTTTTCTGTTAATTTGAGCTATGATATCCTAGCCTTTTATGCTTGACTTTCACTATGGAATTTTGCGAAGGTCTCCTAGGCTTTCTTGTATTTATTGATGAAACCTTCTATTTTGGTAAATATGACTTGGTCCCGAGATGTTATGACTTGTATTATTGCATGTTAACTTCCTTTCTTGCTCTAGAAAGAAAAAAGACATGGGCTGCCCAGAAATCGCAATACAAGTCATCAAGTTATCATGAGATTCGAATGTGAGATTAGATGTCTACAACTACAAGTCAATGCCCTTTTTCACTGGACTAGACCCATTGACCATCACAATGCAAGTAGTTATGTTATTTGGCAACATTATGATTTTTAATTTTCTTTCAAAAGAATCAAAATTCTAATTAGTTTCATTTTATATTAATTTGATAGCACTTGAGTTGAGAGAAGAAAAAGTTTTAAGAAACCATCACCGTTGTGAAATTAGGAAAAATATAGGGAAAAAGTGTGTCTAAAGAAAAAGAAAGGGTTCTTGTATGAAATGAAATAATGAATGGGCTCTTTCTTGTGTAAGCGCTGATGTCATGTAACCGAAAGAGGCTTCTGTTTGTATTCTTCCCAGTCTGGACGTCTGTTATTGGTCCAAGTGGAGACTACGCACAGATGCGCTTTGGAAAATCAAACATCAAGTGAGACCCGATTTCTGCCTCAAAAAACAAATAAAATAATATAAATGAGAATAATAAAGAATCTAATCAATTGGCATGGGTGGTGGGGACTTTGGGTTCTGTTCCAAGTCAAGTTCATATAGGCAACAATTATTTTATATTTTTTCATTGTTTATATTAAATTTTGGTTTGAAAGGAAGGAAACCCGAATGTTGACAGCATGCCAAGGGATTGGAGATTTTTGTACCTTGAAAAATTATCCAAATCTGAGGTCAATGTTTATCAAGAAATCATAAGACGTTTAGAATGAGAAATTGTGAACCTTTTTACTCATAAGTTAAATGGGTTTGTAATTCAATCCACTTTGTGTTGGAGATTGGGCTTGGGGCCCGATAAAAGGCAGAAGCGGCTCGACTATTAAAAAGCAGGTTGCATAATAAGGCTTAGTTTGGTATTGCTGTGCTTTTAAAAAAAACTGCTTCTGCTGTGCTGTGAAAATAAACAGCTGTGAAGTGAAGCAGCAAAGTGTTTGGTAATCTAGATTTTTAAAAGTGCTATGAGTATAAAAAGCAGTGTCATAGTGTTTGGTAAACTTTTTTATAGAAGTGCTGTGAGAGTGTATAATGACAATAAAGGGCATGATGAAATTTTGTTCAAAACCTAAAATTACCATAAGAAATAAAAAATGTATAATTTTTCTCCTTTTTGTTTCTTCCTTTCTTCTTCCTTCTCAGGCCCCATTTCCTCTTTTTTTTTTTTTTTTTCTCTCTCCCTCTCTCCTTTCTCTTTTCTTCTTCCTTCACGGCCCCAATTTTTTTTTTCCTCTCCCTCTTCTCTCCTTTCTCCTTTCTTCTTCCTTCAAACCCCCCCCCCCACTTTTTTTTTCTTCCAGATCTCTGCAATCCTATCATTGGTTGATAAGGAATCAAATATGCAATAATTGGTTTTACCCCACTGATTCCCCAATCCTAAAAAAACCCCATCCCACGGTACCCACCTGTATCTCTCTCTCTCCATTGCCCCAAAACACCAAGAGAAAAAACCCAGATCAAGAATTTTAAGAACCAAAAACTCAACCCAAACCCAAATAAAAACTGTGTTGTCATCAAAGAAAACAACAAGAAGGAAATCAAATCCAAATGAAAATTTTGTTTTCCTGTGGTTTTGATTTGAGTTTCAACTTTCCCTTGATTTTGGTTTCCAAGAGAAGGTCAACGAATTGTTGATGGGTTCAAGAATCTATTTTTTGTGAAAATCATTGATGAAGGAGGGTAGATGCTAGTGTTGCTATCGATTTTGGTCCTCCACAATTAGCATACAGATGTTTGAAGATATATTTGGGGTTTGGATCTTTTGTGGTTGGAGTGGATATCACAGACTGGGGGGCTGGGGTTGAGTTTTTTTTAAGATGTGGTTTGAATTTTTGTGGCTGGAGTGGAGAGCTAGGGGCTGGGTTTTTTTTTTGGTCGGAGGGGAAGAAGATGAATCGAGTTGCAGACAGAAGTCGAGTTGCCAAAGAAAAGAAGAAGAATCGAGTTGCAGTACCTTAACGTAGAATAGAAAGTGAGGATAACATATGTCATTTGCTAAAATGAATGGGGGTATTATAGGTATTTTGAATGTTTCATTAATTGCTCCGCATGCTTCCATCCGCAGCAGTTTTGAGAAGCACCTCTTGAGCTGCTTCTGAAATCTGCTGTGAGTCACAGCAATTTTGAAAAAAAGCAGCCTTATCTTGATTTACCAAACACTTTTTCATTCAAAACTTAAAAAATAAGCTGCTTCTTTTAAAAGTTAAGCAACCCCAAACTAAGCCTAAGTCCCATATTGAAAAACACATTTATGCATGAAAGCTTTATATATGATCGTTTAACAATCAAGCTTGTCCCTTCGGGGACATCCGATAAAATTGGAACGATACAGAGAAGATTAGCATGGCCCCTGCGCAAGGATGACACGCATAAATCGAGAAATGGTCCAAATTTTTTTTGCACTTTTTGCGATTTTTTTTTCCTGCCTTTTCCATGGCGTTGAATGCAGTTGCAGAGGGTTTATAAGCTACCGGAACAATGCGCATTTGCACTTATAGGCTTCGACGGTACGTGGGTTTAATCGTTTATCTTCCATGTTAAAATCTTTCCTGCTAGGTGTTTGAAAAAATGCCTCTGTTACTATGACCTTTGTAATGGCTCTTTGGATGATCCCTTATGCTTGGTATCCCCACTTTTAATGTTCACAATATAAGATGTAAAAACCCAATATATGTTTCTTTCAGTTAAGTTCCGTGGGCATTCATTTAGAAGTTTCAATCTTGGTTGTTTGAGAAATTCGTAAATCATGACGGTAGCCATTTACATTTTGATATAGGATTGTAGACTGCAAGGATAGAAACAAATAGCAGAGCTACAATTTTACAATATTGTGGCTGCAAAGAAGTTATGGAATGAAGCAGCCATGGTATGTGTTATTTGAATCCCATGGAGTTTTTGCTTCCATATTTGCAATTACATGGTTGGGAATGCACATGATTATTTCTCCACACTCTGGCCATTTGAGTTAGTAGATTCTATTTGTGCCTGTTATTTCTTTACAAAGTCACCCTAGGTTGTCCTGTTTCTCCTTCCTGTACTTGTTTGGTAAATGCTTAATAGAAGTTAGAGGAATGCTATTCACAATCGCTCTAAAGCGATTCTCACGACACTTGCTAGACACGTGTACACGCGTTCCCAATGTATTCTCCTTTTTATTTTTTTATTCTTCTCTCTTTATTTCTCTCGGTTGCCTCGCGCTCTCTCTTATCTCTCTTCTTCTTCTCTCCGTCTCCCTCCCTCTCTTTCTTTTTTAAATTTTCTTTCTCTTTCTTCTTCTACTTCTATCTGTATCTCTCTCCCTCTCTTCTCTCCTCCTCTTGCTTCTTCTCCTTCTTAACAAAGGGGCTTAAGCCCAGAGAACAACTAAACACAAATCTTCCTCTTTATTTCCTTATCTCTTATCTCTCTGTTCTCTTTTTCTTCCGAATTCCCCCTTATTCTCTCTCCTCTTTTTTTTTTTTTCCTACTTTCTCTCCGCCAGTTTTCTTCTTTGGCCATATTCGCACTATCGGAAAAAAAATTGGGGGTTGTGAACCTTTCTGGGTTATGAAATTTTGGGGGTTTCTATAATCCCTCCCTCTCAAATCTCTGCCTCCAGTATTTGGCATCTGGCATTTAACCAAATTTACACACAGAGAGATACGGAGACTAAGAAGAAGAAGAAGAAGAATAAAAGAGAGACAAAAGTAGAAGAAGAAAGAGAAAGAAAATTAAAAAAAGAAAGAGAGGGAGGGAGACGGAGAGAAGAAGAAGAGAGATAAGAGAGAGCGCGAGGCAACCGAGAGAAAGAAAGAGAGAAGAATAAAAAAATAAAAAGGAGAATACATTGGGAACACGTGTACACGTGTCTAGCAAGTGTCGTGAGAATCGCTTTAGAGCGATTGTGAATAGCGTAAGTAGTAGAAACACATAAAACATTTACTTGATCATACACAAGAAAAGACCAGAAATGCTTCGATAACCTGAAAAGAGAGAGAAGAAAAACACTTTTATACACAATGAGAAGAAGTGTCTTTGGGATGATAAAAACTACTCTTAAACACACTGTCATTTAGATTTCTTATTTTATCAAGATCCTCTCTCTTCCCCTCGTTTCCATTCATGAAATGGTCACAAGCCATCTCATTTTGGTGCTTTTTTCAAAAGGTGATCCTCGCGGGTAGCCTGAAATTTGGCGACGAGTTTGTCTCTAGACGGCCAATTATCCTTGATTATAGGAGCATCTGCAAAAGTCAATTTCCATGCTGATAGCAGTGGAAACTCTTCTTCTGTCAACAATTTAATTCCGGCTACATCTTCAAACACACTACTCCCATAGAGTGCAAGCCATCCAAGTGCAATATCTGCTAATCCAAGCTTCTCTCCCCCAAAGAATTTCTTTCCCTTTAGCTCTTCTTCCAAGTACTTCAAGTTCTCCTTGGCTTTTACAATACCTTCCTCTTGCTCTTTCCCTTCACTGGTAAATGACTCCCAAATAGATGGCAAAACCTTCATGGAAAATCACAAACCAAACCAAACAATCAAACAATGAAAAATATTTTATTCACTAACTTTCTTTTGAATTAGCTTCAAATGGGATGCCACATATATCATCTACATAATACACTTCCATTATATTTACTTTTATTTTTGGCCTAGAAAAACTTAGTCAAGTGTGTGAAACTTAATATGAAAATTTGCAGAGTAACTAGTACAAAATTATTGTGCCATATTTAAATTTTACAAGCATGGAAATATCTGATTATGAAAGAGTGGTTTTAGGTTACCTTCTCATCACCAAATTTGGCCCAAAAGCGTGCGGCGGCTCTCTCAAGAGGATCTTCAGGCAGCAAGGGGTTTTCCTTCCAAGTTTCATCAATGTATTCAAGAATTACAAGTGACTCAACAATTGGTTTTCCATTGTGCACAAGCACTGGAACCTTCTTATGAATAGGGTTATACTGAAGAAGCAAAGGGCTTTTGTTTGAAAGATCTTCATAGATTGTTTCATATGGGACACCTTTGAGTTTCAGTGCCCAAACTATTCTTAAAGCAAAACGGCTTGACCATGTCCTAAAGAGCTTCACTTCTGCCATTTTTGCTGTTAATTTGAGCTATGATATCCTAGCCTTTTATACTTGACTTTCACTATGGAATTTTGCGAAGGCCTCCTAGGCTTTCTTGTATGTATTGATGAAACCTTCTATTTTGGTAAATATGACTTGGTCCCTAGATGTTATGACATGTATTATTGCATTCTTTCTTGCTCTGGAAAGAAAAAAGACATGGGCTGCCCAGAAATATTTTGCTCATCACAATGCAAGTTACCAAGTTATTATGGGGTTCAAACATGAGACTAGGTGTCTGCAAGTTGTTGGTCTTTTTTCTTGTTAGCTACTCTTTTAGCCGAATGTTGTGACTGGCGTGCTCGGAAGAGTGCAAACGCTGCTGGACCGACACCACTGCCCCGATTGTATCTTTCTGGCTCACGCAGAGGTGCTATCTCAATTTTCAACAAAATTGAAAGTTGAATCAGTTTGACAAAATTCAGTTTGGCCCCGCCATGGGCTCAACTTCCGGACTCCTCCCGATTCATGAATCTGCTTTATAGGCGTGCTACTGTTGGATATGAGACCAGTCCAACAGACCTGGTATGAGCAAGTGCGATGGGTGTTTTGTGAAGTTTGCGCCTTCTTTCTGGACCTCCGTTCAAGCCATTGTGCTCCAAGTGGGGTACTGGCCTGGATTGGTTCTTTTCTATGCCTCAGTTAAGAGGACTTTAATATTCTTTCTTTCGTGTATACGTCGGTCCTGGCTGGTGCGAGCGACACCTAACCAAGCAAGGGAAAAGGGCAGAGTTCTTGGTTAATAAACACCTCGCGCGGGTTAACAAACCTAAATATGAATTTGAGTATATAAAAAATATGTTAATTGTCCAAAAATTCGGGCCCAACAATTTGACTTTCGGGCCCAACAGGCTTATATCCCTTAAGCCTATTTGGCCTGATTTAGGCTAAAAACCTTTTATAATCCCACAACTTAAATAAAACAGAAGCGGGAAAACACTTAAATATCGCAGGTATGAAGAGAAACGCAGATACAAGCATAATAGAGTGCTTTAGAAACGAGTTCCATCCTTTTTATTTATTTAGCTCTTAAATCAACGATAGAGACAATAAAGATCCTTATTTATTGATTCCAGACTATGAAATACATTATCACGATGATCTAAGGTTATAGCCAGCTAGATTATACAAATTCAAACAGAACATTTAATAGTCATACCATGAGGATGGCAGAGAAATAAAAAGATAGACGCAGAAACCGTCTGGTTATCTGAGATCCGGGTGAGTTTGATTGAAAATATCTTGAGTGCTTTTTAGTGTTTTACAAGACGTTGCGTCTGGTTTTTGGAGAGAGAGTCCCCTTCTTTTGTGCTGGAAGCTCTCTATTTATAGATGCAGGGGAGATCTCACGTGATGATGACTGAGCAAGGATGTTTGGCTGTTGTCCAAAGTCAGCTTGCTGATTTGATGTTATGGAGTGGTCCATAGTGGGGGTGATTGGACTTTCTGATGAGAACCTTTATGTCTTCCAAGTAGATCCCTGGTCTGAAGCGTTTTTTTTGTACTTGAAGATCTAATATGCAAGTTGGCTTTTTCCTGGCTTGGTGACTTCCTTAGGCGGCTGGCTTTCTTGCTGGAAGAGGGAAAAGTCAGATTGTCATTAAATGTTGATGGTCTTTCTCCAACCTCGCGTGGGAATGGGGGAACAGTTACCGATTTTTTCACCTTCCAGCAGTCTAATCGCTCTGGGCCCTTTGATCTTGGGCTTTGGTTTTGGTCATGTCTTCTCTTGGGGTTTCTTTTAAACAGGAAGAGACCTCTTGAAAAATACAACTCACAGACAACTATTGGGCTTGGGCCCTTACCATACTCTTTTGAGGAAGGAACCACTTTTGGTTCATTGACCAAAATTGGGTACAAACACAAGTTAACGCCCTTTTTCATTGAGGTAAATCCGTTGGCCATTACAATGCAAGTAGTTGTGTTATTTGGCAACATTATGATTTTCAATTTTCTTTCCAAAGAATCAAAATTCTATTTAGTTTCATTTTATATAAATTTTATAGCACTTGAGAGAAGAAAAAATTTTAAGAAACCATCACCGTTGTGAAATTAGGAAAAATATGGGGAAAAAGTGTGTCTAGAGAAAAAGAAAGGGTTCTAGTATGAAATGAAATAATGAATGGGTTGTTGTGTAAGCTCTGATGTCATGTAACCAAAAGAGGCTTCTGTTTGTTTCTCTTCCCAGTCTGGACGTCTGTTTTTGGTCCAAGTGGAGACTACGCACAGATGCCCCTTGGAAAATCAAACATCAAGTGAGACCCGATTTCTGCCTCAAAAAACAAATAAAATAATATAAATGAGAATAATAAAGAATCTAATAAATTGGCATGGGTGGTGGGACTTTGGGCTCTGTTCCAAGTCAAGATCCCACACAATAAGTTGATAATGTTCTTCAGTTTTCAAAATTTGTTTTTCTGGAAAACAATAGTTGACAAGGCAACAATTATTTCATATTTTTTCATTGTTTATATTAAATTTTGGTTTGGAAAGGAAGGAAACCTGAGTGTTGACAGGGGAAGCGGCTTGACTATTAAAAAGGTTGCATAATAAGTCCCACATTGAAAAGCACCTCTATGCATAATAAGTTCCACTTTTACTATATAACCGAGTCAATGTTCACAATATAAGATGTAAAAACCCAATGCCTCTTTAGTAGAAACACATAAAACATTTACTTGATCATCTGCAAGAAAAGACCAGAAGTGCTTCGATAACCTGAAAAGAGAGAAGAAAAACACTTTTATATAGTTCAACCAAACCATACACAATGAGAAGAAGTGTCTTTGGCATGATAAAAATTACTCTTAAACACACTCTCATTTAGATTTCTTATTTTACTAAGATCCATGATCCTCTCTCTTCCCCTCGTTTCCATTCATGAAATGGTCACAAGCCATCTCATTTTGGTGCTTTTTTCAAAAGGTGATCCTCGCGGGTAGCCTGAAATTTGGCAATGAGTTTGTCTCTAGACGGCCAATTATCTTTGATTATAGGAGCATCTGCAAAAGTCAATTTCCATGCTGATAGCAGTTGAAACTCTTCTTCTGTTAACAATTTCATTCCGGCTACATCTTCAAATACACTGCTCCCATAGTATGCAAGCCATCCAAGTGCAATATCTGCTAATCCAAGCTTCTCTCCCCCAAAGAATTTCTTTCCCTTAAGCTCTTCTTCCAAGTACTTCAAGTTCTCCTTGGCTTTTACAATAGCTTCCTCTTGCTCTTTCCCTTCATTGGTAAATGACTCCCAAATAGATGGCAAAACCTTCATGGCAAATCACAAACCAAACCAAACAATCAAACAATGAAAAATATTTTATTCACTAACTTTCTTTTGAATATTTACTTTTATTTTTTGCCTAGAAAAACTTAGTCAAGTGTGTGAAACTTAATATGAAAATTTGCAGAGTAACTAGTACAAAATTATTGTGCCATATTTAAGTTTTACAAGCATGGAAATATCTGATTATGAAATAGTGGTTTTAGGTTACCTTCTCATCACCAAATTTGGCCCAAAAGCGGGCGGCGGCTCTCTCAAGAGGATCTTCAGGCAGCAAGGGGTTTTCCTTCCAAGTTTCATCAATGTATTCAAGAATTACAAGTGACTCAACAATAGGTTTTCCATTGTGCACAAGCACTGGAACCTTCTTATGAATAGGGTTATACTGAAGAAGCAAAGGGCTTTTGTTTGAAAGATCTTCATAGATTGTTTCATATGGGACACCTTTGAGTTTTAGTGCCCAAACTACTCTCAAAGCAAAAGGGCTTGACCATGTCCTGAAGAGCTTCACTTCTGCCATTTTTGCTGTTAATTTGAGCTATGATCTCCTAGCCTTTTATGCTTGACTTTCACTATGGAATTTTGCGAAGGTCTCCTAGGCTTTCTTGTATTTATTGATGAAACCTTCTATTTTGGTAAATATGACTTGGTCCCTAGATATTATGACATGTATTATTGCATGTTAACTTCTTTCTTGCTCTAGAAATAAAAAAGACACTAGCTGCCCAGAAATCACAATGCAAGTTACCAAGTCATCAAGGGGTTCGAACATGAGACTAGGTGTCTGTAAGTCAATGCCCTTTTCATTGGGCTAGATCCGTTGGCCATCACAATGCAAGTAGTTATGTTATTTGGCAACATTATGATTTTTAATTTTCTTTCAAAAGAATCAAAATTCTATTTAGTTTCATTTTATAAAAATTTGATAGCACTTGAGTTGAGAGAAGAATAAGTTTTAAGAAACCACCACCGTTGTGAAATTAGGAAAAATATGGGGAAAAAGTGTGTCTAGAGAAAAAGAAAGGGTTCTTGTGTAAGCCAAAGAGGCTCCTGTTTGTTCTCTTCCCAGTCTGGACGTCTGTTTTTGGTCCAAGTGGAGACTACGCACAGATGCGCTTTGGAAAATCAAACATCAAGTGAGGCTCGATTTCTGCCTCAAAAAACAAATAAAATAATATAAATGAGAATAATAAAGAATCTAATAAATTGACATGGGTGGTTGGGACTTTGGGCTCTGTTCCAAGTCAACTTCATGGAAAATTCTGTGGTGCGCTGGCTGTACCGGTACACACGGTGATCCAAGGGCTAATTTTGCATGTTAAAAATGGATGGCTGAGATTCAATGACTTAGTAACCTGTTGAGCCCTTTATTATTCAACATGTGCATCGCATGTGACTGTCAAAAAAGCAGGTTTAGAGGATGAAGACCACGCGCACTCTCCTATCTTGTTGCCCAAATTGAAAATCCTAACAGCCTCCACGAACTCCTCTCTAATTGCCCAAATCCAATCGTTTGCACCTCCAGGAAATCTTCTCTCTGCTTGCCCAATCTCTGTGCTTGCCGACGACGTCTTCTCTCTACTTCTCCAGGAACTGTTATATCTCACTTGCCCAAATCCATCCTAAGCGTGTCCAACGCTTGTCTGTGCTTGGTTTAGGGTTTAGGCAAGAAGCTAATGGTGATGGAATTGAGATCGTCCACGAGAAAACCCAAGCCGACCTTGGCGACTCTGCCTAAGTGACTTCCTCAACTCTCCTCTCAGCTTTCCCAAAACTGATGTGCAGATACCAATTTGACGATGGGTCCAACCTCCATTATGTAATGGTCACGAAATTGGAGGTATTTAATTTAGTTTGTTCTGTTGAAAATTTGGAAACATCAAGTAAGAGTTCAAACAACCCTCTTTTTCTAGTTTAGGAGTTGAATGTATTTTGGGTAATGAGTTAATGTAATTGCATGTATTTTGGTTACTTGCTTTTCTTCGTCTTTGTGCTATACATTCATTAGCTTCGTGTTTACACTCCGAAGAGTTTGCCAATAGTCGAGCAGTGTTTGCATTGCAAACATGCAATTGCATGATGGTGATGCAATGCAAGAGTGACTGTGCGCAAACGAAAATAAGAAAAATGGATCATATTTTATTGTACAGGCATAATTAGACATATTTTTTACTATAAATCGAAGGGAGCAATTATCCGAAATACAAAGCATGATAAACGGTAAAGGGCAATAATCCGAATATATTATATTACAAAAGGACCAATTATTCGAAAATACCTAGTAATAAAAATTGTCATGTAGTACGAATCACATTCAAAAATATCCCTAATTTCGTAAACCATAATGTGGTTAACCCTAATATTTAATAATAGTCATAAGGTCATAATGAAGTAGTTACTTGCTTTTCTTTGTCTTTGCACCATACATTCATTAGCTTTGCGTTTTTAAGCTATGTGGAGTTTGCTCACAGGCGGGTAGCGTTTGCATAACACACATGCAATTGCATTTTGATGATGCAATGCAAGAGTGACTGTGCGCAAAACGAAATAAAAATAATGGATCATATTTTATTGTACAGGCATAAGTAGACATATTTTGTACTTTCAATCGTAGGGCGCAATTATTCGAAATACATAGTATCACAAACGGGAAGGGGCAATAATGCGCACATATTACAAACAGTAGCATTTGCATAACACACATCCAAATTTTATTCGATGGGATGGCCCAAAAGACAATTAGGTTACAAAATTGAATTGGGTTTGGGCTTTAGGGTTAAAATTGAATTGGGTTCAGGGTTTAGGGTTTAGGGTTAAAAGTATGAGTCCGTCTATAGTGAGTGGGAAGTTATAAGGGGTGTGTTTGCGGGGTATCTAAGAGCCGTCGGATAAAATCCAACAGTGTAATTTAGTCCTCATTCAATGAAATTGAGTTCAATTTACTTGAGAAATTTCAGTCTTGAATCTGTTTATATTCGCAAGTGTGTGCAATAGAAACATAGGTTTTTTTTTCAAAGAACAATGGAAAATTACTTTTACTTATATTATACATTGAAGAGAGAACATTGTATACGTTGTGTATTTTGTCCCTGTATTCCCCCCTCCTCTTCTCTCTCTCTCTCTCTCTCTCTCTCTAAGATGGACTGTTGGAGTTTTTGTATTGTCACTGTATAGCCTCCTATTGCCCTAGTATTGTCATTATATAGCCTCCAATTGCCTTCGTATTGACATTGTATTGCGTTTGTATTGCCCTTAATTGCCTTTGTATTGCCCCCAATTGCCTTTGTAATTGAAGATAATGCCATAAGGAGTTTGTAACAATTTTCAATGTATTTTTCTGATTTTTAATTATTTATTTACAAATTAAAAAAAAACAACAAAAGAAGGATCAAAATGGACAGTGGTGCAATCACTGGAGGACAGTCGTCACACACACTGACTGCGCCCATTCAGCTTCCGCAATGTGTCACTCCAAACCATTTAATAATAATTTTCTGGGATTTAACTTACAAAATTCATAATAAATTAAATAAAAATCCAAAAACTTCACTGAAATTTGGTAGGAATTCCTTGTGACATTCTTTACGCCTCAAAACTTCAAAAATATAATTTTGACTTATAAAATTTGATGTATGTATAAACATGATATTACGGATAAATGAATTATAACTATTTTCAAATAGATCGGGATCGGGGAGAATTTCTGAAATGTAAAGTCAATATTATCTATATGTATTCGGAAATCATGTGAAAGGGATGTTACTATTTTAGTTTGGATCTAAGAAATTCGATGAATTACCCCTAAACGTTCACATCATAATAGTGCTGGTTGATGAGAGTTGCTTCGAAAACAAAAAAAATAAAGGAAAATAAAATATATTTTTGTTATTCTCCCAATTCCAATAAAATGCAACCAGGTCTAGTTATAGTATGAGTTGGCAATCAGAACTTATAGTGGGGTCTCGAAAAACAAGTAATTTCTACTAGGCCTTTATTCTATTTTTAGGTTCATTAGGGTTTTTTATTGGTTGGGACGTCCAGTTATTTTGGTAGGAATTTTGTATCTTTATTTCCTTCTCAGCAAATAATTTTTTTTCCACAAGGGATCAATGTCTTTCTATGGGATCGCAGGTCTTTTTATTAGCTCTTATTTGTGGTGTTTAATTTTGTGGAATATAGGTAGTGGTTAGAATCGATTCGATATAAAAGATGGCGTAGTGTGTATTTTTCGTTAGGGATTTCTTGAAAAAAAACCGTCGCATATTCCTCCGATTTCTTATGATAGACATTCAGTCCATCATAGAGGAAAAAATGGCAAAAAAGAAAGTATTAATTTCTCTTCTATATCTTGCATTTATATTTCTATTATTTCGTAGGAACTTCCAATTCAAGAGATAGCTGTCCATATATTAATAAGGGATGTATGGGTTCTTGAAGAATTTCATTATATCCCTTCTAAGATCATTAACTCTTATACATAGAAAATGAGACTCAATCTTTTTATTGCGAATTTATATATAAGCTATTTTCTTTCACTCATATAACTATTTGATTTAGTTCATCAACCCTATATAAGTCTAAAGTTGATCTGGAAATTTGACTTTTAATGATGAAAAATCTGAAGAACACCGTCGCAAAAAATGTTTAGCCACGAAAAATCTGATGAACATCCGTCGCTAAAACCTTTTGGTGACGAAAAATCTTCAAATTTCTGGGCAAATCAGCAGCCGGGTTTTTTGGGTTTTAGGTCCTTTTTTAGCTTCAAGTCATCCTAAAATATAATGTACGCCACTTGAGATCCCCAAACTTGGTCCAAATCATAATAATAATCATTCTAAACATGTCGGTGGCTTCAGATTGACCTGAAAAACAACAAAAAAGACATTAGGCAGAAAGTTTGATTTTGACCAAAATAAGAACCTACTTAGCTATGTTGCTATTTTCTGGCATTTAAATTCAACCAATGACCAAAAAAACTTCTGTAACATATCTGAAACGTGCTTTTGTAACAACCCCTTGTATTTTTCTCGTGCTTCTTTTTTAAATCATTGTAACATGATATTTAAATCACAATAAAATTTACATTTAAAACTAAAAATACTCAAAATGAACTAAGTTATCTAGCACTTAAAAGATCACAAGCAACACAATGTAAGAAAACCTTTCTTTTGTTCTCCACGATCTTGACCTTAAATACAAACAAAATAGAAAGAAAATAACTTTGTTAAAAGGCCTTGGGTTTTCATTTATGCAATGAAAAAAAGAGGCTTAATCAAATACACCAAAATTCTGACCAACAGAAGCTCTATATTTTGACTACCTAGTAAATTTTTGTTCACACAACAGATCCCCATCTTCCCTTTCAAGTTCTTAAAGTTGAGTTTAAACATATCAGCACCCTTCAAGTATTTGGAATTCAAGCAAACACATACCAACATAAAGGGTACATATATGATCTCTGGGTTTCTACATGGCATATCTTAAGAGACTAAAATGAGTGCTTCATACCAGGCACTAATGCTTGCAATACATGCTTCAGATAACCAACAAATTATTGAAACATCAACTTGCAAGTCCTGTGTGAAGTTCCCACCACAATTAAATCATACACAATCAGAGGCCTCATGGGTATTTATATATATATTTACAATCAGATCAAGAGGCACTATAACAACCCAGCAGAAACGCACAGTGGGAAAAGAAATACAAAATTTGAATAATTAATTTCTGGAATTGTTAAGTGAAAAAACTGAAACAACAATTCAAAATCACTAGTGATTAGCAATTTACAGCACCAAAAATCACCTCACTCACATCATATAAACATGATAACAAATCCAAGTTACTGAAAAGCAAACACTGTCATGCAATTGTGTCTAGCGACGAGAATCTGACTACTAATCCAAAGCCTAATACACCCTAAACCCCCTAAACACCACAACATCACATTGGTGACCTGGATTTGCACACAGTAGCTTAGTAATTGCATATACTGATATGCAATTGCAAGACACTACTTGCAAGTGCATCAGCCCTCCATTATAATATTGCACAAATAATGCACACAACCCACTCATGCATTTCAAATCCAAATCCAAATCTTAACTAATCCTAACATTACACTTTCGGAACACTTTACGTTTCATAACAAAATATTCAAAAACACTGTCAAATCTACCTACCTACCACGAAAACCCCTCACTTGCATAATTTAAAAACAAAACTATATACTGTAATTGCATTCAGTGACTTGGAGTTGCATACAAGCGATTAGTAATTGCATATAGACATATGCAATTGCATGACAGTATTTAAATTTGCATGAACATTACAACCAACAATGTAGGATACCCACTTCACGTCACCACACTTTCACAATCAGAAACCCACTTCATCTCATGAATGTCAACAACCTACTTCCCCTCTTGCCCCAAGTTATCACCACAAAATTTCAATTAACAATAACATAAAACAAAGTGTTAACTTACTTTCAAAATGAGCTAATACCAAATGCTTTCACAAGGGATCGATTGCAGATGAGAGGAGTGCCAACAACCCACCAATGACTGGAAAAACTCAATTCCAATTCCTATTATCAACCTGAAATGCTAACCCCTAAAATTATCACCAAAATCCAAGCCCTAAAATAAGGGGGTTTTGACAATGATGACAAAGAAGAGAGAGATGTTGCAGAGAGGAGGAAGACCACGAAGAGGATGACTTTGAAGACCACGAATAGGAGTTCAAGAAGAGGAGTTGAAGAAGATATTGAAGACCACAAAGAAATCAATTTGAAGTTCAACCAGATGTTGCAGAGAGGAGGAAGATCACAAAGAGGATGGCTTTGAAGTACACAAAGAGAAGTTGAAGAAGATGACTTTGAAGACCAAGAAAAAATTAGTTTGAACTTCAGCCAGATGAGCTTAGGGAAGAAGATGACGTTGATGCGCGTGAAATCTTTCACTTGTTGACCTGGTGCTCAGGTTTCCCTTGTTTTTAAAAACAAGCACAGTGACTGGCTGTACCGATACGCCCGATGCACCACAGAAGTACTCAAGTTCATATGGGCAACAATTATTTTATATTTTTTCATTGTTTATATTAAATTTTGGTTTGGAAAGGAAGGAAACCCGAGTGTTGACAGCATGCCAAGGGATTGGAGATTTTTGTACCTTGAAAAATTATGGGAAATTGACATAGATAATCACAAAAGATAAACGATAATCAAATATACTCACTTTATAAATTTCAATCAGAAATACTCACTTTGTAATATGAAAGTACCCAATTGCCCTTCATATAAATAAATATGTATTGACCCTTTATCGCCTCAAAAATTCATTTTCTGAAACCCAATTTCTCCCTACTCCTCTCCTCTCTCGTATTCTCCCAAATCTTGCCCAGGCATGACTTCATAGAAAATAGAGAGAGTAGCGACCACGACGACGACATCGATGGATTCTCCAAAGCCTGACTCGGACACTAACACTGAGCTCGAGATACTAATCCAAACCGTAATCCTAACCCTAATTCTTCAAACTCGTTAGTCCCCACCTCCTCCAATGGCCCTGATGTCTGCCTTCTTAAGTTTGCCGGAGACTCCGCTGGCGGGGCATTCATGGGCTCCATTTTTCGCTACGTCCTCTCTCTCTCTCTCTCTCTCTCTCTCTCTCTCTCTCTCTCTCTATATATATATATATATATATATATATATGTTATGCTTTAATTGCTTAATTGTGGTGTTTCTATATGGGAATTTGAGTGGTGCTGATATAGGATTTTGAGTGTTTGACAAAATATGATTTTAGTTAATAGTGTTTTGGGCTTTGCGAAAGGGAGTGAATTTTCTCTTTCTAACTAACGAGGTATTGGAGTTTTGGTGGGTTTTGTTTAGTGTTGCTAATGGTTGAGGTATGCTAGTCTTTTGTTATTTTCAATTCGTATCATGTAGGTTTCTGTTGAGTATTGATATAGTAATTCTTAATATGCTTTCAGATATGTTTTTTGCTGAAATTCTTTATATGAAGTGTATGAATTTTGAATTCAAATTTGTTAAATTTGCCTTATCAAAACCTAACATGGATGCAAATAGGTCTTGTTGTGATTGATTTTGTTATATATGTTTGTGAGTATTGTTTGTTGTGGGTTCCAAATTTTAAAAGTGCTATGATTTTGTTATATATATGTGTTTGTTTGGTTTTTGGAAATTTTGAGTTGGCTGCCTTGATTTAGTTTGATTGTGTTGGTTTTCTTTTGGTATGCAAGCATACTTGAAAATCTGTAACCTTTTTAGAAGCCTCCAACTTGGTCTCAGCCAGAGTGTACCTGGACACTGCGCATAAACCCATAAATAAGCATATATCTTGTAGATGACTACAAAGTCAGAGCCTTTTCTTATTTTTGTGGCATCAGATCAGCCTGTAAATGTTGTAGCACTAGAATATCAGATAATTCAATTCAATTGGAAGATTCTATCAGCCTTAAACATTAGTCTTGTGTTGATTTTTGTATGTTAATATAATTGAAAATTTGGAATTTGTGGGAATTGTTTTATTTTTTTGCTTGCTAAAACCCCTTACTGTGGTTAAGGCTGTCAGGTAGGCTATGTGTTGGGTCATTCAGGCTGAGTGTGTGGCTACAGTTGCAAGAGCCATATTTTTTTGGTGGAAGAAAGAAGGGTAGGGTTCTAGGAAGAGTAGAATGATATTTGAGAATGTAAAGGGTGAGGAGATAGATTATCTGTGGTAGATGGTTCGCTTTCGGGCATCTCTATGGACTTCAATCTCTTCAAATTTTTGGGATAATCTTTCTCTGCCATATTTTCATATTTGATGGTTCTTTGCTCCAATATCTTGTCCATTTTTTGTAATATTTATTTATCTTGAGATATTTGACAAATTTTTTTTTTAATGACAGTTGGACCTAGATTTTTGCCTTATGGAAGATTGTTGTCGTTGAGAGCCTTCATCAATTTGGCTTCTTTGTATTTTCACATAATTTCAAAAATTCAGTATGTGGGGTGTGCAGAAACTGTCTTTTACATGAAATCAGAAAACAATTAAATTCAAATGAGCCTTCTTTGTATGCGTTATCTAAGTTGTGGGTATTAGGATTCAATATGATGAGAATGAGTTGTGTAGCTTTTCTTTCTAGTCTCAGAATACAGCAAATGGGTCTATCCAATCTTTCTTGTACATAATTAGTAAGCCACCACATGACCCACCCAACTACAGAGATTGATCACCAATTGCAAGTAATTAATTGGGTTTCAATTGCTGGCATTCTTTATTTGTGAATATTGGTCCCTTTTCTGGAGAACTTTAATAGTTTTGTGTTGATTCTCACAATATCATGGGTCCAATGTTATATCATTTTACCGGGTATGTAAGTCTTAATTTGTGTCTTTGTGTCTTGATTCAAAATGCTATAAAATTATAATAAACTTTGGATATACTGGTTCTCAATGGACTTTGCTGAGTTGATTTTTGCAAAAACTGTTGTGAATAATGTCCTATTATAAATAATGAAATTTGCTGAGTTTTTGGTGAAGTTCCAAATTATAATGTCCAATTTCTAAATAATGATCAACTTTCCTTGATGAAGTTTCGAAATAATGTCCAATAATACTGTAGTTGGTCATTTCCTTGATAGATTATACACATCATACTTGATAGTAACTGATCTTTAGGAATTTTTATGCACTTACCATTTTCATTTTGTAGGTTATCTAGGTGAGCGTAGGGCTAAAGTTGCAGAGCTATCAAATTTGGTCATCTAGTAAGTGATTAATGTTTAGGATATTACGAATTCCCATAGTTTCATAGTCAACGATGACAATTGATACGGAAAACTATATTTTGATTCTCAATTTTCATTTGCTTGCATTGGTTTTATGGATGTGGCAAGTTAACTTCGTACGATATAGAAACCAAGGGGTGTACAATGCACATAGTATGAAGTTTGAATGGTTTGATTGTGTTTGCAATAGGAATGTCGAATGTAAGGGGGCATGAATGTCTTGTGAGAAGAAATGTAATTTATGTAGGAAGCTTTGGTCATACAATACCAAATGTTAGAAACTAAATGATTCCAATTACAAATGTGAGAGAGTCACAGACTTTAACTTAATGTTTATACTTACACTTTTCTCAATCTTGAGTTTTGTTGTCATACTTTGGTGGATAAAAAGCAATTGGGAATGTTGCAGAAACGGGGTGTGTGGAACTACACATGCGAGTGAATATCACCTTCATAACACAGCTCATCACTTGGAGGTTTGAGATTGGGCAAAAGCTACTGGTTTCTACACAGTTAGAAGATGGCTTTGAGAAATGAAGATGCGCAACCAGTTTTGTTCCAGCACATAATCATTGTTGTAATAGGAGTGGAATTGGATATTAGTTGTGCTTTGATGTGATCAGCTATTCCTTATTTATTAGTTGTGGTTTTATGAATTAGTAACCATGAAACTAGAGTGGATAGAGAAACTGTATATGTATATGTTTAGCTAATAAGTAGCCTAGCAATATAAACTCAAGTTTATGTATTGCATTGTTATTGCCCTTTATTGCTTTCTTATTGTGCCTCTATTGCTGTCTTAACTCTTTTTTCACCTCTGTCTGAACAATTATAAAGCTAAAGTTGGACTATCAGGTTTACGTATTGCCTTCTTGTTGCCCTTATATTGCCTCCCTATTGCTCTTCTATTGTTGTCTTGGCACCTTTTTTTCCCCTCTTTTTGCAATTATAGAGTTGAAATTGGACGCAGGTTTACGTATGGCCTTCTTATTGCCCTTTTATTGTGTTCTTATTGCTCATCTATTGTTGTCTTAGCACCTTGGTTTTCACCTCTGTCTTTGCAATTATAGAGTTAAAGTTGGACTATCATGTTTACGTATTGCCTTCTTATTGCCCCTTTATTGTGTTCCTATTGCTCCTCTATTACTATCTTAGCACCTTATTTTTCACCTCTGTCTTTGCAATTATAGAGTTGAAAGACTATCAAGTTTAAGTATTGCCTTCTTATTGCCTTCCTATTGTACCTCTATTGTTGTCTTAACTCTTTTTCACCACTGTCTTGACAATTATAAAGCTGAAGTTGGACTTCCAGGTTTACGTATTGCCTTCTTATTGCCCTTTTATTGTGTTCCTATCGCTGCTCTATTGCAGTCTTAGCACTTTTTTTTTTTTTTCTTCATGTCTGTGACAAACAAATTGTAGTTAGATTATGAATTCTTTGTATTGCCTCTTTATTCCACTGCCCTTGTATTGCACCACAATTCAATTTAAGTTTCTAGCCACCTACTTTACGTTTCTACACCAATCATGCACATAACATCATACATGCACATTCAATAAATGTTACAAATAGCTGTATCATGATCTATACAATTGGGTACCTATAAGGATACCTATTTCCAAAAACAAAAACAGCGACATGTCAGGAACACAAATTGTACATAAAGTTAGGTAGCAAAGATCCCTACTTAATGGAATGAGACATACAAACTAAACAATTGTAACATCTAAATGATCTTATTCTTGTTAGTGACGGGGATAGCTTCTTTGTATGTACTTCGATAGTGACCCTTCACACCGCATCTTGAGCATTTTCTTTCTCATGAGTCCTCTCCTTTAGAAGGTATTCTTTGTGTCTTACGATGGCCCGACATAACCTTTGAAATAGGAGGGAGGAGATTTACATTTTGGACATTTTCGGGAATAACCTATGTCCCTTGAGGTGGTACAGGATAAATGGATTCAGCATATGTAGCTGCCTATGTAGCTCGAGTGTAATACGAAGAGGCAAATGAGTATGGGTTCAATTTTAAGTGCCGACATACCGCAATAGCATGCTTGCACGGGAGTTGCTCTAAGTCAAACTTTCTACACGTACAACTATGGTTTTGCAAGTGCACGAGACCGTTCATATCACCATCAAGCACATTATACTCCACATTATTGATTTTAACCACATTCATACTTGAACCAGCGTCTAATCTCTTCCTCAACTTTTTTTCGCCTAAATCAGGGCACAACATAGATTTACATTTCATTGATAAATCTCGACGTTGATAAAACCAATTTTGAAGCATTTTCCTAATTTCTTCGATCAAATGTACCACCGGAAGCATCCTTGCAAAACTAAGAACTGAATTAATGGACTTTGCAATATTAGTTGTCATGACATTATATCATTGTCCGTCACAATGGGCTTGAGACCACTTATGGAGCCCTGCACGTACTAGGTAAGTTTGCACTCGCTCATTGTTTATCATGGAGAAATACCAATTGAACTCTGCTAGACGATAAGACTTGGCTGCCCGCACAAAAAACCCCAATATCGGATCCTGCTTCTTCAACTTAAATGAGGCTTTCATATTGCCCTTCAAGTGATAAAGCAAATACCATGTGCTTTCTCAGGAAAAACTCTTTTCAACCCATTTTCTATGCTAAGATTTCGATCAGATATGACAATGAGATTCGAGCAATCACCAATTGCACAATGTAGTTTTGTGAAAAACCACTCCTAAGCTGCATCTGTCTTCAAATCTCCAATCCCAAAGGCAAGAGGATATATATTACGATTTCCGTAAAATACGGTGGCAACAAACAAAACACCTTTGTACTTGCACTTCAAATGGGTAGCATCAACAGTAATCACAGGACGCATTGATGACTTAAATCCTCTTATGCATGCACCAATTGACATAAAAAAAAAATATAAAAAGTGGTTGGCTGCATCAGTCTCAATGTATGTCAAAGTTCCAGGATTTGTACGCTCCAATTCATAACAATAGGAAGGGAGAATAGCATATGACTCTTCTGCAGACCCTCTAATTATCTTTAAAGCTAACTCTCGGCTTCTCCAAGCTTTAGAGTAGCTTATGGTCACACCAAAATTTTGTCGCACATCTTCGATGATATCACCTGCAGTATAAATGGTGTGGGAATCCTTGAATCTGCGTTTCACAGAGTCGGACAACAATCCAGTACTAGCTTGACGATGGTGACTACTAAGATACCTTAGATCACATTCATGAAATGGATCGTATTTAACAACCCTAAACTCATGTAATCCAACTTTATATGCTCGAAGTCGCCAAGGGCAAGGAAGTTGCCAACAACGAACACACAATCTACGTTTCCCAGATTGGACTGTTCTAAATCGAAAGTGGCCTCTGACTGCTGCTAAACATAAGGTTTTTATAAGGGCAAGCTTATTTGGAAAAACTCGTCCAACCTTAAAATTTGCTCCCCAATTTATGCAAGAAAGACCTCCACCATAATCAATATCTTCCACACTCTTACCATGCACCAAATGAACCTGGCTTGTATGCATTTGAGTCCAACTTGATCGTTGCAGAGTTTCAGATTGCACTTGTGTAACCTGCACCGTGGAGGCTTGGAAATTGCTTTCTCGATGAGGATGCACGTTTGGCATAGAGTACGCTTCCTCTTCGTTGCTAGGTACACAAAAATCTGTGACTATGTTTTCAGCACATTCAAAATTAACATCTTCAACCCAATCTTTCCAATTAAAACCAGTTACACCATTTTCAGTTCTGCTATCCCCAATTACCTCATTCTATCTCTCACAACAACTGCAGGGGGAGCATTGCTACTCCCAATTCTTACAATGCCATTGCAGCCTTGAATACCATTTCCTTCTATAATTTTGAGGGTTGCTAATAAAGGGTTTACTTTAGAGGTCATAACATCCGTGTTGTACTTTAGAAAATATTGAACGTCATCATTGTCTTCAACCTTTAGGTGCTTATAGGCAGATGATGATAGAGGAACAGAAAACTTCAGTGTGACAATGTATTTGTTGCGATCTGCATTCGTGATCAATTATGCCTTTAGCCTTGCCACCTTCATAACTTTCAATGTTATCCTTGTGAACCCAGCCTCCGTTGTAGAATAACAATATTCCAACAGTATCCATTTCTGCAAATAACATCAATAAATCAATCTATTTGCATCCTCATCATAAGGTATACTCATTTCTTTACATTACCAAATTGGAAATCAAAACAGAAAACTATAGTTTTTAGCAAAACTAACCTAACCTAGAATGCCAATCAAATCCAATTCAAAGACTTAAAATTTCACACTTAAGCATCTAAATTGAGGGAAAAACTGACCTAACTAACCTATTTCTAGGCTAGACAAAATTAAGATTTGATTTTTATGTTTCGTGTTATTTTGGGCAAAATGCTTTATGGGTATTGAAGAAGGGGACAAATAGCTTAAAACTGAAAATTACAAACAAGGGTTGCATACCATCAAATTTATTGGCATATATATATTGGCAATTACAAAACAAAGCCACACACTGGTCTTGAAGCAACCTATAAAATTCTTCATCACCCTTACTAGTGCACTCTCAGGAGTGTTCAAAAAGCCAAAAGCAATGAAATTGATACATAACTATTGAACTTGTATGGTGTATAAAATGAGATATGAAACCTATTTCAAAATTGAAAACATAATGAACTACATAAAAAATTGTCCTTTTACTCTCATATTGCAAATTATTTGTTCGTGAAATATTTTCCAGAAACTTATTTCATTTCCTTTTAAACAAACAGGATTAGAAGCCAAACCCCTAAAATTCAAAATTGAAGCAAAAACTGGCCTAACTAACCTATTTCTATGCTAGAGAATCAAGATTTGATTTTTATTTTTTGTGTTATTTTGCAAAATGATTCCTGAGTATTGAAGAAGGGGAAAAATAGTTTGAACTCAAAATTACAAAAACAAAGTGACAAAGGATCAGAAGAGAGCACCTTGTGGCAATGGGTCTGGCGGGTTTCTGTTGTTGATGCGCCCTCTTCTATTCCTTTTGTTTCTCCTTTGTGTAGGCTTTTGAGGGGTGGGCGTGGTCTCCTCTTGAATTAAGGTGCTGGTCTCAGATGCTCTACGTGCGACAGAGGAGAGAAGAGCTAGAGAGTTGGGTTCAAATCAGAAATGAATTTTTGAGAGGAGATAAAAGGTAAATATTGAGTATTTATATGGAGGGTAACTTGGTACTTTCAGGTTAGAAAGTGAGTATTTGTGGTTAAGTTTTATAAAGTGATTATTTCTGATTAAGGTTTATCTTTAGTGACTATCTATGTCAATTTCCCAAAAATTATCCAAATCTGAGGTCAATGTTAATCAAGAAATCTTAAGATGTTTAGAATGAGAAACTGTGAACCTTTTTACTTATAACTTAAATGGGTTTGTAATTCAATCCACTGTGTGTTGGAGATTGGGCTTAGGGCCCGATAAATGTTAGGAGTGGCTCGACTATTAAAAAGGAGGTTGCAAAATAAGTCCCACATTGAAAAACACCTCTATGCATGAAAGCTTTATATATGATCGTTTAACAACAAAGCTTGTCCCTTCGGGGACATCCGATAAAATTGGAACGATACAGAGAAGATTAGCATGGCCCCTGCGCAAGGATGACACGCATAAATCGAGAAATGGTCCAAATTTTTTTGCACTTTTTGCGACATAATTTTTTTTCCTGCCTTCTGCATGGTGTTGAATGCAGAGGTTTTATAAGCTATCGGAACAATGAGCATTTGCATTCATAGGCTTCGACGGTTCGTGGGCTTAATTGTTGATCTTCCATGTCAAAATCTTGCCTGCTAGGTGTTGCGTAGATACAGCTGCACCAAAATGGATTCAGTTGCATCCTCAACTTGTGATACTCGCAAGTGCACGAACCGTTGGTAGTTTAGCGTATGTAAGTGCGAGGTCGATTCCACAGGGATTGGTGATTGAATGATCCAATTTAGTTTCCCTACACAAAATAGAAACAAAAACAAAGAACATAAAACAAGGAAGAAAGAAATAAGTAATTCAAGCAAATAAGTTCCCAAGTTCAATTAGATTAATGGATTGATTCTAGCTAAAGTATGATTAAGCCATGGTGTGTGGTCATAACCTTGTGTTCCTAATTCCCTAATTTGATCATTTGTTGTCTAACCTAAAATTAAGCATTAGGAACCCATTAAGCATAGAAGAACATTTTAAACAACCAAGCATGTATCTAATCCCTGTTGTCGAATGTCCATACATACTCTTCCTATTCATAGTTCAATTCGAATTAAAGCATGGTGTATACTCTTAATTCAAACCAAGATAGCTAACATGCAAGCCTAAATGGTGATCAATCATTCAAACTAGCATATTAACTTATAAGCATAATGAATAAGAACAAAAACCATAATTGAAACTTGGAAACTAATTAAACTTGAATACTTAAGAAAGAATGTACATTACAAGAAAAATAAATTACAACTAAGAAAACATTAAGGAAACTAAGAGAACTTTGAGGAAGAAAGGAAGTGTTTGAGAACTTTGAGGAGGGAGAAGAAAGTGTTTGGGAACTTTAGAGAATTTTGGAAGAACATGTGTTTGAGAGCTTTGAGGATTTTGGAAGGGAATGTGTTTAAGACATGGGGAATTTGGAAGAGAGTGTTTGAGAACTTGGAGGATTTGGAGAAGAAAGTAGAGAGGTGTTTTGAGAGCTTTGTGGATTTTGGAAGAGAGTGTTTAGGAACTTTGAGAATTTGGAAGAGAGTGGTTGAGAACTTTAGAGAATTTGATGAAGGAAATGGGAGAAGTGTTTGGGAAGTGTTTGGAGAAGAGAGTATTTGAAGAATTTAGAAGAAGAGAAAGGAAAAGTGTTTGATATTTAGTACAAAGAAAATTTAATAGAATGATCTTATTACAACAATTGAGAACTACAAAGGGAAACTAAGAGAATTTGAGGGAGAGAAGGGAAGGGAGCTCTAGAGAAGTGCTTGAGAGCTCCCCCCCTTGGGGTGTGTTTACAAGCTTAGAGAACTTCCCTATTTATAGGCCTAGGGGAAGTGAAAATCTGAATTCAATATGGCTAATGCATACAACACTTGTTTTATAAAATCTGAAATGGTTGATGCACTTGTATTAGAAAATCTAAATTGGGTGATGCACTTGTATTAGAAAATCTTGAATTGGTTGATGCACTTCACCAATAGATCCCACCAGCAGCCCTAGCTCATCTTCATATCACCATGACCAAGCTTCCAACCAGAAATGATAGCTCATACCTAGCTCACCATGACCAAGCATCCAACCAGCACATGCTGAGGTCAGCATGACCAGCAACTTCAAGGGCTTACAACTTGGGCTTCTCTTAATCAAATTAGGACTTTAAGCACTCAAAATTGAAGTTCAGAATGTCTTCTTTCCAGCCATATGTTATTTGGGCCAATCCAAGGTCGGAGGAAGAAGTTAAGGCCGAAACAAATTGCTAACTCAATTTCTGCGCTGATAAGATCCATCCTGAGCATGGTTCTGTGTTTGCTAGGTAACGGACTCCAAATTTATCCAATGGGGCTGAATTTTGGATATGTTATAGTACACACCAATTGGAACAACTTTCATGAAGAATGTGGCCTCATTCGAGCTATGTAGGTTGTTGAAACAATGCTTGCAATATGACCTACGGAACTGGACTGGCAGGGGGCTGTAGCCAAAATGAGTTTGTCTTTAAGCTCTTCATCCATTCATCCAAATTAGGCCTTAACATGCTTGAATTGCATGAATTATGCTCTCTAAAGCCATCATTATTACCTAAAGCTAAATGAACTGAAAGATAAACACAAAAAGGATTAAAAGCACAAGTTTAACTCAAAAACATAACCAAATCATAAGTTAAAAGGGTACAAAATGATATGTAATTTATGCACCGATCACTAGGTGTTTGATAAAAAGCCTCTGTTACTATGACCCTTATAAAATTGTTGAGTATGTACTTGTAATGCCTCTTTAGATGATCCCTTGCACTTTGGTATCTCCATTTTTACTATATAACCAAGTCAATGTTCACAATATAAGATGTAAAAACCCAAAATATATGTTTCTTTCAGTTAAGTTATGTGGGCATTCGTTTAGAAGTTTCAATCTTGGTTGTTTGAGAAATTCGTAAATCATGACGGTAGCCATTTACATTTTGATATAGGATTGTAGACTGCAAGGATAGAAACAAACAGCAGAGCTACAATTTTACAGTATTGTGGCTGCAAAGAAGTTATGGAATGAAGCAGCCAAGGTATGTGTTATTTGAATCCCATGGAGTTTTTGCTTCCATATTTGCAATTACATGGTTGGGAATGCACATGATTATTTCTCCACACTCTAGCCATTTGAGTTAGTAGATTCTGTTTGTGCCTCTTATTTTCTGTACAAAGTCACCCTAGGTTGTCCTGTTTCTCCTTCCTGTACTTGTTTGGTAAATGCTTAATAGAAGTCATTATAGACTTTAATTAGGAATTTGTTGGTCCTTTTTTCCGTCGAGTGCTCTTCTTGCCAGACACGAGGGTTGGCTTGCTCAGGAGAGCGGGGAGATCGCTGGACCGACACCAATGCCCCGATTGGATCTTCTTGGCTCACGGAGAAGGTTCTCTCAATCTTTCGACAAAATTGAAAGTTGAATCAGGTTGACATCAGGGTCGAACAGGCACCAAGTTGGACCTGACTCCTTGATTCCTTATGGCTCTGATCCGGTTATCTGCTTCATAGGCATGCCACTGTTGGGTTTGAAACCAGCCCAACAGATATGGTATGAGGGTGTGTGGTGAGGTGATTTTGTAAGGTTCGTGCCTCCTTTTTGGACTTCTGTTCAAGCCATTATGCTCCAAGGGGGGTACAGGCCTAGATTAGTTCTTTTCTATGCCTCAATCAAGAGGACTTCAATATTCTCTCATTTGTGTATGTCAGTCTTGGCCAGTACGAGCAATACCTGATCAAGTAAGGGGAAAAACCAAGTTTGCGGTTAATAAATACCCTATCCGGGTTTAAAAACCTAGTTTGAATTCAAACCGTCCTCGCTTTGGGCCAACAGTCGATTCGGGCCCAATGACGTAACTTTCGGGCTCGATCAGCTTGTCATCCTTTAGGTCAATGTAACCCTATTCCGGCCGAGACCTTCTTTTGGGTCCGAATAAGCTTAAAAATAATTTGCGGAGTCGCATAATTTAATTAAACATTTATCGCATGCACATATAAAGGTTATTGAATGATGAAAGTGTGATGAAATAGTTAAAACAAATTTTGCAATTCCTGCTTATCTGATTTTTAAACTTGACAGTAAGAGAAAAGCAAGGGTTCTTATTCTCATACATATATATTTGATTGGTTTAAACATAAAGTATAGAACGATGGAGGGTTGGAGATTTCTCTATCCAGTCAGATAAGTACATGAATTCAAACTGATTGTTTTTCAAAAGAATATCATACCATGAAGATGGCAGAGCAACAAAAAGATAAGTGCATGAGTGGCCAACTGGTTATCTGGAAATCAAGCAGGCTGAGTTGAAAAGATCTTGAGTTTTTCAAGTATTTTTTGAGACGTTACGTCTAGTTTGGAGAGAGAGTCCGCTTCTTCTGTGTTAGAGACTCTTTATTTATAGACACGGAGAGAGCTTCAAGTAATGATGACTGGAAGAGGATATTTGGTTGTTGCCCAAAGTCAACTGCTGGTTTGACGATCTGAACTAGTTCATAGTAGGGATGATGGAACGTTCCTGACAATAATTTCTGGTCCCTTGCGTCAATCTTCTGACTTGAGTCTTTTGTACTCGAGAATCCGGTAAGCGACGTGGTCCTTTTCTGGTTTTGGTGGCTCTTAGACAGCTTGCTTCCTTGTTGGGAGAGAAGGTGGTCAAGTCATCATTAATGGTGACAATCTCTTTTAGACCCTCATGTGGATCTATGTGTAACGGTTACCGATTCTTTTTTAACTTTAGCGTATCCTAAAGTTTTGGGCTTTTGTCCCTGGGCTTTTAGATTTAAATACGTCCCATGTTGACGACCCTTTAAGCAGAAAGAGAAGGGTCCCTTGGTTTTGAGAAAGATAAAATGGACTTGGGCCTAAAAAATATTCTTTTTGAAATGGTAAATCAGTTTTGGCCCATTTAGCAAAACTGGATACAAACATAATTTTTGGTACCTTTTCACTCAGTAACATTTATGCTAATAGCGTAAGTAGTAGAAACACATAAAACATTTACTTGATCATCTGCAAGAAAAGACCAGAAGTGCTTCGATAACCCGAAAGGAGAGAGAAGAAAAACACTTTTATATAGTTCAACCAAACCATACACAATAAGAAGAAGTGCCTTTGGCATGATTAAAAATATTCTTAAACACACTCTCATTTAGATTTCTTATTTGACTAAAATCCATGATCCTCTCTGTAATTCTTGATAGTAAGACCAGTATCTAACTCTTCCCCTCGTTTCCATTCATGAAATGGTCGCAAGCCGTCTCATTTTGGTGCTTTTTTCAAAAGGTGATCCTCGCGAATAGCCTGAAATTTGGCGACAAGTTTGTCTCTAGATGGCCAATTATCTTTGATTATAGGAGCATCTGCAAAAGTCAATTTCCATGCTGATAGCAATGGAAACTCTTCTTCTGTTAGCAATTTCATTCCGGTTGCGTCTTCAAACACACTACTCTCATAGTGTGCAAGCCATCCAAGTGCAATATCTAGGAATCCAAGCTTCTCTCCCCCAAAGAATTTCTTTCCCTTTAGCTCTTCTTCCAAGTACTTCAAGTTCTCCTTGGCTTTTACAATAGCTTCCTCTTGCTCTTTCCCTTCATTGATAAATGACTCCCAAATAGATGGCAAAACCTTCATGGCAAATCACAAACCAAAACAAACAATCAAACAATGAAAAATATTTTATTGACCAATTTTGAATTAGCTTCAAATGGGATGCCACGTATATCATCTACATAATACACTTATATTTACTTTTATTTTTTGCGTAGAAAAATTTAGTCAAATGTGTGAAACTTAATATGAAAATTTGCTGAGTATCTTGTACAAAATTATTGTGCCATATTTAAGTTTTACAAGCATGCAAATATCTGATTATGAAAGAATGGTTTTAGGTTACCTTGTCATCACCAAACTTGGCCCAAAAGCGTGCGGCGGCTCTCTCAAGAGGATCTTCAGGCAGCAAGGGTTTTTCCTTCCAAGTTTCATCGATGTATTCAAGAACTACAAATGACTCAACAATTGGTTTTCCGTTGTGCACAAGCACTGGAACCTTTTTATGAATAGGGTTATACTGAAGAAGCAAAGGGCTTTTGTTTGAAAGATCTTCATAGATTGTTTCATATGGGACACCTTTGAGTTTCAGTGCCCAAACTATTCTCAAAGCAAAAGGACTTGACCATGTCCTAAAGAGCTTCACTTCTGCCATTTTTGCTGTTAATTTGAGCTATGATCTGCTATCCTTTTATGCTTAACTTTCACCTAGGAATTTTGCCAAGGTGCCCTAAGCTTTCTTGTATTTCTTTATGAAACCTTCTATATTGGTAAGTATGACTTGGTCCCTAGAAATTATGACATGTTAACTTCTTGCTTGCTCTTGAAAGAAAAAAGACATGGGCTGCCCAGAAATATTTTGCTTTCAAGTATTTTTTTATAGTAGAAACGATAGTCTAAACTACAAGCGGGAGAGGAGTTTTCACACACACACTATCAAGGTGTCATGGAGGTTCAAACATAAGACCAGGTATCTGCAAAGCAAGCTCCTTTTTCATTGACTTAGACTCGTTGGTCATCACAGTACAGGTTTTAGTAGTGTTATTTTGCAACATTATGATTTTCAAGTTTCTTTCAAAAGAATCAAAATTCCATTAGTTTCATTTTATATAAATCCATTTATACCACTTGAGAGAAGAAATAGTTCAAGAAACCATCTCCGTTGTGAAATTAGGAAAAATATGGGGAAAAAGTGTGTGTAGAGAAAAAGAAAGGATTTTTGTTGTAAGCTCCGATGTCTTCACCAAAAGAGGCTTCTATTTGTTCTCTTCCCAGTCTGGACGTCTGTTTTTGGTCTATGTGCCGGCTATGTACAGATGCGCTTTGGAAAATTAAATATCAAGTGAGACTTGAGTTGAAAAGAAAAACAAAAAAACTCTATTATGATTTTTATTTTTATTTTTTTTATATACTAGTAGTGATTGTCTAAACTAAATGGAATGGTGGTTTCTCTCTCTCACACACAACAAAAATGCCATATCATGGGAATTCGAACCTGAAATTTTCCTCTACAAGTTAAGCCATTTTCTGCTAGGCCACATTGGCAAAAATGGATAATTAAATTTACACTTAACTTTCATAAAAATAACAAATCATACTAATGTTATACCTAAAATGATAAATTACTTAATGCTAGTTTAGGGGTCTTTTTGTTCCAGCAAGCTGATGAATGGCTCGGGCTGCCGTAAAGAAAAGATAGATAAAGTTGCTCATGTGTCTGAGTTCGAGAACTAGGCCCTAAGAGTGTTTTGAAAGATTCGTGTGGCCTTAGAAAACACTATGGATCCTTTTCACCAACAAACCAGACAATTGTAACAGATCAGTAGTATGACTTAGCTTGAGAAGCCTGTGGCATGGGAGCTAAGCCTTCACGAGTTTAGCAATTGAGAGAAAGAGCTTGAATTTCTTACGGAAAGGAAGGTTCAGAGTAGGTGAGAAAGAGAGCTAGGGGGATTTTGATTAAGGAAGATAGAGAGAGATAGAATAGAGAATGGGGTGTCTTGAGTAAATTTTCAGTTGCTTGACAAAAGCTTGGTCACACTCTAGATGGTGTGTTTTTTGGGTAGAATGAGCCTCCTTTTATAGGCGCTGGAACCCTCAATTTTATAAAGTCTCCCTCCTCCTTTTCCTTCACTTTCTTCCATTCAATCTTATTTGGTGAAACTTTCCCAGCCTGAGCCCATAAGCACAAAGCTTTGTGGGGTTCCAAGATCCTCACGCAGCTGGACTTCTTTATGTGGTTGAGGCGCCACCCACTTTTCTCTCTGGTTTTCCTATTAGAGCTTGCAGAAGAAAGAAACAAGGGTAGGGACGTTAGTCTAATGGGTATTCCTCTTGCGCATATGAATTTCCTTTGGTTTTTGCAATGGCTTGCCATTTGACTTGATTCTGAGGCTTTTGACGATGCTAGATACAATGTTAGATAATTTATAAGACGCGGAGCTGGGCTTTTTCTAAGGTATTTAGTCATTCGCATTTTATTTCCAGCGGTCAGCTAAGTCTTCATGATTTCGTTAAGCTGCTGGAAGTAGCTTATTTCCTTTATTTTTTGACGAGGTGCTGGATGTCTTAGCTGTTATGGGTTTTTTCTAAGTGTCATAGTTCACTGGATATTTTCCTAAGGTATTGGGCCACTTTTCTCTCTTTCTTGCTTACCCATATGTTTGGGCTTAAGAAATGGGCTTGAGTTTCGGTGCTCCCAAGTAGCCCAAAACTTTTATCCCTTGAATCCTCAATGGGCCTCATGAGTACTCGCAACCATCCATACCACAACCTTCTCAGCAAGCCCCAGGCATTCGCGTTGATATTTTGTTTTGTTTGTGGAAAGTTGAAGGGTTCTTCCAATATAGAACCTTACAACTAGTATATTCTATATATATATTACCCACATACTTTTTAAACATTTACTTAAAACTTAAATTTAAGTCAATGGGGTTTAGTCCAGTGAAATAGAGCATTCACTTGTAGACAAGAGGATGTCTCACGTTTGAATCCCCACGACATCTTGATAGTGTGTGTCAAAGAAATCTCCCTCCCTTGTAATTTAAAATAAGTTGCCCATGTAATTTACAATATATGCCATCTACCTTCATATTTATTTTCAAGCATGTTATTAACTAGAGAAAAACTTTCCTATACCTAGGATACCATTGTGACACTATCCCAAGCCTATCACGTATTGCCATGTTATTAATCATAATTAATACTCCCTATTAATAGCATATATCAATCACCTCATTTCTTTTGGTTGGCACTTCCTCTAACACATCGCCAATTTCTAAAAACATTTAAACAAAAAAAAAAAATCCCTAAATTACATACCCAATAAATAATGTACCTATAAAAAAAATATAAATATATAACTAAACCCTATACATTATTTACCTAAATAAGTTTCCAAATTAATTCATACGTCCATTAGAACCATTTGGTGATCTTTCTACTTGAAGTAGAGGTACATCAAAAAGGTAACTATCTGTTTGTTGGGTACGGGGTTTTCTTTGACAAATTCAAGGTACAAAGTTGAAATAGGTATTTAATTACCAGGTATTTACGAACATAAAACAATGGTGTGAGTGAGAGGACCTAAGTCAACAAACAATACTGCGTGGACTAGAGCCACATTGGGTTTACGTTTTCGGACTTGGTGCAAATTAACTATTATACTTCCATACCAATTGCTGGAGGAGTTTCAGCCTTAATTTGCGACATGACTGAAACTCTCCCAAGTCTTTCCAATCAGCAATCCTTAATTTCTTTTGTTTTTTTGTTTTGGTCTGAATGCAATCCTTAATTCTTTACATATTTGTTTGCATCCAAACAACTTGCGCAGGAAAATGAGCTGGCTTGGCACTGCATACTGGATACTGGACATCGATGTCTATGTAGGCATAAGGTAGGTAGAGACAGAATAGTAAGTCATGTAGGCATTGACGGCACTGGATACCCGATGTCTCTATGGCGGAGGTATAATTGGAGCAAATCATAATCTATGAAAAGAGTCTTAGCTCAGCATGGCCTGGCCAGTTTGGAAATGCTTTTACATAATCAAAAGCGTTTTTGCATTGTTTGACATTAAAAAAATTAAAGTGCTAATGGCCTATAAAAGTAGTTCCAATCCAATTACTTTTTTGAACCAGAAAGCACTTGAATTTTTAATAAAATTTACATATGCTTCTAAATAAAAACATTTATCATCAGAAGTGATTCCTAAACAAATATTATCTACCGTTTGTGTTTGTTCCTATCCTATATATCGTTCTCTTAAGAGGAAACTCGTAATAATGGAAGTATCAACACTTTACATACCAACTGATGTGGGGATACTTTATTTTTTCTTTTATGTGCACTCACTTTTAATCTTATTTATTCACTGCAAATGAAGTTACCAGCTTTAAGGAGTAATAAAAGTATCTAGCATAATTGGAAAAGTTATTTTCTACTTATTAATGTTAGCTCACCATAAGGATGCGTAAAAATCAGAAACAAGCAACTGCCTCGTTTGAAATAATGTAGTGACCGGAATCATATAGAGCGGCAACGTTGATGTTTGGAGTGAATTTATTAAATTGTACAATAATCCAAAATATCGTGTCTTACAATGTCATGTTTTGGCTCATCATTTGATACAGGAGGAAGAGGAACCAAGTACTGCAAGACAGGAAAGTAAAAGGAGAAGAAGAAGTCGTGAGAAAAGCATTAATGTGTGCAGGCAACTAGTCGGTTTTCACCAAGAGCAGCGACATGAGGTTTTATTCCAATCGGCCAGTCGTCGCGTGAACAGTTTTACACAATTTTGGCGTTTTTGGTATGTTTTGACTTGGTTTCCTATTATTTTGGGGGTTTCTAGCCTAGTTTAATGGATTTTTGGTTTCCTATTCGTAGTTAACTTGTAATCCAACTCCTATGAATTATAAATAGGACTTTTAGGGCTTAAAACGCAAGATAATTCAAGAGGGTGAATTCTAGGGTGTTTACAAAGGCATAAAGGGTTCTTGATTGTAACCAAAGTTTTCTTACATACTAGTGAATTTTTCGAGTGGATCACCAAAATGATGTAGGCATGAGGCCGAACTTCAATAAATCTGTGTGATCTTGTGTGTGTTTGCTTACTCTCTTCGGTGTGTGCTGATCGGTTCATAATTGTATATCATTTTGTACCCTTCTAGCTTATGATTTGGTTATGTTATTGAGTTAAGCTTGTGCTTTTAATTCATTTTCTATTTTGATAAGTCCATAATTTCATACACTTGCATGCCTTCTTTACTTAGTGATTTTGCTTAGTTTCTCTTTATTTTGAGTCACTTACCTATGTTTGTGTGTTTTGTAGGTTAAGATAGCAAGAGATAACATTTGATGCAATCCATGCATGTTAAGGGCTGATTGGCATATGAGGAATATGAGCTTAAAGACAAACACATTTTGGCTACAACCCCTTTCCAGCCCAATTTCGTAGGTCAACTTCTTGGCCTTGGATCAGCATGCTATGGGGCTCGAATGAGGTGAAGATCTTCATAAAACTTGTTCCAATGGGTGTCTACTACAACATATACAAATTTCAGCCCAATTGGATATTTGTGGAGTGCTCAGCCCGTCCAACACCCAACCTTGCTCAGCAGGATTTGCAGCTGCCAGCTTTGAGCCTTGTCTCCTCCTTTAAGCCATGTGCCTCACCCATGCTGCAACTGACTTTGGATCCAACATAATGAGTGAAGTGGGGAGGCATTCCAGCTATGAAATTCTAAAGGAGCAAGTTGGTACATGCTGGAGTTATTATAGAGAAAGCATGTGCATGCATGTAAAGCAAAGAAATGAAATGAAGTCAATTCCAGTCTCTGTTCGGCTGCCAACTTGCAAGGCCCAAAACGCACACTTCTACTGCTCCGATGGGAATACTTTCTTCATAGACGTTGTTCCAATGGGTGTCTAGTATAACATATCCAAATTTGAGCACCATTGGATACGTTTTGAAACCTCTGGCCTTCCTACACCAAGACTGGTTCAGAAAACTCGTTTTTCAGCAACCAAAAGGCAACCACATGGGTTGGCAACCAAAAGGCAACCACATGGGTTGGCAGCAAAGGCAGCCACAACTGATCACCTTTGAACCCATGTGAAGATGCTTGAGGTGCAGCAAAAGATGAAGGATGGTGTGGGAGTTCATCATGATGTTCCTCCCTCTTAGCCCTATAAATAGAGAAGCCTTCAAGCTTCAAAACACACCCCAAGGGGGGGAGCTCTCAAACACTTCTCTAGAGCTCCCTTCCCTTCTCTCCCTCAAATTCTCTTAGTTTCCTTTCAAGTTGTCAATTGTTGTAACAAAATGAGTTTACTAAATTTTCCTTCAAGTTTTCTTAGTTCTACTTTACTTTTATTTGTAATGTACATTCTTTCTTAAGTATTCAAGTTTAATTAGTTTCCAAGTTTCAATTATGGTTTTTGTTCTTATTCATTATGCTTATAAGTTAATATGTTAGTTTGAATGATTGATCACCATTTAGGCTTGCATGTTAGCTATCTTGGTTTGAATTAAGAGTAGACACCATGCTTTAATTCGAATTGAACTATGAATAGGAAGAGTATGTATGGACATTCGACAACAGGGATTAGATACATGCTTGGTTGTTTAAATTGTTCTTCTATGCTTAATGGGTTCCTAATGCTTAATTTTAGGTTAGACAACAAATGATCAAATTAGGGAATTAGGAACACAAGGTTTTGACCAAACACCATGGCTTAATCATACTTTAGCTAGAATCAATCCGTTAATCTAATTGAACTTGGGAACTTATCTACTTGAGTTATTTTCTTTTCTTTCTTTCTTGTTTTATTTATTTTCTTTCTTGTTATTCTGTTTTGTGTAGGAAAACTGAATTGGATTATTCAATCACCAATCCCTGTGGAATCGACCTCGCACTTACATATCTTATACTACCGAACGGCTCGTGCACTTGCGAGTATCACAAGTTGAAGATGCAGCTGAATCCATTTTGGTGCAGTTGAATCGACGCAACATGTGCGTGTGTGCTTTATTCTCAAGGGGTTTGTGTGTGTGCGCCCTCGCATTGTCCATTAACGACAAGGTCTTGAATTGTTTACGCACAACATATAATTCCTTGTAAAGCGGTGAAACTCTATAGTAAAAAATGTATATGGCATTATTTAACATAAAATTTTAAAAATGTACTGTGGTACAAAAACCCTTAGATTTTTTTGTTAAAAAAAAATATGTGAATATGCTTCTTCAAATAAAAGTACTTTTGACAAAAGTCCGCCAACAATATACTTCCTATAGAAATCTTTTCAAACAATAAAGTGACATGGATTTCTGATAAAAGAAAGAAAAAGGTGTGACATGGGTCAGTCAAAGCTCCAACGAAAATAAGTCTTAATTCTAGCCCGTAAGGGTCAAAATAAACAAGGCTCAAGTCTACAAGTAGTCACCCATGTTATTAGTTCTTGCTTGTCAATTTCATCAAATACAACAACTATATAAAACATTAAATCATATTAGGTTGTTGATTTAAAAATGTATGTACGGGAAAATTTCAAAAACTGTACCATATGTTTCCTATATACACCAATTTTTGAATACCAACTTATGTGTCAAATTAGGAGGAGTTATTGAAGGTTGAGTAGAGATAGTGGAGAGTGTAGAGAATTTGGAAGCTATGCATATTTTCTGATTTCAACTTACATACATTCTATTACACATCAAAGCATATATACATGTAATAACCCTAAAACATTCCATGAAACATTCCATGAAACATTCCCTAAAACATTCCCCCTAAGACAAGGATTACATTGCTCAAGAAAAGTATTCCCTAAAACAAGGAAAGGTGGTAGACAAGGAAAAGTAAACATGCCTAACTATGTCTTGCCTAACTATGACTTGCCTAACTTAACTAACATTGTCAACACTCCCCCTCTAGTTGGTGCATAGATGTCACCAATGCCCAACTTGATCAGTGAGTTGTGGAATACTCTGCTAGAAACTGCTTTTGTCAATATATCGGCCAGTTGATCTTCGGACTTGACAAACGGAAGTTGGATTTCTTTGTTGTCAAGTTTCTGTCTAATGAAGTGTCGATCCACTTCAACATGTTTAGTGCGATCATGTTGAACTGGATTGTGTGCAATGGATATTGCAGCCTTGTTATCACACTGTAGATGCATTCCTAATGTAGGTGCATATCCAATTTCTGTAAGCAATTTCCTCAACCAAAGGAGTTCGCAAATTCCTTTGGTCATTCCTCTGAATTCGGCTTCTGCACTAGACAAAGCAACGACATTCTGTTTCTTGCTCCTCCAAGTAACCAAGTTACCTCCTACAAATGTGAAGTACCCTGATGTTGATCGTTTATCAGTAACATTTCCTGCCCAATCTGCATCTGTATAGCCACTGATATTCAGATGACCATTTTTGGTGAACAGAAGTCCTTTTCCTGGTGCTGACTTCAAATATTTCAAAATCCGAAAAACCGCATCCATATGATCTTCACTTGGACAATGCATAAACTGGCTAGCAACACTTACAGCATACGCGATGTCGGGTCGGGTATGGGACAGGTAGATCAATCGTCCCACTAATCTTTGATATCGTTCCTTGTTAGTGGGTGCTTGATTGGGATATTCCCCAATGTGGTGATTCTGAACAATTGGAGTGTCCACAGGTTTGCAATCTAACATTCCTGTTTCGGCCAATAAATCTAGAACATACTTCCTTTGTGAGAGAAATATGCCTTGCTTTGATCGAGCAACTTCAATCCCCAAGAAGTACTTGAGGCCACCAAGATTCTTAATTTCAAACTCTTTTGCCAAACATTTTTGCAGTCGAGAAATTTCCTGCGTATCATTTCCAGTAATAATCATATCATCGACATAAATGATTAGAGCAGTTACCTTTCCTCCCTTGTGCTTTAAGAACAGAGTATGATCAGAATTACTCTGCTTAAAACCATAATTCCTCATTGCCAATGTAAAACGCCCAAACCATGCCCGGGGAGACTGCTTCAATCCATATAATGCCTTGCGTAATCTACATACCACATTAGCATGAGTGGATGTAACATATCCATGTGGGATATCCATGTAGACTTCTTCTGTGAGTTCTCCATGGAGAAAGGCATTCTTGACATCAAATTGGTGGAGAGGCCAATCAAGATTTGCTGCAATAGACAATAGCACTCGAACGGTGTTAAGCTTTGCAACAGGGGCAAAGGTTTCGTCGTAGTCAATACCATATGTTTGTGTGTATCCCTTTGCCACAAGCCGTGCTTTGTAACGTTCAATTGACCCATCAGCCTTATATTTCAAAGTATAAACCCATCTGCATCCGACAGTCCTCTTACCTTGAGGTAAAGTCTCCAGTGTCCATGTGTGATTTTTCTCCAGAGCATGCATCTCTTCCGTCATTGCTTGAAACCATTTTGGATCCTTCAAGGCCTCACTCACTTTGGTTGGAATATGAATTGCAGATAACTGGTGTACAAAGCCTTGGAGGGGTGCAGATAACTTTTCAGCAGAAACATAATTTGCAATGGGATACTTGGATGCCTTGCCGTTATCCGGCGAATACCGAATTGGTGGTTTTCCACGATTCTGTCTAACAGGTAATTGATATCGAACAATTTCATCAACTAAAGCAGTAGATGTAATAGAATCACTTACCTCAGGAGTATTCTCAGGAGATTGATCAGAGGGTACTGAGATGTGAGGGGGGTCTTCATCAGTCTCGTTGGCAAAATAGGAAGAAATATCATGTTCTTGGCGGGCTGGCGACCGGTCGCTGAGTTCCTGGCGACCGGTCGCTTTTGGCAGAGTTGAAATTTCAGCTTCAGGACTTGATGGCGACCGGTCGCTGGGATCCTGGCGACCGGTCGCTTTTGGCAGAGTTGAAATTTCAGCTTCAGTACGTGATGGCGACCGGTCGCTGGGCTCCTGGCGACCGGTCGCTTTTGGCAGAGTTGAATTTTCAGCTTCAGTACGTGATGGCGACCGGTCGCTGGGCTCCTGGAGACCGGTCGCTTTTGGCAGATTCCGAAACTCAACTTTATTGCTTTGGTTTGTTGTGCTCCAATCTTCAGGTCCTTGAATTTCCAAAGCCTCCTTGTTCATCGGATCATGAAAGAACATCTCAGACTCCATAAAGGTGACATCCAAAGTGACATACATACGACGGCTGGAGGGGTGATAACACCGATATCCTTTCTGATGAGCGGCATAGCCTACGAAAACACATCTAAGAGCACATGGATCAAGTTTGCCACGTTGATTCTTATGGAGGTGGACGAATGCCACACAACCAAAGACTCGGGGCGGAAGCATCTGAACGGAGGGCAAGGGCCCTTGTTGGGCAAGCGCTTATAATGGAGTCCGGAAGTCTAAAACTTTGGATGGCATTCGGTTGATGAGGTAGACTGCGGTAACTATAGCATCATCCCAATGGTGGCGAAGAACATGAGCTCCAATCAAAAGGGCTCGTGCTGTTTCAAGGAGGTGTCGGTTTTTTCGTTCCGCAACACCATTCTGTTGGGGAGTTTGAGGATAAGTGGTTTCATGGATGATGCCATGCATTTGGAAGTAGTTCTGGAAATCATGGTTGATATATTCACCTCCATTGTCAGAACGAAGGACTTGAATCTTGGTAGAGAATTGAGTTTCAATTTGCTTGTGAAATGACTGAAATATAGGGAATACATCAGTTTTATTTTTCATCATGAAGAGCCAAGTCATGCGGGTACAATCATCCACAAAAATGATAAACCATCGGAAGCCCGAAGTTGTAGAGATAGGCGAAGGACCCCAAACATCAGAGTGTATCAAAGCAAATGGAGTAACACTTTTATTTGTACTTAATGGATAAGAGGCTCTGTGACTCTTGGCTAATATACACGTATCACATTGGAAATCAGTAGTACATGAACTTGAAAACAAATCTGGAAATAGATGTCTCATATAGCCAAAAGACGGATGCCCCAAACGTCGGTGCCATAGCCAAAGTTGTCGATCCTTCCAAGTTGATGAGTGCTTCACACTATGTGCCTTTCCCATACTGAAATCATCCACATAGTACAACCCCCCTCTCTTAGTACCACGACCAATGATCTCCTTGGTGAGAATATCCTGAAATAAACAGAAGTTGGGATACATGAGTACACAACAATTTAGTTGCTCAGTAGCTTGGCCAATAGACATCAATTTATTAGACAATGATGGAACAAGTAAAGTATTTTGAAGAGAAAGGGATGGAGAGAGGCCAATAGTTCCAGCACCGATTACAGGAGAGGTAACACCATTTGCGTTGGCAATACTTGTTCGTTGTGGTGTGGTTGTACTTAGAAAATCGGTTGGATCAAACGTCATATGATCTGTGGCTCCTGAATCAATAATCCAACCTGTGGAGTCACTTGTATATGAAGTATGAAATACATATCCACAGTTACCTGAGTCACTGAAAGATGACCCGTTCTTTTCTAGTGCTGAGGTAGACTCTTCATGAGGAATTAACGTTATCGGAGGATCCGTGGTGACAAGGGCAGCACGACCCGTTCCTCCAGCAGCAAGTTTACGAGCCTTAAGACCCTCCCACCACTCAGGATAGCCATGTAATTTAAAACAGGTTTCTCGAGTGTGCTTTGGATTCCCACAGTGAGTGCAACCATTTCCATCTATGGGAGCCTTGGGTCGAGAAGGTGGAGTAGTCTTGTTGGCAGCGGTCTGTGGCTGGAGTGGAGTGGTTGGACTTGGGCGAGAGGGTCGGTATGTTCCTTTTACTGCCAGCCCTACTCCGGTTGGTGTTGGAGCTCCTAACATCACAGCTTGTCGGATATCTTCTCTTCGAACATGAGCATAGGCTTGCTCCACTGTAGGAAATGGGCTCATTTGGAGCACATCACTTCGGGCTTTGTCAAGTCGATCATCCAAACCATCCAAGAAGATATAAACTCGATCTTCTTGGATGATATCATAGTATTTTTTGATATCCAACTCACACTTCATCTCATTTGGACGACGAAAATCGATTTCTCGCCATAAGCCTTGGAGATCATTGTAGTAAGTTTCAATCGAGCCTCCCCCTTGTCGCATACGGGAGATTCTCCTCTTAAGATCATACACCTGGGAGGTGTCAGTGCCATCAAAGTAAGTTGTGGCTATTGCATCCCATACTCCTTTGGCCGTCGGGAATCTAATGAAGTTGCCAATCAACCTTGGCTCCATGGAGTTGATTAGCCACCCTTTCACAATTGCATTTTCTGTCCGCCATCGGTTGAATGTAGAGTCTGTCGGAGAAGGAGCTGGGAATTCACCAGTGAGATATCCCAGCTTGTCTTTGCCAGCAACATACATTTCAATAACTTGAGACCATAAGGCATAGTTGGAGCCATCCAATTTAATGCCAATTTGTGCAGAAGAGGTTTCATAGGAAATCGTCGGAGTCGGGGTCGTAGTTGATGTTGATGATTGTGTCTTCATCAACTCAGCCATTTGAGCAGCAAATTCTGTGAAGGTAGGTTGATAAGGAGTAGCCGGATCGGTGGTACTACTTTCAGTGGGAAAGAAATCGTTTTCTCCCATGATAGCAGCAACAATTCGAGACTAGAGTCAGCAAGATCGCTGCTCTGATACCATGTCAAATTAGGAGGAGTTATTGAAGGTTGAGTAGAGATAGTGGAGAGTGTAGAGAATTTGGAAGCTATGCATATTTTCTGATTTCAACTTACATACATTCTATTACACATCAAAGCATATATACATGTAATAACCCTAAAACATTCCATGAAACATTCCCTAAAACATTCCCCCTAAGACAAGGATTACATTGCTCAAGAAAAGTATTCCCTAAAACAAGGAAAGGTGGTAGACAAGGAAAAGTAAACATGCCTAACTATGTCTTGCCTAACTATGACTTGCCTAACTTAACTAACATTGTCAACATTATGCAGTAGTGTTTTATTTATCGCATTATATATTACACATTAATCTAATGCACTACAAGTGCTCTTATAATATTGTTTGTTGTTTAGAATATATCTTGCACTACACGTGATATTAATTCAAAATTTTATTTTATTCATGATGTAGTTGGATATAGATATATTTGCTAGCTCCTGCCTAGCAGATACAGGCATTTTCACAGCCAATCATTAATGATAATACACTCACTTAGATATGGATTCTATAGCCTATATAAATATATATATATATATACATATAGGTTATGCAGTTGGATAGCAAGCGTCCTGAGCAAGGCCACAGACACCTCCTGGGGCACCAGCATCCCTAAGAATTTTCATATAGCCATTTTCACCCCAGCTTTCACCCCATTGATTCTTGAGTAACCAATACTTAGTGCCGTCCTCAGTCGTCCCGAACCCAACTGCAGTAACAGCATGGTCCAGCCTCGTCCCACAATCAGTGGGCGAGAAGACACCACTTTGGTAATACCTAAACTCCTCCCCGGAAGCAACGATGGCTATTGAGACTGGCTGCATGGACACAGCCTTGAGTAGGTCTTCTTCACTATTGGCAGGCACCTTTTCATAACCAGTGATCTGGACAGCAGGCTGATTAGCGGCACATGTTCCCTCCATAGCTTGGTATGGGTAGTTTTCTTCGCTGGCAATTCCTCCGTTTTGTTGGATGTATTCAAAGCTAGGAGGCATGGAACCACCATCGCAGCCATTGTTGCCATTGTCGCTGGTACAGTCCAGAAGTTGTTGCTCGGACAGTGAGATCAGTTTCCCACGTTTGATTTGGATAATCCCTTCCACTGCTGCCACTGCAGAAAATGCCCAGCAACAGCCTACATATATAATACAAAAACAAAAACATCAATACTTAGTTAAGAATATGGATGAGTTAAGAAGGTAATTAATATAAGGAAGGTGGATCTCTTAATTACCACAGCTTCCTTGATTCTTTATGGGGGTGACAGCTCCTTTCTCCCTCCAGTCAATGCTAGGCGGAACATCAGTCGGGCTGAGGTCTTTGTACCTGAAGGATATGTTTGCGGATGAGGTGAATTCAGTGGCCCTTTTGTATCCGGTACGCTGCCGGAGGAATTCTTCATCGCTCAAATCAGAATGTTCATTCAGTCCTAACTTGTAAGTCTTGCTCCCTTCAGCGTTGAACTTCTCCACAAACTGCACGTTGTTCTTGAATATGGCGAAACGCCTTTCCTTCTCTGCATTGTCCGCATAAACACGGCCATACTTTGTCATCCATTGATCATGTTTTGCAGCAATGGAAGCTTCGGACAGTGTGCGGGATGTGGCTTGAGATGCCAAAGTCCCCAAGACGATGAATATGGCAACGACCACAAGGTTTTTCTCAAAAGCCATTGTTCGCAAAGTGATATTGGCTTAGGTTTTAAGTAGGGATATTGGAAAGCTAGCTGTGAAGAAGCAAAGCATACTATCGTGGGTTTATATAGAAGATGGTCAGCGTGTTTGCATGTGAACACAGTGTTCATGTTATTAGCAGAATTGGGAAGGCCGCGAAATTTCCAGGCACATACGTAGCAGGATACTATAATTAAGTTGATATTTTGTTTTGTTTGTGGAAAATTGAACGGTTCTTCCAATATAGAAACTTCCAACTACTATATTCTAGACATATACACACATACTTTTCCACCTTTACTTGAAACTCAAATTTAAGCCAACAAGTCTAACCCAATGGAAACTGACCTTCACTTGTAGACAAGCAAACGTCTCAGGTTTGAATCCCCATGACATCTTGATTGTGTGTGAGTGAGAAATCCCCCCCTCTTAAGATAGATTTATCATACCCTAAATTACATATCCAATAAATAATGTACCTATAAAAAAATTTAAATCTATATCTAAACCCTATACATTATTTACAACAACAAAAAAAGAAAAAAAATCAGTTACTTTTGAAATTGAAATTTCTATACATTTTTCAAAAATGAAAATTAGGTAAATGAAAATTTATATAAAATATAGATACATTATTTACAAAATTATAAAAAAAAATATAGGTACTACTTACAAAAAAAAAAAAATGAAGGTTGTTTTTTGCCAAAAAATAGGTGCGTTGTGTAATTGAAATTTTTGCACATTTTTCATAAATTCAAAATAGGAACATTATTTAGAAAACAATAGGTTCATTATTTAGCAACAAAAAAAAGGTACATTATGTAGACCAAAAAAAAAAGTTTCATTATTTAGCAAAAAAATAAGTTCATTATTTGGCAGGGGTTCGAAACCTGTTGGAAGCACTTTGTAGCTAGGGACAAGCCGAACCCTCAGCAGGGATTAATCTCACCTTTCGAGTGTGAGGACACCTCATGGTATTTACAAAAAAAAATAATAGGTACATTATACTAGGTAAATTGTTATTCATAAAACAAACAATAAACCGATTATCAAATTATTTTTAATAAAACAAGTAATATGTACATTATATTTTTTCAACATAATTAGAATGTACACTATTATTCATAAAACACTAATAAAATAGATTACTAACCATGTATAAAAAGGAAAATAACATAAAAAATTTATATTAAATAAACCAACTAGGTAGTACAATTTTTTTTGGTGCCAAAAACTAGCTAGTACGTTAATCACCTATAGATTACTAATTTATCTTTAAATTCAAATAAGTTTCGAAATTAATTCCTACGTCTATCACAATTCAATTAAAAATTATTTCCATATTGATTTCTATATTAATATACAAAATTCAATAATGGCTTAGTTAAGGGTATTTTTGAAATATGAACCATAAATGAGATTTTAAGTTTGATTAGGTAACTTGTAGAGTTGGATCCTAGTCATCGGGTTTTACTGAGAAAAATTGGGTTTTATTTATAGGAAAATAAGGTAATGGGCTACAGGTAAGAAAAAATTAAGTCGAAGAGGAAAAGCCAAATTTATAAGACTGTGCCATGTGAGAGTTGCTGACCCCCAAACTTGATGTCGTTGGCGATGCTTTTCCAGAGACCGTCGCCACACCACAAGATGAGAGACCGACTTCTACTGACACGCCAAGAAATCGGTACGATGTGGTGCGGTTTTCGCAAGCATCGATGCCAGAGGACTAAGGCAGACATGTTGGGGGCTCCACGACCATTTCGTGGCTTGAAGTATGGCGAGGAAGAAGAAAGAGATGGGGGAGAGAGAGAAGAAACTGACTGCTAGGAGAAAAGAAAAAAAAAAGTAGTGGTGCTCGAAAAAGAGGGAAACCCTAATTTTCTTTTAATATTTTTAAATTCTTTTAGAAAGTCATAGGTTGAGATATTTAGTCATATACCCATTCTTAGCACTAATGATATAGATAAACCATACACCATTTAATTTCTATAAACAAACCCAAAAAACCTCCAAAAAATAACAACTGGCCCTATTGAATTTAATTTTAATTATTAAATTACTTTGATGACCTATTGAGTGTTTTGGGGTTGGGCTTGTTTTAAGAAATCGATGGCAGTTTTCTAATTATAAGAAGTTAAAAGCCTCTTTGTTTGTAAATGGGCTTTGGGTGTGTTTTTAAAGTCTATTTCATATAGGGTTTTTTTATAATTTGGGCCCCTATATTGGGTATAATAGTGAATCTCCCAAATTATAAATACTATGATTATACCATATTACACAAGAGGAAGAATCAGCCTAGTGGTATTTGGTCTTTGTTCTAACATGCAGGTTAGGGTTTGAGTTTCCATCAGCGCACCAAAAGTTTGCATTATTAGGCAATTGCATGGTGGCTTTCCGGTTTGGATTTTTGTCGGCTTGGGAGAATTTAAATTGGTTCATGATCAGTTCAGTCGGTTTTCCCATCGATTTCATTGGTATTAATTAAAAAATCAGACCAACCACCAGAGCTGATCGGGTTCGACTGGTTTGGTTGGGTTTTTTGTGTAAATCATGACATGGAATTGTAGACTAAATGTGCATGCATGAGATACACGTTGGTGGATGTTCAATTGGTAGCTTGCTTTGTGCATTCACAATGCCTGTGGAAGTTGGTCCCTCCCATGTGGAGGATTATTTGTTTGTCAACATCTTTGGAATGATGTGGAGCCATTTTGACCGAGTGGTTAGGCTGGTTTTGAACTCTCTCACGCTTACACAACTCGGAGTGGAACTCTCTAATTTCATTGGTTTCATTACTCTATTTTATATAGTTTATTCAAACAAAAATAAGGAGATGAATTGTAGTTGAGGAAACATGACTTTGAAGGGGTTGAGCTAAATATACTAATATATTATATTATTTATTGGTGGTTGAGTTTGTAAATTCCCATTCTGGTACTACTAACCTATCCTAACACAACACCAATTGCTGGAGGAGTTTCAGCCTTAATTTGCTACATGACTGAAACTCTCACAAGTCTTTCCAGCAGTCTGCAATATCCTTAATTCTCTGCCGTGCTCGTGTGGAATTGTGGATTGATGTTGGTCTTAAAATTTTGAAAATCGAACCAGAATAATCCAATCCTTGACGTGAATTTGATGTTCAAGTAAGGATGCCAATTAATATACTGTGTAACTCAGGTTTGCAAGACTAGCAGTGGGTGCAGGAAAGCTTCCAACGTTGCCTTCATTCCAAACGGTGTACGTAGAGACTTAAAAGGGATTATGTTGTGTGTATTTGTGGTTAAGTAAACTTTTGATGTCTACCCTGCCAAATGGGGAAAAAGAACAGAGAAAAAAGAGGCTTGATTTGTCATACTTTTCCACTGAGCGAGACCAATGGATTCTTGAGGTCGTCATTGTAGATCCTATAATCAATGGCGGACCTATTAAAGCGCAAGAAGGTGTAGTGCACCTCCTCTTGTTGGAAAAACCATTGTAGGTGCTTCAAATTGCCCCTTTTAAGTAAATGTCTTTGTTCTTTTACTTTCATTTATTTTTATTACTTAATTTACTTAAGTTTACAATGTAAATAAGGAAGTAACCCCTATTTGGATTCAAATAAAAATACTAGAAAATCAAATTCCCACCAAATCAAAATATGAAAAATTGGTTTTAGTGCAAAATACGATTTAAGCTAAAAATAATGGCTCATTAAGTCAATATATACTTCATAATAAAATCTCATAAAATCAAGTTTTCTTATTTGATATGTAAGGAATAAAAGCCGCTGAAAATTATCTTGAGAAAATTATTATTTCGAAAAACCATTTTTCATACTTAGTCAATATTTTTATATAAAACAATTTTTCATGTATGATATGAATGCATAAAGGGACCTAAGGTCAATCTAAGTAAAAAGCCTTAGATGTTCAATCCACAAATATTTTTTAGCCTTTCAAAATTGCTCCTCCGCTAAAAAATTCCTGAGTCCGTCAGCGCCTGTAATGCATCATAGTTAGTGCGTAATGAGATTTTAGGTAGCTTGGTTGGGACTCTAGTCTCAATCACCAAACATACATACAATCATGTAATGCTTTTTAAACGTTGTATCTAATTCAACAATAATAATGTTATAAAACTTCATTAAATCCCAGGTGTTTTTTTGTTTCCTAGGTATTTATCTCCCTACATTAATTTGCTGGCATCCACAACTTGCGCAGGAAAATGAGCTGGCTGGTATAATTGGAGGCATAATTGGCGCAAATCACCATTCACCCGATGTCTATGGAGGTAGAATTGAAGTAAATCATAACGTATGAAAAGAGTCTTAGCTAAGCATGGCCAGTTTGGAAATGCTTTTAGATAATCAAACAAAAACGCGTTTTAGCATTGTTTGACATGAAAAAAATTAAAGTGCTAATGGCCTATAAAAGTAGTTCCAATTACTTTTTTCAACCATAAAGATAAAGCATTTTTCAAATAAAATTAAGTGACCAGAGTTGTAAGGCTCAAAATCAACAAGGCCCGCGTCTACAAGTACTGACCATATTATTAGTTCTTGAGTTTCAATTACACGAAACAATTAAATTAACCCATTACTTTTTGCGTTGTTAAAGCAAAAATGTATGCGCACCAAAAAAATCTTATTATTAATTAAATTTCTCGAGGTGATCATCAAAGAGGATGTATGCCCAAAATCTTAGCGTGCTTTGTACAACACTACTCAATGGTGGAACTGAATATGGGAGAACAGCACCTTTATTATACCACTACCAAGTTTAGATTACAATGCATTACTCAAGCTGCTCAATACATATACAGCCATATGAAAAGGGAGGGTTATACAACTGGATAGGAAGCATACATGGCAATGCCACAAAGACCTTCTGGAAAACCAACATCTTTGCGCAATCTCATGTAGCCACCCTGTTCGGTTCATTTTTACACATGATTTTTCATGTTATTCACCCATTATTTTGAGTTAGTTCTTGACATTTTATAGCTTTTTACTTCCTTTTTGTGTTTTCATAGGTTTTACCTTAGTTAGAATGAAAATGAGCTAAAAGTGCATTATTGATTATATATTCTGATTTTTGTTCATTTTCGTAGGTCAACTTCGTGGCCTTGGATTGGCAAGCTCCGGTGCTTGGATGAGGTGATGATCTTCATGAAACTTGTTCCAATGGATGTTGACTACAATATATCCAAATTTGAGCTCCATTGGACAAGTGTAGCCTATCCAACTGATCTAACAATTGATGCTGGCTCTGGAAATCTGTTTTGGGCCAGTTTTACTTTCACTTGGTGCTACCTCATTTCTACTTGTTTCCATGCCTTTTGGTAACAAGAAATCACTTTGGTTGAGTGGGATTTTCTGAGACATAGAGCATATTTACAATGACAAAACTTCATCATTGACAAGGACAAGGGGTGAAGGCTTTGGAAAAAAAATGAGTTTTATATTAAAAGGGAAAGCTGGAAAGTGAGCTGGAAATGATGGGCAAAGGCAAAGGGATTGCAATCTGTTTTGGTTCAGCTTTTGAACGTGGGATTCATCCTTGGTGAGATATTGAGCAGGTTTTGGGAGCAAAAGAGCTAGAGAGCTAGAGGAGGAAGAAGGGAGAAGACTTCCACCATTGAAGACTTCAAGCTTTCATCATTTCCAAATCTGTAAACTCTTTCTAGTTATATTTCGAACTTGTGTTTGAAATGATTATGAGGAACTAAACTCCATAGCTAGGGCTTAGGTTGAAGCCCTAAACATGATTACTCTATTGTTTTGATGCTTGAGTTATGAATTTCTAGATATTGTTGATGAATTCCAATTCACCAAATTAATCTATCCTTGATGTGTGTTTTTCCTTGGTTGGCCATTTTTGAAAGCATGTTTCTTGAGATTGTTGGGATTATGTGTACCTTCATGTTATCCTAAGCAATAAATGGATGAAGTAAGAATCATCCATGTGAATTGGTTTCTTGAATACCAAATATAAACACCATGCTATTAGGATTCTTGTGATGTTCATATTCTCTTTGAACTTAATGGGTTTTCTTTGTAATTGAATCGAAGTACGAACCATACCTAGGTTCGGTTATGGGGAGGGCACAAGTATTGTAGCACGAACCATGCACTTTACGTATATTAGAGAGAATTAATGCGTCTTGAGCCACGACCCATGGTCTTAATTGCGAACATCTTCATCAACGCGTTTAGAGTTCATCACTTGAGTATCCATGAACATATGTAGAATTGTTTAGGGTGGATTCCGAAACCCTAGTGTTTGTTACTTACTACTTTCACATTTTGATAACTCAGCTCTGCCATTCTCATTTAAATTCAAAGTCCATTTACTTTCATGCAATAGAAATAGGTCAGTTGAACCAAACAAACCCCCCCCCCCCCAAAATGTGTGTGTGAGTTGTGTGTTTGACACGTTGTGTGTCTTATTTACTGAATTTTGTTTGTTTCCATAATTGTTTTTTACTTTTGGTCCACGTTGTGCTCTTCCATTTTCTGTGCTGAATCCAACCGTATAAAGAACATGAAATTTGGATAAACGGTTGGAAAGTTATAGGTCAAAAACTGGACAGAGGTCGAAATTGAAAAACAGAGAGAACGAATCTGCCCAAAAACGACCGGTCGCTTTTGCCTTGCAACCGGTCGCGAGTCACGCAAAAATCAAGTTTCGAATCTGTGCAAAAACGACCGGTCGCACTGTTCACGGCACTGTTCACCACTGTTCACAGGTGATACAGTGGTGATAAAATGGTGATAGAAACTGCTGTTTGTGTTTTTCTTTAGTTTTTTTGTTTTGTTTCTCTTCTTTTACCTTCCTTATTTCATTTTTAGTTCCCAATTTGTATTGTATTTGTGTGTTGTGTAAAATTAGTGTTCTTTATGTACTCAAATTAGAACTTATAGGAAGCCGACAAGTTCTTCGTGGGATCGACCCCGTACTTACATAATCTATACCTCAATAGATTCGTGCACTTGCGGGTATTTTTAATTGGTTGTTTGCACATTAATTTGTGTCCTATTATGAACACAACACACCCTCACCCCAGTTCGCTCCCCATGAATTCTTGACCCACCAATACTTAATGCAGTCTTCATTTTCGCCAAAGCCAACGACTGTAACACCATGGTCAAGTGATCCCACAACCTCCAGAAAAGACCCCACTGGAGTAATGTCGGAATGTCATTCCTCTGCCTTCAACCGTAGCTGTGATCGATTGCATCGAAACAGTCTTCTGCAGTGCCTCCTCGCTGTCAGATGGCACAGATTCGTAGCCCGCAATACAGGTAGCAATGTTATTTGTCTTCTCAATGTCACGTGTTTCATTCTTTCCTATGAATTGGTAACTTGTTTCACTGGTGATACAGTTTGTTTGTATGTAATCGAAGGCATCGAGCACATTACCATTTTGCAACCTTGGTTGACGCCATTTTTGGAACAGTCCACTAGTTGTTGCTCAGTGAGATCAAGCTACCAGTTTTGATTTGTGTAATTCCCACCACAGCTGCCACTGCTGTAAATGTCCAGCAACTTCCTATATAAATTATCACAAAATAATGTTCATGTGCATGTTATATAACTAATTAGTTTTGGTAGGGAGCTTTGAGTTTTGGTGCTCATCTTACCACATACACCTTGGAATTTTATGGGGGTGACAGCTCCTTCGTTCCTCCAGTCAATGGTTGGTGGAACATCAGTCAGGTTTTCGTTCCAGAAAAAACTATTTTTGAATGAGCTTGTGGGTTTGTTGTAATACTTGATAAGCTATAAAATCAAATATAACCTTGATTCTCAGCTGCCATTGTCTAGAATAGTCTCAAGAACTAGAAAGATCTTCTCCAAGAAACGAACATTGTATGCTTATTCTGATGGGGTATGTTGATGCTCAAAATGGTTCGGCCAAGATTGAGTCCAACTTAGTGATGAGGTGTGATGGATGATGGGTGAAGGTGAGGACCTTCAGCATGTGTGTGATGGATGATGGGTGAAGGTGAGGACCTTCAACATGTGTGTGAAGATTTGGGCAAACGATAAATATACAGAAGACGAGATATACGTGGTTCACCCGAATGATGGGCTACGTCCACAGAGAAGATGTTCTCATTATGATAATGTTTGTTTACATTTGTACAATGGGATTAGACCCAAAGATAAATGGAAGAAGGTCTAGGGCCTAAGGTACAAAGCTAGGATTCCGAAGCCTAGGGGTCAAATCCCAAGATCCGGAGACCCAGGACCTGAAGGCCAGACCAGCAGGTGAGTCCTGAAGAGGAAGCCCTTTTCTAAGGGGAGAGTAGTCTTCTTTTATAGATGAGGGGGAGTCTCCATCTCTTGTAGTTTTCCGATGTGGGACTCCTGGTTGCTCGGTTAGTCATGGTACCAATAGTAGTCCCCCAAGTTCGCAAGTAAGAAGATACTTCTTGCTTGGGGATTTGTAATTTTAAGTGCACTGGTAGAGCAACACCGTAGTTCGTCTTCCAAGTCGTATAGTGCACTATCCCCAGTCCCCCAAGTCCCCGAGTAAGAAGGACATTGGAGGGAGAGAAGTTGCAACAAAAAACCCGCGCGGGTTGAACCTTCGGCATGTGCTTTGGGGCTGGGCCTCTAAAGCTTTGGCAAGATCCTGAAGCTAGGCCTTTGAATCTTCGGCAGGACCTTGGGCTAGGCCTCGAAGGATTTGGTAAGATCCTGGGAACTAGGCCTTTGAAGCTTCGATTGGGATCCTCCTTACCTTCAGCATAGGCCTTGCCTTTCGGCAAGGCAAGTTCGAAAATATTTATTTTTTATATTTTTTTTGTGACCCCTAAATCCCTTCCCTTTCCTTCTGCATTTTTTTTTTTTTGGGCTAGACCTTCGGCAGGTGTCAAAAATTTGGATGAGAGCTTGTAAAACACACGACACAACCCTTGCCGTTCGGCAAGGGGTCAAAAGCTTTGGTTTGGGGCCTTGGGCTTCAGCAAGAGAAGATTTTAAGGCCTTTAGAAGAAAATTGGGTTTGGCTTGATTCAAGATTCTGCAAGAAGGAATTTCGTGAGCCTATTGATGACGACCCGGGTCTTGCCGTTTGGCATAGAGGTTGGGGCGTGGCTTGGGCTCGACTTTTGGCAAGGGCTGGGCCACAATGGCTTCGGCCAGGGGATAATTTTTTAAGTGAGCCATTTAGGACTTCGAATAGTTCTTCCCATTCGGCAAGTGACCATGGGGGAGTTTTGGGTGTGTCTCGAGCTGCGGTAAGAGGCTGGGCCATTGGGGTTGTGTCACCCCCCAAACTCGAGGGTCGGTGGAAATCTTGCACCTAGTGCGTGAGTAAAATAAAATAAAAAGAAGCCGAAACATAAAATAAACTTTTCTTATAAAAATAGCTCCCAAAATCTTACAACTTTACATGAAATAAATAAAGCTCTATCACTCTCATCTAATTCAGCCTCAACTGGTTTAGTCATTGTCTTGCCCACTAATTCATCTGAAAAATTAAACAGGGTGAGAGGTGAGCAACCACCGCTCAGTGAGTAGATTATGTAATATGCCAGTCAAACAATGCCGTTTTACACACCCTAGAAAATACCATGAAAAGATACACCAATCCATATCATATCACATCATCCCTTCATATCTCGGTTATCCTTCATAGCATGTAACCAACCACGTGACCCCTATTGGCCTCATTGCCCTATGTTCCCGTGTGGTACATCTATCCCTCGGACACTCTAACATTGAAGTTCTCATGTTCCGTGAATAATACATACTTCATATTCCAATCAATATATATATAGTGTGAAAGATTGCACCAAATTAGACATGCTTGACTTGAAATAGAGAGATATTTGTAAATAGAACAAATCCAAGATAATTCATGGTTTTCATATTTTATCACAAAATAAGAACTTTTAGAACACATTACATAAACCACTCACCTCGCTAATGAGAACCCTTTAAATAAATTGGCAAGACAACCCATCTACCTATCTCCTCCAATAATTTCCTCACTATTTTCTCTCCCTCTACGTTTTTCTCTCTTTGCATGAACTTTCATGCAAGGTTAAGTGATTTCAAAAACAAAGGAAATGTCCTATTTATATAGGGAAATAAGTCGGCAACAAAACACTTCCTATTGGATGGGTTAATGGCGGTTGATATAAACTTACTTTCCAAGTCATAGTTATTAATGTAGTTGCAAATAAGGAAGAATGTCTTTGTGACTCTTCCAATAACTCTAATCCTATTCTTATCTTCTTGGTGAGTTGGCTAGCCTTGCTACTTAACAGGTTTTTACTTTGACATGTATTAACAAGAACTGTTTTAAAACATATACATATATATATATATATATATATATATATATATATATATATAAAACAACATATATATAAGTTATAAATTAAATATGTAACAAAATATTTAATTTCCTGAAATATAATATATATATATATATATATATATATTTATTTATTTAAAAATACGGGGTTTCACAGGTTGGGCCTTTGAGGGGTCGTATGTTGGGCTTGGGGCCTTTGGCAAGTTTTGGCAGATTTGTTGAGAGCTGAGCCTAGAGTGCTTCGACAAGCTCTAGGAGGGAGGAAACTTGCAACAAAAACTCAAGTGGTTTGTAAGTTCTCAGTTTGTTATGCAAGGGTACCAAAGGGCATGAAGGGCCGGGGGTGCTGAAGGTGAGGAAGGTTGAAAAAAAAATTTAAAATAAAAAATAAAAAATTCCAACTTCTCTTCCTCCAATGTCCTTCTTACTCGGGGACTTGGGGGACTTGAGATAGTGCACTATATGACTTGGAAGAAGAACTATGGTGTTGCTCGGCCATTGCACTTAAAGTTACAAATCCTCAAGCAAGAAGTACCTTCTTACTCGCGAACTTAGGGGACTACTGTTGGTACCGTGACTAATCGAGCAACCAGGAGTCCCACATCGGAAAACTACAAGAGATGGAGACTCCCCCTCACCTATAAAAGAAGACTACTCTCCCCTTAGAAAATGGCTCTCTCTTGAGGACTCTCCTGCTAGTTTGGCCTTCGGGCCCTAGGTCTCCGGATCTTAGGACTTGACCCCTGGGCTTCAGATTCCTAGCTTTGTACCTTAGGCCCTAGGCCTTCTTCCATTTATCTTTGGGTCTAATCCCCTTGAACAAATGTAAACAAACATTGTTATAATGAGAACATCTTCTTCGTGGATGTAGCCCATCATTCGAGTGAACCACGTATATCTTGTCTTCTGTATATTTATCGTTTGCCCAAATCTTCACACACATGTTGAAGGTCCTCACCTTCACCCATCATCCATCACACCTCATCACTAAGTTGGACTCAATCCTGGCCGAACCATTTTGAGCATCAACATGGTGAATATCTGATAGCTAAAGCGTGTGTTGTTGCTTCTTGAGGGAGCTTTCTATTTATATGCATATATCTCTTAGAGTTTTGGCCATCAAGGAACTCTAGGAGATGTCCTTAATGCAGTAGATGTTGGAGTCTCAATCCTAATCATATACGGACCCAGGATTTCAAAATGGCGTGGGCTAAATTTACCTTACATTACTATTGAAAACTCAACGGTACGAGTAAATTTCATTGATAAAAAAAAAATACAAAGGGGGACATAATGAGCCCTAAAATTTCATTGATACTTCATAAACCCTAAATTATCCCAAAAATTTCAAAAGAAAAGAAGATGAAGAATGGAACATTACCTTAGTTTGCTTTAATTAAGTATGAGGATGTGCATAATTTTCTTTTTTGTCGAAGAGCAGGAGTTAGGTGCTACCAGATGGTCTGCTACTGCGCAAGAGATAGAGGGAATTTTTTATTTTTTATTTTTTTGGGTAAAGAAGAGAGGGAATGTCTCTGCCTAGTGTAGTGATTTTGGAATAGATGTGCACAGTAGCGGGATAAGTTAATAACTGTGGGGTTTAGTTCTTTTTATTTATTTGTTGGTCAGCCTAGTCCTTAGTGTGATTAGTTAATAATATTTTATTTGGATGATCAGCTTAGTCCTAGTAGGATTAGTTAATAATATTTTATTTGGGTGACCTAGACTAGAGTATTAATTTAATCTTAAAAAAAAAAAAAAAACAAGTTGCCTGGACTTTAGCCCAGGTTAGCATGCTAGTGGGTACGTCCCTGATCCTAATAGAGTTAGGAATCCCAAAGGCTTTAGATTTCTGTTTAACATATTATCTAAAATTGATGGTTGAGTAAGTCTTTGAGTTCTTGATTAACTTGGAGTCCTAGCAATCCCTCAGTGATTAGAAGATCACTTTAATGAGTCAAAGATGTATTACCATCTTACATTCTCCCACTTGATCAATAATCGCTTGAGACTCAAAGTTAACCTCTTAATGGCCATGTAGAACTCGTCACTTCTCTATTCCAAAATCAAGCCGTTGTCATTATCAAAGTTTCACCTGGAACTATCGAAGTTCATTGGATATATAACACCCAAGACTTTTACAATCACACATATGAACCTTTGAAAACACATAAGGCTTCCAACTGAATTGAGATCGAGAAACTGTTGTGATTGAACTGTAAGAATGTTAGAAAATCACAACTGTTCTTTGCTCAGCCTTACAAGACTACCAAGGTCTTTTAGCAAACGATACTTGATTAACTCATTCATGGATGCAAACTACAAAAACCAAAAGCTAGCACGCTTGCATTTTGAACTTTAAACCATTTGTTAAAAAACATAACGACAATATGTGAAGAATGAAAACTCCATACTTATATTATCAAACTATCATACAAATTAAAATAACAAAAAAAAATGTAAACTATAAACTCTAGCTCCTACTGACTCCCACTGACTTTAAGCATCAAAATTCACTAACAGACCCATGCTATTAACATGCCTATGAAATACATGGTTAGGCAGAGCTTTATTTAGAGGGTCTGCAATCATAAGGTCTGTACCAATATGATTCAAAGTTGTTTGACCATCTCGGATCTTTTCCTTGGCTGATAGAAACTTCAACTGCAGATGCCTCATTCCTGATGACCTTTTATTTCTTTTTGAAAAAAATATTGCTGCACTATTGTCATTCCACAACTGTTTAGGTCTCTGCACAGAATCTACAACTTTCAACATAGACATGAAGTTCTTAAGCCACATTGCCATAGAGATGGCTTCATAAATTGCCAAAAATTCTGCTTGCATGGTTGAAGTCGACACATATTGCTGCTTAACACTTTTCCAAGCTACTGCTCTTCCTACAAACATAAACACTACTCCTGATGTGCACTTTTTCGTATCCAAACAACCAACAAAATCAGCATCTCCATATCCTTCCAGTCGCAAATCATCCACTCTTCTATAAACCAGTTTGTATTCCTTAGTTCTCTGCAAATATCTTAACACCTTCTTACCTGCAACCCAATGAGCTTGTCCTGGATTTGATTGAAACCTTCCAAGAACACTACTACAGAAAGCAAGGTCAGGTCTGGTAGAAACTTGTGCATACATTAAGCTTCCTACTAATGATGCATAAGGTTTATCCCTCATCTCATGCTTCTCTTGCTCAATCTTAGGGGACTGATCACTGCTCAGTTTGTCACCCTTTGACATGGGCACATCATAACCTGTGCAATTGTCCATGTTGAATCCCTTGAGTATTCTTTCAACATAGCCTTTCTGAGATAAACCAAGTAACTTTCTTTCTCTATCCCTTTTAATTTTGATTCCCAAAACATAGTTGGCTTCTCCTAGATCACTCATGTCAAAATGATTAGACAACATCCTCTTGGTGTCATGAAGTAGAGACAAATTACTACTTGCCAAAAGAATGGCATCAACGTATAAAAGCATGAATAAGAAGTCTGTTCCATTAAACTTCATATAAATGCATTCATCCAATGGATCATCAACAAAACCTTGAGATTTCACTACTTCATCAAATTTCAAATACCACTGCCTTGAGGCTTGTTTTAAACCATAGATAGATTTCTGCAGTTTGCAGACTAGATCTTCTTCCCCTTTTAAAACAAAACCATCTTGTTGCTTCATGTAGATCTCCTCATTCAGGTTCCCATTTTAAAAAAGTTGTCTTAACATCCATTCGATGAAGGTGTAGATCAGGTGTGCTACCAAAGCCATTATCACCCTAAATGAATCCTTGGTAGAAAAAGGAGAAAAGGTTTCATTGTAGTCTACCCCTTCCTGTTGAGTGTAGCCTTTTGCCACTAGTCTGGCTTTGTATCTGTCAATTTTCCCTTGTGGACTTTTCTTTGTTTTGTAAACCCACTTGCAGCCTATAGGTTTACAACTCTGTGGCAGCTTGACAAGTTTCCAAACTCCATTCTTGCTCATTGAATCGAGTTCAAATTCCATAGCTGCCATCCAATATTCACATATGTCACTTTCCACAGCTTGTTTGAAAGTTACAGGATCCTCCAAGTGGTTGATATCTTGTTTAGCTTCTTGCAAATAAACGTGATAGTCATTTGATAAAGTTGGCCTTCTAGGTCTTTGAGACCTTCTTCGTTCTTGGTTATGAGGTTGTGCCACTTGTGTCTCGGCTTCTACATTTATTTCCTGATATCATGGTGGTTATCTTCATGAATGGGTGTGACTGCTTTGTTAACAAATGGGATTATTGTAGTCACCCTTCCTTGTTTTTCTTTTACTACAAGTTCCTGATGCTCTAATATTTCATCAAACTCAAATTCGACACTTTCATTTTCTGTATTCTCCTCCTTAATGAAGATTGCCCTTTGTGTCTCTACAAACCTTGTATTATGCTTTGGACAGTAAAATCTGTAGCCTTTTGTTCTGTCTGGAGACCCCACAAAATAACAACTAACTGTCTTTGAGTCAACCTTCTTTTGCTTTGGATTATAGAGTTTTGCTTCTACTCTACATCCCCAAGTTCTCAAGTGATTAAAACTTGGTTTTCTGTTGCACCAGATTTCATAGGGAGTTCTATCAACACTTTTAGTAGGTGTTCTATTAAGCAAATAATTTGCTGTCTTCAAAGCTTCTCCCCATAAGAAGTTTGGTAATGCTGTGCAACACATCATGCTTCTCACCATCTCTATCAAAGTTCTGTTTCTTCTCTCTGAAACACCATTTTGCTGTGGTGTTCCAGGATTCATGTACTGAGCCACAATGCCTTCTTGTTGCAAGAAAATGGCAAAAGGTTCTGGATTTCTTCCTTTCTCAGTGAATTTTCAATAGAACTCTCCACCTCTATCAGACCTCACTACCTTTATCTTCGAATCTAATTGCTTTTCCACTTTAGCTTTGTAAATTTTAAACATGTCTAAGGCTTTTGATTTTTCTGTTATCAAATACACATATCCATACCTTGAGAAATCATCTGTGAAAGTTATAAAATATTTATAACCATCATGTGTATCGATTGGAAAAGGTCCACAGATATTTGTATGTATAATCGCTAGCAATTTTTCACTCCTTATTGCTCCTTGTTCTCAAGTTTGTCATTTTTCCTTTTGCACATTCAATATAGACTTTATCTTTATCACGGTGATTAAGTGGTGGTAGCATAGATTCTTTGCTTAAGAGGTTCATCCTTTCTTTTGAGATATGTCCAAGTCTTCTATGCCAAAGTGTATATGATTCTTTTGTTCTTAACTGCTTTGTACTTATCACATTTAATCTTGCAGTGCTTTGTTTTGGAGAATTGCAGTTTAGACGATACATTCTATCAACAATAATGTCATTGCCAACAAAACTTTTATTTCTGAAAAAGGAGAATCCAAACTTGTCAAACTTGAACTATAAGTTTGATTGAACAAGTTTACTAACTAATAAAAGGTTCCTTGTCATAGAAGGAACATAAACTATGTCTACTAAATCCAAAACAAAACCAGAATCCAAAACAAGACTAGCTAAACCAATAAATTCTACTTTGACTCTTTCTCCATTTCCCACGAACACCTTCAAGTCATCCCTGCTTGGCACCCTCTTGCTTTTGAACCCCTACAAAGAATTAGTCACATGAATTGTTGCACCACTGTCTAACCACCATGAATCAGATAAAACTTCAACTATGTTATATTCATAAACTATTGAAACCAAATTCTTCTTACCTTTTCCCTTCTGTTTTTCTAGCCAACGTTTATACCTTATGCAGTCTCTCTTCATATGTCCAAATTTTCTAGAAGAAACACTTGAGGCCTACTAGATTCAGTCCTTTTGAATCTTCTTCCTTCTTATTTTTCTTGCCTGCAGTTTTGTACTTAACAATCTCCTTGACTTTTGGTTTGGCTTCATGTACAAAATTGACATGTTCCTTAGCTTTCTCCTTTCTTATATTTTGCTCTTCTTGCACACAGATACTTATGAGGTCTGTTATTGTCGAGATTTCCTTTTGAGCGACATATTTGCTTTTGAGATGTCTAAAAACATTTGGCAGAGAATTAATAGCAAAGTGTACCATCATTGTCTCGTCTACATTGACATTGAGTGCCTTCAGTTTGTTCCCAATCTCTAGCATATTGAGTATGTGAGTACTAACACAACCCTCTCCATTGTACTTGACATCAGTGAGTTGCCCCAGCAATGTACCTATCTCAGCCTTCTTTGATTCCTGGAAAAACTCCCCAATTGACTTAAGAAAATCTTTTGCGTTTTCAGATGCTGTTATGCTCCCTTTAACAGATGGAGAAATCGACCTCTTCATAATCAAGATAGCCATCTTATTTGCCTTGATCCATTTGGCATACTTAGTCTTAACTTCTGCAGATGCATTTGCAGCAGGAACAGCAGGAGCATCTTCTTCCAAAGTCATTTCATAGTCGAGCAATCCTAAAGCAATTTCCAAGTCCTCTCTCCATTTCTTATAGTTTTAGCCAATGAGAGTCTCAATCAAGTTGTGGTTAACTGAAAATATATCAACATGCATACTGAAAACTTTAGCCCCAAAACTTTAAATTTAATATGTTCGATCCTCGCCTTTAGGCAGAGACTCAATCATATTTATCAACCACTGAGGTATATGAAGAAGTACAAACTTCTTTTGAACAAAACCTTCCTTATCTTTGGATAAGAAAATTTTCATACTAAGCTTCATATCCCATGTTGTTCTGCCACAAGTAATTACATAAAGATTTACTCACATCTTTGGACAGAGAGCTATTTCCCCATGTAATTTCTTGCAGCACAATCTTGATCGTGAACTTTGAATGTAAGGATCTTGTAGTTTATTGAGTTTGCTTTGGCTTACTCAATATACTGTAAGAGAACGATCAATGCTTTCTCTTGTCATGACAAAGTGATAATCTTTATACTGTTATCATGCTAAGCTTTCTGAAAACTGTTTTGAAACTTGACAGTTTTGTAGAACTTGATTTTCTTGATAAAAATTGGTTAGGTAAGAGATAATATAACTTAAGCTTTGATACCGCATGTAATACTTGATAAGCTATAAAATCAAATATACTAACCTTGATTCTCAGCTGCCATTGTCCAGAATAGTCGCAAGTACTAGAAGGATCTTCTCCAAGAAACCAACACTGTATGCTTATTCTGATGGGGTGAATATCTAATAGCTAAAGCGTGTGTTGTTGCTTCTGGAGGGAGCTCTCTATTTATATGCATATATCTCTTAGAGTTTTGCCCATCAAGGAACTCTAGGAGATGTCCTTAATGCAGTAGATGTTGGAGTCTATCCTAATAGAGTTAGGAATCCCAAAGGCTTTAGATTTCTGTTTAACATATTATCTAAAACTGCTGGTCGAGTAAGTCTTTGAGTTCTTGATTAACTTGGAGTCCTAGCAATCCCTCAGTGATTAGAAGGTCAAAGATGTATTACCATCTTACATTTGTATCCAGTATGAAACATGGTGAATTCTTCATCTGAAAGGTCTGAGAATTCGTTGAGGCCTAACTTGTAAGTTTGATTCGCTTCCTTGTTAAACTTTTTGATGAATTCCACATTTTCCTTGAATATCTTGAAATGCCTTTCCTTTTCTGCATATGTGTGCATAAACGCACCCATACTGAGCCATCCATAGCTCATATTTCATTGCCATTAAGCTTCAGCCAACGTGGTGGATGCGGCTTTTGATGCCCAAGTCCCCGAAACCACTATGAACATGGAAAAATCATGAATTTCCATTCAACTGTAAAAGTCATTGTTATTAGCTGATTGATGATCACTAGGTGTGAAGAAGCAAGATCAAAATTTCCATATATATAGATGATGAGCATCTTTGTTCTTCACTGTTAAGGAATATCTTTGGATATATGTGGAAAGGAACCTGCATATTGAAAAAAACCAATAAAAAGTTCAGTCAAATTGACTCATTTTCTGCTTCACTGTGATGAAATGAAATACATTTTCAGTATTAGGCCATTAGAACTCGATTAATTCTAGAGTTTGTCATACCTAGCTAGCATATAGGATGCATACACATACTTACTTATCACTCTTTTTTTGTAAAAAGAAAAAGTGCATCAAATTCACTTTAAGCAATTAAGCTAACAGACATATATAGATAAGCATAAACCAATATAGTCTAATTAGCAAGTGAGCAGGATATGACAAGGTCTGCAAGCAAATCAAATACAGGAAAGAATACAATGAGCCAATTTCATTGTCCTTTCCATTCTTTGTGGTTTAACTCTTAGCACTCACATATCAACCATATACATACTATGTGGTTTACACCAGGGATCTTGTTGGCCATATATATATGATGGTAGCTCACATATCAATATCTCTGCAAATTCTCATGTGGCTAGCCAGCCTGTGTTTTAGATTCTTTAAAATAAATTAAAAGAAGAAGCAAGGCACAATTTCACCAGTACCGATCTATTTAGTAGTTCGAGTGTACTAATGTATTGCCTAAAAATTCATGAAAAAAAGTTCCGTCATTGATTCCAAAACCTACATACTAAGAAATTACATGATCAATAAGAACACAAGATGAAGATTGAATATTTCCTAATAATTGCTATAGAAATTCAAGCAGTAGGATAAGAAGCTTTCATGGCAATGCCACAAAGGCCTTGCCTAGTATGCACATCTCTTTGAATTCTTACATATCCACCCTCACCCCACTCTGCACCCCATGAGTTTTTGACTAACCAATACTTGGTACCATCAGCAGCTGTCCCATACCCAACTACAGTGACACCATGGTTCAAATGAGTTCCACAATCTCCTGTGAGAATCCCATGTGAGTAAAACTGGAATTCGTATCCACCGGCGTCAATTGCAACAGAAACAGGTTGATTGGCCATGGCCTTCAACAAAGCCAACTCGTTGGCTGGTACATCTTCATAACCTGTGATCTTTGCTACATGATATGCTACCTTGTTCTTGTTGCAAAGTCCATCAACTCCTCTATAAGGGTAGTTTGCTTCAGCTGCCAGGCCTTTGTTGCGCATTACAAACTTAAAGGCATCATCCATGAGACCACCCTCACAGCCTTGGTTCTCACCCTGAGTGTCACAATCCACTAGCTCTTGCTCCGAAAGAGACACGAGCTTCCCACTTTTCAGCTTTGTAGTGCCTTCTGTGGCTGCCACTGCAGAAAATGCCCAACAGCATCCTATATACCATATCACAATACAAGCCCGAGTTAGAAAAGATTAATGTGAACCGCAGAGTTGAAAACAAAAATTATGATGAGGGTATTAGTGATTTTGGCTAATTACCACATTCACCCTGGTCCTTGATGGGGGTGACAGCTCCCTTTTTTCTCCAATCCATGCTGGATGGGATTGCAGTCACGTTCTCATATCTAAAAGGTGTCTTAGATGACATGGGATTGAGGGATGTTCTGTATCGGTTGCGAAACGCTTGGAATTCTTCATTACTCTGGTCTGCAAATCTATTGATGTTTAGCTTGTAAGGCTGATTGCTAGCATAGTTGAAGGACTCTATGAACTCCACATTGTCCTTGAATATCTGGAAACGCTTTTCCCTCTCTTCATCGTCCTTGTAGATGCGTCCGTATCGAGCCATCCACTGCTCATGTCTATCTAACATGGAAGTATGAGCATCAAGCAATGTGCGGCAGTTGGCTTGGGAAGCCCACACCCCCAAGACTAAAAGTGTCAGTAGAATAGACGATGACTTTTTTAAGTGTGAAAGCCATTATTTACTGGTTGAGGATTTGTGTGAAATGAATTTTGTTTATGCTTATGCTTATAGAAACAATCATGTAGTACCTAGCAGGCACACATTTTATCCCTCAAGAGATCTAAGTATATATAGAAGATCTCGGGATCTCGATTTGGCAATCTATGGTGGCTTTGGCAACCAGGTTGCACTCCGGATATGTTGCCATGTTAGCGAGCAAAGTTTTCTTCTGAGGTTGATTAGGACTGAAGATAATTATCTACTAGTACTGTTTCACTATACTGAGATAGTCTTGGAAGTAGTTAGTCTAAGCATAAATGTTTCGTTTTGGTTGCTGAACATGAAATCTAATGTGTGTTTGTACATCTTGCATCCCTTTTTCTCCGTACCCTTTACATGGAAATGACCAAAAATAATAATAATAAGCCAATTAGGCAATTTATGTCCCTTGAAAAGCTTAAATAAACTTGGTGCTATCCATTATTTGTTCAAAGAATTGCATGGCTCTACATACATCAATGACATTACACTTGGGCCTTAACTAACGGACAGCCGTATTAAACACAATTCACTCCTACGAAAATCAACACTTGTTTAATTATGAAATGACAACTAGGTTTTGGAGAATTGTCTACGGATTAATTTCTCATTTTTTTTTACACACACAAAAAAAAAAAAGAACGAGCACATAAAGAAATATTCAAATTGCTAACCCTCGTACATGGGCCTTAACAAACAACGGTATTGACGTACAAAAGACATGTATATATATATATATATATATATATATATATATATATATATATATATATATACACTAATCATTGAATACATAATCAAGTTCCATGCCCAAAAATGCAGTGACACTGACACTGACATTTCAATATTAATTTTTTTTAAAGGTCACGACTATCTAAGTCAATTCTGTACATAACTGGAAAGCACCTTGTGAGAGGTGTCACCGTCTCTAATTCTAAGTGGGCATATAAACTTGCTGCAATTCAATTGAATTAGGGTTTCAACCTTCAAATAACACCAACAACCTCCCATCTACATCCTTGAACTGAAGATCACCTCACAGTCAAAATATGCCAGAAAGTGTTCTTGAAATCAAACATAGTCAAATTTTAACATTAGTCACGTCATTGCAGCAAAATCTCTGGAAACATGAACTAGTGTACTTGATATGGAGAGCTGCTGTAAAAAGATTGATTTGCTGTTGAACTTGTACCTCATGATGAAAATTACCATGCTTGCTCCTTTTTTCACTGTCATTAGACTACCGCCGTAAGATTTGTACTCGTGTATCTGCCTATCATGTCAACAAGGGCTTGTATTAACGACTTCGGGTCAAATACTACACCAGCTTTTGGATCATGTATAGAATCAACAACGATCTGCAGAAAGTCTCTCTCGTCAGAGCTTTAATATCCAGGCAACAAAAGGAAAGAAAGATATTTGTGGCCATCAAGCACACTAAAAACAGGAAATTGATAGGACAATGCACTCAACTTAGCCATTATGATGACATGACTCTAGAAGCATTATATTTTATAAAAAGCAAATTGAGTTCTAAAAAGCAAAGTAAGACTAGATTAAAATTTGTGAGACATATCAATGAGGAAGCCTCCGATGTTTAGGTTAGACTTAAGATGATGTGAGGTCTTTGGATATTTATATTGTTTCAAGTAGTCTTGGATGTTCTCAATTGTTGGTGCCACGTGGTGTAAGCTTAGAGGCTGAGTTGAACTCAGACGTGGTTTGGCTCCCATGATCTTCTTCGGATGCTGCTTTCGTGGCCCAAGTTTCACCCATTCAAGCAAAGGAGAAATGCTCTAGCTGAAACGGTGTCGTTCACTCCTAATTAATGTGTAATTAGTTGTGTAAAATCTGTGTAAAATCTGTGTCCCCACAAATGTCCCCCATCTCTTCTATTTTGGCGTAGCTCTATCATGAGTTTGGGTTGCGATAAGTGGAGAATGCAACTATTGAGAATGTGTTGTCAAGTCCAACAATGCGGAGTCGTATTCAACAATTTCAAGATTTTCACTCCAGCTAATAAGAACTTAGGTCAATGGGGTCATAATGAAAAAGTATATTTAGTCTAAGACCGGTGGTCACATATTTGAAATCTTTAAGCACTAGCAGTGTGTGCGAGTAAATCCCCTTCCCCTTCCTAGCTTTGACTCAAAAAATAAGAAGAACCGAGGATAATAAAGAGCCTCAAATCTTAATAGATAACCATTAACAAATGTTACACCAAATTCAGCTAATATATCTCTCAACAAAATAAGAGACCCAGGAGTGGGGGAGTGAAATGAACAACATGAGTTTTGTTTTATTAAATTAGATTTAGGTGATTAGTTGCACATTTTACCATAGTAATTTATTGAGAACTTTAATTTTATTGCTCACATTCATTGATATGATTGAAAATTTCTTGTATGAGTAAAAGAGCAAACCTTTTCTCGTGAATCATTTGCTGGGCAACTACACAACATGCTAAGAATTGAAAATGATATGATGAGAGCAAATCTTATCTCCTACACCATTATTTGATCCAACGGTTGATATGAATCCTATTTGATTTGAATATGAATCTTTTTTATTGAAATCTTTTTTAAATATATTAGCCCTTTTTATTTCATTTTTATGGGCTCTCTAAACAAAAATCAAAATAAAAAGGGCTAACACAAAATAAAATTAGCACATAAAAAAGTTTAGAGAGCCCCATTAGAGCAAAGATACTTTGTTCTTGGAGTATAAAAGGGTGTCTAAAAATAATGGATATAGACCAGAAATAGAGACCACCGTGGTGAATTGCTATTAGAAATGTCCTTCTAAAGGTCATGTGTTCGAATTTTCCTCTAAAAAATAAAGTGATATTTAGTTATATATCCATTTTTAGAGCACTAATGATATAGATAAATCATACACCATTTAATTTCTATAAACAAACCCATAAAAAACTCAAAAAATAACAATTGACCCTATTGAATTTAATTTTGATTATTAAATTACTTTGATGCCCTATTGAGTGTTTTGGTTTTTTTTATTATGAGGTTTTGGAGTTGAGCTTGTTTTAAGAAATCGATTACAGTTTTGTAATTTATAAAAAATTAAAAGCCTTTTTGTTATCTTATAAATGAGCTTTGAGTGTGTTTCTAAAATTCATTTCATATAGAGTCTCTTTTTATATTATAATTTGGGTTCCTATATTGAGTATAATAATGCATAGAAAATAAATAACAAACAATCTCTTGACGGTTGCCGTAGAGGATCTTTTCTTTATGCGTACGTGGCCTGAAAAAGTCAATTCAATGCTCCGATACCAAAGGATCTTTTCTTCCTTTATCATCCAAAGGAAGCTGCAAAAGGCCTCTCTGTCTACTAGCTCACTACTTCGCCATGGGACAGGTGCTGGACAGATTACAAGGTACCACTTCAAAGCTTTCATCGATTTTGATGTAAAAACAAAAGAAAGAAACAAGCTTTAAAAGATAAATGTTTGTAATTCTTTCGATCCCAATAGTGTTTCTTTCCCAGTTCTGAATCTTTAGTTTTGTAGATCATAAAGAACCCACTAATTTTTCTACTGCGCTTTCGCTTTCTTTCTTCTTCTTTTTTTCTTCCTTTTCTTAATTTTTCATTTTAGTTTGGATGGGTTTGTGTTGCTCTTCCATCCTTCCGCACTTGTGGGATTTGCAAATGATGTTGAATCACAGAGTCATGCATTAGCTTTTATGGGTTCTAAGGCCAACTCACTCCAACACAAACCTACTGGTCCTCTGTTTTGAGTGATGGGTTTCCTCAGATGCATTAGAAAGTTTGCTTTTGGACATCAAATTTATGCCCATGTTTTCATATCTTTTTTGTTGTACTGAATTTTAGATGTGATGGTCAAGATGATACCTTTGGCCATCCATCAAAGAAATTTGTAGATATTCATCCTAACAGACAGTCTGACATGTTTCATTACTGGACATGAATCAGAACCCTTAATTATGTTTTCATTGTATCTGATAGTTTTCCACCTTGCAGGTAAGCAATGGAGGCGAAAGCAAATACAAAAGATTACAAACAAGGTGTTTGATCATTTTAAAAATGAGTCAGGAAGGGCTAACTTGACATTTGAAGATCTGTACATTGGTGTACTACTTGTGTACAAGTGAGAAGCTTTTCTTACTAATTTTTTTTCCAAATGTTTAGCTGATTAAAAAATCATTCTGCTGGTGTCCACATTATTCTAATTGAGGTATTTTTTTTCTTTCTTAATCTTCTTGTTCTAGTGATATCAATAAGCGTTTACCTGGCCCACATTTTGATCCACCCTCCAAAGACCGTGTCAAAGCTTTGCTTCAGGTACTCTAATCATTGATGAATGTTGACCCATTTTGTTCCTACTGCTTCATAGGTTTTTGAGTGGCTGCTGAATTTAAACTGCTTAAACATAGAGGATGAGTTAAAATCTAGGGAGTACCTAAACGTGCATCAGTTTTCTATTATAAGGATTTTTTGTTGTTACAAAACAAACTGATGAAATGAAATTTGTTAGTATCAAACCATTTACGCATAAGATAATTTCCTTTGAAAATATCAATGGTATACGTCCCATTTGGTAGGAAATTTCATATAAATTGTTAAGTCAAAGTAATGAATTCCTGACTTAATTTTCAGGTGCCGCCTTTCTTGCATCCTCCATAAGCTTCAATCACATTATTTTATGTTTCTTGATTTTTAGGTGTTACTGCAAAAGTCAAGTCGTAGAACCAAGTTTTCGCTTACTAAGATTTGTGATCCATTTATAGTTTTGGATTATGGAAAGCTAGTTATCTGCACATATGCTTGCAACTTTTTCAATTTAATAGAGCACAACTGCTAGTTATTACTCTCACAAGATTTTATATTTCAACTTTAAACTAAAGTCAGTTAGACCCATAAAATTCTTATTTATCAAGATGAACTGAAACACCTTTAAGTTGCTGTTTGCGACCTTTATGCTTTCTGTTTAACATTAATTTTTCATGGTCTGAAGGAAACAACCCTTTGTCTTTCTTTATTTGGTCCGGTTTAGCATGATTTGACATAGTACCAGTTTGTTTGAGGGTTGGGTTGCAATAGAAGAGGTTCTATAGACATGACCGATGAGTTCTGCTTTAAGTTTATTTGTCTGCTGATTACCTAATTTAAAATTACTCATTTTGACTGAAAAAATTCATCATCGTAAGTCACCTATACTTGTTTCAATAGGTTTATTGGTTGAGGCATTAATGGAAGTCTAGCCTGGCTAGTTCTCTATAGAGACATGCTTTTTCTCTTAAATTGATTGTACTGTCTTCTTGTATGTACAATTGCCTTAGAGAAAGGTGATTGGTGTTTGTGATGTAGATGTTGGGTTGGAAGTTATAAATTTTATGAGTTGGGTATCATCCTCTGTCTCTCTGACTGACTAAAAGGGAACCAAGTTCTTGAGTTCCCTAATTTGGGAAATTTCATTAGAAAAATAGGTGGTGTTTGGACATTGATGAGAAATGGGTTGTTCAACTGTTTGATATTTGGCATTTGAATGACAAGTTGATTGCATAATCTGGATAGATAACTGTGATGGCCTGCAATTTTTAATAGAAATCCATCATATCATCCTAGTCTTTATGTGAAATTATGCATCAATGTCAGGAACAGTATCTTGAAGAAATGACTTTCTATGTTTAATAACCTTTTGTTTCTGCAGTTTGTTATGCAAGGGAAAATTGTCGTCATTGTTTGCTAGTAAAAATTCATGTTGAGAGTTTGTCTAAGGTGTCTCTTTTCAGGAAACCTAAAGAAAACGTAACAGAGATTCTGAGCCTGTTATTCTTTTTTAGACAATGTTGAACCCAATGAATTTTGTAGTGGGTTTAGTTATGCATTGCATAGAAGTACATAGAAGACTACAATACTATTGTCAACAGTAAAAAGTCGTGTGTTGGGAAAAGAGGCCAGTAGCTGTTCTTTTTTCTTTTCCAGCTTACTTCCACGTGAAAGAGTACAACATGGTTATCTCAAATTTAATGAGAAGAAAAAGGAAATTCAATGATATTTACATCTCCTTGCTGAGATCTTGTTAAGTGCAGTTTTGATATTGTTACAGCTCCATGTCCCAAAGTCAGTGTCAAACTGATAACTAACATCTTAGAGGAAAAAAAAAGGGGGGGATGTGAGGGGGAATTCCTTGGCTGAGCCGTTTCTTTGGGCTCGACATTTTGCATCTATTGTAAAGTCCTTTATGGACTTTGATACTTAGTGTCTTGGGTGTTCTAGGGGTGCTTGGTTGTAGATGTAGGCTCTTTGTTAACAAATACTTATACTCTCAATACATGGTTGGATCTTGTTGAATATTTAGGAGATTTGTTTATTTGGCATTTGAATGCCGAGCTGATTCCATAATCTTGGTAACCATGACCATGGATAAATCATAACATCTGTTCTATCTTTTTTTTCTTGAGGATTCTCTTTCAGTAACTTGTAGAGCTTTAAAACTTGTTATCCTATTAAGCTATAGTTCGTACTGAGCAGAACCACATAGAAGATTTTTCACTCAGTGTATTTGCAGGAAAACGATATCAATCTCGATGGAGAAATTGACCGTGAAGAGTTCACGAAGTTCATCAAGCAGCTGACAGCCGACACATTCATTGTAGTCAGTCAGGGACTGATCCTGACATTGGTTGCAGCACCAACAATTGCAATGGCAACGAAGAGGGCTACGGAGGGTGTACCAGGCATTGGGAAGGTGGTGCAGAGGTTACCCAATTCAGTTTATGCATCCCTTCTGACTCTTGCTGTTGTGTTGTTTCAGCAAGCGAGCCAAGAGTTGTAAGGGTTGCAAGTTTGTTCTAGGCTCAATCTCTTAAATCCATGTTCTATTTAGGAAGACTTTATATAGACGTTGTGGGTTAAAAAAGTTTGTCTCGTCAGTCGGGTCGTTATGTGGGCATGCTTTTTGTTTTTTGTTTTTTGTTTTTTTACCTTGTATGAAATGGTTTGTATAGAAATAAAGCAAGAATCCATTCATGCAAACTCAGTTTGAACTTGATGTCAGTTTTCAAATCTCAATATAAATATAGAAAACTTGGATTTCATTGAGCTGAAAATCGAAATGTATTTTTTATTATTAACCGCTAGTGCACAAAAGTCTCAAATACGTGCAGAAGTGTAGTAATCTGTGTCCTGAGAAGCCAAACTGAGCACGTATTAAATCTCCTCACTTTGCTTGCAAGAAAAGGAAACCGAGAGATCCCACTGTCACGATATGAGGATGTGAATGCAGATTCATATTCCGAGATTGTTCTTAAGATAGAAGGCTCGCTAGCAACTGAGTCAGATGATCCAACGGCAGAGCTGTGTCCGAGTCTCTAGGATTCCTCAAGTTTCCTAGGAAGTAACAAGAAATATCACGAAACAATGTGAGGTGGCAAGTACCAAGTACTCGGTGAGCAAGAAGTAAGAAAAACAATTTTGTTAGGGCCGAATAGTAACAGAGACATTTTATCAGACATCTGGTAGGCGAACTTTCTATATGCATTCAATCCAGCACTTGTGAACAACTAATGGAAGACCAGTCACTAAACAATCAATAATCAAACACTAAATTCAAACTTGGACTCACACCAGGAAGATTAAAGACTCATTCAGATATTGGAAAAAAAAAAAAAAAAAAAAAAAAAAAAAAAAAGAAAAAAAAGGGAGAAAAAATCGAAAATCAAGCAAAAAGTGCAAAAAAAATTTGGACCATTTCTCGATTTATGCGTGTCATCCTTGCGCAGGGGCCATGCTAATCTTCTCTGTATCGTTCCAATTTTATCGGATGTCCCCGAAGGGACAAGCCTTGTTGTTAAACGACCATATATAAAGCTTTGAGGAATAGAAAGATTTTTCAATGTGGGACTCGTGGTATCTTTTTAATAGCCAAGCTTGCTTCCCCACCCTTAGTTATCGGACCCCAAGCCCAATCTCCAACACACAGTCACGTTCTTTGATTATTGTGCCTTTCTTTGTGGATTGAATTATAAACCCACTTAATTCATGAGTAAAAAGGGTTCACAATATTTCATTCCAAACATCTTAGAATTTCTTGATTAACATTGATCTGAGATTTGGAGAATTTTTTTCAAGGCATTGTACAGATGTAGTCCCATGTAACGTGTCAGTACTTGATGCACTCGTATTCGTAATCATAACACGGTTTCAAAGTATAGGATATTAAGTAAAACATGGATTGTAGATGATAAAAAATCATACAGAAAATGTGTAAAAGCTCCACAAGTTAATGATGTTAATGTCAAAACCAGTTGCAATATCAGCTACTGAACTGATCTATAATCTTCTGCAACTAGGGAAACAAACGCGCAAAAAAGGCAAAAAAAATTTGGACCATTTCTCGATTTATGCGTGTCATCCTTGCGCAGGGGCCATGCTAATCTTCTCTGTATCGTTCCAATTTTATCGGATGTCCCCGAAGGGACGAGCTTTGTTGTTAAACGACCATATATAAAGCTTTCATGCATAGAGGAGTTTTCCAATGTGGGATTCACGATGTGACGTATCCCATGTCTAACAAGCTCTAACGTCCTTTATTACTTGGGCCTTTCTTTGCTGATTTAATCCACTAAAAGCCCAGAAACGACGACCCCATTTGCCATTAACAGAGCAGTTAAGCCACCAAAATAATTTTCATTCCAAATATTCAATAAACAAGTTCCACATAAAATAAATTTAATTTAATTTTAAAAAAAATTTCTTGAAACAAGTTAGAGAGGATAAAAACTTCAGTTTCGAGTTTTTCAAAAATTGAAAGACCATTTGTGATAAAAACTCTCTAAAATCATGAATTTAGGATCAAAAAAATTTGTATATAAGTCCGCATGTTAATATTGACTCTCTCAGTTGTCATGGTTCTCCAATATTTGTTCGTTTATTAATAAGATAATTACACTGTTACTCTTGAATAAGATAGTTTATTAAACTTCCATGTTTAGATTTAATTTCAATTTTGGTCCCTTGTTGGAAACTTGGGTACGTTTATACATACATTGCATGTACATGTATGTACTTACGTGTATAATCATAATAATGTACCAAATTTTTTTTTTAATCCAAAAATGAGTACCTAATTTGGCATCGAAAGCATAGTCAACATATTCGTTTGGGTGTGGATTTGGGTGGATGTGGTTGGGGTGTGCCTCAGAGATGAGGATCGAGGATAGTTGGGGCGATCGGGGAGGGTACGGAATGCTTAGGGAGACAACCAAGGAGGGCAGGAGGGAGAGATGTATATTTATAACCTCATAACCCCTATACTTCAAATGGTATTTGTACAAAATTCTGAAACATAATGCTTCTGTCTAAAAGTCTCTACATGTATTGTTCACAAAATTATGTCCACGGTAGAAGCCCATTTTGGAAATAAGAAAATGGGTGAGACAAGAATCCCCACGACCTCCCAACCAACAGGAATCTGCAACAATAAGCGGTTCACTCACTGAATCCTGTTTCACAACACCAATTAAAGTATCAAATCCACTATCAATAATTGTCCCAAAAACATTACCCAAAAAAAGTCTTAAACAGGCTGTCCATGCCAAAAAGGCCAATCTGACAAAAACCTTGGCACAACAAACCTTCATGGTAAATCTTATTTGTAAAGCTCAAAGGAGTTTATTCTCTTCACTCTTATCACAAATAGCCTGAAGATTCACCCATATATTCTGATCATTTAAGACACCGAAAAGTCTGAAGATGCAAAGAAAAACTGAAATTTCCCTCTTTTATTTTTTATATATTAACTATGGTATCCGGCAATTTTATTTATTTCTTATTGGTATGTACAACACCCTCATGCATTCTTTCAAGTTTTATGTAATAAAGACAAATGAAAACAGTTAATCGTGAATAGACCTCAAGTCATATCAGCTATATACAAAATGGCTAGTTTAGGATCATGTTTACTTAATTTGGAAAGCAAGAACCATTGCGAAGATGAGAATAACCAAGTAGTTTGAAAAACTTAGATATCATTTGATTGGTAGTTAGCCAGTATGTCTCTCCATAGGGCCTTACTTGGGAAGTTGTTATAGAGCTTTCCATTAGCTGTTATAGGAAGCATGGGTTACACGAAAATGGATGGAATTCTAGTGAGGGGTTTGAGTTGCTGTCCTTTGAAAGACATTTCCAAGGTTATGGTACTTTTCTCCTTGCCATGAGCTTGTAGTGGGTAGTGGAGAAGTGGAGAAGTGGAGAAAGGATTAGATTTTGGATGAGTGTTGGGTTGGAAAAAATTGCCTTTGTGCAGATTGTCCACTTTTCATAATGTTCCCATTGCTAGATTTTAAGTCAATTCTTTTCGTTCTTTGAGTTGATAGATATGTTGGCTTCCAAAGAAACTTAACTGACCCTGAAATTGTGGAGGTCACTTCTGTCTTTGTTAGAGATTCTTCAATAATCTCCTTCTAGGTCTTGGTTGTTTTGGAGGTGGACTTTTGATGATTCTGGGGTTTGTTTCATGTAAACCAAATTTTGTAGTCCTACCTGGCTATCCATCTCTTCCAATTTTCCAACTTTTTTCTGTGACTTTGAAGGCTAAGGCATCTCCTAAAGTAACAATTCTTACTTTGACAGTTGCTCATAGTAAGGCTATGTACGCTTAATGGATCATTCCCTTTTTGGATATACATAGTATGGGATTTAACTAAGTTGATTCTTCGGAAATCTTGCTCCGTAGTGGTGCATAATATGTAAAGAGGGTGAAAGTGTGGGTCATTTATTTATTTATTACTCTATAGTATCACAGTTGTTGAGGTTGTTTAGGGAAGTCAAACTGAGTGGGGTAATTCCAGGGAGGGATGAAGATTTAGGGGGAAAAGTCAAAATTTGGTTCACTTTGGGTTTCTGTGTCTTATGAGTTTTGGAACATTCAGTTTTCTTCTCTTAATGCAGCTGTTTTCTGACAGTCTAATATGTGTATTGGTTTACATTAGTTACAAGGTAGAGTATTATCAGCTTTGTTGTTTTGTCTTCACTACAAACAAAGGGTGTACTTTATTGTGTTTTTAATAAATCTATAAAAATAAATAAACATAAAAAAAAAGACTAGAGTTGAGAGTTAATGCTGCTTTATTAAAAAGATAAAGACTACTTTGTAACACCAATACAATGACAAATGATTTAGCATTATCTCCAATATAACTCCTTAGATCCCTTAGTCAGTGAAAGGTAATTGGATGTAAGTAATGGATGAGAGGAAAAAAAAAAGCATCGACAAGCATATAGCAAACAGATGCAGAAGTCAATGAAAGGTAACAGAAAAGAAAGTCTGCTTTGTTGGCAGGATCACAGTAAGCACTCAAGCGTATCTGGTGCCAGTTGAAATATAATGATGGTAAAAGTATCACATATCTTTGCCATTGAAATACATCACTTGGGTAAGACTTATATCTAGTGGATGTATGTGCCTATTAATACAAGGGTTTTTACCTTAAAAGGCTGTAGGACTACCATCATCGTAAGCCAAGTCATATCAAGAAGAATTCAGCTTTCCTAGGCTTGCTTTAGCCAAATCAATTTGTTCTGCACAATACAAACAGTGAACAAGGAAAATTGCATCAATTCAGCTATTTATACCCAGAGACAAATACCAAAGATTTGATGCAAAACTTGTTACTTTGTTCAGATGTCGTTGCTTTCTGGATTGTTGTACGGAAAAACAAGTTCCCATTCTTCTGATAGACAGCCTGTGATCAAGAAGGAGCTGTATTTACATCGGTGTAGATTAACAAAGCACTCCAACAAAATAAGCTGATGAGAAGGGCAATTGGGCTTCTACTTGTAAAGAAAACGATAAAAAAAAATAAAAAAGACCACGGAAGAGAACTAATACTTGGAACATTGAAACGATGAAATGAAAACAATTTGAGCTTGCTGGCTTTCTAGAATTTAGAGTTAAAATTCAAAAGATAATGACAACACTGTAGACAAAATGTATTAGTTTAATGACTATTACTATTATTGTTATATTTACCTAGAATTTGCCATGAACAGAATCATACAACTTTGAAATGTGTAAAACAAAATTTGTGGAACTAACAAACATTTACTCTCAAAGAAAAGAAATTCTTAGCATTGATAATAGGCAGGGCAGAGTGGTTAACAAAAGTGTATTCCATATCAAATTTGCAACAATTACATAAACAATGCTAGAGATAAACCAAATGATCATCTTATTACTCCAATGCACAAACAAACAACTAAAAACTGAAAATAGATTTCAAATAGACTGGATGCTAAGGAAAACATGAATTTCTCAACTGAACCATGTAAACCTAAACCATCTAGGCTTATGGGAAGAACCCAAACAACCAAATTACCACAACCAACTTCACTTTTTGTTTCAAAACGAAGAACCCAATTCAGAAAATTCTACACGAACACGATTCAAGTACTCTTCAACTCAATTGAATGCAACAAAATGAAATATAACTCTTTGGTTTTTGTTTTGACATAAATAAAATATACCCGAGACGGTGAAAGAGCATTGAGCTCTGCAATTGCAACCTCGTGGCTCCGTATCTGCTTCATGAGACCGAGTTTGGGGTCTTCTGCAGCGGCACTACCGGTGTTTGCCTTAAACGATGACGTAGGAAGGCCTGCCATCTTTCAGTCTCTTTCGGTTTTATTTAGTCTTCACAGTCACTGGTTAGTCCTCAAAACTTGACGCTTCTATTTTATCACCTGGAAAAGAAAAATATATTGTGGAAAATTTAGCAATGCTACTCTCAATTGGTCGTGTTAATATCTTGAAAAAGCAAATTCATTTTCTCCTTTTCATTTTATAAAAATGTTCTTGAACAATTCAAAAGAACAATAGCTTACCATTCAATGATTGCCCAAGTTATGAACTTTTTTTTTTTGTGGGAATCAAGTTTCATTAATAGAAAGCTAATGACACGCAACAACAAACCAGGAAAAAAAAGAAAGAAACAAAGAAACAAAGAAAGTTAATGACAATTACATCACAGAGAAACTTAAAAAATTGAATTCTAACAAATGCAACCGAAAAAGCCCACTAAAATAATAAAACTCAAAATAAGTCAGAGTCCAAATTGGGGAAATACAATTTTGCCTCTGCACACATTTAGTACGTGCAATTAAATTGACAAGATTGGCAGAGATTTATATCCGGGATAGCCAGACCGATATCCATGTGGGAAACCTTCAAGCACGACAAAAAAAAAATGCAGCCAGAAATGATAAAAAAAACTTCAAAGTTCAGACAGTCTTGGTGATTGAATACTGGAGATTCAATTATGAAAATCCCGCACCTCCAAATTACAGATATGATATTATGTAGCGCAACAAAATCTTGTAAATGTCAGAAATTTCATTTCTTACCAAAATGAAAACATTACACAACTAAGCAAAGGCATAGGAGATTGCACCAAATGATGCAAACCCAGAAGGAAAATGGTATCAAATTAAAATGCATACCCAGAAGGTGAGGGTATCAGAAAAAATAATACTTCTCTCAGCATCAAATGGCCAAGACTAATTCCAAAACTTTACTGCCCACATCCAACTACATTTGGAACAAAAAAGCCATGAAACAAACAACACCAAAAATGATTATGGAAAAAATGAACTTCTGTTTAACCAGACTTCTTACATCAATGAAACTTCTGTTTTTTTCCAGGCAAAATAGCTTTTCGTATAAAATAAAAAACATCATTGTGTTGACATCAAACCCTAAGAGAGATTTGTCATTGAAAAAAAAAAAGCTTGATGAAGAGCGATTAGTCCATGGATACCAATCAATCAAACATCAAAACCCCACAAACTAGAAAGCAATACATCAACAAACCAAACTTACACCTAACATTGGTGACACAAACAGATCAGTGAAAGCATAAAAACCAAGTTATTTCACAAAAGCAAAGGCAGAAAATTTATTTCCGAAAACGAAATCCATCAAGCACACACCTTTAATTTGAAGCCTCTTCCACTGTCACTGACCAAATGGGTTTGCTTAGATTTGTTCAGGGACTCAATATTGACACCAGTTAAGAAATAAATGACCCAAAGAATTGATCTTTCACCGACCGAACCTCCTTAAACAAAGCACCAGCTAAAACGGGAAGGGCTCTGCCCAAAAGAAGAAGATTTCCTTCAAATGGTAGACAACCATGAAATGGGCTACTCTAGATTTGGCCGGCAACCATGCTTCAGCTCAGCAAACCCAATTAGAAAGAAAGAGATTTTATAGAGAGAAGTGACTTCCGTTTCATTTTCTTTTTTTGATAACACAGGGGGGAAAACCCCGTTTCTTTTTCGATGTAACAAAAACGACAGGCAGGTAGTGAAGTGCGAAGGCGTTTTTTCTACAGGGTCTGCGTCTCTCTGTTTGTGAGAGAGAGAGAGAGAGAGAGAGAGAGAGAGAGAGGCGCGTGAGAGACTTTGAGTTTTGTTTTTGTGCACACAACAAGATTGACCAATGAGGGTTTGTCAGAGTGGAAGAGGCTCTGGTTGCTTAAGTAAGAGGTCTCGGGTTCGAGTCTTTGTGGATGCAGAAAACTTTTTTGGGAGAGGTCCCCGCATATGCGCTCGACAGTACCTCAGAGGATTAGGCCTGGGCCATCTCTGGGGATACCTTAGGAAATCAAAAAAATTGACAAGATTGAGAGATATGACCTAATTTGAGATTGAAATGACGATGACTAAAATTGATTTCGAGCGAAACCTTAGTGACCAAAATTGTAATTAACCCAAAACATAAAGCCCACATAAAGACAAAAGGCCTCAAAACAGCAAATACCCATAATAGACAAAAGCCCACAAAATACAACACACCAAATTGAGTCAACAACAACCAAAGAGAAACCGGTAACCAACGAAAAATGGTGGTGGGCAAGGCACCAGGCTACAACAAGTACAACAAGCAACGCTACCATAATCTATTTGCACTTTAAGGGCATCTCAAAGTCCATAAGTGCCATTGAGGGAAACCGATGGGAGAGACATCTATGGATTCAAAGAGACGATAAGAGTGGTTGAGACCCGATGATGACATGCAACCTTCGGCGATGAGGAGAGAAAAAGCATAGCAAATACTTGTAAACACACCACCCGAAGAAAAAACTAATAATTTCCCCAAAAAAAGAAAAAACCAAGTTAACAGAAAAAAATAAATTAGAAAACGACTCTTCAAAAACAGAGCAGCACCCCAAAATGTGGAAGAGAAAGAAAAGGAAAGAGAAGCTGGAGGAAATAGGGAGGGACTAGGGCAAAAGAAAAAAAACACATGCCTGGCTCACCAAAGTGAGAGCAACAACCCTAAAGGGTGAAGGACTTGTCTTATTATAATTTGTTCATTAAACGGAAAAAAAAAAAAATCAATGTGTATTAGCTACTAATTTATTTTCTACCATTTTAATGATCTTGAACAATTTAAAGAAGAATAGTTAACAATTTTGCGCGTCAACTACCGTTGTTTTTAGCATACAAAAAAAACATTGTTATCTCATTAAGTGTGTCTATTCCTTAGCTCTTTTTCCCCTAAAAATAAACTTCTCTTTTTTTTTGGTTGGAAATCTTTTTTGTTTCATTTTATTGGATCATATAATATAATTACTATAACTATTATCACGTCTATGTTTGTCTTTTTCGTTATCACTCTCATTATTTTCATCTTTTTCATCTTACTCGTTTTCATATTGAAGATCATAAACATCCAACCAATACATCATGAACAAAAGAAAGTTGGACTATATTTGCATAATTTTGTTCATATACGATAAATGAACATATTGTAAATAAATAATCAAATTCAAATCTTAACTCAATATAAACAAAGTTTAACTTCATTCAGGCCGGAAATTTACAAGTACATACTCAAAATCATGGAAAACCTACAATTTACCAACTCTGTTAGCAAGATTGTCAAGAAAGTCGTTATTTGCCCACGTGGTGCCTACGTTTACAATTTTTAGAGGGCATTTTTGGCATCTCACTACAAGCTCATGTTTTTAGAATTTTCACGCCCATAACATTACATGTGGCACCCAAAACCAACCATAATTCCTAATTCCCAAATCCCAAATCAACATATTCTTAGACCTTAAGCCCTAAATCGACAAAAGTCGCGCCCTATGTTCCAAATTGCAGAGAGCGAAGACGACAATGTCTGCAAATTTGAAGTAGGCCCGTCTATTTGTCGTTGCCGCAATCAATGTTGTCTCACAACGTTGTGGACGACGACAAACCCGGGACAAGATTTTAGGGCTGCATCAATTATGAGATAATAAGAGGTTGTTCATTCTTTGAATGGTATGATCCACATGTATGCGAAAGGTCGAAGATTGTGATACGTGGGCTATTCAAAAGATTAAATAAAGAGGAAGAGGAAAATTAAAAATTGAAAATGGAGATTAGAGCTGCCTCGAAAGCATAAAGGAGTCTACAAGCAAGTCTACTAGGTTCGTGAATTATTGTGATTGTATTTTTGGGAATGCAAGTATTGGAATAGAGAGAGATTGGATCATCCAAGAATGTGAAACTAGCACTTTAATTTTAGGGATTGAATTTCAGGAGGTTTGGGTGATGTGTTTTGTGGCATTGATGGAGTCTTTTGGAGAATCAAATTGGTTTATATAGTCTGACTAGTCTATTTATATGAAAGTGATTTGTGTAATTTGAACTGTCAATTTGTATGAAAGTGGTTTATGTATGAAATGTTAGCCAATTTCCAAATGTGTAGACTGATTTTGCATTTTTGGCTCAAGTTGTATACATACTCATCCATTTCCAAATATGTAATTCACAAGACATAAATCCATTTCCACAATATCCTAATGGACATACACCTAAAAAAAACGCATATTAGCCAACTTTTGATATTAAATGGACATACACCTCACACACACCGACACAAATGGACCATCAATATCACGTTCTCACAAACCCAACCCAATGAAAAACTACTTCAATATATAAACTCTACTTCAATATATAAAATCAACTACAATTCAAAGCAAATAAAAAGTTACAACAACTAAATCACGGTCCTGTTTGGTTCATGGGAAAGGAGGCTTGGAGATGGGAAATCAAATACTTTCCCATGTTCGGTAAGTCCAAGCATGGGAAATGGTTGCCTGGCATATGGGAAAGTAGGGGGGAAAGTGAAGCCCTCCTCTCAACTTGGGTTTTGTTTTCCCTCCTCATGTGAAATCTCCCGGTTACTTTCCCGACATTACCAAATGTAGGAAATGAATTTTTCATTTCCCATCCCTTGGGAAATTACATAGGAAATTATTTCCCCTCAAATCCGTTCCGTGAACCAAACGGGGCCTAAGCATCTCGAATGAAACCAAAAAGCAAGAAAATAAACGGGGTTGTAGTGTAAAGCTAAGGAAATTACTTTAATGAGGAGCATGACTCCCACAACGATGAACACACAAAGCCATCTCAACGGACAATCCACACTTGATTTCCTCCTTTGTGGTCTTTGATGGATGTGATGTGGAGAATAGGTTTCAATTTGGGGATTAAGTTTTGTTTTGGGGATTAAGTTTTCGATTTTGGTTCATTTGTTTGGTTTGCAATTTGGGAATAAAACTTCGATTTGGGGATTAGTTTCCGATTAGGGTTGGTTTTTGAAAAATTGAGAGCCACGTGTAATATAGTGGGAGGGACAATTCTCCAAACATGAGCCCCCAATAAGATGCCAAAAATGCCCTCTAAAAATTGTACACATAGGCAAATAACGACTTTCCTGACGATCTCGCTAATGGAGTGGGTAAATTGTAGGGTTTCTGCGACTTTGTATGTATGTGTTAATTCTCCCAAAAATAGGTATGAACTTGAAAATGACCCTATAGGTTGGGGGGGGGTTTCTTTTGTAAAAAAATGAATTACTTAATTAACTAGTGCCTTTCTTATTGTGGTACAAAAACGTTATTGACAACAAATGTTTTTAACTTGCGTATAAACCATTGGACTGTATTGATGTCGTGCAATTAGTAGGTTCATTCATAAATGATTCTGGGTTAGCAATGTATTGTAACTTAACCAAGTTGAAGGAAGTCTTTAATATCGAGATGAATTAAATCGGTTGTGTATTTATGAGGTACTATGACGTTTTCATATTCAAAATCGCATGGGCCCTTAACAAAAACCTTAAAAATAAACAAATACTTAAAACTTTCTCCATCCAAGAGTTCTTTCCATTTCCCAGAGAAAATAAAAACTAATTCGGTACTACAAAGCACTGTGGCCGCACTCAACATGTATGCATTATTGGTCACTTTGCTTTTGGTGAGTCCATCCGGAATGATTTTTTCATGTTTTGGAATTCCAACCTTAGAGGCATTAAATTCAAAGACCTTGGATGAATATAAAAAACATATCTCCATTAAGTGCATTCGGGAAGTTGGTGCAAGTATTTTCGAAGGCAAGGCTAGTGTAACTGATGCTTGTTGTCATGATCTTGCATTTGTAGGCAAAACTTGCCATGATATTTTCTTCAACTTTGCTCTTGCGCCTAAACCCAATGTCGACAAATTTAGAGCCTTGGGGAAGAGCGAACAAGTTTGGAGTCCATGTGTTGCAATTACAGTTTCTCCTACATCTTCTATCACAATTCCAACCTTAGAGGTATTAAATTTGAAGATCTTGTATGAATGTATAAAACATATCTCCATTAAGTGCGCTCGGGAAGTTGGTGCAAGTATTTTCGAAGGCAGGGCTAGTGTAACTAATGCTTGTTGCCATGATCTTGTGTCTGTAGGCAAAACATGTCATGATCGATTCTTCAATTATGTTCTTGCGTCTAAACCCAATGTTGCCAAATTTAGCGCTTTGGTAAAGAGTGCACAAGTTTGGAGTCGATGTGTTGCAACTTGCAATTACAGTTTCCCCTAACTCTTCTGTCACTTAACTGGAGAACAAAATTGATCATAAATTGATGTAAGACAAGATATGGGTCATTTATGGTGGGAAATATTAATTAAAATAAAGTGGCTCAAAGTTGGAAGGAAATCGTGCAAGAGAGGAAAATTCTGGTTAAGCATCAATTATGGCACTTGGAAAAGAAGGAAGGTGTATCGTTGGGATTTTCAGGTTGCTTGATTTCTTGAGAAGATTTATATTATATTTATATTTTTTAGAATAAGTTATCAATCAAGATATTATTTTCCTGATATGATTTTAATTAGTTTTCTTATTAGTTAAGTTTTAGGAATATTCTGGAACCTAGGGTTCCCTATGGTTTTAGGATTTTTTTGGTTTTCTAATTAAGCCTACTCATGGCATTGTATTAATTAGTTTTATCATATTATTAATCAAATTTATAGATTTTATCTATTTTCTAGTGGATTTCAGTCGCTAATGAATTTCAGTTTATCTTTTCGAGTTTAGACATTTGTCGATCCGTAAACCCATACTTCCGTGCTACATCATAAATTATGTATGAGAGTGTAACATTTTAACTTAATTAATGTTGATTGAAGGGGAAAAAGAAGAGAAAAGATATTTCAATATGTGCATTTGCTATTAGTTTAATTTCTACCGTTACTTAGTGATCTTAAACAATTTAAAAGAAGAATAGTTAACAATTTTGCATTTCAACCAATTCCTCCATACCGTTGTTTTGACTATTAAAAATTGAGAGATTAACTAAAAAAATAGAGTTTTTAAGTGTGTTTATTCTTTAGCCGTTTTTTTTTCCTCAAAATAAACTTAGTCTTAAATCTTTTTTGTTTAATTTTATTGGATCATATAGTATAATTACTTCACTATTATCATGTCTATGTTTGTCATTTCCGTCCTCACCCTCATTATTTTCATCTTTTTCAACTTACTCGTTTTTACATTGAAGATTAGAAACACCCAATCAATTACTCGTCTTCAAAAACGTTTTCAAATTCATACAATTGCTCTCTTGGTGGTTAGTTATGCCAATTATTTTGTCAAATTGGGTGTCGTTTGCATCCATTTAATTTGGGGTTACACGACTATCACCAAAACCCAAAATTGGGGTCAATGCCTCTAAAATTTAGTCATGTATGTTGCACGTGATGGTAACTAATGAAAAATTGTGACAGATTCAACGTTGATCGTTTAGGGTAGCTGTTGGGTTTTCGCTAGTGTTGTCACATAGACAATTTTGAAACACATTCGAGATTTTCTTAGGAATAATGAGGACCCAAATTAAAACGCGGGGTGCAAGGTAACTCAAACGAATGCCGGGTTCAAACATAAAAACTCTTCGGAGGATTACCTTGACGCTTTAATTTATCGTTTTTGTTTTATAGTAACTTCAAAGAACATCAATGATCTTTCATAACTCAAACTAAATGACATATCAGCTACTAAAGGATCCATGAACCAACCTATCTGAACTGGAACCACAAAGATATCCACTCAAAATGAAAATTGCTTCAACAAACGAACAATTAACTAAATCAAAACACCCATAAAAAAATTTACATTACAAACCATTTCACTCCGGAAGAAGTCAAACACAACATGTAGTCCATATTTTACAATGCTCCCTTCCAATGCACTTAGCCTGCAAGTGTCTGTTCCAATCCTGTGTGAACACCAAAAGAAATGAGAGCATTAGAGAGAGCTTTTAGTTGGCTTAAAATCATGGAAGACGACGACGATGGATAGAGGAGAGAGTTGATAAACGTGTCTTAAATAATCAGATAAACTTATACAGGAGCCCTTAATTGTAGCTTTACCTGATTTCTTCATACTGCCAATTTTGGGTCCACTGTTCCTGCTGCATTGCCTTCTCCTGTAAGAACGTGGTCTGGATCCTGGAAAAGAAATTCACTTACTGGTTAAACCAAAAAGCAAAAGAGGGGTAAAATTAGGTCAGTGTGAAAATTACCTCCATTCCCCATTTGATGTAATCTGGGGACTCACAGGCCTTATATTCCTCAACCAGACTCTCAAGTATCTCTCTTGATTCGTCAAATTCCGAAAGGTCATTCTCCTGTCCACGTTTTATGTCATACTTATATGAGACACAAAAATTACAAACATCCCATAAAGTTGGAATACTCTAAAAGATTTCTCATCCATCACCAAGATGCTAACTGATTAAAACGAAAAGAAGGAAAAACAGGAGGCAAAAAGAAAGGCATGCTTCTTCGTTAATTAGTTAACTACATGGAATATGCATATGGCAACTGAAGCATATCAATTTGCACTCATTAAGTCAAAAACTTCTCGCCAAGCATTTTAATTGTTATTTTTTATTTTTAAAAAAATCCAAGACTGCATAGTGGCATCAAGAAATTGAGAAACCACATCTCAAGAAATACTAACAGTTGTAGGGATGGTAACTTACAGCAAACATTGGGAACTTCCGATAGTTGTCAAGAAAGGCTTGCTTCTTTCTTAACATCATATACTGGCTCAAACACTTACTGAAAAGGTGGCGAATACTAGTATGGCTTGCCAGCATAAGACCACTGACCTAAAAAGAAGCAACATACACAGATTCATTATTATAAAATAGGGTGTTATTTTAACTAAAAACATAAATCCGCAAAATTTTGCTCAAATTAACTTTCAAGTGCAAGTATAACAATGAAAGAGAGTTGACAGTGCAGACTTTCTACACTTGATTATCAAAATAAAAATCTGACAAAAGAGAGAATCTCAGATAAGAATTGGATCCCTACCCTATGGGCCGTTTGCACATATGGAGACTTTCTAGACAAAGCAACCTACACAGAAAAGCAGAAAGTAAAAGATCAAATATCCAGATAGCGTCCAAAAAATTAGATTGATCACAAATTTACTTTCTTGTATTGTGTTAAAACACCTGAATGCTTGCAGGGCCCCATTCAATAAAGTTAACGAGCTTTCTTTCACGTATCCTCTGCAAACTTTCATGAACCTGATTACATAGAAAAAGGCACAATAAACCACTGTAAAAACAAAAGAAAATAGTAGAAGAGGAACTAAGGTGCTTAACATTCTACAACAAAGAAATTCTGGGTCACATTTCCACAAAAATTCAAGACATTACTATTATAATAAGAGAATCTAGCAAACACTTAGCAGCTATATAGGATAATTGACACAATTTCATTTCAATATTTTCATCAATATAGATTTTGCTGGTTTGCAAAAACTGTAGGATTGCAATGCAAGTTACAATAATATTATTATTACAACCTGAGTAGGGTCAACTTCTCCTTGAATGATGTTTAATATTGAGATGTACTTCGCTTGACTAGCTTCTTTTGTTCGAGCATATGAGGAAACCATTATATTTTTTGTCTGCAAAATGAGAAAATGTTAGGGAATTGTTTAATTTTGCTTTGTAGAAGATTTATAAAAAAAAAAAAGGTAATCAAAGCTTTGTACCTGCAGAAGTCTTCTCATAACATCAAGTACAGTGGTTTTGCGAATCACATTGGCCTACCAAGAGGAGATATACATGAATCAAAAAGCTAAAATTATAGTTTAGAAGCATAAAATGAACATGTAATGTTTGCAACAATATTAGATGCCAAATCAATTCCCCTCTATTTAGACACTTGCTCAAGGCATGTGCCTTCACACACATAAGTTATCAACTGACACGCATGAGTGAATCATACCTGTCGCTCAACTGTGAGGGGTGTATACCCTGTCATTAGAAAATGGCATCTTGGTGTTGGAATTAAAGATGCAAGAAGACCAACCAAATCATTGTTCATGTACCCTGGATATCTCAGAGTGGTTGTGCTGGCAGACATTACAGTAGAAACCAAAGAATTTGTTTGAGCAAAGGTTGGATTTGTTAAATGAAGACGCTCAACAGCAATTCTATTCAAGGCGGTGTTATCAAGGACCACAACACAATCAGCATTAAGCGTTAGTCGTTTAAGCGTCAAAAGTGAGTTATAGGGCTGAACCACCACATCACTTGTTTCCATCTGGTTAGGAAATACACTGTATGTCTGAACCAGTTTTTTGCTGTATCGATCATTCAAAGTCTCCAACAGATAGGAACCCATGCCTGCATCATATGTTGTGAATATACTCAAAATATATTCAAGCAATAAAGTCCTTAAAGTACTTAAGAAGTCATAAAGAAGGGAACTTGTGTTATACTACAAAGCACACCACAGCCATTGAAGCTAGATTTTGCCTCAAATTTGACAAAATTTTGCCATTGAAGCACACCACATCATATGTAGTAGCTAATTCCCTATATGAATTATCACACTTCCAAATGAAGGTGGCTTTATATAGCACCGGCATAAATTATATGCTATCTAAAGTTAAAAAGATTGAAATGTTATATTTTACTTGTTTAACCCAGCATTGTAGTCAATAGGAAGTATTTTGACCAATCCAACCAGAAAAAGAGAGAAGAAAGTATTTGGACCAAATTCGTTATTTACAAGATGATTGGAAAATATAAAAATATAAACACTAAACAGAAGAAAAGAAACCTGAGCCTGTTCCTCCAGCAATAGAATGGCACAGAACAAATCCTTCAAGACTATCACTCCCATCAGCTTCTCTATCAATCATGTCCATTATGGCCTCTTCAACACCCTTTCCCTGAACAGAATTTACAACAACCCCATTTCACTTACATGGAAACTAAGCACAAAGCTTTGATATCATAAAATTAACAGTATCTACAGAGATTGTCTCTAAACACCTGACTACATACAAACCTGATCATATCCACTGGCCCAATTATTTCCTGCTCCACCTCCATGATCTGCAACAAAGATGTTTTCATGATTATAGAGATTTCGATATTCACTGTTTTGAATACCGTTAATTACTCTAGGCTCCAGATCGATCAGCAAAGCTCGCGGTATGTAGTGCTGATCATCAGCTTGATAGAAAAACACATCTTTCCGGTCACCACCCTGTAGATCAATCAAAAGATAATTACACATATGTCAAGAGCAGGACTGAAGAATAACTATTTTCAATATATACTTCTTGATCAGCACTTGATAATATTGCTATGTTGCCTACTGCCTGATGACCCTTACAACCACAATTCAGATAAATAATGCACAGCTCCTGATTGATTTCCTCAATTGAACCCAAAATTTTTAATTGTAATTGTTTATTATACTACCTGAGAACAAAATTCATCAATTGGGCGACTTTAAATTCATTAATTCGTCAATTCATAGCAGAACAAAATCATACTTAAACTAAGCCTAGCACGCTACTCGGCTCCATTTCCCCAACTTCAATTCCATTTCCTTTCCCAGACAAGAATTTTCTCAGTAACCAAACATAGAGACAAGCTCTTAAGTGAGTGAAGAACCACCTGAGTGGCAAAGTCCTCGAGAATTCCATCTTTGCTGATTCCATGCTCGAGGCAGAGCTGCTTCCAGAACTCCATGCCGATCTGGTTCCCGCATTGTCCGACCTGCAATGTGATTATCTCTCTCGGCATTTTCCCGCAGTTTCTCCGAAAAAAACCTAGGGTTTGTTTGGACCGATGGAAAACGAAAACGCAAAAAAGAAAAAGAAGAAAATGTGCGGAATACACAACGGCTGTAGTCTGAAGAATGCTAATGCGCGCTTTCGGTCCGGCCGGTTATTTCGCCGAAACCTGCCACAAAACCGAAGCCGCGACCATTAATTGTGAAGAGATGAAGATGGACAGATTGAAAGATTTAGAGAGTGAGAGAGAGATGTAACTCGAAATTGGGTGAAATTGGCGACTGGCAGAGTGGAAGAATGGCAGAGGAAGGAGGCAGAGAGGGAGTAGAGCTGAACTGAGACTGAATTTTTTTAAACACAATTTGTACCAGGGCTTCCCGGTTTGATTTCCCACTGGACTGGTTCGATAATTTTTTATTTATTTTAAATTTATCAACCTGGTCCAAGATTTCTGACAAAAAGAAAAACCTGGTCCAAGATTTTTAAAACCAAACCCATTTTTAACCAATTTAATATGGTTTCAGTCCGGCTTTCGGCCAAAATTACACTATATTTGATTTTGGCTAGTTGGTTAAGACAGTGTGCTCGCCTCACTTTGTAAATTCGACATCTCTCCCTATACATTAGAGTAGTTTAGAATATCGCCATTGTCAAAACAAAAATAATAAAAATTGAATCTAATTGGACCATGGTTTCGATTCAATTGATGTCTAGATTTTGGGTAGGATTGTCCACGCTAGGGCTGCTTATGTACGAATAGTTGGGTACACATGTTCTGAGCTTCATATCAAATGAGATACTTGTTGAATTTAGGATTCTTTGTTGGATAATAAAGGGATATCTTACCAACTTAGAACAAAATAGAGCATAATAATAATAATGATAATAATAATAAGGTTAAATTAAATTATATGTTTGCCTTGGGATAGGGGATCGTCATATGATTGAACGACCCGTATTTATTGGGTCACTAATTCTGTTTAGTAACGGAATTGATTTAACTTTCTGTTATGAGCATTTTAACTGAGGATAACCTTGTTGGGCTTATCATCTGTTTTCTCTGCTGTTGGGCTTTGTAAGGTGTGTAAGCCCAATCACGTGGGTGATGAGTGTAAACGGCGTTATACACAATTAGACTAAGAAATTGTGCTTTGCCGGCGTGTAGGCCCAATCACGTTGGTGACATGCATAAAATGACTGTTTTCCCCTTAGATTTGACGAAAAATATAACAAATTATGACGTTGGATCAACAGTGTGAGATAAAGTGAAGTTGAGAACTAATATTCGAGTTGGAGGACCAAAATCTAAATCGGTTATAAGTTCAAGGATCATTGCTCAAAAGGGGCTAAACTTGAAATGACCATTATACCCCTAAATTTAATAGATGATGTAATGAAGGACCAACAGTCCTAACGAAAGTGGAATTGAGGGACTACAATAGCCATGTTTAAAGTTCAAGGACCAAAAATGCGAATCGAGCACAAGTTCAAGTACTATTGCTCCTAAAAACCCTTACATTTATTTTTATTTTTTATTGGCTTTTTATCACAAATGACCCTTGACGTTTACGAAATTATCACGAATGCTCCTTGAGGTTTTTTTGTGACACTAATAGTCTTTAACGTTTGAGCTTTTTATCACAAATGGTCCCTACCGTTAGAAATTCTGTTAAGTGTCTTATGTGGAAGATAAGTGGAGCCCACATGTCCAATCACATCATGACATGTGGATTAAATAAATAAATAAAGATTTTTTTTTATTTTATGAAAATCCATTAAAAAAACATTTAGCCTCTCTCTCTCTCTCTCTCTCTCTCTCTCTCTCTCTCTCTCTCTCTCTACGGCTCTGCCCTCTCTCCACCCTGTGGATTCCAATTTACATCTGTTGGCATTGATTTTGGTGTGCTCATGTCCATTTGAACACAAGACTTTGATTCCAAAAGCTCCCCGACAACAGCATGGTTCTCTCTCTGAAGAATTATGCAAGGGAATTTAGTTTCAACGTTAAAACTATAGGCTTTACTTTATGTACGTAAATAAAAACCTAAAAACTAGAAATAAGAACACATTAACAATCAGAAAGTAACTCACACCAAATCCGAACAACAGCATCTAAAATTGAATCAAGAAGTTCTTTAGCCGTGGCCTGTGCTTTCCCCGCCGGAGCCATCTTTGTATGGTTGTATATAGGGTGGGCATAGGGTGGTTGGGTTGTAGAGGCAAGAAAAAAAACAGAGGGAGAGAGAGAGAGAGAGAGAGAGAGAGAGAGAGAGAGAGAGAGAGAGAGAGAGAGAGAGAGAGAGAGAGAGAGAGAGAGAGAGAGAGAGAGAGAGAGTGAGGCTAAATGTTTTTTAATGAATTTTTATCAACAAAAAAAATATTTATTTATTTAATCCACATGTCATGATGTGATTGGACATGTGGGCTCCACTTATCTTCCACATTAGACACTTAACAGAATTTCTAACGGCATGGACCATTTGTGATAAAAAGCCCAAACGTTAAGGACTATTAGTGTCACAAAAAAACCTCAAGGACCATTCGTGATAATTTCGTAAACGTCAAGGACCATTTGTGATAAAAAGCCTTTTTTATTTATCTCACACCTATGATTTTATATGAAAATTAAGTTGAGGTGCAAGCCTTAGCTACAAACACCATATATATGTTATGGCTATTAATATAGAATAATTATAGTCATAAATTTCGCAGCAATTTTTTTATTATAGAGAAAGGCGATAAATTACATTCATCCAAGCAAATTTTTTAGATTACCACGTAGACTCAAATTAGTTCTCTCTCCAAAGAATGAGAAAGCTCCATTAATTACATCTCCCATGTTTTGCTTGATTAAGCTGGGTACAAGCAATGACCAAAACTCCACCTCACATCACCTCAAGTGTTAGAAGTTAAATAAAAACGCGAGAAATACATGCAGTAAATAACTTGTACTTTAATGACTGGTAAATTAAAAAAAATAAGGAAAAATGATTAATCAAAAGTACAATCAACCCAAGCCCTTTCTTATCTAATGATCCTAAGAGGGTATCGTCAGCCTCCCATTGCTTGCGTTCAATTGTGTGAGATTTACCTCTTGAGGAAGAAGATGATACTCGATGCCAAGGTTTTGGAAAATCTTCTTCAATTCAAACACAAGTTCTGATCTTCGAGCACTCTTTTCTCCATAGTTTTGATGGTTCATGGTGTGTTGAACACATAGCGTCATTTTCATCTTGTCCACATTCTCAATCTCCTTCACTGTCACCGAGTGTTTTGGGTTCCAATACTTTGGCTTACTCTCAATGTATCTGCATGCACACATTCCATGCAACATTTTTACATTTAATCGTTTGGGAAAGTTTCAGTAGGAAGCACTTATGTTCATAAGCAATTTTTTAGAAGTACTTCTAGTAGAATAACGTCAAAATTTCTATTAAATATCCAAATGCTTCTCCATAAAGGACAAAAACACTTTTTAAGTTTTTCTACTAAACGCTATCAGAAGCGTTTTTGGTTGTCAGTAAGAGCTTTTAGTCTTTTCAGAAGCACTTCGAAACATACCTTACTTTATTAGTAGTAAATTTTATTTAAATATTCCAAGGTTATGTCGAGCCATTTAACAAGTGAATTATATATAATATGGAAGGTAGATGAGGAGATATGTTACTTACGATTGTATAGACTTCTTGAGTGCAGAAACATCATCGACTGGAGTAGAGACATCAATGGTGAAATCGACAGTGTCAGCCATGTCTGGACTTCTTCTGAAATTACTGATAGGCTTTGTAAGTAGCACAGAATTAGGGTAGTATATTTTCTCATTGTCGTATCGTAAGAAAACTGTTGATAAAATGTTCATCTCTTCTACAATCATCTGCAACATATAAATATAAGAACATTAGTTTCATCAGAAAGCAGCAAACAAACAATCGTCTAATGTAGTATTGTTAGGGTCACTTTCAACAAATGATTTGACAAAACTTTTTTGTCTCAAACAATAAAATGTGACACAATTTTTCTTTTATCCAAATACATTTAGGCTCACTTATTTGGGGCATTTAGATTTTATTTTGATAAAATAGTTTTTTTTAATCTAACATCATGGTTTATTTTAAAAAATCGTATTATTTAAGGATAATGATCTAGTTTTTTATTTATCATTTTTATAGAGTAAAATACGAAACGTATACAGTGAGACATATTAGACGGTTTAGATCATTGAAATGAAATTGGTAGTGGATATCCTATAAGGTGTTCCTTAATTGAAATGAAATTGGTAGTGGATATCCTATAAGGTGTTCCTTAATCGATGTGGAGTACTGTATATATAGTGGACATCATTGGTAAAGAAAATAATTGAGTATGTAATGTATCTGACCTGCACACCCTCGACCACACAACGATCACCGACATCAAATGGGTGCATCACGAACACAAAAATGATGGACTCGAAGATAGTTTTGCACATGTTTTGGAACATGAAGCCCACAAGCAGCAGTTGAGAGGTCACCACAAAGATCACCTTGGTTGTGGCCAAACCCATCACCAAAAGGCTCACCACACTTATGATCACAATCACGATTCCACTTGCCAACTTGTGGAGTTGATGCACTGCAGTCTTGGTATCATTCAAGGAGTGAGCCAATGCTTTGCGCTCAAAATAGGCATGCACCTTTGAAACCATCAAACATAGTGTGTCAAAAGATGATCGATGAATTAAGACATGCAAATTAAAGGGCCAAATACTAAATATGATGCAAATTATGTTCTACAAAAGGTGTTCTTGAGAGACGAACTCATAATTTCAAAATGGGGTGGACTAACCTTATGTAAAGGGGATTGACAATGGATCGTGTCGTGTCAGGATCATATACTGAGTTATGTTATGAAATATTCTTTCGGCCCATTAATTAAACTTTGCATAAGTTTGATCATATTATAGGATTGATGTTGTATCCACACAAAAAAGAAAAAGAGAAAAAAAGGATAGATGTTGTGACTCACCACCCAGTTTCTGAAGGAAGATTTTGTAATTCTTCCAGTTTCAATTGCTCCTTCGAAGAGAGGAAATGTGGTGTGAATTGCATCACTCCTCAAGAACCGTAGTAAATCTTCCTCCTCTATATATCTGTAACAAGGATACAGAAGAAAACTTGAGAATGGTATCGTTGAAGCCTGATAGGTCCCAGCTCTAATTGCTACCATGCACAATATAATATAAACAAAACTTCCAATTGCATGTACCCAAAAAAGAATACAAGTTATAATTTGAATCATTTGATGTATGTCGATAGTTATATGCTGAAAAACCAAAAACTACAAATATAAAAGTCACCACTAGTACCATTGCAACCCTAAACCCTAAGCCCGAGGGCAATGACGCCAGTGCTGACATCATTAATGTAAAAAAAATTGAAAAAAAATCTGAAAAATTCCAAAATATTTAGAAATATTTTTTATACATACCTAGCAATTTTTATTATTATTAATCTCATACATACCATAGCAAGAGGTGAAAAAGCGAAATAAAAAAGAGTAGGGCAATCACTATTCATGTGAATAGTGTCTGCCTGCCCTTGCCTTTTGCAATGATACCATTGTGGAAGTGCTCTTACATCTTACAAACCTTTTTCTCCATCCAAAACCACCAACCACCCTTGGGCCATCCTTAAAGCACTTTTCAAATAGCATTTTATGTTTCATATGGTATTGCAATACAATAAACAACAATATTCCAAAATTTCATTGATAAAAATGCTATACGTCCCAAAATTTAATTGCTTTTCCCTAAGGATGGAAGTGAACGCATATATGATGAAAGCGTTGCGAAACAAAATATATATGTGTGCAGTGACAGATCCACAGTGGGACAAAGAGCGTCACTTGACCTCTCGAAAACAAAGTTGCTCTAGGATACTTTCTTCATTTACTTAAAACCTTATGTAGTAAACCATACGTTTATCAATTGCATCATTGAACATGAGGACAAAAAGGAAAGAAAAGGTAATTAAAATAACAATTTACTTAGTATACACAAGAGAGTTTGCTAATTTTTATCAGATATATATATATATATATATATATATATATATATATATATATATATGTTTGTTTTAGGTCACAAAAATTTCAAGAAATGAAAGAAAAAGAGTATTTTACCCTCAATCTTCATGTGTGCTATTATATAGGGTGGGCAGGTGGTCCAGGCCGGTAGTGTCAGTGTGAGGGGGGTTTGGTTTCGTGCCAAGAAAATTACGTACGGCACAAACAAAATACAAATGGCCATAATCATAAAAGCACTATCTTCATCGTGGTCATGCTCATGGGCACATATACGTACTTTGGAATGATTGAATATATGCAGATGCAAGGACCGCCGTTGGTAATTATACTGAATCTTATGAAATACAGTGAGTGCCCTCTTATGTGTACCACTACATCCTGCAATCCCTTTTTATTTATATATTATTATTATTATTATTATATATTTTTTAAAATGAATTTTAACCATAATTGTTGATGAATTAAATATGTAAAGAAGCTCGAAATTAGGAGGCACTAAGATTGCTCAATATCATTACTCCTATTATAGTATTAATGTACTCATTAAGCATGTCTTAGGTATTGTTTTTGGCATATATGATATATCATATGCTACGTTTGACACAAAAACAAGAATTCATTTAATTTCTTTCTCATGTTGGAAGAGATCCTAAATTCGGATATTACTCGTTTCTTATCGATATAAACAGATGATCTAACATAAACACCTTGTAACTCAACTAGTTAAAGACACCCAATATCACTCGTATAGAATAAAACATGGTAATCATATGGTAGCTAGGAAGTATAAAAAAATTATTCTTTCTTTTGTTTTGGCCATAGTAACATATATTATTAATTATTGGGTGTGTTGGTAGATGACACTACTGATGCACCCACACCTGTCAGGCATGGAGTAGGAGTAAAAATTAAACGGGTCGAGGGTTCAAATTTGAAAATATAGTCCATGATATTAATCATGACAACTACTCATGGTAAGAATTTTTTAAAAAAAAAAAGTAATTCAGAAAAGAAAAAGTAAGAATGGAACCGACTTTTAGGATGCTAATGTATGATGAACCATCAGTGCACTTACTAACTTAATTAACATAAATTAATAGAAGGTTGGCATCATGATGATGCATACAGTATGGTTTTGTGAAAGCGATAGAAATTAATAAAAAAAAGTAGTGAAAGTGAGAAAAACTTACTTGGCACCAGGCTTGGCAACATTCTTGAATATCCTTTGAGCACTATTCCTGGCCTCCCATTCGCTTGTGATCTCCGACTCTGCATTTCCAAAATCATCTATGGTTCTTGAAATCGTCGACAGCCCCGAAGACCTCACATAGTTTACAAGCTTCTTCACGCTCCATGCCGTTGCCCTACTCGTCATGCTCAACCTTCTAAGCTTCTTCATGTCAATCCTCCTCGACTCGTAACCTTGCCTATTAGACCTCGACACGGCCTGAGACTTGTCCCTCAACCTCGCAGGCAATGACTTCGACGCCTGGAAAGGGCGTCGTGGAAGCTCCTCCCTCTCGTCCTCGTCTAGAGGTGGCCCGGAGAGGGCTTCCAAAATGTAGTGGTGGAAAACGCTCTCTTTCATGCGGTCAAAGAATGTAGATACATGAAATGAGGAGGCTAAGACTTTAACAAACAAGATCTTTAGCAACCATATTGTGGCTCCAATTAGCACAGCTATTAGAGCACGAAACACTTTCTTGAGGACCTTGCTGTGCTTGTGAACATCGGGGAACATGATCATCCAAGCAGCTAAAACTAGGCCTAACCAAGCACAGTTTTGGAAACTCCTCCTCAAACCAAACACAAAGTATAGTACCTTTTCTTTAAGCATGAAGTTTCTCTCTATAAGAAATACAAGAAACCCAACAACCCAACCAGAGACTAGGCGCCCACAAAACATAACCATGACCATTAGACACCATTTCCATATCTCCAAACCCCACTTCAATTTGTTTATGAGGAAATCTAGGGTTAGGGAGCATACCAAGCAAGTCATGATTATGAGAAACAAAGTCCATTCAATAACAGCTCGCTTGTTTATCTTTCTCTTCCTTTTCTTTCGGTGCTTTCCGTGTTTTCCATCTTCTTCGTCATCTTCTTCATTTTCGTACCAGTCTTCATCGTCATCGTCGTCTGTAGATGAGTTGTTGTTTTCATAAGGGTTTAAGGGTTGGAGTTCTTCGGATTCGAGAATCGTTCTTGGTGGCAAAGGTTGCTTAATCTCCTCGAACCGTGAGCGGGGCTTGGAGAAGTTTAGGCGTCTAAGAGTTTTCGTTCTTGATTGTGAGAGTGTAGTATTAGGATCTGCTTGGGGTGATTGTTTGAGTTTGGGGTTTGGTTGGTCTATGGTGACTACCACATGGTCTGTGTTGCCCTTCTGGACCTCCATGGCTTCCCTTCTACTCTCAAAGAAGCCAAAAAGAATGGAAGCATCTGAGGGGGAGAGAGAAAAATGAGCCAGGTTTGCCTCTCTAGGGGAACATATAGTATTATTTATTTAATTAAGAAGGGAGGAAACCATCAAGGATCCAACGAAGATTTTGCCCTCTCTCTCACTCTCTCTCTCTCTCTCCACATGTCCTATTCAACTTTAAGATTGGGATTCTCACGTTTTAGTTATGTGTCCTTACTTTACGTTCGTGGTGATGAGTTTTTCATGATTGTGATGTGTATAATACTATAAGTAAGCTATAAGTAATTGTCGTGAAACAAATTAATGTTAGGAAAGCTAAAGACACTAATTATGATGAGTCAAAATAATGAGGCAGTAGGGGCACCGCCCCTATAGAGGATGAATTGGGTTGCACAATCTAAAAGCAACAATCAAGTATTCGTGGTTGAATGTGACATGAAGAGGTTTAAAAGATTGTAACAAATGCCAAATATCTTCAACTGTAAATGGCATGATCCATGGAAGATGGATTCTTTTGGCTAAGAACCCATTACATTCTTAATAGTACTTTGGTCATTGTTTTTCTTTTTTTAGTGGTTTGAACAATTAAATGATTGTTGTTCGACGGGAAAAAAGACAGAAACATATCTTTCGCAGGTTGGAAATGCTTTTTGACATTCGACACCTCCAATATTAACCAGACAAAAAAGAAGGAGACGCGTTAGCGTCCACTGCCCACAACACTTTTTCACAATGGGCTGGAAAAACCAACACTAGAAAGTTCCCTAAGAGCACTTTCACCCCATTGTGCCCCATGGCAAAGAGCAAGGCAAGTATTAGTAATGCCTTTGAGTACCATCCTTAGGGAGGTCAGGGGTTTGAGTCTTGTAAAGAACCTCCTAGACTATTCACGTGATTAGTGACTGACCTAGTAATTTTTTGATGCATTCCCACCCATTGTCACAGCAATCACTATTTATATGAGATATGAGGGGAGGAATTTGTATGAATTTTGGTGTGGGAAGTGAAGAACATGGCTAGGTATTTATAGAAAAAAATTCTGAATTTTTTAAATAATTTTTTTGGTATTTAAATTGGCCAATGATGTCACACTCATGTCAGCATGCCCAGGCAAGTCTTGCCTTCGGGTTTGCCCAGTTTCGTAGGCCAACTGTTGCCATGACAACTTTTCCTTTGTGGAGGTCTTTTTGGAGCCTAGACCCCCTTTTGCTATGAAAAAAAGGGATAGGTGGAAGTGCAAGGACAAATGCGGGAAATGCTTTCTTTTAAGGTCATTAAAATTAGATACCCTATTGTTCCTGCTCATGTCAAAGTCGCTGTCTGATCGAGCGTGATGGGTTTTAAAGTGGTTCGTCTGTTATGTCGAAGTCATTGCCTTGATGTTGCTGAGTGCGCCTGGCTGATCAGTTTCATGTATTTTGTTTCAATGTCGTCCAAAGTGTACTATAATATAATTGCTAGAGTAGCTCACGGGCTTGCTCAATTTCCTTACACTTAGTTCGTATTGGAAAAAGGTTGAGAAAATCTTTTTCATTGTTGTCCGGCTCGTTCTTCTCTTAATCTGGATCAGGTATGAAATGCTTTAGAGCAGTGGTGTGTGGCAGCTAGTGAAGGGACCTCTCTAGTTATAGATACGCATTCCTCAACTGTCTTCCCCATCAAGAAATGTACATGAAGTAACAATAATATAGGTAAAAGGATTGCAAGTCCTAATCCACCTATAATCCACCTATGAATTATGCTGAAACACCATTTATTCAAAGACGACAAGTCTGGCTGCAGTTGAGCTCTAATTGACACCGAGCTCTCAATTGGTCGAATAATCATTAAGAACTTGTGGAGCTCAACTCTACCATATTCCTAAACAAGCCACTGTCAATACATGAAGAGAAATATCGAACTATCAGGACAACTCAAGTGTACAATACTTAAAAGCCCTTATAACCACACACATATTTACCTCAAAACCACATAAGCAGGGGCGGGGGCGGAGTTATATAGAATTGTAAGATTGGGGGGCCGAGGTAGAAAACACAAGTATATCAAATACATGTAAGTGTGTTCAAAACACATGTTTGAATTAAAATTTTCAAAGTTAGTCATGTCTAATTATTTTTAAAGGGACCATTAATTTAAATTACAAGTTATCTATTAGTAAGTTGTATATATTACATTATATAATATATGAGAGACGGTAATTGTTGCTTAGAACATCATAATTATCATGACAAGACGGTAATTGTTGGTTAAATTTTTTAAGACAATGACACCTTATTTGGGAACAACTTTTAAGATTCCTATGTTGCTTTGCGATGATTTGTAACATATCATATTTGTATTCTCAACATCCACCATAGTAGTGGCCTTTATGAGTATTTTGGTGTTTGAAGAAAAGGTACGTAGTGGTGCCCATTAAAATAAACAAAGGCAGGACTTGGGGCATAACTTCCTCAGATAGGCCCATATTCTAAGAAAGAATTGTAGGAAAATTAAGTGATATGCTATAATAATAATATTACAAAAGTACAGTAGACAAACATATATCTATATGAAATTAAAGAGTAAGTTTTTATAGGAACCTCAATTGAGTTGAGGTAGTGTTGGACACTCTGGTGCATATGGTTCATATGATATAAGGTCTCCTCTCTTTGGGAGAAAAAAGCACTGGCAGGAATAATAATTCTTAGAGACTATATGGTTCATATGATGTACTAGTCTTTTGGTTGACAATTGGTTTTTTTATTTTTTTTCTTTAGAATTAAAAAAGGTAATGGGTAGTTGTGTTTCATAAAAATAGGACTCATTAGTTATTATTTGATTTTTTTAATTATTTTTTTTATTAAATATGAAAAAGTAGAATTTACCATATTATTCTTATTTAAATAATAAATTCAATTCTTAATGTTTGCATTAACCAAGGGCATTTTCTGGTATTTTGAATGTTTCACAATTCTCTGCCTTTTGCTTTGTATTTACTGGCCCACCAATTGGTTTTTTTATTTAAAATTTTAATTTTATTTTAGAATTTAAAAAAATAATGGGTAGTTGTGTTCCAAAAAAATAGAACTCATTATCTGATTTTGCTTTTAATTTTATTTATTTATTAAATATTAAAAAGTAGAATTTACCATATTATCCTCATTTAATTAATAATTTTAATTCTTAATGTTTATATTAACAAATGGTAGTTTCTAGTATTTTGAATGTTTTACCATTCTCTGCCTTTTGTTTATATATATAGAAGATAAATGCATATAATAAATTGTATGAATTGACTGCAAAAGGACTAAAAGCTCATTCCAAAGAAGTGTGTCCTAATCTGGGTTGCAGACAGAGAAAATTCTAATATACTTCGAAGTATCAATACATCAAAGTTTTCAACGGTTAGACTTTAATGTTTTAATCCTGTGGTTGGGAATCAATGACCTGGAAACTTCGTAAGGCTGTTATGAACTTGTGAATATTAATCATGTGAGAGAGAGGCAAGGTCTAGAAGAAAAAAAACGAGGCGTGCACCATTTGGATCTCCTCCTTCGTCTGGGTCTCATTCATCTCCTCATAAACCCTAAACTAAATTTATCGACGATGTGAACGAAGAAGACGTTTTGAGACATTCAACCGCTTTCAAGTTTGGACATTTTCTGAATGTTTGCCAAGGGTAGAAGCGGTGACGTACTGACTTCGAAGGATGAAGGCGCCATACTGGAGTTTGAAGGATGGAGGCATCGAACCATTCGGAAGTAAGAGGTACAAATTGTAAGCATATCGTGTTATGAGTTATGTAATTGCATTGTACACCCCATGTGCAATAGCAGCATGACCTCATGCAATTACATGTTTAGATTACCCAATAGTTTGTTGACGCTATGAAATTGCTTCTTTGCATTTGTAATGTTAGGACATATTGTATAATTGTAGTTAGTAGATGAGTTATGGAATGCACTGGTGAGATGGTGAGGGGCTTAGAGGCATCAAATCTTGCTTCCATTAATAAAGGATATCTTGGTGGTTGTGAAGTGTCAAGTCACGATGCACAGGTAGTGGACAGTGGAAAAATGTCAACCGAACAATCGATAAGTCAAAGTAGACAGTATAATGGGCTTAATTGGAAGCAATTGAGGAAAAAAGATGTTATAGGGTTAGAGTTTAAAACGTTAGAGTTAGCAGAGGAATATTACTTAAGTTATGCAAAGGCTATTGGATTCAACGTAAAGAAAGATACATTGATTTATAATTAGGAAGGAAAATTAACAAGGAGACAATGGTGTTGCTCAAAGGCAGGTGTGAAAGTACAATGATCGACCAAATAGGGTGCAATCACCTAGGTGGTTGATAAGAGAGAATTATCTGTCTTTTTTGGCGGTGAATTATGACAAGAAACGTTAGGTTTACATCGTAAAAACCTTTGGACCAGATCACAGTCATGAATTAGCTACGCCATGCGAATTGCCTTATCTTCGATCGAATTGGGATGCTGGGAAGTCAGATTTAGCCCAAGCAATGGCAATGCGTAGAGTTTTGGTGTGACATGTCATACTTATGAGTATATAGTAGACCAAGCAGGCGGGTATTTGAACGTGGGCTTCCAAATAAAGGATCTATATAATTAGTTGGATGCATCACATAGGGGAAATCTTGTTGGACGACGACACTGACACTGCACTCGCCTACATGAAAGCAAAAGGGTCAGTGGATCCTGAACTTTTTTGTAAGTTCAGTGTGGATGAGGAGAATAGGCTTGCTAACTTGTTTTGGAAAGACTCCACTTTTCGATTATGTTGCCTTTGGAGACATCCTCATATTCAATAGCACATACAAAACCAATAAGTACGACAAGCATCTAGTGTTGTTTTTTAGTTCTAACAACCACTGAGCGAGTGTAATATTTGCTTGTGTTCTATTGCTTGACGAGACATTTGAAACGTACAAGTGGTTGTTAGAGTCATTCATACCTTTCATGAAAGGCAAGAAGTCTATATCAATTCAATACTAACGGATGGGGATGAGGCGAGGTGCAAAGCAATTGAGTATGTGTTGCCCATGTGTAATCATAGGTTGTGTGCATGACACGTGGCAATGAATGCATAAAATAACTTAAAGGATGAAGAATTGGTATGCGCATTTTAGCATGTCTTTAGGAACCAATTGCACTCAATGAGTTTGAAAGGAAATGAGAGTTTTTGAATGAAAAAGTTACTACACAAACAAAAGGAATGGCTTGAAATGATGTATGCAAAACGAGATGCGTAGGTGGAATCACGCCTTAGGCCCAAGTTTTTCAATGGCATGTGCAACGTGTGGAGTGTATGAACAAGTTTGTGAAAGATTACTTGAGGAAATGAGTTAATTTGTTTAAATGTATTCGGGCAATTGATAGGACCATGACACGTATGAGGAATACTATGGCGAATGATGCTTTCGACGCAAAATAGTCAAATAAAGTGCTTTACAATGATATTGAAAATTCTTGAGCAACATATTTTCCAAATTTAAACTCATAGGTGATTTTTATTGGTACGTAACAAGATCAATGCTTCAGCAACGCTCATCCATGAAAAAATAATTCATAATTTTGGAAGACAGTTGTATATTTTATTGAAATACGGTGAACCGCAAAGTAACTGGAGTTGTGTGTACCATGGTGGGGAAGATGTTCGAATAGAATGCAACTGTTACAAATATGAAAACGAAGGTATCCCATGTTGCCATTTGTTTTATGTGATGAAGTGGGAGCATGTTATAGAAATTCCCTCGTCACTCATAATGAAGTGATGGACAAAGAGTGTCAAAATGGACATTGGATATGCATTTATGTCAGAAAGTGGTAGCAAGGAGGTTGTAGAAACCGTGAGATACATAAGTTTAATTTGTATGGACAACAAAGTGTGTTTGTATGCATCGAAGAGTAGAGATGGGTATGGATTTTGAAGAATGAACTCATTCGATTGGAGGGAATATTAGAAGATTTATGGTAGAAAGAAGATGAGACGAGCCTTCAATTGGGTAGTCATGGGCAATTTCCTACAAATATTGTGAAAGATCCAACCTTAGCAGGCACAAAAGGCACCCAAGTACGAGCCAATAGAACATTCAAGCAATGAAAATGCATGTTGTGCCGCGGAAATGGACACATAAAGTGTTATTGCTCTCAAAGAAACATCCATCTGAGTGGAAATGAAGTCATGAATTTGTCTTATGGTAGTCAAAGCTATGAGTATAGTAAGTACATTGGGCCATCACAGGATATAAGCTACAACTATGCTAGTCAAACGATTTCACAATCAACATCTAACTGCTTTGGTGATTTTACCAGAAATGATGTCGAATATACTATAATCCCAAGTGGCTCTAGCTGCAACAGTGATGACGGTTTCTTATTTGGCACTCATGAACAACAATTGTCTAGTGATTCAATCTATAGTATTCAAAGTTATGGTTCTTTGTTTACATGGAAAAATCAACATTAGAGGTAGATGATGCATTGACGATGTATAATTCTATATCACAATCTATCTTTTTTAGACTTTGTATTAACATTTTTAAATAATGAGTATTTGCAGTTGTATGAAGTATGTAAATTAACTTGCTTGGAAGTATTTGCAATATTACAGACATGCAATTGCATGACTGGCCAATGGAAATACAAACGGTCTGTGTGCAAAAGTATTTGTTCACCTAGTTACATGAATTAATATGAAATTGCAAGAATAAAAATGGAATTGCATGGAAAGTTATGCAAATACAAATGGTCTGTGCGCAAAAATGGAAGCAAATTCAAAGATCCACATAAAGTAAATGTAAAATCACGAAATCCAAATTCAAACGTGTGCATGTGCTCAATTCAAAGATCAACATTAGAAAGATGAATTTAAGCAAATTCCATTATAGTCAAAATTAAAAGTGTGCTTGTGCTCACTTCAAACATCAGCATGAAATAGATGAATTTATAAGCACATCGCATTTAAGCCAAATTGAGAATGAGTTTTCATTTTGGCCATAACAAAATATAAATGGAGTATGAAATGCGAAAAAAAAAAAATTTCCAAACAATCCCACTCAATGTATAACCGAAAGGGATACAAGAAATGAGGACTTTTATTTGTTCTTCTGCCTCTTAGCTCCTAAGCAAGGAATCGATTCGTTTGTCTGGTGTTTTGGTTACTTAAGAGTAGGCTCCTCTATTGTCCATGTGTTTGTCCCATCCTCATCACTATACTCTCCAACTTCATAAAGCCCATTATCTTATTCATTTTTGTCTTCTCACTTTTCCTTTTATCCCTCTTCATCATCTTCCTCATCCTCTTCTTCTTGCTCGTCATCTTAATCTACTTCCTCTTCGCCATCTTCCCATTCAAGCATTGGTGCATTTCCCTTTCCAAGTGGGTCATGTTTCTTTTTTAATCATTGCTCCTACATATAATGTAACAACAAACATGAAAAACCTTTAACAAGCACTTGCGCGGCCACCTACAATGCCAATGCAATTCAAAGTTCGAATAAAAATAAACTATGATCAAAATCACAGTAAGTTATAAATCGAAGTACTTACGTGCATCACTTTAGTTAGCTCCTCTTGTTCCTCGTTTGCGTCGGTAAACTCATAATCACGAGGCATGGTCCTCAGTGGAACCTTGGGAACATAGGGTGGGCTCGTCAACAAGCTCTGAATGGGGACAAGCTCTCCCAAGTACCATGCACATCCAGCTGGTCCTCGAGGGAAACCGATGGGAAAGACATCTATGGATTCAAAGAGACTATGATGTTGGTTAAGACCCGATAATAACATGCAGCCTTCGACGATGAGGAGAGAAAAAGCATAGCAAATACTTGTAAACACACAACCCGAAGAAAAAACTAATGATTTCCCCTAAAAAAAGAAACAACCAAGTAAACAGAAAAAAAAAATTTAGAAAACGACTCTTAAAAAACAGAACAGCACCCTCAAATGTGGAAGAGAAAGAAAAGGAAAGAAAATGGGGAAGTTGGAGGAAATGGGGAGGGACTAGGGCAAAAGAAAAAACGAAAGAAAAGAAAGAAAAAAAACACAGACTTGGCTCACCAAAGAGAGAGCAACAACCCTAAAGGGTGAAGGACTTGTCTCATTATAATTTGTTCATTAAACCGAAAATATATATATATATATATATATATATACAGTTATTCTCTTATCCGGATGTCCGCACGTTATTATCGTGCGGATCCTATTGTAAACAGGCAGGAAAACAGAGAGGGGTAGTACAAAATACACTGCGTCCGCACGATAATAACGTCCGGATGTCCGCATAAGAGAATTTCTGTATATATATATATGTGCATTTGCTACTAATTTAATTTCTACCATTTTAATGATCTTGAACAATTTAAAGAAGAATAGTTAACAATTTTGCACGTCAACTACCGTTGTTTTTTGCATTAAAAAAAACATCATTATCTTATTAAGTGTCTATTCCTTAGCCCTTTTTTCCCCTCAAAATAAACTTTTTTTTTGTTGGAAATCTTTTTTGTTTATTTTTATTGGATTATTAGTATAATTACTATAACTATTATCATGTCTATGTTTGTCTTTTTCATTATCACTCTCATTATTTTCATCTTTTTCATCTTACTTGTTTTTATATTAAAGATCCTAAACATCCAACCAACACATCATGAACAAAAGAAAGCTGGACTATATTTGCATAATTTTGTTCATATACGATAAATGAACATATTGTAAATAAATAATCAAATTCAAATCTTAACTCAATATAAATAATCTTTCGCTTCATCCATGCCAAATATTTAAAAGTACATAGTCAAAATCGTGGAAAACCTACAATTTACCAACTCTGTTAGCGAGATTGTCAAGAAAGTTGTTATTTGCCCACATGGCGCCTACGTTTACAATTTTTAGAGGGCATTTTTGGCATCTCACTGTAGGCTCATGTTTTTAGAATTTTCACACAAATAACATTACACGTGGCACCCAAAACCAACCATAATTCCTAATTCCCAAATCCCAAATCAACATATTCTCAAACCTTAAGCCCTAAATCAACAAAAGTCGCGCCCTATGTTCCAAATTGCAGAGAGCGAAGACGACGATATCTGCAAATCCGAAGTGGGCTCGCCTATTTGTCTCTTGTGGAATCAATGTCGTCTGACAATGTCGTGGATTGACGACAACCCTGGGATAAGATTTTTGGGCTGCATCGATTATGAGATAATAAGAGGTTGCTCATTCTTTGAATGGTATGATTCACATGTATGAAAAAGGTCGAAGATTGTGATACGTGGGCTATTCAAAAGATTAAACGAAGAGGAAGAGGAAAATTAAAATTTGAAAATGGAGATTAGAGCTGCCTCGAAAGCACAAAGGAGTCTACGAGCAAGTCTACTAGGTTCGTGAATTATTGTGATTGTATTTTTGGGAATGCAAATATTGGAATAGGGAGAGATTGGATCATCCAAGAATGTGAAACTAGCACTTTAATTTTAGGGATTGAATTTTAGGAGGTTTGGGTGGTGTTTTTTGTGGCATTGATGGAGTTTTTTGGAGAATCAAATCGGTTTATGTAGTATGACGAGTCTATTTATATGAAAGTGATTTGTGTAATCTGAACTGTCCATTTGTATGAAAGTGGTTTATGTATGAAATGTTAGCCAATTTCCAAATGTGTAGATTGATTTTGCATTTGTGGCTCAAGTTGTATACATTCTCATCCATTTCCAAATATGTAGTTCACAAGACATAAATCCATTTCCACAATACCTAATGGACATACACCTAAAAAAATCAAACACATATTAGCCTACTTTTGATATTAAATGGACATACATCTCACACATATCGACACAAATGAACCATCAATATCATGTTCTCACAAACCCAACAACAAACAACTTCAATATATAAACTCAACTATAGTTCAAAGAAAATAAAAAGTTACAACAACTAAACCCTAATAAGTCTCTCAAATGAAACCAAAAAGCACGAAAATAAACGGAGTTGTAGTGTAAAGCTAAGAACATTACTTTAATGAGGAGCACAACTCCCACAACGATGAACACCCAAAGCCATCTCAACGACTCCCACATTTACTCTCAAAGAAAAGAAATTCTTAGTATTGATGATAGGCATGGCAAAGTGGTTTACAAAAGTGTATTCCATATCAAAGTTGCAACAATTACATACACAATGCTAGAGATAAAACAAATGATCATCTTATTACTGCAATGCACAAACAAACAACTAAAATCTGAAATATATTTCAAATAGATTTCGGTTTTTAGTTTTTGTTTTCACTTTTGTTACGCCTCCCTCCCATCCTCTTCTCTTATCCTTGCTCTCAATCTCACACTCACTCCCATTCTCACTATCATTTTCCTCTATACTCTAACACAAAAAATGAAAACCAAAAATTAAGATTGAAATAGTTATCAAACGGGCCCTAAAAGACTAGATGCTAAGGAAAACATGAATTTCTCAACTGAACCATGTAAACATGAATTTCTCAACTGAACCATGAATTTATCACCCGGAAAAGAAACATATATTGTGGAAAATTCAGTAAAGCCAACTCTTAATAGGTTGTGTTAATATCTTGAAAAAACAAATTCATTTTCTCCTTTTCATGTTATAAAAATGTTCTTGATCAATTCAAAAGAACAATAGCTATACCAATAATTGCGTAAGTTATGAACTTTTATTTTTTGTGCGAATCAAGTTTCATTAATAGAAGGACACGCAACAACAAACAAAAAAAGAAAAAGAAAGCCAATGACAATTACATCGTAAAGAAAAAGCCCACTCAAATAATAAAACTTGAAATAAGCCAAAGTTGTAAAGTGTTGGCCAAAGTGGTGACTCCATACGAGAGCAGGGATTGAATCCTTGACCTCTCTTAAGGAATGAGAGTGCCGAACCACTCACACCAACCACCTTGGCCAAAGTTTTATTTTTATTTTATATTTTTTCTTCTTCGCTGTTTATTGTCATATATCCTTTTTCATGCAACTTGATTTTATCCAACCCTATTATTTGGCAAGATTTTCGTAGAAGATGCTAAGGGGGGAGGGGGGGCCTTGGCTGCACTAATTAAGGATGGGATGACATTGACCTCTTGATCTATTTTAATCCTAATGATTTACCCCTGATGACTTAGCTGTTGGCTCGTTATGCGTTAACAAAAGAAAAGAAACTTCAATTTCAAAAAATGGCTCAAAGACTAAAGTAATGAAATGTAAGATTGATTGGACCAAAAAAAAAAAAGAGCAAAATATAGGAGGGAACACAGCACAACTTTTAAAATAGAGTTGAAACCAACAGTTGAAGTAAAACTCTAAACCTCCATGTTAAAATTGAAATAGTAGCAACACATTTTTTTCTATCTCTATCCGGATAATATACAAAGGTTTGATTTCTCTTACTGAAAATTCATAATACAGCCTCCTGAATATGCTAGCACATGAGAAATTCGGATGCTAGGCTGACCACGGTTTCATTCAGATTGACTAAAGTCCAAGCATATTAATGTAACTATTACAGACGTTAAAGAAAATAGTTGCTAGTTGTCGACTTCGGTAAACTCCCAATCATTGATGAAGGATAAAATATGAACCCTAATGTCAGATATTCTGGACAGCCTGAACCTGGTTTGCGGCTCAACCTGCAAATCATTCTACTATATGCAAGAAGAGAATGGAAAATGAACTCTGACTTCTATCAAACTTGTTTTCCAAGTCTTAGAGTGGACAATGGGCAGATGGGTAAATGTAAACCTATTAATTTGGTTTATTTCCTTGTAGATACATGCAGGTGAAATAGGTGCAGATCATCAGGCTCGGTAGGAAACTTATTAATTTGGATATGGTAATATATATTTGATTTGGCTCCTTTGTTTATTTGAATTTTTATTAATAAAGGTATGGTGAAATGATTGTCAGTTAAATCTCTGTCTTTTATATAGAGTGGAGTTTGGACATGATTTTTCATTTATGATGCTATTGGGATGCTTAAATAGAATTTACTTAGTTATGAAGATACTGGAATTTCGCCTGACATAACATATTCAAACCTCATGAGACAACTTTACTCTACTTATTTGCTCTTGTCAAGAATTATTAAACTAACACATTTGTGAAGAAATTTGGGATTTGAGTTCTGTATATTGGACTGGATGACATATATCTTGCATATTATTGTACTCTGCCATATCATCCTTCCTTATTGTGTTTTGCAAATGTACTTGACTTATCCTTACTGCCGTAACCCTCTCTCTCTCACTCTCCCTTGCTCATTGGCTCCCACATCTTAGCACAAACAAACGGGTAAGTAAAGTGTCTATCTTTTTCAGGTTTTTTGCTTTAAATCTCACTCATAAGAAAACAGACAATATAATTACTATAGTAGATTATGAGACTTTCATAAATTATTCCTCAGGTTATTTGATGCATTTTGAGCAGCATGTCAGTTAAATGGTACAAAATTATTAAAGAGGATTGTTAGAAAGTATGCTACTAAATTATGTTCTTTAAAGGTATCCGAGCAATAATAGATACTCATGTTACTAAAGTATTGTGTCAAATGACACCATAAAATTCAAATCATATTAGCCCCCAAAAGTAATCTCATTCGGGAAATTGACAACACCCAGTAAAAGACAATATGACATATACTATTCAAGAACAATTGGTGCATCTATATTATCACCATCAAGCTTGTCTAGAAATTCAGATGGGATGTCACCTCTAAGAATTTGGACTCTGAATACTAGCCTAGTACTGCTACACTCCAGTTGTTCGAACACACATGCATCTCCAACCTGTTGTCAATGGCAAACGCTCTCCAATTATTAAACCTTTTATGACTGGATGATCAATGATATATCATCTCTCAATTATTGCCCCAAAATGTGAGAACCATAGGGATTGAACAGGAAGGTAGTGTTGCATTAAATTTTCTTGGGACCACCTGCTCAAACAAATGATTATTTCAACAAATTAAACTGATTAAAGTTTGTTGTCTTGTGCCTTATTCTAGTAGTTATCGGTGCGGGTCTTATGGGGTTGTTCGTAGACTCTCTATAAGTGGACGGTGAATCATAAGGTAGAAGGGGATTCGAACGATGTCATCTCTTCTTGAGTATGGGAATATCACACTATTCGGTACTCATGGATCCAGCCCTACACCAGCAGCACCATGAATACCAAGTGCTCCACGTGTCCTCATCAGCTACCCTAAATGTGAATTTCTGAATCGTCTCACATATTATTCATTTGTGTCTTATCCATATTGTGATACTAATTAGGCACATGATGCTTATGTTCTTTAATTAGCTAGTGTTTGGTTGCATAACAAAAAAAGATGTTACTATTAGGATGAATACTGAGACTTATTGCACTAAATTTCATGTCTCATTGTTAGAACAATTTGTGAAAGTAGTTATGCTCCATAAAAATAGGACACATCGTCTTATTTTGTTTTTTATTTTAAAGTAGTTGTGGTTATATGCGCCTATTCAGCATGTTGGTCGCTATGTTGAAGATCAGTACTCAATTTGTTATGATAAGTATAATCTTACCCTTGAAGATTGGTTACAAAATGTCAAAATTATTTAATTATTAATGAAGATGGTAAGGACAAGGTCGATTTAATGGTTGGTTATGAGTGTTTTTGTGATTTGTGGTGCAAACAAGTTCAGTTAGTATTGCTTCCTTATGTTATATCAATTTTATGTAATTTTTTTATTATTATTATTATAGAACATCTGATTTATGTATTATTCTTACAAATGTTAGGAATTTGATTAGTGACATAACATGCATACACAAACTGAGAATGTTTTGTGGAAATTTGAAGCACTTGTCTAGTTTTGTGTTCATTGACAGCCAAGTTAAACTTGTGAATGTTGGATTCCAATTAAGCAACCATGACCAAAGCAAGCATCTTGGTAAACAGAGACACGATTTTCACGATTTTCGAGTGATGTTGACTTCTGTATTCAATACGCTGCTAGGAGTGGGAAAAGGAATACTAAGCTTGATGCCACATTTAAATGTTGGGATGAAATGTTTATGTTTCAGAATTTTATTGGTATTATCCTTTCTTGAGTATTTAGGGTAAGTCTATCTTGATATAAGGTTAGTAAAAAATTAGATAATATAATTTGGATGTTATTTTATTTTTAATGTGTAAAACTATGTAGCAGTGATATAACCTTCATTTTCTTAAATACTCAAATTATAATCCAAATTATGATATTACTATTATGATGAACACTCGCACTTATTGCACTTAATTTCATGTCTAGTTGTTAGAATAATTTTTGAAAGTAGTTAAAATAGTTTTATGGTTATGGTATGTTTGCCAAATTATGATATGAGTATTAGGATATAAATCCAATCAAATAATTGGAGATATGGGTATGTTGGGCATGTTATTAGCCTTTTATTTTATGTACAACAATCAGATTTTAAATTTATATCGTATATGAATTTCTTGTAATAGTGAAGTGTCCAATAATTAATTAGCATAATATTTTATGGTTTTTATGTTTTGTTTCTAATTTTTTGATTATTTACATTTATTGTTTAATCATGTGTGGTGCTGCAGCCGAATCTGATTTTCGAAGTGGCTGTGGCACCCACTATATCACTACCAACAAGCAAGATCCAGTTTTTTGTCTTGTGCCTTGTTCTAGCAGCTATTGGCTTGCGACTTCTATGGTTGTTCCCAGACTCTCTATAATGGATGGCGAATCATAAGGTATGAGGAGATTCTAACGACGTCATCACCTCTTGAGTATGGGAATATCACACCATATGGTACTCAATGATCCAGCTCTACACCAACAGCACCTCGAATGCCAAGTGCTCCACGTGTCCTCATCAACTGCCCTGAATGTGGATTTTCGAATTGTCCCACATACTATTTCTTTATGTCTTGTCCATATTGTGGCAAGACTTGCACATATGATGAACTAGTGTTTGGTTCCATAACCAAATTATGATATTACAATTAGGATGAATACTCAAGCCTATTACACTTAATTTCAGGCCTAGTTGTTATGATGTCACTATTAGTATTTAAACTATTGATTTAAATCCAATCAAATTTTTGGAGAAATGGGCATATTGGTCCTGTTATGTTTTTTGTTTTTATGGACCAATTTTCAGTCAGTTTTTAAATTTAATTACAGTCTATGAATTTCTTGTTTTAGTCAAGTATCCAAATAATTAACTAGCATGAGATTTTATGATTTTATGTTTTGTTACTCAGGTATTGATTAATTATATTATTGTTTGATCATGTGGTGCAGCCAAATCTGATTTTTGAAGTGGCATGCCTTATATCATTGCCTTACGCTCATTTAAACCAACTTTCAAATAATATTTATTCTATCCACCACCTATCGAATCGAGTGAGGCATTGTTGATTAATTTGAATGAGTTCCAATGTTCATTCTTGCTACTAAGTAAACTCTGCTTGCTCCTATCACTGCATTAGGACCCACTAAGCTGTATTATTGGTATAATTAATTAATCATGTAACTAAAAATAAGATATGAAAGTAAACATTTCAAGCATATTCAGAGCATGACAGTATGACAATTTGCAGCCGATATGCCCTTATCAAGGTTCTGGCCGGCTAAAAGAAAATTGTCACTTGGCCGACAAATGTTTTTTAGGTGGCCACCCTTATAGAGCTCAAAGCATGAGTACGAGGCATAAAGTGAAAGAGGACACCGCACCCAAGGGTGGACCTAAGCTTAGGCTGGAGTGGGCTTCAGCCTAGGGGAAGATTTATAAAGTATTGAACATGGTTTAAATGTTATAAGCTTTATTTGTACTCTAATAAATATTAGCTCACTCCTAAAGCATATAGGAATTAATAACATCAATCCAAACCTATATAAATATAAATTCGCTGGAAAAATCATTGTAAGTGCTTCAAATTGCCTATTTGCTCAACTGGTGTGCAGATTACCTTATTTCCATTTTCAACATTTAAGTAAATGTCTTTGTCCTTTTACTTTAATTTATTTTTATATTACTCCATTTACTTAAGTTTACAATGTAAATAAGGAAGTACCCCCCATTTGGATTCAAATAAAAATACTAGAAAATCAAATTCTCACCAAATCAAAATATGAAAAATCGGTTTTAGTGCAAAATACGATTTAGGCTAAAAATGATAGCTCATTAAGTCAATATATACTTCATATTAAAATCCCATAAAATCAAGGTTTCTTATTTGATGTGTAAGGAATAAAAGCCGCCAAAAATTATCTTGAGAAAATGAGTATTCCGAAAAACCATTTTTCATACTTAGTCAATATTGCACCTCTGCTAAAAAATTTCTGGGTCCGCCAGTGGCTACACCCACAAAGAGCAAACATAAAAAAAATTTATTCTAGCCACCCAAAACGCCATATTTGAATCTTGAGAGCCAAGAGGAAATAGCTCTCCTCCTCTAAAAAATTTACCAACCTATCTTCAGTAGGTTCTTCAATCTTGGTAAGTTTTTTTATTTTATATATATTCAATTTCCAATTTTAATTGTTGTTGTTAAGTTTTTATGATTTAGGGTTAGGGTGAAAACTTTTGGAGACTGTTGATATATATTTTATTTTTGCAACTTGAATTATTAATTAGCATATATGATTTTTTAAAGTTGGGCAATGTATTTGATTTGGTATTTATTTATATTTTGTACATCTTTATGTTATACTTGCTTGTAATGTGGCCATGTTTGATTTATAAAATTTTATTTATATTTTTGTTTCAAGAGAAAAAAAAAGGCTTATAATATATCTCCTCTATAAAAAAAATATATATATTTAGCCTACCCCTATAAAAATTCCTGGGTCCGCCATTGACCGCACCGACTCACAATCCAAAACGTTTTACTAAAAAGATTGTCATAGGGCACTTAGGAAAAAAGGAGAAAAAAGAAGAAGAAAATGATTAAAACTTTAAGAAAAAACACACAAAACCAAACCCTAAACCTTTCTTCTCCTCTCCTCTCCACTTCCTTTTATCTTATCATAATCATGGCCGCTCCTCTTCTCAAACTTGTTTATTAATTACCCCCATTCACTTTCTCGATTTTTCGCTTCCTCTTCAGATTTACTATTGATAGGTTAGTCCAAATATATTATTTGACATTTCCACATATTGGGAAAAAAAAAAAATCTGAACCAAATCCTTCATGAAGGAAAGAGTACCACTCATGCTATGAATAACCCATATAAATTAAGCAACAAATATTAGTATATGTACAAGTCTTGCCACAATATAGACAAAACACATATGCATGACAATTGAGATATCCACATCGAGGGCAGCTTAGGACACGTGGAGGACTTGGGATTAGAGGTGTTTTGGTGTTGACATAGGTCCATGAGTAGCAGATGGTGAGGGTGCGATATTCCCAAAATCCACAGGAAACAGCGTCCTTAGAATCTGCAACATCCTGACACAATTTTAATCGTTATAAATTTATTTAATTATGAAATTACAATTTTGCCCTTTGAGTAGGGTTATTTTGGTCACTTTTTAATCCAGAAGGATGTTGGGGAAATGGATGGCAGCATGACGTAGATCGCGTCGAGATGAGTCTGTAGACACATAGTGTGCTCAAATCAGAGTTGTAACGAAAAAGTTACGATCAATAGAAGCATAATGGCACGATCGTAAATATTTCGAAGTGGGTTTTTAAAAAATCTGATTTCCTCTTCTCTCTCTCTCTCTGAGCGATCACTCCCCCTTGTGACGGGTAGCTACAGCAGGCCAATTCTTTGGTCGACCACCAAATCTCATGAGACCGGTACCAAAACGTCAAGCTCACTTCCCTCTTCCTGCCCCACCCCACCTCCAACGAAGGCCGTCGCTCCAGTCGCTTGAAAAAGGCCAAAACTGACAGGTTTTTCTCAAAATTTTCCGACATTCATTCTGGCGATTCCGGCCACCAATTTCTTCGATCTATGTATGCTTTTTCATCCTCTCAATGTGTTTTAGTTGATGGTTGGGTTGATTAGGATCGATTAGGATCGATTTTTGCGTTTTGGAACTCGATTTATCACTTAAAGTTTGGCCGGTTTTCGGCTCATGTTTCCGGCAAGTTCCGGTCACTTTTTGGCCATGGTCTAAGAACAAAAGTTGCTCCACTCATTGTCCTGGTCATGTAGGTATAGGCATTGTTGGGTGTTTCGTGAATTTTCCGATCGTCGGAATTTCTCAAGACACCCACGCGCTTCGGGAGCGTAGGCCCTGTTTGGGTGACCCATTTGGTCCTAAAATGATCCCCATGTCATCCCGAGCACAACGGTATTCTCGGATTTGAATTTGGTTATTGTTTGACCATCAATCGGATTACACATATTAGGTGTTATCCGGGTTGGATATGTTCGGACCGTTGGATCCACTGCATTTCAAAATATGTTGATCTAGATAACTCTAGGATCGTGTAAGAATTTGCGGATCGTGAATCGGAGTCCCGGATGTTTCAATTCAATGATTCAAAAATTAGGTTAAACAGTAACCGTCCGATCGGGCGATCGCGAGCAATCCGACTGGTTGATTCAGACCAAACTTGTAGGACATGTATAATAAACCTTGTTAAACAAATATGAACTTTCAGATTGGAAATCGAAGGTCGTGGGCCCCGCAGGCCCGGTTGACCAGAAACGAGAAGTTTGACCGTTGACCACAGGTCCTTTGAGACCGTCTCATCCTTTGTAAAAGTACTTAGATTTGCATTCACAGAATGAGATTACCATTGAGAGTCATGATGCTGCTATAGATGCTTTGCTCATGGGCGCAGAGTGCTATGTCAATCCATTTTTTATGATGTATTTTAGAGGAAATCCAAAGTAAATGAAGGAGATAAACGTCAGTGGGATTAGGACTCCACAAAATCATGAAATTGGGATGCGAATGATCTCTGGAAAGTCTAAGAATGACCTAGAAACAATATTTCTTCTTGAAAGGAAAAGAGACAAAATTGTTCTTCAAATTCTGCTCGAGGCTGCGGAGTTAGACAGAGAGTATCGAGAAAAGGTTTCAGATGGAGGACTTAGTCCGTACTACACCAGGATTTGATGAACAAGTCATTAGGTTGTCTCCGCTTGATGTACAATCTGCCGATGCCATCACCTTGGTTCGACAAAATCAAGCTTTGTTGCGCTGCTTTCTGATTCAACGATTGCGAAGGGAGCAGCACTTGATGCATGAAATTCTTATGCAGTGTATGATATTCTTGTTGAATTCTGCGACTAAGATATACTGTGCTCCAGAACATGTGATTGACATTGCATTAGGATCCGCTGAGTACTTAAATGGGATGCTAAGATCCCTGTATTATCAGTTCAAAGAAAACAATCTGCAGTTGGTGCCGGAAACATTACATGGGATACAACGACGGTGGATACTGCTTCAAAGATTGGTAATTTCTTCAAGCGGTGGCGATGAGGAAACAGGCTTTGCAATCAATAAAAATGGTTTCCGTTATGGAAATCTGATTCCACCTTCAGCCTGGATGCAGAGGATTTCCACTTTTTCTAGATGCACATCCCCTCTTGTTCTTTCTTGGTTGGATGGCAGTATCTCGTAATGCAAGACAGTACATGAAGGACCAGCTTTTACTTGCTTCTGATCTACCACAGGTGACATCTCTATTGTTTACATTTGCAGATGAACTTTCTGTTGTAGATAATGTTGTCAGTCGAAAATATGAAGAATCAGGGGGCAAAATTGTTTCTGCATCCATTAAAGAATTTGAAGTTGCTGATCAGCAGCATCATTCAGGACCAATCTTTTCGTGTCATTTACCCTGATCTCTTTAAGTTCTTTCCTAATATGAAAAAGCAATTTGAAGCGTTTGGAGGAACCATTTTGGAGGCTGTCGGGTAGCAGTTGAGGTCTCTTCCTTCCAGTATGGTGCCTGATATTTTGTGTTGGTTCTCTGTTTTGTGTTCATGGCCATTTCTACATACAGAGCAGCTTTCTGCTCGAAATAGTTCTGACCATTTGAAAGGCTATGTTTCAAAGAATGCCAAAGCAATCATCCTCTATACACTTGAAGCCATTGTAACCGAGCACATGGAAGCAATGGTACCTGAGATACCTAGAGTGGTGAAAGTGCTGTCATGTCTTTGTAGGGCATCTTACTGGCGATGTGTCATTTCTTGATTCTGTATTTTCTTTGTTGAAACCAATCATTTCATATTCTTTATGTAAGGAGTCTGATGAGGAAAGGTTATTGGTAGATGATTCATGTGTTAATTTTGAGTCATTATGCTTTGATGAGCTTTTCACTAACATCAGACAGGGTGCTAACCAAGATAATTCTAGAGAAAAAGTATACAACAGAGGATTGACAATTTTCATTTTGGCGTCTGTTTTTCCTGATTTATCTGCTCAGAGGAGGAGGGAAATGCTGCAGTCCTTAATTTTTTGGGCCGATTTTACTGCCTTTGAGCCAACTTCTTCTTTCCACAATTACCTTTGTGCATTCTTTGCAGTTCTTTGGTGCCATCCCACTGGAGCTGCCCACTGAGGGACAACATGAAAGTGGACTGGAGTCACATTCATGGTTCCTTAGTGATGTCTACCGCAGTTCAAGTCAAGATAAGGCCTCCGAGAAGTTAGAAGGTAACAATGTTGGTGCTGATATTGTGAATAAAAAGGTTTATCAAAACACTTGGAGGTTCTTATTGGTAAGCTTTAGTCCACGACTGAGCTATGTTGGAATCTTCATCATCAACTATCTAAGAAGATGACTATTACATCAACAGAGTGTTTTATGTACTCAAGATTCTTGGCATCAATTGCACAAAGAGTTAATGATGCTCAAGAAAATGACGCTGAAATTTCTTTCCCATCTACGTCAGTTGACCAGTTCCCTGATCATTGGAGGATTGGTTTAGAAGTAATATCTGAGACCATTCTGACCCCTCAAGAAAACAGATGCTGGGAAGTTGTTTCTGTTGTGCTTGATTGTGTACTTGCTGTGCCCCATGAGTTTGGCCTTAATAATGTGATTGGCTCCATCTGTTCTGCAATAAAAAGTAGTTCTTGCAATGCACTGAAAATTGCTTGGCACTTGCCGAGTGATAAATGGCTATTGATTTTACTTACCAAAGGTGTCCATTCCCTCAAGGAATGTGAGGTTCCTCTTGCTGATTTGTTCTATACAATGCTAGCTCATCCTGAACCTGAGCCCCTTAAGCTCTTAGGAAAACTTGTTGGTCATGATTTGAGTGGAGGAACTGCCCTTCAATCTTCCATGTTTTACAAAAATGTTTCACCTGGATTTGTTACATCTGTTCCTGAGTTGATTATTTCTTATTTGGTTTCAAGTACATGAAATCTGGTGGTTGTCCTTGCTTCATCTGATGCATCATTACTTGTGAGGACTATGGCAATGACACTTCTTGTAGATTGTATCCCATTTGCTGAGCGACGTCTGCTGCAGTCTTTTCTCGCCGCAGCTGATAGTGTTCTTGGCTTGGGAGAGCTTGCCTGTCCAAATTGTGAGGGCCAATTGCTGAGGCTTTCATTAGCACTGATTGCTGGTGCTTGTCTATACTGCCTGGATGAAGATATCTCTCTGATTCCTCAGAATGTTTGGAAGAATATTGAGACTCTGGCATCATCAAAGCCTGGTATCCACTTGTTATATTTCTCTAATTTTATTGAATTATTCTGGAGATGTTGGGAGTGAATGTTTTGTCTTTCCTTTTTTGTTTTTTTTTATTTTTAATTTTTCCCGTTGTTCCTTTTCTAGATGGAAGGTCTGGGGATGTCGAGAAAAGGACTTGCCAAGTCTTGTGCAGATTGAAAAGTGAAGGGGAAGAAGCTAAAGAGGTAGGTAACAGGAAAATTATTGTTTATTGTTGTCATAGCATAATATGTCAAAGATATTGGAGTATATGCCAAACATTTTCCTTGGAACTGGTTTTCTTTCTTTCTAATTGTTACAATCAGCAATTTTAAATTATATTACTTATTAATTGAACCACATTTTACATGTAAGGTCCTGAGAGAAGTGCTAACTTCAAGCTCTTCAAAACAATCTGACCCAGATTTTGAAAGTACTCGTGAATCCGTTCTTCAGGTGAGGAACATTTTAGAGATGATGTGGTAAAATTTAATTTGATTGCAGACAGTGATTTTATTGATGTTATTGTAATTTTATTTGCATTGAAAAATCTTTGCTTGATCACGCCATCCAAAAAATTTAAGGTAGAGGAAGTAAGTTCAATCATGTATAATTTTATACCAAGATGAACACCACACATTTACAATCCTCTGGGATAAATTTCTTCATAGATGGTCATAAAGTTGTTATTGAACTGCATGTTGCACAAATTCAGATAAATTAACTTGGACTCACATTATACATTGTAACCAAAAAGTTATATTATTTATTTATATTTTCGGAATGAAGCTAGGATTGCTTGCTAGAGGTCATTGCTTCTGTTATAAAAAGGGTTGCATTCCGACGTCAATACAATATTTATATGTTGGTGGCATATTTGATCTTGTAGCATGTGTTGTTTAACAGATTGTTTCTCAATTTTCTGCTATGAATGTTTTGCATTTTAATCAATTTTAGGTCTTATTTATTTATTTATAAAATTATTGGAGCTTTAAAAAGCCTAATTTGATACTAAGAGTCATAACTGTTATGGTATCTATACATCTCAAATTCTATCTGAACAGGCATCCATCCAATGTTTACTTAACATATTGAAAGATTTAAAAAAAACATCTTAGAACTTTGGGCAATTATCTATTACTTTGATATTGCTGTAGAAGCTTGAAACAGATATGAATTCTTATGTTCCCAAAATAAGAAAAACAGGATAACTATTCGTCTGTGTCCTATAAATGTTACAAAGGGAGGGATTAGGATAAGAGATGAAATTGATCTACCTCACGTCCATCTACTAAAGAAATTTTATATCCCTTGCTTTTTCCATGGGTTTCGTAGATTAGTTGTTGACTTATACTGCCTTTCCATCTCCTAGAAGCTAATATATAATTATTAATTTGTAACAGGTCCTTGCCAGTTTAACTTCTGCAAAGTCGTACTTTGATATTTTCTCAAACAAAATTGACCAAGAGGTTATGGTAAGCCTGAATTACTATTGTTGCTTTTCATTACATTCCAAACTTATACATGTCTTTGTATTAACTGAATATGTCATAGGAACTAGAGGAGGCTGAATTAGAATGGGACATCCTTCAGAAAGAACATGCATTACATGAATCACCAATCAAAGATGGACATCAGATTCTTTCTCTAAGCTGTAAAGCTTTCTTTCCTTATATTTCTCATTACAGCTATTGGCCGTTTGAGAATGGTCATGTTAAAATTTGTTTGTGGAAATGGTAAACTTAACACTTTGTTTTTCAGCTCCTGTGGAAGATGATGCACGCCTTAAGCAAATCAAGGATTGCATTCATTCCTTGTAAGTGGTAAAAATATTAATGGTATATTCATTCCTTGTAAGTGGTAAAAATATTTTTACCACTTACCACACATGTACTGGCGACACCCTCTTTCACGTCTATAAATACCTCTGAATATTACTTTCAAGTTCTTATTAAAAATTTTGTTTTTTTACTTTGAAATTGCTATAGGCTGGTAACACAGACAACTTTGCTAATTCCAGCAGTTTTACCTCTTGTGTTAAATTTTTCCATCCCTAGTTTTAATTGGTATTAGCCTGTAATAAAACTAACTGCTAGACAACACTAGATGAGCTTCAGAATATCAGCAGTCAGTAATCAGGCTATTTTACAATTTTTATTGTTAAGCTTGCATCCTTACTTATATTGAATTGCAACATATTGTGTCGCACTGTCAAGTAGTACTTCTCCCAGGCGTTTTTTATGTTGAAAAGAATGAGGTTCTTATCTTACTGAAGGATCCACTAGCTCAAACGTTGGTTGTTAAGATGTTCTGAGTCCAGTTTGCCATAGGACCTTATCTTGAAGGCACCTAATCTTTGATGGCAGATGAGCACCCAATTTTAAAATAATCAAATCTTACATGCATCAGCTTGACAAAATAAATAATCTAATACATGTTAAATTCTTCAACTTTTGTGCCTTTTTTTTGGGAAGGTTTCCAGTTTCTTTTAGCTTGGTATTTTTGTAGACTTCAAATTCAGTTTTTCTGATCTTCCTTTGCTATCAGAGAAAAGTCCAAGCTCCATGAAGACATAGTCGCCCGCAGGCAGAAAAAACTTCTTATGAGACGTGCCCGCCAGAAATGTTTTGAAGAGGCAGCTTTACGAGAAGCTGAGCTACTTCAAGAACTTGAGAGGTGTTGCTTCCTTAATGGCTCATCTTTTTTTATATTGTAGTGATTAGATATTTGTTGGTCCACAACTAACATATGGACTAATGTACCAGGGAGAGAGCAGCTGAAGTTGAAAAAGAGATCGAGAGACAGAGATTGCTAGAACTTGAGCGTGCAAAAACCAGGGAGCTGCGACAAAACCTTGAGATGGAGAAGGAAAGACAAGCCAGGTAAAAGCCCTTTTCAGTACCAACTTGATCTGCGATGAAAACCCTTTTCCATACTATCTGGATCTGCTAAGTCTCAAATAATTGACATTGGAAACACTGGTAATTGGCAGATTATGACAAATTTGGGTGAAGAATTTGTCAGACCATGGTTCACAGTCTTTGAGACTAAATATTATTGACTTTGAAACTACACCTTCCCCTTGTATTCTTGTTGCATGTCTCATATTAGTTTGATTATAAGGACCGTGAAGGCCAAGAGGACTTGGGCCTAACTGCTTTCTGTAATGCCATATCCATTGGCAATCATGCTTTTCCCCTTCCTCCCTCTTTCCCTCTACCTACTGATCTATACATGTAGGGTTTTATATCAATGCTAGCATTCCTCCATCTCTCCCATCTCTACGTATCTATACATGTAAGATGTATCTATTTATGAATACATACATCATACATGCATGGACACCCACGAGAATGAATCAAGTAGATATTTTGAAGTCATCACTTGGAAGGAAATGAGAATTCATCTTCTCTTTTTTGTTTTTTGTTGGCAAAGTATTTGGTCATTCCAGTTTTCTGCCAGCCCAAGTCCTCTGATAAAGTATCATTCTTTGACAAATTATTAACTTGCTGGGGGAACAAAGTCATACCATTCAAGTTTATTATATTTACTAGTGTCATTCAGGAAACCTGAATGGAACTGAAAAGGTGGAAATACTGTATCTGTAAGTCATGGGCCTTTAAGAGGATGCATTTTCTGCAGTCTCTTGTTTCTGGGTTAAAAAAATGTTACATGTAATACTTCAGCGAAGAAGAGTTGCATACTAATATCTTGAACCTTTTCCTTTGGCAGAGAGAGCTTCAGCGTGAATTGGAACAGGCTGAGGCAGGAGTACGACCATCACGACGCGACTTTTCCTCTACCTACAGCAGGTGATCCTTTTATGTGATTTGTGGGAACTGCTTAATTATTCTGAAGTTTTGTTCATGGATAGATAGTGTAGACTAAAATATTTATTTTTTAGTGGATATAAGGGTAGGGCATGCCACAACAAATGTAAATTAAATAAGAATCATGGATTAGAGGGTGGTTGGTGGACCCGTCACCATGTTTCGATTTCAGGAATTTAGAGTTGTTGTCCACCATGCTTGGCCACCCCAAGTGCAACAGAAAACATACAAAAGCGCGACCTCAAAAACCCTAAGTCCAGCATTAAGGAAGGGTTGACCAGGTTTTGATGCACTTTGACTAGTGGTGCAAAAATCGTGCATCAACAATTTTGATGTAGAAGATACTTTACTAATGTGAATGTTCATAGGGGTGGGTATTAATCCTCCCGAACCGACTAAACTAGCCAAATCAAATCATAATTCCCAATTTGATTTAGTTTAAACCAAGAAAAAGTCAAACGGTTTAAAAACTAAATCGGACCGTAAATTGTTTGGTTTTGAGCTTTTGCAATATTAGCTTTTAGTTATTGAACTAAACTAAGAAATTTTATTGCATTTTAGGATGGTTTGATAAGCTAGAAAGTAAAGAAAAAAAAAGATAGCAAGTTGTGAATTTTTGTTGTTGCTATAATTGCATTAACAATGTTGAATTGGGCTTATAGCCCAACCTGGCTTAAATTAGTTTGGTTTGATTCGATTTTTTTCTTGATTTTTGGCAATCTCTAGTGTGAATGTCTTAATGCGGGGCATTGGGCTTTTATGAAATGTGAGATATTTTATTGACTGAAAAATGAGTTTTCCAATCTAAATTTTGTATGTTTGTGACCATTATACTGAAATTTATCTTTTTGCGTGGAATATTCTTTAAAATTAGCAATCGTTTTGCTGTACCTTATTAAACTTAAATCCCACTTGACCAACCGAAAAATCGGAGATTTTGTAATAAAACAATTAAACTTAATCGTGAGCCACAAACGTAACGAACCCGCATGTTTGTGACTTAGAAGGAGATGAGCTTTCTGTGACTCTCCACAGACTTGATTTGCAGAACATAGAAATCTTCAGCCGATGTGGTAGTTTTCCTTTGCCCATGAAGAACATAGGAATCTTCAGCCGAGTATATATATTTTTTCTATGAATCACATAAAAACAAGAGGAAATGGAGTTTCAAGGGAAGAAAAAGCGAACCATGCTTTGCTTCTCATTTGTGACCTCCTTGTCCATCCTCGGATACTTCTTGTGTGCTGCAACTAAAGACATGCATTACAATAGTCGACCCACAATCGTGGAAGAGGTTCACATTGGGGGTGATTCTTCATATGGAATCAAGGGAAGGAAAGATTGTTTACAGTTGCATTACTACAGCCCTGTCTGATTTCTACCAGAGGCATAATAACTACACCACAAGAGTGATTCAACACACTAGAGATTCCAAAGCAAAACCTCTACACTACATGCTCTATCCATTCTACATGCTACTTGTGTTTTTGACTATATCTTCTTCTGAAGCCTTTTGGAAAACCTCTGCCATATAAAGTACATTACGAGTTTACATCATTCAGATGGAAGAATAGAATTAATTCCACTTTATCATAAGGTTTTATTAGATTGATGCGGAAAATATTCTCGAGTTAAGGAGATAGGGATGTGAATGATACTACTGATGTTCTTTAATTGTGAACTAGTAAAGAACATGAAGCTGAAATTTTGCCTCTGTGTTGCAGGGGAGAAGTTGTCAAACAACTTGGCAAAATAGAGCAAATAGGTTACTTCATTAAAAACCATATAAGAACGTACATAATAAAGGCTAGCATGTTAATGGCGGCCTCATTAAAACCTTCTCGGGGAAAACCACTTGGGACAAAACCCAGAGAAGGAAAGAGTACCAATCCATATAATTAAACCAGAATAGGGTACCAATAAGTCTTAATATCCTAATAGTAAAATGGGAACTAATTAAGTTAAAGATAATGAGGAAATCTGGCCACAATATGGACAAGCCACATATGACTGGCAACTGGGATATCCACATACATGGCAGCTTAGGAGGCATGGAGGACTTGGCATTGGAGGTGCTGTTGGTGTTGGCATGGGCCGATGAGTAGTAGATGGTGAGGGTGCGGAATTCCCAGAATTCATAGGAAACGGCGTCCTTCTCATTCTCCATTCACTGTATAGTGAGCGCAGTCCAGGTGAGAACCTCCAAAGAAGAAATGACACGACTGCTACCATGACCAAGCAAAAGAGAACAAGTTGAATCTTGAACTTGATATTGCTTCTTGATGGTGGTGCCCCTTCAAAAGTCATATTCCCCTGCACCACAGCAAGTAAGACATTATATATTTCAGTTACTAACCAAGCAAATGATTCTAAGAGTCTTCTTCTAATTATTGTGCCATCTGCTAGCAATAGAAGCACATAAATATAAACATTGAACTATCAATCGGTTTGTCGATCAGATTGATCTATAAAATCATGTAATTTATCTAAACAAATTAAATATACATATAATTATAAGTAATGGTGATATCTACTATACTACTATTTCCTTTGAAATGTTCGTAAATTTTTTTTAAAGATGAAATAAGATTTAATAAATAAAAGTTACATAAAAAAATATCATAAATTAAACAAGTGCATTCATTGTTAGTTAATATTAACATATTAAAAATTATATAACATTTTTAGTTGGGTCACACATTTTTAATTGTGCAACTCTTATTCATGATAAGGTTTATATAACATTTCCAACAAAAACAGAAAAACAAAAAGGTTTAATATGCCAGCAGCCCAGTTACTTTTATCCCAGCCCATTTCGCAGCAGCCCAAATACCAAATCCCAACCCTAACCTAATCCCCTATTTCTTTATATCTCCACCGCCGTTTATTTTCTTGTCTTTGTTTCTGTCTTCTTTCTTCTTACGTCCCCCACCATCTGTTTTCCTGTGTCTCCAAAACCCACCCAAATCACCTCTCTTTTTCTCTCCGTTTTTCTATCTTCCTCCCAAGTTCTCTGGTTCTCACTCTTTCTATCTCTAGTTCTCTATCCTTGGCTCTCTCTCCACCATAGCGACTGCCCAGATCCATCAAGCCATACCCACTGCTCAAATATGAATATACTTTTTTTACTCTATTTTAAACCAATTTAATATAAAGTTTACGAATCTATTGATTTGATGATCAACACATAAAAATTCAATTTAATTCAGACCCAAGAAGTCACCTAAATTGATGGGAGAAGGAGGAAGAAGAATAGTTCGGACTGGAGAGGAAAAGGATGAGGGCTGTCATTTTGGAAAAGAAATAAGGGTGTTATGGGAAAAAAGAAATTTTCATTAAAGGAGCCGGTCATTTTTTTTAAATCGACTTTTAGAAGCAAGGGTGGAGCGAGAGATCCGAGATTTTAAAATAAGTGGCTCTCTAATACTTTACTACGCCTTGGTTGGTTATTTTTCTTTTTTTAAAAGCCACTTTCTTTGTAAGCACCGCACTCCCAAACGCGGGGCAAATTCCGTGATTGAACTGGAAAAAGGATGACTCTTAGCCACTTTTTGGGAAACCGCTTTTTGATATGGTTAACACTGTTATGTTAGAAAAAAATGCATGTTCTCTGTCGGGGAGAGAGAGAGAGAAACGGAGGGGAGGTGGTGGTGGTGTTAGGCTAGATCGGAGAGGGATTAAGTCGTAGAAGGGGAGGATGGGAGTTGGACTTAAAAGTAAAGTAGTGGATCTGACCCTCTAAAACGAGAGAGAGAGAGAGAGAGAGAGAGAGAGAGAGAGAGAGAGAGAGAGAGAGAGAGAGAGAGAGAGAGAGAGAGAGAGAGAGAGAGAGTGCAAAGAAATACATACATCAGCGGCAGCGGCTGGGTTGAGTGGTGCTGCAGGTGTAGCTTCATCAGCGGCGCCGGCGCCGGCGGGGTTGGGTCGTGGTGGAGGTGTGGCTAGTATACCCATAATGTGAAAAGTCACGAGCAGCAGAAGAAAACCTTTAGAAACCATTTCCCTAAACCCTTTTCCTTCAGCAAAAACCCAAAAACCCTATTTATGCAACTCATTGAGAAAGGAGAGGAGAGAAGGCAGAAGAAGAAAAGATAGAGTCTCTGCGTGTGAGGAGGGAGAGCGAGAACGATGTAGTCAAAAAAAATATATAAGAAGTTATACCATTCTTGGTAAATGTCAGAGAGAGAGAGAGAAGAATTGTGGTCTTTTTTTATTTTTTGGTAAACAGAAACTGTGGACCTAGTTCAGCGGTCATAGGATACTATTTTTGAAATGTGGGGCCAAGTGAAAGATATCACTGGGGCTGGCCTCTGTTCCTTATCTTTTAATTTCGTTTTTCTTATTTTATTTTCTCTTTCTTCTCATTACCAATCTGTCTGTGTATTATTTCACGTTTTGATCAAGACTGTCTTCAAATAATTTTGATGTATGCTTGTTAAGGGTGACAATTACCAACATGATCTGAATAATGACTCAAAATAGCGGGGGTCAACCCACATGTCTAAACTTGCAGGTCAAATTTAAGTCTACACGTCATAACACATTTAATAAACTAATGAATTTAGGATGAGTTCACCAACCTGCGAAATGACCTACTAAACAATTTTGGCATATGCTTGTTTCTTTTTTATTTATCAGGTGATGATTAAGTAGCTAGGTAGAGATCTTTCCTGGGCATCAAGAAGATTAAATATGTTGGGCACATATATTTTATCAAGCTCTGCATTTGAAAAAAAAAAAAGAAGTGCAGGACATAAATTAATTAATTAATTAATTGTGAATAATGTATGTACAAGTTCCACATATTTTTTGTGTACAGAGAGGGCCTATCTATATATAAATATATATACTTTGACAATTCTTGAAGTTGAACTAGTGTTTGATCGATAAGGGTGCCATTACTTAATATTATATGTATGCGTTTGTTCATAAGTTATGGGCACACACACACCCTATAAAATTTATTTATATATTTTGTGTCTTTCATTTTATTGAATAAAATAGAAAGAAAGCAAACATGTTTTTAATTCAGAGAGAGAAAGAGAGAGGAATTGTGGACTTTTTTTTGTTTTTGGTAAATAGGATTTGTGGATTTAGTTTAGTGGTCATAGGTTCCCATTCTTAAAATGTGGGGCCAAGCCAAGATCACGATATCACTGTTAGAGAGAGACAGAGAGGAATCGTGGACTTTTTTTTTTGGTTTTTTGTAAATAGGAATTGTGGACTTAGTTTAGTGGTCATAGGTTCCCATTCCTGAAATGTGGGGCCAAGCCAAGATTACGATGTCACTTGTTTTCGCAGTTGTCTCATGATCCTTTACGTTGCCTTGAGAGTGAGATAAACGAGCTATAAAAATATGAAACAATCTATACAGACCTAAGAAATATATTTTTAAAACTAGAAAAGAAAGGCCAAGCTATAACAAAAAAGTAAAAGTAAATGAAAAAAAAAAAGCCCAAAAATGATACACTATATTTATAATTTAAAATTTTATGTTATTTAAAATATGTTTTAAATTATATATATAGAGAGTTGTTCTCTACTACGGATGTCCGTATTTTTTGTAACGTCCGGACTACTTTTTTTTTAGCCTTCTTTGTGGTAATAAATCAACCTAAACACATTCATCACTTTTCTTGGTAAAGGTAGAGTAGAAACCCTGCCCTGCCAATGCTTAGAAGTCAAACATCACCTCTTGATTGGGCTTTTCCTTCATTGGTGGACTGTAGAGAGTACAGTCCACCAATGAGAAAATTCATGGGGTTTTCACTCTGTGTACACCTCTCCACCCAATCTACCCTGTGCTTGTTTATCTGCTTCAATATCTACCTTTAGATTGTAGGCTTCAACTTTATACGTATATGTGGGCCTGTTATCTAACAAGATCATATGGGATTAAATTTTTCCCAATAATGCAGATAATTTTATAGCAATGTAAACCTAGACAGATGGCTTGCATGTGAAGGAAAAGTCCACCAATGAGAAAATTCATGGAGCTGCTGCTTGTGAGTTGTTTTGTCTTTGTTTTTCTTTTTCTTTTGGTTGCCTTTGGCAAGTGCAACCCACATGCGTTATAGCGCGTGGGACAGGACTTTTGGTTTTATAAAGAGACAGATCTGAAAAGGGTCCCAGTAGCGTGCCCCCACTAGGGTAACCGCCACCGTCAGATCCGGCAACTTGCATCCCAGCCGCACATATATTTTTTGCCTTCTTTGTGGTAATTTTTGTATCTATGACATCGTATTCTAGTTTTTGGAAATTTGTCTTATCTCTGTGTCGTGTCGTGTCGTATCGTATCGTATCACCGTATCCGTATGCATGTATGTGCTTCTTGGTAGAAAACTAATAAAAAAACTAAATGTGGAATAATACTAATAGGGGTATTCTTAGTTGGGTGGCATTGAAGCGTGTTTGAAACTTTGTGCGATTGACAGTGTGTTGTCTTTAAAAGTGGGAAGTGAATCAAGTTTAAAGATATGAGATCTATTATTTCATGCATTTAACTCCCACTTATCTCTACGTTCCAAGTAGAGTCATGAGCAATTCAATTACGCGCATTTCATCATCGTCCAAACACATGCAGTCTTAAAAACTTATTTTAGAGGAGAGAAATAGGAATAAGTGATAAAAACATTCAAAACTAATTAACACTGAAGTTCTCTCACACAACTTTTCTCTTACCTGTCACATTTGGAAAAATACATCTCTATTAATTTCCTCTATATTAACAAGTTGAGTTGCTATGGATCTGAGGAGGGAGAGTCTTGTGTCGAACGATATATTCCAGGGTATTGTGGAGGTTAGATGTCCTAACCGCCCGCTGAGCTTCTCTAAACCCTTCTCCATAAATATCGTCAACTCTCGTTTCCATCTTGTCTACACGAAATGTTTTCAAAGTCTTCGTAAACATAGCTTGCTCGGTTGTGTAAGAGTCCAAATTATTATTCCCCTCATAACAAAACCATTTCAACCACAGGTATGCCATCACTTCGCAAATACCTTCACGCACTCTGGGATGCAATGTCTTACAACCTATTACAATTTACAAGTACATAAACTATCATTTATAGAATAAAATATGGGCTATATATTTCACCAATTACGAGGGAAAAATAGCTTAACAAAAAATTAATCATTCAAAGAAAAATAATAATAATTCATTACGAGAGAAATAGATGGAAAAAAAAAAATTCTTTTATTCGAACCTTTAAGAAGTAACCATGCGTGCATCATCTCATGTGCCAAGATCGCGCCCATTATAACACTGCATGCAATAAAACATTAATTGTATGAATATGTTTTTGAGAGGGAACCAAATTGAAGGTAGTATTTATTTGTTGTGATATTTATTCCTAAAGATTTCATAACTGTTATTATTTAAGAATTTTGAGAAACTGAGAGGGGTCATTTTGACTCAATACTATTTACAAATGTATAATGATGGAAAAATCGATGGTTATATAATATGTTATATTATCATCAAATTACAGAGGAACTTTTAGGAGGTGATAAGTTTTAATGGAATGCAAAAATGCTTCTTCAATTATGCACCTCTTTCTCTATTCTCTTATGGTTACGCTAAATAAAAATCAACAAGGTAAGGGTATGTTAGCTCAAGTAGTTAAAAGCAGTTATCCTGTATTCGAAGTGTTAAAGTCATCTATATAGGAGTTGGATGCACAATTTCCTAAAATTAAAAATAATAAAGGAAGATGGCCTATGAGCTATGAAAATAAATTAGAAAGAATGTAGTGAGAATTTGGGGATGAGGAAGTGCGAAAATGAATTTATAATAAAAATTTATAAAGAAAGGTATTTGAGAAAAAGTACTCTGGTATTCCAAACAAAAGTAATATTGATGTCACTTTGCCCTTGGTCAACGTCTTTTCAACTTTCTGCACTTGAATAGTATCCCCATTTTTGGAATAATCTGTAATCTGTTGCAAATCAAAAGGATAAAATCATCAAACCCCAAACAAATCTTTTTTATTTTGTTTGTTTAACAACCAACACCAAACAAAATAATTACTTTATGACAAAAAGGATCCCACATTTTAATTGATAAAATGCGAGCTGCACGTTTTATTACTAGAAATAAGGAAGCTAAACCAATCATTGCAGGTACCTACGTTCTTCAAGCTAAAGCATTTGCATTTAAACAATCTTTAATATGGGCTAATTAACCAATCTTTAATATAAATTGAAGGGGATTCAAAGACACAAATCCAAATTATCACAAAAAAAGGCACATTTACAATCCAAATTAGCTACCAAATTACAATCTAAAATTGGCAACTTTTGGAAAAGCTCTAACGTACGTCTCAATCAATGACATTTACTAATATAGTAATTTTATTTAGGGCGTTAATAATTAAATTGTAAAGAATCCTATAGTAATTTTTTATAATAAGATTTTTCAAAACAACATAGACTATTTTAGGCCTTAATACGTCTCTTACCGCCCAGACTTTTTTGCGATCGAATGTGGTCAATCCAACTGCACCCTGCACCCTGCATATATTCAAAAGAAATACCATTAAGAATTTATCAATAAAAAATAAAAACGAAATAAATCCTTGGATGTCTTTTAATATTAGGAAGAATCTATTTACAACACTGTTCGAAACAAGTATGATTTTATTAGTCATGTTACTTGCCTTTTGTCCATGTAGTGTTTGTCGACCAATAGAATAGGAATGTCGTTATCCACTTCGAGATTTAACTCTTTATAAAATTCACGCATCTTTTCAATAAGACGGTTGCATTTACTTGGTTCGAAGATAGCAATAGAACAGCAATCCGAGCAAAGCTTACGGCCATCTCCAACGTTCACATATTCCCTTTGTCCTTCTGTCTGACCAATAGAATAGTAAATTAGGTTATCATTAAAAAAACACCAAACAATATTTATACACGGCGTATTGCTTGCTAATTGTACCACATTTATTATCCACCTCTCTAATAAAAGCAAAAGGCTAACCAACAATATAATATGACTCTGCCTAGCTAGAGGCAACACGGGAATGGTGAACCCAGCACCTCTCTGTGTCTTTCTACCAACCTTGAATCTTTCACAAACACTGCACCTTGGAGTCCCATCATCTAGATGCACCTTACAGAATTTTGAACCACAGAATGTCAGTTGCCTCGAATTTTCCTATGGGAAAAAGAAAAGAAAAATCAGAATAGAGTATGAAAGAATTGAAGAAATATATTTAGGTATAATGGAGTTAAAATTAAGGTTACATACCCATCTTTCAATATCTCTATTGCAAACATGGCATTTTGGGAACGTTGGCATCGTGAGAATTCTTGGCGGGGGTTGCTTCGGAACGCGAGAAGAGCCAGTATTTCCCATCAAGATCAAGTTGTACTGCAAAAACTAATATATATGTAGCACCAAAGCTAAGCTACAAATAATAAGCACAGAAGAAAAGTATAGGGCTTACAAGTTTTTGATCATACTCAATATGTTTTAGCAGTCTCTCCTGGGATTTTATTTGCTTATATAGACACAATTTATATTCCTAGGATTGATTCCTTACTCCTAGAAGGATTCCTGTAGTTACCCGTTTTTTTGAAAATTAACGATAATTGTATTCAATAATTGGACATAAAGATCAAATACCCGTAGTTACCCGTTTTATTATAGTTAACTTATTGTATTGACTGAGTTTGCACCTTTTATGTAGTTAACTTTTTTGGAGACATGCGAACGCTTGTAATAAAACCGAACTTCTAATACGGTCTGGCCATCTCCTAATTGAAGACAGATTAAATTCAGTTAATTGTTTTTATTGCGTGATTTCATCATTAATAATTAACATGCTTTTTTTCATTTACAATGGTATAGACATGCTTTAACTAATTAGAATCTGTTTCAGCATATATGGGTTTGCATCCTTTCATTTACGCTGCCTTGAGAGAGAGAGGAATTGTGGACTGTACCTCCTTTTGTTTTTTATTTTATTTTCTCTTTCTTCTCTTGGTTGTTGTCCCATTCTCTACTCTCCGCTCCTGCTTTTGCGGGCCTGACCTTGCAAATAGACAGTCTCCATGATCCGCGTGGGACCCAAGAAAATGTCACAATATGGCCAAGATATCCCTGCTTTGATTTCATTTTTGCAAACAAAACAACTGCAAAAAGAAAGCTTTTTAATGAAAACACAAAAGGGATGTTGACCCTATTAAGCATTGGAAAGGAAAACTTCAAACTTCTAGGCCCCTAAATCAATAACAATAGGATACATAGAAAATAAGGTCCTATTAAAAAAATGACAAATAATATTACAGCTGAACAAAATACTTCTTAACCCTATTATTAAGTCTAATTAACTAAATAAATAACTAAATGCTTCTTGATTTAATCTTGAATTTGGAAAGAGAGTAAATTATAAATACCTACATTGGGCCCGATTGCAATATTCCTGTATATGCTGATATCAAGCTTGGTGGATATGATACTCTCTATATTTGCTAGGTCGTTGTTTTAAATTGGATACTCACTCACACCATGCTTCAGTGCTTAATTTGTTGTAGAGAGAGGCAGGATCCACCCTCTTCCCTAAATGCAACAGCCCCATGTTTTCAAACTCCCCCTTGTCTATGCACTTCCCAAATAACCGGGCCATGATGTATGTTTTTGGTGCACCTTTTAATTGCTGCGTTTCATATGAAGGGCTATACTTTTTGGTGTCTGTATTCAATAATTGGGCATAAAGACCAAATACCCCTAGTTATCCGTTTTATTATAGTTAATTTATTGTAATTATTGTATTAGAGCATCCACAATCGTACTCTCTATTTTTTAGTTAAAATTTAGCTAAAAACACTATAAATATATTTTAGGAGCTCTCTATTCAACTCCAACCATACTCCCTAGTTTAAAGAGTCATAAATATTTTTAATTCTTTTTAATTCAATTTTTGAATAAAATGTACACACAAAAGCAACAATAAAAAATAATTGGCTTAAAATAATATTAAATAAAGAAGCATTTAATTATAGGGAGTCACTATGACTCATTTCTCTCTTCTCAGATTTAGGAGCTCCTAGAGGTCTCCCTATTTTAGGAGCTGAATAGGGAGCATGGTTGGAGGTGGCTTTTTTCAATTCCTCCCTAAATTTTAGCTAAGGAGATGGTTTATGGAGCCCATTGTGGATGCTCTTAGAGTTTGCACCTTGTATGTAGTTAACTTTTTTGGAGGCATTCGCACGCTTGTGATAAAACCAAACTTATAATACGACCTGGCCATCTCCTAATTGAAGACAGTTTAAATTCAGTTCATCTATATATATAAAGCAAAAGGTAGAGAATGGTGAAACATTTAAAATACCAGAAAATGCCCTTGGTTAATGCAAATATTAAGAATTGAAATTATTAATTAAATGAGGATAATATGGTAAATTCACACTTTTTATATTAAAAAAAAATTAAAATTAAAAGAAAAATCATATAATGAATCTTATTTTTAACACAAATCAGATAAAATAAATTTAAATTTTTTTCAAAAAAGCCTCTCGCAGACGTAGAAGCGCGTGCGGAGAGGCTAATTGTTTTTATCACGTGATTTCATATTTTCCCCTCATTAATAATCCACATGCTTTTTTTCATTTACAATGGTATAGACATGCTTTAACTAATTAGAATTGGGTTTGCAAAATTGCAAGAAGATATAATAAATTGATTTTTGTATTATGACCGTGGGAGCAAATAATTGGTTTCCTTAGTCTCCTAACAAGTTCAACTATAGAAAGAGCCAGTTAGCAAATGGCAAGTGAAACAAACACATCCATCGTTCAATCTACCAGTTTCTTAAGAAAAAAATTTCAAACCATAAAAGAACAGAAACAAATTATCTAGGATGTAACCCCAAACAACAAAATAATTGAGAAAGAAAAACCCTAGCTGCTAAGAGAGGGAGAAAGAAAAAGAGAGAGAAAACTTCATATTCAAGGGTTTGTTTTTTGTTTTTTTTCCTCGGATCCCGTTGGATCTTCAGTGTCCCTGGCTTTAGGTAGACCTATATCGATCTACTCTTCTTCTGGTAGATCTATTGTCTCAAATCCTAATCCCAAATTAGAGAATTAGCAATGCGCATTATTGCCTACAATTGCAAAGAAAAAGAAAGTTTCAACAGTAGCCAGATTATTTTTCGCTAGAACATGGGAAATTAGGGGATAATTACTAGTTGGTACAGGGGTTTGATAGTTGTTTTCGTGAGAATCATATCAAAAAACGGTTTCCTAGAAAGTGGCCAAAATTCATCCCTTTTCAGTTCAATCACCGAATTTGATGTGGGTAGGTCTCCTATTTGAGGTTCTTCTATTTCATCAACTGGAAATTAACAAAGAAATTATCTGCAAAAACAATCATAATACTAATGTAAAGATACCCAACAGTACAAACAAGACACAAAAAACATCTTATGATGAAAAAGAGATCATGAATTTTAAAGGTTATGGAAAGTTGCAAAGAATTTCAAAGAACTTCAAAATTATGCTAATTTGTATAATTTGTGAGAAGAAGAGAGCCTATCAGGAAAAAAAAAAAAAAAAAAAAAAAGAGCTCAGCTCGGTTTAAGAACTGTGCTTTTTTTTTTTTTTTTTTTTTTTTGATAAGTCTGTAGGTTCATATATTCCTAATTTATATATGTATTTCCTAAAATTTGAAATAGCATAGTCTAATTTTCCCTCCAATTCTTTCTGGCAATTTTGCTTTCTTTTTGCTGAGAAGTCTTCGTTTCTTTCTTTATTGACCTGTGTTGTTAATTTGCATACTTTGTAACGGCTGGTCTGACAAACTAATCCCATGTGGATTATGATATCTATAGTTCTACAATATAAAATTGTATTTTTTTAATCATTACCAATTTCTAGTTTTTCATTCTTCTTGTTTATTTGGTTTTTGGCACAAGTGATATCGGAAAGGTGAAATTTGAACACAGGGCCTCCGGTGTAGGGAAAACTGCTCTTCACTACTTGAGCTACATGTCCCTTGCTTCCACTCTTCTTGTTTAATTCATCAAAAAATTCCAATAGTGCCACATCTATGACGACCTTTCCCCAAATTTAAGAAAAATCTGGATCTATGAATGGTGAGGGTAATTAAAGATGTGGCACACTCTTACCTGTTGAAATTTTAGCATATGAAGTATATATAAAAAAATCTGATAAGAAGAGTAACCAAATCCGTATACCAGGAAATAACAAGCACGCAAAAAGAGCAGGTAACTGGTGGGCTAATACGGTTGTTGACAATTTAGTTAATTTGGGTCATTATTATGATCACTCTTTTGGTTTTGTAATTTTCCTACCATTGTTTTAAATTTTGACTTGTACCATAAAGAATCCTCTTCATAGTAAAGCAAGACAACATGCATTTCAAGTATTTTCAATTGCATTTATTGAAGTTCACGCGCATAGGGGTTCGAACCCCTACCCCCTTTCCAAGACATGTAGCCACTTAACCACCACACTAGTCATCACTTTATGATTTATGCCTATGGAATCTCATATTTATAGCTGTTGTGAGCTGTTTCTCAAAATAGAAATTAACATAACTACTTATTGTTTTAATTGTCGATCAATTACTTAATTACTTAATATAATTTATTTCCTTCATATTTAATCCATTTAATGTTATTGATTATTTTATTATTCATTATAAGTACTTATATTACTAAATTTCCCTTCAAATTGTTGCTTAATTACTTAAATCTCTATAATCATTTTCTTTATTTCCTATTTAATTCTTCCTTGGATAACTTTATATGTTTTTAGTTAATTTTCAATCTTCACTATTATGTTTTAAGCATGGTAAAGTGCCTAATTTTCATGACAAATCAAGTTGGCTTATATCCTTCTTTTTAAATTTTTTTTTTATATAAATAATAAATATAAAAACGTGTCCCATGTTCAGTGAAATAAGGTTACTCATGTATTTTACCATGCAATTTATAAAGTGTAAAATATTATACTAAAAAATGATAAATAAATGACTAGGGGGTGTTTAATTTTCTTTCATTAATTACTTTAGATTTTTTAAGTCACAGAGTGTAACAACCTAAACCTTAATTCATTGTTAATCATTAATTTACTCTGGTAAAAAGACAATTTTGCCCATGGAATATTTTATTATAATAAAAGTTGACTTTTTGACCAGGATGGCATTTGGAAATTTTAATTGGACCATTGCGTAGAGAACATCGAGGCGAGTCGGTAGACACGTAGTGGGCTCGGATCGGAATTGTAACGAAGAAATTGCGGTAAAAAATTAACTCAGTGGCAAACTTGTAAATAAGTCGAAGTTCTTTTATTAAAATCAAAACCGGCTTTATCTCTCCTGGCGCGCGCGTTTTCCTTTCTCTCTCTCCTGTCTCTCTCCGACATCGTCTTCACTCTATCTCTCTCTCTCTCTATTCAATAATTGGGCATAAAGACCAAATACCCCCAGTTATCCGTTTTATTATAAGTTAATTTATTGTGATTATTATATTAGAATTTGCACCTTGTATGTAGTTAACTTTTTTGGAATCCCATGTGCTTGTATCCAATAGGTTGCTTTGTTTGGATGAATTTCTGCAAGTGCAAAGCTTTGTGGCCATGGCTGGATGGAGAAAACGTCGTCGTTGACATGCCAGGGACCTTTCTCAATAAGTTTCTTAGCCACCACAATAGAAGCAGCAGTAATAACATATACATTGGGACTAGCCCATGCAATCTTGACATCGTCCGAGTGTACGATGTTGCGCCACTCACGTTGGAGGGCATTCTTCACTCCACCGATCTGAGGTTCTTTCTCAGTGATGAGGAAGCCGGCAAGAGTAATGCCACACCTGTCTTCTGCCAAGTCCAGGTTGTTTTCAAGGTGAATGGTGAGCTGATCTGCAACTTCCACTTCATTCTCCATGGTCGGAGAGAGAGAGAGAGAGAAATTCACAGCAGCAAAGCTACCAAGCTCGAGCCATAAGAGACGAGGGAACCATGTCCATCAAGCCAAACACAACAAGAAAGAGAAAAAACAAGAGCGAAAACGTGGAAAATCTGGTAGGAGAGAGAATTGGCTCTGTTATTGGAGTTGAGGACCCTGCCACCAATGGAACCAGGAGCTTTTTACGGATGAGAATCGAGATTGACTCGACAAAACCACTTCAGCTTGGTTTCTGGTTACCCAGAGCAAACGAAGAGCGAACTTGGATCAACCTGAAATACGAGGGACTGCGGCGTTTCTGCTTCCGCTGTGGCAGACTTGGCCATGCAAATCTCTTGGGTAAGCCATGTGTTCGTACTCTTGGCACTGTTGTTGCTCAGGAAGGGATGAAGTATGGAGCGGAGCTGGCAGTGAGAGCCACTAGGGGGCCCTCTCCACTCTTCCCTGTAAAACACTCTCGTAGCACACCATTTTCTCAGTTGGTAGAGATGGAAGTTCTGGGAAAGCGGAGGACTGTGGAAGATGCTCGTCACCGGCCGAACCCGATTCCCTGGCAGTCGGCTGTTCCTCTCCGACCCGTTGGGAGTGCACGCGCGGACAGACTCGACAATGCTGACCACTTGCATTCGGCTGGGGGACAACACGCTGATACGGTTCCCAATGGAGTGATGGGCTCACATCCTGTCGTGAAAGAATTTTTTTCAAATTCAATGGCCATTATCACGCATGCATGTTCCCCTAGTGCTTCAACTAAAGGACGAGTAGAGGAAGCTCTAGGCGTGCCAACTGAAACTAATACTGAGACCCTAAATGTTAATTTTTTATTGGGCCCTGCACTTTCCTTGGCTAGTGTCAGTAAAGACCCCACCCTTATTGGTGAGTCTGAGATTATTCATGCGGTTGTGGAAGATGTCGCACTCCACAAGACGACATCCTTGATTACTGAATCTGACCCCACAAAAGAGACGGAGCAGCCTACACAACAGAAACGTAGTAAGAAGAAATTTATCCTTGAAGGTGGCAACCCCCCGTCAAAAAGGAAAAAATTTCTTCCGTCGCTCAACCCAGGCTGCTCTCTAAAACTCACTAGAGGAACTGTGGGGGTTAGAGCTGGTGCTAAAGGGGGGCGCAAACGGGCACACGGCTCCACTGGTGTGGCTAAGTCTGCAATCAATGACTCATCGTCGTGTGAGGTAGTGGTGAGTCCATCCAAAGAGTTGGAAATCCTTGAACTGAGGGTTAAGAATGGTCTTATTGACGGCGGTGGTGGCTGGCCTTTGACAGCCACAAGAGGTCCATGAATCTACAATTTTGGAATTGTCATGGTTGGGGCATTTTCCTGACAATTCCTCACAGAAAGATGCTTTTATGCTCTATCAGCCCCTCTACTCTATGCCTCTGTATTCTTTTTGGAGGTGTCGGCAGCTATGCTTTTGTGCGTTTGTCTTTGTTTCCTACTGTAAATGTTCCCCTCCGATCCCTTGCGGCTTTGTCTCGTTGTTGGATCTTCTCCACCGTGTTACGTTCTGGTGCGTCTCTCCTCAGTAATACTATTGCTGTTGAGGATGCTTTTAAAGTGCTTTTGACACTTACCTCTCGGATTATGGTAGCGCTCTCTGTAGCTGTGATGGCGTATCCATCACCATCTTCCTCTCGGTTCTTTGGTTTCTGTGACTTCTCTGGTGGTTTTGGTCTTGCGTTGGGTGCCTTGCCAACTGGTTATTGGGGGTGCGGCTTTTCTCAGCTTCCTGTTTTACGGCTTTTCTTTTTGTTTCTTAGCGTTTGTTGTTCGTTTTAATTTGACTGGGTAAGAAGCTTGGTTCTAGCCTTGTATTGAGGTCTAGCTGCTTCTACCTGGTTCGTGTATTTCCGGCTCAGTTTGCAATCTATCCCGTTTTGGTTTCTTTGAAACCAAACATTGACCAAAAAAAAAAAAAAAACTTTTTTGGAGGCATGCGCATGCTCGTAATAAAACCAAACTTATAATACGACCTGGCCATCTCCTAATTGAAGACAGTTTAAATTCAGTTCATTGTTTTTATCATGTGATTTCATATTTTCCCCTCATTAATAATCCACATGCCTTTTTTCATTTACAATGGTATAGACATGCTTTAACTAATTAGAATTGGGTTTGCAAAATTGCAAGAAGATTTAAATTGATGTTTGTATTATGACCGTGGGAGCAAATAATTGGTTTCCTTAGACTCCTAACAAGTTTAACTATAGAAAGAGACAGTTAGCAAATGTCAACTGAAACAAACACATCCATCATTCAATCTACCAGTTCTTAAGAAAAAAATTTCAAACCATAAAAGAACAGAAACAAATTATCTAGGATGTAACCCCAAACAACAAAATAATTGAGAAAGAAAAACCCTAGCCGCTAAGAGAGGGAGAAAGAAAAAGAGAGAGAAAACTACATATTCAAGGGTTAGTTTTTTTTTTTTCCTCAGATCCCGTTGGATCTTTGGTGTCTCTAGCTTTAGGTAGACCTATATCGATCAACTCTTCTTCTGGAAGATCTATTGTCTCATATCCTGGTTGGCTTCAGTCGTGCCTATTCTTTTTATACTATAATGTTCAACATCAACTTAATCTTTTTTTTCTCGTTTACCACAAATTATTATTTTCTCTTGTCAAAAGAATGGATTTTTTCCATGTCGTAAGGGTGTTATTTGTTTTAGAAGAAAGAGAAAGCAAGCTAAATTTGTGATGTAAATAGTGTCTTTGAAAATTGATGGCATTTGCAACAATTTAGAGCCACTTAATTATATTATATTATGATCCAAAATATACAAAAAGACAACGTTAGAGTAAAGCTAGTCCTATTATTTTCTCGAGATCTATATCAATACTAGAATCAGTTTTGTTTTATTAGAAACGATGGACCAAAATATTAGTCAAACAACATGGGGTAGAGTATTTTCATATTATATTTTATTCTTTAAAATGAGGTATTTATAATACAAGGTAGTAAACCCTAATAGGGTTATATAAGGAAATAAGATAAAATCCTAATTACACAATATCTGTACAAAAGGAAAGAAATAAAATCCTAATTACCCAAGATCTCTCAACAATCTCCTCAACCACAGTAACTCGCACACACCTTGAGCTATCCCATGATATCGACTTCTGCAAGTTTAAGAAAAATCTGGATTTATGAATGGTGAGGGTCATTAAAGATGTGGCACACTCTTAACTGTTGAAATTTTAGTATAGGAAATATATATAAAAAAATCTGATAAGAGCAAGGTCTAAAATATCGGTGATATCGGAAATATCGGTAGGCCAAAAACACGGAAATTTCGATGGAAATATCGGGATATTATCGATATCCATAAAAATTGAATTAAAACCACGGAAATTGTAAGAAAAACTTGGAAATTTTTATTGAAACTTTGCATGATGTTTATTTAGTCAATTATCTATTAGTTTATCATAAAAAAAATTGGAAGGAAATGCATTGCATGATGGATTTAACTTATTTAAGTTGATTATATAGCAAGCTGGCAAACACTGTGAGTGTAGAAAATATGTAATAATTAATGAAAAAAGATTAAATACACCATAATCATTTATATATAATAAATTAGTACAATATTTTACACTTTATACAATGCATGGTAAGATACATGGTCAAAAGAATTCAAAACAATTTGTTTCTTGCAAAAAAAATTCATGAATAATACAATACAATTAAATTGTACAACTAATTCTTATTGAACCATATCAATCTTTTAAATATAAGTACAAGTATGATGTATGTACGTCGAATTTCTACTATATCACATAAACGAATGAGATAACTAATATATTTTTAAAAAAATTGAAAAAAAATTATACAAAACTTCAAATTACAGCTGCGAAGAATTAGAGAGAGAAATAAAATAACTTACTTGCAGTCGAAAGATGAAGAGAATTCTTGAAATTGATGGAGATTATCTAATAATGTTAGAAATTAGGGTTGTACTATACAATATATATAATTCCATGTGTTAATATATTAATTTAGGAAAAAAAAAAAAAGGGTAAGTAGAAAAGCTAAGGGAAGGAAAAAAAAAAGATATTAATTATTGAACGTAGAAAAGCTAATACGAATGCTCAAAAAGGGTAAGTAGAAAAGCTAATATATTAATATAGAATAGGCAAGAAGATATTAATTATTGCCTTAGGTTTATTACAATAAAGGGAAGGAAAAAAAAAAAAGAACAAAGCGTGTTTTCATTTTTTAAAAACCCTCCAAGTGAAACGACATCGTTTCACTTTAAGTTTTTTTTAAAACACTTCAATCGAAACGACGTCGTTTCATTACAATAAACCTAAAAAAAAAAAAAGGCTGAGTCGTCTTCCTCGCAAAGTCGTCTTCTTCGCAGAGCCGCACCAAAATTTGCAGAGTTGCAAAATTTCTTCCGCCTCAGAGTGTCCAGATCAAGTGCGCCTTGCTTCGCCTCACTCCGCCTTTCAACGCCTTGCAACGCCTCCTCACGCCTTCTCTGCGCCACTCGCGAAAACACTGATATTATCGATAATTTCGATAATATCGAGATATTCTCCCCATTTCAGGTTGGATTTTCACGATAGTATCGCTGCCGATATTTCGCAGATATTTTCGGCGATATTTTCGACATTCTGACGAAATCCAATTGGTTGGTGCTCAAAATATCGCAGCTCCAAAAATCCGATATTATCGCCGATATTTCGGCGATAATATCGATTTTTCAGACACTGGATAAGAGTACCCAAATTCGTATACCAAGAAATAACAAGCGCGCAAAAAGAACTTGTACCATAAAGAATCCTCTCATAGTGAAGCAAGACAACATGCATTTCAAGTACTTTCAATTGCATTTATTGAAAAAATATCGAACTGAATTTATCAAAAATGAAAGAGTTCACTTAAACTCACGCGCATAGGGGTTTGAAACACTCCCCCTTCCAAGATATGTAGCCACTTAACCACCACACTAGTCATCACTTTTTGATTTTTGCCTATGGAATCGCATATTTATAACTTTTGCGAGCTGTTTCTCAAAATAGAAATTAACATAATTACTTATTGTTTTATATTGTTGATCAGTTACTTAATTACTTAATATAATTTATTTCTTTCCTATTTATTACATTTAATGTTATTGATTATTTTATTATTCATTATAAGTACTTATATTACTAAATTTCCCTTCAAATTGTTGCTTAATTACTTAAATCTCTATAATCATTTTCTTTATTTCCTATTTAATTCTTCCTTGGATAAATTTATTTAAGTTCTTAGTTAATTTTCAATCTTCACTATTATTTTTTAAACATGGTAAAGTGCCTATTTTTCATGACAAATCAAGTTGGTTTACATCTTTAATTTTTTTTAATTTTTTATTTATAAATAATAAATATAAGAATGTGTATCATGTTCAGTGAAATAAGGTTACTCATGTATCTCACAATGTAATCAACTTAAATCACTCAGACCCACTATGCAATGCATTTCCTTCCAATTTTTTGTGTCAAAATAATAGATGATTGACTAAAGAAACTTCTTCTAAAGTTTCATTAAAAATTCCCATGCATTTATCACAATTTCCGTGGTTTTTACCCAATTTTTATCAATATCGATATTTTCCGGATATTTCCATCGATATTTCCGTATTTTTGAACCACCGATATTTCCGAAACCTTCAATATTTAAGACCTTGTATAAAACCAAAAAGAACTTTGCACTTAGCTTCTTAGGTATGTAGACACAAATAAACACAAAAACTAAACAATTCAAACAAAACTTAGCAAGCAACAAGCATATAACAAGTGAAATAGGGAGAAGAAAGGCATAATCAATCCTAGTGAAATTTACCATTAATACACAGAGAAATGAAGATAAATATCAAAGAGAAGATCTCATGAAATAAAACCTTGGACATTACTAAAACTTTATAGCTATTAGCTGTGGAGTAAACCAGAGCAAATCACAAATTTTACCAGATCAAAGAATAATACAGGAAAGTCCCAAATATCGCAAGGGCGGATCCGAATGCATTAAGAGGTCTAACTGGATTTCTGAACAACAACACAGTAGATACAATTACCACCACTCTCTTCATTGTGTTTCCAACTGAAAAGGTCAAGGGGCTAATTTCATCAAGAGCCTGATAAGATGATTGGTTATAGTGATGGTACGTAAAACACTCCAGATAACAATGATTTCATTGTGATACTCTGTTCAATTTTTCTGTATTCAGTGTTGTGAATTATCTAATTTGTTCTTTGTAACATGTCACAGTGGTCCGAATTGTGTCTTTGCACTGAGGTGATAATATCATTGATTTCGATGTGATCAAATTTATTAATAAATTAGCAATGTGGTATTCATCAATTTGAAAGATGAAATTCAGGCTTAGCTTTCCCTTCTGCATTCTATTACTACATTTTCCTAGACGTAGACATACATGGAATTTACTTTTGTTTATGTTTGGATGCTTTCTTTATTGTTTTCAGGTTTAAATTCTGATTTTTTAAACTGTGTATTTTAGGTTCGATTGTTAGCCTTGAATCTGTTTCAATTTGTTTAATTGAGTTGTCTTGAATATGTATTTTATGCATTCATTCTTTTATTTGTTTTCTCCATTTTTTCCTTATGTAGAATGTTTGTGTTAGTATCTTATTGATGAACGAATGCTAATATTTGGGTTAATTAGTTTTTTTATTGAATAATTATTTATTGATTGATTGACTGGTCTATATTTGTTTTTCAATCGTTTAGATTCTGTCATTTTGTGCAGAACTAATCATTTTCTGCTCTGATATTCCATAGTTGTGATATTTGATCAGGTTGCAGGTTTGACACTTCGTCGAATTGGAACGATGATGATGGAGAAGCCATGGGAGCTGCAAAACATGTTCTATTTGCAGCTCCCTTAACTAATACAAGTGAATATATTTGGTACTTTACTTGTTTTTTTTTTTTTTGGTCATAGGTTGTAAAATTTAATTTGATAGTTTAGATACTTTAAAAAAAAAAAACAGGTTATAGTTGAATTTACATAATTTGGGAAAGGAAAACGAAATGGGCTTTAATTGGTGGGTTGTTTGACAAACTGGTATTGTGAAAAAAAAAAAAAAGGAAAACAATATTGGGCTTTTGAAAAATTCAACAATATTGTACTTTTGGAAGAAAAAAAAAAGGGATATTTGTAGAAATGTCACATGAACTTATACATTAGTTTCAATTTGTCACCTTAAAGAAAAATGTCACCTGAAGTTTTCAAAATTCATGATTTGTCACCTGATTTTAATATCATTCAATTTTACATCAATTTTGAAGGGTATTTTAGTCTTTCCAAACAAGAGAGTTTACATAGCTTTATATTTAAATTATATTAAAAAAAAATGAGGGTTTACATATTGGAAAGACTAAAATACCATTCAAAATTGGATGATGTTAAAGTCAAGTGACAAATCATGAATTTTGAAAACTTAAGGTAACATTTTGCTTCAATTTTTATTTAAGATGACAAATTGAAATTAATGTATAAGTTCATTTGACATTTTTACAAAAATCCCAAAAAAAAAAAAAAACTAATTTTGGGCCCAAGCCAGAACCGACCAAAAAACCAAAACCGAACCATGTATGGTCGGGTTAGCTCAACTTCATTTTTCATTTTTGACCCGATCTAACTCAAAAACTGCAGTCTTGATCAGTTCGACCCACGGGTCAGTCAAAATTTGACCTAACCCTAACCGTGCCCGGGCCTAAATGCTCCCTCAAATTTGGGTTGTCAGTGACTCAGTGTACATTTTATTTAAGGCTAAATTATTGAAATGCCCCCTGTAACTCAATTTCAGTCTCGGTTTCCCCCCTGAAACTCTAAGTGTCTCACTTTCCCCCCTGAAACTCCATATATTGTCTCACTTTGCCTATATTCCATCCAGCCTTAACAGAAGTCGTCAAATCTTAACTTGCCAAAAACAACCTTCCCTTACAAATTCAGATACTCTCTGAATCTGCAACTACACCCGGACTCATTTGCAAAACCAAACCCCTCTCCAAACTCCAAGAAACGAAGAACAACCTCCAACAATGGTGGCAACCCAACTGCTTCTCTCTCTCATCGTCCTCTCAGTTCTCTCTCTCTCTCTCTCTCTCTCTCTCTCTCTCTCCCCTCTGCCCACCCCACCCAAACCCTCGTCAACGCCGCCGAAATCCTCTCAGATTTAGGCTACACCTCCATGGCTATGACCCTCGATCTCGCCTCTCAAACCCTCCTCCTCTCACAGTCTCCTTCTCTCACCATCTTCGCCCCCACAAACGCTGCCTTCTCTCACTCCGGTCAGCCATTGCTGAACTTCCTGCAATTCCACATCATCCCCCTTTATTTCTCTCTCCGATCCCTCAAGTCCCTGCCTTTCGGCGCCAAGAGCTCAACTTTACTATCTGATCGCTCTCTCTCTGTCACCACTTCGGCCTACGACCCCAGAGTCTCACTTAACAACGTCCCCATCACTGTTTCCCCAATTTTCGACTTCTGTTAGGGCTGGATGGAATATAGGCAAAGTGAGACAATATGTGGAGTTTCAGGAGGGAAAGTGAGACACTTAGAGTTTCAGGGGGGAAACTGAGACTGAAATTGAGTTATAGGGGCATTTCAATAATTTAGCCTTTTATTTAATTATAACTTCGCCCAAGTTGTGCAGTTGATTCCTTCTTTTTCTTGCTCTGATTACCCGCTATTGCATCATGCATACAACCCAGATGAGGATTATGCAGAGATGGAGTCCAGATTGCGTGCACATTTGGAATCTTTCCTAGAAACTGCAAGATCATTCAATACGATTTACACTAAGGTTTGACCTGCTCTTTCCTTTCGTATACACTGCCTTTTGACAATCTGCTATCCCTTCTTTTCTTTTCTTTTCCTGTTTGCTGTACCAAATTAAAAGATTTTGGCATACTTGTTACTGATAATATATATCTAAAGAGGAAAAGTGATGCGCTGGTGATACATGAACTCGTTGTCTTAAAAGAAAAAGAAAAGTATATTTGCTTTCACCATAATGATTGAAATTTATGCTTTTGGGTGGATTCCTTATTCACGTATCTGTCTTGGTTGGCATACGAGATAGTTTTTAAGCTTCTGTTCCAGTTCCTTGCCAATTGGAAATACACTTTTTAGCTAATACAGTTGGATTGTTGACATTTATTTGACGCGCATGAGTTCGTAAATACCTTTTTGTTAGTTGTTTTGGTGTGTGCGTCTGTATTAGGTATGTACGCTTATCTGCAACCTTGAAATGTGATGCTTTTGTAGGAACTACGTCCCAGGACACACATGATGGAGGAGCCCCAGCTTCATGGGTTTGGGCCAGCTGCCAATCGCTTGCTAGAGGCATACAAAATGTATCTCATTGCTAATTAAATTATTTATCTGTTCATTTCTCATAGTACATTATGGGGATTATTAGACTAATACTGATGCGTAGTTAAATTATTTACCTGTTGTGTTGGAGGAGGAAAAGTGAAGGAAGGTGGGGGTGGGGGAAAGTAATTTTCTTTGTTTTGAAGTAGGAGGGAGGAAATAGAAAAGAAAGTGGGTGAGGTACTTTTCCCTTGAGCTGGAAAAAGCATTCCCCTCGAGGTCAGGAAAGGATTTTCCTTGAATGTGGGGAAGCCTTTTTTTATTAGATATTTATAAAAATACCCAATCCTAGACATGTATTTATAAAAATACCCAAGCACTATTTAAACATAGAAACATACCCAAAATCAACCCCACAATCAACAATTGTATATTTTTTGGGTGTGTTTATAAATGGGTTTTGAGTGTGTGTAATGATGGGTTTTGGGTATGTTTATAAAGTGTTTTGGGTGTTGGGTATTTTTATAATTTCAGCCCCATTTTGGGTATTTTAGTGAAACTCCCTTTTTTTTATTCTAGAATAGAATACGAGAAATGGGGAGACTGCATGTATAACTTATTTTTAATCCTGTTTGTATTATCTGTTACTGCTCCTTTATCATGTTTTATGGAATATAGACATCTACCTTGATTTCCTCTTTCACCTTGTTGCAAAATCGAGGTGACAGAGGGTGTTAAAAGGTTTTTAAGGGAAAAATAATTGATGACACGTTTGAGGGTTGGTTGTAGGTACTAGGGTTTTAAGTGGCAATCTGTGCAAAGGTTATTTTAGACAGATGTGCAGGGATATTTTTATTTTTGGGGTCAAATATGCATGGATTATATGGGAAAGAAGTGTAGGAAGTTTAGACCCTTTAGGGTAAAGATATCAGCTAATGTAATTAGAAGATTGTTGTTTGGAGGTTTGACTGGTAATCAAAGGAATTTTGTTGGGTGCTGTTATTGCAGTAAAATCAAGTCTAGTACTAGTAGTTCAAGCTCTTTTGTTTGGTTAGTTTTGGTTGATAAAGTGAATTAAAGGATTGGAGTTTGTTAATTATGCCAAGTCTTGGCTTTGAAGGTCAGACGCTGATTTGAAAGAGTTTCCTGAAAAAGCGCATATTGGCATCTTTTCGTATATGTTGTGCATATATTAGTTCGGCAGGCTAAATGCTACTCTAGCATTACCCGAATGGGGGTCTTTGGCAGGTTAAATGCCAATCTAGCTTTATGAGATTGGGAGCTGCCTTCTGCTTGGTCCATTAGTTCATGTAGAGTTCATAAACCTTAACCTGTATTTAACTTAACTCTAAAAATGAGCTAAAATCATTGGAAATTCATGTATTTCTTTCAAGCCTAAGAATTACAGGCCAGTGTTAAGGTGCAATAACGAAACACTTTCTCCTTTTTCCTGTTCCAATGTTTAGTAAAGCATGTTCCCATCAAATAATTGATTTCCAATGGTTCAACAATCGAAGTCCTTACTAATTAAGTCATGTAAAAGCTGCATTAAGCATTTTGCGCATCAGATGTCTATATGACAACGATCATTTTTGGGAATGACACATTTGAAGCATTTTGTTAAGTTTGCTGTTAGCTGTAAATTTGACTTTGTTCTATAATTTTTGGCATTTCAGTCATCATTGCTCATGTGGATCTCTCATCTTTTTGCACTCTATTACACATTTCGGTCACTCAGCTATGCCAATGTACTTACTATAATGTTGTCTTGTATTGATACTGCAGGACAGCTGCAAAGTCTTAAGGCAATATCTCAGACTCTGAAGTTTCCAAACATAGTCAACTGTCATCAGCCTTAACCGTGTCTTCTAACTTTGAGGTCTCTTTTATGCTCTTTTTTTTTCTTCATCATTGTCTTTTTTTCTTTTTGCCTTTGACTTCACATGCACAACTTTATTCCAATGTTCCCCTCTTTGGACTGTAGAACGGTCTCCTGTATAGAGGATTGATATTAAATGAACTTTTTCATTATTTATGGTCTTAGATGATTTATAGCTTGCTCCTTTTATTGTATGCAGCCACGGAGATCACGCGGCACTTCACCTTTCGTCCTGTCAACATCCAGTTCTATAGTATTCTGTGCAGATGCAATTTTGTGCTGTTGAGAAAGGCATATAAAGATTCTGATTAAGGAATTGTTTGCAGAATGGTAATTAATGGGTCTCCTCACTTTTTCCTTTTGATGGTCGTTTGGCCAGGTTTTAATTTTACTACATGATTCGACACTTTTATGCTTTTGATCTCAGGCTGCTAGAGTTCTGCATAAGCTTGCAGAGCCTGTGGCACATGAAGGATCAACACCTCCTGGTGAAGTGACATATGGAGATGAAGCAGTAAAATCAGAAATAACTAATCCGGCTCCTTTAGTTGATTACTCAAACTTGTTTGAAGAAGAGTTCCAGTTGCCTGATGATCACTGGGACTCAAGCTATCTTAACATCTTGGATATAGGAGCAGTGGAGGAAGGGATTTTACATGTTCTTTATGCTTGTGCGTCACAGGTTGATTACAGCAATAGCGATATTAAACTCAATAAGCATCCTCTGCTATTCTGATGTCTGTTTTTTGTTCGCTGCTATTCTGATCTATCCACTTACAATTTAACCTGTGATGTTTCTCAGCCTCAGCTCTGCAGCAAATTAGCAGATAGGACTTCTGACTTCTGGTATGCTTTACCGCTAATTCAAGCATTACTGTTGATTGTCCCACCTAATCGCTCTTCCTAGTAATTGTCATGTCGTATAGATGTCCTAATAATTTGAAATTCGACACTCATTTTTAAAAGTTTTCGAAACCAGAATTTTGTCTTTCTGGTTAAACCCTAATGTGTGCCTTCTGAAATGTTGCTTTGCAATAAGTAGTTTTATACTTCATCAGACAATAATGCAGACATATATGTTTATGTGTGTGTGTGTGTGTGTATTTTAATGTTTTCTTCTTGGTCTGAAGTGGTAATTATTTTCTACTTTTGTTTTTTATGTTTAAGCTTAGATTCGTTGACCAATTGACTTGGTCTAGTTTGTTTCCGCTTCTTCCGGGGGACTCTTTTTTTTCTTTGTTTGCTTTCAAAGATTAAGTTTTCCAGTATTACACATAATGGGTTTCTAAAACTTTTTTCTGCAGTAAATTCGAAATATGGATTTCATTGATCTGATTTCTGAATATTACTGAGAATTCTGGGGTGATTTCTGGTCAATTTGTTTCACATATTCTTCTTCTTTGGGTTTTATAGCACTTCGTCCCTTTGTTAGCCGTCCATCTGACATTGTCGATAATTGTTTCTCTATGGAAACAGCCAATTGTTCAACAAGCCCTCTCCCAGGTTGTGCTTAATGTTAATGAAAATTATATTCATTTTGGCTTGGTAAATTTGATATTGTATTTTGACCAGTAGATCATATTATTCTGATCATGGTGTTATTACTGCAGATTGTAGCAACGTCGTGTTCATCATTATACCGTCCACTTCATGCTTGTGCTGGCTATTTATCATCGTATTCACCATCGCATGTTAGTGACTTTGCTTATTATTATTAGCCTGCTTAGAATTCTATCCTTGCCTATTCATCTCTATTTCTAATACTTAAATATATATATATATATATATGTGAGAATGAGGGAAACATTCTTTGCATTTAAGAATATGACCAATTGGATGAAAAATAATATTCTGTTGGTGTAGAAAAGGATTACATTGGTTGGTTCAAGGCGTATAAATGGAAATAAGTTTTTTTTTACTTGTGAGAATGTTTGATATTTCATGGATACTTATAGCAGTATATATATTCCATAAATATAACTTCTAATAAGCACAAACCCGTACCCTATTGCTCGAAGCTTTATTTTTCGAGAAATATATTGTTCTCACTTGGGAACAAACTGTGTTTACCTGTTTTGTCTTGCAGGCTAAGGCTGCATGCGTTTTGATTGATCTCTGTTGTGGCATGCTAGCACCTTGGCTAAGTCAAGTGATTGCAAAGGTTTGTCTGAGTCTGATTTCTTTTGCTGTAACTTTCTCATGGTGTGGTTTAGTTCTCCCGTGTGTTTACACTTCTATTCGAACTTCTTCTTTTTGGTTTGAACACAGGTTGATCTGGCTGTAGAGTTTCTAGAGGATCTTTTGGGTGTAATTCAGGTATGCTTTTCAATTATTTGAACAAAAAACATTAATGTTATAATGCTCTTATGTTTCATCTCAGATTGTCAAAGGTAATGAAGATAGGTTGAGCCGTATATGCATAAGATCAAACTTAGATGAAGTGACAATTGGGTCAGCTGTTAAAGTTTCTTGTTTTTGCACATGAGATATTTTTGGGTTCAAATAAATAATAAAACTTTATCGAGGATAGAGTACTAGGTTTACATGAACTTTGAATGTCATGCATTTTCTGACAGCTAGCTTTTGTTTTCATAATGTAAAAACTGTGTCATTGCTCTTGTTTTAGGGTGCATGCCACTCCCTGCTTCGTGCTCGTGCTGCCTTAAAATACATTGTTCTGGCGCTCTCTGGTCACATGGATGATATGCTAGGAAAGAATAAGGTATTGCATTCTGTGGTTTTCTTGTCATAATGATTGGTAATTTAAAAGTTTATCTGCTTCATTGTTTTGGTATATATTTTAGTGTGTTGGATAGCTAGAGGGCTCAAATGTTTCTGTTTGGATAGTTAGTGTTAGTTTCTTGTAATGTCATTGTCAATTATCCCCTTTGGTATTCTTGAGATTTATAACCGCTACATAAGCTTACTTTTATTTATTGAGTTAAAAGAATCTTTCTATAATGGCTATGTTTCTTTATAAATAAATAAAAAAAAGATAACTTATTTTTTGTGTAATTTTTTCCGTTTTCAGGAAGTTAAGCATAGGATACTCTTTCTTGTGGAGATGCTGGAGCCTTTCCTTGATCCTGCTGTAGAAAGATTGAAGGGAATAATAGCCTTTGGAGATCTGTCTTCTGCACATCCAGAAAAGCAGGAAGAGAATTGTGTTATTGCCGTCAATGTAATTCGCAGAGCAGTGCAGAAACCAGCAGTTCTTCCTTCACTGGAATCTGAATGGAGGCGTGGATCAGTTGCTACTAGGTAATACATGCCTGTCTTAAGGAAAATTTATAATAACTAGTTTTAAAAGGGAGTGGGGGATATTTGTATAAAAAATTGATTATAAATGCAATTTTGACTTGTTGGCTTTGCCTGCTCAACTCTTACTTTATTCAAATTCATGTTGTTCAAATTCCATATGGCTCTGAAGATAAGATGAATAATCTTCTATTATTGCTACCACAGTTTACAACGCATGAATAATCTTCTATTTACTGTTACCACATTTCACAGTTCACAATGCACAAGTGAATGTTATCCTTTTGTTTCCCGCATACCACTTTGTTTATTGATTTTTATATTTCAAATTAACATTATTGTGTTTTTGCGTATGACAATTTTTGTTCGCTATATTGGATTGTTGATGGATATACAATTCTTGATGCAGTGTGCTACTCTCGATATTGGAACCTCACATGCAGCTACCTCCTGAAATTGACCTTCAAACATCTCCTGTCCCTAGACCACTGGAACCTGAATCTTTATCTGGTTTATTTCATTCTTCAGCTTCTCACCAAGGGGTAGCTTCAAAATCAAACAGCCAGGATGAATTTGACGGGAAGATAGATGTTTCTGATACAGCCGTAAAAATTGACATTTCAGAAGACGCCAGTCTTCTTTTTGCACCTACAGAACTGCATAACATTGTATTGACAAGTATATCCAGTTGTCCTAATGAGAACAGCTCTGTCCTAACCAAAACATCTGGTCGGGAAACATTTTCCACACAGGTTTCAAATTGACTTAAAACTAGATGCTGGTTTCTCTTGCAAGCAGATTATTTCCAACTTATAACCTATCAAGACTGCGAGCTCAGGGCTTCTGAATTTCGGCGATTGGCCTTAGATTTGCATTCACAGAATGAGATTACCATTGAGAGTCATGATGCCGCTATAGATGCTTTGCTCTTGGCTGCAGAGTGCGATGTCAATCCATTTTTTATGATGTCTTTTAGAGGAAATCCAAAGTTAATGAAGGAGATAAACATCAGTGGGATTAGGACTCGACAAAATCATGAAATTGGGATGCGAATGGTCTCTGGAAAGTCTAAGAATGACCTAGAAACAATATCTCTTCTTCTTAAAAGGAAAAGAGACAAAATTGTTCTTCAAATTCTGCTCGAGGCTGCGGAGTTAGACAGAGAGTACTGAGAAAAGGTTTCAGATGGAGGACTTAGTCCGTACTACACCATAGGATTTGATGAACAAGTCATTAGGTTGTCTCCGCTTGATGTACAATCTGCAGATGCCATCACCTTGGTTCGACAAAATCAAGCTTTGTTGTGCTGCTTTCTGATTCAACGATTGCGAATGGAGCAGCACTCGGTGCATGAAATTCTTATGCAGTGTATGATATTCTTGTTGAATTCTGCGACTAAGCTATACTGTGCTCCAGAACATGTGATTGACATTGCATTAGGATCCGCTGAGTACTTAAATGGGATGCTAAGATCCCTGTATTATCAGTTCAAAGCAAACAATCTGCAGTTGGAGCCGGAAACATAACATGGGATACAACGACGGTGGATACTGCTTGAAAGATTGGTAATTTCTTCAAGCGGTGGCGATGAGGAAACAGGCTTTGCAATCAATAAAAATGGTTTCCCTTATGGAAGTCTGATTCCACCTTCAGTCTGGATGCAAAGGATTTCCACTTTTCCTAGATGCATATCCCCTCTTGTTCGATTTCTTGCTTGGATGGCAGTATCTTGTAATGCAAGACAGTACATGAAGGACCAGCTTTTACTGGCTTCTGATCTACCACAGGTGACATCTCTATTGTCTACATTTGCAGATGAACTTTCTGTTGTAGATAATGTTATCAGTCGAAAGTATGAAGAATCAGGGGGTGAAATTGTTTCTGCATCCATTAAAGGATTTGAAGTTGCTGATCAGCAGCATCAGGACCAATCTTTTTGTGTCATTTACCCTGAGCTCTTTAAGTTCTTTCCTAATACAAAAAAGCAATTTGAAGCTTTTGGAGAAAACATTTTGGAGGCTGTTGGGTTGCAGTTGAGGTCTTTTCCTTCCAGTATGGTGCCTGATATTTTGTGTTGGTTCTCTGATTTGTGTTCATGGCCATTTCTACATACAGAGCAGCTTTCTGCTCGAAATAGTTCTGACCGTTTGTAAGGCTATGTTTCAAAGAATGCCAAAGCAAACATCCTCTATACACTTGAAGCCATTGTAACCGAGCACATGGAAGCAATGGTGCCTGAGATACCTAGAGTGGTGCAAGTGCTGGCATGTCTTTGTAGGGCATCTTACTGCGATGTGTCATTTCTTGATTCTGTATTTTCTTCGTTGAAACCAATCATTTCATATTCTTTATGTAAGGTGTCTGGTGAGGAAAGATCATTGGTAGATGGTTCATGTGTTAATTTTGAGTCATTATGCTTTGATGAGCTTTTCACTAACATCAGACAGGGTGCTAACCAAGATAATTCTAGAGAAAAAGTATACAACAGAGGATTGACAATTTTCATTTTGGCGTCTGTTTTTCCTGATTTATCTGCTCAGAGGAGGAGGGAAATGCTGCAGTCCTTAATTTTTTGGGCCGATTTTACTGCCTTTGAGCCAACTTCTTTCCACAATTACCTTTGTGCATTCCAGAGTGTTATGGAGAGTTTTAGTTCAGACTTTGCAGTTCTTTGGTGCCATCCCACTGGAGCTGCCCACTGAGGGACAACATGAAAGTGGACTGGAGTCACATTCATGGTTCCTCAGTGATGTCTACCACAGTTCAAGTCAAGATAAGGCCTCCGAGAAGTTAGAAGGTAACAATGTTGGTGCTGATATTGTGAATAAAAAGGTTTATCTTTTATTTCCTGAGGAAATAGAAGAATTCTCAAAACACTTGGAGGTTCTTATTGTTAAGCTTTACTTGACGACTGAGCTATGTTGGAATCTTCATCATCAACTATCTAAGAAGAGGACTATTACATCAACAGAGTGTTTTATGTACTCAAGATTCTTGGCATCAATTGCACAAAGAGTTAATGACGCTCAAGGAAATGATTCTGAAATTTCTTTCCCATCTACGTCAGTTGACCAGTTCCCTGATCATTGGAGGATTGGTATAGAAGTAATTTCTGAGACCATTCTGACCCTTCAAGAAAACAGATGCTGGGAAGTTGCTTCTGTTGTGCTTGATTGTGTACTTGCTGTGCCCCATGAGTTTGGCCTTAATAATGTGATTGGCTCCATCTGTTCTGCAATAAAAAGTAGTTCTTGCAATGTGTCGCGTAAATACAGCTGCACCAAAATGGATTAAGCTGCATCCTCAACTTGTGATACTCGCAAGTGCACGAGCCGTTTGGTAGTATAGCATATGTAAGTGCGAGGTCGATCCCACGAGGATTGGTGATTGAATGATCCAATTCATTTTTCCTACACAAAACAGAAATGAAAAAGAAAGGAAATAAATAAAATAAGGAAGAAAGAAATAACTAACTCAAGCAGATAAGTTCCCAAGTTCCATTAAATTAATGGATTGATTCTAGCTAAAGTATGATTAAGCCATGGTGTGTGGTCATAACCTTGTGTTCCTAATTCCCTAATTTGATCATTTGTTGTCTAACCTAAAATTAAGCATTAGGAACCCATTAAGCATAGAAGAACAATTTAAACAACCAAGCATGTATCTAATCCCTGTTGTCGAATGTCCATACATACTCTTCCTATTCATAGTTCAATTCGAATTAAAGCATGGTGTATACTCTTAATTCAAACCAAGATAGCTAACATGCAAGCCTAAATGGTGATCAATTATTCAAACTAGCATATTAACTTATAAGCATAATGAATAAGAACAAAAACCATAATTGAAACTTGGAAACTAATTCAACTTGAAACGAAAGAAAAGAATTTACATAATGAAAAGTAAAGTGGAACTAAGAAAAACTTAAGGAAAATTTCAGCACAAAAGATTTCATTACAACAATTGAAAACTAGAAAGAGAAACTAAGAGAATTTGAGGGGGAGAAGGGAAGGGAGCTCTAGAGAAGTGTTTGAGAGCTCCCCCCCTTGGGGTGTGTTTACAAGCTTAGAGAACTTCCCTATTTATAGGCCTAGGGGAAGTGAAAATCTGAATTCAATATGGCTAATGCATACAACACTTGTTTTATAAAATCTGAAATGGTTGATGCACTTGTATTAGAAAATCTAAATTGGGTGATGCACTTCACCAATAGATCCCACCAGCAGCCCTAGCTCATCTTCATGTCACCATGACCAAGCTTCCAACCAGAAATGATAGCTCATACCTAGCTCACCATGACCAAGCATCCAACCAGCACATGCTGAGGTCAGCATGACCAGCAACTTCAAGGGCTTACAACTTGGGCTTCTCTTAATCAAATTAGGACTTTAAGCACTCGAAATTGAAGTTCAGAATGTCTTCTTTCCAGCCATATGTTATTTAGGCCAATCCAAGGTCGGAGGAAGAAGTTAAGGCCGAAACAAATTGCTAACTCATTTTCCGCGCTGATAAGATCCATCCTGAGCATGGTTCTGTGTTTGCTAGGTAACGGACTCCAGATTTATCCAATGGGGCTGAATTTTGGATATGTTATAGTACACACCAATTGGAACAACTTTCATGAAGAATGTAGCCTCATTCGAGCTATGTAGGTTGTTGAAACAAAGCTTGCAATATGACCTACGGAACTGGACTGGCAGGGGGCTGTAGCCAAAATGAGTTTGTCTTTAAGCTCTTCATCCATTCATCCAAATTAGGCCTTAACATGCTTGAATTGCATGAATTATGCTCTCTAAAGCCATCATTATTACCTAAAGCTCAATGAACTGAAAGATAAACACAAAAAGGATTAAAAGCACAAGTTTAACTAAAAAACATAACCAAATTATAAGCTAGAAGGGTACAAAATGATATACAATTATGAACCGATCACAATGCACCGAAAATTGCTTGGCGCTTGCAGAGTGATAAATGGCTATTGATTTTACTTACCAAAGGTGTCCATTCCCTCAAGGAATGCGAGGTTCGTCATCCTGATTCGTTCTGTAAAATTATGTGGGTCATCCTGAATCTGAGCAACGATCTATAGCCCTTAAGCTCTTAGGAAAACTTGTTGGTCATGATTTGAGTGGAGGAACTGCCCTTCAGTCTTCCATGTTTTACAAAAATTTAGTTTCACCTGGATTGGTTGCATCTGTTCCTGAGTCGATTATGGTTTCAAGTACATGGAATCTGGTGGTTGTCCTTGCTTCATCTGATGCATCATTACTTGTGAGGACTATGGCAATGACACTTCTTGTAGATTGTATCCCATTTGTTGAGCGACGTCTGCTGCAGTCTTTTCTCGCCGCAGCTGATAGTGTTCTTGGCTTGGGAGAGCTTGCCTGTCCAAATTGTGAGGGCCAATTGCTGAGGCTTTCATTAGCACTGATTTGCTGGTGCTTGTCTATACTACCAGGATGAAGATATCTCTCTGATTCCTCAGAATGTTTGGAAGAATATTGAGACTGGCATTGTCAAAGCCTGGTATCCACTTTTTATATTTCTCTAATTTTATTGAATTATTCTGGAGATATTGGAAGTGAATGTTTTGTCTTTCCTTTTCTAGATGGAAGGTCTTTGAATACAAATTGTTTCTATTCAAAATAAAAAATAAAAAATTGTTGTCATAGCATAATATGTCAAAGATATTGGAGTATATGCCAAACATTTTCCTTGGAACTGGTTTTCTTTCTTTTTAATTGTTTTAATCAGCAATTTTAAATTATATTACTGATGCACTAATATATTTAGGTCCTATGCGTCCTGCATCAATTACTTATTAATTGAACCACATTTTACATGTAAGGTCCTGAGAGAAGTGCTAACTTCAAGCTCTTCAAAACAATCTGACCCAGATTGTGAAAGTACTCGTGAATCCGTTCTTCGGGTGAGGAACATTTTAGAGATGATGTGGTAAATTTTAATTTGATTACAGAGAGTGATTTTTTTTGATGTTTTTGTAATTTTGTTTGCATTGAAAAATCTTTGCTTGATCACGCCATCCAAAAAATTTAAGGTAGAGGAAGTAAGTTCAATCATGTATAATTTTATACCAAGATGAACACCACACATTTACAATCCTCTGGGGTAAATTTCTTCTTAGATGGTCATAAAGTTGTTATTGAACTGCATGTTGCACAAATTCAGATAAATTTACTTGGACTGACATTATACTTTGTAACCAAAAAGTTATATTATTTATTTATATTTTCGGAATGAAGCTAGGATTGCTTGGTAGAGGTCATTGCTTCTGTTATAAAAGGGTTGCAGTCCAACGTCAATACAATATTTATATGTGTTGGTGGCATATTTGATCTTGTAGCTTGTGTTGTTTAACAGATTGTTTCTCAATTTTCTGCTATGAATGTTTTGCATTTTAATCAATTATAGGTCTTATTTATTTATTCATTTATAAAATTATTGGAGCTTTAAAAAGCCTAATTTGATATCATAACTGTCATGGTATCTATACATCTCAAATGCTATCTGAACAGGCATCCATCCATTGTTTCTTAACATATTGAAAGATTAAAAAAAACATCTTAGAACTTTGTGCAGTTATCTATTACTTCGATATTGCTGCAGACGCTTGAAACAGATATGAATTCTAATGTTCCCAAAATAATAAAAAAACAGGATAACTATTTGTCTGTGTCCTATAATTGTTACAAAAGGAGGGATTAGGATAAGAGATGAAATTGATCTACCTCACGTCCAGTGACAGACCCAGGATCCGAACCTCGTAGGGTCATAGTGTAAATGTTCCAAAGAAAATTTAGGAATGGGTTATTTTTCTTATCTATTTTTTCTCTTCCAAATTTTATTCCTTTCTTGGAAAAATATACTTTGAATGATTTCAATTTGTCATTTCTTTATGTATGTTTTTGAGTGATTTTTTTTTTTTTTTTTTTTTTGGTGAACTGTTTTTGAGTGATTTCAATTCATAATACTGATGAAAAGGTACCCAACAGTACAAACAAAACACAAAAAACATCTTATGATGAAAAAGAGATCATGAATTTTAAAGGTTATGGAAAGTTGCAAAGAATTTCAAAGAACTTCAGAATTATGCTAATTTGTACAATTTGTGAGAAGAAGCGAGTTAATCAGAAAAAAAGAAAAAAGAAAAAAAAAAAAAAAAAAAAGTTTAAGAACTGTGCTATTTTTTTTTATAATAAGACTGTAGGTTCATAAATTCCTAATTTATACATGTATTTCCTAAAATTTGAAAATTGAAAATTGAAATAGCATAGTCTACTTTGCCTACCAATTCTTTCTGGCAATTTTGCTTCCTTTCTGCTGAGAAATCTTCGTTTCTTTCTTTATTGACCTGTGTTGTTAATTTGCATATTATTTTGTAACGGCTGGTCTGACAAAATAATCCCATGTGGATTATGATATCTATAGTTCTATAATATAAAATTGTGTTTTTCAATCATTACTAATTTCTAATTTTTCATTCTTCTTGTTTATTTGGTTTTTGGCACAAGTGATATTGGAAAGGTGAAATTCGAACACAGGACTTCCGGTGTAGGGAAAACTGATCTATGATGACCTTTCCCCAATTTTAAGAAAAATCTGGATTTATGAATAGTGAGGGTCATTAAAGAGTTGAAATTTTATTATAGGAAGTGTATAAAAAAAATTCTGATAAGAGTACCCAAATTCGTATACCAAGAAATAAGAAGCACGCAAAAAGAACAGGTAACTATGGGCTAATATGGTTGTTGACAATTTAGCTAATTTGTGTCATTATTATGATCACTCTTGTATTTGGTTTTGTAATTTTCCTACCATTGTTCTTTCTAAGTTAAAATTTGACTTGTAAGTAAAATGATATGATCAAACTGAATATATCAAAAATGAAAGAGTTCACTTAAAAAGTTAGGCGCACAGGGGTTCGAACCCCTCCCCCTTCCAAGATATGTATCCACTTAACCATCACAATAGTCATCGCTTTGTGTTTTTGGCCTATGGAATCTCGTATTTATAACTGCTGCAAGCTGTTTCTCAAAATAGAAATTAACATAATTACTTATTGTTTTATATTGTTGATCAGTTACTTAATTACTTAATATAATTTATTTCTTTTCTATTTAATCCATTTAATGTTATTGATTATTTTATTATTCATTATAAGTACTTATATTACTAAATTTCCCTTTAAATTGTTGCTTAATTACTTAAATCTCTATAATCATTTTCTTTATTTTCTATTTAATTCTTCCTTGGATAAATTTATTTATGTTCCTAGTTAATTTTCAATCTTCACTATTATTTTTTAAGCATGGTAAAGTGCCTAATTTTCATGACAAATCAAGTTGGTTTACATATTTAATTATTATTATTTTTTTATAAATAATAAATATAAGAACGTGTACCATGTTCAGTAAAGTAAGATTACTCATGTATTTTACCATGCAATTTATAAAGTATAAAATATTGTACTGAAAAATGATAAATAAATTACCATGGGTGTTTAATTCTCCTTCATCAATTACTCCATATTTTTTAAGTTATGGAGTTTGTCAACTCGCAATATAATCAACTTAAATCACTCAAGCCCACTATGTAATGCATTTCCTTCCAATTTTTTGAGTCAAAATAATAGATGATTGACAAGATAAACTTCTTCTAAAGTTTCATTAAAAATTTCCATGTATTTATCACAATTTCCGTTGTTTTTATCCAATTTTTATCGATATCGATATTTTCCCAATATTTTTATGGATATTTCTGTCTTTTTGAACCACAGATATTTCCGAAACCTTCAATATTTAAGACCTTGTGTATAACCAAAAAGAACTTTGCACTTAGCTTCTTAGGTATGTAGACACAAATAAACACAAAAACTAAACAATTCAAACAAAACTTAGCAAGCAACAAGCATATAACAAGTGAAATAGGGAGAAGAAAGGCATAATCAATCCTAGTGAAATTTACCATTAATACACAGAGAAATGAAGATAAATATCAAAGAGAAGATCTCACGAAATAAAACCTTGGACATTACTAAAACTTTATAGCTATTAGCTATGGAGTAAACCAGAGCAAATCACAAATTTTACCAGATCAAAGAATAATACTCTTGAAGCAGACCAAGTAAAAACTATATTCAATTCTTCTTTTCACCGCCCTTTTGCCTTTTAGATGTTGTTGCCTGAGAATACAGGAAAGTCCCAAATATCGCAAGGGCGGATCCGAGTGCATTAAGAGGTCTAACTAGATTTCTGAACAACACAGTAGATACAATTACCACCACTCTCTTCATTGTGTTTCCAACTGAAAATGTCAAGGGGCTAATTTCATCAAGAGCCTGATAAGATGACTGGTTATAGAGATGGGAAAACACTCTAGTTAACAACACCCATATAAAATGTAGATGGTTTTCCTACAGTTGCAATAGCTCTGTGATACCCTTGAACCCATTGAGACCCTTCAACAAAAATAGCCACAGGAAACAGATAGAGGAGTGAAAGCATAGTGATCCAACCATACAAAATTCAACCCATCTATCTCCTTGAAGTTCTATAAACTGCGTTTTGAGTAAATGTTCCTCAACACAAACCCAACATTGCTAATCAACGCACCCCACAAGCCTTGGAAATTGAATGACACCTCAGTAATTGCAGCTAGAGAACAACCTAAGACAATAGGGAGGATTGAAAGCCAGACCTGTAAAAGGTACATGTTGATGCTCTTTTTAGGAGAGGGTCAACTTAGAGACAAGGGGATCGTCTTCAGCAGGGAAAATGGCTAGGACCTTCGGTAGCTAGGTACCCTGTAGAAGACAAAGTGAAAGAAGCAGTCGTTAAGCTTCGGACATCGGTGTGGTGCCGGCTGAAGGCTCTCCGATGCTTAAGTCAGCTAAGAATGGTAATTTTGGCAGAGTAACTGTAGTTAACCTTTTTGTCTTGGGTACTGTTCCCTATTTATAGGGAGGTGAAAATGGAAGGCTTGCACAAAGTTTCGATGTGGGACTTTGTGCAAGTTGTTGTGGTGCCGACACGCATCTCGGAGATTAGGTTCGGTAGTTAGAAGCTTCGGCAGTCGGGAGCTTCGGCAGGTGTCTTCCTTCGGCAGGGAAGAAGGCGTGTTTGCCTTGGTGCTAGTCATTTTGGTGCTAGATATGCTCGGTTGATTATGGTGTAAACAGTAGTCCCCCAAGTTCGTGGTCAAGAAGTAACTTCTGGGTTAGGAACTTGTAAGATTTTGCACAATCGTGACCGAGCATTCCCAACTTAGTAGGAGTCGTAGGGCATTCCCTAGTCCCCCAAGTTGGCAATCTAGAAGTTGCGTCAAGCTTTAAGAGTATGGCCTAGATGATAGGCTAGGCAAGTGTCATGCCTTTTGGCAAGAGCCATTTGGGAGGGTCTTGGCTTAACCTTTGGCAAGGTTTTTTTTTTGGATGGTTCTGTTCAGAAGAATAAAGCACGACTGGTGGCAAAAGGTTACTCTCAAAAGCCTGGAATAGACTTCAATGAGACCTTTGCACCAGTGGCAAGGCTAGATACAATTCGAATTTTGGTGGCTTTGGCAGCACAGAAAGGATGGAAGCTATTTCAGTTGGATGTGAAATCAGCATTTTTGAATGGAGTGTTACATGAAGAAGTTTATGTTGATCAACCACTTGGTTTTGTGATTAAGGACAAGGAAGATGGAGTTTATAGACTGAAAAAGGCTTTGTATGGTCTTAAACAAGCCCTAAGAGCTTGGTATGAAGAGATCAATTCTTATTTTGAAAAAGCTGGTTTTAAAAGGAGTCTTAGTGAGGCAACTCTATATGTGAAGTCTGCAGAGAGTGGCATCCTTATTGTTTCACTCTATGTAGATGATATCATCTATACTGGAAGTTCTAGAGAATTATTGATGGATTTCAAGACTGAAATGATGAAGCAATATGAAATGACTGATCTTGGTCTGTTACATCATTTTTTGGGATTAGGGGTGATACAAACTGAGACATATATCTTCTTGCATCAGAAGAAATATGCAAAGACTCTTCTGGATAGGTTTGGTTTCAAGGATTGAAGTCAATCGCTACTCCTCTTGCAGTGAATGAGAAACTGTCTAAGCAGGATGGTAGTGAACAAGCTGATGAGAGTTTGTACAGGCAGGAGGTTGGGAGTTTGTTGTATCTGACTGCAACAAGGCCTGATATTATGTTTGCAGCCAGTCTCTTAGCTCGTTTTATGCATGGTCCTACTAGGAAACATATGGGAACTGCTAAGAGAGTACTTAGGTACATACAAGGAACACTTGATTATGGCATAGCTTATGAAAGAGGAAAGGAAGCAGTGCTGATTGGCTATTGTGATAGCGATTGGTCTGGAAGTGAGGATGATATGAGGAGCACTTCTGGATATGCATTCCATCTTGGATCAGGTGTCTTCTCTTGGGCATCAGTCAAGCAAAGCAGTGTGGCTCTCTCCACTGCAGAAGCTGAATACGTGAGTGCAGCTGAAGCAACTGCACAAGCAATGTGGTTAAGGTTTGTTCTTTCAGATTTTGGTGAAGAACAGGTCAGTGCAACATCAATTTTATGTGATAATACCTCAGCTATAGCTATAACCAAGAATCCTGTGCATCATCACAAGACAAGGCATATAAATAGACGTTTTCATTTTATTCGTGATGCCTTACAAGATGGAGAAATTGATTTGTTGTACTGCAAGACAGAAGAGCAGACAACATATATTTTTACTAAGGCTCTAGCCAGAGATTGGTTTGAGTATTTGAGGAAGAAGCTTGGTGTCATTTCAGCTAATCACTTAGAAGGGAGTGTTGAAATATAAGTGTAATAGCTGAAATGTTCATTTAGTTATTTCAGATTGTATTTCAACATGCTTAAATATGAGCCATTGGATTATAGTCCAATGGACAGCTAAGATGTAAACTTAGAGAAGTGTTAGTTTATGCCATGTGTCTCTATCTCATAGGATAGATGAATGGATGGTTAGATTGAGCTGATGTAAGAGAGGAATATTCTTATTCCTAACGGTTTTATATCAAGCACAATGTGTGCGTGAGCTGGTGTGCTAGAGTGAGATTACAGACTCATTTTTGTGTGCTATTTTTCTCTCCAAGTTTTCTGTGTTGTTCATTTTCTTAGCTTCTGAGGTCCATTTATCAATAATCCAGATATGATCAGATAATAGTCTGAGAATTCCAACAAGCTTTTCCTTTTTCGATGATAACTTAACATCAGAAAACTCCAATTTCACAAAAAAAATGTGACAAAAGAAATCCAACCACAGCTTTTAGACAAGTTTTCTAGTTCAGAGCTGCCTGAACTGGTCTCCGAAAACCTTGCATGAGGCGCGAAAATCAACTTCACCACATCGCTTGGAATGCCTTCGGAAAATAATTTGTTGAGGGACAAAGAAGGTGAGAGAGCTGGGAGGAAGAATTAACGGCCCAGTGGAATCCAGTAGGCCTTTTTGGCCCAAAGTAGTGACAAATCCAGAGCTTTTTTTTTCTTTCAATAAAATGGCTCTTATGCAAATGACTCACTAGTGCTGTGGTTTGAAGTAATTGCTTTAGTCATGGATTCGAGTCCTAGCATATGTGTTATGTGTGTGAGTTTAGTGTATCATCGCCCATTTCAATAGGAAATGTCCTTAAAAAAATGGCACTTATGCCATGTAGTTATTCTTTCCTCTTATATATGAAACTCATGTCATATGTGATTCCTTAAAAATTAATATATGATGAATCATGCAGTTGAATTGTTTGGTTAGATCAGAGTTCTAGTGAGAAAGGTTGAGGGCCCGTTTAGTATTTTACTTGGATCCCCCTTTATAAACTCAAAAACAGATTTTAAGTCCAATCCCAAAAAAATCCAAAAAACACCCCCATTATTAAAAACAAAAAAGCCATGTTTTACTTTTTTTTTTTTTTTTTTTTCTTCTGTTGTTAATTTCAATTTGGAAATTAGGGTGTCTAAGTTTCTGATTTTAATATCAATTTTTTTTAGATCTTAAAAATTGTTTGTTGTTCAATACCAAACAAGGTTTTAGATCATAAAATTAAAATTTTAAAAATCATGTTTTTTTTTAATTTATAATAATAAAAAAAATCATGATTTTTTAGTTACTATGATACCAAATGGGCCTTAATATTCTTCAAATTAGTTAATATAAAAACAAAATTCAGTTATTTCTTTGTATTTTATACATAAAAATGAGTTTCTAGAGCTTCTGTACGAAGAAAATGTCACAAGGACTTTCATACGAATGTACGGTGTATTTTTTACTTCAAACACATTGATCATCCAAAACTCTGTTAACTTTGATGACGTGGCAGGGGTGTTTTTATAATTTCATACACATGGATCATTATCCATCAATTGAGTGATGATATGGATGACAATGACCTCGGTGTTAAAAGTAACAGGGTTTCCAGCCATCAAATGTGCCAGAAAGAATGTCGGGGAGTTTGTGGTAGTGGTCGGAGGGTGGGGATAAGGGGGCAGGGTGTCGAGAGATATTTTTTATTTTTTATTTCCTTTTAAATTCTTTATTAAGATTTTAAGATTTTTTAAAGGTAATTTTTTATATATATTTTTAAAATTTTAAAATTATATTAATTATTAGAATAATAATTATGTTTTTATCTATGTGGCAAGGAAAGCTAAAAGAATACTAGCTGGAATACAACTCAGCATAAGGCTCCATTTGCCATGTCACCACTCAATTGCTGGATAATATTCCATGTGTATGAAATTACAAAAACACCCCTATCACGTAATCAAAGTTAACATCAGGGTAAAGTAAGTCACCAAACCTTGGTCAAGGGGGGAAAGTGGGTGATTTTAAGTTTTGGTTTTTGTGGGGGTGGTGGGGAAATGAGATTTAATCATAGTTTCAAGGCGAATTAGTGTAAATAAGCCTTTTTTTAATTTATTATATATATTTATACAATACCCAATTATGTATATGTATGTTTGTGAACTATTTGGTCGGATCATAGTTCTTGTTAGAAAAGTTAATATTCTTTTTATTTTCTTTCTGTCAAACGAGAAAGGTTAATATTTTTCAAGTTAGTGTCATAATTAGGATAAAAACACAATTAGGATAAAAACACAATTGTGTTTGAGTTATTACTTTGCATCTTTATTAGTCAAAATGACATTTTTGGAGCATACGAACGAAGAAAATCATAATAGTAATTCCTATGAATTTACGGTGTATTTTTCTAATTTTTAATGTATTTACTATGGACTATGGAAGTTAAAACATAAAAAAATAATAATAAATTGAAGAGAATGACACTTGGCAATAGTGGAAAGGTGCGTCGTAAGTGCTTCTGACGGGTGTTCATTTATTGTATCTCCACATGTCATTTAAACATCATTTTTCTTGTTTTTATCTTTAAAAATTCACAAAAAAATTATTATTAAAACTCATAAAAATACATCAAAAATTGCTATAAAACTTATTACAACATTATCTTCGATTAAGAAGTTTCAAATCAAATTTTGATTTAGGAAAATTGGAAGAAGAGTTCAAGTGAAGAAGGCTAATGATTCAATTTAGTATTATAATTAGTATAAAAATAAAATTTAGGTTGAGTTATTAATGTGCACTTTTATTGTATGTCAAAATGAGTTTTTTGGTGCTTTACAAACAAAAATTGTCATAATCAGTTCTTAGAAATTTTCGCTACATTTTTTTTTTAAATCCTTAATGTATTTATTACGAATTTGGGAGATAAAAGCATGAAAAAATAAAAATAAATTGAAGAGAATGACACATGAAAGCAACATAAGCATGTGTCATTAGTGTTTCTAACGGGTGTCATGCTCCGGCAGTGGCGGAGCCAGGAATCTTACCACACGGGGTCTTAGTGTAAAAGTCCCAATAAAAATTTTGTTGGGTAGTTGTACATGGAAAGACAACATTGGAGATATAAAACAAAAATTATTTTATTAATATTGTTCCAATTACTATTGCTTCATGGTGTGTGACTAGATTTATGGTTTGTAACTTGTGAGGTTTATTCTATACCATTCATGTCAACCCTTCTTGTGATCCGGCGTGTAAATTGGCGGACAACAAGTATAGGACCATCGATTTTCCGTTTGAGCCGGCGAATGGAGAAGCGAACACAGGACCATTTGAGTTTTTGACAGAGAGGGTGATGGATTTGGATGGTTTTTTCACATACAGATGTTTGTGATGTTTCCTGTCAAATTGAGGATTGGAAAAGTAGGGAATTAATTAATGTTGGCATTATTTTTGAAAAGCCTCGAAGATTGAAAAGTATTGTAACTTTGAAATAATTTGTGGGCATCCATGGAGATGGTTGGAGAATAATGTGATGTGCTCTTCCCAAACAAGACAATCACTTGATTTCGGTCTTGAAATTTGATTAACTCTAGTTTGAGATTACATTTTATTTTGCCTCAATGGTATCTCGATTAATTAACTGATAAATGAAAGAAATAACTATATCTCAAAAGAGAAAAGAAAATGAAGAGATAACTATAAAAACATGAATAAAATAAATGAATAAAAACCAATAAAGTAGTGACTGTTGAGTTAATTGAAATTATTAGATTGCTTCTTGAGCGTAGTGAACTAAGATCGACTCCGTCTAGTCACTTCTCTTCACGACAACAGAGCATATTTTTATTCTTCTTCATTCCAGCACTTAAGTTTTTATACATCCAATTGCAAGCTTTCCCATAAAACTCAACCAAGCTTTAGAGTTAATTCAGACGTGGCTTCTCTTCATGACAGTCCAGCTTCCATACCCCATTTCTTCAGGATCATTCTAGATAAGACTTCTAAAAACACCAGAATTGTAAGCACCTCTCTCTCTCTCTCTCTCTCTCTCTCTCTCTATTACTATGCTAAGAATGTTTTCTCTTAACATGTTCTGTTTTTGATGAGATATGGAGAGAATTTATCAAGTCCTGCACATCTTAAGCTTCCAAGTGGTGCAGAAATGGAAATAGAACTCAGAAGATGCAACGATGGTTGGGTTTGGTTTGACAAGGGTTGGCCAGAGTTCTCAAAGTTGTGCTCTCTTGACTATGGTAATTGGCTAGTCTTTGGGGGTTAGAATTGAGGAATCGAGTCTGGAGAGAAGCAGTGGCTAGAGAAGGATGCTGGCCCCTTTTTTTAATTTTTTTTTATTTCAGACCTGGCCCAAAACGACGTCGTTTGGCCAGGTCATTTAAAAAAATTCCCTGGGGTAAAACGACGTCGTTTTACCCAGGCTGTTTAAAAAAAAAAAACAGTCCCGCGCGCAGGCCTTCTTCTTCAGCTTGCAGACCCTTCTTCTTTCAGTCATTTCGTCGACCACTTGGCGTGCAGCTCCAAGAGGTCGCACCAGCAGCTCCAAGGGACCTCTAAGCTTAATTCCATGGCTTCCAAGAGGTCGCGCGACCCCATTGACCCCACTGTGGCTCCGCCTCTGTGCTCCGGTAGTGCCACGTGTCACTAAAAATTTAATAGTTACATAATAAAGTTTACCCGATACAGAGATACATTTCCAAGCAAAGACATTTGGCTTCACAAAATTAGTTAAGTATGAATTTAGAAATTGAGGAGTTCTGTTTGGAGATCTTATAAGCTTTAGTCTTGTTTTTTTTCCAAGTTTAGCTATAGAGGGAGTCTCTTGTATCGAACAATATGTTGCAGAGTTTTGTGGAGGTCATATTTACTAATCGCCCACTTAGCTTCTCTAAATCCATGTCCATAAATTTTGTCAGCACCCACTGTCATCTTGTCTGCTAAATACGTTTTCAACGTAGTCCTGGTAAATTGAGTCTGCTCAATTGTGTAAGACTCCAAACTATTTTTCTCCTCCTCACAAAACCAATCCAACCACTGGTGTCCAATTGCTTCGCAAATACCTTCACAAACTGTTTTATCCAAATTCGTACAAGCTATTACAATTTACAAGAACCATTACTAAAAGAAATTCACTGGACAAGGATATTTTTTATTCACAAAAAAAGTTTGTATTGACACTTTTGGTTCCTAATATACTAAAGGGCTTTCCTTTAATATAGTGGACATGAAAAGTGCCAATAAAAATAAAATATTTGTGGACACCAATACCTATGTCCATTAATTTTTTCTTTACGTACAAATGTTTTATTATGAGGGAAAAATAGCTGAAGAAAAACTTAATCATTTTCAAATTAAGTGGAGCATAATATTGATTTCGAACCTTGAAGATATAACCATGCATGCATCATCTCATGCGCCAAAATCCTACCCATTGTTACCCTGTATGCAATAAAACATTTATTAAAATAAAAGATTTCATAATTTGAGAAACTTATAATAAAAGTTTACAAATTTTTTTTTTAAAAATAAAAAGTATTTGAGAAAAATTACTTCGGTAGTCCGAACAAAAGAAGAATTGACCCTTTGCGCTTGATCATTGCGCTTGATCAACTTCTTCTCTTTCTCCACTTGAATATTATACCCATTTTTGGAACAATTTGCAATCTGATACAAATCAAAAGCACAATCGTCAACCCCAAACAAATTTCTCTCTCTCTCTCTCTCTCTCTCTCTGTTTTTTTTAACAGAATCAACCCCAAGCAAAATTCTTCTTTTTCTGAAAAAAACAATCCCACATGCCCTAATTTATATGAATATTTCAAAAGGGACCATATAGGAATATTTCTTTAAGATTTTTCGAACCGCATTATACTATTTCTGGCTTTAATGTATGGTTAATCATCTTACCGTCATGACACTATAACCTGAATCAATGGATTGATGAAAGCCGCACATATAACTTAGCATACACCTATTGGGACGGTGTGTGGTGGTAAGTGTAACACCAACCGCTCTCTGCACATTCAATAAAATAAAAAAATACCATTAAAAAAATTTCAATTCAATAAAAACGAAATAAATCCTTGGGTATATTTTTGGAGTACAAGCGATAGCCTAAACTACATGGATGAAGGTTTCTCACACACACATAACTAAAATGCAATGGAGGTTCGACCCTGAGACTTCGGTATGCGGTATATATGCAAGTCATGGGGTTAGACCCCGTTGACATCCTTGGGTATATTAGCATCATGTACTGTATTATGTTTTTATAAGGGAAGTGGGAGAAATCAAATATAAAAGTATATCATTCAACTAATAGCTATAGTTGGTATTCGTCCATTCTGTTTGCAACATATAAGTAAAAAAAAGAATTTATTATGATTTATTCTTTGTAAACTAAACGATCTTGTGATTTAATGCTTTGGTTTATGAAATAAACTTCTTGAGAATGAAACTCCCATACAATACTTATTCATGGGAGGAAATGGAAGATTTCCATTCAAATAGTTGAATTCTCCAATAATATATACTTTCCCAAGTGGTTAGAAGTAAATTCTTAAGGTGAGTCAACGATATGAAATCCCCTCATTCATAGACCTTTCATACTCATGGGCTAGGTATTATTTTTCCAATAATAACATTACCAAACGTGAGAATGATATCTCATACGGGTTTTTCTCAATTTTTTTTTTAATAACAAATGTGATGTAGTAATTTCACACAACCAAAATAATAATAACAAATTAGCTGATAATATCAATAATTAATAATTTTAATTCTTTAAAGACTCGATAATTTAAATAAAAGATATAATATATTTCAAAATAATTTAAAATGGATACCTTATAATGCTATACAATGCAGAATGTATTATAAAATATGAAGAAGATGGGGAAGATACCGGCTTTTTTTTTTTTTTTTTTTGATATACAATGTCACATAATTAATCAAAATTCACATTGATTTTACTGACTAGTGTACATTGTGAGACAAAAAATTGGTATTTGGAAAACAATAATAGAATGTACTTCGGTCCTTAGCCTTAGTTGGGACATCCAATGGTAGGATCAACGGTGCTAACGAAACTGGAGCTGAGCTATTTTTCGAATTCAACGACCAAAATGCGAATTGGGCAATGTACTATTCCAAAAAATTATTAAATTTTATATGAATGGGAATTATTTCGTGCGAGTTCATTTTTGGGAAGTTTAAGGATTATATGATTAATTTTCAAGGGATGTAATTTGTTGAGAATTTATCGAAAACAAATAAGCTTTGAATTAACACACAGAAAGGGAGACATAACTCTTGTACCTGTAAACTTTTATGTGTATTATTTTTAACTGACAAACAAACCCTTTTCATATTTGACAAAAGAGAGGCTTGCAGAAATCTTGGTTAAACCTAACTAAGCAATCACCTGAGCGAAAACAAAAATAAAAACCCCAAAACCAGTTGAATTATAGGGACTCTCTATAACTATATGATATCCAACATGTTAATTTCAATAAATCACTCGAATGTCCACTGATTTTCCTTACGAATCTCCTCTTGTCCATTTTTCACCATCCAGTCAAAATGTTCTTCAAAACCATCTGTCCATTTCACTGATGCATAGTTACCATCAAATGGAGGAAGGTAGATAGATGGATTTGTCATGTAGTCATCATGTCATCATGTCTATATGTCGTTATTTCACGATGTGTGGTGAAAACATGTATGCATGTTGATGACATTAGATTTTATGTCTGCATGTCGAAAACAGTACTTGATGCACTACATTAATTCAAGTGTTGTGAATGACTAAAACAACGATTGGTTTGTCTTGAACTCCTGAATTATTATTTGTGTATTGAATTCATTCGCCATCCAAAAATTTCAATCTGGAATGGTAAATTTCCAAACTTGGGAAGAACCAAATTAACTTGCAATCCATAGAGTAACTTGGCCAATTTGCAAACTTGGGAAGAACCAATTAGAAAAGTCATTAAGTTGTTAACATAATTGGTTAATTCTCTCTCTCACTGATCTCCCTCCCTTCGAGCAATTGAGGTGGTAAGAGGGCTGGGGGTTGATCAGAGAAGAAGACTGGGGAAGATTTTTGTTTTAATTCTGTTCAGCTTTCATCTTCTCCCACTCTTTGATTCTTCTCTTTTTATTCGTAAATCTTTAAATTAATTTGATAAATTATTTCTCTGTCTTTCATTATGAAATAATTCTTACTTAACCACAAAACTCTTTTGAAGTCAAGAAAGAACAAGAAGTTATCTTTCACTAGCTTCAAAATGAAAAGAAATATGGCAGAAGAAATAAGTTACTGACCCCCGAGTGGCAAATTGCTCTCGATCATCCAAAATCGAGATCACTTCATATGCATCTTCAAATGTCCCCCCAAAGCTTAGAGGCGGCAAGGAAAAGACATTCGAAATTTCTTTGAAACCATCCGATCTAGACTTGGGCACAGGATGACTCTAAGAAAATCAACGAGTCAATGAGCAACATATAACAGTACACTCAGCTGTGTTCAACACAACTCGAAAAGGTGACTTTCGAATCAAATAAAGAAGTGCTATAGAAGTTCCTACTTCAGTGCTGCAAATCTACAACTAAAATTAGCATGTGACACCTCCGTTTGGATGAAGGAATTGCAAATTACATAGAATTCTAAAATGACGGAATTTAGATTTCCGTCATTTCAATTTCTGGCAATTGAAGATTTCAATGTTTGGATTTATGTATGTCGAATTTTGTAATTGACAAATTGAAAATTTCAATGTTTGGATAGCCCATGTAAATTGCAAATGATAGAAATTAAATATTTCGAAAGAACAAAAAAACTGATAACCAACATAGAAGGTATTCCTCGAAGTATAAAATAACATATCGTTTGATGAACTAAAGAACTCAACTTAAACAACATATTCTCGAAGTACAAAACCTATTCAACACATATTCATAAATTTAGTTAGAAACACCCAATTTTGATAGCCATTCAGAACCATGGTAACCCTAAAATAGAAAAACATAAATTGAAGGAGAGAAATGCTTGAAGACTAACCTTCAAATTTGATCCAGTGAGACGTGTACTTTTTTTTTTAATGAAAAGTTTGGCGGTTTTTTTTAATGTAAGTTTTAGCACACTGGAAAATATGAATTCCCTCACTATGGAAATTGTGAAATGACGCCTATTTTGGTGGAAATTAAACTCGGAAATTTGATGCCTCAATTTCCACGATTTTTTCCGTGCATCATTTAATAAATTCCGTGCTTAAGTTGCCAAACAAGGGAATTGTCAATTTCTCCTCTTAAATTCCCGACTTTTAGCTAAATTCCGAGTTATTTTGACACTTTCAATTTGACATGATATTTTCAGATATATAACAATTCAAAAGAATGCATCAAACTTATTAACAAGGATCCAAAGAATCCAAGCCTCATATACGATTCATGGTTCTGCCACATAGGTAGATTTTGGAAGAAGCCTTGAGGAAGCCTCAACGGAAATTTCACAAACAAACAAATGAAGGCAGTCAAATAAAATGAAATTTTTTCCTCGGAAAACAAGATCTGGATTCTACTCCACTTAAAATACTAACAAGTCAATTTTTGTGCACAAAATAAAAACAACTTTCTCTGTTCAAAATATTACCAGGAATCATTTCAAAACTAACTTCATTCATCTCAAAATAATTGTAACACATTTCTTATCGACATTTTAGCAAATAAATCTACTTAAACGACTCCCCTTTGAGCTTCAAAGGACGGGAAGAAATAGGGGGAAAGAAAGTGGGTCCATATCACTTGACATGACATGATATTATGGACAAAGAAAACCCAAATCAGAGGGAAGGTCTAAACTGAACTAAGCAACCAAGACCAAACTCTTTAGTTAAAAGTTTAATCTTGGAAAGGAGGGTGTCAGCAATTATAATAAATCAATGAAGATCGAAACTGATTATTATTCCCAGTCCACAAGTCAAGATAAAATTAAAAGGCTGGTAAGACACATACCTTCTCAATGTATAGCCGTGGAATATCAAATGATTTCTTCTATCTACTCGCAGTAGGGGATAACAATATCATTTCCGTGGCTGAGTCACGATGAGCAAGCTCCTGATGTGAAATATTGTCCACATCCAGACAGAAAGCACCTTGGCATTAGCAGTTTTTTCAATAGGGTTTTCCATACCATAGCAGACCTCATGAGACATTCACGTGCAGCTTCCTGTCCTTCTTGACTAAGCATGTACCTGCAGTTTCTACATGCATTACCATATCCTAATAGCAAAAATGCAATCAAACTGTAACTTGACAACTTCCAGGTCTACGTTTATAAGAACTGCTCGCCATAATACATGATTTATAAACATTTGGTTCTAGCAAGTAGTAAATCAGGTTGAACCTAACCACACCACGAACAAGTTTGCTTAAGCCTGTAATCAACTCAAAAGTCAATTACCTAAAAAGAAAATATTTGCCCATTGCCGGTTTGACAAGACATTCTTCTATTAAACAGAAAAGAACTAAGTGTTACAACAACGATTCTAATAAATTTCACATGATAGTCTATCTGTAAATGATCATTCATATGAAAACAGATCTTTCCCACTATATACTTTTTAGTTGTGAATGATTTTGTAAGTAATTCATTTTTCATAAAGACCATGTGGTTTATTTTTCCTCGTTCTGCGTAAATTTGTGAAGGTCATAAGGCGAGAGCTCTTGCCATTCAAATTTACAAGTACAGAGGCAGAAAATCGATATAAGATAAAGGCTTATTATCACAAAAGGTCCCTAAGGTTTAGGAAACTATCAGATTGCATCCTTAATGTTTTTTTGTGTCATTGGTGGTCCTCAAGGTTAGTATGTGTAATCACAAATGGTCCCTGCCGTTAGGTTCCGTCAAAAACTCCGTTAGTTTGCTGATGTGGCATATATATATATCACAAAATATCCCTAAGGTTTACTCAACTATCACAAATGGTCCCTGCAATTTTTTTTAATTTTTTTCATTTAAAATTCATAAAATTTTGGTTTTCTTTTTTAAATCTTATGAATTTTAAATTATTTTAAAATATACATTGTATTTTAAATACACATGACACTATATTATTTTAGATGTGGGTTCCACATATATGCCACATCAACAAATTAATGGAGTTTTTAAAAATTAATTTAAAATTCATAAAATTTAAAAATGAAAAAAAATCAAGGGTTTAGGGTTTATAAATGGTCCTCAAGGTTAAAATCTTTATATAAATGGTTTTTTCATTTTTAAATTTTATGAATTTTAGATTATTTTTTAAAAAAACTTCATTAGTTTGTTGGTGTGGCATATATGTGGAGCCCTCATCTTCAGAAATATAGTATCATATGTATTTAAAATACAATATATATTTTTAAATATTATAAAAAACAAAAACAAAATTTTATGAATTTTAAATTAAAAAATTAAAAAAATTTGCAGGGACCATTTGTGATAGATGTGTTAACCTCAGGGATGTTTTGTGATATGTATATATGCCACGTCAGCAAACTAACGGAGTTTTTGACGGAACCTAACGGCAGGGACCATTTGTGATCACACATACTAACCTTGAGGACCATAAGTGACACAAAAAAACATTAAAGATGCAATCTGATAGTTTCGTAAACCTTAGGGACCTTTTGTGATAATAAGCCTAAGATAAATATTAAATTTCTAGACAGCATAACAAAACATGAGAAAGAAATGTAGAAACAAAAGAAATACTTTGCTGGGCAACTTGATTTGGTAACCAGTCCCTTGGATACCAATGTCTTCATGCAGGACCATCCACTATACCACTCTCCCTTGTAGAACTCCCAAAGCGTCCAGCTTTTCCCTTTCCCTTCTCTGGCCTAAGAGCAGAGAAACCCAATTTCAAAACATCACATACATTCAAATTAAACCCAAATAAACAAAAATAAGATAAACGATAATTACAGAACTAATATCATAAATTAACATACATAATTGGCACACGAGAAAGCCCACTTGCTTCAGCTGCATCGACAAGCTCCTATTTACGCATAAATTCATTCCCATTTCCAATTCCCCTGATGATAACTTAACATCAGAAAACTCCAATTTCACAAAAAAAATGTGACAAAAGAAATTCAACCACAGCTGTGTGAGAGTGCACTGCAGTTTGCAGTGCATATATTAGCTAAATAAAAATTCCAGTTTACCTGTAAAGTGTAATCAACAATGCATATGCTACAGAATTCTTCTGAGGAACGTAGCGTCTGCTTCCTCTTATCTAAAACAAAAGGCATATTTGACAGCAAAACTAATGAATTTGAAATGGGGATCATATAAACAGAGAATGTAAAGCCAACGAGGAATGAAACGCACAGTTTCTAGACAAGTCTTCTGGTTCAGAGCTGCCTGAACCGGTCTCGGAAAACCCTTGCATGAGGCGCGAAAATCAACTTCACCACGTCGCTTGGAACGCCTTCGGTAAATAATTTGTTGGGGGACAAGGAAGGTGAGAGAGTTGGGAGGAAGAATTAACGGCCCAGAGGAATCCAGTAGGCGTTTTCGGCCCAAAGTAGTGACAAATCCAGAGCGCTTTTTTTTTTTTTTTTTTTTTCAATAAAATGGCACTTATGCACTAATGCAGTGGTTTTGAGTAATTGCTTTCTCAAGCAAAGTCTTGGATTCAAGTCCTAATATCTGTGTTGTGTGTGTAAATTTAGTATATTATCGCCCCTCTCAATAGAAAATGTCCTTAAAAATAAATGGCACTTATGTCATGTAGTTATTCCTTCCTCCTATATATGAAACTCATGTCGTATGTGATTCCTTAAAAATGAATACATGATGAAACATGTAGTTGAACTGTTTAGTTTGATCAGAGTTTAGTGAGAAAGGTTAAGGGCCTATTTGGTATTTTACTTAGATCCCTTTTTATAAACTCAAAAACAAATTTGAAGTGCAAAGCTAAAAAAACCCATTTGATAAGCCCATTTTTAAATATCCAAACTCAAAAAAATCCAAAAAACACCATAATTATTGAAAACCAAAAAGCCATGTTTTACTTTTTTCCTCTCTCTCTCTCTCTCTCAGTTAATTTCAATTTGGGAATTAGGGTGTCTAAGTTTCTAATTTTAATATCAATTTTTTTTTAGATCTTAAAAATTGTTTGTTGTTCAATACCAAACAAGTTTTGAGATCCTAAAATCAGTATTTAAAAATTCATTTTTTTATAAATAAAAAAAATCATGCTTTTTTAGTTTTTTTTTTTTTTTTTGCATGATACCAAACGGGCCTTAATATTCTTCAAATTAGTTAATATAAAACAAAATTCAGTTATTTCTTGGTATTTTTGTACGTAAAAATGAGTTTTTAGAGCTTAAGAATGAAGAAAATGTCACAAGGAATTCATATGAATACACGATGTATTTTTAATCCAATTACTTCCTCATAATTCCATTCGATTCACTGCAAAGTGGGCAAATCTAATCACAAAGTTCAAATCGACAACCGGCTCATGACTAGTGCTTTGTCCTCGAAGACGTTGCTCACTTGACTAATTTTCTCTCTAATTTACCGGTAATTCACTAAGAGAGATAATGATAGTTTTTAGTTTTTAGTTTTAGTTTTTTTTTTTTTTTGCGCTCCTTTCTCTTTTACCAATTAACATCACCACACATGCATTGCACTTAAGTTACCAAACTCCGTATTTGGGACCTCACGACTAGGATCATATTTGGAACATGGACTTTCATTATATATGATCACGTATTCACAATTTGACCCCAAAAAAAAAATTTCATTTCCAAGTTCCAAATAAAACTGAAATAAATTATCAAACAACTCTTAAACAATTTTCAATTTTATTTTTAAAACTAAAATTGGTTACTAAACAAGTTATGTAGTTTTAGTTTTTAAAAATTGAAAACACCGTTCCTTTTATATCATTATTTCTTTTTCTGGCTATGTTAGAGGGTATTGAACCTACACATATCCTACGACTATAAAAATTCATTTCCAATCATAACTATGGTCGTACATACTTACGCAACTATTGGGAATGGTTTTTTTGTTTTTTTTTTAATTTTTAATCAAGATCTTTATTTAGTCAATTATCTATTAGTTTATCACAAAAAATTGGAAGGAAATGCATTGCATGATGGATAACTGATTTAAGTTGATTATATAGCGAGCTAGCAAACATTGTAAGTGTAGAAAATATGTAGTAATTAATGAAAGAAGATTAAACACACCATAATAATTTATATATAATGAATTACTACAATATTTTACACTTTATACATTGCATGGTAAGATACATGAGTGACTTAGTACCACATAGGGTTCCTAAGAGGTTCAAAATTTTCACAATCTTCATCATCTCTATGTGTAGAGTAAGTATATTATGAAGAGTAGTCATCAAAAGGAATGGTTTAGGGTGTTGAAAGAATTCAAAACAAAACCATGTATATATATAAATATTTTAGCATATTTTCACAAAAACATAAGTGATATGATGGTTAAGGTGTTGAAGGAGTACAATGGGAGGGGTTCGAATCCCCTTGGTGTTTTTTTCAATATTGAAATTTATCCTAGATAATAAATGTTAGCTTGCAGACATTTTAAAGACGTTATAAATATTACACGCTGAAAATATAATCACAAACACATCCTCAGTGAGATGGATAAGGTGCTGTGGCTGTTGACAGAGGGGAGGGGTTCGAATCCCTCTATGCGCAACAAGGGAGGCTTTTCAAAAAAATTCATGTATTTTTTGGGTTTCGTATCCCAATATTATTGGGATATCATCGATAATATCTCGATATATTGCCCAAATCATTCATAAAAATGTTGAAGTTATCGTCCCCAATATTATCGGTATATTGACGATAACACCATGGTTAGTTGCTAAAATATCGGCCCTCCAAAAATCAGATATTATCGGGATAATATCGCCGATAATGTTGATATTTCATACCTTGTTTAAGACATAACACATCACAATGTAAGTGTTTAAAATTTTTATCAGAAAAATTGTTTAAAATTAACAAATATTTTATTGTTGAAATAAAAACTAGCCTCTTCACACTCGCTTCAGCGCTTGCGAGAGGTTTTTTATTAAAAAAAAATAATTTATTTTAGAATTAAAAAAGATAATGGGTAGTTGTGTTTGATAAAAATAGGATCCATTATCTGATTTTGCTTTTAATTTTAATTTTTTAATATGAAAAGTGTGAATTTACCATATTATCCTCATTTAATTAATAATTTCAATTCTTAATATTTGAATTAACTAAGGGCATTTTCTGATATTTTAAATGTTTCCCCATTCTCTGCATTTTGCTTTATATATACTCGCCTCTCCGCATGCGTTTCCGCGCTTGCAAGAGGCTTTTTTTAAAAAAAATTAAATTTATTTTAGAATTAAAAAAGATAATGGGTGTGTTCCATAAAAATAGGATCCATCATCTTATTTTTCTTTTAATTTTAATTTTTTTTAAATATGAAAAAGTGTGAATTTACCATATTATCCTCATTTAATTAATAATTTCAATTCTTAATGTTTGTATTAACCAAGGGCATTTTATGGTATTTTGAATATTTCACCATTCTTTGCCTTTTGCTTTATATATATATATATTTAAAACATAAACTAAAAAACCACACTTGTGGGGGGTGGGGGGAAGGGGGCCGGGAGGAATTGGGGATTTTAAGGGAAATATGGGGTGAGGTAAGGGAGGGTGGGGGAAAGGGGGCTAGTAACACATACAAATTAAAACTAATCGATCCACTTATAACCTAAAGTATTATATGAAAGATCAAAATGGATTGGTATATTAATTCAACTAGCCTCTTCGCACGCGCTTCCGCGCCTGCGAGAGGCCCTTTTTTTTTTAAAATTTAAATTTTATTTTAGAATTAAAAAAGACAATGGGTAGTTGTTTTCCATAAAAATAGGATCCATTATCCGATTTTTCTTTTAATTTTAATTTTTTTTAAATATGAAAAAGTGTGAATTTACCATATTATCCTCATTTAATTAATAATTTCAATTCTTAATGTTTGTATTAACCAAGGGCATTTTATGGTATTTTGAATATTTCACCATTCTCTGCCTTTTGCTTTATATATATATATATTTAAAACATAAACTAAAAAACCACACTTGTGGGGGGTGGGGGGAAGGGGGCCGGGAGGAATTGGGGATTTTAAGGGAAATATGAGGTGAGGTAAGGGAGGGTGGGGGAAAGGGGGCTAGTAACACATACAAATTAAAACTAATCGATCCACTTATAACCTAAAGTATTATATGAAAGATCAAAATGGATTGGTATATTAATTCAACTAGCCTCTTCGCACGCGCTTCCGCGCCTGCGAGAGGCCCTTTTTTTTTTAAATTTAAATTTTATTTTAGAATTAAAAAAGACAATGGGTAGTTGTTTTCCATAAAAATAGGATCCATTATCCGATTTTTCTTTTAATTTTAATTTTTTAAATTTGAAAAAAATGTGAATTTACCATATTATCCTCATTTAATTAATAGTTTCAATTCTTAATGTTTGCATTAACTAAGGGCATTTTCTAGTATTTTGAATGTTTCACCATTCTCTGCCTTTTGCTTTATATATATAGATAATCAATCTCTCCACTCACCACCCTTTTTAGTGTACTTAATTGACCAATAAAAACATAACCTATGGTATTTTGATTTGTATTGACACCCTGCTTATATCATGGTTCGAGGGGGAATAGATTTGTGGTTTCCCAGGGTTAGGCTTGGCCAGAAAAATGGCAGCTTGTATGGTGGCTTGGGCAGTGTTGGAGGGGGAGTTGGTTTTCAATCTGAATTTTGTGATTTTATATTCTTTTAATTTTAAATTGAACCTTAATTTTTTTAATTAATTTTAAAAGTTTACTCACATGCCATGTGTCATATCTTAAACGGTTAGATTATTTGAATGGTTTAAATATTCTAAAGTGTAGAGGCTTGGGATTTGGGATCCATTTTCGAGGAAGATTTAACACTAGCAAATAACTTGAACTAAATTTAAAGCTTGTCCAGAACATACTTGTATATCCATTTCCGAGGCAAATGTTTTTGCTGTCTTGTCTGACATCGATTCAACTGATCTAGCTTATTAATTATTTGCCAAAGGCGGCCTAGGTTTAATTAAACATTAGACATAGTGAAGAGATGACGGAAAATGAATTTCAAGAGCAAAAGGACGCGGCTCAATGTTTCATTCCTAATTTTTCGAAGATAAAAATTCCTTTCTGAGAAACGAAACGGAGAAAATATACACATATATGTATTTTCGAGGGTATGGAATTTAGAAAATTTGTTTACCGAATCTTCTTCGCGTCGGGTAGAGCCGAAAGAAGCCATGGTTGTACTGGAAAATGCACTGAGAAAGGTTAATATTCTTCAAGTTAGTGTTGTAATTAGGATAAAAACACAATTGTGTTTGAGTTATTACTTCGCATCTTTATTAGTCAAAATGACATTTTTGGAGCATACAAACGAAGAAAATCAGAACAGTAATTCCTATGAATTTACGATGTATTTTTCTAATTTTTAATGTATTTACTATGGACTATGGAAGTTAAAACATAGAAAAATAATAATAAATTGCAGAGAATGACACTTGGCAATAGTGGAAAGGTGCGTCGTAAGTGCTTCTGACGGGTGTTCATTTATCGTAGCTCCACATGTCATTTAAACATCATTTTTATTGTTTTTATCTTTAAAAATTCACAAAAAATTATTATCAAAACTCATAAAAATACATCAAAAATTGCTATAGAACTTATTACAACATTATCTTCGATTAAGAAGTTCCAAATCAAATTTTGATTTAGGAAAATTGGAAAATAAAATTGGAAGAAGAGTTCAAATGAAGAAGGCTAATGATTCATTTTAGTATTATAATTAGTATAAAAATAAAATTTAGGTTGAGTTATTAATGTGCACTTTTATTGTATGTCAAAATGAGCTTTTTGGTGATAGAAATTTTCGCTACATTTTTTTTAAATTCTTTATATATATATATATATATATATATATCTATATATATAAAGCAAAAGGCAGACAATGGTGAAACATTCAAAATACCAGAAAATGTCCTTGGTTAATGCAAACATTAAGAATTGAAATTATTAATTAAATGAGGATAATATGGTAAATTCACACTTTTTCATATTTTAAAAAATTAAAATTAAAAGAAAAATCAGATAATGGCTTATTTTTATGGAACATAACTACCCATTATCTTTTTTAACTCTAAAATAAATTTTAATTTTTTTTAAAAAAGCCTCTCGCAGGCGCGGAAGCGCGTGCAGAGAGGCTAGTATATATAAAGCAAAAGGCAGAGAATGGTGAAATATTCAAAATACCAGAAAATGCCCTTGGTTAATGCAAACATTAAGAATTGAAATTATTAATTAAATAAGAATAATATGGTAAATTCACACTTTTTCATATTTAAAAAAATTAAAATTAAAAGAAAAATCATATAATGGATCCTATTTTTATGGAAAACAAATACCCATTATCTTTTTTAATTCTAAAATAAAATTAAATTTTTTTTTTTAAAAAAAAGCCTCTCACAAGCGCAAAAGCGCGTGCGGAGAGGCTAGTGTATTTATTACGAATTTGGGAGATAAAAGCATGAAAAAATAAAAATAAATTGAAGAGAATGACACATGAAAGCAACATAAGCATGTGTCATTAGTGTTTCTAACGGGTGTCATGCTCCGATAGTGCCACGTGTCACTAAAAATTTAATAGTTACATAATAAAGTTTACCCGATACATAGATGCATTTCCAAGCATAGACAATTTGGCTTCACAAAAGTAGGTAAGTATGAATTTAGAAATTGAGGAGTTCTTCTGTTTGGAGATCTTATAAGCTTTAGTCTTGCTTTTTTCAAAGTTTAGCTATAGAGGGAGTCTCTTGTATCGAACGATATGTTGCAGAGTTTTGTGGAGGTCATATTTACTAATCTCCCACTTAGCTTCTCTAAATCCATGTCCATAAATTTTGTCAGCACTCATTGTCATCTTATATGCTAAATACGTTTTCAACGTCCTGGTAAATTGAGTCTGCTCGATTGTGTAAGACTCCAAACTATTTTTCTCCTCCTCACAAAACCAATCCAACAACTGGTGTCCAATTGCTTCGCAAATACCTTCACAAACTGTTTTATCCAAATTCGTACAACCTATTACAATTTACAAGAACCATTACTAAAAGAAATTCATTGGACAAGGATATTTTTTATTCACAAAAGAAGTTTGGGGACATGAAAAGTGCCAATAAAAAATATAGGGGACATGAAAAGTGCCAATAAAAAATAAAATATTTGTGGACACCAATACCTATGTCCATTAATTTTTCCTTTAGGTACAAATGTTTTATTATGAGGGAAAAATAGCTGAAGAAAAACTTAATCATTTTCAAATTAAGTGGGGCATAATATTGATTTGGGTTAATGACCAAAATGGTCCCTCAACTATTGCTCCAGTATCATTTTCGTTTACTAACTAAAATTTTCATTTCAATGGTCCTTCAACTCTTAATTTGGTATCAAAATCGTCCTGCAGTCAAAGTCCGTCGATTATTCCGTGAAATTGAAGGGGAAAACCGTCTTTTCAGTGCATTCCAACCTCTCCCTCTTTCTCTCTCTTTGACGATTTGACAGCCACCAACCCCAACCTATCGCAGCCCACCCCAGCATCCTTTCTCTTTGTCTCCTCCCACTCTCTCTGTCTCTTCACCCTCAGCTTTCGAGTGAAGTTCCTGTAGAATTGGCTTTGTTATTGAATCAGATCTTGTATGGTCTACTAGATTTCAACCCCCAAGTAATTGAGGCCGTCGCTGCTGTTGGAAAGGGAGCTGCTGAGAGAGCTAGGGTGAGTAATATATATGGTTTTCGATTGTCTCACCCAAATGCAATGTTGGGCACATTTTATTTCCTTTTTAATCCGTGTAATTTATTGATTTATTCGTTTATATTTGGGGTTTTTGATATTGGTAGCTGCAGCTGGGGAATTCTTATTTTTGGTTGAAGGGTTGAAGCAATGGTGCCATGGTGGGTTGGCAGAGGAATCTACAGTCCCTAATCAGTCATATTGGTAATCACAATACTTTTCAATTTAAGAATTGGTTTTTATTTTCTTTCTTTCAATTTCAACTTCTGTTTCAATTGTTACATTTTTTTTTTGTCTTTGTTTTCGCTATCAAAGGGGATTTCCAGTTCAAGGAACTTGCTTGCAGATTCGTCTGTTGAATCAGATGGTGAAAGGAATAAAGAACACAACCAGAAACCGCTCTCTAAACCCTCACAAGTTCAATCTGTTTAAAGGTTTCCAAGAGATTCTAAGCTTTTTTGTTTTTTTTGGGAATATTTTTGAACCATCTGGACATTAAACATGTCTTCTCTCAAGTGGGACAGTTGAAATCTAGTTAGCACGTACAACCCATCAGTCTAAGATTGTTTGGTTTTGTTTTTGAGGGTACTGCCCTAAAAAGAGAAGAAGACGAAGACTAATATGGAATTCGTTTGGTTTTGAGGGTACTGCCCTAAAAAGATGATTTTGCCCTTGAATTTAATATCAAAATTGACAGACTTTGACGGTTGGACTAATTTGATACCAAATGAAGAGTTGAAGTACCATTGAAATGAAAAATTTAGCTGGTGAACCAAAATGATATTGGAGCAATAATTGGGGGACCATTTCGGTCATTAACCCTATTGATTTCGAACCTCGAAGATATAACCATGCATGCATCATCTCATGCGCCAAAATCCTACCCTTTGTTACCCTGTACGCAATAAAACATTTATTAAAATAAAAGATTTCATAATTTGAGAAACTTATAATAAAAGTTTACAAAATTGTTTTTTGAAAATAAAAAGTATTTGAGAAAAATTACTCTGGTAGTCCGAACAAAAGAAGAATTGATGACCCTTTGCGCTTTGATCAACTTCTTCTCTTTCTCCACTTGAATATTATACCCATTTTTGGAACAATTTGCAATCTGATACAAATCAAAAGCACAATCGTCAACCCCAAACAAATCTCTCTCTTTCTCTCTCTGTTTTATTTTTTTACAGAATCAACCCCAAGCAAAATTCTTCTTTTTCTGACAAAAACAATCCCACATGCACCAATTGATATGAAAGTAATTTACGATCCTTAACCCAAAAAAAAAAACACAATATTTTGTTGGGCAAAGTGGTCAAATTGGTTGTATCAAAGTAATTTACGGGCCAAACGATAGGGATGATAATTGGGCTATTAGCTTGATCAAGCAGCGTCTGCAGATAACTTTCTTTTGCTTTGGGCTTCAAAAATTTTGGGTTTTGGTTTGCGTAAGACTGTCTGTTTAGAGTTTACTGTTTTGAGTGTTTTACTGTTTCGTTTCTTTTGTTTGTTTGTTTTGAAATTTTTATTTTGTAATTATTTTATTTTTGTATTTTAATTCTTGTGTGTTTTGTGATTTTATATTTACTTTAGTATCTTTCATTTCTTGTTATGACATTGCTTGTTCCTAATTTTTAAACATTGAGGACAATGTTCATTTCTAGGTTTGGGGGTATTGGAGTAGTCTCACAAAATTCGACGGAAACAAGAAGAGAAAGTTATAATTGTTCAAAATTCAACTCCCAGAAGAAGGAAAAGAGAATGGTGAATCAACATTCTTCATCTTCTTCCTCGCTTGGAATTCCAGTGCTTTTAAAAGAGTTTGTAAAAGTTTGGGTGTATTCAATTCAGATTTCAATTGATATTAAAAAAAATACATTGAAATCTAGGGGTATTCAATTAAGATTTTAGTAGAGATAAATGAAGTTATAAAGTTTGTAGAGTTCAATGTAGTTCAATTGATTTCTATCAACTCCACATAGAGTTTGATTGAATTCCAAGATTGATTTTGATGGTGTTTGTTAGAGTTTTATCGTAGATTTTATAAGAGTTTATTAGAGTTCTAAATTTTTTTTTTTTTTTTTTTCTTTTTTTTGGGTTGTTTATCGTTTTTCTAGATTTTCAAAAGAGAAAAGTACCTTTGCAAAAACATTTGAGCTATTGAACTTCCAAATCAATACATCCAAAGAAATTTTTTTTTAAAAAAAGGCATCTAATTTGTTCAAATGTGCAACCAAATAAGGATTTATGTCTGCATGTTTATGAAAAATGCGCAAAAGTAAAAATATAAAAGTAATTTCATGAAAAAAAATGCTAAGTAAACTATAATTCTAAATGCATAAAAACGAATAAGTATATGCTTCATTGCTCATCTTTGACTCCCGTCATTCATAGCATCTCTCCACATATCTGAAGATATCCCAACCCTCCATTGGTTAGCATTCTCGCGTTGTTGTTCTTGGGTTTGAAAAACCTGGTCATAATTATTTCCCTCATTTTCTTCTTTTTCTTCCTCGATTTCTTCATTCCAAGTTTTTTGGCATCCAAGTTTTGCATAAACAACATGAAGTATCTGTCAAACAAAGTAGGGCAAATATTCAGTTATGCTAAGATACGCTCATATTCGCTCATATTATTATTCTTCTCCAATATGGAGGTATTTATACAAGTACAATCCTAAATAAAATAGGAAATAAATCTAAATTACAATAGAAAATATATCTAAATTACAATAGGAAATAAATCTTAATTATAATTGGACTAGACAAATAGGTAAGTAACTAAAATCCTAACATAATAAGGAACCAAAATCCTAACTAAGTAAGGACTCGCCAACACTCCCCCTCAAGTTGGGCAAAGATATTTCGCATGCCCAACTTGACAAGCGAGTCATAGAACACCATACTTGAGAAGCACCAATTGTAGGTCTTTTTGTCAACTACGAGTGAAACAAGTGACAAGCTAAAGCAAAGTTCGCAGCGGAAACACAAGAGCAAACCCTAAAAAATAGGGCACATAGCAGAACACAGAAACCCTGTGAGCACGGCAGCAGATAAGGCAGAACACATAAGCCCTGTGAGCACGGCAGAAGATAAGGCAGAACACAGAAGCCTTGTGAGCACGGCAGTAGATAAGGCAGAACACAGAAGCCCTGTGAGCACGGCAGAAGATAAGGCAGAAACCAAACCCTAAAAAATAGGGTAAGGCAAGGCAAACACACTAGCAAAGGCATGAGCAACAATACTGGCACCATAACAGGCAGGAGCAACAAGGCAGAGACATAACAGGCATCATCAACAGCAATACAAGGCATTGGCACCAGCAACAGCAGAGACAACTTCTCTTCACTCCCCTTCTCCCCCTGAAGAGAAGGGGTCGATGGAGCCATATGATCAATGGTACTTGAGAAACATGCACTGACTAACACTGAGATGTAGCAGAATCAGCCATGGCAGATAGGTGGTTAAATTGCAGCGGAATAGATGAGCAGCGGTGACAATAGCAAGGTAGGCAGCGATGACGGTAGCAAGGTAGACGGTGGAGGAGGCAGACTAGGATTATAAGCTAAATGTATAGTGCAACGGAAATAGGTAGTGTCTAGGGTTAGGGTAGAGACAGATCAAAACACAGTAACATCATCGGCAATAACCATAGCAACGGAAAGTGAAGTAAACAAAGGCAACATTAACGGCAACAATAGCGGCAACGGTAACATCAACGACAGTAGTAGAGGTAACGACAACGACAACAGCAATAGCAACAATTCTTCCATATCAACTTTAGCTAATTCACACAGACAACTTCTCTTCACTCCTCCTCTCCCCCTGAAGAGGTCGTCAGAGTCAAGAAATAGGCTATATCTTCATGGGAATACATCAAGGTAATGGGGATACATCAATAAACATATCCTTTTCACTCCCCCTCCCCCCCTTGAAGAGGAGGGGAGGAGAGCACTTCAATTGCAAGGAGAACGCAAACACAGGTCACAAGAAAACCTAGGCTCTTATACCATGTCAAACAAAGTAGGGCAAATATTCAGTTATGCTAAGATACGCTCATATTCGCTCATATTATTATTCTTCTCCAATATGGAGGTATTTATACAAGTACAATCCTAAATAAAATAGGAAATAAATCTAAATTACAATAGAAAATATATCTAAATTACAATAGGAAATAAATCTCTATTACAATAGGACTAAATAATAATTGGTAAGTAACCAAAATTCTAATGAAATAAGAAACCAAAATCCTAATTAAGTAAGGACTCGCCAACAGTATCTTGCTTTCTACTATTTGTTTGCTTGGCAAACCATTAGAATCGCACCATCCACGATTGGCAGCATCAACCATTAGTTCTAATAGCATATTGCTCTCTTTCGAGGTCCATGAGTTATAAGGTATTTTTCCTTTTCCTTGTTGTGAATCTCTCATTTATAATGTTACTAGATAATACATGCAATCTTTAATTAGTTCATAAGAAAAAATATATATATGAAGATAATTTTTTTCCTTTTTGTTTTGGCATGGACTAGATATATATATATATTGTACATTGATAAAGAAGGGAAACGTAGAAAAAAAAAAAAAGGATGATTGTAGAAGAAGGCCATCGATATTTGATGAACAGCAACAACAAAAAAGGGTGATGTAGAAAAAGTACATAAACAAAAAAGAAACAGCAACCAAAAAACTATTCAAGAAAAAAAACAGCAACCAAAAAAAAAAAAAAAGGAAAAGTAGAAACAGCAATTGCTTGGATATATGACAGCAACAATAACTATTCAACTATTCAACTATTCAACTATTCATACATTATGTGCATCCAATACAAGCAACAACAATTGATTGGATATATGTGATGTATAGCAATAGCAATTATTCAAGCACTGGAAAGCGTAAAAAGCGTAGAAAAAGAGAAGAGATTTTTTACCTCCACTTGACAAGCACACACGTTCAAGGACTGGAAAGCGTAGAGCACGTTCAAAGTTTCTAGGGTTCACATAAGATTTGTCAACTTATTAATTACTTTAAAATAAATTACTTTTTGAATACACCTAAATTTTGTTTGACTTTTAAAAAGTCATAATTGAATTCACATAGATTTCAATGTATTTTTTTAATATCAATTGAAATCTGAATTGAATACACCCAAACTTTTACAAATTCTTTTAAAATCTGAATTGAATACACCCAAACTTTTAAACTCTTTTAAACTCTTTTAAAATCTTGATTGAATACACCCCCCTTAGTCTTCTTCTTCTTCTTCCTCCCCCTCTCTCTCTCTTTTCTTCTCCCTCTCAACTGCTGTCATCTTCTTCCTCCCCCTTTCTCTCTCTTTCTTCTTCCTCCCTATTTCTTCTCCCTAGCAGCTTGCATCTTCTTCTCCATGGGGTCGGCTCCCATGGTTACCAAGAGAAACCAAGCTCCTCCAAGCCATTTCCATGGCTGCCATAGGGTCGTCTGACCCCTATTGACCCCATGGTTGATCCGCTACTGTCAATATCAAGAGCCTGCTGGATTTGACCTGCCCGACTGTGGCGGACATGATCAAGAGAAAGACACCTAAAGAGATCCGCAAGATCTTCAACATCAAGAATGACTTCACGCCTGAGGAAGAATAAGAATAAGAGGTTCGTAATGAGAACCAATGGGCATTCGAGTGAGAGAGTTAAAGATCCCCTACATACCTGTTATTATTACATAATTTGACTTTTTGTCTATTATTTTTCTTCTAGTTATAATTCAATTGTTTTTTTTTAATAATTTTTTTTGTTAGGTGATTGCTCAGATGTAACCAAGATTTCTGCAAAACCTTGTTTGTCAAATATTTCTAATGATAGAGTTATGTCTCCTGTTTTGTGTGTTACGAAACTTCTTTGTTGTCAATAAATTCTTAATAAATTACATATCTTGGAAATTAATCATAGAATAACTAAACTGAATTCACACAAAATCATTTGCATTCATACAAGGGCCATTCTATTAATTTTACATTCAACATGTTAGCTTTTATATATATATTTAGGCAATGGGAATTGAATTCACGAGGCAAGTCTTGCTTTTGGTGATTTTGGTTATTTTGAGCTGGGCACTATTCTCTTTTCTTTGTTTGGTTTTGGAATTTGGATTCTTCGAATTGGTGGCTGGTTTTGGTTCTGTCTCAGTTTAGTATGCAACTGAAGAAGACGTACGACGAAAAAATATGCAGGAACAAAGTTAATGACAATCTTAATTAACCAATTATGTTACGTAAAATATTTTAGTTTATTAAAGTCAATGACAACTTAATGACTTTTCTAATTGGTTCTTCAGAAGTTTGCAAATTGGCCAAGTTACTCTATGGATTGCAATAGAGTTAAACTCAAAATTTACCATTCCAGATTGAAATTTTTGGATGGCGAATGAATTCAATACACAAATAATAATTAGATATTTATAAAAATACCTAATCCTAGACATGTATTTATAAAAATACCCAAGCACTATTTAAACATAGAAACATACCCAAAATGGGTTTTGGGTATGTGTGTAATGATGGGTTTTGGGTATGTTTATAAATGGGTTTTGAGTGTGTGTAATGATGAGTTTTGGGTATTTTTATAAAGTATTTTGGGTGTTGGGTATTTTTATAATTTCAGCCCCCATTTTGGGTATTTTAGTGAAACTCCCAATAATAATTCAGGAGCTCAAGACAAACCCATGAATATTGTTTTAGTCATTCACAACACTTGAATTCATGTAGTGCATCAAGTACTGTTTTCCACATGCAGACATAAAATCTAAAATCTAATGTCATCAACATGTTTACATGTTTTCATCACACAATTGTTTACATCGCACTACCAAAAAAAATGGCAACAGTTACCATTTTGTTACCAAATTTGGTGACTTTTGTGGGGGTTACTAAAGGCTTTAGTCACTAAAAAAAACCAAAAAGGTGATTGAAAGCTTTTTAGTTACCAAAAAAGTCAAAAAAGTAGTACCGCCGTGTGGCTTTACTATGGTAATTGTTTTTTGAAAAGTAGTACTGCCGTGTGGCTATACCCGTTTTTACTTCAACGCCTTATTGGCGGGTCCCTTCTTTCCTTATAATAAGTATCACCGGGCTGCTATACTGATTTTCACATGCACAGCTATACTAAAAAAAAATGGTATAGCCGGGCAGCTATACGGGGGCAATCTCTTTTCAAAAATAGTACCGCCGCGCGGCTTGACTACGGTAATTTCTTTTTAAAAAAAATAGTATAGCCGCACGGCTATACGTGTTTTGACGTATGGGCGCCTACTCACTAGGCCCGTCCTTTTTTGCCTCCATAAATAGTAGAGCCGCACGACTGTACTCTTGCATATTTTCCAAAATAGTATAGCCAGACGGTTATACTCGAGGTTTTTTTTAAAAAAAAAAGTATAGCCGGGCTATACGTATTTTCACATGATGGCACATAGGCTCTTGGCGTGTCTTTTTAATTTAAAAAACAGTTTAGCCGTCCGGCTATACTCGGTTTTTTATTTTATTTTATTTTATAAATAAATAATATGTCCGAGCGGCTATATATATATACTGGGTCGTGTAAAATAAAAATAAATTAGTATAGCCGGACGATTTTTTTTATAAAAATCCGCCCAGCCGTACTCTGGTACTTTTTTTGTTTAAAAAATGGGATAGCCGGGCGGCTTTAGGCCGGATTTTTTTTTTTTTTCAAGGATCCATTTAAAAATAAATTTTGTTGCCCAATTTTCTTTTATCGATAAGAGTAGTTTAGAGCATTATCCATTACAATTACAGCATCTAGTGCATCTATGCTTTTAAAAAACGTAGAACATGAAATAGATATGGGGAAACCTCGGTCTGCAATGAGCCAACTACGCATAAAAGCAAACAAATGTCCTAAATTGATAACAATTGACAACAACATACGGGTAGATTGCAACAAACTCCTTCAAATGTGAGGCAGAACTAGATTTAGATGAAATGAGAAATTTTAGAAAGAGAGTTATGATAGAATGATTGAATTGAGGATTTAACAAAAAAGAGATGATGAGATACTCAGATTTGAGAATAGACTTATTATTCACTAATTCAAAATAATAAAAAAGAAAGAAAGAGAAGTGTACAGGGAAAGAGTAAAAACATAGAAGCTTTTGACATTTATAAATTAAATTACAATTCTGAAATTAGATTATAATGAATTAAAAGTAATATTACAACAAGAGAGATGAGAGAAATAAAACCAAGAAATATTAATTTTTCTGTAAAGAGAAGAAGAATTTTAAGGGTAGTTTGGTAAAGTCAGCTCAACTTCTGTCATCTTTATAGTTTAAACTAAAGAAATATTAATTATGTTTCCTGAAAATTTAGAAAAGATATCATATTTTAAAAAATTTCTGTCTGCGTCATCTTCCACTGTCTCTCTTAAGGTTGCAGAGAGAGAAAAGAGAGAAGAGAGAGAGAGAGAGAGAGAGAGAAAGAGACTTACCTCGACGACTTCGACTCCCTGAAATAAAACTTCTTAGGGTTCCTGTCCTGTCTGCTACTTCGCTCACCACTGTACGATTTTCCCTCTCAAGTTTATCTCTTCTGTCTGTTCGAATTCTCGTAGTCTGGAATTGGGTGCCTAGATGTGCAAATCGAGCAGCTCATGCAGCAGCTTCGATTGGTTTGAGAGCTATGGAACTGAAAAGTTGGGTCACCAGACCACCATTGTCTCTTGTTGGAGTTTTAAATTCTGATGCCATGCCCACCACAGGATGGCAATACTAGTAGTTAATTTCAGTTTTTTATTTGGTGGGGGTTAAGACTGCAATACTAGGCTCCGATGGAGCTTTAGACTTGTCTGACTTCTCTGTTGTTGGTTTCCTTTCCTCTCTGGCTTTTGCCTGCTTTTGTATCTTTATACCTTTTTGGGTTTTGAATACAACAAGCATTATGACCAAAAAAAAAAAAATTCTCTTAGTCTCTTTCATTTTGGTTCAAATCAATGTTTCTTGTTTGAATTTTGTTTATTTGACAGAGAAAGGTCCTTCTATCTCTGTTTGGTTAGTGAGAAAACGGGGGAATTATAAAGAAAATAACACAAATTTCGAAGTTTGGTTTTGGAAAGGAAAAGGGAGCTCAAACTTTTCACTTTCTTTTTGTATTTTTTGGTTAATTTTTTATTCAGTAATATATGTATTGGAAACAGGTGTGTTGCATGTAGAACAATTTGGGTACCCAGATGGAAAGGTTTTGAAAATTTAGTCTGGTTTAGTGAAGTGGGACAATGAATTTTACATGTTTTGCCATTTATAAATTTGAAATTTTTTGCTCATACTGTTCTTTTCTTTCAGCAACCACCGGAAGCTGAACTTAGAATCCATTTGAAGTTGTGAATCATTAAAATTTGATTAAAGATGTAATTGCATGTTGAAGGTACCAAAATTTGATTAAAATTTTATTAAAGATGTAATTGCATGTTGGCTCTTTTATTTGGAAAAAAAATATCTCTGAAGTTTTGGATGTGGAAAAGATTTAGGATTTGTTGGCATTGGGATAAAATAATATTTGCCTTCATTTTTTGTGAAAGAGGATGAGTTAAAGATTTTCCCTAGTCATTAACATTGTAATAACCTGCCTACTCAAGAAATGAGTTAAAGAGAAATGTCGGATGATTAGAAAATACACTTGTCAACTTTTGTCAAATTGAATTCTCTTAATGGCATGTTTACTAATCCAGAATTGAATTAGGGGGAATTGAATTTGAGGATGAATTGAATTGAGAAGGAGTTGGATTGAGGAGAATTAGATTCCGGATTCCTAATGAAGTTGTTTACTAAACCATATGGATTGAGGGGAGTTAGATTCCGAATTCCTATTGAAGTTGTTTACTAAACCATATGGAATTGGGGTAGAAGTTGTACTAATTGCTAAAATGTCCTCATTTTTTGGTTAAAGTAGATGGCATATTTGGAATTTTGAAAATTGTGTGAGGATATAATGGGTAAAAAAGATGAATTCCTAATGGGTGAATTCTCCAGGAATTAGAATACCACCTCCCATTCAGGAATTGAATTCCTCCAAAATCAAGAATTCAATTCCTAATTTTGTGTGGGCCCGCTTACTTTTCAATTTCTTGATGTGAAGTAAACGCATGAATTCTCCATAGGCGGAATTCAATTCCTGATGAGAATTCCAATTCCTGATTATTAAACATGCCATAAATGATTTAACAACTCCAAGTTTTTGCATTAATATGCTTGTCAACTTCTGTCAATTTTTTCCGCCAAAAAAAAACTTCTATCAATTTGCATGCTTGAATTTGTGCGTCAGTGTCTTTATTTCTCATGCTCATAATAGGACAGTTATGACATCCCTAAAGGAGGGGAGATTGTGGTACCTCTTAATGCCACATCAACTATGAGCTAGAAATATTTAGAGTGTTTAAGCAAGCAGTTATTCTTTGTACACAGCGTTCCATCTTTCTTAAAGATGAGACTTGTTGTGAAAACCTCACTTCCACTAAGTTTTGTTAAACTTTGATCCCATTTGTTGACATGGTTGATTGTTTTAGGGACTAGAATCATCATTTAGAGCTTAGACTTTAGGTTCTAGTCTCGGATTGGTTAATTGCTCCCAAAATTTGATACTTAAAACCTAAAACCGAAGATCTAAAGGGTCATTCTATACCCTAAATAATCAACCATGTCAATTTAATTTGATCAAAATTGAAGGAAATTAAGTAGAAGTGAGGTTTTTTTTTAATTTATTAAAAAGACACGCCCAGAGACTAAGTGCCATCGTGTGAAAATACGTATAGCCGATCGGCTATACTATTTTTTTTAATAAAACCTCGAGTATAACCGGCTGGCTATACTATTTTGGAAAATATGCAAGCGTACAGCCGTGCGGCTCTACTATTTATGGAGGGCAAAAAAGGACCCGCCTAGCGAGTAGGCGCCCACGCGTCAAAACACGTATAGCCCGGCGGCTATACGTTTTTTTTAAAAAAAAATTACCGTGGTCAAGCCGCGCGGCTGTACCATGTTTGAAAAAAGATTGCCCCCGTATAGCCGCCCGGCTATACCCTTTTTTTTAGTATAGCTGTGCATGTGAAAATTAGTATAGCCGCTCGGGTATACAATTTTTTATTATAAATAAAACTGTATACCAGCGCGGCGATACTATTTATAAGGAAAAAAGGGACCCGCCTTGTAACAAGGCGTTCAAGTGTAAAAACGGGTATAGCCGCACGGCTGTACTACTTTTCAAAAATCAATTACTGTAGTAAATCCGCGCGGCGAGACTATTTTTCAAAAATAAGGCTGTTAAACTCAAAATTTACCATTCCAGATTGAAATTTTTGGATGGCGAATGAATTCAATACACAAATAATAATTGTTTTGGTCATTCACAACACTTGAATTAATGTACATCAAGTCTGTGTCGTTATTTCACGATGTAAACAATTGTGTGGTGAAAACAAGGCGCAGCGGTAGAAAAAAGGCACTTTATGAGGGCTTTTTTATAGTCTTTCTCAGTTCCAGGCAATCCAGGAAATCCATCAAGACAGATGGAAGATGGTTAAAGCAAGAGAAAATTTCAAGCAAACAAGGGTCGAGTAGTAGAAGAAGGCAAGCCAATATTGGTAAAACTACCAATTTTTTGTCTCACAATGTACTTCGGTACTTAGCCTTAGATGCGACATCCAGTGGTAGGATCAACAATGCTAACGAAACCGGAGCTTAGCTATTTTTCGAATTCAACGATCAAAATACGAATTGGGCAATGTACTATTGCAAAAAATTATTAAATTTTATATGAATGGGAATTATTTCGTGTGAGTTCATTTTTGGGAAGTTTAAAGATTACATGATTAATTTCCAAGGGATGTAATTTGTTGAGAATTTATTGAAAACAAAGAAGCTTCGAATTAACACACAAAAAGGGAGACATAACTATTTTCATATTTGTATTATTTTTAACAAACAAACCCTTTTCATATTTGACAAAAGTGAGCAGCCATGATTACATTCTTACATTCAGCAACAAGGACTTTTCACCTTCTTAGTGAACCAGTTGGCAGTTCTCAACCAATTATCCTAATGAAAAATAGAGGGTCCTTTTCCAAGCAAATAAAAAACTTGGTGATTTGATGTTCTCAGCAATCTTTACCAGTGACCCCTTTTTAAAAAATCCAGCAATCAAATGTGTAAAACCTACATTTTTCAATCATATAGCAACAAAAAAAAAATTATATCCCTAAAGACAGTCTTGAAAAATTATGTTGACAAATTGATGTGTTCCTTGTACACTCACTCATTAATATTTGTTGTTATTAATAAGGGATTTGAAAATCCCTACAAATTTTTCATGTTGAAATCCATTCATTTCCCTGAATAAAAATTATGCACAGAAAACTAGCCTTAAAACTTAAATATTGAAAATTTTTGTACATTAACCACAATGTGTGTGGTGTGGTTGGCAAACTGCCACCTCTCCAACTGATAGACTGCCTAGTGCCTAAGTGGCAGGCAGTGGCGGACCTGTGCAGGCGCAAGGAGGTGCACCTGCACCTCCGCTCACCGGAAAACTCCATAAGAGATGCTGGAGTTGCACCTCTGCTCAGACTAGAGACGCACGCAAGGTGTTCGATGAAATGCGCAAATGGCCTGGGCGCTGTGCTGCTGGTGCTGCATGCACTTTGCGCACAGCGCGCGCTCTTCTCCTTTTTTTTTTTTTTTTAAACAAAGCCTAGCCAAAACGACGTCGTTTTGGGCCAGGCTTTTTAAAACGTGCTGCTCTTTTTTTCCCTTTTTTTTCCCCTAACCAAAACGACGTCGTTTTGGACCAGGGTTTTTTTTAAAAAAAGAAAAAGGAACACGTTTATATGCACACGGGTTGATAATTTTGATATGTACGAAGACAAAGATGAAGTTTTCTGTTTTGCAGTCAATCAACGATCTTGTGGTCTGCCGGATTTCTCACATTTTTTTTGTGCGGCTAGGCACACTACAAGAAAAAAGGTCTTTCACGACGAAATATTTTGCGACCAATCCAAATTTGGTCGCCAAACAGGGTTATGGGAGACGAAGTTTTTTAATTCGTCGCCAATAATTTCGTCAGATTTATGAACTAATTGACCATAAAATATGTCCGAATGGCGACCAAAATATTTGGTCGCTAGGGGAGGAATTGGCGACCAATATTAAGATTGGTCGCCTTTAAGCTTGAAAATTATTGGCAACCACAGTATTTCGTCTTTAAGATTGCTTGCGTCGTCTCTAAATTTGAGATGCCGCGAAAATATTTTGTGAGATGCCGCCCAAATATTTTGTGAAACTTGGCGACCAATTGTTTTGGTCGCGGTTCCTGTAAAAAAGAATATAAAGTATTAAAACTGTGTCGTTTTCCTTATTTGGGGGCTGCCGACCAAATAGCTTGGTGGCTGATTCTAGGAGACTATAAATTAAAAACATTTCCCTAACCGGTTACTTCCCCCAATTTACTTCTCTCGTATCCACTCTCTCCATCTTCCACACCATCGATGCCTTCAACTCCGTCCTCCACGGACGCTCGCAATGAAATCTTCCAACGATGCTGGCCAATCACTTATATACCCACTATCTCTTCGTCCCTCTTCAGATTTCTCATGGCCTTTATTTCTCACTCTCTTTCCCAAAATCATCCTTCATTAATGCCAACCACTTGCTGCTACGGCAACATATACTAGAGATTCTCTGCAATGTGCTCAGCCACATACCAACTCTGATTCAAAGGTGCTTTTATTATTTATTATTTATTTAGCTAATTTTCTGTAATTATTTTATTTTCATTTTGTAAAAATAAAATTTAGTTGGTTTTTGTCTTAGTAACGAATGAAACTCAAAGAAAAAAGAATTCTAAGCAAAGGATGATTCATGCAATTTGGCCAAAAATTAGAAACCTAATTATTTTTCTATTTGAGTCATGACAAATGTCTGTTTGTTCTCTTTTCTGCTAGGCTCTAAGTAAAGGAGTTCCAATTTGATTGCCCAATCCACTTCTGTAGGCTGTAAATTTGACTACAAATCTTTTAAAGAAAAATACTTAAAAAAGAATAAGTGAAAATATTTATTTTATGTAACGAAATTCTCAAGTGTTTTTTTTTTGAAAATAACGAAATTCTTTGAAGAAACTAGAGCATATTACAGTAATTTAAGAGGGCATGTGGATGAAAGATTCTCACTTTAAAACGGAAAGAAACAAAAGTTATATATATATATATATATATATATATATATTTTCAAGAAGAAACATAATATTTAAGGTTTGTTTGGGAAACATTTTACGGTTTCTTTTTGAATAAGCACACGGACGTGTTTTATAATTCCTTATATAGTCCTTCAAATATAAGCAAATAATATAGGAACCAAGAGCAAAACATAGTCCAATTCAATTCTAAGTTAAGCACATACATCCGGATGGGCACCACCGTGTAGTGGTTGGGGCTTTGCATCTTCCCAGTAGCATTCCTAGGCTTGACCCCCCACATATGCTTGTGTGTGAGTTTGTAGATATTTATCGACCCTTTCATTAGGAGAGGCATTAAAGAAAACAAATAAAGCAGGTACATCCAACCAACCATAGGATAAAAACATAACCTAATTAGCCACACCAATATCACCATACTCATCATCAAAATCATGACCAACCTCGACACCATCCTCATCATCAAAATTATCACCACTATCGTCGTCGTCGTCGTCGTCGTCGCCGCCGTCGTCGTCGCCGTCGTCGTCGTTATCATGGTTTTTTTTACCTTTCTTACGCAAGTATTTGATATGGGCTTGCATCTTCCGGATGACGCCAAGTAATTCATCCACTTTGCCTGACAACTCATCCACTTTATGCTTTGAATCATAAGAGGTGTTGGTGGCATTAGATTCAGAAATTCTACAGGAAGTACCCTGCACACGAAGACTAGAACCCACACCACGTATCTTTTTGTCCTTTCCAACCCCAAGTTCTGCAGACAAGATCCCTAATTGTAGCTTCTCAGGCACCATGATATGATATGGTGGAGTATCATTCGGTGCACTTGAGGCCAGTTGTTCTTTCACTTTCTCCAATTCGTCTGCCATATTCTTCTGCAAGCAGAAAATTAACATGTTAGACATAAGTCAAAAGTATCTATAATAAACTTGTGAATTACTAAATTTATAGAACATTTAACAATTTAACTTTACCCCTTTTGCCTCAGCAACCTCATTGACTTATACGCCACCCTTCTTTCTGTACTGATGCATGGCTTGCCAGTTGCTGATATAAGTAGGGTGTTCTCCTTTCTACATTTTCTCAACAATAAAAAAGAAAATGAGTATTTCCACATATCTGAAAAACATTAAACCAAGAACACAAATTACCGTTTCAGCAAGTTCTTTATGTTTCAGGAATGGACGTGAACCCCCTGTATGATTAAATTTTATATTTTGCTTGTTTTTGGCATTGGCTTTGCACCGTCTCTGCATTAAGAGCGCATGTATAAAAATTGCATATTCAATCACATTAATAATTCTTTTCTTATTACTATTTAATTAAATTAACAACGGAGCCACTTCGTAAATCAAGTCAATTTATTTTTCATTTCAACTGTTTGAGGTCCGATATATGAACATGGAAGACAGACGACAACAATTATAGAGGTTGGGATTTGAAATTTACAACAAAGAACAAAGTATACGGTGTGTCATGTTCCGACACAAAAAAAATTTGTCATGTCATCTCCAATTAGGTCATTGTAACACTAGAAGATTAGCTCATAACCTTGTACAATTATTAATGCTAGGATCTATGTAGGACACCAATAGCCGAGAAAAAATAGGATCTATTATAGGTATATATTAATTATATATATGTATATTATAATATATAATATATATGGATATATTATAACAACAATATATGCGTATATAAGTGTCTATATGTACATTATAATATCTTTAATACATATGTGTATATTGGAAATATTGGAGAGAAATATTGGAAATTTTCAAGTCAACCAAATTGATTCAAAGTTTACGGTACCTGGTATTGCTCATTTGTGTACAAGTTATCAATAAGCCAATGCCATTCCTCTATTGTTCGTGTCGTACCAAATAGTTCTTTGGGGGGAGGTGTAGCCCGTGCAAGCTCAATGTCAGGATAAAACTTCTTAAAGTGTTTATGGAGCTTCGATTTCCACTCTTTATAAGTGGAGTACATATGATCATCAATAAACCTCCACATAGCCGGATCCATGAGGTCAACATCAAAGTTGAACTACCCACAATTACAAAAATAAAAAATAAAAATATTTACCTTAATATTAATTGACTATAAACATAATTACACAGCATTGAATTGCTCACTCACCTTCAGTGCCTCTGCCCATTCTTGCTTATCCTCTTTAGGAACTTTCTTCAATCCTAGAACATTCAGTGGAGCTTTCGCACGAGTGATTATTCCAATCTCATTGACAAACAATGGGTGAGTCTTTATACCCTCCACTAATTTCTGCTCTGGATCCAACCGAATCTGAATTTGCCCCTGGGACTTATTAACCACGTCGTAAGTGCCAGCACCTTTTGTTGGACCACGAGTTTTCTTGTTATGCAAAGAAGTTCCTGCACAATCTCCATGCCATATAAGCAAAAGAAACCAACAAAAAATATAAACATAAATATTTCGATCACTCACTTGCTATGATCGATTGATCTGGTGATCGTGAAGAAGACTCGTGTTGTGGTGGTTCTGATTGATGGGGTGCACTAGATGGTGGTTGTGCTAGTGAAGATGGTGGAAGTGGTGGTTGAGCTAATTTTTGCTTCTGACCTATAGTTCGATCACTAGTTTTCTTCTTCTTTAAAGAAGGCCCTGCACAATGTTCATGCCCTAAAGCAAAAGAACCCAACAAAAACTTAGTCATTTAAATAAATAAATATAAACATAAAGTCGATCACTTATTTGTTGTGCTTGACTGATATGGTGGTGAAGAAGAGTCATGTTGTGACTGATGTGGTGCACTGGGTGGTTGTGCTAGTGGATGTGGTACAAGTTGTTGGGTTGATTTTTGCTTCTCACCTATAATTGGATCACATGTTTTCTTCTTCTGCAAAGAAGGTACTACACAATTTCCATGTCCTATACACAAAAGAAACCGGCAAGAAATTTTAGTAATTTAATTATATAAAAAAATATATATATACAAAAAAATATTTCAGTCACGTACTTGACATGCTTAATTGATCTCGTGGCGGTGAAGAATCAGGTTGTGGTGGTTGCGACTGATGTGGTGTACTAGATGGTGGTTGTGCTAATGAATGTGGAGCAAGTGGTTGTTTAGCAAATTTTTGCTTCTTATGTTTACCTACCATCTTCTTGATCTGCACATAAAATTAATAAAAACCAATCTCTCATTTAAAAATTGTAGTACACCAAATTGGGGGACATGAAAAACCTTACCACTAAAAACAAAAAGATAAGTTCTTTGGAGTAAAAAAATAAATTCCATTAAAAAACCATGAAACAATACATAGTGAGGAACAACAAGTTAAAGGTGGCCTCGTTAAAACCTCCCGGAGAAAACCATGTAGGACAAAACTCCGGGGTAGGAAAGAGTGCCACTCATACTTTCAACTACCAAAAGAATCAAACTCGTACATATAAAAAAAATATATAAATTGAACATGTATTAAAAAAAATGTCAATCCAAATCACTACAATCATCACTGTGAACACTATTTGACTCATCCCCTGACAATTGTTCTTCAATTGAATCATCATCAGTAAAAACTTCCTCATAATCATCAACTCCTATTGGTTCCAAACTAATCTCCTCCTCAACTATTTCAGGTTCTGCATCATCTCTACGAAGTGAAGTGCTTGGTAATTCATTCTCATCTCGACTTGTTATCACAATATCATCACCATCTTGGTCTACTCCTTCATCATAGATTGTTTCAACTTCATGAGCGGCTTCATTTTCAGGAACATCCCACACATGTCTATGTCGAATCTTCTGAATTACTTTCCAACTAGAACCCAATTTAGGGCCGTCAAGATAAAATATTTGTTGGGCTTGTTTAGCAAGCACATACGGATCATCTTTATACCATACATTGGTTGTATTCACTGAAGTGAGATGATAATCACGACGAATCCGGTGAATCTTTTTCTTCCTAAAAAATCTTGGTTGAGTATTAAACCACTCACATTTGAAAAGTATAACATGATACCCATCTTGAAAACCTATCTTCACAACATTCACCAATCTACCATAAAAGTTAGATTGTTGATCACCATGTGTCCCAGGTACCATAACCCCACTGTTCTGAGTTGTGCGTGTTTCTTCTATATGCTTTACTTGCCACCGAACTCCATTTACAACACACCCTGTATACATACCAACTCTTTTATCTGGACCATATGCTAATGCATATAATTCGTTAGTTGCATCCCCCAATCCTTGTTTGCTCAATGTTTTGACACGAGTCTTTAACCATTGCGGAAACAATTTCCTTTGTCTCTGTTCCAAGTTATCTGGGCTTTCTATTTCTAACAGTTGGCGAAACTCACTGTAGAATGACATTCAATTTAAAATTCTTAGTTAATAAATTGAAACCAAAGATTAAAACAAGCACATTAAACATGGATCGACTTACACACTTTTTGAAAGGTTCAACTTCATCACAATTGTTGAGGATATACCAATAAGCTGATTCCATTTCCAACTCTGACCATTGAACCATTTTGTAGCCACCACACGGGCGTGCATTATGCATGAAAACTGATAGCTTCGCATTGGTTTCACCATCATTATTTCGTTCATGATGAGAGGAAAAAATTTCACCATTACGGAGATACATTGAACAGAAAGTTAATGATTCGTTTGCAATGTATCCCTCAACAATGGATCCTTCAGGCCGAGCTCTATTACGTACATAACCTTTCAATTTCCCTAGCATTCTGTATCCCACATAATAATATATTATGTAGACAATACAAAATAATTCAAGATAAAGTTAATAAAATAGCACAAAAAAGAAGCAATACCTCTCTATCGGGTACATCCATCGATATGCTACTGGGCCAGCAAGTTTTGCCTCACGTGGTAAATGGATAGCTAAATGAACCATAACATCGAAGAAAGCAGGTGGAAATATTTTCTCAAGTTTGCATAGTATGAACACAATATCAACCTCCAACCTATCCAAATCTTCAACTTTTAATGTCTTTGCACAAATTTGTTGGAAGAAGTTCGACAATTCCATAAGAGGTGCACACACCTCTTTTGGCAAGTACGGCCGAATCCCAACATGTAGAAGTTGTTGAAGCAAAACATGACAATCATGACTCTTCAAACCAGATATTTTCCCATCTTCTTTAACATTCTTTGATATGTTGGCTGCATACCCATCTGGAAATTTTACAGATTTCAAAAATTCACAAAATGATTGACGTTGATGTGGTAACAACGTGTAGATTGCTGGGCACTTCTTAACTAAGTTAGTTTCATCTCTATGTAAGTGCAAAGCTCTTCGTATATTCATGTCTATCATATCCAAACGTGCATTGATCGTGTCTTTTGTCTTTCCTTCTATGCTCAATAGTGTCCCAACAATGTTGTCACATATATTTTTCTCAATGTGCATTACATCCAAATTATGTCTTATTTTCAACTTAGACCAATACTCCAATTCAAAGAAAATACTCTTTTTTGTCCAATTTAATTCCATGGGCATTCGTTTCCTCTTTCTATCATAATTATTAGGGTGCTTACCAGGCTTACAAGGTCTGAGATGATTGAATTGAAGTAATATCTCATCACCAGAGAATACCCTCGGTTGATCACGCATCTCATACTTTCCATCAAAGTCACAACTTTTACGCCACGGATGATTCTTTCTCAAATAACGACGATGCCCCATGTAACAAATTTTATTTCTCAACTTGGTATGTGATGTGTCCTTAAGACACACGGGACATGCCAAGTAACCTTTAGTGCTCCATCCAGATAAATTTCCATAAGCAGGAAAATCGTTAATTGTCCATATCACAGTTGCCCGCATCTTAAATCCAGAATCAGTAAACTTGTCATAAGTTGGAACACCCTCCCACAACTCCTTAAGCTCATCTATTAATGGGCGCAAATACACATCAATATCCTTTCCTGGTGCTTTTGGGCCTGGAATAAGCAAAGTCATGATTGAGTATTGTTGTTTCATACACATCCAAGGTGGAAGATTATATGGAACAACCACCACCGGCCACATGCTATAACTTGTGCTCATACTTCCAAATGGGTTGAACCCGTCTGTTGCAAGGCCTAACCTTATATTTCTAGGCTCCTGAGCAAACTCAGGGTACATACGATCGAACTCCTTCCATGCAATACTATCAGCTGGATGCCTCATAACACCATACTCATCAACTCGTTTATCAAAGTGCCACCTCATTTGACTAGCTGTATGCTTTGACATGAACATTCTTTGTAATCTTGGCTTCAGAGGAAAATAACGCAATACTTTTTGTGGAACTTTCTTTCTTTTTTCATTAGTACTTGATTTATATCTTGGCTCATCACACTCAGGACATTTATCCTTCCCAACATGCTCTTTATAAAACAAAGCACAATCATTCACACAAGCATCAATATTTTCATACCCTAGACCCAAATTTTTCAACATCTTATTCGTAGCATAATAAGTGGTTGGAAAATTATGTGGCTTAGGACAAGCCCAATTTAGTATCTCTAACAATATATCAAATGATTTGTTAGTCCAATGATTTTCAACTTTGGCCTGCATTAACCTTACCATAACAGTCAAAACTGAAAGCCCATTAGTACTTGGAAAAAGTTCTCGTTCGGCCTCAACCATTAACATCTCATACTTTTTAGCCGCAACCCTATGCACATTAGTTCCATCATCTTCCCTATCACCTACATTTTCATTCCCTCCAAAAGTATCACATTCTCCCTGCAAATCTTGATTCATGTCTCGAGGAAATGCATCATTTAAGATATCATAAGTAACATCATTGGGTCCAAGTGCCTCTACACCATTTGGAAGAGTTGCATCTTGTCTAGGTAACCCAAATTTTTCCCCATGGTATATCCATGTGTGATAAACAGCAGACATCCCATACTCCCACAAATGTGCATGGACAGTTTGAAGAGCTTTCCATTGCGTATTCAAACATTTCTTGCAAGGACACCTCGTCTCATTTTTTTTTCATTCACTTGCTGAATTGCAACTCCCATAAATGATGCAATACCATCCATATATTCCTTACTCAACCTATTTTTCATCTTAATCCATTGTCTATCCATGTGAACGTCCTGTAACGTAATTTAGGTGACGTCATATTCTTTCCGAAACTGAAATGTCTCCTTATAACATATAAAGGATTGTATATCTATGCTATTTTAAATATTATGCCTGGTTAGTTAATTATCGTATTATTCATGTATTACTTCTGTTTTCTGTACACTTATAAAAAATATGGAAAAATTTTTGTTTGACATATTTTATCAAAGATATGCAAATGTATCATTCACGTATTATGTGCGTATTGACGTATTTTCCAAACAGTGGCCCAAGGTTTTGTTTCATTTCTTTTACCTTTCTTTACTCATTTTTAGCTTCCAATTTGTATATTGCATTTGTGTTGTGTTAAATAAGTGTTCTTTACGTACTCAAATTAGAACTTGTAGTAAGCCGACAGTTTATCGTGAGATCGACCCCGTACTTACAAAATTTATGCCCCAACAGATTTGTGCACTTGCCGGTACTTTTAATTGGATGATTAGCATATTAATTTGTGTCAATTATTAATGCAACAGTGGGAGGGGGTGACTTTAAATAAAATATTTAGATTATGAAATTTAGATACGGTGGCAATGCTTGTAATTTGCGAGATTTGTTAATTTCGGTTTAGTAATTTGAGATTCATGAATTGATTATTGACATTTTATTGAATACGTAAATTTTGGTTTTGTGTGCTATATTATTAAACTATATAATTGTTGGAAAAATGGCTCACCTAAAAAGATACAAAGTTTTTGGCGCTCAAAGGATGATTTTGAATCTGCCTAAAAGCGACCGGTCGTTTTGAAGCAGATTCGAAGTCTGGAGCAAAACTGAAGAGCGACCGGTCGCTAGTTATTTGCGATCGGTCGCAGAGCATGAGCGACCGGTCGCTGGACATTTGCGACCAGTCGCTTAGAAGCAGATTCAAAGTCTGGAGGGAAAACTTCTGGCGACCGGTCGCCCATTCCTGACGACCGGTCGCTCCAGTCGTGCTGTGATGTTTTGCTTACGTATTTTCAACTGTCTTTTCAATGGCTATCGCTTTCCACAAGTTTGCAGGTGCTTAATGGGTCACTTCTGAGGTAAATGAAGGTTGACTACTTGCTGGATAGTTGGGAGAGCACTCATGGCTAATTGGTTATCTTGTTTTGAATAATCTCCTCTCCATTTTCTGGTTTAATGGAGGTGGCTGAGTGAGATTCTATTACCTACCTGATCTGACCCTTAGTCTAAGTGGTGACTAAAAGGAAAGAACGTGGAGGACAATCAGATATCCTATCTCTTGTCCATTGGCTTGTGTAGGTAATTGGATGAAGTAAGATAACACAAGGGAGAAAGCATGTTGAACATATGTAGTGGCAAAAGCTGGAAACAAGTAAGTTTCTGTGAGAGTTTCAGAAAAGCCAAGGGAGAGAGCAAGAGAGTTCTCTAAGTGTATCAAGGTGTTGAGCAAGGGTGTGAGAGAAACAGATTGTGAGGGTAGTGTTCTAAGGGGGTTTCCTTTGTAAACCAAAGTTGTAACCTATCTTCATTAGTGAAATTTCTCAAGGTGATCACCAAAGAGGATGTAGGCAATTTGCTGAACCTCTATAAACACTTGTGTCATTTGTGCTTGGTTAATTTCTGTGTGTGTGTGTGTAAGACTCATCCATCATTGAGTTCTTTGTCTAAAGTCCATCAACAACAAGATCTTTAAGGGCAGTGAGTTAGTCTTTAATTCACAACAAGTGGTATCAGAGCTGTGTTTGGTAGCTGGAGCTAGTTCTTCTCTTGGAGTGCTAGTGTGTTGAAGATGGCTAGTGACATGGAAGCTGAGAGTGGTAGCAGTTCACAGCATATGAAGCAACCACAGGTAGCAAGCATGAAGGTGGAGTTAAAGCCTTTCACAGGGAAGGAGAACTTCACTCTTTGGCAACGAAGGATGAGGTCAGCTCTTACACAACAACAGCTCCATGTTGTGTTGGTTGGCAAGGAGAAGAAGCCAGCAAGCATGACGGATGATGAGTGGGGAGTTCTTGACGAGTTAGCCAGAGGAGCTATCGAAAACTATCTCTCCGATGAGGTGCTCATCAACGTGATAAAGGATACAGCGAAGCAAACATGGGAGAAGCTCGAAGAGATTTTTGCAGGGAAATCGTTGTCCAACAAACTCTTCCTCAAGGAAGAACTCCTAAATCTTCGGATGAAGGAGGGAGGAAATCTAATGGAACATCTAAGTAGTTTCAATAGATGTGTTGCTGACTTGCAAAGAATGGAAGTGAATTATAGTTCGGAGGATAAGGCTCTTATGTTGTTGACATTCTTACCTTCGTCCTATAAACACTTTCGAACCACTCTTATGTTCGGAAAGGTTACTCTTGATTTTGAGCCTGTGGTGCAAGACATCATGACACACCATAGGATGACTCAACGTTCGGGAGAAAACTCTCAAGGTGAAGGTCTAGTTGCAAAGATTGGAGAGAGAGGTCGTTCAAAGAGGCGTGAAGGCAAGAAAGGCAATAGAGGAAGGTCCAAATCCAAGGCAAAGGAAGGTTGTTTCGAGTGTGGGTCAAAGGAGCATTGGAAAAAGAATTGCCCCATATGGAAGGAGAAGAAGAACAAAGGGAAGAATGCAGCAAACACAGCGGAGGATGTCACAGAAAGTGATGGTGAGCTTTTGTGTGTTAATAGCAATGTTAAAACAAATGCATTGGCTAATTCTTCAAGGTGTTCCTCTTCCGATTGGATTTTGGATTCCGGATGCTCATATCATATGTGCTCAAACAAGGAGTGGTTTGACACGTATGAGAAAGAAGATAGCAGTGAAGTGATGATGGGGGATGGCTCAATGTGTAGAGTCAAAGGAACCGGTACAATCAAGGTGAAGATGCATGATGGGGCTGTTAGGACGCTTGGAATGGTAAGGCACATTCCAAAGTTGCGTAAGAATCTCATTTCCCTTGGAACTCTTGATAAGAATGGTTATTCATTCAAAGCAAATGGAGGGAAACTCATAGTCTCAAAAGGTTCACTTGTGATTATGAAGGGAGAGATTCAACCTAATTGTCTATATAGGTTGTGTGGTACAACAATCATAGGTGGAGCAGCTGTATCTACAAGCAAGGACTCGGAAGATGAAACTCAGCTTTGGCATTTGAGGCTAGGGCACATGAGTGAGAGGGGCATGCAGGAACTACACAACAGAAAATTGTTGAAAGGTGTTCAAAGTTGCAAGCTTGAGTTCTGCAGATTTTGTACCATGGGAAAGCAATCAAAAATAGCTTTCAAGCAGCGAAACAAAGAGGAAGAAAGCACGGGTGTGCTAGATTATATTCACACGGATGTATGGGGGCCATCACCGGTTAAATCGAAGGGTGGAGCTCGCTATTTCGTGACTTTCTTGGATGATTTTTCCAGGAAGGTTTGGGTCTACTTCATGAAGGAGAAATCTGAGGTCTTCACCAAATTCAAAGAGTGGAAGGCGGAAGTAGAGAACCTAACCGGAAGAAAGATCAAGATCCTAAAGAGTGACAATGGTGGTGAATATAAGGACAGCAAGTTCCTTGAGTTTTGCAAAAGTGAAGGCATTAAGAGGCACTTTACCGTGAAGAAGACACCCCAACAAAATGGAGCTGCGGAGAGGATGAACCGAACTCTCATGGAGCGTGAGAGATGTATGAGAATTCATGCAGGGTTGCCCGAATTTTTTTGGGCAGAAACGGTTAACCACGCTGCCTATTTGGTTAACCGATCGCCTTCAAGAAATCTTGAGTTCAAGTGTTGTTGCGTAGATACAGCTTCACCAAAATGGATTAAGCTGCATCCTCAACTTGTGATACTCGCAAGTGCACGAGCCGTTCGGTAGTATAACGTATGTAAGTGCGAGGTCGATCCGACGAGGATTGGTGATTGAATGATCCAATTCATTTCTCCTACACAAAACAGAAATGAAAAAGAAAGGAAATAAATAAAACAAGGAAGAAAGGAAATAACTAACTCAAGTAGATAAGTTCCCAAGTTCAATTAGATTAATGGATTGATTCTAGCTAAAGTATGATTAAGCCATGGTGTGTGGTCATAACCTTGTGTTCCTAATTCCCTAATTTGATCATTTGTTGTCTAACCTAAAATTAAGCATTAGGAACCCATTAAGCATAGAAGAACAATTTAAACAACCAAGCATGTATCTAATCCCTGTTGTCGAATGTCCATACATACTCTTCCTATTCATAGTTCAATTCAAATTAAAGCATGGTGTCTACTCTTAATTCAAACCAAGATAGCTAACATGCAAGCCTAAATGGTGATCAATCATTCAAACTAGCATATTAACTTATAAGCATAATGAATAAGAACAAAAATCATAATTGAAACTTGGAAACTAATCAAACTTGAAACTAAAGAAAAGAATTTACATAACAATGAAAATTAAGTAGAACTTGGAAAAACTTAAGGAGAATTTCAGCACAAAGATCTCATTATAACAATTGAAAACTAGAAAGAGAAACTAAGAGAATTTGAGGGAGAGAAGGGAAGGGAGCTCTAGAGAAGTGTTTGAGAGCTCCCCCCCTTGGGGTGTGATTACAAGCTTGGGAAACCTCACTATATATAGGCCTAAGGAAGCTGAAAATCTGAATTAAGTATGGCTAATGCATACAACACTTGTTTTATAAAATCTGAAATGGTTGATGCACTTCACTAATAAATCCCACCAGCAGCCCTAGCTCATCTTCATGTCACCATGACCAAGCTTCCAACCAGAAATAATAGCTCATCCTGAGGTCAGCATGACCAGCAACTTCAAGGGCTTACGAATTGGGCTTCCCTTAAGCAAATTAAGACTTTAAGCACTCAAACTTGAAGTTCAGAATGTCTTCTTTCCAGCCATATATCATTTGGGCCAATCCAAGGTCGGAGGATGAAGTTAAGGCCAAAACAAATTGCTAACTCATTTTGCGCGCTGATAAAATCCATCCTGAGCATGGCTCTGTGTTTGCTAGGTAACAGACTCCATATTTATCCAATGGGGCTGAAGTTTGGATATGTTATATTACACACCCATTGGAACAACTTTCATGAAGAATGTGGCCTCATCCGAGCTATGTAGGTTACTGAAACAAAGCTTGCAATATGACCTACGAAACTGGGCTGGCAGGGGACTGTAGCCGAAATTGAGTTTGTCTTTAAGCTCTTCATCCATTCATCCAAATTAGGCCCTAACATGCATGGATTGCATCATTTACTATCCAAAGCCCTCATTATTACCTAAAGCTCAATGAACTGAAAGATAAACACAAAAAGGATTAAAAGCACAAGTTTAACTCAAAAACATAACCAAATCATAAGCTAGAAGGGTACAAAATGATATGTAAATATGCACCGATCAAATACCCCCAAACCTAGATTTTGCTAGTCCTCGAGCAAAACAAAAGGAAAACAAAGATAAAAACAAACAAGAAGTTAACTAGACCACTTTCGTAGGTAACTCGATTGCATTGAGCATATGCAACAAGCCTTTAAACCTCTAGGCATCCCTAGTAGGAGGAGTTGTGTCTCCTGAGGGTTTAACAGATACGATACCCACAAACGTTTTACTGACTCTGTAAAACAAGGTAATTAGAAAACTTAAAAGATTGTTAGTCCTTAAGCAAAATAAAAAACAAAAACAAAAAAAATAAAATAATTACATTAACAAAAACAGAACAAAACAAAACAAAAAAATTACAAAAATAAAAAGAACTCAAAACAATCTTTCCGAACATTTTCTGAAGAGAAATGACTCATGCACATGACTCAAAAGTTTTAACAATAAAAGCTCAATTTTAAACATTATTCACAAAGCGGCAAAGTTCAAAACATAATATGCTCAAAGTGTGGTAGTGTGATAGCCAAATGCAACAGATTCCCCAATCTTAGTTTTCACACAATTTCAAAAATCATACAAAGCACAAGTTCAACTTCAAATCTCACCAAAGTTGTCCTCTCACAAATGAATCACTCGGAAGAGGGCAATAATGCAACACTCAGTTATAAACATGAGATTAGAGTTAAACCATAAAGACTTAACTCGAAATAGAAAGATGAAGAACTTGCATTAATATGATCTCAAGAAGGATGCCAAACACTTAAAAGTAGAAAAATGAATGCAATTCAACCACATGACATTTAAGATCAATTTAGGTCTTTAACATAGGTTGTAATGGGGCCAAGGGTGTAAGGTGAGTAAGAAATGAAAGGTATGGATAAAACAAAGTCCAAGGAACTCAAAATATAAGAGCATAAAACAATTGTTTACAAGACTTCGAATCATCACAATGAGAATTTATTTTTCTTTTACATGATCAAAACTCCTTATACCTTCATTTACATTGATTCACTCCTTTCCTGAACAACCACCAATTTATTTTGAAGGCCCAAAAATGAAACCCAAAAATGAAATTTCATTCAACCACCACTTAATCACAACTTTTCTCTTTTCTTTCACCAATTGTGTGATATATATATATTTTTTTTTTCTTTCGAAATGTAACACCCATTCCCTATGAGTTCCTTAGAAAGGTAAATATTTGTTTTTCGGGCTAAGGCGAGGAAATATAATTGGTAAATGAAAGAAAAGGTTTACATGTAGGCTCAATATGGTTAACAATGGAAAATCATGCTTAAGCATGCATAAGGTTAGCTTGAAAGGCACAAACGATCCAAAGAGGGCCTTAATATCACTTCTTAAATGTCGTGAAGTCAAATTGCATAAGAATAAATGACTTTTAAGTGTTCAACCAAATCAATGAATAATGAGATCAAACAACAACTTAGATGACAAGAAATTAAGAGTATGTGTATAACACTCATGAATTGAAGTACAAGGCTCAAAAGCTCACTTTATATGGTTGGTTATATAAGTCTAATTTATGCTTCATACAATTCTTTAGATCATGCAAATCCTTTAATTGGAAAATTATGAAACAAATGGCAAGTGTAAAGAAGGTTTCAAGCATATCATGCTAGAACAATGCCAATTTTTTTATTTTTTTATTATTTATTTATATGAAATCCAATTTTCATTTAAGTCATGCACACATTTATCACAATCTCATCAAATGTGTTCGGAAAGTGACTAAACAAAACAAGATTCAAAACAAGAAATTTTTATTTTTTTTAATTTTTTTATTTTAAGAAAAACCAAGTTTACTTGCTAAACTCCAATACCCCCAAACCTAGAAATGAGCATTGTCCTCAATGTTTAAAAATTAGCCACAAACAATGTCATAACAAGAAATGAAAGGTACTAAAGTAAATATAAATCACAAAACACACTTGAATTAAAATACACAAATAAAATAAAATAAAATAAATAAAAATAAAAATTACAAAACAAACAAACAAACAAATAAATAAATAACGAAACAGTAAAACACTCAAAACAGTAAGCCCTAAACAGACAGTCTTACGCAAACTAAAACCCAAACGTTTGAAAGCCCAACCCCAAAGAAAGTTAACTCACTTTGAAACCAAAACAATGGTGAAAAACCGACCCAAAATGAATTCTGAAGCCCACACATTTTATTATTATTATTATTTTTTTTTAAAAAGAAGATAAAACGTGAATTATGAGCGCAAAGTGGGAATTCTGAAAAGAAAGCACGTGGTCCCTAATGTCGTCTCATGGATAGTCACGGGCAGAAAGCAGGAGCCACGTGTCGACGCATAGAGGCGCCGCAGACTCCACAAGCAGAAATTACGGGGCCATACAAAGTCGTGATGACTTTACTGAACGCGTCCGTTCAGAAAGGTCACGTCGAGATAAATGTGTTGGGTACGGTTGGAAAGCGAGAAGGTTGTGGGACTCGATGAATGCTGGAGATTCAGAAATGCTTAGACGCTGCAATGGCTAGGGTTTGTCAAAGACTATATCTATAAGAAGGAAAAAGAAGGGGATAAAAACAAAACCACAAACTCAGAAACACAAAAGAGAAAAGAAGAAAAAAAAAAAAATTCAGAAATCAAATGGCCTCATCCTACCCATTTTCGTTGGATCTCAACCTAGCTCCACCGACTCAGACATTGGGCCAAGCAGCGGCACCAGTATGGATGCCCTACTTTGGCTCCTCCCGGGGGCCTGTGTCTGTCAATGACTCAATACTCCTAGACAACGATGTTGCTATTGGAGTTGGCAGAAATTTAGTGACTCCCAAAGATATACGTGTGTTCGGGACAAGGGATGACAACCGGGTCACGAGTGATGCCCTGGCACTGAGCGTGCAGAGTACAGCATGTGTCGCAAGTTTGGGTCATCGCCTACTTGCGAAGTCCCATGAGGTGGAGGTGCTCAAAGCTCAGTTGGCGGCGGAGCGAAGTATGGTTGAAGATTGTCAGAGTGCTATAAAAAGCTTGAAAAGGGAAAGGTCAAGGATAGTGGAGGTGAATCGACACCAGCTAGAAGTATTGCGGGACGAGAATAAAAACCTATCAAAGATGGTAGAGTTGTATTCTCGCGACATGCGAAAGCAGCTGGAGGACCTAGACCGACCGGGTAAACGCAAGAAAGCAGATCACGAGAGTAGTTACGCTCAAGCTAAGATTGCGATCTTTGGGAGCTCAAGTGATGAGCCCCAAGAGGCTGTGCGTGAAGACCCAGAAGTGGACATCCAGACGGCCAAACTAAAAGCTCCTATGGTCGAGACACCGAGCGCCAAGAAGAAATGATTTCAGTTTTTATTTATTTATTTATTTTTAAAGTTTTTTTTTTAAATTTTTTTTTTAATTTTTAATTTTTTTTTATATAAAAATGTTATGCTATCTCAAAGAGACGATTGACCCTAAATTTAAAGAATGACAATCAAACAAAAACACGAAAACCCAAACATGAAATTTTTATTAGTTAAGTAAACACACAAATAGCTGCTTCTTCTTTTAAGAGAAAAACTTAAGGATGACCAGTTAAGGGCCTCAGAAAACACAGCCAGGGGTTCCGGGAAGGTTGGAGGGGTCACAATGGTCCCGCTTAAAACCCGAACTTCTTAGACACCGAAGGTGCCGCCTAAAGAACTCCTAGACACTGTATAGACTGCGGTTGCTCACTGGAGTTACCAAAAATTTAGCTCCTTCAAAGAATATCCTATGAGTTTTAAATTATAAAACCTAATAAAAACAAAATAAATAAATAAATAAATAAAAACTGAAATAAACACGCAATTCAAACAAGAATTTAAAAGAAGAGATGGGATTCTTGCACCAGGTGTCCAAGACGCATCTTTAATTTTGTCTCTTCTTCCAACTAAATTCTTGAGAAACCTGACAAACAAGAAGAAAACAATTGAAAAAAAATAAAATAAAATAACAACTGAAAAAAAGCAAAAACACAAACATCAGAAAACAGGGAGGCAAAAGTAAGTGAAAGTGTAAGCATGCTCCCTTTTAAAAAAAAACGTGCTCGCAATTTGCGCCGGAAATGAAGGGATCCAAGAGAAAAGAGCACAGGATAGCACCCTCGAGATCCGAAGTGCTTTCGGCTCCCTCGTCTGTATAAGTCTATTTAAACTCATCTCGGTGAAGTAGAAGAGCACCCCGCATTTCTTCCTGCAAATTCAGAGAAAAACATCAAAAAAAATCCAAAAACAAAACAATGGCATCCTCATGCACTCACCTTGATGATCTTAACCTTGAATTGTCCCTTGCGCCACCGAATGCGCAGATAAGGGTTCCTCCAAACACTGTCTTTCCAAACTCTTCATATCATCACGGCACGGCCTCAAACTTTGCTGAGGCAATACCGAACTTTTCTGAGGCACTGCCGAACAGAGCAGTGCTGCTGGAAGGCATGATTGGCAGCAAGCTCACATCGACAGATCATCTGCATGTGGCAAAGAGGTCTGATAAGGCAGCGGTAGAGGAGTCCCACAATTTAACTGTACTCCACGCGGTCTCGGCTACCAATTTGGGCATGCGTTTACTGGCGAGAACACGGGAGTGTGCCGCGATGAGCGAGGAAATAGTTTCCTTGAAGGCTATGGTGGCGGACTTGCAGAAGCGGCTCTACTGTGCCAATCAGCACGTGGAAGCACTGCAAAGAAAAAATGAGGACCATGTGGAGCTGCTGCAGATTCTGCAAGTAAGAGATAATAGAGGCATGCCATGAAGATGAAGATGAAGACGAAGAAGAAGAAGAAGAAGTTGTTTTTATTTTTAATTTATTTGAATGTTCTTTTTTTTTTTTTTTTTTTTTTTTTAAAAAAATTTTTACTTTTTTTTTTTTCTTTGTTTGTAATGCAGTGTTTGAGTGAAATAAAAATAATATGTTTTTAACACTCAGAAATAAACTAACTAACCACACCACGTAAATAAATACATAAACTAACTTAACAAAACAAAAAAAAGAAAACAAAGAAGTTCCAAATTGATTTTTTTTTTAATTTATTATTATTTACAACTAACTGACCACACAAAGAAAATTAAAAAAATAATAAAAAAAAGAAGTTCCAAATTTCAATTTACAAGGATAAAAAAAATAAAAACTCAAATTTCAATTTTTTTAAATTTTTTTTTTTTTTTTTTTGTTTTGTTTTTTTATAAAACACACAAATATACAAGCAACTCATGGATGAGCAGTTAAGGGCCTCAGAAAACACAGCCAGGGGATCCGGGAAGGTTGGAGGGGTCACAATGGTCCCGCTTAAAACCCAAACTTCTTAGACACCGAAGGTGTCGCCTAAAGAACTCCTAGACACTGTATTAACGGAAGTGCTCACTGGGGTTACCATAAGTCGGCTCATATGAAAAATCTTTTTTTTTTTTTTAATTTTAAAATTTTTAAGATAAGAAATAAAAACAAATTAAGATAAAATGAAACAACAAACCATAAACGAAAATGAACTAAGTACTGTAAACAAATTCAAACAAACAACATAAATTGTTGTACTAAAAGAAACAAACCAAGAAACCAAAGAAAAAAAAAAAAACAAAAAAAAAAAACAAAACAGCACTTTCTATCACCTATTTATCACCATTTGGACAGATTCGTTTCTATGTTTTTCAGTTTCGACCTCAGTTCAGTTTTTAGGCTATAACTTTCCAACCGTAAGTCCAAATTTTACGTTCTTTATATGGTTGGATTCAGCATAGAAAAACAAAGAACTCAACGCGGACCAAAAGGCAAAAACAACTACGAAAATAAACAGAATTCAAAGAAGAGAAAGGATTGAAATGCTCCCCCTTGAAGCGATTAGGTCGAGCGTGATGCACTTGGAGGTCGCGACTTCTCCCACTACTCCACACTTCCTATCTTTGAAGTTGCCATCTCTCTCCATTTTTATTGAGCTATTTACATTGCTAAAACAAACACATACAAAAACTTGAAACGGAATTAAAGGATTACGAAATATAAAAAAAAAACTAAAAATGAAAGGGAAAAATCAACACAAGTCCAATTCCATGCTTCAAAGCAACAAGCACCAATGGGTTGTGTAAGCTGGGACTTAAACCCAGTTCTCTTGCTTGTTGGGCAATTGTCCTTTTCTGTTGGACTACAAACACAACTTGTCCATTAACGTCATTAACTTTAAAACTTGAAATTGTCTAGAAAAACATGAAAATGAAAAATAAAAATAAAACAAGTAGGGAAAAGAAATAGAACCAAACTATGTTGCCAATCCCCGGCAACGGCGCCAAAAACTTGTTGCGTAGATACAGCTTCACCAAAATGGATTAAGCTGCATCCTCAACTTGTGATACTCGCAAGTGCACGAGCCGTTCGGTAGTATAACGTATGTAAGTGCGAGGTCGATCCCACGAGGATTGGTGATTGAATGATCCAATTCATTTCTCCTACACAAAACAGAAATGAAAAAGAAAGGAAATAAATAAAACAAGGAAGAAAGGAAATAACTAACTCAAGTAGATAAGTTCCCAAGTTCAATTAGATTAATGGATTGATTCTAGCTAAAGTATGATTAAGCCATGGTGTGTGGTCATAACCTTGTGTTCCTAATTCCCTAATTTGATCATTTGTTGTCTAACCTAAAATTAAGCATTAGGAACCCATTAAGCATAGAAGAACAATTTAAACAACCAAGCATGTATCTAATCCCTGTTGTCGAATGTCCATACATACTCTTCCTATTCATAGTTCAATTCAAATTAAAGCATGGTGTCTACTCTTAATTCAAACCAAGATAGCTAACATGCAAGCCTAAATGGTGATCAATCATTCAAACTAGCATATTAACTTATAAGCATAATGAATAAGAACAAAAATCATAATTGAAACTTGGAAACTAATCAAACTTGAAACTAAAGAAAAGAATTTACATAACAATGAAAATTAAGTAGAACTTGGAAAAACTTAAGGAGAATTTCAGCACAAAGATCTCATTATAACAATTGAAAACTAGAAAGAGAAACTAAGAGAATTTGAGGGAGAGAAGGGAAGGGAGCTCTAGAGAAGTGTTTGAGAGCTCCCCCCCTTGGGGTGTGATTACAAGCTTGGGAAACCTCACTATATATAGGCCTAAGGACGCTGAAAATCTGAATTAAGTATGGCTAATGCATACAACACTTGTTTTATAAAATCTGAAATGGTTGATGCACTTCACTAATAAATCCCACCAGCAGCCCTAGCTCATCTTCATGTCACCATGACCAAGCTTCCAACCAGAAATAATAGCTCATCCTGAGGTCAGCATGACCAGCAACTTCAAGGGCTTACGAATTGGGCTTCCCTTAAGCAAATTAAGACTTTAAGCACTCAAACTTGAAGTTCAGAATGTCTTCTTTCCAGCCATATATCATTTGGGCCAATCCAAGGTCGGAGGAGGAAGTTAAGGCCAAAACAAATTGCTAACTCATTTTGCGCGCTGATAAAATCCATCCTGAGCATGGCTCTGTGTTTGCTAGGTAACAGACTCCATATTTATCCAATGGGGCTGAATTTTGGATATGTTATATTACACACCCATTGGAACAACTTTCATGAAGAATGTGGCCTCATCCGAGCTATGTAGGTTGCTGAAACAAAGCTTGCAATATGACCTACGAAACTGGGCTGGCAGGGGACTGTAGCCAAAATTGAGTTTGTCTTTAAGCTCTTCATCCATTCATCCAAATTAGGCCCTAACATGCATGGATTGCATCATTTACTATCCAAAGCCCTCATTATTACCTAAAGCTCAATGAACTGAAAGATAAACACAAAAAGGATTAAAAGCACAAGTTTAACTAAAAAACATAACCAAATCATAAGCTAGAAGGGTACAAAATGATATGTAAATATGCACCGATCAAGTGTGCAGAGGAGGTATGATCTAATAAGTCAATCGATTATTCGAATCTTAAGGTGTTTGGGTGCAGTGCATATGCACTTATTCCTAGTGATGAAAGATCCAAGTTGAAGCCAAAGTCTCTTGAATGCATTTTCATTGGATTTGAGAGTGGTGTGAAGGGCTACAAGCTGTGGGATCCAGTGAACCACAAGAAGATACTCAGCAGAAATGTTGTGTTTGATGAGAAGACCATACCTATGAACAAAGTCAAGAATTCAGAGGCAAAGGAGGATGTTGTTGAGAAAGAAACAACCATTGAAGTTCCACTCAAGAAGGTGTCAAGAAAGACTTCACGGAAACAGCCAACTGAAGACGTTCAGGAGGAGGTGGAGTCTGACATTGAAGAGGAAGAAGCTGGGCAGCTTCAACAACACACTCAAGAAGAAGAAGAGGCTCAAGAACAGGTGGAGCCATCATCTATAGCTCGGTCCAGGCCCAAGAGAACCATCAAACCACCTCAAAGGTTTGGATGGGAGACGGATGCAGTTCACTATGCCCTAAATGCTAGTGAAGAAGAACCAACCACGTTCCAAGAAGCTGTTGAGAACAAGGAACGGGAAAGTTGGATGGAAGCTATGATGCAAGAGATGGAATCTCTACACCAAAACTCAGTTTGGGAGTTAGTTCCTAAACCCAAAGGTCGCAAGGTTATTGGCTGCAAATGGGTGTTTAGGAAGAAAGAAGAAATGCATGAGAAGGGTGCCACCTTATTCAAAGCTCGGTTGGTGGCAAAAGGATTCTTGCAAAAGGAGGGAGTTGATTATGATGAAATCTTCTCTCCGGTGGTGAAACATACTTCTATACGACTACTACTCTCCATAGTAGCACAAGAGGACATGGAGGTAGAGCAAATGGATGTGAAGACTGCTTTGTAACATCCCGACCCAAAATATTATTAAGATTGGTTTTAATTTAATTAAAATTTGGAATTTCCAATTTTGCCTTTGAAGTGGGGGCAAAAAGGTCAATTCTTATCCGGAGAGAGTTTGGGGCAGCAAGTGAGGTTTTTAGGAAGCTCGTACTGAGCCGAGTTCGTAGACACGTAGTGGACTCGATTTGGAGTTGTAACGAAGAAGTTACGAGTTAAAAACCCTTAGTGGCAAAACTGTAAATAAGTAGAACTTGAATTTTATTAAAACCAGATTTTTTTCTCTCATTTCTCCTCTCTCTCCCGTGCGTCTCTCTCTCTCCCGTCAACTCCCTCCACCCTCTGCAAAACTCGCAGCCGCCACCTCCGGCAACCACCAGCCCCGGCTCCGGCCAAGAACGACGCACCACCACCCCAGCATCCTCCCCCGACCTTGTGCAGCCCGGAAACAGCCGCTGCAGCCACCGGAAAAAACGCAGAAAAATTCCTCCGGTTTTGGCAGATTTTGCAACCCTTCGTTCTCCTTCGTTTCTCCACCGAATTGGACGAGTGAGGTATGAAAATTCATCTATTTTTCGTGCTCTAGCTGCCTGTTGGTTGGGTTTCCAGAAATTTTGAGAGTTTACAAGTTAAATTTCGAAATTTAGCTTCAGCCGGTTTTCAGTTGGGATTTCCGGCCACTTCCGGCCATTTTCTGGTCTTCACCCAAGAAGAAAAGTGGTTCCAAATTAGGTGTATTACCTAGGTTAGGAGTTTGGAGCCAAAATACTAAGTTTTTCCGGTCACCGGAATTGTGATCAAGCCACCCGCGTGCGGCAGCGCGTGGGGCGGCGCGTGGGCAGTCCGGCAGAGGTCACACTTTATCCTAGAATGATCCTTGTGTTGTCACGAGCGCGTAGGAGTTTACGGATCTCAATTCGGATAACGTTTGAACCCCGAACGGATTTTACATATAGTGTGAATTCCGGGTTCGATATGTTAGAACCGTTGGATCACTTCCAAATTAATATATGTTGATTTAGATATTCCTAGGATCGTGTAGGAATTCGCGGATCGGGAATCGGAGCCCCGGATGTTCCGATTTAAATAGTTAAAGTTTGTGTTTTACGTTAACCATCCGGTCGTGCGATCGCGAGTGATCTAACCGTCCAATCCGGACCAAACTTGCAGGACGTGTATCCTAGTCCTTGAGGAACCCTTAGGGACGTTCGGATCATAAAACGGAGCGTGGGCCCCGTGGGCCCGGTTGACCAAATTTAGAAAGTTTGACTCTCGGTTGATCGTGAGTCTTCCGAGGTAGTTTCATACTTCGAAAAGTATTAGGATGACCTTGTAAACGAGTGTTAATTGTTATTTGAGTTATTTGGATTATATTGTGAGTATGAGCTTGTTTATAATATCCTATGGGATTCTTGGATAATTTTTGATAATTGAAATTATGAAATGAATAATTATGGGATACTCGATTCGTAGAGTTGTGAAAGTGAGTCTTGGGACTCGGTTATGATTATTAGGAAAAGAATGGGTATTGCTTTCAAATAAATGGCATGGTTTTAAGATGGAAATGTTATGCATATGAATTAAATGGATTATTGTAATGCACTTTATATTTAATAGTCGAGATTATTATTTTGTAAAGTATTTGTGATATATTTGTGGATTTGATATGTTCGAGGGTCTTGGAGTTTATATATATAATATTTGAGAAAACACTATCTTAGGTACTTCCCCGGTTATGGGTTTTATGTTTGAGAGTTATTTGTCTACTATGAATATGTATTTTGTTTTGGGAAAATGGAACTAAGGATGGGAATATTATTTATATAATATTTATATAAGGATTACGAACTCCACCATCATACGTACCTCCCCCTTGGATGATGATATTTGGAAACAGTGGATATGGACACTGGGATACATGGAAATGGATATGTTTTGGATATACTATTCACACGTGCCGGGTTTCGGGCGTGTGGGCTTTATTGGTCATGGATCCTGGAATTTTGGGATGCCGGAAAAATTGTGGACATGGTTTGGATATGATGGAACCCTTAATTGGGTAGTCTGCGCGCGTAGGACTGTTTACAGGCGTACGGGTCTTGATTCTTCGTCCGTACGTGCTGGCTGAGAGTTAGTCCCCCAGTTGGACGGCTCGTCCCTAGCCACATAGTCCGTTTGAGGGCTGATAATTGTGAGCTAGTCAACAATCCCCTGTTGGATTGTTCTCCCCAGTACATGATGTGCAACATCACATGTACCTCCCCTTGGATACTGATACATGGAAATTGTGAATGTGGTCTGGATATGATGGAGCCCTTAATTGGGTAGTCTGCGCGCGTAGGACTGTTTACAGGCGTACGGGTCTTGATTCTTCGTCCGTACGTGCTGGCTGAGAGTTAGTCCCCCAGTTGGACAGCTCGTCCCTAGCCACATAGTCCGTTTGAGGGCTGATAATTGTGAGCTAGTCAACAATCCCCTGTTGGATTGTTTTCCCCTGGTACATGATGATGGTGAGAGGTGGGTGTGTTTATGTATATATATAATTATTCTTTTCTTGTTATACATATTACATATATGTATATGTGGTTTTGATTCTGGTTTGAGATTTGTGAGCCTGCACATGTATGAACGTATAAGCCTTGGATTTGGGCAGTGTTGTTTGGCGCCATACGCCTTGGATAGGGTATGGTTGCGGGATTGAACTGTTAAAAGGGGAATAATTGGATAATGTGTTTAATGTACATACGCCTTGAATAGGGTATGGTTACGAATTTGAACTGATACAAAGGAAGAGTTTGAGAATGTGTTCATTGTGTTTTTGTCGAATTTGAAATTGTGATGGATCTGAAATGTATAGTTGGTTATGTTGTGAAGGATTGTTTATTTTCGGAGTTGTGACCGTTGAGATGAGAACTACGTGTGGCTTGATCCCTTGTCCAAGGGTACGTAGGCAGCCTGGGGTCTCATCAGGCGCAGCCGCGAAATATGATTGTGTTTAAAAGGTTTGATTGATTCTACGTATGTGATTTTCGATGTGATTGTCGGATTTGAATCTGGTTTAATGGTTTCCGTGGTATTCATAAAGTTATTTGAGACCATTAATTGTTTGGTTTATGTATTGTTCGACTTAAGAATATTGTTGGTTTGTTTCGAATTATCTGAAGGCCGAGGGCCGATTTAATGAATCGCATGAGATTAAATTGTGCGTGCTGCCTGTTGGGATATTAAAATGTGAATTTTATGCAGGTTGAAAATTTGGGAAATGTTCGATTTACAGGGGAGATTCTGCCGAAATTTCGGTAGGAAATCTCGTGCCCTTAATCCCTTTTTGGGGAAAAGAAGATATAGTTTTCAGTGAGTGGGCCTGACATCGGGTGATGTCGGGAATTCCACGGGATTCGTCTCGGGTTTTGAGAAATTCGGGGCGGGTCCTATCAGCTTTCCTTCATGGTGAATTGGAGGAAGACATCTACATGAGCCAACCTCAAGGGTTCATTGAAGCAGGGAAGGAAAATCTGGTTTGCAGGTTGAAGAAGTCTTTGTATGGGCTGAAGCAATCTCCAAGGCAGTGGAACAAGTGCTTTGATTCTTACATGATGAAGATTGGGTATAGAAGATGTGAATCTGATTGTTGTGTTTACTCTCATGCATTCAAGGATGGTAACTTCATCCTTTTGCTTCTTTATGTTGATGACATGCTAATTGCATGTAAGGACATGTCAAAAATCCAGAATTTGAAGACATTGCTTGGAAGGGAGTTTGACATGAAGGATCTTGGTGCTGCACAAAAGATCCTAGGAATGGAGATAAGGAGAGACAGAAAGGAAGGCAAGTTGTGGCTGTCACAAAGCAAGTACATTTCCAAGGTACTTGAAAGGTTTAATATGATGGATTGCAAACCGGTGTCTACTCCTTTGGCGGAGCATTTTAAGTTAAGTGCAAAAGAATGTCCTTCTACGAATGTGGAGAAGGAAGAAATGAGTAAAGTTCCATATGCAAGCTTGGTAGGGTGTCTCATGTATGCAATGGTGTGCACACGCCCCGACTTAGCCCAAGCCGTTAGTGTGGTGTCAAGGTATATGGCGAATCCTGGAAGGCAACATTGGACAGCAGCAAAATGGATTCTCAGGTACTTGAAGGGCACCAAAAGGCTTGGGATATTGTTTGAAAGACAACAAGGAAATGCATGTGTGTCGGGGTATGTAGATTCTAATTATGCAGGAGATTTAGACAAGAGGAGATCCACCACAGGATATGTCTTCACTTGTGGTGGAGGACCGATTAGTTGGAGAGCGGTGTTACAATCGGTTAGTGCCTTGTCTACTACGGAAGCGGAGTATATGGCTTTAACGGAAGCTTCAAAAGAAGCGGTATGGCTGAAGAGATTGGCAAAGGAATTCGGGATAGCTCAAGACTTGGTGGTGATTCTAAGTGACAGTCAAAGTGCTATTTGCTTAGTGAAGAATCAAGTGTTCCATGGGAGGTCCAAACACATTGATGTGAGATACCACCGGATTAGGGATTGGGTGAATGATGGAGACATCACAATAATGAAGGTTCATACAAATGAGAACGCTTCAGATTGCCTAACAAAGCCAGTCACAGCAGCAAAGTTCAAGCATTGTTTGAGCTTGCTCAATCTTGTTACATGCTAAAGATTGAGGTGGAGTTCTTGAGAATTATCAGGACGATTCTCAAGACATTACAGATGTCCTGGAAGGCAATGATGTCCACAAAGAGTTTTAGGCTCACCATGGTGGAGATTGTTGGAAAAATGGCTCACCTAAAAAGATACAAAGTTTTTGGCGCTCAAAGGATGATTTTGAATCTGCCTAAAAGCGACCGGTCGCTGGACATTTGCGACCGGTCGTTTTGAAGCAGATTCGAAGTCTGGAGCAAAACTGAAGAGCGACCGGTCGCTGGACATTTGCGACCGGTCGCTTAGAAGCAGATTCAAAGTCTGGAGGGAAAACTTCTGGCGACCGGTCGCCCATTCCTGACGACCGGTTGCTCCAGTCATGCTGTGATGTTTTGCTTACGTATTTTCAACTGTCTTTTCAATGGCTATCGCTTTCCACAAGTTTGCAGGTGCTTAATGGGTCACTTCTGAGGTAAATGAAGGTTGACTACTTGCTGGATAGTTGGGAGAGCACTCATGGCTAATTGGTTATCTTGTTTTGAATAATCTCCTCTCCATTTTCTGGTTTAATGGAGGTGGCTGAGTGAGATTCTATTACCTACCTGATCTGACCCTTAGTCTAAGTGGTGACTAAAAGGAAAGAACGTGGAGGACAATCAGATATCCTATCTCTTGTCCATTGGCTTGTGTAGGTAATGGGATGAAGTAAGATAACACAAGGGAGAAAGCATGTTGAACATATGTAGTGGCAAAAGCTGGAAACAAGTAAGTTTCTGTGAGAGTTTCAGAAAAGCCAAGGGAGAGAGCAAGAGAGTTCTCTAAGTGTATCAAGGTGTTGAGCAAGGGTGTGAGAGAAACAGATTGTGAGGGTAGTGTTCTAAGGGGGTTTCCTTTGTAAACCAAAGTTGTAACCTATCTTCATTAGTGAAATTTCTCAAGGTGTTCACCAAAGAGGATGTAGGCAATTTGCTGAACCTCTATAAACACTTGTGTCATTTGTGCTTGGTTAATTTCTGTGTGTGTGTGTGTAAGACTCATCCATCATTGAGTTCTTTGTCTAAAGTCCATCAACAACAAGATCTTTAAGGGCAGTGAGTTAGTCTTTAATTCACAACAATAATGATCTTAAAATAAAGCTCTATTATTTTAATAGGGTCATTCTTTTTCTTCCTCAAAACTTTTGGAATTTTTATTCTGATACCTTTGAAATTACCTCAAGTCGTTTTAGCTGTATAATCTCAAAGTGTCTTTCTTGCATTTGGTTTTTACTTTGGGTAAATAACCGTAACCCTTGAAAAAATGTGGCTTCCAATGAACTACCAGCATCTAAATCCTATTCTCGAAGTAGTGAATTTATTCTATTACCTAATATACATTCACAACATATATATATATATATATATATCGATCATTCATCATCATAAAAATCATATACAATCATACAAATCTAGCAAAAGTTGGAAATTTCTATAACACATAAAACCGTAACCACAAATAAACCACACCAAAAAAAAAAACTGCATAAATTAAGAGAGTACCTCTTAACCAAGCAACTCAACTTCGAACCTACAGCAAAATTAAGACAAAGAAAAAAAAATTATATCGATGCTTAATAATAAAATAAAATTCATAGAATTAATAAAGCAATATTAGTCATATATACCAAAGGCAAAACTTAGTGAGTTTGGAGAGACATGTTGCTCTAAAATTCACGCTCGTCATTCTTAAAATACATAAACTATTTTGAGACATGTTGCTTTACAAGGCCTCACTGGCTTGGTTTGAAATAGGGGTGGGCATCTCATCCGAATTATCCGCATACCGACCGTACCGTACCGACGGTTTGGTTTGGTTTGGTATTTTATTATTTTGTAACGTTATTTGCTATTTTATTATGTAGTTTCAATGTTCGTTTGTAACTTTAAAATTAAGTTATTTGATTTTGTATTTTATAAGGATAATTTGGTGTGTATGTTTAAGTGAGAGAAAAGTAGAATCGTCTGCTTAGAAAAACTTCTTTGGTTTGAAAGAAAGAAAGAAAACTACTCAATCTTAAAGAAAGAAAAGTTATTGCATGATTAAAGACAAAGTTACATTAAAAACATTTCTTTGTCATGAGCTTTCAACTTTCAAGAGAGAAAGTTGCGTACATGGGCTTTCAACTTTCAAGTGCTTTCAACTTTCAAGAAAGAAAGTGGCATTGAGCTTTCAACTTTTATGAAAGAAAGTTAAGTTGTCGACAAAATTTTCTTTGACATTAAAAATATTCTTTTGGGGTGATAATACTAAAGGTAGGAAAAGCAAATATTCTTTCACATTAATGCTTTAATTAGTAATTAAGTATGAGGTACTGCGTGTTGTTTTTGGGATGGGAAAGATTAAACAGCTTGTTGTTGTACTATTGTGATTTACCTTTTGGCTTGTTTTATGAAATATCCAGTTACCAAAAAAAAGCTACGATTTGTAATTGTGTTTTCTTGGTCAAATCCAGCCGCCGTGCCTTATTTGACCCACGAGTGTAAATATACGGGTCCTTGCAATATAGAAAGAACAATTAATTTGCACTAGATTTTGGTGCTGCAATCCTAAAAACATCCTCCCTCACCACAAATCGTAGCTTTCAGCTGCTTATTTTTAAATTATTTTTATTTTATTACAATATGTGCCCTTTGTAATTCTTTTGGCTTTTGTTCAAAGTTCAAACACCCTCCTTTTTTTCTTCAAGTATATAAAGGGCACAGCCACTTTTTTGGTACCAAGAAAAAACCAAACCCCAAAACTGAAAACTCAATCCACATGGAGATGGAATCTGCTAGTTTCTTCCAATTTTCTAGTGCCTCAGATTTCTCACCAAGTCTTCTTTTGTGTCTTGAATTTATTTACATTTACATATATGTTTGTTTAGTAGTTATGCTTATGCCGTTGGAATTTCCTTGTTAATTAGAGAATTTGAAATAGACTCTACTCTTATTTCAAAGTTTCAAGATACTGTTATTATCACTGGTAGTCTGGTACACAAATGCATCATTGGATTATGACCAAAAAAAAAATTTATTATTGGATACCCATGCTCACTTTTCTTCTTTCCAAGTTGTATTTGTTAACTTTTTTCTGTTTGTCAGACTTTACTCCTGCCTCAGTTTTGAGCTAGTTTGATATTGAAAAAAACTGCTTTTGATGTGCTGCAAGAATAATGAAAAAAATCAGTTAGGCATTTGATAAACTATATTTGAAGAGAATTGTGAGCAATTGGTAAACTTTTATACATAATAATGAGTATATAGAATGACAAAAAAAGCCACGAGATATAAAAAAGCCATGCTATCTTAGAAACCCCACATCCCTCCTAAGATCAAGACTTTTCTCTATTTCCCTCTTGTTTGTTTTCTCTCTTCTTCTTCGTCCTCTTTCTTTCCCTTCTCTGTTCTCTTTGTTTTGGATAGTGGGTAGAGATAGTTTCCTTTTCTTTCTTTTAATTTTTTTTGCTGGGCTAAGAAAAAAAAATCAAAATACCTTGTGGAGGGATTGCGAGATGAATGTGTGGTCGGCGTCGCTAAAGGCAAAAGGTGGAGAGACCTTTCTACTAACCAAGACTCCAGGTACATTATAGTATAATAAGTTGAAGGTAGAAAAATTGAAAGAACAAAAAAATTCTTGGAACCATAATTGTGGACAGAACAGAGAAAATTGATAGGAAAATAAAAAATTTCTGTTAAAAAAAACACCTTCAAACTCTTTTTTTTTTTTTGGAAGTGAGAGAAGCAACACAGAATCGAGGAAAACAAACTCATTTTACCGGGATGCACAATTTTGCACGCTTGGGATTGAATTTTCGTTTGGCCTCAGAGACAGAGGGAGGAGATGCCTAACGTTGGGTTGTGTGGATCGATGAGATTTGGGGTTGAGCTTAAGAGAGAGAGATCGGCAGATTTGAATAGGTGGTATAATGTCGGGTATTTTGCTGGGTTGTAAGAAAGAGAGGGTGGATTGTAGTGGGTGGGTAGGAGAAGGGACCTTGAAAAGAGATTTGAGTTTCAACTTGGAGGGCATCCATTCCCTAAATTCACCATATGTGCCTAGATGTGCAAATCGAGCAGCTCATGCAGCAGCTTCGATTGGTTTGAGAGCTATGGAACTGAAAAGTTGGGTCACCAGAAAAGATGCTTCTTCTTTGAAGATATGGGAATTGGCCTTGTCTTCTTAAAATTTTGTTCTGCATGCCTTATATATTTTTATTCCTTCATGTCTAACCAATACATGATAATAAAAGTAATCTGGGAGAAAGTAACGATATTATTGTTTTCCTTTGACTTAAAATCTTTAAATTCATAATTGTATAGCCTTTTTTAATTTTAAAGTCTTCTCAGTTTGAGATATAAACTAGCTGAACTCACAATAATGTAAAAGTTTCTTTACCATGAACCCCACAAAACCATCTGTACATATGAGTACTCAGTTTTTCTTGTTTGACTGGAAAGTGCTGAGCTTTATTTGTTGTTTTTTATTAGCTTATTATATTAGAGACAACATGGAATGTGCTGAGCTTTATTTGTTGTTTTTGTCAAACTAATATTAAACAAAAGAAAAAACACAAGACAGGTATTCTATATGGTGTTGATCTGCTAGCAAAAGGTATGAATTCGAGAAGAGGAAGAATTGGTAAGAGGGACCAAGTGAAGTTTTGCCTCTCCCTCTCTGTTTTTTTTTTATGAGAAAAGGGGGTTAAAGAACCGAAAGGAAAAAACACACAAATTACACTCAAACAGGCCTTAGCTCCCCCCAGCGAATCATCAGTCAACCGATTACTCTCTCTCTCTCTTCTTGTTTCACACAAAAAAAACTTATTTTATTAAACAAAGTTATGCAACTTATAATGATGGTCATGTATATTATGATTTTGGGTGAAACAGGGGGTAAAGAAAACCAAAACTTCTTAACGGTCTCAGCAGCCACAGCAGGAAGATGATGGAGGGACAGAGCAAAAAGCATAAGCGAGGGGAGCCACGGCCTTTAGATAGCAAAAAGCAGTTCATAGTGTAAGTTGGCAGAGACAGAGCCACGGCCTTAATCAAAATCTCCTTGCCAGCCCCACTCAACAGCTTACCTTTCCACCCTTGAAGCTTTTTCCACAACTTTTCTTTTAGGGAGGTAACTCTGACCTCTAAAAACACCATCTTCCATACCTTTTTAATAATACAACTGACCTCGTACGACTATATGCATAAGCGAGGGGGACCATTTAAGCTACAAATATATAACTCCAAAAATGTCAAGTTAATATTATGAAGGACAAGTGCGATAAAAAGGAAAATTTTCTCTCTCACTTTATTTCTTGATGGTTGTGCTTATACTTGTGTTACTTTCTTTTTTCATAATAAAATTAACAATGAACTTAAAAGAGAACCACGCCAATAAACAACAATACAATTTTAAAAAAATAAAAAATTCTAAATAATGAAGTGGTGCAATGATTTATTCAAAGAAAAGATCCACATTGCTACAATATCCGTAACCCGTTTGATTTTTTGCTACATGCATGTTAGCATGTATGTGTCCTATTTAATTTTAATTAAATTAATTTGATGAAATGATGATGCATAGACCTAGGTAGGGTAAGGGATAAATGATACATAGACCTATTTGATGGGATAAAAGATGAGACAATGTCATTGTTTTTTCTTTCCTAATCATTAAACCCCATTTTCTTTTTAGTCAAAGTGAATATTAAATACTCTTTCCTTTTTTGCCAAAATGAATTAATATATCTTCATCAAAGGCTTTTGGAATAAATTAATATCTCTTCACCCAAAGGGTTATGATCGTGTACTCACCCAAAAAAAAAAAGGGTTATGATCGTGGCTGTTATCTTTTTTTTCTCTTTTAAATAATTAAAAAGAACAGTTAGAAATTAAAGTGCAGGAATATGTGTCAACAAATTAGAAAGATAACAGAAAGCAGGAAAATTAGACGAGTCCAAATTTGCATTGTTTCCTTTTCCCTTTTCCCTATGTCCACCCTGTTTTCTCCAATTGGGACTGATGATGGATACTAATATGACTAATGGAGTTGGCTTTCTCCATACAGTAATTGTTAAAACCGAACCAAACAAGGAAAGGGATACAATATTGGGTTGTTTTGGAGGTCAAACTTGGATGCTTCGGGGGTTTAGATTTTTCTAATGTTCAGAGTGGGTGGCCCCCTAGAAATGCAAACAAAGCAATATATAACTGCATCTCTTGCCAATTTGTATGCTCCTCTCATGGTTTTTTTTTCATGGTTTTTTTTTTTTAATCTTCAGATTTGACACCACACACAGCCCGACAAACCCTCATATTCCACAACTTAGATAATATATTCTCTGCCTTATTGGCCTTCTCATATTTGACACGACAGCCCAATACAGATAATGTTGACGATGAAATTAAGAATTTAAATTACAAAGTTAGTGGGAGTTATGAAAATTCAGTGAATATTCCAATAGAAAATATCTTAGATGGTTTGGTCAATAATGAGGGAACTGCATCCATGTCTTTTTTTTTTGACATGGAATGGAGTTTTGAGGATGTTAATACATTATTTGTAGATCCGTGGTTTTCAATATATATACCCAAAATTAATTAGCTGAGACTCATATACCACACATTGGATTCAATTGACATGCACTTGCAATTTTAGTTAAGCTATGTGTGGATTATATTGAAACCTAGAAATGTTATAATTCAAGTGTAAACTTGTTGCATTCCTAAAAGGACACAAATTAATGTGCAAACAACCAATTAAAAATACCCGCAAGTGCACGAATCTATTGAAGTATAGATTATGTAAGTACGGGGTCGATCCCACGAAGAACTTGTCGGCTTCCTATAAGTTCTAATTTGAGTACAAAGAGAACACTTAATTAACACACCACAAATGCACAAATGAAAGAGGGAAACTAGAAATGAGTAAAGAAGTGTAAAAGAAATAAAACAACACAAGAAAATTAAAGAAAAACACAAACAGCACTTTTTATCACCCTTTTATCACCTATGAACAGTGCTAAAGCGACCGGTCGTGAGGCAGAAGCGACCGGTCGTTTTTGGGCAGAGTCGAAACTCAAATTTTGACGTGAAAAGCGACCGGTCGTCAGGTAAAAGCGACCGGTCGTTTTTGGGCAGATTCGTTTTCTCTGTTTTTCAGTTTCGACCTCTGTCCAGTGTTTTGCCTATAACTTTCCAACCGTACGTCCAAAATTCACGTTCTTTATACGGTTGGATTCAGCACAAAAAATGCAAGAACAATTCTACCTATGTTCATGGATACTCAAGTGATGAACTCTAAACTTGTTGATGAAGATGTTCGCAATCAAGACCATGGGTCGTGGCTCAAGACGCATTGATTCTCTCTAATATACGTAAAGTGCATGGTTCGTGCTACAATACTTGTGCCCTCCCCATAACCGAACCTAGGTATGGTTCGTACTTCGATTCAATTACAAGGAGAACCCATTAAGTTCAAAGAGAATATGAACATCACAAGAATCCTAATAGCATGGTGTTTACATTAGGTATTCAAGAAACCAAATCACATGGATGATTCTTACTTCATCCATTTATTGCTTAGGATAACATGAAGATACACATAATCCCAACAATCTCAAGAAGCATGCTTTCAAAGATAGCCAACCAAGGAAAAACACACATCAAAGATAGATTAATTTGGTGAATTGGAATTCATCAACAATATCTAGAAATTCATACACTCAAGCATCAAAACAATAAGGTAATCATGTTTAGGGCTTCAACCTAAGCCCTAGCTATGGAGTTTAGTTCCTCATAATCATTTCAAACACAAATTCGAAATATAACTAGAAAGAGTTTACAGATTTGGAAATGATGAAAGCTTGAAGTCTTCAATGGTGGAAGTCTTCTCTCTTCTTCCTTGCTGCACCTCGTTCTCCTTCCTTAGCTTTTTGCTCCCAATCTGCTCCTCAATTCTCGAATGATGATGGTACTCTCTCCCGTTGCTAAGCTCCCCCAAATCTGATTGCAATCCCTTTTGACTTCTGCCCCTTCTTTCCAGCTCACTTTTAATATAAAACTTATTCTTTCTCTAAAGCTTTTGCCCATTGTCCCCTTGCAAATGATGAAGCCTTGTTTTAAGGTATAATCCAAGGCTCCAATTGACTCAGGAAATGCCACTCAAATGCAATCCATTGTTACCAAAAGGTGTGGTAACAAGTAGAAATAAAATGCTATTAAGTGGGGGTGAAAACTGGGCCAAAACAAACATCCAGAGCCAGCATCAATTGTCCGATCAGTTGGATAGGCTACACTTGCCCAATGGAGCTCAAATTTGGATATGTTGTAGTTAACATCCATTGGAACAAGTCTTATGAAGATCATCACCTCATCCAAGGACCGGAACATGCTGATCCAAGGCCACGAAGTTGACCTACGAAAATGAACAAAAACAGAATTTATATCAAATAATGCACTTTTAGCTCATTTTCATACAAACCAAGGTAAAACCTATTAAAACACAAAAAAGAAGTAAAAAGCTATAAAATGTCAAGAACTAACTCAAAATAGTGGGAGAATAACATGAAAAATCATGTGTAAAAATGAACCGAACAAACTTCCCAAACTTATCTTTTGCTAGTCCTCGAGCAAAACAGAAACTAAAACAAGACTCGAAACAAACTTTCCGAACACTTTCCAAAGAGAGAGCGACTCATGCAAACGACTCAAAAGTTTTCACAAGAAAAACTCAGTTTAGACATTAGTCACAAGGCGGCAAAGTTCAGAACACAACATGCTCAAGTGTAGTAGTGTGATGGCCAAATGAAACTCATTCTCCAATTTCAGTTTTCACACAACTTCAAAAATCATACCAAGCACAAATGTAACTTCAAATCTCACCAAAGTTGTCCTCTCACAAATGAATCACTCGGAAGAGGGTTACAATGCATCACTCAATAGTAAATATGAGAATAGAGTTAAACCATAAGGGACTCAACTCAAAATTAGCAAGATGAAAAACATGCATGAATATGATCTCAAGAAGGATGCTAAACACTTAAAAGCTGAAAAATGTGTGCAAATCAACTACATGACATTTAGGATCAATTTAGGTCTTTATTATAGGTTGTAATGGGGCTAAGGGTGCAAGGTGAGTAAGAAATGAAGGATATGGATACAACAAAGTCCAAGGAACTCACAATGTAAGAGCATATAATCGTTGGCTAAAAGACTTTGAAACATCACGCTTGAGATTTTCACTCATTTTTTGGTGATCAAATAGACCACAAAGCCTTATACCTCCACTAATTACGATTCACACTCCTTCCTTCCATTTGAACAACCAAGAAACATGGAATTGAATTTGAAACCATTGCCACTTAACCACGACTTTTCTCTTTTCTTTCACCCTTTTAGTGAAGTACTCTTTTTTTTTTTTTTTTTTTTGAAAGTAATAACCCTTCCCAAACTTAGCATGAAAAACACATCTAAATTAAAGCTCACGAGTTCCTTAGAAAGGTAAATTCTTGTTTTTCAGGCTAAGGCTAGAAGTAATAACTGGTTACTTGAAAGAAAAGGCATAATACATATAGGCTCAAGGTGGTTAACAATGGAAAATCATGCTTAAGCATGCATAGGGTTAGCTTGAAAGGCACAAACGGTCCAAAGAGGGCCTTAATATCATTTCTCAAATGTCATGTAATGAAATTGCACAAGAATGAGTAACTTTTAAGTGCTCAACCAAATCAATGAATAATGAGATCAAACAACAACTCAGATGACAAGAAAAGTGGAATATGTGTATAACACTCATGAATTGAAGCACAAGGCTCAAAGCTCACATTATATGGTTATACAAGTCTAATTCATGCTTGATACAATTCTTTGGATCATGCAAGTCCCTCAACTGGAGAATTATGAAACAAATGGCAAGTGCGTAGAGGGTTTCAAACATATCATGCTAGAACGATGCCATTTAGTGAATAACAAATTTTTTAATTTTTTTTTAGAGCATTTTCAATCAAGTCATTTAAACATTCATCACAATCTCATCATATATGTCCGGAAAGTGACTTGAAAACACAAAGACTCAAAACTGAAAAGAAAACAGAACAAATTAAAGCAAGAATTTAAGCGAAACGAAAAAGACTTGCTATCCCTTTCCAAACTTAGAAATAAACATTGTCCTCAATGTTAAAGAATTCAGGCATCAACAACGTTATAACAAGAATTAAAGGGAATAAAGCAGTTAAATACAAGAACAAACACGAAAAAACAACTACAACACGGTTGCAAAAACAAAAACAAAAACGAAACCAAACAGAAACAAATAAAACAGTAAGCCCTAACAACAGTCTTACACATGCAGAAATCCAACCCAATGAAACGCATAAACCAAATGAAAGCCCAACCCAAAAGAAAGCCCAAAAGCGAAGAAAGTAAATAAAACAAAGAAACCAAGTCAGAAGCACAAAGAGCGAGGACTCAGTAAAATAGAAAAAGTGGGCCCTGAAGTCTCGACACCTGTGAGTCACGGGAAACAAAGTGAGAGACGTGTCGACAAGCAGAGGTCTCTCTCACGGTCCCAAGCCAGAATTATTGGCTTCATAGGAAGGCGTGACGACTTTCGTTTCTCAAAAACGCTGAAAGGCGGAACTGTAATTAAAGGGGTTGGGGACCAGGTGGGGTGACCTAAGGGGATAGGCCGTAAGGGCTGCGCAAAACGCAGAAGCGCAGTGGCTAGGGTTACGTAAAAACTAACTCTATAAAAGAAGAAGAGAAAGAGTTGGGGAAAAACACACAAACGTAGAAACACACAACAGAGGAAAGAAAGAATAAAAAAAAAAAAAAAGTTCAAATGGCTTCTTCCTACCCATTCTCGCTGGATCTCAACCTAGCTCCACCGACTCAGACACGGGGCCAAGCAGTGGCACCAGTGTGGATGCCCTACTTTGCCTCTGCACGGGGGCACGTGACAGTGAACGACTCGATACTACTGGACAACGATGTTGCCCTTGGAGTTGCTAGAAATCTAGTAACTCCCAAGGATATACGGGTGCTGGGATCAAGGGATGACAGCCGGGTCGTGAGCGATGCTCTGGCACTAAGCGTGCAAAGCACCGCAACAGTCGCAAGTGTGGGTCATCGCCTACTTGCGAAGTCCCATGAGGTGGAGGTGCTGAGAGGTCAGTTGGCGGCGGAGCGAAGTATGGTGGAAGAATGCCAGAGTATTATTAAAAGCTTAAAAAGGGAAAGGGCAAGGATAGTGGAGGTGAATCGACACCAGCTGGAGGCGTTGCGGGAAGAGAACAAAAATCTCTCAAAGATGGTAAGTGTTTACGCCCATGACATGAGAAAGCAGCTGGAGGACCTGGACCAACCGGGTAAACGCAAGAAAACAGATCGCGAGAGTAGGTACGCTCAAGCTAAGAGTGCGATCTTTGGGAGCTTGAGTGATGAGCCCCAAGAGGCTGTGCGTGAAGCCCTGGAAGAGGATAGCCATAGGGCTAAGCTCAAAGGTCCAATGGCCGAGACACCGAGCACTGTGAAAGAATAATTTCTAATGTATTAGTGGTGTGCCTGGTTGTCTTTGCCCTTTCCGTGTATTTTATTTTATTTTATTTTATTTTAAATTTTAAATTTCTCGTTTCCGGAAATAAAAAGAAAAGAAAGTTGCAAAAGACAAAGAAGAAAAACAAAACGCACTTCCCCAAACCGGAATAAAAGGAATGCGACAAACGAAAACGACACAAATCACACTTCCCCAACTGAAATAAAACAAAAACGACAAACTGAAAAGAAATCAAAACATAATGCACCAGAAAACAGGGAGGAAAAGAAAGCAAAGCGAAAGTAGAAATGCTTCCCCTTTTAACCGGACGCAACCGCAAATTGCGCAGGAAATGCAAAGTGGTGTCGGCTCCCTTATGAGCATATGGCTATTTAAACCACTTCTCGGTTGAAAGAAGGAGCATCCTGGATTTCAACCTGCAAACTCAAGAAAAACCATCAAAAAGCCCAGACAGAAAAATCAATGGCATCCCCAGATATGCTTGTTGATGACCTTAACCTTGAGTTGTCCCTTGCACCACCAAATGCCCAGACACGGGCTCCTCCAAACCCTATCTTCCCAAACTCCTCATATCACCATGGCTCGGCCTCAAACTTCTCTGAGGTGGTGCCGCGTAGGGCAGTATTGCCGGAGGGCATGACTGTCAGCAGACTGACAGTTGCAGATCATCTGCATGTGGCGCAGAGGTCTGACCAGATGGCAGTGGACGAGTCCCACAATCTAACCGTGCTCAACGCGGTCTCGGCCATAAATTTGGGCATGCGCCTACTGGCGAGAACACGATAGTGCGGGGCACTGAGTGAGGAGGTGGCAGCCCTGAAAGCTCTGGTGGCGGACCTGCAGAAACGGCTCTACAGCGCCAACCAGCATGTAGAGATGCTGCAGAAAAGGAACGAAGATCATGTAGAGCTGCTGCAGATTCTACAAGCAAGAACAGACAGAGGCAATTAGCAGAAGCCTCTGGTGGCGCAGAATGCAACAAAGAACATGTGATTAGGAATTTAATGTACGCATTTTCACTAGTGTTTATGTAATCACATGTTATGAAATGAAGAAGTATTCACGCCCAAGTTCTGATTGTGCATTAATGAATTGAAAACACTTCCCAAACTTATATGAAACACTGTTTATAACTGATGGAGATTTAAAATTAAACAATGCCATATAGAAAGATTGGGATGAACAAAAAGAAAATAAACAACCACAAACTACAATAAAGAAGAAAAACAAAGAAAAACAAGTTAGAAACACAAACAAGTAAAAGAAAGCAAAAGTAAGAAAAACAAAGAGAAACAACAAGAAAATCCTAATTACCTTGGTTGGAAAATTGTAACCCTAACTCAAAAGAATAAAAATAATAATAATAATAAAATAAAATAAAAGCAAGTTTGGGTCTAGAGAAACTCCACTTTGAAGCAATTAGGACGACAACAAACTTCTTCTATTCACCTTGGGTTGCCTCCCAAGAAGCGCTAAGTTTAAAGTCTTTTGCCGGACTTCCAACATACTATGGTCACTTGGGAGGTTTTGGCTCAATCGCCTCCTTGTGCTGAACATGAAGTTTCTTCAAATCTCTTTGCCATCTAATCAACCCATTTCGTATTCTTTTCTTTTTATGCGCATGAGTAGATTTCAAAAGCAATTTTAAGCGCTCTTCAATACGTGGATTAGATGGAGGAGGCACATATTCAGGATTAGGTAGCCTTTTCACTTGAGTAGAAAGGATGGCATTGAACATGTGATTGGTGCTTGGAACATGGATGTTCAGCTTGTCTTCCTCTAGTACTTCAAAAACAGAATAAGGCATTAGATTAATTGAAGCACCTAAATCAATTAAAGATTTCTCAAACAATTTATCACCAATTACACATGGAATTGTGAAACTTCCTGGATCTTCCAACTTGGGAGGAAGCTTCCTTTGCAAAACAATAGAAACCTCTTCCGTTAGTGCAACTGTTTCATCATCTTTGAAGTTCCTCTTGTTGGTACAAAGATCCTCCAAGAGAGAAATGTTGACTTGCACCTTCCTACAAGTTTCCAATATGTCCTTGGCATGTTGAATTTTTTTGGAACTCATAAGCCTGTGAGGAAAAGGAGCACGTAAGATTTCTTCATCAGTAGGTTCACGACTTACCTTCTCCTTTCTTGCCCTTCTTGCAAGTTCATGCTTTGGGATCCATTCGGATGAAGAAGCTGCTTGTTTATCTTTCTCTTTGTTGCTTTCATCCTTTTCTTTAGGCTCAGTCACTTGTTCAACCTGCATGTCATCAACATTGTGAATCAAATTTTTAGAACCATCAATTTCACCAATTACCTTACCAGTTCTCAAGGTAACTGCTTGAACATGCTCATGCCCGGTTGGTATCACTGTTTGGTTAGGCATCATCCCAACTTCCCTTTGACTCAAAGCTATAGCAATTTGCCCCACTTGATTTTCTAGATTGGCAATGGCCTTATTCATTTTCTGCATGTGGGTATCATTCCTCTGCATGTGGGTGTCATTCCTCTGCATGATGAAATTATCTGTGTTTCTAACCATTGAAGCAACAATTTCTTCCAAAGTTGGTCCTTGAGGTGGTTGGTGAGATTGACTAAGTGGTGGTGGATTATAATATTGGGGTTGACCATAAGGTGGACAAGTATTATGTTGGCCTTGATATGGTTGATATGACCCTTGTTGAAAATTTGGATTGTCGGTCCACCAGAAGTTTGAATGATTTCTCCACTCCGGATTGTATGTTTGTTGAAAATATTCATTCATAGTCAACTCATTCTGAAATGAGCCAAAAGCATTTGCTTCCTCCATCACAAATTTATTGGAGTAATCTTGCATAGTAAGTTCCACAATTTCAGTTGCGGCTGCCATTGGTGATGGTGGAGGTGACTCGTCGGATGTTCCTATAAGAAAAAGAAACAAAAACAAATCAAGATAAAATGAAACAACAATAAATAAACAAAAATAAAACTAAGTACCCTAAACATACTCAAACAAAACATATAAGCAACCGTGCCAGTTCCCCGGTAACGGCGCCAAAAATTGTTGCATTCCTAAAAGGACACAAATTAATGTGCAAACAACCAATTAAAAATACCCGCAAGTGCACGAATCTATTGAAGTATAGATTATGTAAGTACGGGGTCGATCCCACGAAGAACTTGTCGGCTTCCTATAAGTTCTAATTTGAGTACAAAGAGAACACTTAATTAACACACCACAAATGCACAAATGAAAGAGGGAAACTAGAAATGAGTAAAGAAGTGTAAAAGAAATAAAACAACACAAGAAAACTAAAGAAAAACACAAACAGCACTTTTTATCACCCTTTTATCACCTATGAACAGTGCTAAAGCGACCGGTCGTGAGGCAGAAGCGACCGGTTGTTTTTGGGCAGAGTCGAAACTCAAATTTTGACGTGAAAAGCGACCGGTCGTCAGGTAAAAGCGACCGGTCGTTTTTGGGCAGATTCGTTTTCTCTGTTTTTCAGTTTCGACCTCTGTCCAGTGTTTTGCCTATAACTTTCCAACCGTACGTCCAAAATTCACGTTCTTTATACGGTTGGATTCAGCACAGAAAATGAAAGAACACAACGCGGACCAAAAGTCCAAAACAGTTACGAAAATAAACAGAATTCAGTAAACAAGACACACAATGTAACAAACACACAACTCACACACACATTGGGGGGGGGGGGGGGGTTTGGTTTGGTTCAAGTGACCTAATTCTATTGCATGAAAGTAAATGGACTTTGAATTTAAATGAGAATGGCAGAGATGAATTATCAAAATGTGAAAGTACCAAGTAACAAACACTAGGGTTTCGGAATCCACCCTAAACAATTCTACCTATGTTCATGGATACTCAAGTGATGAACTCTAAACTTGTTGATGAAGATGTTCGCAATCAAGACCATGGGTCGTGGCTCAAGACGCATTGATTCTCTCTAATATACGTAAAGTGCATGGTTCGTGCTACAATACTTGTGCCCTCCCCATAACCGAACCTAGGTATGGTTCGTACTTCGATTCAATTACAAGGAGAACCCATTAAGTTCAAAGAGAATATGAACATCACAAGAATCCTAATAGCATGGTGTTTACATTAGGTATTCAAGAAACCAAATCACATGGATGATTCTTACTTCATCCATTTATTGCTTAGGATAACATGAAGATACACATAATCCCAACAATCTCAAGAAGCATGCTTTCAAAGATAGCCAACCAAGGAAAAACACACATCAAAGATAGATTAATTTGGTGAATTGGAATTCATCAACAATATCTAGAAATTCATACACTCAAGCATCAAAACAATAAGGTAATCATGTTTAGGGCTTCAACCTAAGCCCTAGCTATGGAGTTTAGTTCCTCATAATCATTTCAAACACAAATTCGAAATATAACTAGAAAGAGTTTACAGATTTGGAAATGATGAAAGCTTGAAGTCTTCAATGGTGGAAGTCTTCTCTCTTCTTCCTTGCTGCACCTCGTTCTCCTTCCTTAGCTTTTTGCTCCCAATCTGCTCCTCAATTCTCGAATGATGATGGTACTCTCTCCCGTTGCTAAGCTCCCCCAAATCTGATTGCAATCCCTTTTGACTTCTGCCCCTTCTTTCCAGCTCACTTTTAATATAAAACTTATTCTTTCTCTAAAGCTTTTGCCCATTGTCCCCTTGCAAATGATGAAGCCTTGTTTTAAGGTATAATCCAAGGCTCCAATTGACTCAGGAAATGCCACTCAAATGCAATCCATTGTTACCAAAAGGTGTGGTAACAAGTAGAAATAAAATGCTATTAAGTGGGGGTGAAAACTGGGCCAAAACAAACATCCAGAGCCAGCATCAATTGTCCGATCAGTTGGATAGGCTACACTTGCCCAATGGAGCTCAAATTTGGATATGTTGTAGTTAACATCCATTGGAACAAGTCTTATGAAGATCATCACCTCATCCAAGGACCGGAACATGCTGATCCAAGGCCACGAAGTTGACCTACGAAAATGAACAAAAACAGAATTTATATCAAATAATGCACTTTTAGCTCATTTTCATACAAACCAAGGTAAAACCTATTAAAACACAAAAAAGAAGTAAAAAGCTATAAAATGTCAAGAACTAACTCAAAATAGTGGGAGAATAACATGAAAAATCATGTGTAAAAATGAACCGAACAAAACTTACCTAGTTTAAGCATATTATATTGTAGCTAGTGTAAGTTTTATAGTATATAGTGACTAAACCTCTAGTATATATATATATATATATATCATTTTATACCTATAATGTCAGCCATATGAAACATAGTGAGGATCTACTACCCCAAGTTTTATGGTTTACAAAGCTCTTTTATGATTAGGATTATTATGGTATATAATCCTTTCCAAACTGTATTTTGATTATATATTAGAAGGGTTGATAATGAGTACAACCTTAATTAGAACTAAAAAGAAAAATTGTTTCAAACTTGAAATATTGTCACTTTGTGACAAAGCTTAAGCATGCCCTTTCAAATTTCTGACTTCTTATTATTTTTATCACCACTACTAAAGTGGGCTAAAGATCACAAAAACAAAGTTCATGTCTCTTTGAATTACATTGTTGTTGTATTTTCTAATCGACACAAATTAATGTGCAAACAACCAATTAAAAATACCCGCAAGTGCACGAGTCTATTGAGGTATAGATTATGCAAGTACGGGGTCGATCCCACGAGGAACTGTTGGCTTCCTATAAGTTCTAACTTAAGTACGTAAAGAACACTAATTTTACACAACACACAAACATAGTACAGATTGGAAACTAAAAATGAATAAATGAAGGTAAAAGAAAAGAAACACAACAAGAAAACTAGAGAAAAACACAAACATCATTTTCTATCACCATTTTATCACCACTGTATCACCTGTGAACAGTGCGCAAACAGTGTAAACAGTCTTTTTCCTTACGTAGCTCTTTAGCTCCCAACTCTCCTCAATGCTCTCCCCAGATGAATTCCACGTTCAAAGGCTAATGCCTTGCCCTTTTGCTCATTCTCTCTCCTCCTTTCCAGCATATCTTTTAATATAAAACAATTACTCTTTGTTAAAGCCGTTTTTCGTTGTCCCCTTGCCATGATGTATTTTTATCTTCACAAAATCCCACTTAACCAAAGTAATTTCTTGTTACCAAATGGTACGGTAACAAGAAGAATAAAGGTTTGGAAACAAAAAACAAGAAGAATAAAGGTGACACTCTAGAGGTAAAAACTGGCCCAAGACAAAATTCCAGAGCTGCTGTAACATGTAGGATCAGTTGGATAGGCTATGTTTGTTAATGAAATTCACTCGTTTCGTCAAGTTTGTTATATAAGTTTTGCCCGGTCGGTTTTCAAATCCTGGAACCGCCACTGCTCACACCCACAAAGTATTTTTTAGTTTTGAGAATTTCATTGTTTGTTAAAAAATGACATGGTGAGATGTCTGTTCTAGAATCAGAAAAGATGCTTCTTCTTTGAAGATCTGGGAATTGGCCTTGTCTTCTTAAAATCTTGTTCTGCATGCCTTATATATTTTTATTCCTTCATGTCTAACCAATACATGATAATAAAAGTAATCTGGGAGAAAGTAACGATATTATTGTTTTCCTTTGACTTAAAATCTTTAAATTCATAATTGTATAGCCTTTTTTTAATTTTAAAGTCTTCTCAATTTGAGATATAAACTAGCTGAACTCACTATAATGTAAAAGTTTCTTTACCATGAACCCCACAAAACCATCTGTACATATGAGTACTCGGTTTTTCTTGTTTGACTGGAAAGTGCTGAGCTTTATTTGTTGTTTTTTATTAGCTTATTATATTAGAGACAACATGGAATGTGCTGAGCTTTATTTGTTGTTTTTGTCAAACTAATATTAAACAAAAGAAAAAACACAAGACAGGTATTCTATATGGTGCTGATTTGCTAGCAAAATGTATGAATTCGAGAAGAGGAAGAATTGGTAAGGGGACCAAGTGAAGTTTTGCCTCTCCCTCTCTGTTTTTTTTATATGAGAAAAGGTGGTTAAAGAACCGAAAGGAAAAAACACACAGATTACACTCAAACGGGCCTTAGCAGCCCCCAGCGAATCATCAGTCAACCGATTACTCTCTCTCTCTCTCTTCTTGTTTCACACAAAAAAAACTTATTTTATTAAACAAAGTTATGCAACTTATAATGATGGTCATGTATATTATGATTTTGGGTGAAACAGGGGGTAAAGAAAACAAAAACTTCTTAACGGTCTCAGCAGCCACAACAGGAAGATGATGGAGGGACAGAGCAAAAAGCATAAGCGAGGGGAGCCACGGCCTTTAGATAGCAAAAAGCAGTTCATAGTGTAAGTTGGCAGAGACAGAGCCACGGCCTTAATCAAAATCTCCCTGCCAGCCCCACTCAACAGCTTACCTTTCCACCCTTGAAGCTTTTTCCACAACTTTTCTTTTAGGGAGGTAACTCTGACCTCTAAAAACACCATCTTCCATACCTTTTTAATAATACAACTGACCTCGTACGACTATATGCATAAGCGAGGGGGACCATTTAAGCTACAAATATATAACTCCAAAAATGTCAAGTTAATATTATGAAGGACAAGTGCGATAAAAAGGAAAATTTTCTCTCTCACTTTATTTCTTGATGGTTGTGCTTATACTTGTGTTACTTTCTTTTTTTCATAATAAAATTAACAATGAACTTAAAAGGGAACCACGCCAATAAACAACAATACAATTTTAAAAAAATAAAAAATTCTAAATAATGAAGTGGTGCAATGATTTATTCAAAGAAAAGATCCACATTGCTACAATATCCGTAACCCGTTTGATTTTTTGCTACATGCATGTTAGCATGTATGTGTCCTATTTAATTTTAATTAAATTAATTTGATGAAATGATGATGCATAGACCTAGGTAGGGTAAGGGATAAATGATACATAGACCTATTTGATGGGATAAAAGATGAGACGATGTCATTGTTTTTTCTTTCCTAATCATTAAACCCCATTTTCTTTTTTGTCAAAGTGAATATTAAACACTATTTCCTTTTTTGCCAAAATGAATTAATATATCTTCATCAAAGGCTTTTGGAATAAATTAATATCTCTTCACCCAAAGGGTTATGATCGTGTACTCACCCAAAAAAAAAAAAAGGTTATGATCGTGGCTGTTATTTTTTTCTTTCTCTTTTAAATAATTAAAAATAACAGTTAGAAGTTAAAGTGCTGGAATATGTGTCAATAAATTAGAAAGATAACAGAAAGCAGGAAAATTAGACGAGTCCAAATTTGCATTGTTTCCTTTTCCCTTTTCCCTATGTCCACCCTGTTTTCTCCAATTGGGACTGATGATGGATACTAATATGACTAATGGAGCTGGCTTTCTCCAGACAGTAATTGTTAAAACCGAACCAAACAAGGAAAGGGATACAATATTGGATGCTGAGGTCAGTGTTAAAGATAGTTGTGCTAGCTTGTTGGCCATTCTAGAGATATGCATAAAGGAAGTGTTAGGCAAAAGCGCAAGGATCGCTTTGCAGTCCTCCATCAAAGAACCAATTGAGGAAGTATCCGCCGTTGTGCGGCTCAACGATTGGACAAGCTCCAGAGCATCACACTCCAACTGCAAGTGATTAAAGCTCATATCACTAGCAAATTGTAACGCCTCCCTAAAGGCAAGGGCCTCAGCATGTGCCGGTGATCAAACCCAGGGGAAAAAACAAGCTTCTGCAGCAACAAAAACACCATCCTCATTCCTCGCCACTAAGCCACCACCACCACCAGACCCATTATGGGCTGAAAAGGTACCCTTCACGTTGATCTTGATGACCCCAACAGGAGGTTTTTGCCACTTTGCATGAATCCCAGATGGTACTTTGGTAGGGGGTTGGTGCAGCCTCTGAAAGTCATCGAGTAGCCGCATAGTCCCTTCCACCAGCAAATCTTGAAAGCTCGCTATCACAAGAATTGCTCCCTCATGGATGCTCAGGTGGGGCACTCTCCTTCCTTTGTCTGGAAAAGTCTATGTGACGCCCGTGTCCATGGACAAGCTCGCTATATATAAAGAATACTTGACCATTATCTCTGGACAGAAAAGTTCAGCAAACCTGAGACTGGACGTTAGAACAAAGTGCCTCATATTTGTTAGCCTTCAATAGCTGAACCAACATATCTTCAAGCACACCAATCTACATGATAATGATAAAACAATAATGAGACTACAAGAAAACATAGGGAAAATTGAGCTTTACCTTTTGTATTTCAGTGAGAGAGAGAGAGAAGATGAGGTCTGCTTTACCACGAAAAATAGATGAGGTCTGAGAGAAGGTGAGAGGAAGAAGATGATGAGTGATGGAGAATCGAGAAAAATGGGCGACGACTGCATTTGAGAGTAAGGGAGCAGTGTGTTAAGAATAGGTTAAGAATGTGAGGTAATGTTTTTTTTAAATACTTTTTTTTTGCAACATTTGAGACACAATTTATAAAGAGAGTATTATAAAAAATTAAATAAATAAAAAAAGGAAGAGAGAGATCATTACTTTTTACCTTGTTTAAATAAATCATAATATAAAAAGACCAATCTACCACTTGAATCCAATATTTAACTAGTATATTTAAACAAAATCATAATATACATGACCATCATTATAAGTTGCATAACTTTGTTTAATAAAATAAGTTTTTTTTGTGTGAAACAAGAAGAGAGAGAGAGTAATCGGTTGACTGATGATTCGCTGGGGGCTGCTAAGGCCCGTTTGAGTGTAATCTGTGTGTTTTTTCCTTTGGGTTCTTTAACCCCCTTTTCTCATAAAAAAAAAAAAAAACAGAGAGGGAGAGGCAAAACTTCACTTGGTCCCCCTTACCAATTCTTCCTCTTCTCGAATTCATACTTTTTGCCAGCAGATCAACACCATATAGAATACCTGTCTTGTAGTGAATATGCAATTTTTATACATGCGCTCTTAATGCAGAGACGGTGCAAAGCCAATGCCAAAAACAGGCAAAATATAAAATTTAATCATACAGGGGGTTCACGTCCATTCCTGAAACATAAAGAACTTGCTGAAACGGTAATTTGTGTTCTTGGTTTAATGTTTTTCAGATATGTGGAAATACTCATTTTCTTTTTTATTGTTGAGAAAATGTAGAAAGGAGAACACCCTACTTATATCAGCAACTGGCAAGCCATGCATCAGTACAGAAAGAAGGGTGGCGTATAAGTCAATGAGGTTGCTGAGGCAAAAGGGGTAAAGTTAAATTGTTAAATGTTCTATAAATTTAGTAATTCACAAGTTTATTATAGATACTTTTGACTTATGTCTAACATGTTAATTTTCTGCTTGCAGAAGAATATGGCAGCCGAATTGGAGAAAGTGAAAGAACAACTGGCCTCAAGTGCACCGAATGATACTCCACCATATCAGATCATGGTGCCTGAGAAGCTACAATTAGGGATCTTGTCTGCAGAACTTGGGGTTGGAAAGGACAAAAAGATACGTGGTGTGGGTTCTAGTCTTCGTGTGCAGGGTACTTCCTGTAGAATTTCTGAATCTAATGCCACCAACACCTCTTATGATTCAAAGCATAAAGTGGATGAGTTGTCAGGCAAAGTGGATGAATTACTTGGCGTCATCCGGAAGATGCAAGCCCATATCAAATACTTGCGTAAGAAAGGTAAAAAAAACCATGATAACGACGACGACGGCGACGACGACGGCGGCGACGATAGTGGTGATAATTTTGATGATGAGGATGGTGTCGAGGTTGGTCATGATTTTGATGATGAGTATGGTGATATTGGTGTGGCTAATTAGGTTATGTTTTTATCCTATGGTTGGTTGGATGTACCTGCTTTATTTGTTTTCTTTAATGCCTCTCCTAATGAAAGGGTCGATAAATATCTACAAACTCACACACAAGCATATGTGGGGGGTCAAGCCTAGGAATGCTACTGGGAAGATGCAAAGCCCCAACCACTACACGGTGGTGCCCATCCGGATGTATGTGCTTAACTTAGAATTGAATTGGACTATGTTTTGCTCTTGGTTCCTATATTATTTGCTTATATTTGAAGGACTATATAAGGAATTATAAAACACGTCCGTGTGCTTATTCAAAAAGAAACCGTAAAATGTTTCCCAAACAAACCTTAAATATTATGTTTCTTCTTGAAAATATATATATATATATATATATATATATATATATATATATATATAACTTTTGTTTCTTTCCGTTTTAAAGTGAGAATCTTTCATCCACATGCCCTCTTAAATTACTGTAATATGCTCTAGTTTCTTCAAAGAATTTCGTTATTTTCAAAAAAAAAACACTTGAGAATTTCGTTACATAAAATAAATATTTTCACTTATTCTTTTTTAAGTATTTTTCTTTAAAAGATTTGTAGTCAAATTTACAGCCTACAGAAGTGGATTGGGCAATCAAATTGGAACTCCTTTACTTAGAGCCTAGCAGAAAAGAGAACAAACAGACATTTGTCATGACTCAAATAGAAAAATAATTAGGTTTCTAATTTTTGGCCAAATTGCATGAATCATCCTTTGCTTAGAATTCTTTTTTCTTTGAGTTTCATTCGTTACTAAGACAAAAACCAACTAAATTTTATTTTTACAAAATGAAAATAAAATAATTACAGAAAATTAGCTAAATAAATAATAAATAATAAAAGCACCTTTGAATCAGAGTTGGTATGTGGCTGAGCACATTGCAGAGAATCTCTAGTATATGTTGCCGTAGCAGCAAGTGGTTGGCATTAATGAAGGATGATTTTGGGAAAGAGAGTGAGAAATAAAGGCCATGAGAAATCTGAAGAGGGACGAAGAGATAGTGGGTATATAAGTGATTGGCCAGCATCGTTGGAAGATTTCATTGCGAGCGTCCGTGGAGGACGGAGTTGAAGGCATCGATGGTGTGGAAGATGGAGAGAGTGGATACGAGAGAAGTAAATTGGGGGAAGTAACCGGTTAGGGAAATGTTTTTAATTTATAGTCTCCTAGAATCAGCCACCAAGCTATTTGGTCGGCAGCCCCCAAATAAGGAAAACGACACAGTTTTAATACTTTATATTCTTTTTTACAGGAACCGCGACCAAAACAATTGGTCGCCAAGTTTCACAAAATATTTGGGCGGCATCTCACAAAATATTTTCGCGGCATCTCAAATTTAGAGACGACGCAAGCAATCTTAAAGACGAAATACTGTGGTTGCCAATAATTTTCAAGCTTAAAGGCGACCAATCTTAATATTGGTCGCCAATTCCTCCCCTAGCGACCAAATATTTTGGTCGCCATTCGGACATATTTTATGGTCAATTAGTTCATAAATCTGACGAAATTATTGGCGACGAATTAAAAAACTTCGTCTCCCATAACCCTGTTTGGCGACCAAATTTGGATTGGTCGCAAAATATTTCGTCGTGAAAGACCTTTTTTCTTGTAGTGGCAGTATAGCTATCTCTTCTGTATATGTAGTGTATCCGAGTATCTGATTTTACTGAAATCCAAGATTTAGGATCTTTCTCCATTTGTACTAGTTTCTTGTAAACATAAAGATCTTGGTGACCCCTTCTGTTAGATTTTCAGTAAATATCAAAGCCTGATTTCAATTTTAAAGCTTGGGCAATATCACAAATATTCAACTTCCAAGATATGATTTTCCAAGCTAGGCAGAACCCCCGGCGCTTATTTCCTAGCCATATCGTGCTCCCTCTCCACCTTCTCATCCGCCTCCGTGGCCTACACCAGCCAACCAACATGGTAGAATTTGATAAACATTTGGCAATACTACCTCTCCTCAACATCCCCTACTGTTGTGATTATATTTTTATGCTAAGTGTTTTGTGATGCTCACCCTAATTACTTATATAGAGTATGTTAAAGATGAACTGTTGGTGTTGATGATGATAGCGATAAATTGCACCTCCGCTGAAAAATTCCTGGGTCCGCCACTGGTGGCAGGGGTTAGAAACCAATTGGGAGCATTTTGTCGCCAGGTGCAAGCTGAACTTCAAGCGGGGATTAGTCTCACCCTTCACGTGTGGGGACACCTCGTGGTATTTACCCAAAAAAACTTCAAATAAAAAAAGTATTTTGACAATAAGATGAGTTTCCTTGTACATTCACTAATTAATATTTGCTATTATCAATAACGAATTCAAAATCCCTACAAATTTTTCATGTTGAAATCCACTCATTTCCCTGAATAAAATTCTGCACAGAATATGTATTAACATGTTCAGATGGTATCTTGCTACTAAAGGGCACTCTCTTGGAAAAATCAGAACCAGCTCCAGAATTACCAAACTCCCCATAGAAAAGGGTGCTCAAAGCAAAATCCTCACTCCAAGTCATCCACCCATCTGGGGAAAGAAGAGCTTCCATGGTACAGTTTATAAAAACTGTCCTTGAATACTCCTTCCATGGCCTCCCCAAGTAGCTCTTGTGCACTTCGGGGTTGTTTTGATTCAGCTTCATGAACTCTTCTGTGCCGTTGATCAAGCAGTTCTGAAATACGAAACCAGTTGATTGTGCAGGGTCTGTTCTGCCGTGAGCTGTGACGGTGCTACTTCCGCCGATCTCGGGGTTTAGTTGTCGAGGGCGGATGAGGATGTTGCAGTCTTGGAAGACAGCAGCTGAGTTTCCGAAGATGAAATCTACGTTGCCTTGGATGTTGCATGACTTGTAGAACTGGCGGTTTCCGTGTGCGTAGAGAGTGTCCTGGTTGCCTAAGAATTCACAGTTCTCAATCACAGAGAGATCACTGTCTGATCTGAAAGCTACCGCTTGGTGGACATCAGGACCTGCTGTGTTCTGGATTGTGAGACCACTGGCCATGAACCCATCTCCAAGAACACCTGAAAAATAATAAGAAACAATCAGAACCTTACTTTCAAAGCATAATAAAAACATGTAATAAATAAAAATAAAAAGTTATGCAAATAACCTACCGACTGTGGCAGAATTGTACGTGGAGATTCCGGGCAAGCCCACATTCAACGACCCGGTAATTACCGTTTTGCCAATCCCGTCACCCAAAAACACCACGTTCCGCTTCTCTAAGGGCACCCTCACGATCTCGTCGTACACCCCAGCCTTTATGCGGATCACGAACTTCTTCTCACCCGGGTTATCCGGTGCGGCGTTCACCGCCCTCTGCACCGTCCTGTAGCATTTCTCCGTCTTCTCCTTGCACACCGTCACGTCCGCTGTTAAATTCGACGGCACTCCTCCCCGAACCCCCTGGCCGGACCCTCTGCCCTCGACCCGCTCCCAGAACCCGTCGCGCTCGGTCTTGGGCTGGGCCCAGAACTTGGTGTCGTTTCCGAAGTTGTCGTACGAGTACATCATGCTGAGGGCGTTGCTGGACTTCCCCACCAGCGAGTCGAGAAACGACATCGTCTCGTTGACCATCTGGGTGTCGTTGCCGTACTTGAGGCCCGACCAGCACTCGTATTGGTAGAGCAGCGCGGCGCTCATCGAGGCACGTGAGTTTTTAATGCTTCCACGTGACAGGTTGTCGGTGGCGAGCGAAATGCGGTACCGGGAGTTCCCGAGGTCGTCGAGGCAATTGTTGGCGGCGGTGGTGCGGTGTTGGTTGCCTGCGGACGAGTCTAGGATAGCCTTCACCATCTTCTGCGCCGTGTGGACGCCATCGGTGGAGACCTGGATAGCGGATTGGATGGCTTGGATTGGGGTGGTGTTTGGGTCAGTGACGAGCCCGGCTAAGGTGGCCTGACAAGTGTCGGGAAATCGCGTGGCTTTGCAGACTTGCTGGATCAGAGGGATAGGGGCGGTGACGTGCATGCGGGGTTGAAGATTGCGGGCGGCGGAGGTGAGAGAGAGGAAGAGAGCGAGGGAGAGGAGAGGGAGGAAGAGGAAGGAGGCCATGGATATGAGCAAGAGGAACTTGGGTTTGGGAGAGTTTTTGTTTTCGCTTTGGAAGTTGCAGGGTTTGAGTGATTTGAGTGCAAAGGTTGAGAGACTTCGAGTGATTTTATAGCCTATTAATGCTACCACCTTGTCGAGGCAGGAAAAGGAGGAGAGAAATATTTTCTATATTTTTTTCTCGTTTTAGGAAATCTCTTGTTATACTAGGAAAAGAAAGTTGGCTGATGGCCTCTCTAAAGTTTTTTGACCTTTTTCATGCAGGTAGCTTGGTTGGGATGGGAAAAGCCTCATGACATTGACAAACAACCATTGGTCAAACATAAAGAATATAGAAGGCTGTGTGAATAATTACATTAATAAGGGAACGTAAACTAGTGCTAAATTACATCAGTATATATTACAAGGAAACAAAACCCATTAGGTAAGAATAAAATCAGACCAGAAACACAATCAATTATGGATTCAATGCGTTAGAGAAGGGGGATATATGATGTAAGAAGAGTTGACTTTCCTTAGGCCATCCCCAATGGTTGGGGCTCTAAAAAGGGTTTATAGAGCCTTATTTAGAGCTCCGATGGAATCTTTGGGGCTCTAAAGGAATCACTCCCAAAATGGGAGGCCCTATATTCATGGCGGGCTCTATATTTTTTTTATGATGTAATTTGATTTACGTGGTTTTTTTTTTTTGGTTAACTATTTTACTTTAATGTTTGTTCATGTTATGTTAGTTTTTTTTTTGTGTGTGAACATTTCAACAAAAAAAAATCAAAATTTGGACAAGATTTGGAAGTCAACATTTATTTCATAAATACAATACAACATGATTAAATTAAAACAAGAGATTAACAAAAAAAATTACAAAAAATTAAATAATCTAGTGAGTGAAAAAATTTGACAAATAGAGTGATAAAGATGTTGTGGTGTCTAAAAATTATTAGAGATATAGTGGATATTTATAGGAAGAATTGAGTTGCAAATCTTTTTTTTTATTTAAAGAAAAAAAAAGAAAGAACCAATATGGCCCTGTATAGCCGTTGGACATAAATGTAGCAGTTTATATTTGTTGGCTTTGAAAAAGTGGTTTAACAATATTTGTTAAAAAGTGGTTTAACAATATTTGTTGGCTTTGAAAAAGTGGCTTTTGAAAAATTGGTTTAGCATGCTGGGCCAACATGTTGTTGACAAAACCAAAAAATGGCAAGTATGGCCTTGTACAATCGCAAGGCAAGTGAGGAAGCACAAAAGGTGGGATGCAGCCTTTTTTCTTGCGGGACCCACTCGATTTCCAGGGCTTCAACCAAGCACATACATTTAGCAACTACTCCGGTTGGGCTTCAAGTTTTAGAGCCCTAAATTTGCACCATTGGGGATGCCTTTTTGAGGAAAGTTTGTATATATGGGAGCCTTGTGGTGGTTGAGCCCCAAATAAAGCCCCCATTGAGGATGGCCTTATAAGGTTGAGGTTTCCAGCTTTTTTTTTTAGGACTTTTTCTATTGCGATGGGCGATAGTATACGTATACTACACGGATGCTAGGACTCGAACCACTACACTAGTGGGTCATTTGCAAAAGCTTGTGTCTTGAGGGTATTTGTTTAGGACTCATTTAGGGGGTGTATTCAATTGAGATTTTAAAAGATTATTTTGGGATACCCATATGAATTGCTTGTAAAGAAAGTTCATATGAATTGCTTGCCATACCCATTTTAGTAAATTTCAATTGTGCAGTTTATCATTTCATCCAAATATAGAGTGCCGCTTCGTTTCATGAATTTGGCTGAATTCCAAATAACAATCAATTGGGTATTGCAAAAGATGGGTAGTGGCTGTAATCGATGGGTATTGCAATGAACTGAGTATTTTCATGAAAGTTAAAAAGTTATGAATTGGAGGAATATTGATAAGTTGCAAAGCAAACAACGGGTTTTGGCTGAATAGCGATGAGATAGGAGCTAATAGAAGATAGAGATACAAAGGCGTAACGGAAAGACGGTACCGTCAATTTTGTTGAAAAAAAAAACACAAAAATAACAATAGATGATGTAGCCTATCTACAACCATTATTGGATTATTTTAACGCTCAACAGTTTGTGAAATGCGGGAAAATGCAGAGGGACTAAATGTAGAGGCTCGGAATCCATAAATTTCTCCTCCTCTAGAAAAGGAAAACAAAAAAACAAAAAATTTAGGTTCGATAAAACTTAGGGCTCATGTTGTAATGATTGGGAGTTTACCAAATGAGATAACAAGAGCCTATTTTTCTTTCATGTATTTAAGAATTACATTACCAAGCTTGGAGTTTAGACGATATCCGAACGAAACCGAGGTTCACCATGCATAAGAAGTTCAGTCATGTACTAGAATAATCAGGAGGCTAAAATTATGAATTTTGAGTAAGAGCTCTTATACAGATGAATATGGATATGGAGGGTTTGAGTTTTACTTTTAAAGTTGTGGCGTGCTGTGTTTCTTCCAATATTATGCTGGTGGGTAAAAGAATTAGTAAAACATGTCGCATAATTAATCAAAATCTGGATTGTAAAAAGTCGGCATTGTAAAACAGTAATTGGATGTAATTCAGTCGAGTTTCTTGTTTATTCTCCAGCTATTGCTTGAATTCCAGGAATCGAAACGGTATCAATCTTACATTTGAGTAGCTTGAAGTTTGTCAGACAACAATTGTTTTTACTTTCTTGTTTATGAATGGAAAGTGCGCCAGCAGCTAAGCCATTAGGGTTAGTAAAATGGTGAGAAAATGTAGGATCCATCATCTTCTACCAAAATGCAAAATCTGCCCCAAAGAGTTAGGTGTTGTAGGCTTTATGTTTCTGCATGATGCATGTGTGAAACTAGCCAGCATCCTAACAACGTCTTCCAATGTTTCCGTAACACTTCTTCGAATTGGGGACATTAATTTTGTCATGGGGTTTTGCCTATCGGGGGAAAATGGAATTACCACAATATATGATTGAACAAAATCAAAAGTTTAGTTAAGCTGTATGAAAAAAGATCTACGACAAAAACTTTCCCTTTCCTTTTTGAAGAAGGAGACATCATCAGCCCATTCCTTTTCCTAATATAAGAATGTTTCCTAATACGAGAAAAAAAAAAATTGTCTCCTTTTCCTACTTGGACAAGGTGTTATGAGTAGGCTATAAAATCATGTCAAGTCTCTCAACCTTTGAAACTCAAATCACTCAACTCTTCAACTTAAAGACTTTAGTTAATATTACAAAGACCAAAACAATGGCCTCTGACGAAATGAAGAAGATAACCCTAAAGAGCGACGACAACCAGACCTTCGAGGTGGAGGTGGCTGTGGCCATGCAATCGCAGACCATGAAGCACATGGTGGAGGACGACTGTGTCGATGACGTGATACCTCTGCCAAATGTGACCAGCAGCACCCTAGCGAAGGTGATCGAGTACTGCAAGAAGCACCATGAAGAGGATGCTGATGTCAAGAACGAAGAGACTCTCAAGAGCTGGGACACTGAGTTCGTGAAGGTGGACCTGCACGAGCTGTTTGACCTAATCTTGGCTGCAAACTATCTGGACATCAAGAGCCTATTGTATTTGACTTGCCAGACTGTGGCGGACATGATCAAGGACAAGACACCTGAAGAGATCCGTGTGATCTTCAACATCGAGAATGATTTTACGCCCGAAGAAGAAAAGAAGATTCGTAAGGAGAATGAGTGGGCATTCGAGTGAGAGAGTTAGACAACCCTTATATACCTATTATTATTAGATAATTGTACTTTTTGTCTAGTCTGGACTATTATTTTGCTTCTAGTTATAATTCAACAGGGTTTTTTTTTTTTTTTTTTTTTAAATTTAAGTTTTTTGTTAGGTGATTGCTAAGATGTAACTTTTTTTTTTTGGGTGCCAAAATTCGGGAAATTTTATTCATAGACGTAAATCAAGGTTTGTATCCTCAGCTAGTACATTAAACCGCCAAGGCCAAATCACATCCCAAACATGGGAACCTCCAGAACGAGTGACAAAGCGAGTAACCTCATGTCCTGCTTTGTTCCCTCTACGAGATGTAAACGAAAACTTCACCTGCTCTAGCTGTTGAGAAAGCTCCCAAATGTCAAAAATAAAATTGAGTTACTTTACGCTCAACATGGTAACCTTCAAAAGGCCATAAAAACCTTCACGGAAAATCCCAAAACGTGGCAATCACACACCCAAAATGTCTTTTTGCAATTATGTAATTGTTAGGCTAAAGGATTTTATGGTAGTCCCGTTCTTTGGGGGCCTAGTAAGGTCACACAGTCCGCACACCCTATGGGTTGACCTTTCATATAAATTTAATTTCACAAAACTTAACTATGATTTCTGAACCCTAAACCCTCAAATACCATTTTAAGGCACTATTTACTTGTTTTGATATTTATTCCTAAAGAGTTCATAATTTGAGAAACTGAGAAGGTCATTTCTGTTGGTGTGACTTGTGGACTATTGACTTACTTTCTTTACACACCAAGAATTCCTATTATAATTGTAATTGATTTACTTTAACTCCTGATTTCCTACTGTAAATAAATTTAGGAATTTATTATTTACTTGCCCATTCAGGTTTCATTGTATTATAAACATGACCTCCTACAAGGAGAAGAATACACAGAAAACTTCCACAAACAAATATTCTCAAATTAGATTTCATATTTTAGCATGGTATCAGTGCGGTGATCTTGGAATTGCTAACTCTAGTTTCAAACCCCCGCCACTGCTATGGGGGTTGATGATTTTTTCAACCCTCATGGAGGTAGCACCACCGACTCATTCTCTCATTCTCAACCAACCATAGCCGAGTTGAGTGCCCAAGTGGCTCAGCTCCTACAGATGCAGCCTTTGACCCCGAACCTGATCTTGAATCAAGATCCAATTTTGACGACCCCGACCCCGACCCCGACCCTCACTACGACTCTGACTCAGAACATGACTCCGATGATGACCCCGACCCCGACTTTGATTATGACCCCGACCCCGAATTTGTCTTTGATTCAGACCCAGATCCCGACTTCAACTTCGACTCTGGCCCCGACTCAGGCTCAGATCACGATTCGAATTCCTACTGTATCCTATGCATCTTCCGCTGCACAAATTATGACTTCCCGACTAACGACCCCGATACATGGACGAGATTGCTCAGATTGTGGTGATCCAAGACACACTTGTGAGACTTGTTTTAAATTGCATGGCTACCCCAAATGGTGGGCTGCTCTCAAAGATCGAACACAACTCGATACGACCAGTAATGGTATTGATTATGGATTCCATACTTCGAATAAGATTGATTCCGGTGCAACTGATCATATGACGTTTGATCCTGATGATTTACTGAATACTACACAACCCCGACGAACTTGTATTGCTAACGCCAATGGAGTTACTTGTCCTGTGACAGGGGCTGGCACTGTTGCACTCTCATCCGCTCTCTCGTTGTCTAGTACTTTACTTTTTCCATCTTTATCTAATAAATTGATGTATTTTAGTCAGCTTACTAAACAATTGAATTGTTGTGTACTCATTTACCCGAGTTTTTTTTTGCTTCAGGATATTCACACTAAGGAGATTCTTGGTCGTGGTACTAAGAGAGGGGGGCTATATTATGTGATGACTTCAGTCCTGGCATGGCTAATAGTGTGACGCATCCTTCTGATAGCAAACAAAAGCAAATCTGGTTGTGGCACCGTCGATTGGGACATCCGTATTTTAGTTATATAAAGCATCTTATACCAGATTTATTTTCAAGTTTCAAGGACTCTGACTTCACATGTGACACTTGTATTTTGGCCAAGAGTCAACGTGTGCCTTATCCGTTGAGTACAACCAAGTGTACTACTCCGTTTACGTTAATTCACTCTGATGTCTGGGGACCTTCACCTATCATTGCTCCTTCTAGCGTTCGGTGGTTTGTCACATTCGCAGATTATTGTACGCAGATGACATGGCTTTATTTGCTGAAGAATAAAAATGAAGTCTTTTCCCGTTTTCAGTTCTTCCTCAAATAGATGACAACTCAATTTAATGCTCAAATACAGATTCTTCGCTCAGACAATGGTGGAGAATTTGTCAATCATGACTTTCAAACTTACTTCCAACAAAATGGAATTATCCATGAGACGACTTATCCTCAAACACCACAACAAAATGGTGTTGCTGAACGAAAGAATCGACATCATCTTGAAACCACTCGAGCACTTCTGATTGGCGCTCATGTTCCTCACCATCACTAGGATGATGCTCTTGTCACCGCAGTTCACCTGATCAACCGCATGCCTTCTAGTGTATTGACCGTTAAAGCTCCCTTACAAATGCTTGCCCAACATGAGCCCCTGCCCTCTGCTTTGGTACTCACACCCCGAATCTTTGGACGTGTGGCTTTTGTTCATCTCCACAAAAATCAACGTAGCAAACTTAATCCATGTGTGCTTCGTTGTGTTTTTGTGGATTATGCCACTCATCAGAAAGGCTACCGCTGTTATCACCTTGCTACCTGACGTACCTATGTCACTTTTAGATGTGACCTTTTTAGAATATGAGTTGTTGTTCAATAACCTATCATCCAATTCTATGCTTCAGGGAGAGATACGAAGTGAAGAGCAGAATTGGAGAAACTTGGAAAACGAAGAAATTCTCCTATGTACAGAAATGATTGATCGTCTCGAGTTTGGAGCATGAGATTACTCTCTACCGAAAAGCGATCAATTGCCCATTTATAGCGATCAATCACCTAATCCACCTGATCCCTGCGAAGATGTTTCTGATCCGAGTCCTACACCTACAGACAATATAGAACAATAAGATGAAGACCCCTTCTAACTCAACAGTACCAACAGACCAATCTCTTGAGAATATCCCTGAGGTAGCTACTCCTCCTACACTTGTGAATTTAGAGGATAGATCTATTGAATACCAATTACCTTTCAGGAAAAATCGTAGGAAGCCACCAAACCGTTATTCACCTCATATTGGCAAGACATCAAAGTATCCAATTGCGAATCATGTATCCACTAAGAAGCTTTTTGAACCACTCAAGGCCTTTGTGCATCAGTTGTCTGCTATTCATATCCCAACCAAGGTTGCTGAAGCATTTAAAGATTCTAAGTGGGTTCAAGTTATAAAAGAAGAGATGAAAGCTCTTGAGAAGAATCAGACTTGGACATTGGAAACTTTACCACAAGGAAAAAAGACTGTCGAATGTAGATGAGTGTTTACCATAAAACACAATGCTGATGGATCTATCGAGTGATATAAGGCAAGACTTGTGGTAAAAGGGTACACACGGACTAATGGTGTAGATTATGAAGAAACCTTTACACCAGTTGCAAAATTGAACACAGTCAGAGTCTTACTGTCCCTTGCAGCTAATTTAGACTAGCCACTACACCAGTTTGATGTAAAGAAAACCTTCTTATATGGAGAACTCACGGAGGATGTGTATATGGACATTCCTCTTGGATATAATACTACTTAGACTGGAACAGTATGCAAATTATGAAAGGCATTGTATAGACTGAAACATTCACCACGTGCATGGTTTGGACGGTTCATCATGGCAATAAAGAACAATGGTTTCAGATAGAGTAACTTAGAACATACTTTGTTCTTGAAACATCAGAAAGGGAAGGTAACAACTTTAATAATCTATGTTGACGACATGATTATTACTGGGAATGATAAACATGAAATATCTCAGCTACAAGACTATTTGGCTACTGAATTTGAGATGAAGAATCTAGGTGGACTCAAATATTTCTTCGGGATTGAGGTGGCCCGATCACAACGAGGCATAATTCTCTCTCAAAGGAAATATGTCTTGGACTTGTTGATAGACACATGAATGCTAGATTGCAAACCTATAGACACTCCTATTGTTCAGAATCATCATCTTGGAGAATATTTGGATCAAGTTCCAGCTAACAAAGAAAGATACCAAAGGTTAGTGGGAAGATTGATCTCTTTGTCTCATACTAGGCCAGACATTGCTTATGCGGTAAGCATCGTCAGTCAATTTATGCATACTCTGAGTGAGGACCACATGAATGCAGTTATTCGGATACTTAGATATTTGAAGTCTGCACCTGAAAAAGGACTTATGTTCTCAAAACATGGTCATCTCTGGATATTGATGGTTATACAGATGCAGATTGGGCAGGAAGTATAACAGATAGGAAATCCACATCCGGTTACTTCACATTTGTGGGAGGTAATTTGGTTACATGGAGAAGCAAGAAACAGAAGGTGGTCGTCTTATCCAGTGCAGAAGCCGAGTTCAGAGGTGTGACCAAAGGAAGTTGCGAACTCATTTGGTTAAAGAGGTTACTTACTGAACTTGGGTACAAACATACATCTGTAATGAATCTCTTTTGTGAAATCAAGGCTGCAATTGCACAGAATCCAGTTCAACATGATCGCACGAAACATGTTGAGGTAGATCGTCACTATATCAAATAGAAGCTTGAAGCTAAAGTGATTCAGTTTCCTTTCGTAAAGTTCGAGGATCAATTGGCAGATATTTTGACAAAGGCAATTTCCAATAAAGCATTCCATAATTCACTGGACCAGTTGGGCATTGGCAACATCTATGCACCAACGTGAGGGGGAGTGTTGGCGTGACTTGTGGACTATTGACTTACTTCCCTTACACAACAAGAATTCCTATTATAATTGTAATTGATTTACTTTAATTCCTGATTTCCTACTATAAATAGATTTAGGAATTTATTATTTACTTGCCCATTCAAGTTTTGTTGTATTATAAATATGACCTCCTATAAGGAGAAGAATACACAGAAAATTCCCACAAACAAATATTCTCATATTAGATTTCATATTTTAGCAATTTCAACTAAATAATATTTACAAATGTATAATGATGGAAAAATTGATGGTTATGTAATATATTACCTCGTTCGTTGCCAATTTCTAAATCATGCTATATTATCATTAAATTATAGAGGAACTTTTAGGAAGTGATAAAGTTTTAATGGAATGCAAAAACGCTTCTTATGCACCTTTTTTTTTTTTTTTTTTTCCTTTCTATTCTCTTATTGTTATATTAATTAAAAATCAATAACGTAAGGGTATGTTAGCTCAAGTAGTTAAGAGGAGTTATCTTGCATTCAAAGTGTTGAAGCCATCTATATAGGAGTTAGATGCACAATTTCCTAAAATTAAATAAGAAAGGAAGTGTTGGTGTGAGTCAACTATTCATTAGGAATAGATTTTGTATTTATTGTAATTACCTAATTAAAGTAGAATTAGGAGATTTTGTATATATTTTCTATTTGTATTCATTATTTATTGGGTAATTAATGCTCTGCCTATGCATAATGCACGTGCCACAATTTTGTATTTTCAATTGAAACTATTCATTATTTCTTATCCTCTATGGCAAATGAGTTTTAATTATGGTATCTGAAGCCTGCCATTTTAAACAACTCCTTACCCTCTATGGCAAATGAGTTTTTTTTAACAGCATATGTGCTCTGCCTACGCATAATGCATGCCATTGTTCATGTTCTCAAAGTCTTACATTAGTTTGACAACAGAATTGGAGCTATAACATTTTCTTATCTATACAAGTGCCACAATTTTGTATTTTTAATTGAAACTAAGGAGGCTAAGGAGTTGTTTAAAATGGCAGGCTTCAGATACCCCTTTTGAGCTAAGTGCTGATGAATTAGACCTCAGAATTAAACAGAGGATCAAAGGTCCTTCATTGAGATAAAAATAAACATCTAAGTAAGGTTTAGAATTTAGATAGGAGGGGCAGGGAGGCTGAAGGTGCATCGAGGGTGGGGCTGGCTAGGTGAGGTTTTCATTATATATATATTTTTTAAACAAAATTCTTTAAATTACTAATTTACCCTTAAATTAGACGAAATTTGGATGGAATTTGAAAAAATTGACGACAGGCACTCAACTGGCGATTTTTAAACAATTGGAGTCTATATTTTACTGAAAAAATTATTAAGGGGCTAAATTGACAATATGCAAATAATTCAGAGGGTAAAATGCAAAAAACCCCCTTTTTTTTAATATTTATTTTTATGTATGGTTAATTTGGTCCTCAAGGTTGCTCCCAGACCAGGGACGAATCTACAGAGGAGCAAGGGTGGTCAAGTGACCCCTGCAACCCCTGGAATCCTCCATTAGAGGGTGGAAATTTGACCCCTGCAACCTGTTTGATGAAAGTCCCCAAAGGGGCTACTGTTCTATCTTGCTACTGTTGTCCTCCTCCAGCACGGGTCAATTTTTTTTTGCTCCTTCGATATCAAAACGACGCCATTCCACTTATGTTTTTTTTAAAAACCTGGCCAAAACGAGGGCTCAGGTTATAAAAAAAAAAAAATTAAAAAAATTGAAACAGAGGCAGCAAAGCTGCTGCCCGATTACTCCCCATCCCCAAATGAGTTTAGCAGTTTAGCTATTTTTGTTGGCTTTCTCTGGCACCTTTTGTTTCTGGCTGCCTCCTAGCTTTGCGTGTGTTTCTTTTCTTTATGCTTCGTTTGGTTGTTGCTTCTCCTTTTGTTTGTAGTGCACTGGCCTGCTTTGGCTGTGTTTATGAAGATCTTTTTGCCAAAAAATTTATAATTTAAAAAAATTATTATAAAAAAAAAAAAAAACCTAAATCCCCAAAACCCCTAATCCTAGCAAACGACATCCTCATTGGTTAATTTGAATAAATTTAGATTTTTTTAAATTAGATTGTATATGCTTTAGTTATATTATATCTTGATAAATTGGATTAGCTTTTGTGTTTGTTAATTAATGAATATTCTTATACATTTTTTGTTTTATTAGTTGTTGGGAATTTATTTTGGTTATTTTGAATAAATTAGGGGTTTTTGAATATATTGTATATGTTAGTTTGTATGCTTTAATTAGGGTTTTTTTCAAATATAATTAACCTTTAAGACGTTGACCCCCTGAAGGAAAATTCATGAATCCATCTCTGTCCCAGACTCCCAAGTACATTATTTTGGCCAGGCGCATAGAACCTTGCAGCTGCATTCTTGGGATCATCTTTCCTCGAGCAGCTTCTTTGCATTCTTGGGTTGAGCTTCTCTTCTCATATGAGGAGGCCGTGGCCGAGTGACAAGGACTTCATGTGTCAAGGTAAGTTCTTGATATCGATTCTAGTTGAATATTGGGCAGAACCCTCCCCACCGCCGCATTCACTTCCCATGCCCCATTTTGAAAAAGGTACCTAAAGTTAAATTTGGTTAATTTCTTGACCCAGTTGGCATTAAGGTACAAATGTCATTTTCCTCCACATAACATAGTGAGTTAATACATGTATAATATGCATACGTACCTATTAATAAAAAAAATCTTGGTTGTTGTATGTTTTTGAAAAATAGGAACAAATTTGTATATTACTTAGCTCAAACGTACGATTCGATAATTATGCACGTACTCATACATTATTTTCACAAATAAACAAATAATATTTTTCAAACATTTTACAATAATACACTTATTATTCACCAATTTTATCTGGAATTTCATGTATTATAGAAAAAATGACTACAAATTACAAATTACAAAAACAGAATAAATAAATTTACATTTTTATCAAATGATCGAATTTTTTACTGTATATTTTAAAGAAAGTTACCGAATGATAAACTTAGATAGTTATACGTATTATAGCCATTTCGTATTTTAGTAATCATACAAAGATAGAATGAAATGACTACATATAAGATCATCATTCGTATAAAGCGATTTTTTTGTTGTTGGAGTATAACGTGACTTGAACTTTTTTTTTTTAAAACTAGAATATGGTTACCTGGTAAATTGGATGAGGGATGGTGATGTATTCTAAACCGTTGGATGCGAAAAAATGAGATTAGTCTTTTCTTTTTTTCTAGGATATTTTGGGGTTTTCAAGTGTTTCACTTTCTCTTCATATGCGTAGCAACAAGTCTTGATTATGCGTTAACAGGACCCAACATCCCAACATGCAGCATACACAAGATAAATTCAAGCAGTTTACATCACTGGCCTCCGACCTTGCAATCAAAACCTAACAAGAGCGACGTCAGAGCGTATTAACAGAATTCAGTTTACAAACAAAATAGAGTTTAGCGGAATATAAATAACAAAAGTTGCCCTACACAAGCTTGGGCTCGGAGGTAGAGATCTCGGCTCAGCCGCTCGATTCGAATCTAGCTAATGCTTGGGGGGTGCAAACAGAAAAGTGTGAGTGGACAAAAACAAAGTTTAGTTCACATTTGAAACCAACATAGTTAACCCCATCATTTAGAAAACGATGCCGAAAACAACATGCATTCAAAATCAATGTAGCTATATATATATATATATATATATATATATATATATATATATATATAATTTAGACATAACCATAGAAAATCTGAAACCTCATAATGATACTTTATTACTCATCCCATTAAAACCTTTTCATAATATTCCCAAACCATTCTCTAGAAACGCGTGCCCTTTGGCACAACGAGCGAAGTAGTATCCTCACAGGTAAGCAAGAACGAATGAATAGGTATATATATAAGTGTGACCACTACCAAGTTTGTGTCGGGGAAACAATCCAACTGGGGGATTGTTTGACTAGTTCACATAGAAAAATCCTCAATTGACCATGTGGCTAGGGAACGAGCTGTCCAACTAGGACGAAGCTCAACCAGCACGTATAGCAGAATCCTCAATACTCGTACGCCTGTGACAAGTCCTAAGCGCGCAGACTAACCACGCTAAGAGTCTACGAAACACTCAATCAAGGGTGCCGGGTTTCAACATTTCCATATATCCCATATCACCAAGTATCTAGTTCCAATATTCCAAATCCGGGGAAGTACATAAGGTAGTGCTTATAGCATTAAAAACTAACTTAACCATAACCCAATCCACATTTCATAACTCTACCAACAACCCCATGTACTCAACACATATCCACGTATAAATAGTCATTCTAAAAAATACTACATATCCATTTAAAATATTCACAAGCCGCAATTATTCGAATATAATTCCAATACTATCATAATAATATTATATGCATCATTTAAATAAATAATAACTCAATAGTCAAGAAACCATTATGCATAATTTTTCCCATTCTTGAAAATAATGCTTATAGTTTAAAAACAAAGTCCATTTACAAATAGTCCCACGCTGCGTGACCCTGAGAGGGTCCCGCCTGCTGAGTACGAGTAGTCGGAGTACCCATTTGCAAATACGACGGCTAGATTAATATAAAGTGCTTCAAACGAGACTATAAAATAAATTCCTGGTTTCTCGGGATTTAAGTGTGTACGATGAACGAGAAGTTCCTAAGGTCCAACTACATGTTTTGGATGATGGGATAGCCTCGGAAGACGCTCGGTCAACTGAGTGGTCAAACTTTCCAAATCTGGTCAACCGGGCCCACGTGGCCCACAACCTCTTATTTCTGATCAGAAAGTTCATATGGGTTCAACAAGATTTAATATACATGTCCTGCAAGTTTGGTTCGAATCGAACGGTCGGATGGCTCACGACCATACGATCTGACGGTTACTATTTAACACAAACTTTACGTCATTGAATTGAAGCACCCAGGACTTCGATTCACAATCCGCGAATTCTAAACAATCCTAGAGATGCCTAGATCAAAATATATGAATATGGAGTCTATCCAACGGTCCGAACATATCAAACCCGGATAGCGCCTAATATGCGTAATTTGATCGACGATCAAATGATAACCAAATTCAAATCCGAGCATACCGTTGTGCTTGGGACAACATGAGGATCATTTTATGACTAAATGGGTCACCCAAATAGTGCCCACACGCCACCACAAGCGCCGGTAGCGCGTGAGTGTCCAGAGAAATTTCGGTGACTGGAAAATCTCCAAACCGTCGGTCAAGACCTATACCTACATGATCAAGACAATGAGTGGAGCAACTTTTGTTCAGACCATGGCCAAAAAGTGAACGGAACTTGCCGGAAACATGAGTCGAAAACTGGCCAAACTTTAAGCAATATATTGAGTTACAAAACGCAGAAATCGATCCTATTCATCCCAACATCAGCTAGAACACATTGTGATGATGAAAAAGCATACCTAGATCGAAGAAATTGGTTGCCGGAATCACCGGAACTAGCGATGTAAACTTTACGTAAAAACTGGAGAGTTTTCTGCATTTTCCGGCTGATGACGGAGGCGGTGGCGGAGGGAATGGGGTGGGGTTGGTAGAGGGTAATGGATCTGGTTCTTTTGGGACTGGTGGCACCCAGAATGGTGGCCGGATGAAGCGGTGGCCGACCAAAATATGGCTGACTGTAGCTGCGGGTCGCGAAGGTGGAGGCTCGGAGAGAGAGAGAGAGAGAGAGAGAGAGAGAGAGGAATTTCATACTTTTAAAAAAAATCATTTCGAAATATTTATGGTTTTGCCATTATGCTTCCTTTGATCGTAACTTTTTTTGTTACAACTCCGATTTGAGCTCACTACATGTCTACGAACTCATCTCGACGCAATCTATATCACGGTGCCATTCATTTCCCCAAAATCCTTCTGTATTAAAAAGTGACCAAAATGACCCTATCGCTGAGGGCAAAATCGTAATTTCATAATTTATTACATTAACCAAATTAAACAAATATTTAAATTTGGGTGGGCTTTTACATGCGTAGCAAGATTAGCCTAGCAGCCAAGTCTCGAATATGCATTTACTCTTGGGCAAAGGATGAGATTCGGGGGTACTTTTTTATCCCAGTAAACCAGTGGTGGATATAGCTCATGACGGCAGTCCTCAAAGGCTTTGCGTCCATCATTCTTCTCTTCTTGGGAAAAATATGAGTTTTGGGGGTACTTCTTTATCCCAGTAAACTAGTGATGGTCATAGCTCAGGATGGCAGTCCTCGAAGGCATTGCATCCAACAGTCTTCTCTTCTTGGGCGAATGATGAGTTTCGGGGGTACTTCTTTATCACAATAAACTAGTGGTAGCCATAGCTCACGAGGCAGTCCTCGAAGGTGTTGTGTCCAACATTCTTCTCTTCTCAGATGGGGAGGCCAAGGCCGAGTCATAAAGGTAAGTTCTCAATATCGATATCTGAGTATTGGGTGGGCCCCTGCTACCTAAACTCCCCGCCTCCACATTCACTGCCCATGCCACATTTTGTGGCGGTAGAGTCGACATCTCCAGCCTAGGCTCGGGACCAGGGGTGATGTGACTAGGACTCTATGTTGTATGGTCAATATTGAGTCCAGTGCTGAGTGTGCGATGAAGGAACTACGTCGCATGCTCAGTATTGGGGGAAATTGGATAGTTCTTGAGCATTGTTTTTCTGTGTTTAGCACTGGCATATGAGTTTTTATGTGTTTCTTGCTTGTTTTTTGTGTTGTTATTAGTTTTTATGTTTTGATATTTCTACTCCTGGTTAGTTGGACATAGTTTGTTAGTTTTTTATAAATATATTTCTTAAGGTCTCTAACAACATTACAAAAATTCCATTAAACACTTGGAATCAACAAGCTTAAGAACTACTTTAGTAATGGGCTTGTGAATCCAAACAAAAAAGTGTGAGGAGTGTATTTTCGATTTAGTCAGGGTACGTACTTAGTTCTTTTTAGTCTTGTAAAAGACTTTAAACCTTTTCACCACTTGTAAAATAATGACTCTAGATTGACCACTAATGTTACGTTTTAAAGAGGGTTTATGTATAGAGATGGTTGCATGTAAGGGACGTGTGAAGCTGCCATGGAGGTGGGTGCACACTTAATCTCTAATGAAGAAGGCTACCATCCTAATGGTGTGAAAGCTACCTATACAAAATACGTGTACACAATAAATTAGGAGAATGCTACCTATTAGGGTTGAGGTAGGTAGGTGTATATGTTTCACTTCTAATAGAGATGGCTACCACCCTAATAGAGTGAAAGCTACCACATTAACGGCTTTCTATATTGTGAAACTAGTACACCATTTTAGTAAACATGGAAAGGGCTACCCATTATGGACTGTGTGAAAGCTACTATTAGAGTAGGTGCGCACTTAACTTCCAATGGAGAGGGCTACCGCCCTTATAGTGTGAAAGCCGCTATACAAACATCCTTTTAGAAAAGAAAACAAGAAAAAAAAAACTTTGTATTGGGACTTCGAGTGCAGAGGCTTGAATAAGACTAAATAGAACTTGAGTGTACTTGACTTATTGGAAATGCATCCCCTCTCACAATTTACATTTACCGAAACAAGCCCTATACCATACTAGTTACAGTTATAACTTATAGCTTATTGATTTCATTACTTATATTATACTTATATTATTTATATGTTGTCATTGATCGAATCACATTTAAGTTTGGTTCATCGTTTAAATATGAAACTTGCAGAGAAGATGTGCTGTTAAGATATGCGGAGGAAGAGATTCAATCGGGAGTTTAACTTGATTTTATTGCACTAACACTATGATGATTTCCAAGTCTTAGAGTGGACAATGGGCAGATGGGTAAATGTAAACCTATTAATTTGGTTTATTTCCTTGTAGATATATGCAGGTGAAATAGGTGCATGTTATCAACCTCGCCAGGAAACTTATTAATTCGGACATGGAAATGTATATTTGATTTGGCTCCTTTGTTTATTTGAATTTTTATTAATAAAGTTATGGTGAAATGATTGTCAGTTAAATCTCTATCTTTTATATAGAGTGGAGTTTGGACATGATTTTGCATTTCTGATGCTATTGGGATGCTTAAATAGAATTTACTTAGATATGCAGATATTGGAATTATTATCTCATGCATTTAGCCTGACATAACATATTCAAACCTCAGGAGACAACTTTACTCTACTTATTTGCTCTTGTCAAAAGTTATTAAACTAACACATTTGTGAAGAAATTTGGGATTTGAGTTCTACATATTGGGCTGGATGACATATAGCTTGCATATTATTGTACTATGCCATATCATCCTTCCTTATTATGTTTTGCAAATGTACTTGAATTATCCTTACCGCCATAACCCTATCTCTCTCTCTCACACACACTCTCCCTTGCTCATTGGCTCTCACATCTTAGCACAGACAAACAGATAACTAAAGTCTCTATTTTTTTTCAGGTTTTTTGCTTTAAATCCCACTCATCATAAAACAAAAAGTACGATTACTATAGTAGATTATGAGACTTTCAGAAATTATTCCTCAAGTTATTTGATGCATTTTGAGCAGCATGTTAGTTGAATGGTACAAAATTATTAAAGATGATTGTTAGAAAGTATGATACTAAATTACGTTCTTTAAAGGTATCCGAGCAATAATAGATACTCATGTTACTAAAGCATCGTGTCAAATGACACCATAAAATTCAAATCACATTAGTTCCCGAAAGTAATCTCATTCGGGAAATTAACAACATCCAGTAAAAGACAATACGACACATACTATTTGAGAACACCTGGTGCATCTATATTATCAACATCAAGCTTGTCTAGAAATTCATATGGGATGTCACCTTTGAGAATTTGGACTCTGAATATAAGCCTAGTACTGTTGCACTCCAGTTGTTCAAATAGACATTCATCTCCAACCTTCAAATTGTTGTCAATGGCAAACACTCTTCAGTTATCAAGCATTTTATGACTGGATGATCAATGATATATCATCTCTCAGTTATTGCCCCAAAATGTGAGAACCGTAGGGATTGAACAGGAAGGTAGTGTTGCATTAAATTTGCCTGGGACCACCTGCTCAAACAAATGATTATTTCAACGAATTAGACTGATTAAGCGAAGAAAATGATAATCCCAAATTATAGAATTAGCAATGTACAACATTATTTCCTACAATTGCAAAGAAAAAGAAAATTTCAGGAGTAGCCAGATTATTTTTCGCTTCAACAAGGCAACCCTTTATTTAAAACTAAGAAGTATGTGTAAATTGCCAAACATATTATTTGATTTATGTAATAAAAGTGGCAACTATGATCATGTAGACTGGCACCAATAGTTAAGAAGTAGACATAGGAGGAAGTCTCACCACCATTTAAACATGGGAAATTAAGGGATAATTTACCAATTGGTACAGGGGTTTGATAGTTTTTTTTTGTGAGAACCACATCGACAAAGGGTTTCCCCGAAAGTGGCCAAAATTCATCCCATTCCAGTTCAATCACGGGATTTGACGTGGGCAGGTCTCCCATTTGAGGTTCTCCCATTTCATCAACTGGAAACTAACAAAAAAATTATCTATAAAAACAATCATAATACTGATGAAAAGATACCCAACAGTACAAACAAAACACAATTTCTAATTTGTAATGGCTGGTCTAATATCTATAGTTATAAAATTGTGCTCTCTAGTCATTACCAATTTCTAATTTCCCACTCTTCTTGTTTATTTTGTTTTTAGCATAAGGGATATAGGAAAGGTGGGATTCGAACATAGCTTTAACTACCAGAAGGCAAATTCACGACTTCATTTCCATTCGGGTGTATTTTTTTTTAGAGCAATTATGTTTTGTGTGTCTATTTCTGCAGCACAACATGCATTGTTGTTGCTTGTGTGTTCCACTAGCTCATCTTTGAGTGCCTTTTGTGCTCACTAGGGTTGGATCTTTCATAATGTTTGTAGGAAATTGCCAACGGCTAACCAATTTAAGCTTCGTCTCATCTTCTTTTTGCCATAAACGTTCAACTATTCCCTCCAATTGAATAAGTTCATTCTTCAAAAGCCCATACACATCTCTACTCTTTGATGCATACAAACACACGTTGTTGTCCATACAACTTAAACTTCCATAACTTGCGGTTTCTACAACCTTCTTGCTATCACTTTCTGACATAAATACATATCCAATGTCCATTTAGACACTCTTTGTCCATCTCTTCATTATGAGTGACAAGGAAGTTTCCATAACATGCTCCCACTTCAACCCATAAAACAAATGGAAACATGGAATGCCTTCGCTTTTATATTTGACACACTCTATTCGAACATCTTCCGCACCAAGGTATACACAACTCCAATTACTTTGCGGTTCACCGTATTTCGATAAAATATACAACTGTCCTCCAAAATTATTAATGTTTTAATCTCGTTATGTACCCATAAAAAGCACCTATGAGTGTAAATTTGGGAACCGTATTGCTCAAGAATTTTCAATGTTGTTGTAAGCACTTCCTTTTACTGTTTTGCGTCGAAATAGTCCTTTGCCATAATATTCCTCATACGTGTCATGGCCCTATCTATTGTTGGAATGCATTTAAACAACTTGACGCCTTTCCTCAAGTAATCTTTCTTAAACTTGTTCATACACTCCACACGTTGCACATACCACCGAAAAACTTGGGCCTAAGGCGTGATTTCGCACACACATCTCGTTTTGCATACATCATTTCCAGTCATTCCTTTTGTTTATGTGTAGTAACTTTTTCTTTAAAAAACTCTCATTTTTTTTCAAACTCATTGAGTGCAACTGGTTCCTAAAGACATGCTTGAAATGCTCGTACCAATTCTTCATCCTTGAAGTTATTTTGTGCATTCCTTGCCACGTACCATGCTCACAACCTATGATTGCACATGGGAAACACATACTCAATTACTTTGTGCCTCCCCTCATCCCCATTCGTCAGTATTAATATAGACTTCTTGTCTTTCATGGAGGATATGAATGTTTCCAACAACCACTTGTACGTTTCAAAGGTCTCGTCAAGCAATAAAGCACAAGTAAATATTACACTCGCTCGGTGGTTGTTCAAACCAACAAACAACACTAGAGGCTTGTCGTACATATTAGTTTTGTATGTGCTCTCGAATATGAGGACGTCTCCAAATGCAACATAATCGAAAGTGAAGTAAAGTCTCTCGGAAACAAATTAGCAAACATATTCTCCTCATCCACACTTAACTTACAAAAAAGTTCAAGATCCACTGACCCTTTCACTTTCATGTAGGCGAGTGCAGCGTCAGTTTCACCGTCCAACAAGATTTTCCTATGTGATGCATCCAACTTATTGTATAGATCATTGATTTGGAAGCCCACGTTCAAATACACCCCTAATTGGTGTACCATATACTCATAAATATGACATGTCATCACTAAAACTCTACACATTGCCATTGTTTGGGCTAAATCTGACTTCACAACATCCCGGTTCAATCGGAGATAAGGTGATTCACATGGCATCATTAATTCGTTTATGTGATCTAGTTCAAAGTTTTTTATGATGTAAACCTCACGTTTCTTGTCATAATTCACCACCAAAAAAGTTGGACAATTCTCTCTTGTCAACCGCTTAATTAGGTGATTGCATCCTATTCGATAGGTCATTATACTTTTCTTTTCTCACACCTGCTTTTGAGCAACACCACCGTCTCTTTGTTAATTTTCCTTTCTTATTATAAATCAATGTGTCTTTCCTTACACTGAATCCTTACCTTTGCATTACTTAAGTAATATTCCTCTGCTAACGGCTAATGGAAAGCTCTACAACAACTTCTGAAGTAAGGCCTTATGGGTAGACATACTGGTTAACTACCAATCAAATGATATCTGAGTTCTTCAAACTACTATGGTTCCTGCTTTCCAAATTAAGTAAACATAATCCTAAACTAGCTATTTTGTATATAGCTGATATGATTTGAGGTCTATTCATGAGTAACTATTTTCATTTGTTTGATTCCATATTAAAGCAACGTTTCATTACATAAAACTTGAAAGAATGCATGAGGGTGTTGTACATACCAATAAGAAATAAATAAAATTGCCGGATACCATAGTTAATATATAAAAAATAAAAGAGGAAATTTCAGTTTTTCTTTGCATCTTCAGGCTTTTTGGTGTCTTAAATGATCAAAATATATGGGTGAATCTTTAGGCTATTTGTGTTAAGAGTGAAGAGAATGAACTCCTTTGAGCTTTGCAAATCAGATTTACCATGAAGGTTTGTTGTGCCAAGGTTTTTGTCAGATTGGCCTTTTTGGCATGGACAACTTGTTTAAGACTTTTTGTGGTAATGTTTTTGGGACAATTACTGATAATGGATGATTTGATACTTGAATTGGTGTTGTGAAACAAGATTCAGTGAGTGAACCGCTTATTGTTGCAGATTCCTGTTGGGAGGTCGGGGGGATTCTTGTCTCACCCATTTTCTTATTTCTAAAATGGGCTTCTACCGTGGACATAATTTTGTGAACAATATACATGTGGAGACTTTTAGACAGAAGCATTATGTTTCAGAATTTTGTACAAATACCATTTGAAGTATAGGGGTTATGAGGTTATTAATATACGTCTCTCCCTCCTGCCCTCCTTGGTTGTCTCCCTAAGCGTTCCGTAACCCTCCCCGATCGCCCCAACTATCCTCGATCCTCATCTCTGAGCCACACCCCAACCACATCCACCCAAATCCACACCCAAACGAATATGTTGACTATGCTTTTGATGCCAAATTAGGTACTCATTTTTGGATTTGAAAAAAAAAGGTACATTATTATGATTATGCATGTAGGTACACAAGGGACCAAAATTGAAATTTAATCTAAACATGGAAGTTTAATAAACTATCATATTCAAGGGTAACAGTGTAATTATCTTGATCTTAAATTCATGATTTTATAGATTTTTTATCCTCTCAACCTGTGTTTCAAGAATTTTTTATTTTATTTTTTATGTGGAACTTGTTTATTGAATATTTGGAATGAAAATTAGTTTGGTGGCTTAACTGCTCTGTTAATGGCAAATGGCAAATGGGGTTGTGTCTGGGCTTTTAGTTTTTGGATTAAATCAGCAAAGAAAGGCCCAAGTAATAAAGGACGGTGGTAATAAAGGCCCAAGTAATTTTTTATCAAAATCTTGGTCTTTTTCCTCCTAGCAGTTTCATATGAGAGTTTCTTGATCTCCTAAGATGATCACAATGTGAATTTATGTTTGTATAAATATGTGTAGGACAAATTAATTGATGTGCTATCATACAAGAAACATAAGCATAAATGTTTAAATCCACCATATACAACGCTTTTGTGTTAATATGTAAAAGCCCAGACAAGCACATGAATAGTGGCTGCCCTTGCAAAAGGTTGTGGTGTTTCCACCAATTGCCATGTCAACAACTATTCACATGAGATATGAGGAGAGAAATTTGTGTAGAGTTTTGGTGTGGGAAGTGAAAATTTTGACTAAGTATTTATTTTTTAAACAAATCTGAATTTTTTTGTATTTTTTAAGATTTTTTTTAAATTTTTTTTGTTGCTGAAATCATCGCTGATGTCAGCAAACCCGAGCTTGAACTCAGGCTCGCCTCCCCCTCGGGCTAGCCCAGTTTGCTGTTGGAAACTCCTTTTTGGCCCAAACCCCCCACCCTCCCAACCCGCACTGCTGGAAGTGCTCTTAGGGGCATCCGATAAAATTGAAACGATACAAAGAAGATTAGCATGGCCCTTGGGGATGGACACGGTTTGGTTCGATTTGATTCTCACTTCAAATTGGAATTTGTACCATTTAATCGGTCCGATTTTAGTGAATTTTTTTTGAAACCGAGCGATTCGGTTCTCACCAATTTCGGTCCAGTTTGAATCGGATTCTTAATATTATTATTTTTAATTTTTTTTAAAAATTATTTTAAATACAAATTTCAACTAAAAATTTATTTTTTGGGCTTGAAAATTAACAAATGATCCAATTTCATACAAAGAGAGATGTTTTGAAGTTGTACTTGGAAAAATATTAGTTATAAGATTACAAATGTGGCATTAGATTTTAATAATTTTGTACACCAAAAAAAATATATACACAATCAATTCGGTTCGGTTTGTTCCGATTTGGTGCGATGTGAAACTAGAATTGGAATTGGTTGGAATTGGTCTAGTTCTGTTCGGTCCAATCCGATTTGGTGCGTTGTGAAACTGGAACTGGAATTGGTTGGAATCGATTTGGTCCAATTCGGTGCCGATTTGTTGACTTTTTTAGTCAATCGTTTTATTCATCTAGTCTAATTCAGTGTTCCGATTTTCCGGTCCCAATGTCCACTCCTAATGGCCCTTGTGCAAGGATGAAAGGCATAAATCGATTTGGCCCTAACAATTTTTTTTTTTTTCTTACTTTTTGCTCAACTAGTCTTGCAGACTTTTTGAAATCTAGGTGAAATGGACAAGCTGTTGTGAAGACTTTAGCTGGTATAAATTTTTCCTTACCAGTTTCCAAATTTCCTGGTATGTGAAATTATATATGAAAATGATGCACTTGCTATCTTTCACTGTTTCTTGTTATTTGGTTTTATGATATAGTTGGATCTTGTCCTGTTACTGGAACAACTTTGTGTTATAAACTGAAGGAAGCTGAATTTTTACAAGTAGAATTGGCAGGAACAGAATTTGTAATAACGCATCTCCATATGTTTCTTTGTGCATCTTTTGCACTTCCTAGGAAACTTGAGGAATCCTAGAGACTCGGACGCAGCTCTACCGTTGGATCATCTGACTTAGTTATTAGTGACCCTCCTTCTATCTTGAGAACAATCTCGGAATGTGAATTTGCATTCACATCCTTATATCGTGACAGAAGAATTCTCTCGGTTTCCTTTTCTTACACGCAGAGTGAGGAGATTTATAGTGTGTGTACTAATTAGAAATTAGAATTATAATCAGGAATTGAATTCTAATTATGGAGGATTCCTGCGTTTATTTCACATCAAGGAATTAAAAAGTACGTGAGGTCCACAAAAAATCAAGAATTTAATTCCTGATTTTGGAGGAATTCAATTACTGAGTGGGAGGTGATATTCTAATTCCTGGTGAATTAACCCCATAAGGAATTCATCTTTTTTACCCATTATATCCTCACAAAATTTTAAAAATTCCAAATATGTCATCTACTTTAACCCAATAATGATGACATTTTAGCAATTAAAACCACTCCTACCCCCAATTCCATATGGTTTAGTAAACAACTTTAATAGGAATCCGGAATCTAACTTTCCTAAATCTATATGGTTTAGTAAACAACTTTAATAAGAATTCAGAATTTAATTCTCCTCAATCCAACATCTCCTCAATTCAATTCCTCCTAATCCAATTACGGATTAGGTAACCTCATGTATGTATACCGTAGGAAACCATTTCAATATTGTCTTCATATCAAATACCAATACCTCTACACTAGTCCAAGACGTACGATATATCTAATTTGTAAATACATCCAAAATACTGATAAAGATTAGTGCCAAAAGAAATACTTCAATACCTTATCAGCATTGGTATTAGTAGCATTGCATTTATCAGCTGCTAAGCCCCATCTCAACAGAAAAGCAGCAGCATCTGTGTACCTATAAGAACCAATAAGAACCAGTAATTTCTAGATCTCAAGGGTACACTATTTAGTATTTACTGGGAAAACAAAACTGATCATTTTCAAACCGCTAATCGCTACTCTTTTCTAATAGATTTTAAACCTCAAACCACAGTTTTCCAATACCTTAGCCTCAATTAAGCCATTTGTTTTCCTTAATGATGATTGCCATAATGTATTTCATCCGCTCAATCAACTAAAATGACAATAATCATAATCTGCATCATCCTCCCAATAACTAAAATGATAAATTGCCATAATTTAAATAACAAATGGGATCTATTTTGAGAACTTACTTCTCAAGTTTTATATAAACACTAGTCATCATCTTCAAGAAGAGCACAAGCATCAGTGTAAAGTTGAATAGCTTCATCAGGTACAGAATCTTCCAGAGCTCTGTAATAAGGTCATCATTTCAAATATATTTGTAAAACACAAGAAGAAAACAAAATAAATCACAAAGGTATATTTGCAATACACACTAAACAAGAGCAGTAGTGGCTCAATTTCCAAACTAGCTCTCTGTAAATGCTGTAACAAACACTTTTTTTGTTTTAGTTACATCATAGTATTTCAGGTTGCAGATAGAGTTTGAAAGAAAACCCCTAATGCAGAATGGTAGAGAGAACTTACTGTCCCTTCAATTCCCAAAACAGCTAAGGAAGTTAAAGGGCTGTAAACTTTTGGGGTTTTTGGCTCTACAGAAGGCCAAAATAAGTCCCAGTTGCAATGTCCTGGGTTCTCAAAACTGCATACTCTAAATTCACGGTAACTTTATTTTGTAACATGACGTTGATGTGGGAACAAACCAAAAAGGTAAAAAAAAAAAACAAAAATAAATGCATAAAAATAACACACTTACAATAATATTACCGGCAATTCCACAGGTATATACTTTTCAGAAAAAAGGCCTTTAGCTTAGCTTCACAGAATTCACTGTGCCATTTCATAAAAAACTACTCATAACTGAAGAGGGAAACATGAAAAGTTTCCTCATTGTATTTAAAATTTTCAGCTGACTCAATCATGAAGTAGCAAAATATGTCAACACAACACAAACACACAAAAAGTAACCAAAGGCAGAACCAAAAGTTGCCATGTTTTGTGAAACCGATACAAAGTAAAACATATAAAAATGATACTCAGACAGTTGAAAATCTAGTTAATGTTCAATGAAAGTATTAGAAGAACTAGCATATAACAGACTTCGAGAACTGACCTCTATTTTAATTTTGAATTGATTACGAACATTCTCAATTATTCTCCCAGGTCGTGATCTAAACACAATAGATACGAAATTAATCACAGTTCTATAAACACTAGCAAAACAATGGACAAAGAAAAGGCTAAACATTAGTATTGAGCATAGTACAATAGCAAGAATCCAACATGAAGAGTACATAAAAGGGAGACCAGTTACAACACGACACAGAGGAAGGTACTCTCACTCAAAACCGCCCCTCTCTCTTCTCTCTCATTGATCTCCCTCCCTTCGAGCAATTGAGGTGGTCGGGCTAGGTTTGGGGAAGGTAGTAGGGGAGAGGTGGCAAGAGGGCTGGGGGTTGATCAGAGAAGAAGATTGAGGAAGAATTTTGTTTTAATTCTGTTCAGCTTTCATCGTCTCCCAGTCTTTGATTCTTCTCTTTTTATTCGTAAATCTTTAAATTTAGTATTGCTCTGTCTTTCGTTCTGAAATAATTATTACTTAACCACAAAACTCTTTTGATGTCAAGAAAGAACAAGGAGTATCTTTCACTAGCTTCAACATGAAAAGAAATATGGCAGAAGAAGTTACTGACCCCCAGAGTGGCAAATTGCTCTCAATCATCCAAATTCAAGATCACTTCATACGCATCTTCAAATGTCTCCCCAAAACTTAGAAGAGGCAAGGAAAAGACATTTGAACTTGCTTTGAAACCATCTGATCTAGAGCAACAACATATAACAGTACACTCAGCAGTGTTCAACACAACTCGGAAAGGTGACTTTCAAATCTAATAAAGAAGTGCTACAGAAGTTCCTACTTCAGTGTTACAAATCTACAGCTAAAATTAACATGTGACTCTTCAAGTATGATTTTTAGTAAAACTCCGTATGGAACTATCTTGACACTTTTCAATTTGACATGATATTTTCAGATATAACAAATCAAAAGAAGGCGTCAAACTTATTAACAAGGATCCAAAGAATCTAAGCCTCATGTACAATTCATTGTTCTACCCCATAGGTAAGCGTTGAGGAAGCCTCAACTGAAATTTTAGAAACAAAAAAATGTAGGCAGTCAAATAAAATGAAATCATACAAAGGTTGTGCATAAGAAAACAAGATCTGGATTCTATACAAAGGTTGTGCATAAGAGAACCCACATTGAACTATACAAAGGTTCCAACAGATGATAGCTTAATTTTTCATTGCCACACTCAAGTGAGCACTTTAAACTGACATTTACAGGCAACCTGCCTTCGTGATATTAGGTCATAACTACCTTCATGGTCTTTGGACATGCATATTGTCTACCAACTGAAAGATTTTCACACAGTTCCAATCCATTTGCCCATTCCTTTGAAGGAAAATCCTTCAGAAGCCTAGGTTTGTTTTAATACACTTAAATCTCCTTCTATCTCTTTTTATAAAGAAAACATAAGGAAAAAGATAAATGCAACGTTCAAGGCTTCAACAATGCTTATCAACAATAGGAGAATATTAAAAAGAAAATTAGCAAATTATTATACGGACCTGCTTGAGCTTTTAGGCTTGAGGTGTGAAAAGGCACCAGATTTTAGTTCAACAGATTCACCAACTGCAGCTGACAAAGCAAATGGAAACTGTGGCTGTGCAACTTTGTCAACACTCTAAGAGACATAGTTAACCGCAGGAGAAGCTGCATCAGAATCCTTCATTGAAGTAACTTTACCCCCAAAGTTCAACATGGGAGTACCAGCATTTGATTCTTCTGCTGGGTATAGCCAAAAACTTTCATACTACAAAATGTAAAATAAAAGTACATAAGAGAACTTGGGTCATAAAGATACTTCTTCCCATTGGGTCATAAAGATACTTCCTCCGGAAACAAAAAATCAAGATACTTCTTCCCATTGATGTCATAAAGATAGTTTCAAAATAAGAAAGCAAATACAATGATTGTACACCAGAGTTACTTGTATTTTCACAAAGACAATGTTAGGCCAATTAAAGGACACAACCAAGAAGTTTACATCAGACTCTTTTATAATCCAAGGATGCAAATCGACACTCTGCCACCTAACTGTGAAGGTTTGCTTCAAGATCTAACAGTCATTACATTCATGGGTTTTTGTAACTAGTAGGAAGGAATTCAAGGAGACAAAAACATATGGATAAACAGTAAACAGTGTGACAGAATTACTTTTCACAGTGGAATAGTCAGGACTCAAGGAATATGTAAAAAGGCTACAAGGTTACAAGAATACAAGACGACTCATAATAAGCTTTCATGAGAAGAGAAATGCTAATTACTACAGATGCAACCAAAACTTGGTCCCTTTATCTAATGAAGCCACAAGGAAATGAAAGGGGAAAGGATAGAAGATACATATCATGTATGTATAGCGTAGGAAACCATTTCAATATTGTCTTCATATCAAATACCAATACCTCTACACTAGTCCAGGATGTACGATATATCTAATTTGTAAATACATCCAAAATATTGATAAAGATTAGTGCCAAAAGAAATACTTCCACACCTTATCAGCATTGGTATTAGTAGCATTGCACTTATCAGCTGCTAAGCACCATCTCAACAGAAAAGCAGCAGCGTCTGCGTACCTATAAGAACCAGTAAGAACCAGTAATTTCTAGATCTCAAGGGTACACTATTTAGTATTTACTGGCAAAACCCACCAAAGCACCAAACCCAAACGCAATTTATACAAAAGCCCAGATATCAGAACCGAACATGCTGTCTGTGGTTGAGATGGGTGATGAGCACTAGGGCTGAAAGGACTGCAAAAATCGGAAATTTAAAGCAAAAAACCTGAAAAAGATAGAGACTTTACTTACCCGCTTGTCTATGCTAAGTTGTGGGAGCCAACGAGCAAGAGAGAGCCAGATAGAGAGGGTTAGGGAGGTAAGGATAAGTCAAGTATGATATGGCAGAATACAATAACATGTAAAATATATGTCATCCAGGTTTTCCTGTCATCCGTCCAATATGCAGAACTCAAATCTTAATTGAAGGTAAAAAATAAAAATAAAAATCCGAAAGTCAAAAGTCAAATGGCAGCTTCTAATCTAACAAATGTGTTATAGAACTATATAATATCATATCCACATGGGATTAGTTTGTCAGACCAGCCGTTACAAAATATACCAATTAACAACATAGGTCAATGAAGAAAGAAACGAAGACTTCTCAGCGAAAAGGACGCAAAAGTGCCGGAAAGAAGTGGAGGGAAAATTATTTTCAAATTTCAAAATTTAGGAAATACATATATAAAATAGGAATACATGAACGTACAGTCTTACCGAAAACAAATTAGCACAGTTCTTAAACCGAGCTGAGCTTTTTTTGGCTGATTGGCTCTCTTCTTCTTTCTCTCGCCGTTGGCTCTGTCAATCGTCTACTTCCACCAGATCTTCATGCTCTCTTCTTCACCTCACCAAGCCACTTCAACCAGATCTTAAAAGGTATTTTCTTTTTCAAAATGGGTTTCAAATTTCTTGGCTTTAGGCATTGTGTGAATGTAGTAAGCCTAAGAGCTGTCGATTTCATAAGAAAATGCCTAAATTTTTCATGTCATAAGGCCTACCCAACAGATGGGTTTACTGTTTTTGTCTATCGACAGACGTTATGTTTAGTCTGTTTAGTTTCTATATGTTTCATGGACTTGTTTCATTGTGTTTCACCCTTTTGGATTATTTCTAATAAGGTTTTGCCTACAAGTGCATATAATTCTGAAGTTTTGTGAAATTCTTTGCAACTTTCCATAACCTTTAAAATTCATAATCTCTTTTTCATCATAAGATGTTTTTTGTGTTTTGTTTGTACTGTTGAGTATGTTTTCATCAATATTATGATTGTTTTTGCAGATAATTTCTTTGTTAATTTCCAGTTTATGAAATGGGAGAACCACAAATGGGAGATCTACCCACATCAAATCCTGTTATAGAACTAGAAGGGGATGAATTTTGGCCACTTTCTGGGAAACCCTTTTTTGATGTGGTTCTGACAAAAACAACTATCAAACCCAAGTACCAACTGGTAAATTATCCCCTAATTTCTCATGTTTAAATGGTGGTGAGACTTCCTCCTATGTCAATTTCTTAACTATTGGTGTCAGTCTACATGAGCATAGTTGTCAATTGACCATTGCAATGAAGTAACAATTTGTTTGATAGAGCATAATGTATTGGCAATTTGCACATACGTCTTAGTTTTAAATAAAGGGTTGCCTTGTTCAAGCGAAAAATAATTTGGCTACTGCTGAAACTTTCTTTTTCTTTGCAATTGTAGGCAATAATGTTGTGCATTGCTATTCTCTAATTTGGGATTATAATTTTCTTTGTTTTAATTAGTCTAATTCATTGAAACAATAATTTTTTTGAGCAGGTGGTCCCAGGCAAATTTAGTGCAACACTACCTTCCTGTTCAATCCCTACAGTTCTCACATTTCGGGGCAAGAACTGGGAGATGATATATCATGGATCATCCATTTATAAAAGGCTTGATAACTGGAAAGCGTTTGCCATTGACAACAATTTGAAGGTTGGAGATGCATGTGTTTTTGAACAACTCGAGTGCAGTAGTATGAGGCTAGTATTTAGAGTCCAAATTCTCAGAGGTGACATCCCATCTAAATTTCTAGACAAGCTCGATGGTGATAATGTAGATGCACCAGTTGTTCTCGAATAGTATATGTCGTATTGTTTTTTACTAGATGTTATCAATTTCCCGAATGAGATTACTTTCGGGAGCTAATATGATTTGAATTTGATGGAACTCTAGCATAGACTATTAAGGATGCGATAATTGTATGATTTTGAGTTCATGTGTTCCAATTTAGGAGTTATGGTGTCATTTGACACGATACTTTAGTAACATGAATATCTATTATTGTTCGGATACTTTTAAAGAACGTAATTTAGTAGCGTACTTTCCAACAAACATCCTCTTTAATAATTTCGTACTATTCAACTGTTATGTTGCTCAAAATGCATCAAATAACTTAAGGAATGATTTTTGAAGGTTATAGTAATTGCACTGTCTTTTTTTTATGAGTGGGATTTAAAGCAAAAAACCAGAAAAAGATTGAGACTTTACTTATTCATTTGTCTGATGTGGGAGCCAAAGATGGAGAAACAAGCAAGGGAGAGCTAGAGAGAGAGGATTAGGGCGGTAAGGATAAGCCCAGTACATTTGCAAAATACAATAAGGAAGGATGATATGGCTTAGTACAATAATATGCAATATGCAGAACTCAAATTCCAAATTTTTTCACAAATGTGTTAGTTTAACAATTCTTGACAAGAGCAAATAAGCAGAGTAAAGTTGTCTCCTGAGATTTGAAAATGTTATGTCAAGCTGAATCCATGAGATAATAATTCCAATATCTTCATATCTAAATAAATTCTATTTAAGCATCCCAATAGCATCAGAAATGCAAAATCATGTCCAAACTCCACTCTATATAAAAGACAGAGATTTAACTGACAGTCATTTCACCATACCTTGATTAATACAAATTCAAATAAACAAAATATACATTACCATGTCCAAATTAATAAGTTTCCTGGCGAGCTTGATGATCTGCACCTATTTCACCTGCATATATCTACAAGGAAATAAACCAAATTAATAGGTTTACATTTACCCCTATGCCCATTGTCCACTCTAAGACTTGGAAATCATCAGAGGGGTAGTGCAATAAAATCAATTTAAATTCCCGATTGAATCTCTTCCTTCCCATAAAAGTAATTCTCCAATCCAAATATCTTAACAACACATTTTCACTGCAAGTTTCGTATTTAAATGATTAACCAAACTTAAATGTGATTCCATCAGTGACAACATATAAATAATATAAGTATAATATAAGTCATGAAATCAACAAGCTATAAGTTATAACTGTAACTACTATAGTATAGGGCTTGTTTCGGTTAATGAAAATTGTGAGAGGGGATGCATTCCCAGTAAGTCAATTACACTCAAGTCCTATTTAGTCCTATTCAAGCCTCTGCACTTGAAGTCCCAATACAAAGTTTTGTCTTTTTTCTTTTTCCTTTTTTTCTTTTCTAAAATGACATTTGTATAACGGCTTTCACACTATAAGGGCGGTAACCCTCTCCACTGGAAATTAAGTACGCACCTACTCTAATAGTAGCTTTCACACAATCCCTAATAGGTAGCCCTCTCCATGTTTACTAAAACGGTGTACTAGCTTCACAATATAGGAAGCCGTTAATGTGGTAGCTTTCACTCTATTAGGGTGGTAGCCATCTTTGTTAAAAAAAGCATATACACATACCTACCTCAACATAGCTTTCACTCAACCCTAATAGGTAGCCTTCTCCTAATTTATTGTGTACACCTATTTTGTATAGGTAGCTTTCACACCATTAGGGTGGTAGCCCTCTCCATTAGAGATTAAGTGTGCACCCACACCTCTATGGCTGCTTCACACGTCCCCTACATGCAGCCATATGCTATACATAAACCGTCCTTAAAACGTAACATTAGTGGTCAATCTAGAGTCATCATTTTACAAGTTTTGGAAGGGTTTACTCCATTGGTCAATCTATGCAGTCTTTTACAAGACTAAAAAGAACTAAGTACGTACCCTGACTAAATTGAAAATACGTACTCCTCACACTTTGTTCTTTGGATTCACAAGCCTATGACCAAAGTAGTTCTAGCTAGTGAATGTAGCTTAACTTGTTGATTCCAAGTGTTTAATGGAATTTTTGTAATGTTGTCAGAGACCTTAAGAAATAAATTTATATATAAAAAAAAAAGTAGCAAATTATGTCCAACCAACCAGGAGTAGAAATATCAAAACATAAAAACTCATAACAACACAAAAAAGAAGCAAGAAACACATAAAAACTTATATGCCAGTGCTAAACACAGAAAAACAATGCTCAAGAACTATCCATTTTCCCCTCAATACTGAGCATACGACGTAGTTCCTTTGTCCCACACTTAGTACTGGACTCAATACTGAGCATATGACATAGAGTCCTGGTCGCATCCTCAGCAGAGTGGCAAGAAGAGCACCCCTGGTCCTAAGTAGAGGCCAGAGATGTCGACTCCACTGCCACAAAATGTGGCATGGGCAGTGAATGTGGTGGCGGGGAGTTTAGGTAGCAGGGGCCCGCCCATTACTCAAGTATCAATATCGAGAACTTACCTTTGTGACTCAGCCTCGGCCTCCCCATTTGAGAAGAGAAGAATGTTGGATGCAACGCCTTCGAGGACTGCCGTCGTGAGCTATGGCCACCACTAGTCTACTGGGATAAAGAAGTACCCCTGAAACTCATCCTTCGCTCAAGAAGAGAAGAAAGCTGGACACAACGCCTTCAAGGACTACCGTTGTGAGCTATGGCCACCACTGGTTTACTGGGATAAAGAATTACCCCCGAAACTCATCATTCGCCTAAGATGACAAGAATGGGCGCAACGCCTTCAAGGACTGCTGTCGTGAGCTATGGCCACCACTGGTTTATTGGGATAAAGAAGTACCCCAGAAACTCATCAAGACTGTAGCTAGGCTAATCAAGATTGTGGCTACCTCATGGTCAATTTAAAATAAAAAAGCTTTGACGAACGATCTATAAAAAAATTGATACAGTTTAGTTCCTGAACTCAATTAGTAGTACTTCAAGAGTCCACTTCTTCCCCATACTACTAGTGAAAGGGAAAACGTAAAGACTACCATTAATGCAGCCCAAACGAGATTTACTATATCCATGTGAATTATGTCATCTATCTCTATGAAGGAATTATTCAATTATTGTTCACTAATAAATAATAGTGGAATCACTGGCGCAGAGTCAAAAAGTGATTATGACCCAACATCATTGATGAAATAATACAATAAATCCAATTATAACGAGTTCTTATACGATTTCTAGTATAATCAGAAAAGATTAAGCACAAGCAAAATATGTAGAGACCCCCTTGGAGGTATCAAAGAAATGCTACTAACATGTAGAAAAAATAAAAAACCTATTCTTTCTTTTGTTGCTCTTCATTAAGTTAAGTAAAAAGTATAAAAATATAGAAGAAAGCTAGATCACTATCTATCACATACCCTATTTCTTTCCCCTTTTTACCATTTTATATATTTTGATCTAATTCCTATCATCTCCCTATTGTCTCTATGAAACAATGGGAAGACCTCCTATTATGTTCTTGACTAGGGGTTAAGAAAAAAAAATAAAAAATATTAAGTAATAAAAATTAAAAAATATATTAAGTTGGGAATGAGGAACTATGAAAATGATGCTTTATGTACTTGTAAATTATAATAGGTTGTAAGAAATTGGATAGAACAGCGTGTGATGGTATTTGCGATGCGATGGGACACTTGTGGTTGGAATGGTTATTTTGTGATGAGGGGAAGAATAATTTGCACTCTTACGCAATCGAGCAGGCTGAGTTTACAAAGAATTTGAAAAGGTTTCAGGCATACAAGATGGCAACGAGAGTTGACAAAATTTATGGAGATGATTTAGAGAAGTTGAGTGGGCAGTTAGTACATCTAACCTCCACAAAACCCTGTCATATATCATTCGACACAAGACTCTCCCTCCATAGCAGCTCAACATGTTAATATAGAGGTAATAGAGATGTATTTTCCAACTTGGAAAACACAAGACTGAAGTTATAAGATTTCAAAATTTCAAAATTCATAGTTAAGTTTTGTGAAGTTATAAATTTATATTTGACAAAAAAAAGTTATAAATTTATATGGAAAGTCGGACCATAGGGTGTTGTTGTGTAGATACAGCTGCAACAAAATGGGTTCAACTGCATCCTCAACTTGTGATACTCGCAAGTGCACGAGCCGTTCGGTAGTATAGCGTATGTAAGTGCGAGGTCGATCCCACGAGGATTGGTGATTGAATGATTCAATTCATTTTCCCTACACAAAACAGAAATGAAAACAAAGAACATAAAACAAGGAAGAAAGAAATAAGTAACTCAAGCAAATAAGTTCCCAAGTTCAATTAGATTAATGGATTGATTCTAGCTAAAGTATGATTAAGCCATGGTGTGTGGTCATAACCTTGTGTTCCTAATTCCCTAATTTGATCATTTGTTGTCTAACCTAAAATTAAGCATTAGGAACCCATTAAGCATAGAAGAACAATTTAAACAACCAAGCATGTATCTAATCCCTGTTGTCGAATGTCCATACATACTCTTCCTATTCATAGTTCAATTCGAATTAAAGCATGGTGTATACTCTTAATTCAAACCAAGATAGCTAACATGCAAGCCTAAATGGTGATCAATCATTCAAACTAGTATATTAACTTATAAGCATAATGAATAAGAACAAAAATCATAATTGAAACTTGGAAACTAATCAAACTTGAAACTAAAGAAAAGAATTTACATAACAATGAAAATTAAGTAGAACTTGGAAAAACTTAAGGAGAATTTCAGCACAAAGATCTCATTATAACAATTGAAAACTAGAAAGAGAAACTAAGAGAATTTGAGGGAGAGAAGGGAAGGGAGCTCTAGAGAAGTGTTTGAGAGCTCCCCCCCTTGGGGTGTGTTTACAAGCTTGGGAAACCTCACTATATATAGGCCTAAGGAAGCTGAAAATCTGAATTAAGTATGGCTAATGCATACAACACTTGTTTTATAAAATCTGAAATGGTTGATGCACTTCACTAATGCATACAACACTTCCATTATAAAATCTGAAATGGTTGATGCAATTCACTAATAAATCCCACCAGCAGCCCTAGCTCATCTTCATGTCACCATGACCAAGCTTCCAACCAGAAATAATAGCTCATCCTGAGGTCAGCATGACCAGCAACTTCAAGGGCTTACGAATTGGGCTTCCCTTAAGCAAATTAAGACTTTAAGCACTCAAACTTGAAGTTCAGAATGTCTTCTTTCCAGCCATATATCATTTGGGCCAATCCAAGGTCGGAGGAGGAAGTTAAGGCCAAAACAAATTGCTAACTCATTTTGCGCGCTGATAAAATCCATCCTGAGCATGGCTCTGTGTTTGCTAGGTAACAGACTCCATATTTATCCAATGGGGCTGAATTTTGGATATGTTATATTACACACCCATTGGAACAACTTTCATGAAGAATGTGGCCTCATCCGAGCTATGTAGGTTGCTGAAACAAAGCTTGCAATATGACCTACGAAACTGGGCTGGCAGGGGACTGTAGCCAAAATTGAGTTTGTCTTTAAGCTCTTCATCCATTCATCCAAATTAGGCCCTAACATGCATGGATTGCATCATTTACTATCCAAAGCCCTCATTATTACCTAAAGCTCAATGAACTGAAAGATAAACACAAAAAGGATTAAAAGCACAAGTTTAACTTAAAAACATAACCAAATCATAAGCTAGAAGGGTACAAAATGATATGTAAATATGCACCGATCAAATACCCCCAAACCTAGATTTTGCTAGTCCTCGAGCAAAACAAAAGGAAAACAAAGACAAAAACAAACAAGAAGTTAACTAGACCACTTTCGTAGGTAACTCGATTGCATTGAGCATATGCAACAAGCCTTTAAACCTCTAGGCATCCCTAGTAGGAGGAGTTGTGTCTCCTGAGGGTTTAACAGATACGATACCCACAAACGTTTTACTGACTCTGTAAAACAAGGTAATTAGAAAACTTAAAAGATTGTTAGTCCTTAAGCAAAATAAAAAACAAAAACAAAAAAAATAATTACATTAACAAAAACAAAACAAAACAAAACAAAAAAAATTACAAAAATAAAAAGAACTCAAAACAATCTTTCCGAACATTTTCTGAAGAAAAATGACTCATGCACATGACTCAAAAGTTTTAACAATAAAAGCTCAATTTTAAACATTATTCACAAAGCGGCAAAGTTCAAAACATAATATGCTCAAAGTGTGGTAGTGTGATAGCCAAATGCAACAAATTCCCCAATCTTAGTTTTCACACAATTTCAAAAATCATACAAAGCACAAGTTCAACTTCAAATCTCACCAAAGTTGTCCTCTCACAAATGAATCACTCGGAAGAGGGCTATAATGCAACACTCAGTTATAAACATGAGATTAGAGTTAAACCATAAAGACTTAACTCGAAATAGAAAGATGAAGAACTTGCATTAATATGATCTCAAGAAGGATGCCAAACACTTAAAAGTAGAAAAATGAATGCAATTCAACCACATGACATTTAAGATCAATTTAGGTCTTTAACATAGGTTGTAATGGGGCCAAGGGTGTAAGGTGAGTAAGAAATGAAAGGTATGGATAAAACAAAGTCCAAGGAACTCAAAATATAAGAGCATAAAACAATTGTTTACAAGACTTCGAATCATCACAATGAGAATTTATTTTTCTTTTACATGATCAAAACTCCTTATACCTTCATTTACATTGATTCAAACTCCTTTCCTTGAATTGAACAAACACCAATTTATTTAGAAGGCCCAAAAATGAAATTTCATTCAACCACCACTTAATCACAATTTTTCTCTTTTCTTTTCTTTTCTTTCACCAATTGAGTGAAATTTTTTTTTTTTTTTTATGTAATATCCCTTCCCAAACTTAGCATGAAAAACACATCCGAATTAGAGCTCATGAGTTCCTTAGAAAGGTAAATTCTTGTTTTTCGGGCTAAGGCGAGGAAATATAATTGGTAAAATGAAAGAAAAGGTTTACATGTAGGCTCAAAATGGTTAACAATGGAAAATCATGCTTAAGCATGCATAAGGTTAGCTTGAAAGGCACAAACGATCCAAAGAGGGCCTTAATATCACTTCTTAAATGTCATGAAATCAAATTGCATAAGAATGAATGAATTTTAAGTATTCAACCAAATCAATGAATAATGAGATCAAACAACAACTTTGATGACAAGAAAATAAGAGTATGTATATAACACTCATGAATTGAAGTACAAGGCTCAAAAGCTCACTTTATATAGTTGGTTAAATAAGTCTAATTTATGATTCATACAATTCTTTAGATCATGCAAATCCTTTAATTGGAAAATTATGAAACAAATGGCAAGTGCAAAGAAGGTTTCGAACATGTCATGCTAGAACGATGCCAAATTAATTAATTAATTAATTATTATTTTTTACAATAAAAATTTACAAGGAAAAAAATAAATAATAAATAAAATTCAATTTTTTATTTAAGTCATGCAACATTTATCACAATCTCATCAAATGTGTTCGGAAAGTGACTAAACAAAACAAGATTCAAAACAAGAAAGAAATTTAAATTTTTTTTAATTTTATTTTAAAATTTTAAGAAAAACCAAGTTTACTTGCTAAACTCCAATACCCCCAAACCTAAACTTCATTTTTTGTTTGTTTGTTTGTTTGTGTTGTAATTTTTATTTTATAATTATTTTGTTTTTGTTTTCTTTTGTGATTTTGTGATTTTTTTTTATTTGCTTTAATACCTTTCATTTGTTGTTATGACATTGTTTGTGGCTATTGATTTTGTATGGCTAATGCATACAACACTTGTTTTATAAAATCTGAAATGGTTGATGCACTTCACTAATGCATACAACACTTCCATTATAAAATCTGAAATGGTTGATGCACTTCACTAATAAATCCCACCAGCAGCCCTAGCTCATCTTCATGTCACCATGACCAAGCTTCCAACCAGAAATAATAGCTCATCCTGAGGTCAGCATGACCAGCAACTTCAAGGGCTTACGAATTGGGCTTCCCTTAAGCAAATTAAGACTTTAAGTACTCAAACTTGAAGTTCAGAATGTCTTCTTTCCAGCCATATATCATTTGGGCCAATCAAAGGTCGGAGGAGGAAGTTAAGGCCAAAACAAATTGCTAACTCATTTTGCGCGCTGATAAAATCCATCCTGAGCATGGCTCTGTGTTTGCTAGGTAACAGACTCCATATTTATCCAATGGGGCTGAATTTTGGATATGTTATATTAAACACCCATTGGAACAACTTTCATGACGAATGTGGCCTCATCCGAGCTATGTAGGTTGCTGAAACAAAGCTTGCAATATGACCTACGAAACTGGGCTGGCAGGGGACTGTAGCCAAAATTGAGTTTGTCTTTAAGCTCTTCATCCATTCATCCAAATTAGGCCCTAACATGCATGGATTGCATCATTTACTATCCAAAGCCCTCATTATTACCTAAAGCTCAATGAACTGAAAGATAAACACAAAAAGGATTAAAAGCACAAGTTTAACTCAAAAACATAACCAAATCATAAGCTAGAAGGGTACAAAATGATATGTAAATATGCACCGATCAGGTGTGCGGACTGTGTGACCTTACTAGGCCCCCAAAGAACGGGACTACCATAAAACCTTTTAGCCTAACAATTACATAGTTGCAAGAAGACATTTTGGGTGTGTGATTGCCATGTTTTGGGATTTTCCGTGAAGGTTTTGGGTGCAATCCACGCAGAAATTGTTGTTGATCCAAGTCCTTTGACTTTTGCGCCACATAAGATTACATGCCTTTTTCAATGTATTGATATTTACTTTTATTTATTTTTTATTTTTTGTTCCAGTTATGCACCTAAAACATAAATAAGGTAAATTATGAATTCGTAAAACTGGTAAGTTATTGATTTTTAGGATATTAATTATCATATTTGATTTGAATTTAACTGCAAATCTATTTATTGAATTCTGAAATTTTCCCAAGGTATACCGACATCAAAATTTGTAATAAGAGTTCATAAAAACTTCATACCTTAACAATAGGTAAGGTACGTACCTATGCATACACCTACACCTCGTATGCAGTATGCAGGTAATTAAACCCATAAATTACCTCTAGTCCAAGTAATTAAATTCATAAATTACCTCTAGTCTAGGTAATTATACCCTCTAGCCTAGCTAATTGAACTCATATAATATCTTGGTATGGATCTTTAAATTCAATTGAGATAAAAATCCATACAAAATTTTTTTGGGAAAAAAAAACACTATTACATGGAAGACATGTACGTATGTATATAAATATGAAGCTCCAGAAAAAACTGCTTAAGAAAACTCAAGAAAAAAACACTTACCTGTAAGGCAGGTACATATATACATGTATGTATTAACATTATTTACCTGTATGTCAAGTACATAATTTAATGTGGGTGCTTGTCTGATTGATTGGTATAATATGTGAGTCTTTACTTTTTTATTGATTAAATTGTATTTTATCTATATATTAGGAATATTATCAAGGAAAAAAATTCAAAATTCAAATTATGGAATTCAGTTACAAGGAAATAATGCATTAAATTTAGATTTTCAATGTGTTTTCCTTATTTACCTTAAAAGGGTAAAATTGACACAACAAAAAAAGTAATAAATGTCAAAGGACTTACATTTAAAACCAAAAACACGAGGACTAGACCCAATGACAGCTAATCGTTTTGGACCTAGAACTAAGAAGCCCTTTAAAAGTCATAGTTGAATACCTCCAAACTTTTAAAAGTTAGAATTGAATACACCCCCTTTACTTTACAATTAGAGTCCTAAACTAATACCCTCAAGGCTCTCTCCAAAAGATTACCTGCAAATAAACATTTATCAAAACTTATTAAACAACCCCAAGTCATTAATATCTAAATGTTGCCACACTATTATTATTGACAATCGATTAACATAAGGAACATGTGATCAAAAGAACAAGTTTTTGCAAATGACCCACTAGTGTTTTCAAGTCCTAGCATCCGTGTAGTATGTGTATATTATAGCCCCTCACAATAGGAAACATCCTGAAAAAACAATCGAAAAAAAAAAAAACAAGCTAGAAACCTAAGTGAGACTGGAAACCTCAACCTTATAAGGGAAGTCAACTCTTCTTACATCAAATATTCCCCCTTCTATGACGCATTGAATCCATAATTGATTGTGTTTCTGGTCTGACTTTATTCTTCCCTAATAGGTTTTCCTTGTAATATATACTGATGTAATTTAGCACTAGTTTATGTCTTTCCGTTATTGAGTCAACGGAATTATTCACACAGCCTTCTATATTCTTTATGTTTGACCAATGGTTGTCAATGTCATGACGTTTTCCCATTCCAACCAAGCTACCCGCATAAAAAAGGAAAAAGAAACTTTCCCTTTCCTCTTTGTTAGGGAGGCCATCAGCCAACTTTCTTTTCCTAGTATAACAAGAGATTTCCTAAAACGAGAAAAAAATATATAGAAAATATTTCTGTCCTCCTTTTCCTGCATCGACAAGGTGGTAGCATTATAGGCTATAAAATCACTCAAAGTCTCTCAACCTTTGCAACTCAAATCACTCAAACCCTCCAACTTCCAAAGCGAAAACAAAAACTCCCCCAAACCCAAGTTCCTCTTGCTCATATCCATGGCCTCCTTCCTCTTCCTCCCTCTCCTCTCCCTCACTCTCTTCCTCTCTCTCACCTCCGCCGCCCGCAATCTTCAACCCCGCATGCACGTCACCGCCCCTATCCCTCTGATCCAGCAAGTCTGCAAAGCCACGCGATTTCCCGACACTTGTCAGGCCTCCTTAGCCGGGCTCGTCACTGACCCAAACACCACCCCAATCCAAGCCATCCAATCCGCTGTCCAGGTCTCCACCGATGGCCTCCACACGGCGCAGAAGATGGTGAAGGCTATCCTAGACTCGTCCGCAGGCAACCAAAACCGCACCACCGCCGCTAACAATTGCCTAGACAACTTCGGGAACTCCCAGTACCGCATGTCGCTAACCACCGACAATCTGTCACGTGGAAGCATTAAAAACGCACGTGCCTTGATGAGCGCCGCGCTGCTCTACCAATACGGGTGCTGGTCAGGCCTCAAGTACGTCAACGACACCCAGATGGTCAACGAGACGATGTCGTTTCTCGACTCGCTGATGGGAAAGTCCAGCAACGCCCTCAGCATGATGTTCTCGTACGACAACTTCGGAAACGAAACCAAGTTGTGGGCCCCACCCAAGACCGAGCGCGACGGGTTCTGGGAGAGGGTCGAGGGCAGAGGGTCCGGCCTGGGGGTTCGGGGAGGAGTGCCGTCGAATTTAACAGCGGATGTGACGGTGTGCAAGGAGAAGACGGAGAAATGCTACAGGACGGTGCAGAGGGCGGTGAACGCCGCACCGGATAACGCGGGAGAGAAGAAGTTCGTGATCCGCATAAAGGCTGGGGTGTACGACGAGATCGTGAGGGTGCCCTTAGAGAAGCGGAACGTGGTGTTTTTGGGTGACGGGATTGGCAAAACGGTAATTACCGGGTCGTTGAATGTGGGCATGCCTGGAATCTCCACGTACAATTCTGCCACAGTCGGTAGGTTATTTGAATAACTTTTTATTTTTATTTATTACATATTTTTATTTTGCTTTGAAAGTAAGGTTCTAATTGTTTCTTATTATTTTTCAGGTGTTCTTGGAGACGGGTTCATGGCCAGTGGTCTCACAATCCAGAACACAGCAGGTCCTGATGTCCACCAAGCGGTAGCTTTCAGATCAGACAGTGATCTCTCTGTGATTGAGAACTGTGAATTCTTAGGCAACCAGGACACTCTCTACGCACACGGCAACCGCCAGTTCTACAAGTCATGCAACATCCAAGGCAACGTCGATTTCATCTTCGGAAACTCAGCTGCGGTTTTCCAAGACTGCAACATCCTCATCCGCCCTCGACAACTAAACCCTGAGAACGGGGAAAGTAACACCGTCACAGCTCACGGCAGAACTGACCCTGCACAATCAACTGGTTTCGTATTTCAGAACTGCTTGATCAACGGCACAGAAGAGTTCATGAAGCTGTATCAAAACAACCCCGAAATGCACAAGAGCTACTTGGGGAGGCCATGGAAGGAGTATTCAAGGACAGTTTTTATAAACTGTACCATGGAAGCTCTTCTTTCCCCGGATGGGTGGATGACTTGGAGTGAGGATTTTGCTTTGAGCACCCTTTTCTATGGGGAGTTTGGTAATTCTGGAGCTGGTTCTGATTTTTCCAAGAGAGTGCCCTTTAGTAGCAAGATCCCATCTGAGCATATTAATACATATTCTGTGCAGAATTTTATTCAGGGAAATGAGTGGATTTCAACATGAAAAATTTGTAGGGATTTTGAAATCCGTTGTTAATAATAGCAAATAGTAATTAGTGAATGTACAAGGAAACTCATCTTATTGTAAAAATACTTTTTTATTTGAAGTACTAAATTTTTTTTTTTGGGGTATATACCACGAGGTGTTCCCACACCCAAGGGTGGGACTAATCCCTGCTCGGAGTTCGGCTTGCACTTGGTGACAAAGTGCTCCCGACTGGTTTTGAACTCCTGCCACTTAGGTACCAAGCAGTCTACCAGATGGAGGTGGCAATTTGCCAACCACACCATAATTTTTCAACATAATTTTTCAATATTTAATGCTAGTTTTTTTTTCTGTTACATTGGGAGGAAAGAAACCCCTTGGGGTTTAAAACTTGGGTTGTCAAGCGGGGGGTAAAGGGGAGGCCACCACTGTGGTACATGCTCTTGACTTTAATGCTAGTTTTTTCAAGTACTGTCTTTAGGGATAAAAAAATTTTGACAATGCATGTTTGCCGCTTGAAAACAAAGCGGCAAAACTTCAATTTTAAGATTCATAAATTGTCAAATTATTAGATCTAAAAAGGGGGCCTCCACGGTGAGAGGACCTCCTTATTTCAAAGCTTGCAATCAATCGAAGCACTTTGCCCCTGCTGCCAGCAGAAGGAACCGTGTTGAAAAAGTTGGAAAGATTTTTACGTCCTTTTCCTCTTCCAACTGTCGCAAATGGCTAGTTGCATACGGCATATGCGTCAGATTGACAATATCCATGCCTAATCATTTTGCATGCCTAATTTATCTAGTAGATACTTAGGTTCTGTTGTGATCAATGTTTAAAAAAGCGTTAACGCCTCGCCTTAAAATCGCCTCGCCTTAAAATCGCCTCAAGCCGCATCTTGTTTAGCAAAATACTCATTTAGCGTACGCGACGAGGCTCTCTTTGAAATTCTGAGTAATACTAACAAAGGCTGTAACCAGGCTCTCTTCTACATGTTCTCTTTCTTTGTTACTATGTTTTTGTTTAAGTTTTCCTCCCAGCCAGCCACTGCATTGTTGAGATTGGTAAAATTCCCATGTGGACCCATGTAATAAATGGGTCAGCAAGTTCTGGTTTTGGTTTGGCTTTTGGAGGAAGTCATGTTGCTTTAGATGAGTGGTTGAAATTGAAGACATTTAGGTCTTCACGTGGGCTGCCGACATTGATGTTGATATAAAGTATGGGAAAAGTCTTGCTTTTCACATTGAGCCAATGGCCTATTAATATACAGCAGCTGATTCATTGAGAGTAGGGGGCAGTGCAGGTGTGCCGCACCAAAGGCGTGGGTGTGGGCATTCTGTGCCTCACCATTTGGAGGTGCCGTGAGCACCATTGCTCAGATAGGCTAAAACATAAGTGAGAGACACTTCCACATAGAGAGAAACAATAGAGAGCATCACCTTGGTGGTGGAGATACTCCTCTTCGGCTACACAAGATGTTGAGGGAAGATCAAGTCATTTCAAAGGTTGAGTCATCTTCATTTGTTCCTTGTGTTTGTGGGAGGTTTATTTCTGTGTATTGTTCTTAGTGGGTTCTTTCCTTGTGAGCAAGAACAATCTTGGTGTTTTGGCTCTTGTGTGTGGTTAGCTTGAGAGTGACTTGGGTGTATTTGGGATTTGGGCTGTGAGAGTTTTACTCTGTAATTCCTAGGACATGTGAAAGGGTTAATCTCCTTTGGTTGTATTCTCTTTTGGGATACTATTGGAATTTCTCTCTGTCTTCGAACTGGATGTAGGCTACACACGGGCTGAACCAGTATAAATCCTTGTGTCATTTGGATTTTTGTATTTCATATTTTGCTCTTATTGTTTCAATGGTTTCATATCCACCATCCCAGTGCAATCCGCTTCCGTTGCGCACAACATGCATTTGAGCCAAAAGTTTTGTTTATGTTCTACAAAACTTATGTTTTGTTATCTGCATATAACCCAAAAGGCTTATGATGAGCACAAAATTAATACAAGTTTTATCCTTAAATTTATATTTGTTAGTATTTTCTTTTGTATTATGTAAATCTATTAGAGTATTTATATTGTTTTCTTTCCAATCTTGTTTTATATTTAATGAGTGGTTATTTGTAGATATTAAGTGTTTTCCACCAATGCCAAATGAAAAGAAGAAGCAATCAATTTCATCTATGCTCTAGGACATGCATGCAAGCTTCCATCATTGAAAAAATAAAGAAAGAATGAATAAACAATGAAGGAGAAGTTCAAATTGACTACTTGCAACCAATGAATGCAAAGAAGAATGATGATGCTTGAGTTGTTATCTAGCTACAATTTGAACTAAGTTGCTGCAGTTTTTTTATAAGATACGAGAGATGAGATGGAGCAAGTGGAGCAAGTGGAGCAATTGATAAGAAGACTCAAAGATCTTTGTGAAACCAAAGTAAAGGAAGTAGGCTAAAGATGAGAAAGATATTTGGAAAAGTAAGCTACTTGATTATTATATAATTCAAGACTCCCTTTCTTTGGCTATAAATACAAGTTTTGAGCAAAGATCAAAAGATATAGAGATAGAGAGGAAGAAACACACGGCAAGAGATAGAGAGAAAGAGTGAGGAAGAAAGAGAACAATGATGGAAAGGAAAGAACCAAGAGCTAATAACTCTTTTAAACTTGTTCTTCCTTTCCTAGTTCTCATTTAATTTATGTATTTTAGTTTCTTTGTTTTGTTTTAAATATTAATTATGTCTATTTAAATTACCTAACTAAGGTTGGATGAAACACCATTATTAAATAAAGTTCTAGTTTTTATTTTCAATTCTCAATTATTGTGGTGTTCAATGATTATAATTTTCACTTCACATGATTAATAGATTAAAATTCTTTTCACCACTTCTATCATGTATTGTGAGATATAACATGTATTTGTGGTAGTTAAGAGTTTGGATTAATCTATTAATTCATCCTTGGTTTATATTTCTAATTTACAAATTTCTTTGATATTTTGTTATTCAAATGAACTTTTTCACATAGGACGCTTAGGAAACTTTGATCCTTTGTAGTTAAATAATTTTGTTTACATATTATGCTTAGAATTTGTACTTATGAAGGGAAGGAAAATTTACTTATGATCTAAATTACAAGCTTAAATGATAAATCTTGAGAAAGCATTAGATTGATTTCTAGATTGCTACTCCATGGGAATTGAAAGATAAATAATTAGAATCTTATGGAATGATGGTGTGGATTCTAATACCTCATGGTTCCGTAGGCTAGCTTTTAATATAAGTGTGTAATTTTTATTAGTTTGATCCAAACTTAAGCTTTAATGTGAATTTGTAGTATTTGTTCAAATGGAATTTGTAGTTTTCTTTTTAATTAATTGATGAAAGTTTGATAATCTATTTCATGGGTTCAATCATGTTTTTCCCATAGTGTAGTAAAAACTTTCATGCTTTTAAAAGAGAAGAGAATTACTAAAGATTAATAGAATTTTGATGAAGATTATTTTTTGATAGTTTGTTGCCAATGGTACAAGTTATGCTTAGAATACTTCTAAAGGAAATTAAAAAGAGCTTTAATTACTTTGAACAACTACAATGGAAAATATTTTGTGGATCAAATTATTAAGAGTTGCATGTTTATGTTAAAAGTGGAAACCTAATACCTTAGTTATTTTTCTCATAAATGTAAATCTTAATTTCAGTTTATTGTCATTTCTATATTTGTTTTATGCTTTATCTTATTTTATTTTCTTTTTGAACAAACAAATCACCATATGAATCAACTAGGTTGGCAATGAAATTAACTTGGGTGAAATTGGTTTTCTATCTTTACATGCAATCCCTTGGGTACGATCTCGCTCTTACACGCTTATGCTATATTCGATTCGTGCGCTTGCGAGTTTATAAATTTTAAAACACCTCTTTTGAGGCACAACAAGTTTTTGGCGCCGTTGCCGGGGATTGCAACGGAAAACTAATCAAATTTTGGTTAATTAAATTCTTCCACTAGTTATAATTTAGTTTTGTAATATAAAAAAAATTAAAAAAATCGAAATTAAAAAAAAAATCAGATTTTGTTGATTCTTTTGTTTATATTGTAATATCATTGTGTATTAATTTTTCATTTCTTTGTTTCAGTTATATCATCAAAGCTTCTTTTGGTGCAGCTTTGGACTTGGAAGAAGTTTTATATTTTATTTTATTTTAAGAAAGTTCATTTCTTTTTCTTTATGTCAATTTGTGTGCTTATTGCTTGAACTGATTTGTGTGCTTGTTTGTACATGTATCAATAAAAAAAAAAAAAAAAGAGGAAAAGAAGACAACTCTAATCATAAGGAGGAGAAGTGTGGAGTAGTAGGAGAAGTCGCGACCTCCAAATGCATCCATGCTCGACCTAATTGCTTCAAGGGGGATAATTCCAATCCTTTCTCTTTTCTTGTTTTTTATTATTGTTATAAAAAATAAATAAATATTAAAAAAAAAAAAAAACTCATAACTGTTGGTAACTCCAGTGAGCGTCTTCGTTAATACAGTGTCTAGGAGTTCTTTAGGCGACACCTTCGGTGTTTAAGAAATTTGGGTTTTAAGCGGGACCATTGTGACCCCTCCAACCTTCCCGGATCCCCTGGCTGTTTTTTCTGAGGCCCTTAACTGGTCATCCGTGAGTTGCTTGTATATTTGTGTTTTTAAAATAAGTTATTTTTTTACAAAGTGTTAAAAATAAAAAATAAAAAATTATAATTTTAAAAAAAAAAAAAAAAACAATATAATTTTTGCTTATTTCTTTGTGTGGTTATTTTTGTATTTTTTTATGACTGTTTATTTTGTGTTCGTATAGATTTTAGTTTTCTTTTTGTTTATTTTATTTTTGTCTTTATTTCTTTTTGCTTGGATTTTATTTATTTATTATTTTTGTCTTTCATTCTGTACGGGATAAATACCAAAGGGATTGACACGCATATTTTCCAGGTATTATCTTTCTATTTAAGTACTGTAAAAAAAATAAAAATAAAATAAATAAATAAACAGATCGGAACCCGATCTCCAACTAAGGAAATTCCGAATTTCTTGTTTCTCTTTGTTTTTATTATTGTAATTCTTTCTTCATTTTACTTGTTTATACATATATTTTGTTGCTCGGTTTGGGAAGTGTTTTCGATTCATGATTGCACACACGGAAATTTGGCTCAAATACTTATTCATTTCATAAACATGTGATTACATACACAGAGGTGAAAATGCATACATATATTTAAAAATCACATGTTTCTTCCCAGATATTGAGCCACCTGAGGCATCATACTAATTGCCTCTATTTTCTCTTATTTGTAGAATCTGCAAAAGCTCTGCATGATCATTGTTTCTCTTCCACAGTGCTTCTACTTGCTGGTTGGCACAGTAGAGCCGCTTTTGCAAATCCGCCACCTGAGCCTTCAAAGAGGCTACTTCCTCGGTCAGAACTGCGCACTCTCGCGTCCTCGCCAGTAATCTTATGCCCAGATTTGTGGAGGAGGTTGCGTGGAGAACAGTTAAATCATGAGACTCCTCCACCGCGGCCTTGTCTGACCTCTGTGTCATGTACAGATGATCTGCCGGTGTGAGTCTCCTAACAGTCATCCCTCCTGGCAGCACTACTCTTCTCGGCATTGCCTCAGCAAAGTTTGAGGCCGAGCCATGATGATATGTGGAGTTTGGGAAGACGGATTGAGGAGGAGCACTTACTTGAGCCACTGATGGCGCAAGGGCCAACTCTAGATTCAAATCATCGAGGGAAGTGGGTGAGGTTGCCATTGTGATTTATGTTTCTTGCTTATTGATGTTTTACTCTGAGTTTTCAGGATGAAACACAGACGCAAGCTCAACTCCACAGAGACGGGTTAAATAGACTTCGGCTTCTGCGTTTGTTTCTCTCGGATTCCCTAACGTTTTGCAGCCGCGTGTTTTTAGAGGGGAGAAAATTTTTTTTTCTTTTACCTTCACTTTCACTTTTACTTTCGCTTTCACTTTTACTTTCACTTTCACTCTCCGTGTTTTCTGCTTAAATATTGAACGATGTCTCTGCACGCCGACACGTCCCTTCCTTCTTTTATCCGTGACCTTCCCTTTCCAGTTTTTGTTTTTTTTTTTCTATATATATATATTTTTAAAATTTTGGAAATGTGTTTATTTTTCTTTTTCTTTTATAACTTAATTTATTTTCTTTCCGAAAAACAAAAAAACAAAAACAAAAATTTGGGCTTTCGTTTGGATCGGGTTCTCAATTGATTTGGAGGTTCCAATGGGCTGGACTTCTTCGTCTTTTGGGTTTCGGTTTGCGTAGGACTGTTTTTAGGGTTTACTGTTTTATTTGGTTATTTTTATTTTTATTTTTTGTTTTTGCAATTAAATTATAGTTTTAATTCTTTTTTTTTATTATTATTTAAATTACTTTACTCCATTTCATTTCTTGTTATAACTTTGTTGATACCTACATTCTTCAACATTGGGGACAATGTTTGATTTAGGTTTGGGGGTAAGGTTTAGAAGTTTTGTTTTTAAATTTTTAGGGTAGTTTTGTTTTTATTATTATTTTATTCCCAAAAATTTAAAAAAAAAAATGGTGTTATCTCTAGATTTTTATGCTTACTATCATCAAATCAGATTTAACACTCATGAATGATTTTTACGATTGGAAACATATGATTAAATTTTAAACCCATAATTTTAGTTTTTTTTCACTTATTTCTATTTAGTGGATAATTCATGAGTTATACTTTGAACTCTCACATGCACATCAACACTTTAGTGAGAATGAAAGAAAAGATCAATTATAGTTAACTTTGTTGTTTTAAGTAGAGTTAGAAGACATTGCTCTTGATTGACCTTGGCGCAAAAAAAAAACACAAATAAGTAAATAAATAAAATAATAATAATGATGTTAATTTATCCAGAGTTTTACTTAGTAACCGGGCCTCTTGCCTAAACAACAGCGAGTGTTCGCGTCAAACGGTAAAGTTTTGAGGTAAATACATTTTGTGACTAGTTTAGTTCTGTAGCCTTTTTAACTCGAGTTAATAAGCCCTTAGGGGTGTTTCTACACCTAATGCCTTAAAACCTTTGGTTTGAGAGTCGTTGGCCTAAATCTCGCTACATGGGTTAATTAGAAAGCTTAATGGAACTAAACATTGCACAGTCAATTTATTAAAATTAAAAATTTTAAAAAAAAAAATTGTATATATATGCCTTGGTTAGTTATTTGCACTGAATTTTGATAATGATTGAAATAATGAGGTTACTGTGATTGAAATTGACTTTTGTCTCTAAAATGTGTTGGTTCACTTAAACACCAAAGGAAACAAATGAAAAATTTACTAAATAATTATAAGTGATCGAGACTTTATGTGGGGATTAATTTGAAGCATGTTTGCTCTTTTAAAAATTGTTCATGAATTTTCAATCCAGATAGCTTTTGATGATGGTTAAGCATTTGTTTTCAAATTTTGTTGTAGCATAAATTTTTAAACTCTCATTTCGATGTTTGTGGGTATCATCACTGAAAGCCCTCACGAGACTATACTCGTCCACTAGGGTAACCTAGGGGTTTAAAGGCTTGTTGCATATGCTAAATGCAATCGAGATCCCTGCGAAAGTGGCTTAGTTCTCTTTTCTACTTAGTTTTTATTTTCTTTTGCTCGAGGACTAGCAAAATATAGGTTTGGGGGTATTTGATGAGCACAAAATTAATACAAGTTTTATCCTTAAATTTATATTTGTTAGTATTTTCTTTTGTATTATGTAAATCTATTAGAGTATTTATATTGTTTTCTTTCCAATCTTGTTTTATATTTAATGAGTGGTTATTTGTAGATATTAAGTGTTTTCCACCAATGCCAAATGAAAAGAAGAAGCAATCAATTTCATCTATGCTCTAGGACATGCATGCAAGCTTCCATCATTGAAAAAATAAAGAAAGAATGAATAAACAATGAAGGAGAAGTTCAAATTGACTACTTGCAACCAATGAATGCAAAGAAGAATGATGATGCTTGAGTTGTTATCTAGCTACAATTTGAACTAAGTTGCTGCAGTTTTTTTATAAGATACGAGAGATGAGATGGAGCAAGTGGAGCAAGTGGAGCAATTGATAAGAAGACTCAAAGATCTTTGTGAAACCAAAGTAAAGGAAGTAGGCTAAAGATGAGAAAGATATTTGGAAAAGTAAGCTACTTGATTATTATATAATTCAAGACTCCCTTTCTTTGGCTATAAATACAAGTTTTGAGCAAAGATCAAAAGATATAGAGATAGAGAGGAAGAAACACACGGCAAGAGATAGAGAGAAAGAGTGAGGAAGAAAGAGAACAATGATGGAAAGGAAAGAACCAAGAGCTAATAACTCTTTTAAACTTGTTCTTCCTTTCCTAGTTCTCATTTAATTTATGTATTTTAGTTTCTTTGTTTTGTTTTAAATATTAATTATGTCTATTTAAATTACCTAACTAAGGTTGGATGAAACACCATTATTAAATAAAGTTCTAGTTTTTATTTTCAATTCTCAATTATTGTGGTGTTCAATGATTATAATTTTCACTTCACATGATTAATAGATTAAAATTCTTTTCACCACTTCTATCATGTATTGTGAGATATAACATGTATTTGTGGTAGTTAAGAGTTTGGATTAATCTATTAATTCATCCTTGGTTTATATTTCTAATTTACAAATTTCTTTGATATTTTGTTATTCAAATGAACTTTTTCACATAGGACGCTTAGGAAACTTTGATCCTTTGTAGTTAAATAATTTTGTTTACATATTATGCTTAGAATTTGTACTTATGAAGGGAAGGAAAATTTACTTATGATCTAAATTACAAGCTTAAATGATAAATCTTGAGAAAGCATTAGATTGATTTCTAGATTGCTACTCCATGGGAATTGAAAGATAAATAATTAGAATCTTATGGAATGATGGTGTGGATTCTAATACCTCATGGTTCCGTAGGCTAGCTTTTAATATAAGTGTGTAATTTTTATTAGTTTGATCCAAACTTAAGCTTTAATGTGAATTTGTAGTATTTGTTCAAATGGAATTTGTAGTTTTCTTTTTAATTAATTGATGAAAGTTTGATAATCTATTTCATGGGTTCAATCATGTTTTTCCCATAGTGTAGTAAAAACTTTCATGCTTTTAAAAGAGAAGAGAATTACTAAAGATTAATAGAATTTTGATGAAGATTATTTTTTGATAGTTTGTTGCCAATGGTACAAGTTATGCTTAGAATACTTCTAAAGGAAATTAAAAAGAGCTTTAATTACTTTGAACAACTACAATGGAAAATATTTTGTGGATCAAATTATTAAGAGTTGCATGTTTATGTTAAAAGTGGAAACCTAATACCTTAGTTATTTTTCTCATAAATGTAAATCTTAATTTCAGTTTATTGTCATTTCTATATTTGTTTTATGCTTTATCTTATTTTATTTTCTTTTTGAACAAACAAATCACCATATGAATCAACTAGGTTGGCAATGAAATTAACTTGGGTGAAATTGGTTTTCTATCTTTACATGCAATCCCTTGGGTACGATCTCGCTCTTACACGCTTATGCTATATTCGATTCGTGCGCTTGCGAGTTTATAAATTTTAAAACACCTCTTTTGAGGCACAACAGCTTATACGTAGTATCATGAGGTCTTTCAGATTATGCCATCAGCCACCTTTCGTATCTACGAATATCGGATCAAATATGACAATTGAGTAAGACAGCTTTTGAGGGAGATGAGCCTTCTTTAATGGGAATTGAAGGACACATTAGTGCAATGGATTTTTGAGTGGTTTTTGGATATATCCCCTCTAATTTTTCCACACAGATTGATTTGGTCTGTACTCAATTCAGATTATAAAATTAGGTATTTGGCTTGGAAAACTTGTTTGAGGAATTCTTTTAAGTAATTAATACTTAAATTAATATGCTTGGACTTTAGTCGACATTATTCGCCTAGCATAAGCAATTCAGTCACGTACTAGCATAATGAGGAGGCTAAATATTATGAATTCTCACTAAGAGAAAGCAAACCTTTGTATATTATCCTGATATATTTAAGATGGAGGTTTTGTGTTTCGCTTTTAATGTTGGTTAGTTCAACTCTAATTTAAAAGGTATGATGTGTTTGTTTGTGGGTCAAAGAATTAAGGGCTTGTCCAATATCGATCCCTACATTTTCTATTTCATAGACTGATGCAGGAGCATATGGGTGGATCAAGATAGATATTTACCATTTAATTAGTTATTTCATGATATATTGGTATTTTCTTATTTAGGTAGTTTTAGGATAACTTTTATTATTTAGGTGTGATTTTATAATTAATTAGTTTACTTTTGGACCAAGTAGCCTTGGTGCCCAAGTCTTGTAAAGCCTATAAATAAGGCTAATGTAATAGTTGTAGGGGAGTTTATGTTGATGATTAATGAAATAGTTTATTTGTGGCATGGATTTGCTACGTAATATGTGAGTTTGCACTAGCCCTAGATTTCGGTGCTCGTGTGTGTGGTTGGTGACCTATGTCCGGACTCCGATCCCCATCAATTGGTATCAGAGCCTGGGGTGGATTTACACTTAGTTATACTGAAGAATTTGATCTCTTGTGGGTGGAGATAGCCCTAGAGATCATATTCTCATCACTCTATAAATCTAAGTGTAAAACCCTAAATCAAATTTAAATTACCAGTAGGATATAAGAGGTCGTAGTATTTCTATGTTTTTACATCGTTGCCACCAGACTTCATATTTATTTATAATTTATTTCAAGCTTTTCATTAACTGCCATAATTGTAATTAATACTCCCTATTAATAGCATATCAATCACCCCATTTCGTTTGGTTGCCATTGCCCCATAAAATTGCAAACCACAAAAAAAATTTGTAAATTACATATCCAATAATGTACCTATGAAAAATATAAATATAAATATATTATTTAAATAAAATATAGGTATATTATTTACCAAAAAAAATTTAAAAAAAACTAAGTTAGTTACTTTGTAATTGAAATTTCCGTACATTTTTCATTAATTAAAAATAAGTACACAATAATTTATGGAAAATATAGGTACATTATTTACGCATAGGTAAATTATTTTACAATATACCTATAAATGTGTATATGTACATTATTTGGAGAGGAAAAATAGGTTCATTTAAAAAAAAATACATACATTGTTCTACTAGGTACATTATTAGAGAAAAAAATAGGTACATTTTTTGGAGAGAGAAAATAGGTTCATTTAAAAAAAATTATTTTCCATAAAACAAATAATAGGTACTTTATTCAGAGAGAAAAGGGTACATTATTTAGAGACAAAAATAGGTATATTATTTAGAGAAAAAATAGGTTCATTTAAAAAAAATGTTTTCATAAAACAAACAATAAATAGATTATCAAAATATTTTTCAACATAATTAGAATATACACTGTTATTCATAAAACTATAATAAAATAGATTACTAGTAGTATAATTCATAAAAGGAAAACAACAAAAAAAAATTATTAAATAAACCAAAACGTTAATCACATGTAGATTACTAATACATTAATGTTGAATTTAATATTTAATTTCAAATAAGTTTCTAAATTAATTCCTATATCCATTACAACCATTTGAATATCTTTTCAAATTCAACATGTCATTAGTTACACCCCCACATAACACGTTAACTTGTAAATAGGGGTAGTTTTGGAATCCAAAAAATAGAATAAATCAGATTTTAAGCTAGATTAGGTAACTTGCTTACTTGGATTAGGTTTTATTTGAAAAATTGGGTATTTTAAATAGAAAAATAAAGGAAAGGGTTATAGGTGATTAAAAATGAATTTTATGGGTCTAAGCTCAATTTACTAAAGAATTAATAAAATATGTCACATAATTAATCTAAATTCACATTGATACATTGTGAGACAAAAAATTTGTATTTGGAAAACAAGAATAGAATGTACTTCGGTCCTTAGCCTTAGCTGGGACATCCAATGGTAGGATCAACGGTGCTAACGAAACTGGAGCTGAGCTATTTTTTGAATTCAACGGCCAAAATGCGAATTGGGCAATGTACTATTGCAAAAAATTATTAAATTTTATATGAATGGGAATTGTTTCGTGTGAGTTCATTTTTGGGAAGTTTAAGGATTATATGATTAATTTCCTAGGGATGTAATTTGTTGAGATTTTATCGAAAACAAAGAAGCTTCGAATTAACACACAAAAAGGGAGACATAACTCTTGTATATGCAAACTTTTATTTGTATTATTTTTAACAAACATACCATTTTCATATTTGACAAAAGTGAGGCTTGCAGAAATTTTGGTTAGACCTAACTAAGCAAATCTTCTAAGCGAAAACAAAAACCCAAAAACCAGTTGAATTATAGGGAGTCTCTAACCATATGATATCCAATATATTAATTTTAATAGATCACTCAAATAGCCACTGATTCTCCTTACGAATCTCCTCTTTTCACCATCCAGTCAAAATGTTCTTCAAAACCATCTGTCCATTTTACTGACGCATATAGATACCATCAAATGGAGAAGATGGATAGATTTGTCATGTAGTCATCATGTCTGTGTCGTTATTTCACGATGTAAACAATTGTGTGGTGAAAACATGTAAGCATGTTGATGACATTAGATTTTATGTCTGCATGTGGAAAACAGTATTTGATGACTAAAACAATGATTGGTTTGTCTTGAGCTCCTGAATTATTATTTGTGTATTGAATTCATTCGCCATCCAAAAATTTCAATCTGGAATGGTAAATTTCCAGCTTCAAAACAAAACAAAACAAAACTCAATTTATTATTTTGAGTTTAACTCTATTGCAATCCATAGAGTAACTTGGCTAATTTGCAAACTTGGGAAGAGCCAATTAGAAAAGTCATTAAGTTCTTAACATAATTGGTTAATTCTGTTCATTAATCTTTTACGTAACATAATTGGTTAATGAAGATCGTCATTAACTTTGTTCCTGCATATTTTTTCGTCGTACGTCTTCTTCAGTTGCATACTAAACTGAGACAGAACCAAAACCAGCCACCGATTCGAAGAGAGTACTCTGGTCTAGTGACTTGTCTCGTGAAGTCAATTCCCATTGCCTTATATATATAAAAGCTAACATGTTGAACGTGAAATTAATAGAATGGCCCTTGTATGAATGCAAATGATTTCCTGTGAGTCCAGTTTAGTTATTTTACGATTAATTTCCAAGAGATGTAATTTGTTAAGAATTTATCGACAACAAAGAAGTTTCGTAACACAAAAAAGATGAGACATAACTCTATCATTAGAAATATTTGACAAACAAGGTTTTGCAGAAATCTTGGTTACATCTGAGCAATCACCAAACAAAAAAATTTATTTTTAAAAAAAAAACAGTTGAATTATAACTAGAAAAAAAAATAACATAAAGTCAAATTATGTATTAATAACATGTATGTAAGGGGATCTCTAACTCTCTCACTCGAATGCCCACTGGTTCTCCTTACGAATCGCCTCTTCTTCCTCAGGTGTGAAGTCATTCTTGATGTTGAAGGTCTCACGGATCTCTTCAGGTGTCTTTACCTTAATCATGTCTGCCACAGTCTGGCAGGTCAAATCCAGCAAGCTCTTGATGTTGAGATAGTTTGCAACCAAGATTAAGTCAAACAGGGTACACTGGTCCACCTTCACGAACCCAGCATCCCAGTTCTCAATGTCCTCTTTGTTCTTCTCGCCATCAGCATCCTCTTCATGGTGCTTCTTGCAGTACTCGATCACCTTCGCTAGGATGTTGCTGGTCACGTTCTGCAGAGGTATTGCGCCGTCGGCGCAGTCGTCCTCCACCATGTGCCTGATGGTCTGCGACTGCATGGCCACAGCCTCCTCCACCTCAAAGATCTCACCGTCGTCGCTCTTCAGGGTTATCTTCTTCATCTCAACGGAGGCCATTGTTTTGGTCTTGGTAATATTAACTAAGACTTTGAGTTGAGAACTTGGGAGAGTTTTTCTTTTCTGGCTTTGGTTGAGAGATTTGGATTGCAAAAGTTGAGAGACTTTGGGGTGATTTTATAGCCTCCTGATAATACCTTGTCCGTGTAGGAAAAGGAGATATATATATATATATATTATGATATTAGGAAACATTCTCATACTAGGAAAAGGAAAGTGGCGGAAGGCCCCTGTAACAAATAGGAAAGGGAAAGTTTTATTTTTATTTTATATTTTTTCTTCGTTGCTGTTTATTGTCATATATCCTTTTTCATGCAGCTTGATTTTATACAACCCTATTATTGGGCAAGATTTTGGTAGAAGATGCTGGGGGGCTTGGCTGCACTAATTAAGGATGGGATGACATTGACCTCTTGATCTATCTTAATCCTAATGATTTACCCTGATGACTTAGCTGTTGGCTCGTTATGCGTTAACAAAGAGACTAAAATGAAATGTAAGATTGATACAATTTCAATTACTGAAATCAAGCAACGATTGGACCCAAAAAAAAGAGCAAAATATAGGAAGAAACACAGCACACCTTTTAAAATAGAGTTGAAGAAACCAACAGTTGAAGTAAAACTCTAAACCTCCATGTTAAAATTGAAATAGTAGCAACACATTTTCCTTCATCTCTATCAGGATAATATACAAAGGTTTGATTTCTCACTGAAAATTCATAATACAGCCTCCTGAATATGCTAGCACATGAGAAATTCGGATGCTAGGTTGACCTCGGTTTCATTCAGATTGACTGAAGTCCAAGCATATTAATGTAACAATTACAGACGTCAAAGAAAATAGTTGCTAGTTGTTGCCTTCGGTAAACTCCCAATCATTGATGAAGGATAAAATATGAACCCTAATGCCAGATATTCTGGACGGCCTAAACCTGGTTTGCGGCTCAACCTGCAAATCATTCCACTACATGCAAGAGGAGAATTGGAAAATGAACTCTGACTTTTATCAAACCTGGATGGCTTCAGATGAACTTAATTTACAAGCAATATTTTTAGCTCAGATATTTAATAATTAAATGAACCCTTGACACCCTCAAGGCTCTCTCCCAAAGATAACCTGCAAGGAAACATGTATCAAGAGTTACAAAACAAGCCCAAGTAATTTGCCAATGCCTTGATGCAATTATTTATGTAGGTAAACTGTCTCTAGGTTGAATCGGAAACTGTAAGATAACAATGACTAAAAAATGCGAAAGAAAAGGTTGCAGTAGACACTAGCAACTTTTACAACACCAATACAAGTAATCTCAAAAAACCAACACAAAATTACTCGACCAGCCTGGCAAACTAAGCACAAAATATGCTAAGTTTGGATGCTTAGGACATGCAGCTCATCCCATTATCAACAAGCACGCCCATATGCATGTCATTTTTGAAACTATAATAAACTAAAATGCATACATTTAAGTAGCCTGAACAATTGACTTGTTGCATAATTCAAAGGACCTTCTAGCTCCAAAAGACATGTTTTAAAATTTTTTTTTTGTAAAAAAAAAGCTCCAAAAGACATGCTATTCTCCATCACCAAAATAACCTAGTTTTATAGGTGCAGGATTAGTCATCTGATTTGACTTTTTATATATACACTTTCACTTAAATAAAAATCACAACTTCCTTCAAGGCTCTATATACCACAAAAGACAGCAGGGTAGCATTATCTCAGCAGTAGGAGAACCTATTCTGCCAATATAACTTCAGCATCTTAGTAAGTACAGAAGCAAGGAATTATACTTTAACATCACTGCCATAAAGCAACGAATTCCTCATCAAGTTTTCAAAGCCACTTCCAGAAAGACCTAATTTATAATATGAATTGAGTGTAGACCAAATAGGCATGATCCACATCACTATCTGCTATTACCAAGTGACAATAAGGTTCATATCCTCACACTAAATAACAATAATCTTTGTAACATGTCCAACGTCCAGATCAGTTATTTTATTTTTATTTTTAAGTAAGAAATTTATCACATTGGGCATAACCAAGAATTGAGGAATGAGAGGGAAAAAAATAAGAAATAAGAAATAAGGATAGCACAAAATCAATCTGCATTGAAAAACTAGAATAGATCTATCTTTTCTTTTTTTTGGTGTCGAAAGAAAGGATCTATCAAATCCACTCAAAAATCCATTCCACCATTATATCCCTCAACTCCCATTAAAGAACAGTCTTCTCCCTAAAGAAATTATCTTCCTCAATTGCCAGATTTGATCCGATTCGTAATAAAATTTGGTGCTAGTAAATACGAAAGGTGGCTGCTGGTATAACCCGAAAGACCACAAACCACTGGAGACTGGCCTTGATGAGCACCACCAACACTGAATTAAAAACTGAGAAAATAGTGATAACATTTTAGAAGGAAGAGAAAGGTTCAAGAATTTATCCCAGATGTCAAATGATAGTGCGATACTCAGCTTGCCAACCTCCATTAGGTAGGGGATCTTTATGAATGCCAACTATTTGCTAGTCAGTACAGTTCTGAGGATATGTTTCAGTATAATACCAGAAATTGTGTCCTTTAAGAGGTCCTAGACTGGTCCAACAACTGCCCTTGACTATTACTACCTTTAACCCATCACAACACAACCTAAGTGTCTACTAGACAAATTAGCCAACAGGCGGGTTAACACAAGCTAATATGAAAACCCAACAAAGAAAAAAGTCCCTAAGGTGCCCCAACACTCAGCTGCAAAATGTAAAACAAAAACAAACTTTTTCCTTTAATCAGCCAAATCAATTTTGTACTGTTGGCTAAGGTATCGCAATCATCTCAAGTTTTCTAATTCACATACAGAATACAAGAGCAGCCAAGGCTACATTCATACATTCAGGAAAAAGAGGCTTGACTTTTCACCTTCTTAGTGAAACAGTTGGCAGTTCTCAACCTTTTTTCCTAATGAAAAGAAAAAGAAAAGTCTTTTTTTCCAAGGAAATAAAAATAAAAAGTTGGTGATTTGATGTTCTCAGCAATCTTTACCATTGACCCCTTCAAAAATCCAGCAATCAAATGTAAAAACTACATTTTTGGAACTATGGCCCTTATGTTATCTTCAAAATTCTAATTATCATGTTGCATCAACTCAATCGTACAGCAAAAAAAAATTAATATCCCTAAAGACATGGAACTTACTTGTGCATACAGTACTTGAACTCTTGGCCCCTAACTAGATCTTTCTCTCCTTCTTCAAGCTACAACCAGAACACATGCCCGATAAAATAATAAGTATAACAGAACCAAGCCAACAAAGGAGAGTATAAAATAGTCCATCTTACCGGATCACTCTCGTAGACAAGCTCATAACAAGTTGAAGAAAGGCATCGCAAAGCACAATTCTCTTTTGCTATCAAAGAAGACTTGCATTGCCAACCCCACAATCCGCTATTCCCATAGTGAAAGGAAAAAAAAAACAAGGAGCAATCAGAGCACTATCATATCTACGATTTGCAGGCTGACAATATGCTTACAACTAGGCAAAGCACAAAAAATTAGTAAATGGGAAATTAAAAAGAGAGGAGGTTGGTACCTCTCAATATCTGCATAACATTGGTTCTTCTTTTGCCTCGTCTCAATATCCTGCCAAATACCCACATACAAAAACCCATCAAAATTCAGAATTAATAAAAAGAAACAAAAATCCCAACAAGCATAGTATCGAATAAAGAAATTAACAAAAAGTAAGAAACAGAGGCATTACAGAGATTGGGCGACGAGACTTGGCGAGAACTGTGGGAGATAACAACAACAATAACAAAACTAAAAGCACTGGAATTCCGAGCGAGGAAGAAGATGAAGAATGTTGATTCACCATTCTCTTTTCCTTCTTCTGGGAGTTGAATTTTGAATAACTATAACTTTCTCTTCTTGTTTCCGTCCTTCAAGTTTGTGAGATGAGCTGCACGGACACCTGACTCGACTTGGGCTCAGCTCAGTTCTCTGCAGACGCTGCTGGATCAAGCTAATAGCCCAATTATCATCCCCATCGTTCGGCCCGTAAATTACTTTAATACAACCAATTTGACCCACTTTGCCCAACAAATTTTTTTGTTTTTTGTTTGGTTGGGACCAAAATTTTGTGCTTAATGGTCTTGCAGTGGACTCTTTTATAATCTATTCTATGCTATTATTTAAAAAATTTATCTTTTTTTATTTAAAAGGGTAAAATATCAATTTGTCTAACTATAACCAAACCATTCTGATAATTGATTTCAACTAGAATTATATAAAATAAAATAAATTTATTCAAACGATAGTCTAAAATAACTCTAATCGATGTGGAGGGGGAATCGAATGAGGATTTCACTAATAAACCCATTTTACCATGACATAATACAAAAAAATTCTTATGAACCCTATTTGGAGTGAAAAACCCAAAACTAGCCACTTGTCATTTTCTAATTGGTTCTTAATGTGTTAAAATTTTATAATAACCAATTAGAAAATAACAAGTGACTAGTTTTGGGTTTTTCTCTTCAAATAGACTTTATATGAATTTTTGTATAATATGTCATGATAAAATAGGTTTTGAATAAATATCTAGACCAAAATTTGGGTGCAAGGCGCAAACTCACTCCATGGCCAACTAACCTAACATCTGCAGTATTAAAACTTAAATATAGAAAAATCAGTCCGATCTGATTTCCACCTTACACCAGAAACTGCTATGATTTAATTGGTGTAGTTCGGTCCCATTTTGGTGAAAAAAAAATTATGAAACCGGTCGGTACCGTTTAAACCTGTTCCTGTGCGGTTTCCAGTTTTTTCGATTTTGGATAGGATATTATTTTATTTATTTTTACAAATTTCAACTAAAATTTTATTTTTTGGGCTTAAAGTTTCACAAATAATCTAATTTTATGTAAAAAGAGATGATTGGGCCTGGAAAAGAAAGGTGCTTTGAAGTTGAGCTTGGGGAAATATTAGTTATGGAATTAGAAATTTAGCATTGAACTTAAATAATTTTTAAAAAATAAAAATAATATGCAACTGGTCCAGTCCGATTCGATTTTGTAAGTTGTGAAACCGACATCGAAATCGATTTGAACCGATCTAGTTTGGTGCCGATTTGTTGACTTTTTAGTCAACACTATTTTTTTCTGGTTTTTTCCATCCGGTGCGGCCCAGTGTTCCGATTTTCTGGTCTCGATTCCCAACCCTACTTCAATAACAAACTTATATATTTAAAAGCTAACTACAAAAGACCCATTAGGTCATTTTCAATATAGGCCATGGGGTTTCAATTTTATAAATTTACACCCTCAGGGCTTGGTTGGTACGTCGGATTGTACTGAATAATTTATTTCGAATAGTATTTACTATTTTATCCATAATATTATAAGGTGTTTGGTGTTTTTCCAGATAAATAGTCTAACTAAGTTATACATATGATAAGATTTTTATTCTTTTATTTATTTTTTTTTGCAAAATCTATAAGACAAGATTGCATCAACTAACTCAATATCATAATTGTAGAACTTGGGACGTTTATTGATGGGAAAAAAAAAATCACATTTTGATATATTAAAAAAAAGGAGAACTTGCATAAATACCACCTGAACTTTCAGGCATGTGCGTTGTTACAACCTGAACTTTTAATTTTTATTTTTAACCACCTAAACTTTGTAAAGTGTTGCAATCCATTACCTACGTCTAACTCCATTAAAGTTTTAGTTAAATTTAAGGGTATTTTCGTCAATTAACTATAATTAAGAATAATTATATATAAAAAATAATTAAAAATACAAAAAAATAAAGCTAACCTCCATATCTCTCTCTCTTTTCTCTACTCCATCGTCTTTATTCCACCAAATATCATATCATATTGCAATGGTCCATTGATTTTGTTGCCTTCCTGTATTTCCTTCTTTTTTTTTTTTTGCCAAAACCTTCCCGCATTCATTTCATGGCTTGCACTCTTTGTTCAAAGGCTTGTCCTTCATTTCAATACAAATTCAGACTACAATTACTCTCTCTCACCCTCAATCCAGCAAATTCAAAAAATTTAACATCAAAGCTAGAATTTAAATTTGGTAACTTCATCATGGGTTTTGGGAAGGAATCAATTGCATTCCTAGTATATATAAATATCCCAAAAAGGTCCTAAACATCTGCAATTGACAAACAATTTCTAGGATTGCCTAAATTCAAGTACCAAAACACCAATGCAGTCCTTATACAGGACATGCCTATAATAAACTCCAAATTAATTAGAAAACAGAAATATAACCAAGCAATTAAGTCCTCTATGATCTCTAAATCTCTGTCTTCTTAGCAAGAGACTTGAGCCTAAATTTCCTTGTTGTGTTGGTTGTCACAAAAGAAACGGGTTGTGATTCCATTGGCAAGCTAGAGCTTGGTTGGTATGTTGATCTATTTGCTAAATTTGGTTGAATTGTTTGTTCACTAATGGTGTGTGCAGAGGGTGGGTTTTTTTTTGCTGTGGGGCAAATTGACGTTGGAAAAGTTGGAAAAGTTGGAAAAGTAGGAGTAGGGGTAGGGTGAAGGCGTTGTAATTAGGTTAACCTCTTTTTTAAAATCTGTTTTTTTATATAATTATTCTTTGTTATAGTTAATTGACAAAAATACTATTAAACTTAACGGAAATTTTAACGGAGTTAGACGTAGGTGGTGGATTGCAACACTTTACAAAGTTCAAGTGGTTAAAAATAAAACTTAAAAGTTCAGGTGATAATGATGCACATACCTGAAAGTTCATGTGATATTTATGCAAATTTCCCTATAAAAAAAAAAAACTTATTTTCTGATGGTTTTTGTGTTGACATCGTCCTTTTACCATCCTCCTCTAAACGAGATTTTACTAGACAGAGTCACATCCTGGTTGAATTGCTCTGACATCTTCAGCAACCCAACCCAACAAACAGGTCATACATTAACCCAACAAACAAGTCATATATTAATTTGCAAATCAAAATGAAGAAAATTGTTGCAAGGAGAGAACGTCAGAGCCGAACTTGGACTCGTTAAAATCTCCCTCGATAGGTGGAGAAATATCCGTTGATTGCAGAATTGACTTCGTGATGTTCTCTTTATCCTGGGGGCTTCTTCATTTGGGTATGCAAAGCCCACCAGCCCAACCCCAACCGTTGACTGGGTGCCTCTTGCATAGGAAAACCATAGGGAGAAGAAGATGAAAGTGTATGATATTTCACCATTGTTTTTCTTTCCTCACGTATTATTTAAACCGAGGTGTGTAGGTTGTATTCATTAGCCAAGTAAGGAGAGTATTAAAAGCCCAAACCGTTTAAAATAGTCAAGTAATTAAATAATACAAGTTGACGATATGAACTATTTACTTCTATCCAATGTACGAGCCCTCAATGTTTGTTTTCAAACATGTCCATTTTTTTTTATATGAAGACAAACATGTCCAATTTAATAAACCGTGTGGTTGGAATATTGAATCTCAATTCTCCCTGTGTTATTCAATGAGGATTGTGGTGGAAAATACACGATCTCATTCAACTTACATTCTCAATCAACCCAGACAAGATTGCTGACTTCTTCCATTTCTCGTCTTCTCAGACCAATTTGGACCTCTCATCTTGTTCAACGAATGCGACTTACCTTGAGGTTGAAACTTGTTCGTCCAATGTTGGAGAAAACTCTGAATACGAAAGAAATAAATCAGTGATGGTTGATGGCCTTTGCTCATGACTCATTCAAATCTCACGCCAACCAGAAATGTAAATGATTATAAAGAGGGCACATTATAGGGTAAATGTTACAAGAACTGACAAAGAAAAAATCAACTATCTTTCCCTCCACAGCTCCACTAAAAAAGTATTTAATAATTTGATACGAGCTCCTTGTACACTCACTACTAATTAATATTTATTGCTATAAAGGATTTGAAAATACCTATAAAATTTTCATGTTGAAATCCACTCATTTCCCTGAATAAAATTCTGCACAGAATATGTATTAACATGTTCAGATGGGATCTTGCTGCTAAATGACACTCTCTTGGACAAATCAGAACCAGCTCCAGAATTACCAAATTCCCCATAGAAAAGGGTTTTCAAAGCAAAGTCCCCACTCCAAGGCATCCATCCCTCTGGGGTGACAAGAGCTTCCATGTTACAGTTTATAAAAACTGTCCTCGAATACTCCTTCCATGGCCTCCCCAAGTAGTTCTTGTGCACTTGGGGCTTGCTGCGATACAACTTCATGTACTCTTCCGTGCCGTTGATCAAGCAGTTCTGAAATACGAAACCCGTCAACTGTGCGGGGTCTGTTCTGCCGTGGGCGGTGACTGCGTTGTTTTCGCCTTTCTCGGGTTTCTGCTGTCGAGGGCGGACGAGGATGTTGCAGTCTTGGAAAACCGCAGCTGAGTTTCCGAAGATGAAATCGACATTGCCTTGGATGTTGCATGACTTGTAGAACTGGCGGTTGCTGTGTGCGTAGAGAGTGTCCTGGTTGCCTAAGAATTCACAGCTCTCAATCACAGAGAGATCACTGTCTAATCTGAAGGCTACTGCTTGGTGGGCATCAGGACCTGCTGTGTTCTGGATTGTGAGACCACTGGCCATGAACCCATCACCAAGAACTCCTGTATAACAAGTGTTAAGAAACAATTAGCATCCTTAGTTGCTCAGGAAAGTATCAAAGCATAACAGGAAAAAGCTCAAAATGAGAATCAAAACAATAACATGTGCCAAACTAAAGGAAACACATTTCTGTTTTGTCCTACGACAAAATTATTGCTTATTGCTCAAAATAAAGACGTTCCTCGGCAATATCATCACAACTCCCAAATGCGCAACAGCAATACCAAACCAAATACGACAAGTAGTGGAATCTTAAGCTAAGCCTTCGAAATCAACCCAATAATCTTAGCAGCCAGCCATTATCCTAAGCACCCATACCTAACAAGATTAATTGAACAAACTCTCAATCTCTTACCATTCCCACTAAATACTTTATGTCTCAAAGAACGAGTTCATTTTACGTCAGAAACACATAAAAGTATAGCCGCAGTTGGGCAACAAACAATCACCCATGCCGCATATGCCTAGTTTCCCACCATTCTCTACATTTACAAAATTACAATTGCTTAGATGGACCGCACCATAAGAGTGTGTTCCAGCATGTACTGCACCCATCCTCCACAATTATGTGGGTGCGGACCCACACCACCGCACCACAAATAGTGTGATCCAGCATCTACTGCATTTTTTTCACTACCAAGTTGGAACAGCACTTGTGTGATTAAAATAAAATTAAAATTAAAATTAAAAAAGTGATGCAACGACTAATGACCTACCTACTGTGGCAGTGTTGTACGTGGAAATTCCGGGCTGGCCCACATTCAACGACCCAGTAATTACTGTTTTGCCCATCCCGTCGCCCAAAAACACCACGTTCCGCTTCTCTAAGGGCACCCTCACGATCTCGTCGTACACCCCAGCCTTAATACGAATCACGAACTTCTTCGCTCCCGCGTTATCCGGTGCGGCGTTTACCGCCTCCTGCACCGTCCTGTAGCATTTCTCGCTCTCCTCCTTGCACACCGTCACGTCCGCCTTTAAACCCGGCGGCACTCCGACCCGAACCTCCTGGCCGGACCCTCCACCCTCGACCCGCTCCCAGAACCCGTCGCGCTCGGTCTTGGGAGGGGCCCACGACTTGGTGTCGTTCCCGAAGTTGTCGTACGAGAACATCATGCTGAGGGCGTTGCTGGATTTTCCGATCAGCGAGTCGAGAAACGACATCGTTTGGTTGACCATCTGTGTGTCGTTGGCGTACTTGAGGGCCGACCAGCAGTCGTATTGGTAGAGTAGCGCGGCGCTCATCGAGGCACGTGCGTTTCTAATGCTTCCATGTGACAGGCTGTCGGTGGAGAGCGAAATGCGGTACTCGGAGTTGCCGAGGACGTCGACGCAGTTTTTAGAGGCGGTGGTGCGGTTTTCGTTGCCTGCGGACGAGTCTAGGATAGACTTGACCATCTTCTGCGCTGTGTGCAGGCCATCGATGGACACCTGGACGGCGGACTGGATGGTCTGGATTGGGGTGGTGTTCGGGTCAGTGACAACCCCGGCTAAGGAGGCCTGACACGCGTCGGGAAAGCGCGTGGCTTTGCAGGCTTGCTGGATCTGAGGGATGGGGGAGATGACGCGGCCGCGCGGCGGGTGGTGGTTGCGGGCGGCGGAGGTGAGAGAGAGAAAGATAGTGAGGGAGAGGAGGGCGAGGAAGAGGAAGGAGGCCATGGAAATGAGAAAGAGGAATTTGGGTTTGGGGGATGAAGAAAAACATGGTAGCTTGATGGGCTTTATGGGTTTTCGAAGATGATGGGTGGTCATGGCGTGATTGGCTGCGTTATGAATTTGGGTGCGGAGTCAATGGGTCAATTTTAGGAATTGGAAGTTAGTGGGTTTTGGTACTTGGATTTGGTTTGTTTGATTCTGGTTTAATTTTAGGCAATAGGAATTGAATTCACGAGACAGGTCACGGGCATGGCTTTTGGGGATTTTGGTTGCTCTGTGTGTCACGGATTTACAGAGAGCTAGGACAGGTTTGGGGATTTGGAGATTTCAGTGGAAGAAGGAAGGCCATCTGGCGGATTTGAATTGGGCTCGGGAAAAAGGCGAGCAGTAAACCACTGATCCGCAGCTCAATTATTTCTCTTTTGGTTTTGGAATTTGGATTCTTCGAATCGGTGGATGGTGGAGAGAGTTTTTGGTTTTGTTTTCAGTTTGGTATGTAACTGAAGGAGAAGAAGATAAAATATGTAGAATAACAACTCAATGGACTTTTCTAATTGGTTTACTGTTTTACTTTTTTTAACGGGTCAATGGTATCTTGACGAAACAAGAAGATAACAAACAAAATACTAATTCCCGTGACTCGTTTATGACAAACACATGTACTACTAATTTGACGGTATCTGTTTCATACAACGGCAATAATACTTTTTTGTTACTTCTGCCAATAATGTAATATTATTGGTTAGAATAGAAAAGTAGTATTATCTCCGTTACAAATAAAGTTTTCTACTATTTAATAATATGAACAGAATTTTGCCCAAATAGAAAGAAAATATACATATTAATGAATATTGTAAACATGATCATTTTCCTATTAAGATTTTAAGAAGTATAATATGGTCAATGTAGACAATCTGAGGTTTTGTTGTCAAACGGTAGGGAGATTGCATTAATAAATTATGCAACGATATACATTTCAAAAGTACCATATTTTATTATACTCTTAAAGAAGCATCCAATTCTGATTAGCCTCGATTATCTTCATTTATATATATATATATATATATATATATATATATATATATACAGAAATTCTCTTATGCGGACATCCGGACGTTATTATCGTGCGGACGCAGTGTATTTTGTACTACCCCTCTTTGTTTTCCTGCCTGTTTACAATAGGATCCGCACGATAATAACGTGCGGACATCCGGATAAGAGAATAACTATATATATATATATATATATATATATATATATATATTTGACTTTGCTTCTTCCTTCAATTAATTTCTTTGATTTCTTCATATTCTCCATCGATTGTATTGTTTGACTTTTTTAGTTTCATGCCTTTGAAAAAAAAAAAAAAATCATTACGCCATTATCTTAAAATTAAACTATATTTCACTATAATTATAAAACAAATCAGCGCCTGCAAATTGTTTCCACTCTTTGTGTTGTGACTAAATTTGCACAAAGAATGGAAACAATTTGCAGATCATGCCATGTTTTACTTAGGCCAAATTCTTCATGAAACGTTTTGAACTGCAGAGTATTTCTTTTGTATAAAGAAGAAAGATGATATATAATTCTCATGGCAGCACTTGAAGGAGAGGAGGAGATCGGCGAGACAAAGCAATTAATATAATCGAAATTTCACAGATTAATTAACAAGCCCCTCCTCTGCATGTGATGCAGCACATGTACCCAATACTTATGATAAAAGAGTTTTTTTTTATTTTTATAAAAACAATTAATGAAATATTATATAAGTACATGATCTTCATCAAGGAGAGTGGTAAATTTATAAGGTACAAGTTACAATCCCGGTCAGTCGCTCTCTAGTTTATGCGAGGAGGGCCTTGACGGTTAGGGTTAGGGTTTCTTCAGTTTTCTTTACTCATTTTCTGCGCCGTTTCTCTCAATCTTCTCTGATTGTCTTTTTTGGTTCTTCTTGGTGAATTGGGTATGACGTATTTTTTTGCTCTTTTGTTCTCCATGGGGTGGCTGTGTTGGCTTTCTTTGTGGGTTCCCAAGGAGCCAGTCGCTGGTGAGGGGTCTCCATCTTAACGCTATGGAGATGGCCACCGCCTCTTCTGCTCAAGGGGATGACAAGTATGTGACACTAAGCGGGAATTAGAAGCGTGCGAAAACTAGTGCTAAGCATCTGATTGTTAGTGGCATGGATTTTTCTGGTAAGCATAGTTTTTGTATCGAGGATTTTGTTGACAAGGCGAAGAAGACCAGCCTCGAGGGTTCTCCAAGATCTCCCTAATAATTCTCCTATGGAACGTTCGTGGGCTTGGCAACTGATGAACGTTCCTACTATGAATATCTTTCTTTGGAATTTTCTTCTGGCTAAGAGGCCAATGTTGGTCTCCTTTGCTTGTCAGCTGGAGTTTTGGATCAAGAAAATTGGAGGTGGCGGTTGGTGTTTGGCTGGATCTGTTATGATTCTCACAATACGTTTTTGACTATGTACGAAGAACTATGATGTTTTCTTTAAATCATAGGAGGCTTTCTTTGACAGTATCTGCGTAGTGATGAGATGTGTCTCAATGGTTTTGCGGTTGAGTGATTGGCTGGATCTATTATGATACTCATAGTACGTTTTTTACTATGTACGAAGAACTATGATGCTTTTTCTATATCTTAGGAGGACTTCGTTGACAGTACCTACGTAGTGATGAGATGTTGTTTTCAGGGTTATGTGGTTGGGGTTTAGGTAGGTTTGTTTCGTATAAGTTGTTTGACTCTTCTCTTTAGTCAATAGAATGTGTGGTACTCTTTCCTATCCCAGAATTTTGTTTCTCTGGGAAGGTTTTAACGAGGCCGCCGTTAAATACTAGTTCTTACCATGTAATGTTCCTTTCGGTTTAATGAAATACTATCTTTTCTATAAAAAAAAAAGTGTTACAACCACGGTCAATTTTACAGATCTTCATATCATTTTTCCTATGTTTGCAAATTGGCACAGTCACTCTATAGATTGAAACAAAGCTTCTAATAGTAGATACGAAAATGCATATTATATTTAAATTCAAATTCATCGGAAATTGCACCAATGAATAGATGTAAAGGGAATGGGAATATGCCACCTGCTATGTTGAAATTCCACAACCACCCCAAACCCCCGGGCGGAAATTGCTCCAATGAATAGATGGAAAGGATATGGGAATATGCCATTAAACTTGGGAGCCTGCTATGTTGAAATTCCTCAACCACCACACCCCAACACCAACCCCCCCCTCTTGCGCGCGGGGATGAGGGTTTTTCACACGCACTATCATGGGGATCTCGAAGCTCTGTATTTAGTGACTGTACATTTACCTGCAATTCATAAAATTTGGACCATTTAACTATGCCACATCGGCCACAATAATACCTTACAACAAAAACGATGTTGCCTTTATGATCATCTTCTTCAACTCCTCCTCTCTCAACTCTCTGACGCATGTTCCCTCTGTAAGAGCAAGTCCATCCATGAAGGCTAAGGCAAGGCAAAGGCAAGGCAATGGCTGCCACTATTCATGTGAATAGTGGCAGCCTTGCCTTAGTTGGTTCCACCTTTGGAAGGCTAGGGCAAGGGCAAGAAAAAAAAAAAGATTATGCAACAAAATATAAACAATTTAGAAAGTGAATAAAATTGTTATGTATTTATAGGGAAAACATCCATAATATTTTGGTTTTTTTTTATTAAAAAAAAATTGAATTTTTTTGAATTTTTTTTTGCTCGCTGACGTCAGCGTGATATCAACGCTGACGTCAGCGCCTTCGGGCTTGAGCCCAGGCAAGATTTGCCCGTGGGCTTGCCCAGGCTGGTGGGTCCCATGCCTTGCCCGGGCTTGTTCTCTACCGCTGGAGTCGAATTGGGCTTGCCCGAGCAGCCTTTTGCCCGGTTTTGCACCAACGCTGGACTTGCTCTAATGTCTTCACACTTTATTGATATTTTTCTCATCAATTTAATATGAATGGATTTTGGTTAGTAATTCTTTTTCATTGTGATGTGTGAAAAAACCTCTAATAGACAGAATATACTACATCAATTTCTTGAAAGAAAACCTTAATATGAGAAACTAAAAATCTTATAAGAAAGTTGGGTTTAAAAGTCATGCAAAAAAAGCACAAATGTATTGCAAGTTGCAAATCTACTCTTTTGGATAGCTTTCAATTCCAAATCCACTACTACAATTGACTTTTATTGAAAGCTGTAAACATCAGCTGCAATTGATTAGGAACATATTCCAATTGATTGCTATTCTGATACATAGCGAGGGCGTGGTCGTTTAATTGGAGTTAGACTACCAAGAAGCCAAAAGAGAAAAATAAAGAAGAGAAAAAAGAAAGACCAATTATAAAGAGGGAAGAGAAAGGAGTAGGTGCGACTGCAGACGAAGATGGAGGGATTGTTAGCCGTCTTCATTTTTATTTTTTCCGTTAAAGGGACTGTTAACGTCAGTTTTAAAGAAAATTGCAAACTTACTAAGTGGGTGATTTGACATGTTCTCATGCATTGAATTATTTGGATGGTCCATATTTTATGAAATGCGGGTAAATATACAACAATTTCTAAATGGAGAGGCTCGGGATTCCTACCATAGTGCCATGAGAGTTTAAACATGAAACCACTAGTTTGCAAGTCAATGTCCATTTTCACTGCCCTAAACCCCGTTGACAAAAACCAAAAACTTCTTTAGGATAGACGTGTGAAAAGTTTTTTTGTTTGTAATTAAATCCTTAAGAAGGTTTTTGTTTGGACCATTAATTAGTAGAACGCCTATGATAGACGTGTGATAAGTTTGGACCATGAATTGGTAGAACTTGGTATTAGGAGCTATACCATTCCAGATTGAAATTTTTGGGATGGCGAATGAATTCAATATTATCCTGATACAGATGAAAGAAAAAAACTTTCCCTATCCTATTTGTTACAGGAAAAGGTTTCTAGAACTTTCCCTTTTCTATCTGTTATAGGTCAGACCAAAAAAAAACCTATTCCTACTTGATACAGGGGCCATCAGCCAACTTTCCTTTTTCCTAGTATGAGTATGTTTCCCAATACGAGAAAAAAGAAAAAGAAAATATAATTCGTCTCCTTTTCCTAAAAGGACAAGGTGTTACGAGTAGACTATAAAATCACCCCAAAGTCTCTCAATCTTTGCAACTCAAATCACTCAATCCTTCAACTTCCATAGCCAGAAACGAAAAACTCTCCCAAGTTCTCAACTCAAAGTCTTAGTTAATATTACAAAGACCAAAACAATGGCCTCCGTTGAGATGAAGAAGATAACCCTGAAGACCAAGGATGGTGAGATCTTCGAGGTGGAGGAGGCTGTGGCCATGCAGTCGCAGACCATCAAGCACATGGTGGAGGACAACTGTGCCGACGGCACGATACCTCTGCCGAATGTGACCAGCAACATCCTAGCGAAGGTGATCGAGTACTGCAGGAAGCACAATGAAGAGGCCGCTGATGGCGAGAACAAAGAGGACATTCTGAAGAAGGCCACCGATGGCGACAACAAAGAGGACAGTCTGAAGGACTGGGACGCTAAGTTCATGACGGTGGACCAGGAAACTCTGTATCACCTAATCATGGCTGCAAATTATCTCGACATCAAGAGCCTGCTGGATTTGATCGTCCAAACTGTGGCGGACATGATCAAGGGAAAGATGCCTGAAGAGATCCGTGAGACCTTCAAAATCAAGAATGACTTCACACCTGAGGAAGAACAGAAGATTCGAATGGAGAACCAGTGGGCATTCGAGTGAGAGAGTTAGAGATCCCCTTACATACATGTTATTATTACATAATTTGACATTTTGTCTACTATTTTTCTTCTAGTTATAATTCAACTGTTCTTTTTTAAATAAATTTTTTTGTTAGGTGATTGCTTAGATGTAACCAAGATTTCTGCAAAACCTCTTTTGTCAAATATTTCTATCTAGAGTTATGTCTCCCAGTTTTGTGTGTATGGACGAAGCTTTTTGTTCTCAGATAAATTCTTAACAAATTACAGCTCTTGGAAATTAACTAAACTGGATTCACAGACCAAGTGCAGATTGATTACCTAACTGCTATGATCAATGGTAATGATAACTCATTACCAAACGGCAAAAGTTATCATGATTGCTCCTCTAATTTCTATTGGCAAGAAAAGCATAATCACCAAGATTGACATGCAACCAAAAGATCACAGGCAATAAGATTTATATATATATATATTTTTTTTTTCTATTGGCAATATTTGTCAAATACATATCAATATTAAAAAAAAAATGCAGAAATCAAGAACCTGATCAAAATTCCTGAGTTGTGCAACTCCTACACATCTTTGTACAGCAACTGATATTTGGGTATTCGTTCCGGCGGCAACGGGCAGCTCACGATCAGCTTCCCTTTCATAGCTCCTCTAAAAATAGCCTCGACGACATCAATGAAGTCCTGTTTTTGCTGAAACGCACCGACCCATTTGGTGTGATCCGCTGTTCCCGAGTCCATCTTCATGTGGTGGGCATTGAAGAAGAAAACCGTCGATGGAATCAGAGTGATGTCGAAGTATTTGGCGTAGACTTGAATGTCCTCAGAATCGATATCGACGAGCGCAATTGCTGCGAAATTTGAGACCTCTCGCGCCGTTTTGGCGAGGACGTCGTCGAGGAGGAGGCAGACGGTATCGGAAGCTCGGCCGAAGCGGAGGACGAGGACTTTGTCGATGGTGGATCTGATGAGAGAATCCACCTCTTGCTTCTTCGTCAGCGTCTTCAATAGGTAGCTCATCTTCCTGCCCTAGAGGCACAGATTTAAACGCAGTGAAGCAATTCGATAAGCAAGAGACATCAGGAGAATGGGTGCGGTTTGGGATATGAAGGAGATGAGAGAGAGAAAATTAAGATGTTGGGCCTTTGGGCCTCCTTTGGTATATTTTTATTGATGATTTTTTTTTTTAAAAAAAATGTCATAAAAATTGTCAAATTGGGATTTTGGGCTTTGAAAACATAAAGATTTGGAAAAAAATTTGAAAACATCAGTAAAAAAGAAAGCCAACTACAAACAACCTAAGCTATTAAAAAAAGATATTGTTGTTTCCCTCCCGACACTTACGCCACTTTCGCATCACATGCGCACAAACAAACAATAACATATAAATAACAAAATTTCTTATGCACATTAACAAACAAGAAAATACAAACAAAAATGTTCGGAAAGAGTAAATAACAAAATTCCCTTTTTATGTGAACGTGGGATTTAACTAAAGAAAATTAATGATACATATAGTGCTCGTTTGGTTTTGCTCGTTTGATAAACTGTGAGAAAATCACTTATTCTTAAAAATTGATGTGAGAGAAAGCTATAAGGGAAAATATTTAATGAGGTGCTTTCATTTTCTGATTATGCAGGAATCTGTTTTGAAGAGACGCGGGGTTTAATGATTATGCCGCAATCATTTTCTGATCATGAGGAAATCAATACCAACAACACTTTTAACAAAAAGTTTACTATACGCCAAACTGCTTTCTCTCATAGCTGATTTCTCTCACAACAAATCTGACAGCGATTATCTTCACAGCACAGCAATGCCAAACTAGCCCATAATGTAAGGTATAGGGTTTATGTATTTGTAAATCATCCATAATCAATGTATGAATTTAAATTTATGGTTAATTACAATTTAGTACCCTATAGTTACACCCTTAAGACATGTTAGTCCATATCTTTTCAATTTTAACAATCACATACCCTGATCTTTTAAATTTGTTACAATGTGGTTCCGTCGTTAGGATTTCCGTCAGTTCTCTCTGTTAGTTGCCTACGTGGCACTAAATTTCCCACATTTTATTTTATTTTTTAATTTTAAATTGATTAAAATATTAAAAAACCAAAAAATTAAAAATTAAAAAAAAATCCCGCTCTCTCCTCCAATTCCCCAATTTCTTCCTCCTTCCTCCCGATTTCTTCCCCCTCCCAGATTTCTTTCCTCCCCCAATTTCTTCCCCATCCAAGATTTCTTTCCTCCCTTGATTTCTTCTCCCCCCTCCTTCCTCCCAATTTCTCCCCCATAGTACCACAAGAAACAACACACTGGCAGTATAAGCATCAATAATCTTGCCTCAAAAACCATAGTCTGATAACACCCCTGAAATCAAATCATGCAATTATATGAATAAAATATTAAATTTCTTCCCCCTCCCAGAAATCCTTCCTTCCAATTTCTTCCCCCCAATTCCTCCCGATTTCTTCTCCTCTATGATGGCGTCAGGGAAGTCTAGATCGGAGGTGATGGAGATGAGGGCTGGTTGTTGAACTCGGAGAGGAGCGAGTCGATCCAGGAGGTGAGGTCGGAGGGGTTGTAGAGAAAGGCGTTGGAGGCGAGCTGGGAGAGGTCATTGGGGGAGTTGACTATGACGGTCTCGATGCGCTCGAGGGGTTGAGTGACATGTAGGTTAGAGGAGCGGACCTTGTAGCTGGCATCAGCCATATAGCCTTCGATCTCAGCGGATGGTGGAAGAAGAAATCGGAGAGGGGGGGAGAGAATAGATTTGTGTGGGGGTAAGAAATTTGGGGGGGAGAGAATAGATTTCTATAAAAAAATTCCAAAGATATATTCAGCAAAAAGGATGTTCAAATAGTTAACATCCGAAAAAAAAACCCAAGATTTGAGGTATGGAATTACTTATGCACTTCAACATTACTTAAACAGGAAAAGAATCTCAAGTCTGGAACCTATTTTATTATAAAGTTAGAAATGCCACATGGATCGTTGTTGAGGGGAAAAAAATGTGAATGAAAGATCCCACTGGATTGAATTTAATCCATGAAAGGAAATAGAATATTTCATAAAACTAGGTTAATTGTATGGTCCAAAACGTTTCCTATTGTATCTTAACTGAAAAAAAAAAGTTTAAGTAAGCTTTAATCCAAACCACACAGGTTAGCTACTGGAACAATTTTGTGCTAACCTGGTCTATCAAGAACAATTATCGAAAAACTTTTATAAAACGAAAATTGGAACAGAAAAAGAAAATAAAAGAACACAATATGCACGTTTAAGGAAAAATGCAAATGCATTTAATCAAAGAGAAAGGCCTTAAAATACATCAATAACAAACTTGAGACCATTAGTCTGCAAGTCAAGATCCATTTCCACTTTTCAATAGAGAAAAACAATAATTATTCATAAATTAAGTACAAAGACCGTAAGCCACAAGAGGCCAGTACAAATACCCATAAAAAAGGTTAATACAAAGATGAAAGCATAGTAACCACGAAAATGTTAATATGACTGGCCTGATATTTTTCCAATTTAGGGTATAATATTAAAAAAATAAAAAATGCTTACATTATAGGCCGGCTCGGGTAAGGCATTGCCTCGCCATATGCAGCAGAACCAAACTGAAAATCGCTGATTTGGTTTGGATAGTATTCTCAATAAAACTCATCAATGGAACCCTGTATGTGTGGTCAGTCCACCCCATTTTATCGGGTTGTGTAGACAGAGTGTTGATAAAATAATATCAATGTTCATGAAAATAATATGCCTCATTGAGTGAAATTCACTGCCATTATGGACCCTGATTTTTTTGTATGTTATGATTAATTTTTTTCCAGATATGGTATGATTAATTGAGTATCAAATGAAATAAAATAAATATTTTGACAGTTTGTGTTTCAGATTTGCAATAAAGAAAATTCGAGTGCAATGAGTATAAATCATCCACAATAGTTTACAAAATAACGTTGCACCTAAATGAGATGTTGGGCAGCAAGGCTTATGACTCGACTTGACTCGAGGGAAAACTGAAATCCAGGCCAACCTGATTCAACTAGGACGGGTCACTCGGCGGATTGCCAGGAGAAGAGCTCTCTCCTATTATACAGACATCAATTTTTGTTTTTCTTTCCATTTAATAAAAAAGAAAATAATAAGTCCAAAGTCCAACTTGTCTCTTACAAAGGTTTTGCATCATCTTGGACGTTCTTTAAGGCTTATGAATTTTCTATACAAACACCAAGAATCTGAAACACCAACAGGGAACTCACAAACCATTCATTTGTTTATCTCTAATGTCATTTGCCCCATATGATTCATGAACATGACATTGATTCCGAGTCACCCTGTCTATTTTCTGGGAGTTCAAGTCCTTCTGAAAAGATGAACTTGCCTGTGGCTCCAAAGACGTTCGCTATCTGCAAAATTACAGTTTGACATGCTGCTGTCGTTGGCAGGACAGACGCTGGAAGACACGGTATACATTTGGGAATAAATTCCTTCTTATTGAAAGTTGGAGCATAGAGTGATAGCGCTGCCCGACAAAATAGGAACCTGAAGGAAGAAGACATAATTTATACAGAGATACATGTATCACACACACAAGGGAGAGTAGAATTTGTACAACTTAAGTACTGGAGAGAAACACTAAGATGACAAGGAACCGTTCGCCCAAAAGATAAGACCTCTAGGAAAAAATCAGCAAAGAGATGAAAAGGTTAACCAATTTGAGAGCATTAATACAAAGAGCTGATAAAGGTTTGATTTTCCATGCTCACAGTGACAAAGAACCAAAAGATGTGTTTGTAAGAGCAGTCCATAAAGCTTTATAGTGGTAGGCAAAATTACAACCAAAAAAAAAAAAAGAAAAAAAAAAGAAGAAAGTAAAAAAGAAGAAGAAAACACTAGAGACTCTGCAGGGCTGCACATTATATACTTTTACATAAGAGCAAAGAAGAAACAGAATAATACCGCAAAAGGAGTCGCCTTAGGAATGGGTCACTCAAAATCTGTGCCCAAACAGGATCAATAGTGTCTGATGTCACCAAAGTAGACCCCCAGTCACTAAATGAACTGGAAAGAAGCTTCTCAGCCTTGTTATATGTATCCTGACATTTTCATTCCATAAATTTTTAGGAAACACTAAATAAATGTATTTTTCAAGTATAAAGAGAAAAAAGTGTCAACTTTTACGCACCATGTCAATGTCAGATCCTGAAATACCGAGCAATAAACAGAAAGCCTGCAAAGGAGCTGTGAGGAAAATAGTGAACAGGCTTCCACTTGAATGACGAGAGGAACCAATAGCAGCAATGTGATATGAAGAACTAGAAGATAGGAGCATTGCAGGTGTTTCACCTTTTTGTACTCCATTTACGGCCTGAGCACAGTTTAAACATTAATTATCTTCTCTATAGTTTAGAGTAATAGAGATTTCTACTGATCCTTAAATGAATTTTGAGAAGAGGGAAAAAGGGGGGAAAATGAGCATAGGTCTCACTCATCAAGCTACCAGACCAATAATTCTGCTCAGTGGACACAGAGAGAGAGAGAGAGAGAGAGAGAGAGAGAGAGAGAGAGAGAGAGAGAGAGAGAGGAGGGTTAAGATTATTAAATAGTGACAGGTACATACATCTAGGTGTCATCTGATTCTTTGGGGAGTAGATATAACTGACTATGCAAGTCTAACAGTACCCAATTACTATATACATTAACAGCTTCTTCAGAGAACAATATCACACATTTGTAGAAATTTGAAATCACTACCAAAGACAGTACTCAACCTTCAGTCATTTTGTGAACTTTAAGAAATTAGCCAATTTAGGAATGATCAGTGCATCCAATGAGGCCATATGAAAATTTTAAGAGATGTAACATAAGGGGAGAGTTAGGAACTTGCAGCAGATATTGTAGTGTGATATGAAGAGCTAGAAATATTTATATATTTCTGAAGTACAATTAAATATACTGATTTTTATAACATCTTTCAATACACTTCACCTGAAGCGTTTATATATTTTTGCAGAAAGATGTTTTGGTGGTGTAATACTAAATGCTGCAGAACGAGAGCACTGCAAACTTTAAACATAAACTTATTTGCTTAAAACACTTAGAGCTAATCTACGGACCATAAATCTATTGAGTTGTAACAAGAGATTATCCAGCTACCCTTGATATTTTAAACCTCACAGCATATCTTCAATTTTAAATCCCTAAACTTCTTTACAGGTAAAAAAAATTATTGAGATTCCAGTCCAACCCTCATACACACATCTAGAAATTTCTAACTAAAGGATGTGTAATAACAAAATAGAGTTAATATACTTACCTCAAAAGCTTCACTGTTGTCACAGTCAATGACTAGAAAAAGTGGTCTTCTTGTAAATGGAACCAAGTCACTAGGATAAATGCTATTCATTCCTGAAAAAGGTATTGCGTATAATATCAGAATAGTTGATCCTTAGAAGTTATTCAAAACAAGGAAATCAAACAAGATCCAAGTTTGAGCAAGCCATTCCTATTGTTCAATTCAATATCTTCATAAACAATAACCAGGAAAATCCATTGATGAATTACACATTAGTGAAACATGACATGTGAGAAACAACAAATGTAGCTCTTGAATTTCTATGGGTACATAATTACAAATTCACTACAAAGTAGTAAAATATTTTGCTTCTTATTCAACCAAATCAATCTCTTCTTAAACCCACTCAACCTATCCTACCCCTTCAACCCCCATATATTCAGAAAACATATAACCTTATATATTTTATTATTGCTGCCAGTACTAGAGATCACTTGATTTGAACCAAGGCACCTCCTAATCAAGAGTGCATCATTAGCTTCTCCTTGATGCACGCCTACAACCTCATCTTGCAAGAACTCACACAAAGGGAAGAAAGAACGACAAACTACAAATTCTGACAAAACACTTGGCAGGCATTTCAGATGTTTTGAGTTTTTCTTTCTTTTGCTAGGCCAACTTTTTAGGGACATCGTGCAAATCTAGACCCAAGACGAGCCCTTAGACAACACTTTTAATATACTTATGCATATAACCAAATTTAATCATTTCAATGGATGGTATGTAATTATTTGTTCCTCATCAGTTTCAGTAGATGGTTTGCAATTATTTGGTCCTCATTTATTTGAAAATTACCTCCATTTCCATGGGTACCAAACTGTAAACAACCCGCTTGAAAGCTTGAGCCATCTCCTTTACTTTGTCCGCGAGAAGGGTTTAGTCTATCAGATGGATAAGCCAACGTAGAAGGGGAGTTCACATCTGAGTACATTCCAGCACCTGCTGGGGACATAATATCTATTAAATGAACCATTTTAATTATGAAAAGAAATGTTGATTTACACAACACATAAACAAAACAAAACCCCTGAGCTAAGATACAAAACTAATTTTTCACACCTGAAGCTGACAGATATATCAAGATAACTCCATCAGGGGGAAGCTCCTCACAAATTGTGGCCAAAACCTGCCAGTCATGCAAACAGTATTGAAAAGTTATCACCTATGCAGCTCTTAATTAAAAATAATACATCGTTATTGCAATCTTGCAGAGAGAGGATCATTATTCAGATACAAGGAGAATTAACTATTGCAAAAGGGAAAAAATGATGGTAAGAGTTATATTTGATCCAAACCCATTCCATATGTGTTTACTGAAAACAATGGTGTGCTTACTCAAAGTCACAGTATAAATAAAAATTGTTCATTATTTTACAAATTGATATGTAGTAATTATTAGCTTGATCCTCCAACTATAGATACTATGATGCACAGACATGCCTCCTACCACACCTGATGCCCATCAGACGTGGACAGGCACTCAATAAGCCTCTAACGTACGTCAGATGGAATTGCTTAAGTGTCTGCAAAAAGAAAAAGGATTATGGGCCATGACACAACTGTGACACAATCCAAACACATCTGGGTCCTATACAAGATTTGGCCCATGTACAACAAGAATCATACCTTAAAAAAATTCTTTTACTAGAATGAAGCATGAAACTTCAGTTTCTAGCATAAATCCTACAAAGATGGCCGAAACTAATTGCATAGAGGGGATGAGGGGGCAGATGTAACAGAATCAAGGAGAAACTCTGTTGTCATATACAAGTTTGTTGTGACACAGATGCATAGCAGGATGATAGCTGCTCAAATCAAGAACAAAAGGACATGCTTCTATGTAACTTGCATTAAACTTAAGAGGGATATATTTCAGAAAAAGAAACTCCCACCTCTAGTCTTTGAATTCATTCTAGTAGTTCAAATAAACAGGGTTTTCCATGGTTTTTCCATTTAAGTTGATTCTCATTGTTTTACAAAGGCACTGCTTTTAAGACTTTCGGTAGTCAATGCCATTGAACATAACTAGTATATGGAAGAAAGGTTACAACCTCATCATAGATTTATACTACTGTAATCTCAATACATCCAAAATGTTCTACAAGCTAACAAGTCAAGAGCGACGAGCAATTGATCAGTAAATTAACATTACCCATTATACTCACTGCTAGAAAATGGGTAACAGAAGGACGATATAAGACAGCTTTTCGTGGGTTTGATGGCAGGGTAGGATCAGAAATATCCTGGGAGTAGTTAATGCGGCTGGACGCTGGTGCCCCATTCTGACCATTTTTAGCACCACTTGACTGGTAAAATGAGCCACTAGGTTCCCACTCCAGACACTGAAGCATCCTAAAAGTGTCAAGAGTGAGCTCTGAAAACTTTACCTGATTTGGTTGTAACCATAGAGAAAACAGAAAATGTCACAAAAGTAGTCCAGTTATTATATTCATAAGGAATCAAAAAATATGTAAATGAGAACCTTGACTACTTTGTGGATTGGAAACATCAACAAGTAACTGAGAACCTATTCCAGTTATTTTTGCAGATTGGAAAGCTGTTCATATCTTTTTTGTTGTTTTTTTTTTAAAATTCAAGAAAAACAATTTTCACTAAATTAAAGATGATAGTTACAACACATAAAACAAGAGGTCCCCTTAAAGATCATCCATCTGAACCACATCTAGAAACAGAAAGATCAAAATAGAAAAAGAAGAAAAGAGAACTACATAGTCCACAAGGATTGGCTGTTTTGTTGTTGTTAGCTAGAGCTTTTGTGCACTAGCTGTTTTATATTAAGTGACACAACTTGTCCACAAAGGATTGCAATTTACTTTAACAATTATTGTTTTATTGTCCAAGAGAAAAAGAGTGAAGGAAAAACCTCAATACCTAACCTCATTATGATGGTAGCTGCTCAGTATCGCATCTCGTAGTCTCAAAGACCTCTTTGCAACTGATGTGGAAACATGTGGTAAGGAATCTGGATGACAGTCTAGGACAAGACTATACCTCAAAGGCCTGATATTCATAAAAGCTGTGTCAGCTTTCAAAAATCTAACTATTTCCTGAATCACCAGCTTCCATTCTTTAAAATCAGTTTCCTGGAAACAAGATCATTAAAATGTCACTATAAAACCTATCTGCAAGAACACAAATGCTTAAACTTTTCAACTTCCATTCATGAATTTGAGCGGGGAAAAGTAAGTATAGAGTTGTGCATTACATATTACAAGGAAACAAAACCGTATGACTAAGTCATAGACCGCAGTTAACCCCATAAATATCAAAAAAAGAAATTATGATTTTACAATCAAAGCTACAACATCCATTTGGGAATCCATAAAATCAAACCAAACTGATGTTTTTCCATTATTCTCAATGACTGCAGAGCCTTTTAAAACTATTCCTTTATCCATGATTTTATTATGAATGATTGCCTAGTTAGTTATATATAATCTTATATAAATACTGAGATATATTTATTGCATTCTTATTTCTATTTCCTTTTTTGTATATACTTGTACAGATTTTCGATAATTTCTTGTCTTTTGAAGTTTGAAATTATGTACTGGGGATAAACACACAAAAATCCACACTAAATTTAATTTTTCATTTTAAAAACGAAACAAAAATAGACAGAGCAATTCAATGTTCACGAGTAGTTCAAGAAAAAAACCTTAATAACAAAATACTGAAAAAGCACAAACCTGGAAGGTCCTCTTGCACTCATCAACCAAAACTCTGAGCTGATTAAGCAGCTGCTGCACCATCTCCCGCCGATTCAAAAGCAAGCAGACCATGAGAAACCTAGAAATGAACCTGAGCTGCTTGCTGGCCAAGCCCAGGTCCTGAAACATGCCCTCCTTAAAGTATTCTCTGCTCAGAATCGCCTCATAGAATATGTAAGCCTCGGAGAGGTAGCTGGCCTCGCTGGTCCGCATGTACTGGCCCAAGTACAGCTGAGCGATTCGCGACGCGATCTCGCCGATCTCCGATCGACGAAGACCGGCCTCCACGAGCTTTTGGCGATTTTCTTGCTGGAACTTCCATAGCTGCGTGTACACCTTGAAGACCTTGTAGAAGTAAGCATCGTACTCGTGCCTGACCACAATTTTGAGAAAATAAATAAATTAAAATTAAAATTAAGAAATAAATTTTGAAAATTTAGATTTTGATGCAAGAAATGGATGGGAATTGGAAGAACCTGTTGCGATGGTAATAAGGGAGCTCTCGAATTTTGGAGAATTTTTTGTCGGCTTTGTGGAGAAGAGACCAGTAGAACTCGCTAACTGGGATGTTGGGGGTTGGCTGTGCTTGCATTGTCGTTTTGGGTTGGTGTGGTGTCGTTTTGGTGGGGGTGGTGGTGGACTGGAAGTGTGAGTGAGCTAAGGAAGGAGGAGGAAGAAAAGGAGGAGCGAGGAATTTGTCTCCATTTTCTTTCTCAGTTCAGTAAACTTTGGAAATGGGCTTTCTGTTTGGGCCATGTAAGGGTCGCTAGGTTTTGTTTTGACATTTTTTTTTTTCATTTCTCCATCAACAAAATAAATCTATATATATTTCAATTAATCCCCAAAACATGTTAGATTTTCTTTCCCAGGAAAAAGGGACTCGGCAACGGTTTTTAGGTATTCGGCCAATGGAGTCTAGTCAAATAAAAAACGACCTTGACTTGTGGATCAAGGATCTCTATTTTCTTGTAATTTAAACTATCGTTTGCATTAAAAAATGACATTCGAACTTGGTTTTTTTTTTTTTTTTTTTTTCCAATGTCCTATAACCACAATCTCTCCTCTTTAATGCATAAAAAAGTGTGGCATTAAAGTGTGAAAAAAAATAACAAATATATCTAGTTTTGATTCGGCAACGGTTTTTAGGGATTCGGCCAATGACTAGCCAAATAAAAAAGGGTCTTGACTCGTAGATTAATGATCTCTATCTCATTGTAATTTAAACGATATTAATGGTCTCTATCTCCTTGTAATTTAAAGTATCATTTGCATTAAAAAAGGACATTCGAACTTGATATTTTTTCTAATATTATATAATCACGGTCTCTCCTCTTTAACGCATAGAAAAGTGTGGCATTAAAATGTAAAAAAATAACAAATATATCTAGTTTTGGTAGATACGGTTGAACTTGTGACTTGTGACATCTTCTAATCTTCCGATATTTGAACTTAGGACAACCTTCGTGGGCTGCCTCTCCTCTTTCCCCAATCACTCTTTAATGTTTACTAATATATAGGAAACAATATATTACTCTTCCAATTCCGAGAGATCCAATACTCTCTCTCATTTGAGGGCCTAAAGGAACCATAAGATTATATTGGAAAATTGTTTTCTCATTCATCTGTTTAAATTACAAGTTCAAAGCATTGAGGTTTCGCCCAATAAATTGAAGTTGAAATTTACAAGTCTTAAACTTCAATTTTTTTTTGGGGGGGTCTGAATAAGAACTTTATTAACAAAACGCTAAAGCAGCTCCAACAAAACGCAGCAAACAAGACAGAGACTAAACCAAGCTCCATACAGAGAGCCGAGACAAATAGCCAAAGTCACAAAAGAGCCAAAACTAAAGCAACAATATTTCATGAAAACCTCCCTGAGTGTAGCAGCAACCGAAAAATTTGAGTCGATTGCTGGTTATAGAATTATGCAAAAGGAAATAAAGAAAAATACTTATGCAAAATAAAATCTTACAATATCAAAAGAGTAAAATAACAACGTTTTAAGTATGACCATAAAATTGTTATGAGAGCAGTTCCAGCAGTTCCAACAGAAGGGGTTGGGGGGCTGGGCCAAAAAGCTATTTCCAACAACAAAATGAAGCCCGGGCAGGAGGTGGGACCCAGCGACCTGGGCTGGCCCGAGGGCAAGTCGAGCCCCAGTTCCAAAATGAGGGCGGACTGACGTCAGCGAGCGGAGCTTAAATTTTTTTAGCGTTGGCTCGTGAATGCACGCACCAACGGTAAAAAAATTTGAACTCCGCGCACTGACATCAGCCCTGCACTGCGCCAATGGCTCTGGGCCACGTGTCGTCGTCTGGGCGCTCCGATCGTGATTTTCTCTTCAATCCAAAGACAATCAATATTTTTGCAATAAAAATATGAAAAAAAAATTCCGAATTTTTTTTTAAAAAAACACCAAAAAATATTGGAATTTTTTTTCTATAAATACCTACCAATACTCTTCACTTTCAACACCAAATCCTCATACATTTTCTTCTACTTCTACTATTATTCACTTTTTACTCAACATTTTATTCACTTTCAAATTTTATTTTTCCATATTATCTTTATGGCTTCTTCTATTGATGGTGTTGGGGGCATGGAGCACCATGGAAGATGTATCCGATTATGAGATATGAATAGTATTAACACGTAGGAACCCAAAAATCTTATCCGAAAATATTGTTCAAATTAATTATTTAAGTAAACAAATTTGTGAAAAAAACAAAAAAATGAATAGTATTTTTTTGGCAAGGAAACTAACATTGTTTTGGCAAGGACAGCCACTATTCACGTGAATAGTGACTGCCCTAGTCCCCTTTGCCATGGCAAGGGGCAACTGCTGGAACTGCTCTTAGAGCCCCTCCAGCCATACACCAAAACCGGGCAAAAGGCTGCTCGGGCAAGCCCAATTCAACTCCAGCGGTAGAGAACAAGCCTGGGCAAGGCATGGGACCCACCAGCCTGGGCAAGCCCACGGGCAAATTTTGCCTGGGCTCAAGCCCGAAGGCATGTCAGCGAGCAAAAAAATTCAAAAAAAATTCAAAAAAATCCAAAAAAATTCAATTTTTTTTTTAAATAAAAAAACCAAAATATTATGGATGTTTTCCCTATAAATACATAACAATTTTATTCACTTTCTAAATTGTTTATATTTTGTTGCATAATCTTTTTTTTTTCTTGCCCTTGCCCTAGCCTTTTGGGGTGGAACCAAAAAAGGCAAGGCTGATACTATTCATGTGAATAGTGGCAGCCCTTGCCTTGCCTTAGCCTTCATGGGTGGACTTGCTCTTAGAGGAGTTATTATTTAAAATATCTGAAAACTTGTGTGCTCATCATTATTTGACTATGTTTCGTTTGCATGTCTTTTTGAGAGAAGCTAACTTTATGGCTGATGCTCTAGCTGCCCCAGGACTTCGGATTAATTACCGCCGTGTTCAGGTTTGCTCTTTTTCAACGGATCATGCTCGTGGTTTTCAGTGGATTGACTTAGGTGCTTTTCTCCGTAATTCTTCATTTATTATATGAATGGTGGCCAAGATTAAACGCAGCGACTGGTTGATAGATGCACACTCGTCTTCGTCCGCGGTTTGGTGATGTTAGCATTTGCTGTCCATCTCATAAACATCGTCATAGAACAACAACCTGGAAGCCAGTCTAGTCGCCAAGGAATCCCACTTCCAAACGGCACCGTTTAAGTCTCAAATCATCTTCTTTATCTATAAATATAAAAAAGAATAAAAAAAATTTCAATTTTCAATCTGCCAATGACCCATAAGTCCCGTTTCACACTTGACTATGAGACTCACAAAACTCAGAACCTTCGTCCACAGTGATTAGCTTAAGCTTAATCCAAGCTTTCCATTATTGTTGCCGCGATAATTAATAATGGTACGTGGAAAAAACTTCGACGACTCTAATGGCCATTGACTTGGGAAGAAGAACAAACAAAGCACACACCTTTCAGCTTTCAAACACATCTCTCCCTTTCTACTCTTACTAATACTGTTAGGCAGGCAGAGTATTAGATCTGTGCCCTGCAATCAGTACATAGAATTCAACTGGGTCTTGTAGCTTGCTTCTTTTTATAGCTTCCTCGGGTATTTCTGCCTCTGCAAAACGAACAGGTACACAATTTATTTACGTGTTTTAATCGTAATCTTTGGTTCATTATTGTTCTGGTACACGCCCAGTTTTACTTTTTATGGTAGCTTTCTGTTTGTGGAAAGTCTTTTTCACATTGCTAGGCAGGTAGTGTTGCTGCTGAAGTTATTACTTTAGTTGTTTTGTTGGTGGATTAAATTTTTTGGGGTTTGAGAATTTTGGTTAAAGAGTTGAGATTTAGGTTCGACAGTGATTGTGGCTCACTGGGTTTCAGCCATTTTTCCTTTTTCAGAGGGGACTCTGGTTTTTCAGAATTGTAAAATGTGGATAGAAAACCATCTTTTAATGGAAAAAGCAATTGAAATTAAGACAAAGTTTGGTTTTTAATGGATTATTGATTTGGGTTTGAATGTTATGTTTACTAGTTGAGGCTCCAGTTGATGGTATTTGTAATTCTATATTTGGGTAGTGGGGTTTGCCTATTAAATGCAACAGTGGCCTAATTTTCATTGTTTTGATATTTCTTTACGTCTGATGAATTCTTTATAACTAATTAATTGTAGGGAGCTTCTTGAATCAGAGTAAAATGCAAGATTTAGTTAGTAATAATGGGAACAATCAGTTATCACGCCATCGGAGGTTGTCTTGAAGCGAAGCTTGAACTGCCAATGAGATGTCTTCGAGTAAGAGGGCATCTCAACAGTTGAAGGATGGTAGGATGCAGAATCAAAGCACTGATGTCTTGAACAGGTCATACCCACAACCAACTTATTATAAAGAGTGTTTATTCACCAGTGTTTTGTTTCCAGGTTGATTGATTCAACATTTCCCTCCTACTGACAGTTGATTGATGTAAAAATTTTGTGCACTTGTTAATAAATTTCAAGCAAGCCTAGACCTAGAGTGCAAATGAGGTTGGGTAACCTATGGGGTTTATTTCTCAATGATGCTAACCCTTACAGTTAGAGTTTAGTGCCTCTTAAAATGATGGACATGGAAGTTTGTTTCTGTGTGAGATTGCTTGTGCAAAAAGGTTTTTGTAACTATACATAGTGGGAACCTTTTGAGATTTACCAACTACCAAGTTACCTTAAAATTTCAAAATTTGAGCTTGAGTCGTGGTTCGTATGGGTCATGTTTTGGGAGGAAGTATCTAGATTTGGTTATTGGTTGATGTGATTAATAAGTTTTGTAGACAATGAAGATATTAATAAAGAAGAAGAAGAAAAGATTAAAAAGAATGATGCTTTCTTTTTGTCAGTTGAAAAGGTTGAGAGTAAGAAACCTTGGAGTCACAATAAAGCCTTTCAAAACTTGAAGTCTTATCTGGAAGATGTTTAATGAATCTCATTATAAAACTTTTTTCTGTTGAAAAGCTAAAGAGAATGAGAAGAAAACTAGCAGAGTACTATTTCAAGGAAACTTCAAAATAGAACTCATTTATAACTTAATTGGTGCACCGTGTGCAAAAGCTCATAATTTTCCTTCTTATGAAATTAGATATTCAACCAAAAAATGAAATTTAGATCCATTTATTTTGAAGTTTTCATTTTGGTATTAATCGTTTCCTTCATTGAGCCTCTTTACATGTACTACTGATCCCCATCTATATGTCAATATACAAGTTAAATGGTCTGTTTTATGCTCATGTTCTTAAGTATCTTTGTTTCCCCCTTCCATTTTGTAGGCGTAGCTCTGAAGCACAGCTTGCTCCAAAGAATTTGAAAGATGATAGTGTTGTTCATTTTAAAGATCGAGAATCTATGGTACTGGTACTTCATTAGTTTATACATAAAATGTATGTTAACAAGCAGGAACTTTATTTGATATTTTACACTATGTATGTTAACAAGCAGGAACTTTATTCTCGAGCCAGAGCGCAGGAAGAGGAGATCCAATTTCTCCGTGGGCAAATTACTGTTTCTTGTGTGAAGGTTAGCAATTCTTAACTTCCGATTTGTCACTTGCATTTGCATTATCCTTATAGTTGGTTCAGTTTTGGATATGTAAATGCTTGAGAATTAAGTGGTCTTCATTGTATCAGGAATTGCGCCTGCTAAATGAGAAATATGCATTGGAGAGGAAATTTGCTGACTTACGGATGGTTTGTCCATCGCTTGAGAATCAATATGGTTTTTTCTTGGAATGCACTGATTCCTTTGAAAAAAGAAAAGAAATTGGAAGATGCTAAAGTATGAAATAATATTATGTTGATTGATAGGTGATTGATGAGAAGAAGAATGAAGCCACTACTTCTGCGTTAAATGAATTGGCACGCAGAAAAGGCGATCTTGAGGAAAATCTAAAATTAACTCATGATTTGAAGGTACACTAATATTTAAAGATGGTGCTAGCTTTAGAATATTATGGTAGTTTGTAGCTGGGAGGCCTATTCTTTGTTGTCTGTTGAAAATAATAGCAATAACCTGTTGCCCAAGTATCGTATATTTTATTGATTTGTTGCATTGCATGAAGACAATGGAAAAATGGTTTTATGTAAAAGAATTTATCACAGTTTTCTCTATTTCATGACAATAAACACCTTTTGACTGGTTTTCTCTTAAGAACTCTGTGACATTATGTAATGAAAGTAATTCTTTTAGCTATAGCCTGAAGAAAAGGAAAGCTAGTGATATTAATGGTTTTCCAAAAAATCTAAAATGGTTGATGAGAAATTGAGCTCATTAATAGATCTGTTGTGTTTGTCAGGCAATTCCTCCCCTTTAAAATATGGTTGAAGGTTGAGTTTGAGTTTGAGCTCCAGGATCCAATCTGGTGGTTACTTGGTGTGATTTACCTAGTAAGATAGTGAAAAAATTGGAGAATATTGTGCATAATCTATCTGGTGGCCAAGATTAAGTGCCATTTTAATTTATTGTACATGATCTATCTGTTTGAGGTATAATGTTTTATTGGTTTACAGAATCTACATAGAAAAGCATAAACTCTTGAGCTTTAACCATATGGGCAGGGAAATTTTGTTCTTTACTGAAATTTCTTAGTTGGTTTTGTGTTTGATGCCATGTAAGATTTCACCACGTGTTTATCGGCTCAGAAGAATTGATGTAGCACATAATTAGTTCAGGGTAGAGTTTCCAATGTTTTCAAAAAGAAAAAAAATGTTTCAATATCAGCTGACACTAATTTTCTGCTAGTTGGGAAAAAATTTATTATATTTACACTATTTCTATCCTTTGCAAAGGTTTGCAAGTCATCCTTCTAACAGAAAAAAAAAAAACAGATGTACCTAATGAGCATACATCCCTATTCTAAAATTAATCCATGTTACTATTTTCAATTAGATGATAAGGGTTCTCATAAAAAATTACTCTACCTGATTAAGAATAATTTTTTGGTACTCTACCCTGTGACGCACAGAAACTACACAATACAAATATTGCAGGTATAGAGTATCTGATTTTGATATGGCCCTGATATGCCCTGATTCATATTGAATATGAATTCAGAGAAACTGGTTGACTTTTTACGTTTGACTTTTGGATATGTTATGTATAGGGTGGGATACATGTTGAATACAAATTAGGATAAAAGAGAGTTTGTTTCACAATTTTTTAAAAAAGATTTTTAAAAAGGGATGTGATGGTAACTTAGAAAAGTTTTGAAGTATTTTTAAAATAAGTAGGCCTGAGTAGTATTTCCAAATGCTAAGAGTTAATGCAAAAGGAAAAAAGAAGAATGATGAAATGAAATTAATGGTTATGCATTTTACTTGTTTTTCTTTTATGTTCTATTTCTATCTACTACCTTCTATAATTGAATTATGTTCTTACTTTTTTAGTGTTGTTGATGATTATTGAATATAATTTTATTTTTATTTTGTTGCATGCCCTTTTGTTTTATTGTCCTAGTTTTTGGAGTTCTTCTAACTTTATCACATCGTTTCCCGTATTCTGTTTCCCCACAGCCTAGACCGAACTTTAATATCCAGATAACCATATGATCAAATGCCAAAAGTCCACATTAGTTAGTTTATAGGGTATTCGTACACACTTAATCAGATTTGGATTATGTTTTAGCTTGAGGACATTTGGGAATACTATGATCTTGATATTCAATATGTCCACATATTGAGCTCAATATAAATGCGTTGATGTTTCAATAGAATGGTTAAACCTCTCTTAAATTGATGTATGAATCGGACTTGATAACTTTAGATCTATCGTCTTTTTTTTTTCTTGCACATTATTGTTTTTACTCTTAGGCTTTTTCTGTTATATTGCGGTTATTAATAGTTTATGTAATTGGTAGGCTGCAGATGATGAAAGATATATCTTCATGTCATCTATGCTGGGGCTGTTGGCTGAATATGGTATTTTGCCCCATGCTATTAATGCTTCTGCAATATCCAACAGTCTAAAGGTATCAATCATATAGCACACAGATAACATAAATTACATGTAAAAAGTATCCTGGCTTATGGGTGATGTCATATTCTTTTGTACAAAGTTTCTTTCTGCTCTGGCTTTCATTCAGGCACTACTTTTCTATTTTTGGGGGTTTTATTTTTTTCAAATCGCATTCATTTTCCAATTCCTCGGAAATGAGCTATCTCAGATGATTAAAACGAAAAGAAAAAGCCAGTGACATCCGATTGATGCTGAGTTAAGGTGACATGTTTTGTGCAATGATAATTGTTCAGAATAGTCAAGGATGAGCAGGTGTTATGTTAGATTTATAATGAAAAGGCCAAGCAAAATGAAACTAATTGAGTGCCAACCTCTGACTCTTAGCACAAGAAATTTATTCTCTTTTCTTTTCCTGCATTTTATGGAGAGCAATGTTCTTTGGGTATATGTGGGAAGAAAAAACTGCCCATATTTTATTTGGGTCTATCAAAATTGGCAATCTGTTTTCTGTCTATCAGTCTAGCAAAGAGTTTTCTTAAGTCAGCCTTGATCTTTGTTTTCTTGAACCTGCAGAAACTACATGATCAATTGCAGTGGAAGATTAGAACTTCACATGTAAGCAAGCACTCTTGTTACTTCATGCTGTTGTCAGTGATAATTCTTTGTTTCTATACTGTAGAGTGCATTGCTTTACCCATTATGTATAAAAATTGTTTCTCTCCACCACCCATTCTTTGCTGCTTAGTCTTTTAATCAGTATTATACTTTTTGCTCATACACGTATGTGCTGAAAAATATCTTATCCTTGTATGATAAATAATATAATGCAGGCATATTCTTTCCAGAGTGACCTTTTTGTCTTTCTTTTTATATTTTAAAAGTTTCCAAATATTCTTCTCCCTGCAGACATATTTAAGCAGATAACTTACGAATTGTAGCCGAGACACTGCATATCCCTGTTTTGATTTGTTTTGAAATGCATGATTTTAGTTCGATGAACACCCATAGCTCTAAAAGAGGATAAACATTGGGGCCTGTTTTAGAAAAGTTAAATAATTGGAAATAGGGCTAATTATTAGGCTTTTGGGTGTATTTTTACCTTACTACTAGCTGAAAACACAGCATATGGTGGGTAATAGGCTGACGAATATTAAATATAAGAATTGGTGAAGACTTGAGAGAACACCTACTGTTTTGGGTATCACACCCAAGAAAAAGATGCATCACATTTTGTGCACAGCTTCTGGAATTTTGATATTTCTTCATTAGAAGTAAACATCCATGCTTAGCTTTCGTTAGCTACAAATGCATATTTGGTGGGCTTAGGTTTTAGAAACTTGTATTTTTAAAGGTTTGGGTTGGTGATGGAGAAGCTTAGGGTTTGTAGATGAATTTGAGGTACAAAAATTGATATTTTATGGCATAAAGTTGACATAAACTGAGAAGTAAGCTTACTCTAATATTTTGGGATTTTGAAGGTCTTTTTGAGACTCTGGGGTCGTAAGGGTTTAGTTAGGCAGAAAGCGGCTAGGTTTTTGGATTAAGGGAGGGACACAGAGAGACAAAAAACATGCATGTGGAATTGCTTCATAACTAAAACACACCATTAATTAATCAATGCTCTCTCTTGGATTACAGGATTACTTATGGTCCTCTTTCCTTATATTACGAATAAGATTAGTAACCTAATACCAACTCCTAATAGGACTAGTAAATCAAAGGGTGCATATAAAGGCCGATTAACTACATTGGATTTAGATACTAGGGACCAAAACGTGGCTATAAATAGTTGAAAGAAAACCTAATTATAAGATTTCGATGGCCTCATTAACTATCATGAAGCCTTACTGCTGAAAAAAAAAAATCTTATGAGTGGATGTTAAATCTTCTCTAATCATGCTATCGCTTCTCGATTCCTTTCCTCTTTGAAAATCTTGAGATGATAAATCTGGTAGCTGCTAAAGAATTCATGTGTTGCATAAGGACCCACCTATTCTTAAACTTTGTGCTGACACTGAGAGGCATTTTGAATTGTCCTGACCCATAAAGAATCCACTCATATTTAAGCTTCTTGTCATTTGGATGACACAAGAGAATATGACAAGGCTTAGAGGGAGGATCAAGTTGCACGATATCAGCCAACTCACTAATAGAATAGGTCAATGAAATTAGTGTTGTTAGTGTTGTTCACCAAAGCCACATTGTAAGAATTCAGGTGGGGTTTTGCCTTTGAGGCTTCATTTAAGGTTGAGACTTGAGTGAAACTGAAGCCTGTTGCCTGGTTTACTTGATAACATTATCTCTTTTCTCATTCTCCTCCTTTTTCGAATCATGATATTACTATAAGTTTGTTTTTAAATGCTCATATATGCTACATATAGATTTATATGCATGTTTGTTAATGAATATGGGAGACACAAATATGCATACTTGTGCAGGTGCCCAAACCTTTCAAAGAAAAAAACTAGAAAAGTTTTACTTCTTGCCTTTGAGTGAAGACATTTAATTTAATTTTTATTTTTTTGCTATTCCCTAGTTGTAACGAGCAGAAGCTTCTTTTCTTGAATTAACATTTGTTAGGAATATTATACGACTTTTTTTTATCACAGTTGTAAGTTAAAGACAATTGCAGTAAGGCATCTTCTTTATAGCAGGATAAAATTAGACAATTAACGTCTGGCGTGGAAAATGATGCTGAAAGTGAATCTCATGGTAAAGATAGCCGTGGTCCTGGCATTTTGAATGGCCAATTTCCTCATATCTTGGTATTTAATCTACTCATATATCATGCTTTGTTGGACTATGGACTTAGACGAGTATTGTTTTCTTTCATTGTTCACATCACTGAAAAATCTCTCTCTCTCTCTCTCTCCTGGTCTTTCATCATGCAGGAACAACAAGGCTTTGATCATTATAGTGATCGACAACATCTGGAGCCAACTGACAAATTGCCGAAATATGTGGCTGACATTGCTGACATGAAAATGCTAATTAATAATGAAGTTCCACATGAGTTCACATCCAATACAGAGAGGTTGGCAAAATTCATTTTTGTTCAGGAAAAAGCTTTCTTTTTTCCATCTATTAGTAAGCATGTATATGTTGAAAGAACAAAGCTTTCTATATTATTATCGCGGTAAAATTTTATTTATCTGTGAACAAAAATAGTTAAGGACACCTGTATTTTGCAGAGCCATGTTTGATCATTGAAACAGTTTCTTTATAGTATAGAGGTCTTTTGAAATTTCATATATTGGCCTGTACCTGTGCTTTGGTTATATTATTTGTTGAAGATTGATATTTCATGAGTGGCTCTGCCATGTGAACGAAGTAGTCTATATGGTGCCATTTGAAATCAATCTCAATTATATTTAGATGTCTATATCGATTTCTTTGATGTGATTCATATCAAGTTCTTGAAAGCTACAAGTATCACAAATTGTTCCTTAATATAGACTATTGGTGGTGTTTTTATAGCTTCCTATCACTGATTTGTTAATACATTTGGATTGACTCTTAAACTGAGGGAAGTTGATAGGTGTAACCAAAATGGAAGGGTTTATTCACAATTCAACCATAACATTATAGAATTATTTTCTGTATACCTATATTTTGGTGAGGAGCTTTTTACATGACATCTTTTCCCCTTGCTTATGTTTGACTGTGAATCAAATGACTCATAGGGAGATGGCTGGCTTTACTAATAAAGATGATGCGAATGTGCGAGCTAGGAGAATGACCAATGGCACCTTATTTTCTCCTCACACCACACATGATGAGATTGGTTCCTCTGCTTCTCAAGGTGATTGATGTTTTTATCTTTGAAACAGGGATTTTCTTGCTTGACCTTTTGATATCTAATATGTTTCTTTTGCATTTAGAAGGTCCTACAATAGAGAATTTTCAGATTATTGGTGATGCTGTTCCGGGAGGCAAACTTCTTGGATGTGGATATCCAGTACGTGGAACCTCACTTTGTATGTTTCAGGTGAAATTTCTTGAACATTCTTCATGTGTGAACTTCCATATATGTTATGATATACTTATATCTTATCGTTGTTTGCATATCAGTGGGTTCGTCATCTTCAGGATGGCACTAGAGAGTTTATTGAAGGTAGACAGTTAAATGAATTTTGACTTTCTTGATTTTTCTCTTGTATATTAGATCCTGTTAATCTTTATCTACGAATATATTGTTTTATTAATGTCTTTATGTTTTCTTTTCCTTCAATCAGGAGCCACAAACCCAGAATATATTGTCACAGCTGATGATGTTGATAAAATAATTGCTGTTGACTGCATACCAATGGATGACCAAGGCCGTCAGGTTTCTATTACCTTGTATATGCATGCACTTGTATTGATACTGTCTCTATATTTTTGTGTATGCACGATTGCAAAAATTTGCAACTGTCTGTATGTTTCTTATTTGAGTAGGTGAAATTTCTTTTATTCCTACCATTATGCTTTTAGTCAATGTATAGGAAAAATATGTTGTGTTATTTTCTTTTCGAAAATTTTATTTATAAAAATACCAGTCTTTCTGAATCTTCTTGGGGATAGTATTACAAAGTGCAAGTAATTTTGACTAGATTATCACACCCTTTTTTGGATGGTTGTGCACTTTGATAATCTTTTGTTTGAGACTTTGAAAATATGTTTTCTCATTAGTTCAAAATGATGATGATTTGATCTGCATATCTTTTAAGTTAGTTTTAATATATCAGTTGAAGTTTGGGGAGAATTAGTGAAGGAGAAAATAAAATAATAATGTTCCTGTATGAGGCTCAAAAGAGCTGCTGCCCATAAATTGATGTATGTGTGTGCTGTATCATCCAAGAAATGCAATTTAACTAGCAAAGCATAAAGTCAAAATTGATTGATATTGGATAATCCTCTCTCACCAAAGTTGTCAAGGCACTTTAGTCAGAGGTGGGTGGGTATGAATATCTTTGCCTAGAATGCGTGCTTTCATATGATGCTGCTACGCATTCGAACCACTGCACATAACTAGCTAGACTTTTGAAATCCTGAGTCCATTTGAGGATTTGAGGAATAATTGAACCATGACTTGTGGCAGCTAGCTTTATGTCAGATCATGCTATACATCCATTCCTACCCCTCTGAACTTTTAGCAGGCAAAGAACCAATGTTATAGTACTAAGACTAACCTTTCATTAAAACCTCAGTTCTCTCTCTCTCTCTCTCTCTCTCTCTCTCTCTCTGTAAGCTTATGCTTTGGGATTCATGCTTATGCTTTTGATGTAGCATAGTCATTTTTATTTGAAGATTCTGTTTTTTCTTTGCTTTTGATATAGATCTTTTGCTATACTTATTGTGTACCCGTGCAGCACCCCCCTTAAACGTGCTTTGATAAACTTTATCAGTTATCAAAAATATTATTTATGATAACTGGGTGTAACCTTTTTTAATGATTTATCTTGCTTATTTGCATATGCAAAGTCCACATTTGGTTTCGAGTTGTTTGGTGGGATTACCTGAGGGGATTGTTGATGTTTGTTATTTTGAGTATATTGCATGGCAGATTTTCCCATTAACTTTTGTTATTAGCACCAGTATTCTCTGACAAAAGGAGATTTTGTATGGTTTTCATGGAATTTATTAAATCACCCAGGTCATAAGTAATGCCATTTTATATACTTGTCGTACATACATGAGAATTTTTTTTTCCTAATAAATTTGTTTATCATTATCAGGGGGAACTGGTGAGGCTTTTCGCTAATGATCAGAACAAAATCAGATGTGGTATGTCCATTTATATTATTGATGAGTTCAGCATAAACATGCCTTATATGAATGACTTTTTTATAGTTGTTTTATGTATAATGGATTCCTTGTATATGTCTTTTTTTTTTCTTTCTAAAAGTCTGATAGTAAGTTAATTTCTTGCTTTCCAGTTGTCAGTGTGTTTTTGCATCTAATTGTCAGTGTGTTTTTCCCTCTAATCCCTTTCCGCCAACAACATTAATTATTTAAAAAGACAAAAGGATAGTCGACTGTACTCTTAAATTTTTCTTTCATTGTATTTTCATGAGGTACTTTCTAGACCCGGAGATGCAAATGGAGATTGACGAACATATTTCTAGAGGACAGGCCACTTTTAGTGTTCAGCTACTGGTAAGTTTAATTTTTGCATCTTTCTATTTTCTTGTTGCATATCTAATTCATCAGTCTGTTTAATGTAGATTGATAAACACATCTCCTGACAATAATCTAAAATGCTAGTTTATAGGAAACTTAGTGCTTGGTGAAATTCAAATATAATGATTGAGTTTGTGTATGGACTGGAGTCATTTAGGAGAAAACTCCAATATAGGTACTTTTATTAATAATGTTTTACCAATTGTGCCAATTTTTGTTTAAACACATTGCTAAAATTTCTTTTGCATTTTATTTCATCCTCTTGCTTTTAGTATATTGTATAACTTGTATGAATATGGATGAAACGTGAGCATCTAAATTGAAGTATTTGTTGCATAATTAATAAGAATATAATAAATATTTTAAATTACTATGGAAAGAACAAAAGAAAAGATTAAGTGAAACACCCCATGTGATTTATACATGTATTGTAAGTTTGATGCACGTATAAATTGGCATGATGATCTCAACCTGATTTTATATGAAATGGGTTGAAAATATGGTATAGATGGGCAATTATTTGAATCAATTGAGAACTCAGAAAGCTATTTCCCTGCAACTTTTTTTTTCCCTGGAGGATGGGTACTAAACTCCCCTGCTTAGTTAAAATGCCTGGCTTATAGAGCAAGATTGGGAAATTGTTTTATAATAAATTACTAGCTTATATGCTTATTTTAACAGTGCCTGGCTCCCAGGCTCTTCGTTTTGTTTGTTTGTTTTTGTGGGGTGAGTGTGGTTGACTTTGTATTGTCAAAATGATATAAATTTGTACCTTATTGATCCTTATATTCATAAATTTGTAGCTATATGGTTTTGTCATGCTGCTAAATCTGTTCCTTATATCATATCACATGAAAAACTTTTGCCATATCATCTTGTTAAAAACAGATGGACTCTTCTGAGAATTGGGAGCCAGCAGCTTTAATTCTGAGACGGTCAGGCTATCAGATCAAGATCAATAGTACAGAACCTGTTGTAATTGCAGAGAAATTCTCAAAGGAATTATCAGTATGTTCTTTACTTGGTGATACTTCATTTGAGAAATTAGGTTTTTATGTCATGAGATGTTCTCCAAGTTACTTGTTGAAGTATTGGATGAATTTAAATCATAATGAATAAGTTTTATACAACTGTATCAAGTTGGTCTAGAAAAGGTTATAATAAAAAAATTTGTATCTACAGTTTCACATGATGAAAGTGAATTCCTTGTCAAAATATGCATCCATCATACAGAACTAAAAGCAATCATGCTTTCTTATAAGCCCGACAGTGTTTGACAAAATCTGCAAGAATCCGCACTGTTGAAAGATTCCCTAAAGGCAGAATAGAGTTTGATTCATATAATGAATATTTTTTTACCAGACATTAGTTACAGTTTCTGTCACTAGTCATTTTTAAGTAATCAGAACCTACAATGCAAAACAATATATAATTCAGTGGATTAAGTCAAACTCAAGACAATATATAAAATGTATTGTATTATATTTTCTAAACATAACAATCCATATAAACTTCCATAATATGTTGGTTGCAGATCAAAGTTCCTTGTGGCTTATCAACACAATTTGTGTTGACATGTTCTGATGGATCTTCTCATCCTTGTAGCACGAACAATGTTCGGTAATACATTAATTTTGATTTTATGTTTCATTTTTGTTTTGGTCAATAACTTTTGTTGTATACTTGTATATTTAAACTAAAGCATTCTTGATATTGTAGTGCTGCATTGGATCATTTTCTGGAGATTTTATGGTTTATCAGACTTGTATTTTATGTCCATTTTCTGATATGAGAATAGTACAAAAAAGTTGCTGTTGCCATTAGGATCTATACGAGAATCACATATAAGGTTACTCAGTGGATAATATGTTAGAATTGTGATGATTAAGCCTATAACTGAGGAAATCAGCTGGAGCTAATCTTGGAGGAGATAGTGGCTGTAATCAAGTGAATCACACTAAAAATTCTTGTTTTTGTCAACAATATCCCATCTGATATGATATATTCAATTTCTTTTGCAGGATGCGCGATACTCTTGTGTTGACCATGAGAATACTCCAAGGCAAGGTATTTCTTTACTTCAGATTGTGCCCCAACTTCTGCATGTATAGTTCTTTCATGTGTTTTCATGCAAGATCTGGGACATAAGTTTTATGGTTAACAAAAGAATGGGGGATATTTTTTACTCCTCGTCATCAATTCTTTAATATGATTCCTTTTTAAGCAGTACAAATTCAATTGACCCTTTTTAAGCCTCAAGTACAAACAGATGCTTTGAAACATATTTGGTCTGACTCTGATGTTAGTTTAACTATAACAGAATATGTGGATTACAGTAAAACTCAGGAGGCGAAGCATGGAAGTATTTTTTGTTTTGTTTTTGTTTTTGTTAAAGAAGCATGGAAATGTTTTGAAACAAACAATCATTTTCTGATATTTAGTAGTCTATCTAGATTATCCTCTAACAGTGGAGCAAAGAGGGGCTTCCATATCATATTCTTTAGAACTTTGAGAAATGAATGTAAGAGGAAATGTAAAGGGCATATCTATAATGCACACACAACACAACCGCACAGAACACATGGTCGTGCAGTGTAAGAAGTTATATTTCTAGACTGCTAGTTGAGATTCTTGATTAGATGGCATCACTTCTAGATGTGTACTGACCTAGTGGTGCCTATTTGATCAAAAATTGTGATTGCTAGCCCCGCAAAGGGCCAATCTGTAGGGTTAGGTCCGGGGGAGACACATCTTTGACGCACATATTTTCATTAGTTTCTTGGTGATGCACACTATTAGTAAGTAATTCCTAATCTTCAAACTTGGAAATTTATTTTTCTTTTGTTTTGTGTTTTCTGGTGCAGGCACTGGATGACAGAAGGAAGGGAAGAGCATAGTCATAATTTGAGCATAATGTTTATAGCCATCATTCCTTCATAGTAAAAAGCGATAAATAATTAATTAAACAGAGATCTAAATACCAGCATGGGTAAGCTAAAGATAAAAAAGCTTTTGTAGTTTCTTCTATTGTATTATTCATAGTCAATGCTTATCTCTGAACCACAAATCACACAGGCACTGTATAGACTAGCATGCATAAAATAGATGTATTTTTCTTGTATTATTTCCTTATCGATTAATTAAGGCTAAATACTCTTTACATAGACTGAGCTGTATGTAGAAACCGAAAATGATGTTACAACTATCAATTAATTAAGGCTAAAAAACACTCTTTTCTTTTAGTGAAGTATTAGTTAGTTTAAGTTGTAATTCTTACTCATCAAAAGAATTATTTATACTAACACACCCTAAGTTTTCATGTGTTTTCACAAAACCCCTTTTTGTTGATTGTTTGTCCAAAATTAACCTCAATGAAGTATATGTAATGTAATCTCAAAGGCAAACTTTGTCATTTGGAGAATTTGTATAAAATCATCAATTTTTGGATGAAAAATCAATGAAAATGAGTTTTGTAAAAATAATTTACAACCTAAAGGGGTTTTCGTGTAATTTCTAAAACTTGAAGGACTTTTGTGAAAAAGTAGAAAAACTCAAGGAGTGTTAGTGTAAATAACTCTTCATCAAAATAGTCTGTCATATTATGGAATTCTTACTATTTCAAATATGTCGTGCAACCTGATATATATATACTTTTCTTTCTGTCTCTCTCCTCACGTGATAAAAGATATATTATGCACAGATAGATAAAATGTATACACCCTATTTTGCTTTGTAATAGTATAGGAGGATCTAAAGTAGGATTAGTTGTCGAGAGCAGGTACCACAGTGGTGGCCTCCCCCTTCCCCCTGCTTGACAACCCAGGTTCAAAACCCCAAGGGGTTTCTTTCCTCCCAATGTAACCAAAAAAAAAAAAAAAAGTAGGATTAGTTGGTAACATGGATAATAAAAACATATAGTGCACCGTACAATAATGTTCATAAAAAAATTTGTTTTTCTTTCTCTGCATATTTTTTAGTTCTGTGGAAAAGCAATCATATATTTTAACGTACATTGAGGACTAATACAGATTTCATATACTCTAATTGAAAATAAAATGTAATAGTTAAAATCTAAAACCCAAAAATAAAATAAAAAACATTTTCAGTTAAGACTTATAATATTCACATCTCAGTTTACAATTTTAATGTGTACCTAAAATGTGTCTCGCGAATGAACATTGACTTGATCCTTTAAGAACGTGTCATTATTAGGTCAATCCGTTATTAATTTGACTTCATAAGATGAATCTGAACGCTTCGCACAATCATAATTTTATCAGTTTGTAGATGCATATTCTTTTCAAATTTTGTTAAATTTATAAACTCGTGGTTTCCATATAAAATTTTAGTACATGTTTCATTGTAATTTTAAATTTGAGATTTCAGTTCAGTGGCTGGGAATACTCTCTTTTCCTTGGAGCCAAATGATCAAGTTTGAAGCCTATAATTATTTTTTTGGCCGGAAAAGATTTCAAGCCTATTTAGACGGCACAAAATTGGAAGGGTACTATTGGGTGATGTTGTATTCATTAATTTTTTTAATGCTACCTTGGAATTGCAGAAGGGTCAAAATTTCCATAAGCATACAAGGATTTCTGTTTCTGTTAAATATCACGAGGTGTCCCCATATTTGAAAAGTAGGATTAATCATCGCTCTGAATTCGGCTTACTCCTGACCATAAAGTGCTTTCAACGGATTTCGAACCTATGCCATTAAGGCACTAGGTAAGTTGCCATCTGGAGGTGGCAGTTTGCCAATCGCACCAAACTCTGCATACAAGTCTTTTTATTTTACATCACAAATTACTTTTTTTTCTTTTTCTATTTTTTCTATATATATATGTTTTTGGGGGAAAAAGTTTTTATTTTTTATTTTTTTGTTCAAAACATCCTAAGTTCACCTAAGCCAACAAATAAGATCTCAGTAATTGCATAGAACTCACATGGCTGCACGTGTTTAGCTCACATCTCAATCACATTTCTGTAAAGTAAAGAAAAATTATTCTTGGGTTTAAATATTTAAATATTTTATTATGATTAATATTTATTTATTACTAAACTAACTTTTGTAGTAATTTTACATAGGATTGTATTGTATGTAACGCCGGCCTCCTTAGGCCTGCGCCTACGTAGAATAAAACATCTCACACTCATTTGAGAGAACCGCAATTCAAATAACTTTATTTTAAGGAGATAAATCCTTCCAAAGTAGGAATCTCAACACCTATTAAGGGTTTTTTTGTTCAACAACATCGCAAGTATGAAAGATACATTGAGGAAATGTTGTTTGTATTGTAACGTGATGGTTGTTTTTAATACACGTATTATAATATAAATGAATGATAGATTTATACAATAAGGGTATAATATTAATAAACATAATGGAGTTCTAACACGGTTGATATATGGACCACGTAACGATATAATGTTTAACCTAAAACTTACTCCATTGATGCATCAATGTACTAACTTTAGTAAATTCTTCTTTGTTTCTGTGGGTGAACTATTGTCAAACAAGTTTTCGAACGAGTGGAGATATAAAATGTTCCTAGATAAAATGGTGATTGAGAACCATTACCAAAACTTAATACATGTTTATAATGAACTATCAAGAAATAAAATACAAGATCATGGCGACTTTCACTAAGTTGTCATGGTAATTAACTAGACATAAAATATCGGTTAATACTAAAATGTTTGTACATATTAAATTAAGTAAAAATGATTACTCCTTTTTTAAGATGGCAAGGAAGCTGAGGTTGAGTTAGTTGGAAGTGTGGTGTGCTTGCATAGAAAATGCAAGGAGTCCACTCTCTCACCTATATTCACCGACTAGAGACTTGGATGATTTCTTAAGCTTTAGATTAGTCACTCGGATCACAAACTCAACTACCAATCATCTACTTACAAATAGACTAGAAAAGAAACCATCACCTCCTATAAATAATGCCAAAGAAAAAGAAAAAGAAAAAGAAAAAGAAAGAGAGAGAGAGAGAGAGAGAGAGAGAGAGAGAGAGAGAGAGAGAGAGAGAGAGAGAGAGAGAGAAAACAAATAAAAGAGAAAGTAGAATATAAGGGAGACACATCAATAATCCATCTCCTCTACTACTTTGCTTCACTTTCCATCTAAGCCCCTCATTTTGCTCTACTTTTTCTTTAACACTTGCCTACCTCTCTCTCTCTCTCTCTCTCTCTCTCTCTCTCTCTCTCTCCCTCCTTCTTTGGCATATATCAAGCAAAGCAAAAGTGATCAAATTAAGAAAAGAGGCCAAGATCTGGTAGGGTGTGCCATTGAGGTTTTTGGTCATATGGGCTCTTCAGGGAACCAAAATCCTTGGGCACCATATGATACTTACAAAGATTGTTCTCAAGGAATTTGCAGTATCTACTGTCCACAATGGTGCTACATCCTTGGCCCTCCTCCTCCTCCTTTTTATTTTGCAGAAGCTGATGACAGCAAAGACTCTGCTACAGATTTCTCTCCTCTCATTATAGCAGTCATTGGCATCTTTGCAAGTGCTTTCATTTTAGTCACTTACTACACCATCATATCGAAATATTGCCGGCGAAGAGACAACGATGGCGGTCGAGACATAGACATGGAGAATTCGAATCCAAACCAAGTTAGTGAATCATGGCAAGGCTCAACAACTGGCCTTGATGAGTCCCTGATCAAGTCAATCAAAGTTCACAAGTATAAGAGAGGTGACAGCCTTGTAGAAGGCACAGACTGCTCTGTTTGCCTAAGTGAGTTTGAAGAAAATGAGAGCCTGAGGTTATTGCCAAAGTGCAGCCATGCTTTCCATGTTCCTTGCATTGATACTTGGCTCAAATCTCACTCTAGTTGCCCGCTGTGCCGGTCGAATATTGCTGCTCCTGCCATATCTTTGGTGCCCCATCATCATCAACAAGTGCTGTCTCCAGTTCAAGAGAATCCACAGCAGGATCAAAATGTGACTGCTTCAGAATACCAGCACAGAAGCCATGCAAGTGTTTTGGTTGTCCAAGATTTGGAAGAGGTTGTAAGTCTTGCAAATGATCATGTTGTTCCAAAGACCGCAACTCAAGATATTGTTAGAGAAAGGGCTCACTTGGAGAATACAGTGAACAGTTGTGAGATTGGACAAGATGGGATCCAGCAATTGAGGAGATCAGCTTCTTTGAATTGTGTTTCCATTTCTGATGTGTTGCATTTACATGACAGTGAAGATGATGAGGACTTGGAGAACCAGATGGAAAATGTCCAATTTTCCATGGGAATTGGATCCTCAAATAGAGTAGCTGAGGAACAGAATTCCAAATCTGACAACCATAGAAGTGGAGTTTTCAGCTTGGTGAAGAGATCAACTTCAACAGGGAGATTTGTGTTCACAAGGTATGGAAAGGAAAAGAATTCTATAACTCCTAATTAAAACCATTTGTTTCCCCTTTCCAAACTTAATCTGTAAAACCACAATTTCTTCTTCTTTTGTCTTTGTACCATATTTTTATACACAAAAAGAGAGACCCTGCAAACAAATATGAGATTAATTGACTTTCAAATCCTATATGGTTATGTACATAAGCGCTTGGTCTAGTGCTATTTAGTCTCTAATTTGTTTGTTTGAGGAGGTCTTGAGTTCAAATCTCATGAACCGACGTGGTTGAATAAAATTATTCATCAACTCCTTATGTGGTTATTTTACTTGAAAAAGTATAAAGAAAGCTTTAATGAAAAAAATTACCAGAATTGCTAGTCTCCACCCCAATTATAATTTGCTTTGCATCTCCTAAAAATAATGTGCTTCCCTCTGCACAATTAGTACTTAATAGTGAAAAACTGAGAATATTAGAGGAAGGTACAACACAAGTGCTTGTGGGAATAAGAATTGTTCCCATATGATTAATTGCCTTTGTTTAGGAATCTTTTTTATTCTGTGCTAGCTACACACTGTTAGAAAAGTCCAAAAAGTGGAAAATTCTGGGAAATTATTCTAAATTGGTACTATATTATTAGGCCAGCTCAATATATTTGGGTTCAAAACTGGTGGGGCTTAATATTTATAATTTTTATTGCTCCAATGCGCATCATTAATAGTCAACGGGGTCTAACTCAATGGAAAATAATATTGACTTGTAGACTTATGGTCTCAAGTTCGAACTCCCTTAACACTTTGATAGTATGTGTGAAAATCGCCCTCCTCTCCCTTCCTAATTTTGTTAAAACAAAAAATGAGCACATGATTAATATGGGCTTGAGTTTGGGGTAAATGTTAAGTTTAAGTTTTGAGTTTCTAATGCATGACTCTAACTTATAATTTGACCCAAAATTTGAGATGAGATTTGTGTCTTAGGTGATCTAGAAAGTGATTTGGAGGGTGACATTTGGGGCAAGTGCTAGAGATATAACCCAAAACCTAAGCTCCTTAGAACTGAAGGCTTGGTGGGTGACCTTAAATTGGCCCACCAATTTGGGAGGTAGTGGAGCTTAAATTTCCAACCAATTTTGACAATAACAGATCAAGTCACATTCAAAGAGTAAGTGGTGCCTTAAGCAATGCGTGAAGCTTTGAGTAGGAGCACGGTTGTGAAATTGTGAATCACGCCAACAACCACACAATCGTATTCATCACTGTTTTTTTGTTTTTGGTTCATTTCTATTTTGATAAGATTCAGCAATGGGTTAAATTGAAACCATAGAATTAAAGTTGAAGGAATGAAGCATCTAGATTCTAAATATTATATTAAAGTGTGAAAGAATACAAAATGGAAATACATTGGGAACAAAATGATACATAAGACTCTGAACAACTGATATCGATAAGGCATTTGTACTTGCTCTTTTTTAAATAATTTATCGATTTTTTTATATATATAAATAAAATAGAAACTTCATTAGATAAACTTTAACGGTACAATCAAATACATCAACAAGACATTTAAAATATTAATTTCAAGAGTGTAACAAACTAACATGCTAAAAGCAAAACTAACGCGGACAAAAGCATCACTAAAACTATTAGCCCAAATCACCACAATTTATCAATCTCCTTAAATATCTATATGCATGAACAAACAAGTAGATTTTTTATATAATTCAATTAAAAATAAGAGGAATGCTATTCACAATCGCTCTAAAGCGATTCTCACGACACTTGCTAGACACGTGTACACGTGTTCCCAATGTATTCTCCTTTTTATTTTTTTATTCTTCTCTCTTTCTTTCTCTCGGTTGCCTCGCGCTCTCTCTTATCTCTCTTCTTCTTCTCTCCGTCTCCCTCCCTCTCTTTCTTTTTTTAATTTTCTTTCTCTTTCTTCTTCTACTTTTGTCTCTCTTTTATTCTTCTTCTTCTTCTTCTTAGTCTCCGTATCTCTCTCTGTGTAAATTTGGTTAAATGCCAGATGCCAAATACTGGAGGCAGAGATTTGAGAGGGAGGGATTATAGAAACCCCCAAAATTTCATAACCCAGAAAGGTTCACAACCCCCAATTTTTTTTCCGATAGTGCGAATATGGCCAAAGAAGAAAACTGGCGGAGAGAAAGTAGGAAAAAAAAAAAAAAAAAAAAGAGGAGAGAGAATAAGGGGGAATTCGGAAGAAAAAGAGAACAGAGAGATAAGAGATAAGGAAATAAAGAGGAAGATTTGTGTTTAGTTGTTCTCTGGGCTTAAGCCCCTTTGTTAAGAAGGAGAAGAAGCAAGAGGAGGAGAGAAGAGAGGGAGAGAGATACAGATAGAAGTAGAAGAAGAAAGAGAAAGAAAATTAAAAAAAGAAAGAGAGGGAGGGAGACGGAGAGAAGAAGAAGAGAGATAAGAGAGAGCGCGAGGCAACCGAGAGAAATAAAGAGAGAAGAATAAAAAAATAAAAAGGAGAATACATTGGGAACGCGTGTACACGTGTCTAGCAAGTGTCGTGAGAATCGCTTTAGAGCGATTGTGAATAGCATTCCTCTAAAAATAATGTAGGAACATCTTTGCATAAACCTTACTATAAATATATATATATTTTTTAAATTTTGTATTTGCTTTAAGCTTCATGAAATTAGAAGCCGGACGATGGGACATGGGCCCGCATTTTTCAGCCCTATATATATATTTGCCTAGTTGTTTATGTTTTTTAGATTTTATGCATTGCAATAACCTTTTTGGAGACTGTTCTTCAAGTTTGTATCTTATATTTTATTCTGTTTATCAATGAATCTTACTGTTTCAACCAAAAAGAAGAAAAAAATCATTGACCAGTGAAGTAATGTAGATTTTTTTTTTTGGTTGGAAGTGAAGTAATGTAGATTAAAGATCACATGTAAACAACCTCGGCCGCTGCTCTAGATATATTGGTATATGGTCATTAATTATTTTTCACATGCATGTGAGAGGCGTTATGTATTCATAATCATAACTTTACAAGGATACTCCAATTACTTCGACTGTTGAGTGTTTTTCTTTTCCTCCTTTTGCACTACTTACTTGGGAAGCCATTTTTCTTCTGAATACAAATTGACCCCAAAATTTGTTAATGTTCAGAAAATCAGGAGGTCAGCAAGTTTATAACTTCTAATAGTAGTAGAGTAGTAATCTTAGAGGATGTGTGCGAGGAGAAATTATAGAATGGTACGGTATCACCATGTCAACTGGTGATACTTCCATTCAAAATTCGCCACATGTATTATTTTTCGACAACTAAATTCAACACTCATATTTACTTTAAAAATAAAATTAAAATGATTTTAAAAAAACTTTAGAAATAAAAAAACCCAAAAACCACCCGCTTCATCGACAGTGATCCCCCACCACTGTCTTCCATGACTACTGCCTCATTCTCTGTGTGAATTTGATGACACCCCAACACATGGATGATTCCACTTTCACAATCATTAGAAAAAAAAATTGATTCGGCTATTGATACATGGAAAGCTATGCAACCAAGATTGGATTCCTATTCACCTACTATAAAATTTGCTTTTCTTGTCAATAATCTCAATGGCCATATACCTTGTAGGACTTTGGAAGCTTATCAAATTCCTCAAAAACTTTTAGACTTCTTGACCTTTGCGTATGAAATTAAATAATTTCTCAAAGACCATAAACCCACCCCCAACAAATCTTCAATCTAAATTCCTTGAACCCTAAAGCCATCATAGAGAGAATTCCATGAACCCTAAATCCATAATAGAGAGGAGGGATGGTGAGGTAGAAAGGGAGAGAGATTGGAAAAATGAAAGAACAACGGGAGCCATGGCAAAAAGTGGGCAGGTGGAGGTTTGGTGCGAGCTCAGGGAAGTGGTTGTTGGGGATTTTTATTATTAATGAGTTTTTTTTATTTTAGTTTTATTTTTATGGTTTTAAATTATAAAATTAGATTTTTAAACCAAGTTGTATAAATAGTTAATTTTTCTTTAAAAAAATAGTACACATGGCGCATTTTGAATGGAAGTATCACCAAATGACGTGGTGATACCGTATCATTCTATAATTTCTCGTGTGGGAAACCGGGACACAAATTTTTATACTAAAAATACCGTATATGCCATAAACAAATGTAATACTAAAAATCATCATCAACATGAAATTCCAAAATTACTTACAAATGAAACAAATAGACAAACCAATTCAATTATTTCATATATGGCAAGTTAAAAAAGAAAGTGGCAATTTATGTGCAACCTAATGATCTGCTGGAGACACCCATTGTAAAAATTGAATTTTGAAGGCGCTCACTAACTAATGGATAATTCAGCAAGTTGAGAATTGGGGTTACTCCTAATCCACCAAGTTTATTAGAGCATTCACAATGAGCTCCCTAAACCACCTCCTTAGACAAATTTTAGGGAGGATTTGGAAAAATACAACTCCAATCATGCTCCCTATCCACCTTCTAAATTCATAATTCGCCTAAGTAACATAAAAAAATCCATAATTTGGACAATCAAAGAAACGCAATCACCATATACATTCCTATTCTTTTTTTCTTTTGTTACTATACAATTTCTATCCTAATTTAAAAGGAAAAACAATTCGAAACTAGAGACCTTATGTTCTCTTGAACCTTTTTAATTCGAACTCAAGAGCCTAGCCCTTTTTCGACAAACAATTATGTTCATGAAACCGACTTAATAGGCCCGGCATAGCCAATATTATAGCCCAAAATAGACCTCAGAAGCCCATAACCCTAAATAGGGTTTCAGAGGAACCACTATAAATAGTTATCCGTAGCTTCTCCATCTTTCACAGACTTCACTCTCCGCAGAGAGTAGACCTCCCTAGGCTGCGGCACTGTTGCGAAGGCATCATATTATGAGTAACAGTTCTTATGCTCCACGGGTAAATCCATCAACCTCTTTTTTACTCTTTTAATCTTTGAGATCACGATCTTTGAGTGGTTGGAGGTACCAGTAGCAGTAGCATATATGATCTAATGGGTTACGCTCTTTTCTTGAGTTTGAAGAAGACTTGGTTCAGATCAGGATCAATTACTGGTCCTTGTACGGTTCGACCGTGATTTCTTTGTATAAACAAATGAGTTAATTGTTATTGTCATTTGAACGAGGGTGGACTTGGGTTTCATTAAGTATCCATCCTTGCTCGAATTACATAAATTGAAAATTTTCTATATGTGTTAATTAGAATATCACTCTTTGAAGTGACGTTGAATCTTGGATCTTGTATTTGGAAATTGAAGATTTTGGCCAGCTTAATAAAAATCTATCTTCAAATGGATGTTGAGTAGAATATGTGTTGGTCATAGTGATTCATGCAAGTGGTCTAGAAAGAAGCATTTTCTGTTCGTATGTATACAAGGTTTGATTGACTTGTATTTAGATGGTATAATGTTTGTACCAAATTGTATTTAGATGAAATCTGAAATTTACTTTTGACACCAAAATAATAAAAGATGTACACCGAATTGTTAGCTTGTATCTTGCTTTAGATTATGTGCTTGCAAATCTATATACATCTAAGATGCTTGATAACCCATGTCTTGATGATGATATGGCTCTGTATCTTGATGTTTTCATCTAGATAAAGTAATTTCTGCGCACTTTATTCAATAAAACGCAATTCTCTTTTCTCACCTAAGTCTTAGTTTTAGTAGGAACTCTTTTGTTGAACATTTGTTTTTCAGACTTGAGAAAATCTTAATCGTGGAGAATTAGTTTAACTTCAGTGTGTGTTCTGAATTTTAATGTTCAAAGACTTTGTAACTAACTGAAAGATGTTTCTCAACTGAGTTCTATACTTTGCCCTTAAGTCATTTTCACCCAACTTGTTCCATAACTCAACTTTGCATGTTCAATTTTACCCTTGAGAAATCCTATGCTAACTGAAAGATGTTAGCAAGTTGATTAGAATTTTCGTCCAAAGTTATAACGTGGCACTTTAGAAATCCTTTGTTTTCCTACGTGGATGCCACTTGTACAAAAGAAAAACCATAACATTTTATGTTTAAACAAAATTTGAACTAATGTGAGAGAAAAATAATACTCAGGCTCCTTCCCCATCCCCAGCCACTCTCCCACATCCCTTCCACACCCGGAAGCTCACCGCGATCACCTCCTGTAACAACAGCGCCAAGATCTTGAGTTGCACCGCGATCACCTCCTGTAACAACAGCGCCAAGATCTTGAGTTGCGAAGTCGTAAATGCGAACAACATTGCAGTGTACATGTGGGACAAAACATGGTGAATTGGGTGACCAAACAAGTAAATTGGAATATCGTACATTAAGTCTCATGGATTTGCAATTTCCTAATGCAAATACACTTAGTTTAATTAAGGCGGGTTGGCTTGAGGAGGTGCCTCCATGTCTAAACCGTTAGATTAGTGACGTGATGGATGTACTTCATTGCTGTTTTTGATTAAGCTCCTCTTCTGAATGATAAGTATAAAAAAAACTTAAGATCGATTTGATAATCATTTCATTTTTAGACTTCAATTTACAGTTTTTTGTTAGAGATAGGGGGAAACACAAAATGAGGGATGAAAGAATAGTGGAGGAAGGGTGATAGGATGGAGGCTAGAGATATGAAACAAAAACTTCCTACTTGAAATTGTTTTTAGTTTTCATTTTGTATATAATTAATAATTCTGTTGTGGAAACAATTGGAACTAACCAAAAATGTGCCAACTAGGACATCGGCCTCCAAGATTGGTGGATTGTGACTACCAAGAATGGTGTCACAGTCCCACATCGCTTGGTGTACACTTCTTCCACATCTTTCATCTTTCTTCCACCATTTTTAAAGGTAATTACAAAAAATCCTTGGGCACCATATGACACTTACAAAGATTGTTCTCAAGGAATTTGCAGCATCTACTGTCCACAATGGTGCTACATCCTTGGCCCTCCTCCTCCTTTTTATTTTGCAAAAGCTGATGACAGCAAAGACTCTGCTACAGATTTCTCTCCTCTCATTATAGCAGTCATTGGCATCTTTGCAATTGCTTTCATTTTAGTCACTTACTACACCATCATATCGAAATATTGCCGGCGAAGAGACAACGATGGCAGTCGAGACATAGACATGGAGAATTCGAATCCAAACCAAGGTAGTGAATCATGGCAAGGCTCAACAACTGGCCTTGATGAGTCCCTGATCAAGTCAATCAAAGTTCACAAGTATAAGAGAGGTGACAGCCTTGTAGAAGGCACAGACTGCTCTGTTTGCCTAAGTGAGTTTGAAGAAAATGAGAGCCTGAGGTTATTGCCAAAGTGCAGCCATGCTTTCCATGTTCCTTGCATTGATACTTGGCTCAAATCTCACTCTAGTTGCCCGCTGTGCCGGTCGAATATTGCTGCTCCTGCCATATCTTTGGTGCCCCATCATCATCAACAAGTGCTGTCTCCAGTTCAAGAGAATCCACAGCAGGATCAAAATGTGACTGCTTCAGAATACCAGCACAGAAGCCATGCAAGTGTTTTGGTTGTCCAAGATTTGGAAGAGGTTGTAAGTCTTGCAAATGATCATGTTGTTCCAAAGACCACAACTCAAGATATTGTTAGAGAAAGGGCTCACTTGGAGAATACAGTGAACAGTTGTGAGATTGGACAAGATGGGATCCCGCAATTGAGGAGATCAGCTTCTTTGAATTGTGTTTCCATTGCTGATGTGTTGCATTTACATGACAATGAAGATGATGAGGACTTGGAGAACCAGATGGAAAATGTCCAATTTTCCATGGGAATTGGATCCTCAAATAGAGTAGCTGAGGAACAGAATTCCAAATCCAACATAATTTGCTAGTCTCCACTCCAATTATAATTTGCTTTGCATCTCCTAAAAATAATGTGCCCCCTCTGCACAATTAGTACTTAATAGTGAAAAACTGAGAATATTAGAGGAAGGTACAACACAAGTGCTTGTGGGAGTAAGAATTTTCCCCATATTATTAATTTCCTTTGTTCAGGAATCTTTTTTGTTCTGTGCTAGCTACACACTGTTAGAAAAGTCCAAAAAGTAGAAAATTCTGGGAAATTACTCCAAATTGGTGCTATATTATTAGTGCAGCTCAAATCCCATATCCATATTCTCATATTTGGGTCCAAAACTAGTGGGGCTTAAGATTTATAATTTTTTGTTGTCGCTCCAATGCACATAATTAATAGTCAATGGGGTCTGACTCAGTGAAAAATGATATTGAAAAATGATATTGACTTGTAAATCTGTGGCCTCAAGTTAGGAACTCTCATAGTACCTTGGTAATGTGTGTGAAAATCCCCCTCCTCCCCCTTCCTAACTTTGTCCAAAAAAAACACATGATTAATATGTGTTTGAGTTTGGGTAAATGTTAAGTTTAAGTTTTGAGTTTCTAATGCATGACTCTAACTTATAATTTGACCCAAATTTAAGATGAGATTTGTGTCTTAGATGATCTAGAAAGTGATTTGGAGGGTGACATTTGGGGCAAGAGCTGGAGATATAACCCAAAACCTAAGCTCCTAAGAACTGATAACATTGGCCCACCATTTTGGGAGGTAGTGGAGCTTAAATTTCCAACCAATTTTGACAATAACAGATCAAGTCACATTCAAAGAGTAAGTGGTGCCTTAAGCAATGCGTGAAGCTTTGAGTAAGAGCACAGTTGTGAATCACCAACAACCACACAATCGTATTCATCACTGTTTTTTTTTTTTTTTTTTTTTTTGGGGGGGTTAATTTCTATTTTGATAAGATTCAGCAGTGGGTTAAATTGAAACCATAGAATTAAAGTTGAAGGAAATGAAGCATTTAGACTCAAAATATTATATTAAAGAGTGAAAGAATACAAAATAGAAATACAATGGAAACAACATGATACATCAGACTCTAAACAACTGATATGGACTGGGCATCTGTCCTTGCTTTTTTCAAATAATTTATCAATCTCTTTAAATATCTATATGTATGAACAAACGTACATAAAACAAAATTTGTTAATATTCAGAAAATCAAGAGTTCAGCAAGTTTATAACTTCTAATAGTAGAGTAGTCTTAGGGCTGTTTCTAAGATTTTAGAAACAGGGTTTCTTTAACACACAAATTTATACTAAAATATTGCATATGCCATAAAACAAATTTTATACTAAAAATAATCATCATTTAACATGCAATTGCAGAAATTACTCACACACGAAACAAATAGACAAACCAATTCAATTATTTTTCATATATGGCAAGTTAAAAAAGAAAGTGGCAATTTATATGCAACCTAATGATCTGCCGGAGACACTCATTATAAAAATTAAGTATTGGGGTTACTCCTAATCCACCAAGTTTATTGAGTTTGAGTCCCGGCAATTGCATGCATCCATCAAATAGAATATATTGGTCTTTAGCAGGTGTGAGTTCGACTTATGGTCTTCTCCCCTTAGACTGAAAAAAGAAAAACAATTTTATAGACATTGATGAAATCCATAATTTGGACACTCAAAGAAACGCAATCACCATATAAGTGCAATTCCTATTCTTTTTATCTTTTGTTACAATACAATTTCTATCCAAATTTGGATGGAGATGGAGCAAAAGAATTTCTGTTTAAAAGGAAAAAAAAAAAAAAAAATCGAAACTAGAGACCTTTGTAATTCGAACTCAAGAGCCTAGCCCTTTTTCTACAAACAATTATGTTCATGAAACCGACTTAATAGGCCCGGCATAGCCAATATTATAGCCCAAAATAGACCTCAGCAGCCCATAACCCTAAATAGGGTTTCAGAGGAACCACTATAAGTAGTACTCCGTCAGCCGCAGCCTCCCTATCTTTCACAGACTTCACTCTCCACAGAGAGTAGACCTCCCTAGGCTGCGGCAATGGTGCGAAGGCATCTATCAACCTCTGTTTTACTCTTTTGAGACCACGATCTTTGAGTAGTTGAAGGTAGCAGTAGCATATGTGATATAATGGGTTACGCTCTTTTCTTGAGTTTGAAGAAGACTTGGTTCAGATCAGGAGCCATTAGACCAGGTGAAGCATTCGGTTACTTCAATTACATGTTGGGTGGTTTTTGTACGGTTCGACCGTGATTTCTTTGTATAAACAAATGAGTTAATTGTTATTGTCATTTGGACGAGGGTGGACTTGGGTTTCATTCGAGTTTACATCCTTGTTTGAATTATATAAGTTAAAGATCTACTATATGTGTTGGTTAGAATATCACTCTTTGAAGTGACGTTGAATCTTGGATATCGGGTTTGGAAATTGAAGATTTTGGTCAGATTAATAAAATTCTATCTTCGAATGAAAATTGTGTTAGTATTTATTATTGTAATGGATGTGGAATAGAATATGTATTGGGCTTAGTGATGGTTCTTTTTTGAGGATGAAGTATTATCTGGTTTTGGATACCTGGCTAACCTGGAAAAATGCATTTTCTGTTCGTACATATCCAAGTATGTATAACTTGGACGGTATAATGTTCGTACCAAATTGTATTTAGATGAAATCTGTAATTTACTTTTGGCACCAAAATAATAAAAGGTGTACACCGAATTGTTAGTCTTGCTTTAGATTATGTGCTTGCAAATATTTACATTTAAGATGCTTGATAAACCATGTCTTGATGATCTAGATAAAGTAATTTGTGCCCACTTTATTCAATAAAACGCAGTTCTCTTTTCTCACCTAAATCTTAGTTTTGGTAGGAACTCTTTTGTTGAACATTTGTTTTTCAGACTTGAGAAAATCTTAATCGTGGAGAATTAGTTTAACTTTAGGGTTTAGATAAGTATATCCTGACTAATTCGAATTTTAATGTTCAAAGACTTTTATTTTATTTTTTATTTTATGAAGAAGTGGGGAAAACCCCAAAAGCAAAACCAATTAGCCAACACTAATCATCCGAGGCTTCACAGCCCCCAACAAGTCATCAATAAGAACAGAGCTAATCCAAACTGGAGCATCATCAAAAAAGCAGACCCCCAGATCCATATTCAGACTCCAATTTGCCAAACAATTTGCAGCAGCATTCTTTTCCCTATAAACATGAGAAAGCTCGACATAATCAAAATTACTCATCAAAGCAACACGACTTGCAAACACCCCAGTAAAAGGATGAAGACAACCAGGAACATGCTGCTTGATAAGCTGGACAGCAGTCATAGAAATCCATTTCAATAGAAAGTCTAGCCACCCCTTTAGCCACAGCAAGCTTCAAACCAAAGAATAACCCCCAGAGCTCAGCATCCAGAGTTTGTCCATTACCTAAGTTGACAGCAAAGCCACCTCTCCAGTCCCCAAAGACTTTGAAACTAACTGAAAGATGTTTCTGAACTGAATTCTATACTTTGCCCCTGAGAGTCATTTTCACCCAACTTGTGCCATAACTCAACTTTGCATGTTCAATTTTACCCTTGAGAAATCCTATACTAACTAAAATATGTTAGCAAGTTGATTAAAATTTTCGTCCAAAGTGATGACGTGGCACTTTAGAAATCCCTTGTTTTCCTACGTGTATGCCACGTGTACAAAAGAAAAACCACAACATTTTATGTTTAAACAAAACTTAAAATACTGTGAGAGAAAAATAATACTCAGGCTCCTTCCCCATCCCCAGCCACTCTCCCACATCCCTTCCACACCCGGAACTCACCGCGATCACCTCCTATAACAACAGCGCCAAGATCTCGAGTTGCTGAGTCGTAAATGCAAACAACGTTGCGGTGTACATGTCAGACAAAAATGCTCCAGTTGGACTCAACCGAAAATGTGCCAACTAGGACATCGGACCTCTAAAGATGATGGATTGTGACTACTAAGAATGGTGTCACCGTCCCACATCGCTTGGTGTACATTTCTTATACATCTTTCCCATCATCTTTCTTCCACCATTTTCAAGGGTAATTACAAAAAAAAAAAGAGAATTAAAAACGAAATGTTTACTAGACGAGTCTTTTAACTTTCAATGTGAAAATCATTAAAAATACTGATGAGTTGAACATAATTTCGTTTCTTGTTGACCTTCGAAATTGCTTTCGTCATTACAACTCCGTGTGCCTATTTACACGCATAGCATATTCTTTGTACGTTAGCATATCTTGGTAAACCCAAATTTCATACCTACTCTAATTATCCACTAGCTTCCTTGCACGTACTTCCGTGTCTGCGAGAGGTTTTTTTTAAAAAGTTTAAATTTATTTTAGAATTAAAAAAGATAATGGGTAGTTGTGTTCCATAAAAATATGATCCATTATCTGATTTTTCTTTTAATTTTAATTTTTTTAAATATGAAAAAGTGTGAATTTACCATATTATCCTCATTTAATTAATAATTTCAATTCTTAATGTTTGCTATCCAAGGGCATTTTCTGGTATTTTGAATGTTACACCATTTTCTGCCTTTTGCTTTATATATATAGATACACAGTTGACCACGAAAAAAGAAAAAGAAAAAGAATATATATATATATATCCTATACTATATACTTTTGGCAGCCTATAAAATAATAAATTTCTTTTTGTGGTGCCTTGTGGGCTTCTTCTTAGCCCGCTCATCACGTACTTTGAGATCGCATTGCAAGTCATCAACTTAACTACCGCTCCTTTTTATGTGGTCCCCTCTTTATTAGAATAATTATTCAATTGAGGGAAGACTCTAATATTTATAAATTATCTGCGGACATGGTCCTCATTATGAATCTAGTTCGAGTCTCCCTCTTCTTCGTAGTTTACATTATATTAAAATAAAATATATTCTGCTTAATATGCTTATCTTTACAATTTATAATATATGATTCTTTATATTATATATGAAATTAATTCATTTATTCCGACCAAAAAAAGTCATTTATCATGTTTGATAATTGCAAACATGTATGGGAAAGAGAGGGTGGTTTTCCCATTCCCATGGGCGTCCAGAGAAAGAGATGGGCTCATGTTGTAATGACAATGACAATTATACCTTGTACTTCACTTAATGAAAAGAAAATTCCAACCGTATCTTTTTAACACCATTTTTATTCTCAGTCCGTCCCTTTGCACTTAAGTTCGAGTCCCTCTTCTCATATATTAGATTAATTTAAAGTAGAATAGACTATCGCTTTTATTCCCCCCAAAAAAAAAGAGAGTAAGAAAGTGAACACCCAGATAAACTTCTTATTACAACCAGTTAAATAATAGAATACTACTCTTGTGAAACTCTACCCTTTTTCGCAAAATAGAAAATCAATCATATATTTTCCTCTTTATTAAGAATAATTATTCAATTGAGGGGAAAACTCAAATATTTAGAAATTATCTTTACAATATATGATTCTTGACATCACTATAAGAAATTTGCTCGTTTACAGTTACATACCAATACGCTTGCTAGCATATAATGGTTCTGTTATTGATGGTAGAAGTAAGTTTATCTTAGGTTAGCCTTTGTTTAAAGGAATGATTCTTTTGGTATGAGTATGAAATTAATTCATTTATTCCGACCAAAACAAGTCATTTATCATGTTTGATTTGCAAACATGCATGGGAAAGAGAGGGTGGGTTTCCCATTCCCATGGGCAACCAAAGAAAGAGAGACGGGCTTCCAGTTCTAATTAATGATAATGAAAATTCTACCTTATATTTCATGAAAAGAAAATTCCAACAGTATCTTGTTAATCCCGCTGAACCGATGAAATCGGCCGATAATAACTATATATGGATATTTGAATTGAGCTATATTAGTTATTGAAATTTCAAGTTTTATGGCATGTTGAACTTTATGATGGTTTCATACTCTAGAAAATGATTTAAGTATGGAGCAAGTTGAGAATTTGGTGGTTGTAATTTGGCTAATAAGGTTGAAAAATGCAAAAGGAAAGAGAATTGTCTTAGACCCAAACCAACTAAACTAAAAAGAATCAAACTGTCTTAAATTTCTTTGGTTTGGTTTGGTTTTCTTCATGGATTTTGTCAAAAACCGAACCGAAATAAACCTTTATATTGTAATTCCAATCGTGATTTTAAGGTGAAATCGATCCAATTTGAACAGCGTCCACCCCTACTTGTTAAGATCATTTTTAGTCTCTGGATAGTGAGTCCATCTGCTTGCACCTAAGTTCGAGTCCCTCTTCTCGTAAAGATCGATTAGATTAATTAATTTTTTTTATGATAAGCGACAGAATATTATTGATATGAAAAAGCTAATACAAGAAGTCTGAACTCGGATCAAGGGCAAATGAGATTAGATTAATTTAAAGTAGATTAGAGTATCACTTTTATTCCAAAAAAAAAAGTACTCTAAGAAAGTGAACAACCAGATAAAAGAATTCTACAATAATAGAATACTACTCTTGGGGCTCGTTTGGTACACAGGACTGTCTTGGCATGGACTATGCTTAGGGACTGTCTTGGCTTGACTTGGCTTGGTCTAAGTTGGATAACACTTATCCTGCGTTTGGTGTACGCTTGGACTAGGACAAGATTTTCTTTTTTCTTTTCAAAACTATGTATATGTATATATGTATAAATACATGTATTATGTATGTGTACATATGTATTTTATAATATATGTGACATGTATGTGTATATACATGTATATATGTATATTATAAATAATATAAATATATGTATGTATGTATATATATATATATATATATATATATATATATATGTACACATACATGTATATTGTACATATATATATATATTATAAAATATGTATTATACCCATGTATATATGTATATTATATATATAATATATATATATACATACATTATACATATGTGTATATGTATACTATAATACATACATGGGTATAATATATATACACATATATGTATATATACGTATATATATATATATATATATGTATTATAATATATAATATATAATATATATTACATATATACACGTATGCTATTATTATAATATTAATATGTATATGTGTATATGGGTATATTATAATAATAATATACATGTATATATGTATATGTATATTATATATATTATATATGTATATATGTGTATGTATATATATACATATATACATATATGATATATTTATGTGTATATACATGTATATATGTACATTATAGTATATGTGTAAGTAAGTTTAATAATAATAATATATGTTATTAATTTTACAATATAATATATGCATTTTATACATTGGTGAGCATTGGGATTAGCTAATCCTCCCTTTCCACATGGGATTAGTAGTCCCCTCCTAAGGAGGTGTTTTTGGTGGGCCCGGTATTAGCAATCCCATCTAAGACTAGGATTAGATAAAACAAACATGGTATTAAATTTAGTCCAAGCTAGTTCAAGCCAATCCTGTGTACCAAACGAGCCCTTGCGGAACTCTATCCTTTTTAGCAAAATAGAAAATCAATCATATCTTTTCCTCATAATGTCCAATCTTCTTCTCCAAAGTCTAACCAAATTAACTTGTTCAACATCATCTCTCTCTCTCACTCTCTCTCTCTCTCTCTCTCTCTCTCAATAACCATATATAGCCACACACACAACGTCGACCAGCTCAACAACATTTTACACAACTTTCAGAATCCCCAAGCCACCAAACCACCACCAAAAATGGTTTCAGAGTCAAGCAGCAGCAGCAGCAGCAGCAGTCCCATCAAAACGGTGGTCGTTTTGGTGCAAGAGAACCGCTCCTTCGACCACATGCTGGGGTGGATGAAGTCCCTAAACCCAGAGATTAACGGCGTCACCGGATCCGAATCCAACCTCATTTCCACCTCCGACTCGAACTCCACCCAAGTCTTCTTCGGCGACAGCGCCGCCTACGTCGACCCAGACCCGGGCCACTCCATCCAAGCCATCTACGAGCAAGTGTTCGGCGAGCCGTGGACGGAGGCCTCCGCTTCCAAAAAGCTACCTCCGAAAATGAACGGTTTTGCCCAAAACGCTGAAAAGACACAGACTGGTCTTGCTGAGACGGTGATGAGTGGTTTTAAGCCGGAAAACGTCCCCGTTTCAGCGGAGCTGGTGAGGGAGTTTGCGGTTTGTGACCGGTGGTTCGCTTCGATTCCTGCTTCGACGCAGCCGAACCGGCAGTTCGTGCACTCGGCGACATCTCATGGGCTGACGAGCAACGACACGCAGAAGCTGGTCGAAGGGTTGCCTCAGAAGACAATATTTCAGTCGTTGGATGAAGAAGACTTATCTTTTGGGATTTACTTTCAGTCCTTTCCTTCCACCCTTCTCTACAGGTAATAAAAACAATTTAAATAGTTTATCATTTTACTTTAATTACTTTTTTTTTTCTGCCGAAAAAGAATTAATCTAATACTTTGGGAAGAACTTCAAGTATACTTTTCACTTTGGCACTTCTTGTCACATGCTTTTTTTTATAATATATTTTTTTTTATATCTCATGCATAGCATCACCCTTCTAGTTTTACTTTTAACCAACAAGAATATAAGTTGTTTTTATTTAATACACAAATGTATGCTTATTAGAATATATTAGAGTGGTCGTTTTAAAAAAACTTTAGGTAACTAAGGGGGCGTTTGGTATCCTATTCAAATAGGGAACTCAAAAACTTTGATTTTTCTTAAAAATAAGGAGTTCTTAAATCCATTTTTAAGATTCAAAAACTTGTTTGGTATGCAACTTGAAAACTGTTTTCAAATCTTAAAATTTTGAGAACTTGTGGGTTGTTAGAAAAAAACTGAAAAAACAGATATTTTTTGTTTTTAATAATTGGGGTGTTTTTTAGTTGTTCTTGAGTTTGAGTTTTTAAAAATAGGGCTACCAAACAGGTTTTCTTTGTTTTGGACTCAAATTCTGTTTTTGAGTTTAAAAAGTTGGATTCAAGTTGAATATCAAACCGGCCCTAATTGTTTTTTTTATGGGAGGGAGTTTTTTTCAAACACACATCCAAGATATCGCGGGGTTCGAATATGAGACCTTTGATTTGCAAATCAAGACCATTTTCCACTAGACTAAGCCTCATTGATGAATACTATTCATTCTCTAACACAATAAAGTTCTATCTTCTTTTTTATTAGTTATTCAGAAATATATCCCATTAAAAAATGCACGAATTGGCTTGAATAATACTCGGGGCCTTCAAGTAGTGCTTGACCTCCAATCGAGTGAATTTTATCTTTCAATGTTTCCCATCATTTTTCATCAAATTTACATGCAATTTCTAGTGTTTTTTTTTTTTGGGGGCAACTTCTCCAATTGTACGATTGGTTCAGGATTTTTAATCTCAACCATTTATTAGATATGTTTGTTGATTAATATGTACCACAACATTTCCCTCTTTCTAAAGAATCTAAGACTCCGATTAACAAATAATTTGTAAGTGTTATCCTTTATAATTTGATTGCTTATGGTGCTTTTAAAAGTTATAGGGAAGAGGTTTCTAATGATTATTCAAGTGGCCAATTAGCATAGTTTCTAAGACGTCAGGTTGGAACTTTGGAGTCCGCCAGAGCATATCGCTAAGAGACTCACCTAAATTTCGATGATTAGTTTTTGTTCTATCTTGGCGAAACTAAGTACATAGTCGCCATTAATACCTAATTTTCAATTCCGTACAAAAAAAAAAAAATCAAAGAGGAAGTGAATTGTTAGACCTCCAAATTGCATACTGTCATGCCTGTGGATATTGCTTACTGTTTTTATTCAAATAATTGGTCAACTCTGATCCCTAATCCCAGCATGCCACGTGGATACCATACATAATTGATTAGCATGCCTGACCATTTGCTATTCACAATCCCAAATTTGTCCTCCTTCCTACCCAAATTGGCTTTGTTTCTTTTCTTCCAAGCCAGTGGTTTATCTTGTCATTAGTTGGAAGCCATAACTAAGAATAATCAAATGGAAATTCAACCGTATTTGATGACACATCACATTTTCTCTTGTCGTATTAGTTGTGGTGTCAACCTTGCTAATCAATGCTTTGGTTGAGCTTAAAGGATAACATTTTTATATACTTTAATATTCACAAAAGAAGTACACACCACTCATGACAGGAGCCTAAGAAAATTGAAGTACATCAAGAATTTCCATGCATTTGATCTGCAATTCAAGAAACATTGCGAGGAGGGAAAGTTACCAAACTATGTGGTTGTGGAGCAAAGGTTCTTTGATGTCTTATCATTTCCTGCGAATGATGATCACCCATCCCACGACGTCTCCGAAGGCCAGAAGTTTATAAAAGAAGTGTATGAAGCACTAAGAGCAAGCCCCCAATGGAATGAAATGCTGTTTGTAATAACATACGACGAGCATGGCGGTTTCTATGATCATGTTCCAACACCTGTGACGGATGTTCCTAGTCCGGATGATATCGTTGGTCCCGAGCCATACAACTTTAAATTTGATCGTCTTGGTGTTCGGGTTCCAACCATCTTAATATCTCCGTGGATCGAACGTGGAATAGGTAACGCAAACAATAAACTTATCTATACTAATTATGTTTCTTAGCCAAAAAAGAAAATATTTACTAATTATACTGTTGATTAGATAGGTCTTAGTTACTAAAATTATTACAAGTGGGAACAACTTGCACGAATTAATCTTTTGTAATAATTAAAAACGCAGTGTTGCATGGGCCTTCAGGGCCGTATCCCTCGTCAGAATTCGAGCACTCCTCAATCCCAGCAACAGTTAAGAAGATTTTCAATCTCAAAGAGTTCTTGACAAAGCGTGATGCTTGGGTGGGAACCTTTGAGGGTGTCCTGAGCAGAACTAGCCCAAGAACGGATTGTCCAGGTGAGCCTTGCCGACCATCTTACCTATGTGTACATAATAATATCTCTGTCGTGTCACTTGCCAACTGACTCATACTACCAAATTGAATACGAACGTGACATTCTAGTACAAATCGACCTGATTAATGAGTTAGATTCACAATTTCACAACATATATATTTTAAGTTGCTGCATTGTTTGACAAGGGAACATTTTGCATCATTATATAAGTTGATTGTTGCAACCATTATTATAATATGCTTATATAACGGGTGCATGTCATCTTACAATGTGTAGAGTGATTGTTGGTGGGTAGCATGCATATTACATGAAAATGTTAGAGAGATCACATTTATGTACCCGTTTTCCAATAAAAGTGAGATTCATTGTATGGGTGCAGTGGCGGATCTGTGTAGGCGCAAGGAGGTGCACCTGCACCTCCGGTCGCCGGAAAAATCCATTACAGTCGCTGGTGTTGCACCTCTGCTTCAAACCAGAGATGCACACAATCTGTTCGACGAAATGCGCACACCAACTCTGCGATGCGCTGCTGGTTCTTGAGCGCTGCGCGCAGCGAGCGCGACCTTGTTTTTTTTTAACGAAGCCTGGCCAAAACGACGTAGTTTTGGACCAGGCTGTTTAAATGACGCAACTTTTTGTTTTTTAATTTTATTTAACCTGGCCAAAACGACGTCGTTTTGGACCAGGGTTTTTTTAAAAAAATAAGAGGAAAAAATAGGGAAGCTACTGGGCCATTTCGTGGGCTTTTCTAAGGCTTCTATAATTCCTTCTATAATTGGGTTTTAATTATTGGGCTACTATAATTCCTTACATAATTGGGTTTTAATTGGGGTTTTTTTTTTTTTGAGCTCTTAGCTTTTTAAAATTGCACCTCCGCTGAAAAATTCCTGGGTCCGCCATTGAATGGGTGTGCTCCACTTAAAGCGGTCGTATGCAATGTAATACATAAATATAATCTTCATAGTATACTCCGCATGGTATAATAGAGCAAAGAATAAACGAGGAAGAAAACGTTTCGTATTGTCCGGAAAGTCAATATTGGATTATGGATATCTTATACAGTGTTTGATTTGTTGATTAATTAATTGCAGTCACTTTGGGTGAACCTGTGAAACTACGAGAGACTGCATCTAGAGAGGGGGCCAAATTAAGTGATTTTCAAGAAGAACTAGTGCAATTGGCAGCGGCTTTGAACGGGGACCATAGAAAGGATATATATCCAACCAAATTGGTGGAGAACATATCTGTTGCAGAAGCTCTCAAATATGTGGAAGCAGCATTTGAGAAATTTTCGGATGCATGTGAGAAAGCCAGGGAAAGTGGGGCAGATGAATCTGTGATTGTCGTCTGTGAAACCTCCCCTTCACCAACATATCACAGGTCTTTTGCTCAAAGGATATTTTCTTGTTTGGTTTGTGATAACTGATGACTCAATTTGTTTGGAGCACCTAAATTTCTTGGGTTTTACATCCCAATCATTCATGAAAAAATCATTTAGACCAACAACGGGTCATTATTTTATTTTATTTTATTTTTTAAATAAGTAATTTTTATTGATAAATAAAACAAAAGTACAAGACAACTATGCTGTGGGTCATTATTTACTTATTTTGTAAATTCTCTTTTCATATGTCTCTTTATTGGACTGTAAATTCCTAAAGAAAAATACATTGTATATGGACACGTTTCTTTTTCGGTCGATAGAGGCAGAAAAAAGTGAGTTGTCCTTTTTAATTAAATAAAAAGTAAGTTGTCCCCTTTTCTTTTTATGTGATTAACAACTTTTTGTTTGCACTAATGATCGATTTATGTGTATCCAAATCATAAAGTTCATTTGAATTTGGCTTTTTATGTTTTAGGGTTAATGACCTAAATGGTCCCCCAACTATTGCCAGATTATCATTTTGGTCCACCAACTAAAATTTTCAATTCAAACGTCCTTAAACTTTTTAATTTGTACCTAAATGGTCCATCCGTCAAAGTCTGTTTATTATTCCGTGAAATTGAGGGACAAAACCGTATTTTTAGGTGAGAACCCTTTGCCTAATGACGAAGCATTCGTAGGAATGCATTCCCTCCCATTTCTGTTACAAGATCCACCAAAACTCCCACATTAGAACCAACCCTAGGTTTGCAATGTCGGAGATTTCAACGTCAAAGATTTCAGCGACCTCAAGTGGGACGAGTCAGTACTGCGCCTGTGGGACGAAGATAATTCGTAGGACTTCGTGGACAGATTTGAACCCAGGAAGAAGGTTCGATGCTTGTGATAAAAATTGGGTAAGTTATTATTTGGGTTGCAAAAGTTGTTCTTTTCCATTTGTAATTGCTTGATGAGGTATGAAATTGGTACCTGGTTTGATTTGCCAGAATAGCAGAAGAGGTATGCATTTTTTCGAGTGGGTGGATAATGAAACTTGTCCAAGAGGAAAACAAGTGGTCCCTGGTTTGCTTAGAAGACTTAGAGCAATGGAGGAGGAAGGTAGAGCAAAGGAAGAACGATTGAGATCTGTGGAAGCAAAAAAGAAAGAACTGTAGTAGAAATTGAAAGAAATGGTTCAGGAAAAAAAGGTTTTGGAATGGGGTCATGGGCAAAGACAATTGATAATGTGGGTTTCCTTGATTTTGTCTTGGGGTTTGTTTATAACATTTGTGATGAATGTGAAGTTTTAATTGTTGTATGGGGTTTGTTCCTTTGAATGTAATGGTGAAGACTTCTGTTTCAAGTGTAGAATGAATGTGCATTAGTGTTCTCAAATTTTTTGGAATTGGGGTTATTTGAATATCTGGGAAAATGTGGGTTTCCTTGATTTTGTCTTGGGTTTGTTTATAACAGTAGTGATGACTGGGAAGTTTTAATTGTTATGGGGTTTGTTCCTTTGAATGTAAATGGTGAAGACTTATGTTTCAATTGTAGAATGAGTGTGCATTAGTGTTCTGAAATTTTATTGAATTTGAGTTATTTGAATATCTGGGAGATGCACATATTAAAAGCCATTCCATTGTTGACCACACAGGCAATTTACAAAATGAACATCCATATAAACATTCCAATTCCAATTACAGAGTTCGAGCCCTTCAAACTCAAGACCAGTTAGACCAAGGACACAAAATGCACCTGCCTAGAAAAGTACATAACCCAAAATAGACAACCAATTACACAGTTTGAGTTGTTCTAGCTCCAAACCAATTAGACAAAGTACAGAACAGGGACACAAAATGCACCTGCCCAAACAAGTACCTAACCCAAAATAGGCAAGCAATTACAGAGTTCTAGCCCTTGAAATGCAAAACCAATTACACAATCTAAAGTCAGAATCAGTCCCTTTTGTCACAAAAGGCCTCTGGCCAGACAATGACATGTTCCAAAATACACAACATATGACAGCGTTGTCAATAATTTCCCCTATTTGGAGGCCATGTTATTATCATGGGAAATGTTGTCCAAAGATGGTCCTCCTTGTCCCCTTCCACTTGCAGTTGGCCGTGAAGATGGTAAGCCTACAGTTGGGCGTGAAGATGGTAAGCCTCTTCCTCCACTTATGCCTCTTCCTCTAATTGCATTTAGCTTTGAAGAAGGGAAACCTACCTCTTGTCACCTGAAAAAGTTTCTGATCTTTATTGTTTTCCAATGACATAAGCAATAAAAAATTGAATTTTTGAGAAAATAAAGCTTACACTTTCTTGTGAATTTGGGTAAATAGGGGCTTGAGCAACATTGCCTCTTCCTATACTTATGCCTCTGCCTCCTTTTCCATTAACTCTTGCCATCTAAAAAAAATAAATGATTTCAGTTCCCTAATGACATTTGCAGTTTAAAACCTCAAGAGCAACCAAAGCTTACACTTTGTTGTGCCATTGGGTAAGCAGTAGCTATTCCTTCACTTACGCCTCTCCCTCTACTTATGCCTCTCCCTCTTACTATGCTAGGTCTTGGTTGTGAAGAAGGTTGTACTGGTTGTGAAGAAGGTTGTACTGGTTGTGAAGAAGAACCTTTCTCCATTTGAGCTGAAGATGCATGAACCTGCAAATGTTAAACAAAATTATTTCAATGAAATAACATAGAACTAAACATAGAACTAAACAAGGTGTCTAATAGTCATACCTGTTGGGTTTCATTGTTTTGTCTGTCACATGTTGCTCTATTATGACCTTTTTGACCGCATCCACAACATCTTATTTTAATGAAAACCCTTCTAAGCTTGGCTGGTGGGGCAATATAATTTGGAGGCCTAGGGTTTGGTGGGATGGGGGTTGGTATTTCAACCTCACCAGGCTCCTTCGTCCTAACTCTTTTAGGCCTACTCGGTTGTTGCTTATAAAGTGGAGATTTAATTGGAGGAAGGCCACATTTACTCCATTGGTCCATTGAAGGGATGGGGTGAATCACTGGTTCATAAGCCTTCATATAAGTCTCGAGCTTATAACAATCATCCACATAAGCAATTGGGTTTTCACATCTTTGAAATATTGCTGAGATTGCATGGGGACATGGTATTCCACATAAATTCCACCTCCTACAAGAGCATGTCTTTGCTCTAAGGTCTACAACAAATTCTCCACCATAAATGTGGCTCACTTGATACAATTTTTCACCATCCAATCTAGGAATGCATTGAAATGAACCTAGCTTGTTCTTCTCAATTATCTTGAAGATCCTAGGCCCAACAGAGTATCTCCAATTCTTACATGCAGACCTCCTACTAGCCATCCTAAGCATCATATACACCCTTATCCTCTCCAAGCAACTCAAAATTGTCTTATCCCTTGCATCTAGTATGGCTGCATTGAAACTTTCACATAGATTATTCAACAAAAGATCACATTTAAAATGTGACTGGAAGTGAGATCTGCTCTAATTTTTTGCAGGTCTCTTCTTTAACCACTTCCAAGCTTCCTCATCCTCATTTTTCATCTTCTCCATTTCTGCCTCCCACCAAGGCACAGTTGTAGCTCTTGCTACAGCCCATAATATATGTTTCAGAGCAAGACCAATATGTGATGCCCTAAAGTTACTGTACAGGTGTCTCACACACATCCTGTGCTCTGCAGTTGGAAGTACTGTCTCTATGGCAGGTACAAGTCCCTTTTGTTTGTCACTAATCACTACCCAAACTTTTCCATCTGGGAAATAACCATTGTTCCCATCCACCCCAACAACCATCAAGATCTATCCAGGATAAGGCCCTTTCAAATGGCAGCCATCAACACTAATAACAGGTCTGCAACCTTCTAAAAATCCCTTCTTACAGCCAGCCAAGCACACATATATCCTTTGAAACACTATCTCACCCTTCACAATCTGAGTTTTAATCTTCACTGTACTACCCCTGTTTGCTGATTTCAATTGTTCTGCATAATCCCACAACCTAGCATATTGTTCTTTGAAAGTACCTTCATTTAAATCTCTGGCTAGCCTCTTTGCCCTATACACTTGAAGTTTTGTGACATTTATTTTGTAATCTTCCAACACATCTTCTTGAAATGATTTCAGATCAAACTCTGAGTTGCGCTTCAGCTTGTTTGCATATCTGTCACAAAGCCATTTTGATGTGGTATGCCTAAGCTTGTCCACTCTTCCACACTGATGTTCTAGGCTCAAAGTTTTTATTGCAAATGTCCCTTCCTCTGTATTAATCTTTGATCCATAAACCTGGAAAGAACACCCTTTCACACATTTAGCCTGAACTCTTATGTCGTCATTTTTTTTTTTATCAATTTCACTTCCCTACCATGTATAATTGCATGCTCCTTGATAGCCTCTATCAGTTGTTTTTTGTTTGCAAACTTCATTCCCAATCTAAACTTAGGAATTTTCAAATCCACATCTCTTCTATACTGCTTAAACTTTGGCAGTTTTTTCTTTTTTCCACCGTTACCCTCATCTTTAGTCTCACTTCCAGTGTCAAATTCTGATGTGTTAGCACCATCTAATGACACCTCTCCTGGAGCCCCATGAGTAGTCACCTCATCTACTACATTCTCTCCAACAATTGGCCTGGCCTCTGCCTCATTTTCATTGAACTCATAATCACTGTCTTTAATTTCTGAATATGCTTCTTCTTCTTCATTTGGCGCCTCTGCCCCTTCATTATCAATTATCACATGTGCCCCTACATCTTCATTTGGTAATTCTGCCCCTGCATCTTCATTTGGTACCTCTTTGACCGCATCTTCATTTGCCACTTTTGTCCCAACATTCTCAAAAGTCTCCTCATCTCCAACTTCAATGTAAGCCACCTCCTTCCCTTGGTAATTCTGAGTCACATCCCCATCACAATTCTCTGCATCTGCATCATACTCATACTCTTGAATCTCACTGTAGTATAACACAACAACCTTATTGGATGGTATGTGACCAACCATTTCAACCATAGTAGCATCTGATGTAACAAGCTCAAGTCCACCCTCCGCATTTTTACACCTAATTTCCAAACGTTGCTCAACTTGAGAAATGTCAACATCATACCCAAGACCTCTCCCAATTTTCAGTAAATCTAAGAAGGACAGAAAATCCTCTATAATATTGTCCAAATAACAGACCTTACCCTTTTTATAAACCCCATTTACAAACCTGCCCCCATGATGTAATTTTAGAGTGCACATTCCATTGGTAGCTGCAAAATTGAAACAACAGTATGTTATTCTAAAGTCATTGAAACAACAGTATGTTATTCTAAAGTCATTGAAACAACAGTATGTTATTCCACTGAGTTGTGTGTGAACCAGACAACCAAGGGACCACATACGTTTAAAAAAGCCCCATATTCAACATATAGCAACCACAACCAAGGGACCACAGACATAAGCTTACACTTTGGAGTCAATGTAGCAAAAGCCACAACCAAACCTTACAAGAAAACGATTCCTTTACCCTTACTTTAAACATAAAACAACTAAAAAGCCGAACACAAACACAGAAAAAGGAATCTTTTACGAAACCACAGTTCCTGACAAGGACAACTCATCCATTTCATCTATTTCCAAACAAAAACAACATAAAATGCATTATAGAAGCCCTTACCGTATTTGGGAGTCTTTCCACCCGAACGGAATTCGAACTCCATTATCAGCAACTAGTGAATTTCCCAAAATCTCCAAAATCCCCAAAATCAAACCCTAAACCTAACTCCCAAATTCGAACTCCAAAACTAACACTGAAATTACACACTAACTTCACCAATTCAACAACTCGCACACTACTACAGCATCGACCAATTCTGGAACTCGCATTCACATCCCTTTCAATCGATGGTAATTGCGGGCGATGAGAGAAACATGGAGCAAAGTGAAGGTATTTTGATTCTGAACGAATAGATATTCTCAAAAAGTCACATATACCTTTCAAAACTCAGTCACGTGGCCATCGCGTGATCAAAACTCACGGAATCTGTAACGGATGGACCATTTAGGTACAAATTAAAAAGTTTAAGGACGTTTGAATTGAAAATTTTAGTTGGTGGACCAAAATGATAATCTAGCAATAATTGGGGGACCATTTAGGTCATTAACCCTATGTTTTATAATGTTTTGGCCTATGCTAATCATGGGGTTTAAAAAACAATCAATGGTATTTTTGAACGGTCATATATAACCATTTCCACCTCCGCCCCGAACTCCACCCTAGTCTTCTTCGGTGACAACTCCACCTACGTGGACCTAGACCCGGGCCACTCCATCCAAGCCATCTACGAGCAAGACCAGTCTGTGTCTTCTCTGCGTTTTGGGCGAAACCCTTCATTGTGGGAGCTAGGGTTTTGGTGGCGGAGGCCTCCGTGGAATAATAGAATTCTACAATAATAGAATACTACTCTTGTGGAACTCTACCCTTTTTAACAAAATAGAAAATCAATTATATATTTAACTCATAAAGAAGGGCTTCTTCTTATAATAAAATCTACTCACCACCACCTGAACTTGAGTTCTCCTTTTGGTTTGTAACTTTAATTATTACCTGAAAAAGCTAATACAAGAAGTCTGAACTCGGATAAAGGGCAAATGAGATTAGATTAGAGTATTGCTTTTATTCCAAAAAAAAAAAAGTACTCTAAGAAAGTGAACAACCAGACAAACTATTACAAGCAGATAAAAGAATTCTACAATAATAGAATACTACTCTTGTGGAACTCTACCCTTTTTAACAAAATAGAAAATCAATTATATATTTTCCTCATAATGTCCAATCTTCTTCTCCAAAGTCCAACCAAATTACCTTGTTCAACATCATCTCTCTCTCTCTCTCTCTCTCTCTCTCTCTCTCAATAACCATATATAGCCACACACACAACGTCGACCAGCTCAATAACATTTTACACAACTTTCAGAATCCCCAAACCACCACCAAAAATGGCTTCAGAGTCAAGCAGCAGCAGTAGCAGCAGCCCCATCAAAACGGTGGTCGTTTTGGTGCAAGAGAACCGCTCCTTCGACCACATGCTGGGGTGGATGAAGTCGCTAAACCCAGAGATTAACGGCGTCATCGGATCCGAATCCAACCTCATTTCCACCTCCGACCCGAACTCCACCCAAGTCTTCTTCGGCGACAGCGCCGCCTACGTTGACCCAAACCCGGGCCACTCCATCCAAGCCATCTACGAGCAAGTGTTCGGCGAGCCGTGGACGGAGGCCTCCGCTTCCAAAAAGCTACCTCCAACAATGAACGGTTTTGCCCAAAACGCTGAAAAGACACAGACTGGTCTTGCTGAGACGGTGATGAAAGGTTTTAAGCCGGAAAACGTCCCCGTTTCAGCGGAGCTGGTTAGGGAGTTTGCTGTATGTGACCGGTGGTTCGCTTCGATTCCTTCTTCGACGCAGCCGAACCGGCAGTTCGTGCACTCGGCGACGTCTCATGGGCTGACGAGCAACGACACGCAGAAGCTGGTCGAAGGGTTGCCTCAGAAGACAATATTTCAGTCGTTGGATGAAGAAGACTTATCTTTTGGGATTTACTTTCAGTCCTTTCCTTCCACCCTTCTCTACAGGTATTAAAAACAATTTAAATAGTTTATCATTTCACTTTAATTACTTTGGGAAGAACTTCAAGTATACTTTTCACTTTGGCACTTCTTGTCACATGCTTCTATTTATAATTTTTTTTTTTAATCTCATGCATAGTATCACCCTTGTAGTTTTACTTTTAACCAACAAGAATATAAGTTGTTTTTATTTAATACACAAATTTATGCTTATTAGAATATATTAGAGTAATCGTTTTAAAAAACTTTAGGAAACTAATCGTTTTTTTTTATAGGAGGAAGTTTTTTCACACACACGCCCAAAATATCATGGGGTTCGAATATGATACTTCTGATTTGCAAATCAAGATTCTTTTCCACTCAAGTAGACTCCATTGATAAATACTAGTTATTCTCTAAACCTTCAATGGGGTCTACTTGAGTGGAAAATAATCTTGCCAGGGCATATTGCTAAGACTCACCTAAATTTAGATGGTTAGCCGCCATTAGTTTTTGTTCTATCTTGGCGAAACTAATTATATAGCCGTCATTAATACCTAATTATATTGCTTACTGTTTTTATTCAAATAATGGGTCAACTCTGATCTCTAATCTCAGCATGCCACGTGGATACCACACCTACCCAAATTGCTATTAAAAATCCCAAATTTGTCCTCCTTCCCCACCCAAATTGGCTTTGTTTCTTTTCTTCCTAACCTGCGGCTTATCTTGTCATTAGTTGGAAGCCATAACTAAGAATAATCAAATGGAAATTCAACGGTATTTGATGACACATTACCTTTTCTCTTGTCGTATTAGTTGTGGTGTCAACCTAGCTAATCAGTGCTTTGGTTGAGCTTGAAGTCATTAGCCTGTCCTCATGTGCAATGATAAAGGATAACATTTTTATGTACTTTAATATATATTCACAAAAGAAGTACATCCCACTCATGACAGGAACCTAAGAAAATTGAAGTACATCAAGAATTTCCATGCATTTGATCTGCAATTCAAGAAACATTGCGAGGAGGGAAAGTTACCAAACTATGTGGTTGTGGAGCAAAGGTTCTTTGATGTCTTATCATTTCCTGCGAATGATGATCACCCATCCCACGACGTCTCCGAAGGCCAGAAGTTTATAAAAGAAGTGTATGAAGCACTAAGAGCAAGCCCCCAATGGAATGAAATGTTGTTTGTGATAATATATGATGAGCATGGCGGTTTCTATGATCATGTTCCAACACCTGTTACGGATGTTCCTAGTCCGGATGATATCATTGGTCCCGAGCCATACAACTTTAAATTTGATCGTCTTGGTGTTCGGGTTCCAGCCATCTTAATATCTCCATGGATTGAAGGCGGAACAGGTAACTCAAACAATAAACTTAATTTCTTAGCAAAAAATAAAATATTTACTAATTATACCGTTGATTAGATAGGTCTTAGTTACTAAAATTATTACAAGTGGGAACAACTTGCACGAATTAATCTTTTGTAATAATTAAAAATGCAGTGTTGCATGGGCCTTCAGGGCCGTATCCCTCATCAGAGTTCGAGCACTCCTCAATCCCAGCAACAGTTAAGAAGATTTTCAATCTCAAAGAGTTCTTGACAAAGCGTGATGCTTGGGCGGGAACCTTTGAGGGTGTCCTGAGCAGAACTAGCCCAAGAACGGATTGTCCAGGTGAGCCTTGCCGACCATCTTACCTATGTGTACATAATAATATCTCTGTCGTGTCACTTGCTGCATTGTTTGCCAAAGGAACATTTTTCATCATTATATAAGTTGATTGTTGCAACCATTATAATATGCTTATATGATTGAAAAAGTGATTGATGGTGGGTAGCATGTCAATTACAATGTGTAGAGTGATTGATAGTGGGTAGCATGCATATTACATGAAAATGTTAGAGAGATCACATTTATGTACCCGTTTTCTAATAAAAGTGAGACTCATTGTATGGGTGTGCTCCACTTAAAGCGGTCGTATGCAATGTGATACATAAATATATAATCTTCATAGTATACTCCGCATGGTATAATAGAGCAAAGAATAAATGAGGAAGAAAACGTTTCGTATTGTCCGGAAAGTCAATATTGGATTATGGATATCATATACAGTGTTTGATTTGTTGATTAATTAATTGCAGTCACTTTGGGTGAACCTATGAAACTACGAGAGACTGCATCTATTGAGGGGGCCAAATTAAGTGATTTTCAAGAAGAACTAGTGCAATTGGCAGCGGCTTTGAACGGGGACCATAGAAAGGATATATATCCAAACAAATTGGTGGAGAACATATCTGTTGTAGAATCTCTCAAATATGTGGAAGCAGCATTTGAGAAATTTTCAGATGCATGTGAGAAAGCCAGGGAAAGTGGGGCAGATGAATCTGTGATTGTCGTCTGTGAAACCTCCCCTTCACCACCATCGCACAAGTCGTTTGCTCAAAGGTTATTTTCTTGTTTGGTTTGTGATAACTGATGACTCAATTTGTTTGGAGCACCTAAATTTCTTGGGTTTTACATCCCATTCATTCATGAAAAATCATTTGGACCAACAACGTTACCGGTCATTATTTTATTTTATTTTTTAAAATAAGTAATTTTTATTGATAAATAAAACGAAAGTACAAGACAACTATGTTGCGGGTCATTATTTGCTTTGTGTTGTAAATTGTCTTTTCATGTCTCTTCATTGGACTGTAAATTCCTAAAGAAAAAAACATTGTATATGGACGCGTTTCTTTTTAATTAAATAAAAAGTAAGTTGTTCCCTTTTCTTTTTATGTGATTAACAACTTTTTGTTTGCACTAATGATCGATTTATGTGTATTGATGGTAGTCCAAATCATAAAGTTCATTTGAATTTGGCTTTTTATGTTTTATAATGTTTTGGCCTATGCTAATCATGGTGTTTAAAAAACAATCAAAGGTATTTTTGAACGGTCACATATAACCATTCAAATCTACACAAATCATAGGAACAATGAACTTTGCTAATGAGATGAGACTTGTTTTTTCGTGCTTTTTATTTCTAGCCTCTCGTTCAAAATCAAATAGATGAAAGTTAGCTATTTTCTCCTCTTGTTTTTCTAATTCATTTTGTATCATATGTATTTTATTTACACATAAATTTATGTATTTAATGTGTTTAAAACTTCTTTATTAACTTTACAAGCAAAGTATTAGGGGGTTTGAACCTGAGACCACTAGTCTGAAAACCAAGGTCATTTTCCATTGGGCTAGACCTCGTTGTCTCTAAAAATCCGTATTTTAAGATTCAAAAACTTGTTTGGTATGCAACTTAAAAGCTGTTACTAGAAAAAAAATTCTAACAAATAATTTTTTATTTATTTATATTTTCAAGTATTTGGATATTTTTGAGCTATTTTTTTAGTTTGGATTTTTAAAACTTGACCTACCAAACATAATTTTTGGATTTTGGAGTCATATTCTGTTTTGAAGTTAAAAAATTTGGATTCAAATAGAATACCAAACATGACCTTAGTATTTTGCACTAAATACATAGATTTATGCGTAAGTAGAATACATGTGACACAAAATGAATGATAAAGATTTATGCGTAAGTAGAATACATGTGACACAAAATGAATGATAAAGGCAAAAAGGGAAAGGCATTTCTCAATAAGATATAGTTGTTAAACCATAATTTTTCTCTCTCAATCACATCTCAAAGATGATGGCCTACTATGAAATATGGTAAATATCATCATTGTCTATCATCGATTCTAGTACACAACCAGAGAATCCAAGTTTTAACAATGATGAAATTACTTAAAAAGCACCTAGTAACTAAAAAGGAAAGTGTGAAGAAGGCCAAGAGTTCAATGTAACTTCAAAATCATACGGGCTACGTGCTTTTGAAAAATTGTGTCATATGCAAATGAGGGGAATAAATATTTCCATGGACTTAGAGCATCTTTAAGAGAGTCTCCAAATTATAGCCAAATTCTAGCTAAAATAGCTAGAAAGCTATTATAGCAAACCACTTAAAAGGTGTTTTCTTCAGCAATGTTCTCTATTTTGGCTAATCTGAAATATTTTATTATTATTTTCTATTTCTCTTTCTCCCTCTTTCTCTTGCAAATCAAATATATTAAAAAGAAAAGTAGAAACCCAACCCCACCAACCTCCCAAATGTCTCTATCTCTCTTTCCTTTTTTTTTGAGTGCTGCTAAACTAACCCTAAAATTAACTGAGTACACCCTATTACCAAAGTATTTATTAAATTACTAATTTACTCTAAAATAAAATTACCAAAAAAGATATATTGAATTGTGAAACAAATGTAATTTTAATAAGTACACCCGACTCACCATATTCAACCCTAATGAAAGGCCTAAGCAAGAAAAATGCTTCTCTGATTCCAACCATTATGAGACTTGTTAGTGTTCAACAAAATTTCGGGTACTGAGAAAGCGAAAGAACCATGTTGGGAAATCTGTGGACAATGAAATAGGCTTGTGACCCCAGAAAAAGCGAGCAGACCCAAGGAAGTTTGGGTGAATTGGGGTTTGTCGATAGGGCTTTCTTCTAGGAGGGATGATTGTGAGCTTCCTAACGATTGTAACTCTACTAGTACATCCCTTTTTTTGGTCAAAATATCAGGGAAATTTATTAAAGATGAATAAGATCGTTTACATCACTAGCCAAATATTAAGGACCCATGCCGGACCTGCTTGATCCCATACATGATTACCACCCATCCTAGAAACATAGGCTGCCACCTCATGTGTAGCTCTATTGCAGTGTCGTGGAGTGAAAGAAAACACCACTTGGCTAATTTAACTGTTGAACTAAAACATGAATATCAACTAGGTAATGTGTGATAGAGTTTATTAGGGTGTATCAAGGGTATTTTGGTAGTAAAGTAGGGTGTATTTAGTTAATTTTATATTTTGATTAAAATATTAGGGTGTACTCAGTTAATTTTAGGGTTCGTTTAGCAGCACTTTTTTTTTTCTCTCTCTCTCTCTCTCTCTTTCTCTTCAATTTGGCGTGCCTCCATTTCTCTCTCCTCCTTGCTAGATGTAGAGAGCCAAAAGTTAGTTCTCCAAAATAGAGAGTCAAGTAGGGAGTCTGTTGGAAGGAGGATTTTCCTTCTTTTTAGCCAAAGTAGCTAGGGATGAGAGGATAGGGAGTCTGCTGGAGATGCTCTCAGCTAGGGATACCAATGGTCATGTGACTCTTGTTTCCTCCATTGCTTGTGGGAACTGAAAAAGCACCTTTGTGTAATTGAAAAGGAAAATGTGAAGAAGGCCAAGAGTTCAATTCCTCTTTGTGTAACTTCAAAATCATAGAGGCTAGACACCTTTGAAAGAGAGTCATATACAAATGAGGGAAAAAATATTACCATGGACTTATCTAGTAGAGGTGTCAAATGGACAAGATCGGCCCGAACACACGAGCACGGCTTGCTTAAGTAAGGCCCGACACGGCACGACCTGTATCTTTGGGCAGTGTGAGGACGTGGTAATTAAGTCCAAATGGCCAGGCTGGCCCGCGGTTTTTCATGGGTTGTGTCGATCCAAAATCCAACAGGCCGGCCTATTTAAAGCCTATTTATTAAATTATACTTGTTTTTGAGAAAAATAATACATAATATTATTACATATATATCTTAAATTCAAGTCTATTTCTTTTCTCTAATAATATATATATATATATATATATATATATATATATAATTAATGTTTCCTTTATATATAAAATAATGATTTATTTTTCAAATTTCAATTTTTAAAACCCAAACAATAATTTAGCAATTTTCTATTTAAATGTACTTTAAATAAATTTATTGGCCTTTTTTTTTTTAACAAATAATAAATCTTATTCATATACACATAATTGTACAAAATATTTAAATGAAGTTGCAAAAAAAATGCAATACATATGTCAAATTTGGCGTAGGCCCATATCGGCCCATTTAGTGGCCTGACATGAGCACAGCCTGAGCCCATATGAGTTCAGGCCGTGGGCTCGGGCCAAGATTGATGATTTTCCTAAATAGGCGGGCCTGACACATCCCGTTTATTAAATGGGCTGACTCTAAACGAGTCGGGCCGCCCGGCATGGATAGCTAGTCTTTGAACACACTGGTGTGGTGTGAGCCAAAGAGCCTATGATGTCTAAATTAGTTTGACCATACAGAGAGAAAATAGGGTTTCTTAGATCAATGAATAGTTACTTTCTCCGAAAGGCGAAGGTTGGTTTATATTCAGCTTTTTGGAGGCTGGTTTATGGCCGTGAGAGGCTATGTATTCGACGTTTATTGCAGGAGTGACAATTCGTTGATGTGGACGTGTAAGGTATTTACCTAAAGTAGGTGAGCATGATATCCTCAAACACCCTGGCTGAGGAATTCCTTAAGCAGTAATGCCAACTGCCCATAATTAATGCACGATATGATGTTTCACATCTTCTCTCGCCCTTGATCAAGTGCAATTTGGTCCTTGTGGTTGCCCTTTAATCTATGTGGCGTCGTACCATTAACGTGCGATTATTTTCTCCCACACAAACCACTACCAATATTGAACCTTCACCATTCTTTATTCTACTTCAAGAGGCCCTTCCGAAAACTATTCTTATACCTTGAAACCAAATTAATGTAATGGTACCTTTATGAACTAGTACAATCATTTTAGAAGAACAACGAAAATTTACACTACCGCTTAAATGCACATGCAAATTTGGCACAAGAGAATTGAACTCATTTTCGGAGAGGTGCAACAAGTGTTTTGGGTAGGAGAGATGGTTATTTATTTAATTAGTATTATGTTTTATATTGAAATTACATTCTCAAAATTTATTAATCTTTTAAACAATTTATTTTTTAAATCTATGCCACACACATTTGTCATCGACATAACTAAAAAGAAGTATCCCATAATTCTCATGTCATCAATTAAAGAATAGTTTAAGTACTTTTTTGACCAAATATTGAGAGCATGGTATAATTGTGTTATATGAGGTAAATCAAATAATAGTAAACTGTAATTAGCCCCTAAAATGAATCACGTGTTTTTTTTTTCTCCAATATCATCTCTCTCTCTCTCTCTCTCTCTCTCTCTCTCTCTCTCTCTCTAAATACCCATTATCACAACATCCAAAACGTAAGCTGAACAACATTAAATTTACACAACACTCATATTCCGACACCACCAAAACACCATTAATTGCCGCTGCCGCCGCCGCCGCCGCCACCACCAACAATGGTTACAGAGTCAAGCAGCAGCAGCAGCAGCAGCCCCATCAAAACGGTGGTCGTTTTGGTCCAAGAGAACCGCTCCTTCGACCACATGCTAGGGTGGATGAAGTCCCTAAACCCAGAGATCAACGGCGTCACCGGATCCGAATCCAACCCCATTTCCACCTCCGACCCGAACTCCACCCTAGTCTTCTTCGGCGACGACTCCGCCTACGTGGACCCGGACCCGGGCCACTCCATCCAAGCCGTCTACGAGCAAGTCTTCGGCGAGCCATGGACGGAGGCCTCCGCCACCAAAACCCTAGCTCCCACAATGAAGGGTTTCGCCCAAAACGCAGAGAAGACACAGACTGGTCTTGCTGAGACGGTCATGAACGGTTTCAGGCCCGAAAACGTCGCCGTTCACAGGGAGCTAGTGAAGGAGTTTGCGGTGTGTGACCGGTGGTTTGCTTCGGTTCCGGCTGCAACGCAGCCGAACCGGCAGTACATCCACTCTGCAACGTCGCATGGGCTGACGGGGAATGATACTAAGACGCTGGTCGAAGGGTTGCCTCAGAAGACTATATTTCAGTCGTTGGATGAAGAAGACTTTTCTTTCGGGATTTACTTTCAGACCTTCCCTTCCACTCTTCTGTACAGGTAAAAAAAAAAATTCAAATCATCTGTTTCAACAAGTTTCAGTATTTGATGAACAAAGAGATATACAGGTGAATTTCGAGTGATAATTTTTTGAAAATTTGGAATGTATAACAAGCGATTTTAAAATTAATACATTAGAAACTTTTAGTTTCTTTTTTTTGTTCTTCGGACCTGAATTTAGATAGCCTACGTAATTCCATAATTTCTAATTAAATATTTAAATGCAAGTTTTTAGAGTAATAATTTTTTATCCAGATAAAAGAATCCAAGACATTGATAACAGAAACACATACAATATTTTATTTCCTTGACTTGCACATAAGAGATTTCATATTCGAATCCCATGGCATCCGTGAAAAACTCTGTCCTCTGTAATTTAGATTATCACTAGTATTTAAAAAAAAGATATTCCTAAAACGCCAGGTTGGAATTTTGGAGACTGCCAAGACTTCACCTAACTTTAAATGGTTGAACAAACGAGAGAAGTATTATACAAAAGAAATCAAAGAGAAAATGAACTGCTCGACCTCTGTCCTTAAATTAATTAATATAAAGTACCTATTCTGGCATGTGGATATTGAGTCAACTTTCTTTAGCTTCAGATTATATATATATATATAAGAACATGCATGCCATGTGAAAGTTGTCCCCTTATTACATAACTATTGCTTTGTCTCTTCTCTTCCTACCCATTTAATTTATCAAGTCATTAGCATGAAACCCATCATTAGTTCAAAGTTATTTTCAAACACATGTTGCTTTTTCTTTTGCCATGATTTAAATAGACCAATTGCGCTATTAACAAAAAACAAAAAGAAAAAACATTGAAACATCCAATATTGAAATTGGATGGCCAGTTGTTATATATATATATATATATATATATATATATATATATATATATATATATATATATATATATGTCACATGGATTATTAATATAATTAATGTTTTTTAAACAGGATATTTGTGTTGGGGGTGTGAATTTCATATCGTAGAATTAAAGTCTTTCATAATAGTTAAAACGACTTGTGTTTTTCTACTCATTGCTAATTGATTTTAAGTTGGATGCTCATGAATAATTTGAAAATATTTAGATACATAAAAGATGAGAGAGAAAAAGAAATCTTGAGAACACATAAACTAAGACAATCGTTCTTGGTTCTATATTTAATTTTACAAAAGGAATCTATATATTATCTTTCCTCGCATGTATCTCCTCTTTTTTTTCTTAAACCTTCTTTTATCTTATTCCTTCTCTATCTTTTGTGGACAAACCATTTACGGTAGAAACCAAACGAGCTTTCATTTATTTATTTATTTATAATTAACAAAGAAGTAAAAAGCGCTCATGTTTCGTTTTGAATTTTAATTTACATGGCAGGAACCAAAGAAAGTTGAAGTACATTAAGAATTTCCATCAGTTTGATCTGCAATTCAAGAAGCACTGCGAGGAGGGGAAGTTACCAAACTATGTGGTGGTGGAGCAAAGGTTCTTTGATGTGTTATCATTTCCTGCAAATGATGATCACCCGTCCCACGACGTCTCTGAAGGCCAGAAGTTTATAAAAGAAGTGTATGAAGCACTAAGAGCAAGTCCCCAATGGAATGAAATGCTGCTTGTAATAATATATGACGAGCATGGCGGTTTCTATGATCATGTTCCAACACCTGTGACGGATGTTCCTAGTCCAGATGATATCGCCGGTCCCGAGCCATACAACTTCAAATTCGATCGTCTTGGTGTTCGGGTTCCAGCCATCTTAATCTCCCCATGGATTGAACGTGGAACAGGTAACTCAAATAACTAAAAGATTTGTATCGTATTTACTAATTATTAAAGTATCACTTAAGGGTATCCCCTTGCATAAATTTCTCATACATGGATGGAGAAAGAAAAAAAAAAGTAGTCATTACAAGTCATCAGACACAAAAAATTACTGGTTTACTAATTAATTTTTGTTTATAACAAAAATGCAGTGTTGCATGGGCCTTCAGGGCCATATCCCTCATCAGAATTCGAGCACTCCTCAATCCCAGCAACTGTGAAGAAGATTTTCAACCTGAAAGATTTTCTTACAAAGCGTGATGCTTGGGCGGGAACCTTTGAGGGTGTCCTGAGTAGATCAACCCCAAGAACTGACTGTCCAGGTGAACCTAAATTTAAAGATTTTTTGTTTTCATACATAAGTATCGATCTTTTTAATGCCTACAAATTTGTGGTGTTGTTGAATCACCGTTCGAGAGTTTTTGAGTGTTTCATCGTTTGACATCTCTGACTTTCGCAGTTACTTTGCCCGAACCTGTGAAACTACGAGAGACTACATCCAAAGAGGGGGCCAAAATGAGTGATTTTCAAGAAGAAATAGTGCAATTGGCAGCAGCCATAAATGGGGACCATAGAAAGGATATTTATCCCAACAAACTGGTGGAGAAGATGTCTGTTTCCAAGGCTGTCAATTATGTGGAAGCATCGTTTAAGAAATTTTCAGATGAATGCGAGAAAGCCAGGGAAAGTGGAGCAGACGAATCTGAGATTGTGGTCTGTGCAACCTCACTTGAATCGCCATCTCCCAAGTCGTTTGCTAAAAAGATGTTTTCTTGCTTGGTTTGTGATCACTGATGATGACTCAAATTTTCATTTTCGTTTTTTGTTTTTTGAATTGATTCCTAAGATTTGGTTTGTAATCACAACATACTTTATTTGCATTTCTTGTAATAATTAATTATTATTATTACAAATATTTCGTTGTTAGTTCACCTTTTTATTCTGTTGGTTCACTTTTCTTTCTTTTGGATATAAGCGATAGTCTAAACTACGAAGAGAGAGGCTTTTCACATACACACTACCAAGGTGTCATGAAATTATGGACCTAAAACCACTAGTATGCATATCAATACTGTTTTCCACTAGATTCATCAAAACAAAAATTGTGAAAAAGTTTTTCTATAAATATTTTTTTGTTCAATCATAAATTCAATTAAAATGTGAGAGTAGACTTCACCTCTTTCTAAGATACGAATCATAACAGTAGATGCCGGAAACACCAAATACGTACAAAAATACAAATGAGTACAATTTATGTCCACAAGTGATTATAATTTTTTTTTATAAAATTAGTGAAATACCCATTCCTAGACATAAAACTATAAATATACCCTATACTATTTAGTGTATATAAACACACCCAAAATAAACCCAAAAATCTTTTTGGATTCTGTATCTATGTTGGATTACGGTTTTGACCTTTTGGTTTGAATTTTGAGAAACAAGCCCAAAATTAGCCAGGTAGGATAGGAATGTCTTGAAATTTATGTTGGTGACCTCATAACTGAAACCTGTTTGGCAGCCTCGTGATTTTTTTTTTGAGCAGATCGAATATTCCAAACGAGCGTCGTTTGAACGAAGCTCAGTATGATCTGGTTCCAGATCTCCTTTCTTTTTAGATTCTTCTGAGCTTAATTTTTGGTGCTCGGTGTAGATTGGAGTTCTATTGCTTCATTCTTTTTTTCTTCTTGTTTGAATTTGTGGTTTTTGGAGCGATATTGTGCTGCATGAGATTCGATTGGAGCTTGGTGCGATCTGCGATCTTCGATTTTGAGGTATTCGATTTTTTCTTGTGAATTCATATTCGATTTTTGAGGTATTCGATTATATTGTAGTCTGATTTTTGGTGATTTCATGTTTGATTAATTAAGTTGTTGATTAGGTTTTTGTTTTTAATTTTTGCAGTCTTGGAGTTTAAATTTGACATGCAGATCCAATTCTTCTTGATTTTATATGTTTATTTTTGTTATTGCTGATTTGGAGGTAAGCTATTGGATTTTCTGATTTCGTTCTAATTTGTACTTAGATATTCGTTTGAGTTTTAAATTGTGATTTTAATTTCTTTTTGTTTATAATTTGGATTGATTTCAGATTCTGATTGGTTGTGGATTTGCTCGTGTTTTGGTTTGAGCTGCGGTTAGAAATTTGTGATATTCGATTTGGTTTTCATATTAATTGAGGTATGTTTTTTCAGTTATATCTGAGTATATTCATGCCTTTTCAGTGCTGTAACAGTATTTGTAGTTAGAAAAAATGTTAATAAAAAGTGAAAGAACTGTTCAATAAAGTTCCAGTATAGGGTAATAACACTGCTTGTTTGCTATGAAATCCTATTTCTAATGCATGTCTACCACTGTAAAGTTCCAATATAGGGTAATAACACTGCTTGTTTGCTATGAAATCGTATTTGTAATGCACGTCTACCACTGTTAAGTTCCAGTATAGGGTAATAACACTGCTTGTTTGCTATGAAATCCTATTTCTAATGCAATCGTATTTGTAATGCACGTCTACCACTGTTAAGTTCCAGTCTAGGGTAATAACATTGCTTGTTTCCTATGAAATCCTATTTCTAATGCACGTCTACCTCTGTTACGTTCCAATCTAGGGTAATAACACTGCTAGATTCCTCTGAAATCCTAGTTCTAATGCATGTCTACACCCTGTAAAGTTACAGTATAGGATCATAACACTGCTTGTTTCTTATGAAATCCTATTTCTAATGCATGTTTTGGTTTGAGCTGTGGTTAGAAATTTGTGATATTCGATTTGGTTTTCATATTAATTGAGGTATGCTTTTTCAGTTGAATCTGAGTATATTCGTGCTTTTTCAGTGCTGTAACAGTATTTGTTGTTAGAAAAAATGTTAATAAAAGTGAAAGAACTGTTCAATAAAATTCCAGTATAGGGTAATAACACTGCTTGTTTGCTATGAAATCCTATTTCTAATGCACGTCTACCACTGTAAAGATCCAGTATAGGGTAATAACACTGTTATTACTAGTAGTCATTTTTGTTTTGTTTGTTGTTTTTTTGTGTAGAGATATGGATGATTCGAGAGTGGCAAAGTGCACCTATGGTGCTGGAACTTTAATGGTTATTTTTTCTTCAACTACTACTTTTGATTGGTTGTCCAATGAGTTGTGTAGTAGGTTTAAGCTTAAGTTAGGTCATTTTGAGTTGAGGTACTCCTTTACAGATTGCTCCAATTGTTTATTGGAATCGGATGATGATTTGAAAGTCATGTTTATGGTATGTGGACTGATGAAGGATCAATTAATTCACATTTCTGTTAGGGATAAGGCTCTAGTGAATCATGTTCAAACAGTTAATACGAACATAATTGCTTCTCCTTTTTTGTTGGAGTCTGTTCCTAATAATGACAATGTTGCACAAGATGAGGATACATGTAAAGATTCAAGTGTGGCTGGTAGTATTGTTGATTCAAGTGTAGCTTCTTCTTCTTGTTTGAGTATTGATTTTGATAGTATTAGCAGTGAGTTTGGAAATGATTATTTAGGCAAATATGGTAGTTGTGGAGGTCGTAAGTATTTGTCTACTGATTGGGAGGGTTATATTACTCATGAGGGTTAGAAGTTTGAGGGTGGAGTTTTTGAATTCCATGATAAGTTGGCTAAGTACGAGATTGAGAATGGTTTTAAGATGAAGTATTTGAAAAATGAGCCTTGTCGTGTGACTGCTGTGTGTGCTAAGAAGGAATCAGATGGCTGTGAGTGGCATGTGCATGCTGTTAATTCTAATGTAAATGAATTTTTTTATATTAAGAATTTAAATAACATACACAGTTGCACTGGTTTGATCCGAGAGAAGAGAAATAAGGCAATGGGGTCTCGTTTGGTGTCTTTAATTGTCAAAGATAAAGTTCGTAACAATCCTTTGGTAAGGCCTATTGAGCTGATTACTGATTTGAACGAAAATTATGGATTGGATATCCCTTATCATGTTGCGTGGTATGGGAAGGAGTCGGTTACTAAGTATTTACATGGTGATGAGGAGTTGTCTTATGCTCACCTGCCTTGGTATGTGGATGTTTTGAAGGCCAGCAATGTTGGATCTCATTGTGTGCTTGATTGTGGTGAGGATGGTTCTCGTTTCCAACAGATCTTTATATGTTTCAAGGCCTCCATTGATGGTTTTCGATGGTGTAGGCTTATGCTGTTCATTGATGGTACTTTCGTCACAAACAAGTACAAGGGTACTCTTCTAGGAGCTATTGCAAAGAATGGAAATAAAGGTATGCATTGCTCTCTTTTTTTCACTGCTGTTGTTACAATTTTTTGTACCCGTTATGCAAATGAATTGATGTTAAGTAGTATGAAGTCTTGGTGGATGAAGGTAGGCAACTTACATTCATTTTTGATAGGCATGGTGCTATTATCGATGTTGTTAGGACTGTTTTTCCTTCTTCTCCCCATGGTTTTTGTCTATATCATTTGAAAGACAATTTGAAAAAGAAGTATCCGCATTCTGTTGGTTCCTTTTTCAAGGATCATATTTTATGGCTTTTTTGTAAGTTGTTGTATGCACCGACTGTTAAGGAGGTGCGTAGGCCTCCAATTTATGAGCTGATTGACACTATTAGGATCAAAATGATGGATATGATTTCTAGGAGGAAGCTTGCATCCGAGAAATGGTGTAGTGTTTTGTGTTCGGTTATTCAGGATGAGTTGAAGAATTTAGCTTCAAAGGGTCGTGATATGTCGCGTGAGTGAATCTATATTTGAAGTTCATGCTGATTTGAGTGTTATGGTCAATTTGGACGAGAGGTTTTGCCCCTGTTATCAGTGGCAATTGCTTGGGTTTCCGTGTCAGCATGCAATTCAAGTTATCCATCATTCCGAGTTATGTTTGTACGACTTTGTTGATGAGTATTACAAGGCAGACTTTTATAGGGCTACTTATGCAACCCCTATATTTTCCATACCTGATATTGAGAAGCCTCCTCCTGGAGATGTTGTTCTTCTGCCTCCTCATACAAGAAAGCCTCCGGGACGACCTCCAACAAAGCGCTTTAAGTCAAGCAGTGAAACTAAAAGGCAAGTGAAGTGCAAGAGATGCAGTTCTTGTGATCGTCATAATAGGAGGACTTGCAAGGCCCCTATTTGATGTAAAGGTTCTGGAGTATAAAGAGTTGACTGAGTGTAGTTAGTTTTTAACTAGTTAAAGTGCTATGTGATTGATTAATGACAATCATAGTTGAAAGGAATAGAAATTGATATGCAAGTTGTTAATATGGTGAAATAGCAGTTACTGCATATGAATACTCTTTGACTTTTGGTATTAATACATAATATTTACCATTTTTGGTATTTTGCAAATTTTGGTTTGGAAGTTTGATATGAATTACTGCTGTTTGAATTATCTATAAATCAACGAACACTGTTTAATGCGCACTGTTTACATCATTCTTGAAATTACAAGATAGTTCAATGACATAGTAATAACAAGATAGTTCTATGACATGGTATTAACAATCTATTTCTATCACATAATATTAACATTGTACTTAGAGTGCATTGTTATTTGTTGGAGTTCAACTTTTTAGTTGTTTTAGTGTTATGGAGACCGTTATTTCAGGTTACATACACTGTTAATTCGCGTAAATAAACTGGTTTTTGAATAAGTACATAATTTGAATTTTAAAATCACCTTACTTTAGTGTTCTAAACCTGCACAAGTCCTACGGAACTACAATATAAGCAAGAGTTTTGGCAAAATATTTGATTACAACTTCATTCTTTTGCATTTATCTCTTTTCTCTCTTTGATGGAAATCCAACTTCTTTCATTGCTCATAATCTTCATGAGGACTTCTTTTCTCATTTCTCAAACCTTTTCTTTGTTGAAATCTGATTCTATTTGTTGGTCTTTGGAAAGTTGCTTCATGAAGTGCATGACAAAGACGCCACAATCATTGCTGCATAATAGAGATACACATGCAGGAGTTAGTTCAGCCTTTTTTTAGTTGAAGAGGATTTAAGTTTCACTGTTGTTGTGTAACTTATGAATTGTTTGCTTGTTGGGGACATTCTCTGTTCTCAGTTAGCTTGAAGTTAGTAGTCTTATGACGAATCAGATACTTCAATGTCCGAGCATATTCTGGTGTAAGTTTGATGCTGGCAAGTATTTTTGCAATCATTTTAGCTGAAGCTTCATTCAGCCCTCTCAGCTTCTTGGCATCAAAATCAGGAATCTGGATGAGTTTTGTCTTCAATGATGTTGCAACACATTCCTTAAGAAGACAGAGGAATATATTTGCTATCTCAACTTGCATTATAGTCAAGTATGTACTTAGTTTCCTTTAAATTTAGTGTCCTATGTATTAACAGTGTTAATCACCCGTCTTACTTACCAAAACAATTGCCTTCTTGTGATAATATTAGAGAGTTTGTTATGATGTCCCCCTGAATGAGTTGAAGTGTGTCCACGTTGCTGCACCGGTGTCAAAGACAAGCAACGTATGGTGGTTCTCATCTGTAATTGGTATGAACACTCTATCAACTCTTCCAATATTTTCTAAGTGGCATATAGAAAGCATCATATGTCAGCTTGTATGAAGCACCTCGCAAAAACATCTGCAAAAGTCATATGTTGGTAATTAGTGAGCATGTTGATGATATAAATTTGATGTATTAGATGTGATCTTACATAGTTATTGGTAGACAAGTAAGCATTTTTTTGTGTCTGAGTGTTCTGCTTCGCATCATCATTAAGGGCCTCTCCATAAGCATTGATGATTAGTGCAGAAATTGGATCATCTCCCATCAGCTTTTCAATGTTATGTTTGTACAATATTGTCCTATTGTTTAGGTGAAAAGCGTCCCTGCAACAATAATGTTGTTCAAATAATAATTCAGCAAATGAAAATCTCATAACAGTTTAATAAGAAGACAGTTCTATGACATAGTATTAACAGTGTAATTCTAGATAGTTCTACTACATAGTATTAACAATGTAATTCTATGACAGATTGGCTTACTCATCAGAATCAGATGCAATTTTCCAGTAATTTTCCAACTTCTTCTTTGATATTTCATCCAGCCTGTTGAAGACCTCATACATGTGCAACTGAAGGTATGTATCTTTGTCCTTTTTTTTATTGGCTGCTTCATCTTCGCTTTGGCTTGCTCTTTTTCGGGCTTTCTTATGTGCTTCGGGGTATGTGTACTCTTGTTTTTTTGCAGGCTTTGTCTTTTCTGTCTTTGATTATTTTGATGCCATAACGTAACTGCCGTGTTCCTACTTCTTTCGCTTGCATGATAACTGATTTTTTAGGAGTTTTCTCATCAGCATTCTCATCTTCAGCATTAGGAGATTCTTGCATCTCCAATTCACTTTCTTCCTTCTCTTCTTCCATTGTGTTATCATCTTTCTGATTGTCTTTTCCATCTGTTCTTTCAAGGTTCTTTGCTGGTTTCTCAATTTTCTGCTCAATCTTTTCTGTTGTTTCACCTTCAACTGCTTTGTTGTCATCTCGTTCTTTTGCTATTCTCTCATATTTTTTCTCCTTATCAGCTCGTTCTTTCATTGGAATTTCTCCTTTTTCCCCATCATATGTTTCAGAGAGGCAATAACAGTGTTTTTTTCTTTCATGCTCTCAATGTAGGACAACTTTTCCCCTTCAAGTAGTTCACGTTATTCCTGTAGCTGTCTCATGTTTGATTTTAGTGCATGAAGTTCCCCTTGTAATTTTCTACTTTCTTTTTGCTCTTGGTCAAGCTGCTTTTTCAGTATTTCGATTTGTTGCTCCAAATCTTCTTTTTCAGCCCATATTTGATGAATGAATGTATTTTTCTTGATGCAGGATTCTATAGCAGTCTGCATCATATCCTTTCGAGTATCTGCCTTTTCAATCCAATAGTCGACTGCTTCCTTTAGCTGTTGGATTTTCTCATGGGTAGGGACTATTTCATGCTTGTAGTACTCTGGGATTGAACCCACTATGTCTGTCAAGTTCTGGATCTTGTTGCCGGACATTAACAGTCCTCTCCTCCGTCATTGTGTCTGCACTAAGGTTAACTGCTTGTTCTTCAATTTCATCATTTGCTTTGCATCCCAATGATTGTGCATTGTCTTCATTTTCCTCATGAAGCACAAGAGTTTTTTTCTACTTAGGTTAATAATAGAATGTTCGCAACTAAAACTGATAATTTTGTTTTTGGTTTCTGGTTGCATTTGGATATTTAAATGATTTACATTTGTTTTTAATTTGTGGAGAAATTTTACCTTTTGCTCCTCTTGTGGAGTTTTTGTCTGGGTAACACTTTGGTCCACATTTTCATGGAAGCTGAAGTTCTGTTTCTGGGTAATAACAGTCTGCTTTTTTCCTTTTCGTGTATGACTCTTTAATTGTCACAAATATTAGAGAGGAGGAAAAAGAGGATTAGCAAATTTATATACATTTATATGTGTTTGTACACTGTCAATTTAGTTTTCAAATATAAATGTTTGATCATTGTAGGTTATCTTACCCAATCTTTAAGTGTGATAACAAAGTCATCATCCTCTTCATTTTCTTCTTGTTCTTCATGGTCTGCATGATCAGTCTTTGTTGCTTCTTCTTCTTTTTCATTGTCAGCAAGTTTTATCTGTTTAATGATTGGAGTCAGTAGTAATTATGGTGTACTAACATTATATGTGTTTATGGAAGTAAGAAAATCCTTAATGTTTTCATATTTTGCAATATTCAGCTTGATATTGAGCTCCGGAAGGCTCCATTTGACAGCCGCTGGTTTATGATCTTCTCTTCTAGGAATTGGATTGATCAGGTTAGTTTTCTCACACAGCCAATACTGCACACATGTTTTTCAATATAAAGTGTTAATGCACATGAAAACAAATAATATAATAGGATTAACAAATGGATGTAGTTTCTTACCAGGATTAGCACAAGGCAACCACTCACACTTGGTTGATTTGTCTTGTCTTTTTTATTTTTTATGGCTTGGTCCAGTCCAAAATACATGTAATCTAAGACTCCTTGTGCCAAGTTGTAGCTGTTCATTGCTTCTAAGGTGTCGATCATAGTAAAAAAGGTCCAAGCCATTGTCACCCCAGAGTTGCAAAAGAGATTTGTGATGAAGAGCTCTAGGATTAACAACCTCAAAACATCCATTGCATTCTTGTTTTTGTGATATGCTATTGCTATGTTCAGACACTTATCAAGATCAATTTTTATGATTTTTTTGGAATTCTTGAAGTATTTCTCTTCAAAGTCCAAATTTGTTCTTGTGGAAGTTGTTGTGCTTGGCAACTTGTTTCCTTTGTTTGGCAATCCAAAGATGTCAGACACATCGTTGCTTGTAATTTCATACGCGTTGCCTTCACTGAATTTGAATTTTTTGGTTGCAGGGTTGTAGAGTTTGATCAGTCTAATTATTTGATAATTAGACTTCTGGCACTCTGTCTTGGTGAACTGTCCTACCATGTAAGCCTTGATGATGCTCCAAAATGGAGTTTTTTTGTAGGATCTTGAGGACATCCTTTCTTGCTTCAAGCTTGTCTTTTACCTTTTGAATTGTGTTGTCAAATGTGAGCATGTTGCTTTTGATCTGCACATAATTTGGGTTATTGTGTCTGTTTGGTTTAGGTTTTTGTGTTTGGGAATGTGTTCTTTTGATCTTCGTTGTTTTCTTTGGTTTCAGTGTGTTTGTGGATTTGGGTGTGGATGGTTTTGGTGTTTGTTTAGCTTTGGTTTTTGGTTTAGGTGGATTGGCTTTAGGTGTTGACAGTTTGGCTTTTGCTGTTGTTGGTGGTGTGCCTTGTGTGTTTGTGGATGCTATTTTGTGCTTTTGCTGGCTTGGGATCCTTTTGTTTGCTTTTTTTTTTTTTTTTTTTTTGTATTTGAACCCAGTTACCTTTTTCCATATGACCACCTGCTAAGTGAAGCAAATAGGTTACTTTAACTAAACAAAAGAAAGATGACACATGAGTATTAATACTTCTATGACATGGTATTAACTGTTTACTTCTATGCATTTGAACCTCATGCTTCTCTTTCTAGTGCACTATAATTTATTTCATATGCATTTCGAGTGCATGTTATATATTTTGGTCTATGACATGGTATTAATCAAGATGCATAGTAGTCCCAGATTTTGACTAACAAAGCATGCTATATATTTTGGTCTTCAAGTGCACTGCAAAGCAGTGCACTAGAAGAGCAAGATGCATAGCATTCCCAGATTTTCAGTAACAAAGCATGCTATATATTTTGGTCTTCTGCAGTGCACTAAAAGAGCAAGATTCCTAGCAGTCCTAGATTTTGATTAACAAAGCATGCTATATATTTTAGTCTTCAAGTGCACTGTTTCGCAGTGCACTAGAAGAGCAAGATGCATAGCAGTGCTAGATTTTCAGTAACAAAGCATGCTATATATTTCGGTCTTCAAGCAGTGCACTAGAAGAGCAATATGCATAGCATTCCCAGATTTTCAGTAACAAAGCATGGTATATATTTTGAAGTTCTATGACATAGTATTAACAGTTCAAGTTCTATGGCATAGTATTAACTGTTGTGAAACATATACATTGCAGTCAAAACATGCTTCTTTTCAAAACATGTCAAAACATGCTATTGGACTTTGAAGTTAGAGATTTTGTAATACCTGGGAGTTTGATACTGATGCTTTGTCAGTCATTTCTGAAGCTTCTTTGTTTGATTTGGGATGGTCTTCTGTGCTTTTTGCATATGGAGTGTTTGTTTATGGTTGTTGGTCAGTGATTTTTGTAGTTTGGGTCTTTGATTCTGTCATTGTTGGAACTTTTCGTCAGTTACCTGTATGAAACGTGGTACTCTTGCATTAGTTAGCCCGATCTTAACACGAAAGTAGAAAGTGAGTTTGGGTTTTTGAGACTGTACCTTCTGTCGATCTTTATGGATGAAATTTTCTTCCTTTTTTCCTAGGTTGTCCTTGTGCTTAGTTGCTGTTTTAGGGTTTTGTTGTGTCGATTTTGAAGACTTGTGGCTATGGCAGATTGTAACTTCGAGTCGCCGGCTTTCTCGTTATGGAGTTTGTCGTTGATTGGTGGTTATGGCAGTTGTCGCCTGCTTTTGGAGTCGGTGTCGCAAAGATAGGAGTGAGAGGTGAGTTGGTTTTTCACTTTTTGGGTCGTGCGTCTCTCATGTTCTCTGCGTTTAATTTTTTTTTTAATGGGCTTGGTGAAATTGGGCTTTTTTTAAAATATAGTTTTATGGGCTTTTTTTATGAGACTTTTTGTGATTTCTTTTAGTTTATTTGGGCTTTTTTTTTTTGTCAAATTAGATTGGGCCTTTTTTCTGTATTTTACGATGGCTTATTTGATTTTTTTGGGCTTTAGTTCGTTTCTGACCTCGTTTTTGTCAACTTGGGCTGGGCTTTTTGAAAGTCACTGTTAATGCGCATTTTGAAACCCACTGTTAAGAATTTTGAAAATGAGAAGCTACAGAGTAACAATTTTTTACATTTGAATTTCACTACACAGTAACGACAAAGTTAAGAAGCAGCAAAAGATTTTGTTTAGAAGCTACATATTAACAATTTGACATTTGGAAGTTAGAAGCTACATATTGGACAGTTCTAAAATCTGTGAAATCCATGCTTTCATCCTTTATTCCCTTCTGTGAAATACCAACTTTTTTCACTTCCCATTGTCTTCAATAAAATTTCTTTTCTCATTTCCCACACTTGCTCTGTACTCAAGCTTTCGTCAATTTTTTTTTCGTTGCGACAACTGCTTCATGTAGTACATGACAAATACACCACAATCTTTTTTGCAAATTCACAAACACATATGCAATATTTAGTGAATCATAGTTTAATTTGAATCGGGGGAAGAAAAGTGTTATTGTGACACTTACGAATTTTCGAGTTGTTGGGCGCATTCCCTGTCCTCCTTAAAGTTGAATTTGGTGGGATCATGTTTCATCAGATATTGTATTGTTTGAGCAATTGCTGGGGTAACTTTCAGGTTTGGAAGAAGTTTTGCAATGTCTTCGGTGAATTCTTCATTGTAGACTGGCTTCTTGAACTCAAGAAGTGTGAAGCTGTTTTCTTTTAAAAATTTTGGAGCACATTCCTTCACACTATTGAGAAAGACATTTGAGGTGTCTACCTGCATTGTAGGCAAGTATGTTGTTAGCTTCACTGATTCTTGTTTAACTATTTTGTTAATGCCTTGTGTTAACAGTTCACAGTAGGAGTCTGTCTTACCAAAATTACTGTTTTTTTGTTGTAGTATTCAACTGTTTGCTCCGTTTCCCCCCTCAAAGAGTTGCAGTGCGTCCATTGCAATGAATTGGTGTCAAAGACAAGGAGGGTGTGGTGGCCGTCATCCGTTATTGGTATGAAAACCTTTGATGTTTTCCCTATTAATTCAAGGATTTTGAAAAAATATTCATCAAACGTTCTTGTGTGCATTTTCCCTGTGAGATACCTTTGCAAGATTAATAGTTTCAGCATTAGAAAGAATGTGAAAAGTATAGGAAGATGAATAATTTGTGATATTCACTAGAGGTGATGAGATAGCTATTTTCTTACGCAAGTGTAGCACGTGATGTATGCATTATGTTGTCTTTTTGGGTCCTTCTTTTCATCATGATGAAGTATCTCTCCATACGCATTTATGATTTGTCCAAAAATTTCAGTATCTCTTAATAAGCTTTGTATGTCGTCTTTGAACAAAATGCTTTCCCCTTGCCAAAAAGCAGTGCTGTAACAATATTTGTAGTTAGAAAAAATGTTAATAAAAGTTAAAGAACTATTCAATAAAGTTCCAGTATAGGGTAATAACACTGCTTGTTTGGTATGAAATCCTATTTCTAATGCATGTCTACCACTGTAAAGTTCCAGTATAGGGTAATAACACTGCTTATTTGCTATGAAATCCTATTTCTAACGCTTGCTTACCACTGTAAAGTTCCAGTATAGGGTAGTAATACTGCTAGATTCCTCTGAAATCCTAGTTCTAATGCATGTCTACACCCTGTAAAGTTCCAGTGTAGGATCATAACACTGCTTGATTCCTATGAAATCCTAGTTCTAATGCCTGTAAATCCTATTTCTAATGCATGTTCAATAATAGTGCCTAAACCCATTGAAAATGAATGAAACACATTGCCTTACCCATCTACTAAATGTTGTAGACCTGATATGTATTCCATTGCAGGAATGAACCTTTGGCCCTCTTCTTTGATTTGGCTGGTTCTTGACCTTTTCTTTGTGCCTTTCTCTTTTGTGCTCTCTTCTCTGCTTTAGGGAATGAGGAATCTGGTTCTGTTGCGATCTCTTGAGATGTTGTTTCTTTGATTTTTTTGGCCCTTAGATGCAAGGTTCTTGATTTTATCTCTTCTGCTTCACCTTTTTTCTTTTCTCCATTATCCTCTTCACTCTGCATTTCTTGTGCTAATTTTTTATCTGTCAAAGAGGCAATGATAGCTTCCTTTTCATTTATAATCTCCAAGGTAGGAAATCTTCTCTGCAAGAAGTTGATCATTTTCTAGCTGCAGCTTTCTCATGCAGGATTTTTCCTCATAAAGATCAAGTTGAATGGAATTCTTGTGATATGCTTCTTCCTTAACCAGCTTCTGCAATTGCTCTTGCTGCTTCCTTAATTCTTCTTTTTCATTGTATAGCATCTGAATCAATTTATTCTTTTTTATGCAAGATGCTATTACATCATGGATATTTTGATGCTCTCCTTTCTTTGTCCAATATTCAGCAGCATTATTGATCTCCATCATATACTCTTTTGTAAGCTGTATTTCATCCTCCTTGTATTTTGGGATTGATCAAACAACTTCCTCAAACAACGTTGAATTCTTGTATTCTGGGATTTCAGTTTGAAGGTCATCTTGTAGCTGGTGGTGTTGGTGGACTTCATGTTCTTGGTTCTCATCATCCTCTTCTTCATTTTCTTCTTCAGCAACATCAACATGCTCTTCATGCACTTCTTCAGTAGCATCATCCTCCTCTTCATTTTCTTCTTGAGCAGCATCATCATGCTCTTCATTCACTTCTTCAGCATCATCATGCTCTTCATTCACTTCTTCAGCAACATCATCCTCCTCTTGAACTTTAGTGCTTTTTATCTGTTTGTTAAGTAGAGTTTAGTATTAAGAGTGTACTTCTATGACATGGTATTAAGAGTGTACTTCTATGATATGGTATTAATAGTTTACTTCTGTGAAATGGTATTAATAGTTTACATCTATGACATGGTATTAATAGTTAGCTTCTATGACATGGTATTAAGAATGTACGTCTATGACATGTTATTAACAATGTTGTCATATCAGCTGCAGATTATTTGAAAGGAAAGAGTACCTTTATCTGGTTGTTCTTTAGATGATGAAGCTTCGCACTCAGTTCTTGAAGACTCCATTTGACAGCCCCTGGTGTCATTTGTTCTCTTCCAGGAATTGGAGTGAGCAGGTTAGATCTTTGACAGAGCCAATACTGCACAATTTTTTTTTTGCAATATCACTTGTCAATTCATATCATTAGAATAATGCTACGAATTTGTAGTTTGGAGATTTGTGTTCTTACCAGTATTAGGACTAGGCAGCCACTCACGCTTGGCTGCTTTTTTTTTGTTTGTCCTTCTTGTTCTTCTTTGCTTGTTCAAATCCAAAGTACATGTAGTCCAAAACTCCTTGAGCCCAATTATATTTCCCCATCTCTTCTAAGGTGTCTATTGTGGTTGTGTATGTCCAAGCAAGTGTACAACCAGAGTTGCAGAATAAATTGGCCATGAAGAGTTGAAGGATTATCAATCTTGTTACATCCATTGGACCCTCTTCTGTTTCATCTTCAAGTGCTAAGTTCAAGCACTTATCAATTGAAGTCTTTGTTATCTTCTTATAACCCGTGAAGTATTTCTTCACAAAATGCGAATCTGGCCTTGTTGAGCTTGTTGTGCATGGTAACTTGTTGCCTCTGTTTGGCAAGCCAAAAATTTCAGCCACATCTTGGCTTTTCATCTCACTGTGACCATGATTAAACTTGAACTTCCTTGTCTTTGTGTCATAGTCTTTTATGAGTCTCACGATGTCATAGTTAGACTTCATGCACTCTAGCTTTGTTAACCTTTTCTGCATATATGCTTCTATCAGTGGCCAAAAAGGTGTCTTCGATAGCAGTGTCAAGATATCATTCCACTTTTCATGTCTTTGTCTAATGTTGTCAATTGTTGCTATAAAAGAGAGCATGTTGCTCTTGATTTGCACATAGTTTGGGTCTTCCCATCTGCCTGGCTTCTTGTTTGTTTTTGTTTTGGATGATGACTGTTGGCCTTTTGGTTTGGAGGTTGGTCTGGATTGTTCTTTCTTCATCCTTTATTTTGGTATACCTGTATTAGAAATAGCAACATGACAGCAGTGTTAATACCCTATATTGGAACTTCAGAGTGGTAGACATGCATTAGAAATAGAATTTCATAGGGAACTAGCAGTGTTATTACCCTATACTGGAACTTTACAGTGGTAGACATGCATCAGAAATAGGATAATAACATATACTGGAACTTTACAATGGTAGACATGCGTTACAAATAGGATTTCATAGGAAACAAGCAGTGTTATTACCGTATACTGGAACTTTACAATGGTAGACAGGCGTTACAAATATGATTTCATAGGAAACAAGCAGTATTATTACCATATATTGGAACTTTATAGTGGTTGACATGCATTACAAATAGGATTTCATAGGAAACAAGCAGTGTTATTACCTTATATTGGAACTTTATAGCCATTAATCAACATGACAGTAAACTAGCGACTAAATTACTGACTATTTTATGGTCTTATGCAGTCAGTGCAATAGTGAAATCCAATATAGTTTCAAGATTTTTTCCTTGATTCGAATCTAAAATATTGTTATTACCATAGACTAGAAGTTTTTATAAATTTATCAACATTTTCAGTGCAATAGTGAAAATACAATATAGTTTCAAGATTTCTTCATTGATTCGAATCTAAAATAATGTTATTACCCTAGACTAGAAGTTTATATAAATTTATCAACATTACAGTAAGTTCGGTGTTGTAAATGTCTTACCTTTGAAGCTTTTTCGTGTTGAAATCGTCCCCTGAATTTTTCTCTTGGTTTTGTAGGCGGAGGTCACTGTGTGGTATTTGTTCTTGGTGCTTGGCGGTGGTTGTGGAGTTTCTGTCTGATTGAAGATGAAGACGCTTTGATGAAGGTGAAAGAAGCAACGTTTTGCAGAGAAGTTAATAAAAGCGCGTGTTCGAAGTTGAGTTACCGTTTTTTTTTGGACAAAAGTTACGGTTTTCTGGATGGTTAAAATGTTTGGGCTTGTTTATAAATTTGGGCTGGGTTGGTTTTGGGTGTTTTTTGAGTTTTTTTTTCTGTTGGGCTTATCAGTGGTAGCCCTGTAATATATAGGAACTTCAATACCAATTTGTTATATAATAAATGTATTTTGGGTGTGTTTCTGAAGTGCATTCTATGTGGGATTTTTTTTTTTATAAATTTAGCTCCCATTTTGGGTATATTAGTGAAGCTCCCAAAAAAATTTCGACCAAAAAAATAGTGATGATAATAATCCACGAAGAGAAAATAATAATGAATACAACTTTAACAAAGAGCAAATAATAAAGAATAATACAACTTTATCAGGTAAATTATTCCGTTTGTTATGTAATTTACCCAATGAACGAGCCTCTTTAGCGTTCGTTGTGTAAAGAATTTTGTTTGCTTGGTAACGAGTCCAAATGCCTATAACCCATTGAGTGTCAATGTTACCTAACGAATGCTGAATGAGACGTTCATGGAGTTCATTGTGTAATTTACTCAAGGAACAATATTGTTTACCTAACAAACAAGCCCTTTTTCATTTACCAAGTAAATAATTTCATTCGTTAACTAATTTACTTTTTTGTCAAGGTGTTTGTTAAGTGATTTATCCATCGAACGACATAATTTAACCAATGAACACTGAGGGACTCGTTCATTGAGTAAATCATGGCATTCGTTGGGTAATTTGTTCAAGGGACGACATCATTTACTTGATGAATAAGTCGCTTAATTAGTGTTTGTTAGAATAAATTATTCAATAGAACTTTTGTGATTTACTACTAAATTGAACCACAATGAATTAATGGAAAGAAAATTGAACTTTGTTGATTATCACCAATTGTTAATTAACACAAAAAAAAATCAATAATATCAAACATATTATTGTTGATACAAATATGAATTTAAAAACTTTCAACAAAAAGAATTACTAAATGGTCGAATGATTGAACCACATTGAATTAATGAAAAATAAAATTGAACCACATTTGATAGGGCATATGTGCAATTCTCAGTTTACAATATGCAATTGCATATACCTGTATTCAATTTCTTAGTGTCTGGGTGCAATTGTTAGTTTACAATATGCAATTGCATAAATTGATAATGTTAAATTAGTGTAGTCATGTACTTGACTGGAAAATCTCATTTATGTAGATTATGGCTCCCTAAAGTGCATCACCCCAGGATATTGAAGAAGGGAAAGACCTGCATCAACAAGCATTAATGTAATGAGTACTGAGGAGAGAGCAAGCAACCAAGAAAAGAAGAGATTAGGAAATAAGCATACTGCAACATATCCATTATATCAATCCCCATTGTGCAAAATAACTTCACAGTTAAGGGTTTGCAATTATACTTCAATTATATCAGTTTTGTGAGTCCAAAATATGATTAGGAAATAAGCATACTGCAACATATATCCTAAATCTGAATAAGAGATCTCAATCATGTACTGTGGAGGATTTATCTCAAAAGAAAGTCGGTCATAACGATGACTCGGTGAGCTTGGTAATAGGGTCGCAGCTTTCTCGCGGAAACTACATGGACCAAAATGAGCTTCTCCAATTTCAGGTAGCGAGTCTCTGCATTGAGGAGAGCTTTTGATGTGTAGAATACCGGATGTTGGGTCCCTAGCTCTTCTCGGATAAGAGCTGAGCTGACGGCTGAGTTGGACACTGCCAGGTACACGAACAAGTCTTCAACACTAGGAATTGGCTTTGAGAGCAAGGGAGGTGAAGTGAGGTAAGTCTTTAGATTCTGGAAGGTACTTCGCACTCCTCGTTCCACTTGTCTTTTTGCCCTTTCTTCAAAGTTTTGAAGAATGGTCTGCACTTGTCAGTAAATCTCGAGAGGAATCGGTTAAGGGCCGCTGCTATCCCCATCAGACTTTGTATTTCCTTCACTGTGGAAGGTGACTTCATCTCTAGAATGGCTATGATTTGGTGTGGGTGTGCCTCGATACCTCGTTGTGTGACTAGGTATCCTAGGAATCGGCCGGACGAGAGGCCAAACGTGCATTTACTTGGGTTTAACTTCATGCAATACTGGAGGAGCAAGCTGAATGCCTCTGCGAGGTTTTTGATGTGATCTGCACGCTTGGGGGCTTTGACTAGCATGTCATCCACGTAGACTTCCATAGTTTTGCTGATCTACTCCTTGAAAATTTTATTTACGAGCCTCTGGTAGGTTGCTCTAGCGTTCTTCAGCCCAAAGGGCATGACCTTGTAGCAGTAGGTCCCTCTCTCTCAATGAAAGAGGTTTTCGCCTTGTCATCCTCATGCATCAAGATTTGATTTTAGCCGGAGTAGGAGTCCATAAAGCTGAGTAGCTGATTGCCAGAAGTTGAATCCACAAGCTGATCGATTCTTGGCAATAGGAAGTTGTCTCTAAGGCATGCTTTGTTGAGGTCGGTGTAATCGACGCAAACTTTCTATTTGCCCTTTTCTTGTTTTGCCACCAGAACAACGTTGGCTAGCCACTCCGAGTAGGAGACCTCTTCAATGAAGCCGGTAGCTAGGAGTTTGTCAATCTCGGCCTCAATGATCACGACTCGCTCGGGAGTGAAGTTGCGTCTCTTCTGCGCCATTGGCTTGCTGGTAGGGTTAACGTGAAGTCGATGACAGATGATCTTTAGGCCGATGCAGGGCATGTCAGACGATGACCACGCAAACATGTCCTTGTTGTTCTGGAGAAAGGTGGTCAGCTCCACCTTCTCATCTGTCCTTGTTGTTCTTTGAGCCAATCCGCGTTTTTCTGTCTGGCTGGTCAGGATCCAAGGGTATTAGCTCGACGTCCTCTTCGGGTTTTCATCGTTCTTCAAGAGAGACCTCTGGGCAGATTTCCTCCGCTTGGTCTTGACGCTTTAATTGCTATAAGGGAGCGAGATTCGATTGTTCAACTTCCTTCAGATCTGCCTGACTTAAAGGGAGGAACTGCGTTTGTTTGCTTTTCTTTAGCCCTTGGGTCGAGCATTTCCTCGCCATTGCCTGGTCGCTGTTGATTTGGCCGACACTGCCCCGAGGGATTGGGTAGTGGATTTTCTGATGTGTGGCGGAGGTGATGGCGTTGATCTTGCCAATCCATGGTCTGCCCAGAATGCCGTTGTATAGTGAGACCTCATTAATGACCATGAATGTTTGCAAGCTGATTACAGGTAGGGAGTAGACACCAAGGTCTATTGTGCCCACGGTAACCGTTGTTGCACCATTAAAGCCGATCAGCAATCTGGCTGATTTGATGATCTTCGTCTCTAAGCCCATCTGCTGGATGACCGCCAGTTGCAGGATATTGGCTGCGCTGCCTTCGTCTGCATGGATTCGGTCAACCAAGGCCTGAGAGATTTGAATGCTGATGACAAGGGCGTCGTTATGTTGCATGTCGAGGCCGATTAGATATTTCTTCTGGAAGCCGATCACAGGGTCGTCTTCTGCTGGTGGAAGGTCGATTGAGATTTGGGAGATCACAGTGGCCTATTTGATCTTCCTCTTCTTTTCTTTGCTGGTTAGCCCAGACTCCTCGGAGTCGGCTAGGGTGTGTTAATCCTTATGACCTTCTGAGGTGGCTCCTTGGCGACATCACGATCCTCAGTCCGCTGGATGGCCTGCTTCGCAATAAATTCCATGCAATGACCTTTTCTCACGAGTTCTTCAAGGTGCGCTTTCCAAGCGAAGCAGTTGTTCGTAGTGTAACCGTGCGTCCCATGGAAGGCATAATATTTTCTGGTATCCCTCTTGTCCGGATCTCCCTTCAAGGGTGGCGGTCTTCTTACCCAATGTTTGTCCTTCACTTGGGCTAAGATTTGATGTATGGGGATGGAGAACTTGGTGTAGTTCTCTCTTGCCATAGCATCCCCTTGTAGGTGTGACTGGCTCTTGTCCTTGTTCCTGTTGCTAAACCCGTCGCTTCTTTGGCCTGCCCGCTTAGTCGGCTGATCTTCCTTCTCAGTAGACTTCTTCACAGTGATTCGATCATCATCCCAGAGCGCATAGCTTTCCACGGTCGCGAAGACCTTTGCCAGAGTCTAGCTAGGAGTGATAGTCAATTCGCGGTATAAGTCGTGTTCAGCTGGAAGGCCTTTCTTGAAAGCAGAGGACGCGATCCGATCGTCACATCCTACAATGTTGGCATTTTCTGCTTTGAATCTCTTGATGTAGTCTCGAAGCGATTCGTCGGACTTCTTGCGTAGGTTGTACAAGTGATCAGGGTTCTTCTTGATCGTCGGGTAAGAGGTGTATTCTTTGGTGAAGACGTAAGCCAGCTCCTTGAAGCTGTTGATCGACCTGGAAGGTAGAGTGTGGAACCAGTCTTGGGCTACTCCTCGCAAGGTCATTGTAAACACCTTGCACATCAGCGCATCGTCAGCCTTGTAGAGGATCGTGACACTTTTGAAGTGTTTTAGGTGGCTCTCGGGATCCGAATCCCCTTTGAAGTGTGTGAACGACGGCGTTGAGAATCGCTTCGAGGGAGCAGCTTGCTCGATTTCCGCTGTGAAAGGCGTAGAGTTTACCTGGTCCATCTCCTTACGTAGTGCATCTTCGAAGTTCCCGCCGGTCTTCAAGTCTTGAAGTCGGTCATTCACAAGCTTCTCAACGTCTTCGGCACACATTTCTGGTTGGCCACGCTGACAACCTTCGCGATTGGGGCGACGCTGATTGACCTCCTTGTTGATTCGCAAGGTTTGACCTTCTCGGCTGTGTTGCCTAAGCGGTGTGTTGGTGGACTGCACTTGCGAAGGATTTTCTGTAGTTAGTTGATGAGGATCGACTCTTCGAGAGTGAGCACCGGAGTGCCTTTCCTCATGGTCCTCACTGTGAGGGTTATCAGGTTGACCTCCCTCGGGGCCTAGCCTTTTGTGAATGTTCCGCTACGAGTGCGCAGCGGTGCGCCTTTCTTCATGGTCCTCATTGTGAGGGTTATTAGGTTGACCTCCCTGGGAGCCTAGCCTTTGATGAACATTTCCCTGTGGGCCCAGGCGGGCGCGGATGTCAAGTCATGGGCCCAGCCTTTCGCGCACGTTGTTCCTTAAACTCAATTGGTGGGTGACTTCGTCTGCTCTAAGTGTGGCTCGCGGATGCTTGCGACATGTCAGCAAGCCGATCACGTTGTTGTCCCTCTCCTTGTCTGCTTATTCCTGCTCGACTTGCTTGGTACCCATTGAGCTGCCTATCGGCGCGTTCGTCCATCCTTTTCTCTTTGCCCAGTGTTCCAAGACTAAGGTTTTGAGCCAAATTTATTTGGTTGAGGAGCTGCCTTATTGCTTTGGTCGTCCATTCTCTGAGCTAGCTGGTCAACTCTCATATTAAGGTCTACTTGACTTCGTGGATCGGGAGGAGAGAAGTGTGTGGAGCCCAATTGCATACGGGCTAGGGTTTAATGGGAGGTGTAAGCGGGAGCGTGCGTCGAGCATGGAGGCAAGTCGGCGGTGGTAATTGTTAAAGCTCATAATTTCATACATATACATGCCCAATTTACTTACTTCTTTTGCTTAGTTTCCTATAATTCTGAGTTATTTGCCTCTATTTGTGTGTTTTGTAGGCCAATAGAGCAAGAGAGCATAATTCATGCAATTCAAGCATGTTAAGGCCTAATTTGGATGAAGGGAAGAAGTGCTTAAAGACAAACTCATTTTGGCTACAGCCCCCTGCCAGTCCAGTTCCGTAGGTCATATTGCAAGCTTTGTTTCAGCAACCTACACAGCTCGAATGAGGCAGCATTCTTCATGAAAGTTGTTCCAATGGGTGTGTACTATAACATATCCAAAATTCAGACCCATTGGATAAATCTGGAGTCCGTTACCTAGCAAACACAGAACCATGCTCAGGATGGATCTTATCAGCGCGGAAAATAAGTTAGCAATTTGTTTTGGCCTTAACTTCCTCCTCCGAGCTTGGATTGGGCCAATACTTGTGTGGTTGGATCATACACATTCTGAACTTCACAATGGACATCTTAAAGTCTTCATTTGATTCAGCCTAGCCCAAGTTGTAAGCCCTTGAAGTTGCTGGTCAGGCTGACCTCAGGATGAGCTGGTTGGAAGCTTGGTCATGGTGAGCTAGGCATGAGCTATTGCAGCTGGTTGGAAGCTTGGTCATGGTGCATGAAGATGAGCTAGGGCTGCTGGTGGGATTTATTGGAGAAGTGCATCAACCAATTCAGATTTTATAATGCAAGTGTTGTATGCATTAGTGAAGTGCATCAACCAATTCATCTTTTATAATGCAAGTGTTGTATGCATTAGCCATATTGAATTCAGATTTATCACTCCCCTCTCCCTATAAATACCACATCCATTCCACATTCAAGAGACAACAAATCCTGAGATTCACAACCCCCACAATTCACTCCAACCATCCTCAAACACTCTCACAATCCCAAACACTCCAACAATCACCAAAACAACTCCAGCTTTCTTCTCTTCCATTTTCCTACGAATTTTATCTTCCTTAGCCATCACCACTCACTCAAACTCATCCCAAATCACCTCCATATCCTTCATACATCTTTCTAGAAGTGGGGAAGCTCTTGGAGAAGCATTAGAAGTGGAGAAGCACTTGGAGAAGCCTTGGACACCACAAGAACTTCAGAAAAAGGGTTTTTCTACTCTTATTGCATTCATTATGTTTTCTCATTTCTGTTCAAGTCTCTTTTCCATTATGAGTAGCTAAATCCATAACTAGGGCTTCGATGTAACCTAACATGAATATTCTGGGTTTATAAGTTTGGAGTTTCAAGTTTGATTCATGATTCATGTTCTTATTCATTATGCTTATAAGTTAACATGCTTGTTTGAATGATTGATCACCATTAGAACTTGTTTGTTAACTATCTTGGTTTGAATTAAGAGTATACACCATGCTTTAATTCGAATTGAACTATGAATAGGAAGAGTATGTATGGACATTCGACAACAGGGATTAGATACATACTTGGTTGTTTAAAATGTTCTTCTATGCTTAATGGGTTCCTAATGCTTAATTTTAGGTTAGACAACAAATGATCAAATTAGGGAATTAGGAACACAAGGTTAGGACCAAACACCATGGCCTAATCATACTTCAGCTAGAATCAATCTTTGAATATGAATTAGACTTGTTACTTGAATCTTTATAACCCAGAATTGAATTGTTATGGTGATTCGAATGCCCTAGTCTCAAAATCTGTTTTCCAACTCTTAAAACCACTCTTTGTTACATTTGTTTACTTGTTTTTGTTTGCAATTTCATTTTGCTTCTTTTGTTCAAACAATCACAACCACTCTTGTTTTAAATTCTGTTTTAGACATAACCTCCTACTTTCTTGAATTTGGTAATCTAAGTACATAACTAGTTTTAACTTCTCAGTCTTCGTGGGTACGACCTCGTACTTGTCTTGCTATACTACTAATTGCCCCGTACAATTGCGAGTTAACATAATATTAACAACAAATTTTGGCGCCGTTGCCGGGGACTGAACGAAAGTTCTTCCCTGGTTATGTGCCCAAGGTTACCCTATTCTTTTTAGTGTTTCTAATTAATCTAATTTTCTGTTTCAGGTAGTTTATGTCTAACAGGCCATTCCTTGAACAAGTAAGGTCTTCGTTCCAACGTTCCAGATCTTTGAACGCAGGACCATCATTGCAACCATATCGTGTGACCTCTGAAATTCAGAATCGTCTAGAAAGGGAGTTGTCAACTGCAAAAGAGCAAGCTCTTGCTACATTTACAAGTCTTGCTCTCCACACTGAACTTCCTGGTTCTTCACCTTCAAATTCGGAAGCAAGTTCAGACCAAGAAGAAGAAGAAATGATGGCTGCCATTGAGTTCATGGGAGAACTTGATATCCCAACAATTCCAGCATCTCCTTCAAGCATTTCGCTGCCCACTGTAGCTCGAAACTATGAGCTTAAATCTTCTCATCTTAATATGTTGCCTTCCTTTTATGGGTTACCTAATGAAGATCCATTAACTCATATAAAGGATATTTTTAATGTTGTGAGTTCTTTTCCCTTGACAGGTGTGACAGAAGATCAACTTCGAATGAGAGTGTTTCCATACACTTTAAAGGATAAGGCGAAGTATTGGTTGAATTCTTTGAAGCCTGGTTCACTCACTACATGGTCTGCCATTCAAAAGAAGTTCCTGGAAAAATACTTCTCCACGCAAAAGACCGACATGCTTAGGGACAAGATCTTGTTATTTGCACAGCAAGATGATGAATCGTTTTGTGAAGCATGGGAGAGATTCAATGGGCTGCTCAACCAATGTCCTCATCATGGGATTCCATTGAAGCTTCAAATGCGTATGTTTTATAAAGGACTAACCCCTTCTAGTCATAATATAGTCACCAATTTTGCAGGTGGTTCTTTTAAAACCAAAACTCCAGAAGAAACGTACGAACTCTTTGAGGAGATAGCAATGGAGACCCAACATACGGATACAAGAGGTAAACGTGTTATTAGTGGTTCTAATGATGCTTCTAGTATGCAGATTTCAAAACTGGAACAAAAGCTAGATGCTCTTCTTGCATTAAACTCAAGAAGCCCTCCGAAGGAACTGTGTAGCATTTGTGAATCTCATGACCATGCTACCACAGCTTGTCCACTTGGGGCTGGATATCCAGAATTTGTGCAGGAACAAGCTAAGTTGGTAAATTCCTACAACCAAGGTCCAAGAAATGATCCATACTCTCAAAGTTATAATCCAGGTTGGAGGAATCATCCAAACTTTTCATGGAGAAATACCCAGAATCAAGCAAATCCCCCTTCATTCCAAAGGCCACAACAATCATCATCATCATTGGAAGATATAGTGAAGCAGATGGCAATCAACCAATCCAATTTTCAGCAAACTACACAAGCTGCCATCTCCAAATTGGAAGTCCAATTAGGCCAAATAGCTGCTGAAATAACTCAAAGAGTGCCTGGGAAATGGCCAAGCCAAACTGAGATCAATCCAAAGAACCCAGAAGCCAAGGCCATTCATGTGCTCAGATCAGGTAAGATCATTGATAATAAAGATGATTCTAATCTTTCAAATGATGTTGTGATTGTAGAAGATGAAGAGGAGGAGACCATGGCCACGGAAGGAGAACAACTCAAAACTTCTCAATCTGCTCCTAAGGCCAAATCAGATTCTCAGAAATCCGATCAATTCCAATTGCATAAAAGAGATGACAAATTTGTGCCACCACATCTTCAAGAAGATAGATACGTGCCACCCGCTCCATATGTTCCACAGATTCCATTTCCAGGCCGTCTTAAGAAAGCAAAGCAAGATAAGGCTTTTAAAGAGATTTATGATATTTTGAGTAAAGTTAATATCAATTTGCCTTTGCTTGATCTTATTGAACAGATTCCTGCATATGGAAAATTCATCAAGGACTTGAAAACTCACAAGCTCAATTTCGCTCCAAATGAAGGAGTAAAGCTCGACCAGAATGTAAGTGCTGTGTTGCAAAGGAAGCTGCCACCAAAACCAATGATTATAAGGTGGTGCTGAAGTTCTTGAAGGATAATATTTTCACAAGGTTTGGTACTCCAAGGGCTGTCATTAGTGATGGAGGCAGCCACTTCTGTAACAAGCCATTCGAAACACTCATGAAAAAGTACAACATCACCCATCGAGTCTCTACACCATATCATCCGCAAACTTCTGGTCAAGTGGAAATAAGCAATAGAGAAATTAAGCACATCCTGGAGAAGGTGGTGAACAATACAAGGAAAGATTGGGCAGCCAAGCTCAATGATGCATTATGGGCTTATAGGACTGCATATAAGACTCCCATTGGAATGAGCCCTTATCGTCTTGTGTTTGGGAAAGCTTGTCACCTGCCAATGGAGCTTGAACACAATGCTTTTTGGGCCATCAAGAAGTTGAATTTTGATCTAGACAAGGCAGGCCATGCAAGAAAGTTTCAGCTCAATGAATTGGAAGAAATTAGACATGAGTCTTATGAGAATGCAAAGCTTTACAAAGAACGAACCAAGAGTTACCATGACAGAAACATTCAACGGAAAGAGTTCTCCAAAGGTATGTCAGTTCTTTTGTTTAACTCACGTTTGCGTCTCTTTCCAGGAAAATTGAAGTCTAGATGGCAAGGCCCATTCACCGTGGTCAATGTTTCTCCCTATGGAGCTGTGGAGATTCAAAACCCTAAAGATGGCTCGACTTTCAAAGTAAATGGACAACGTTTAAAGCCATTCTATGAGGGAGTTTCAGCTGGCATCCAAACTGGCCATGTGGTAGATCAACTTCCCTTCGTACCATCAACTTAGCTGATTGTACAATGTCTTGCCAAGACAGTAACTAAGGCGCTTCTTGGGAGGCAACCCATGTGTTCAAGAAGAAGGTGCTTGGTAGCAATTGACCTAATCGCATCAAGGGGAAGCATTTCAATCCTTTCTCTTTACTTGTTTTGTTTTTATTTTAGTCATTTTAAGTTTATGTTCCTTTTTATAAATAAATAAATATAAAAATAAAAAAAATAAAAAAATAATAAAAAAAATAAAAAAATTTCTTATAAGCTAACTTTTGGTAACCCCAGTGAGCACCTCCGTCAATACAGTGTCTAGGAGTTCTTTAGGCGACACCTTCGGTGTCTAAGAAGTTTGGGTTTTAAGCGGGACCATTGTGACCCCTCCAACCTTCCCGGATCCCCTGGCTGTGTTTTCTGAGGCCCTTAACTGGTCATCCATGAGTTGCTTATATATTCATTTTTTTTATTTTTTTTATTTTTTCTCTAAACCTTTTTCTTAACTTTTCCCTTTATCATTTACTTGTTCTCAATCATCTTTACTTTGCTTTAACATTGAGGACAATGTTTAATTCAGGTCTGGGGGGAAGGTTTTCAAATTTCATTCATTTGTGTTTCAATTTTCGTTCATTTGTCACTAATTTTTTTTTCTAAATGTCATACAATCGATGCTATGGAGCTGCCATTGAGGTTTTCATATCAGAATTTTGCACTTCACAAAGCTTTGGCTCTTAGAATTCTGGTGGCTAAAGTACCATGCTCAAATTCTTGAAGGAAAATAGTGGAGACTACCCTAGTGAGCTATATCGAGCCTAATTGCTTTCTTGAGAGGGTTTTAAGTGTTCTATTTCTCATCCATACTTATTTTCTTCAATTCACTCTAATTGATCTCATCATTTCATTTTGATCGAATACTAAGGATGATTCTCTTTTGCAGATATCATATGCTTGCTCTCATTCATGAATGAACTCATTGAAGTGATGCTAGGCTATGTGTGTATAACCATTCTATATGCTTTCTTTTCACCCTACCCATATGTGTGTTCCATTAGCCCTCTTGAAGCCAAAAACTCAAAGCCTTTTCTTCTATCACCCTCATCATTTCCCTACCTTTGTATCTCAATCTGAGATACTTAACCTATTGTAGCCATACCCTAGTAACTTAGAAATATACCAAGGTTTGCCAACATAAAGTTTGAAGCAAGGAAGTTGCAGCCATGTACCTAAATAAGAATTTTGTGTGAATCTGTGCAATAAAGTAAAGAAGATGCATATCAAATCAACAAAGATGAAAGTGTTTCAATATGATCTAAGTGTGAGAAATAAAGTCTATGCCAGGTGATACCATGAAGTTTGCTGCCATGCCAATCTAAATCAATGATGCCTTGCAGATTAATGAAGCATGCAACCTTGGTATGTTCTTAAGTTATTTGTTTTTCCTTCCAATTCTTCCATTTCCCCTAAACCTTAGCCTTTCATTACAACATTGTGAAAGACCTAGCTGATCTTTGAGGATGTATTCATGGGTGCTGGTAAGTATGTGTGTATCTCTATTCTTAGTATTTGATTCCTTTCATGAGATCTAACCCAATTTGTGCTTCTATTTCTTACACTCACTTATGCTTTCTTGAGAGAATTAAACCATAGGTTCTGAGTGATTGAGTGTTTTCTGTGAGAATTAGAGTCAAAGCATATTCTCTATTCAAGGTTTGAGTGTGCTTGCTTTGAAACCGTGTGCCTTTGAGCTATAGCTTCCACTTGTACACACTGATTGATCACATATCTTGGCAACTCTATGGTGTTGGAGGTATGACTAAAACTTTCTTTCATTTTCATTAGTTGATTTCAAAGTTGTTTTTCTAACCATTTTGTTTTGTAGAGTTAGAAAAACGTTTGTGGGTATCGTATCTGTTAAACCCTCAGGAGACACAACTCCTCCTACTAGGGATGCCTAGAGGTTTAAAGGCTTGTTGCATACGCTCAATGCAATCGAGTTACCTACGAAAGTGGTCTAGTTAACTTCTTGTTTTGTTTTTACCTTTGTTTTTCTTTTGTTTTGCTCGAGGACTAGCAAAATCTAGGTTTGGGGGTGTGTTAAAGCTCATAATTTCATACATATACATGCCCAATTTACTTACTTCTTTTGCTTAGTTTCCTATAATTCTGAGTTATTTGCCTCTATTTGTGTGTTTTGTAGGCCAATAGAGCAAGAGAGCATAATTCATGCAATTCAAGCATGTTAAGGCCTAATTTGGATGAAGGGAAGAAGTGCTTAAAGACAAACTCATTTTGGCTACAGCCCCCTGCCAGTCCAGTTCCGTAGGTCATATTGCAAGCTTTGTTTCAGCAACCTACACAGCTCGAATGAGGCAGCATTCTTCATGAAAGTTGTTCCAATGGGTGTGTACTATAACATATCCAAAATTCAGACCCATTGGATAAATCTGGAGTCCGTTACCTAGCAAACACAGAACCATGCTCAGGATGGATCTTATCAGCGCGGAAAATAAGTTAGCAATTTGTTTTGGCCTTAACTTCCTCCTCCGAGCTTGGATTGGGCCAATACTTGTGTGGTTGGATCATACACATTCTGAACTTCACAATGGACATCTTAAAGTCTTCATTTGATTCAGCCTAGCCCAAGTTGTAAGCCCTTGAAGTTGCTGGTCAGGCTGACCTCAGGATGAGCTGGTTGGAAGCTTGGTCATGGTGAGCTAGGCATGAGCTATTGCAGCTGGTTGGAAGCTTGGTCATGGTGCATGAAGATGAGCTAGGGCTGCTGGTGGGATTTATTGGAGAAGTGCATCAACCAATTCAGATTTTATAATGCAAGTGTTGTATGCATTAGTGAAGTGCATCAACCAATTCATCTTTTATAATGCAAGTGTTGTATGCATTAGCCATATTGAATTCAGATTTATCACTCCCCTCTCCCTATAAATACCACATCCATTCCACATTCAAGAGACAACAAATCCTGAGATTCACAACCCCCACAATTCACTCCAACCATCCTCAAACACTCTCACAATCCCAAACACTCCAACAATCACCAAAACAACTCCAGCTTTCTTCTCTTCCATTTTCCTACGAATTTTATCTTCCTTAGCCATCACCACTCACTCAAACTCATCCCAAATCACCTCCATATCCTTCATACATCTTTCTAGAAGTGGGGAAGCTCTTGGAGAAGCATTAGAAGTGGAGAAGCACTTGGAGAAGCCTTGGACACCACAAGAACTTCAGAAAAAGGGTTTTTCTACTCTTATTGCATTCATTATGTTTTCTCATTTCTGTTCAAGTCTCTTTTCCATTATGAGTAGCTAAATCCATAACTAGGGCTTCGATGTAACCTAACATGAATATTCTGGGTTTATAAGTTTGGAGTTTCAAGTTTGATTCATGATTCATGTTCTTATTCATTATGCTTATAAGTTAACATGCTTGTTTGAATGATTGATCACCATTAGAACTTGTTTGTTAACTATCTTGGTTTGAATTAAGAGTATACACCATGCTTTAATTCGAATTGAACTATGAATAGGAAGAGTATGTATGGACATTCGACAACAGGGATTAGATACATACTTGGTTGTTTAAAATGTTCTTCTATGCTTAATGGGTTCCTAATGCTTAATTTTAGGTTAGACAACAAATGATCAAATTAGGGAATTAGGAACACAAGGTTAGGACCAAACACCATGGCCTAATCATACTTTAGCTAGAATCAATCTTTGAATATGAATTAGACTTGTTACTTGAATCTTTATAACCCAGAATTGAATTGTTATGGTGATTCGAATGCCCTAGTCTCAAAATCTGTTTTCCAACTCTTAAAACCACTCTTTGTTACATTTGTTTACTTGTTTTTGTTTGCAATTTCATTTTGCTTCTTTTGTTCAAACAATCACAACCACTCTTGTTTTAAATTCTGTTTTAGACATAACCTCCTACTTTCTTGAATTTGGTAATCTAAGTACATAACTAGTTTTAACTTCTCAGTCTTCGTGGGTACGACCTCGTACTTGTCTTGCTATACTACTAATTGCCCCGTACAATTGCGAGTTAACATAATATTAACAACAGTAATGAGCCCACCTTGATGGGAGGTTCCACCATGCTCTGTTGTGGCGCCATGAAGGTGGCTAGATCCAGCCATGGGGCCTTGGGTTGACATGGCGATGGTAGTGGCTAGTGTGGTGGTCTCAACTGCGAGTCTGGTAGGTGGCACGGTGGTGAGAGGGGGTGGTGCCACCATGTCGATCGCGGGATTGTGGGTGGAGTGGCGGTTTTGCCCCTTGTCTTCTTGCTTCCAACCATGGTTGTTTGGAAGGCTTCGGTGGATTGAAAAATAGGTTTGGAGCACGCTTTGAGTATATCTCATGCTCTCAATGAAAGCACCAATTTGTGGGAGCAATTTCTTCCCACGAGAATATTCGATTGAAAGATCCCCCATTCTTTTTTACCGCCTCTTTCTCCCTGCAAAATAGATCGAAATAAGAGGACCACACCCGGGGGGTGTTGGCCAAAGGCCCTCCGATGCCTAAGTTAGTTCAATTGATTCGTAGAGAAAACAATAACTAAATAGGGTATATATATATATATATATATATATATATATATATATATATATATATATATATATATGTAAGGTGTAAGCCGGGTGGCCAGAGCTGTGAGTGGTGGCCGGAGCCTTGTGTAAAAGGGAGAAAGAGTATGGCGGCTAAGGTTTGTGAGGGATAATTTTTGTAGAGTTTCAGTAAGAATTTAGACGAACCTCAACCCTTGTGTGTAGCCATCTATTTATAGGGGCCTCAGATGCTAGAGTTTCAGAAGAATAATTCCGTAGAGGAAAATGAATTATTCTTCCTGATTTGGCGAGATTGGCTTAATTAGGGATTTGATTTAAATCAAACCCCTAATTAAGGTAGGAATCAAATCAATCCCAATTAAATCAGGTAACTCCCGATTAAATTGAGTAACCCCCGATTAAATTGAGTAACTCCTAATTAGGTCAAATAATCCCCAAATGGAAGGAAATATTTGACCTAGGGTTTTGATTTAATTTGGTTCCCACACAACTAATGATGAAGTGAATTGGGTTGTATTCACTATTGTTCCTGTATTTAAGTTACTAAGCCAGCACAAGCATAAGCACAAGCACAAGCACTGAGAGAGAAAATGATGCATATAATTGCTTTTTGGGTTTTGGCTAGATTGTTTAATTGATTGAGGGAGGACAATCGATGAAAAAGGTTGGGAGGAGGAGGAGGAGGAGAGAGAGAGAGCAGAATTGAACATACAGGCTGCTTCATGACGGGCTTTGCCCTGCTTTTCAATGAAATGGGAGTAAAAAGAGCGGATACTTGATTTGGCACTGACATGCCCCCAGAGTTATTCAAATGCATCTATTTTGCTAACTTAACAATGTGGCTCAAGTATAACCTCTTCATAAATTGCCAAAGACAGAAAGGCTATTAATAACTCTTGAATTTTCTTTCTTATCTTGAGTGGTGCAATGGCTGCTTCATCCGATCATTCAACTGGAGCAATTTCCCTTCCCTTTGGGCTAAGTGATTAGTTTTACAGACACTTCATATTGGTAACATATGTTATCATAGAGATACTAGCTAATATATTAACAGACAAGTGAGGGTGTAGTCTTATCATTTTTGAGCGGGATATAACTCATGCTCCCATACACAAATATGTCCCTAGCACAAGCTCTTCCACTCCAAAATGAAATGCATGATCAGTTAGGATATCAAATATTTTGATGATAAATGATTCAAGGCATGAGGGCGCTTACCATACGCTCTTTAATGTCAACAAGCAATGAACCAAGTTAAAAGACATGAAAACAAATGGAGACTTCAATATTCAAACATAACCTTGGAGCCCCACATGCCAAAGCACAGCAGCAAGGGAATTCCAATCCAAAACATACACATAGACATCAATCCTTCACAATTGACGAACGTATTACATGCATATGCATCAGTTTTCGTATCTTTGGACAGAGTATGCAAAATAAGAAGTACAATAGTAATAATATATATCTAGCCTCTAAGCCTTTTTTTCATCGTGTTGATGTGCACTGTTACCATCACATAGACCATATCTTGTAGATTGTCTATGAATCAAAAACATGTGTATCTCCATGTCTTGTTAATAACTAAAGAACCACAAACTCCCCAAAATCTCACTATGAACCCCAACGCAGTGAAAATATAGAACCACTGAAGTTGATGAAGTCCATTGTCCACGTCTTTATTGTTCTTTTTATTTGCATCAATGCCCTTACTTGGTCCACACTTATTTGGAAGTGGGGCACCACAAAGTTTTGGATTCCCCTCAAAGGCAGAAGCGTTGAAGCTTTGGAGTTGGGTGCCTATTGGTATTGGTCCTTCAGGATTATTGTATGAGGCATCAAATTCTTCCAAAAAATTAAGGCTCGCCAATGACGATGGGATTATTCTAGACAAGTGATTCATGGAGAGGTCCAAAATCTCTAAATTTTTCAAGTTAGATATTTGGTCTAGAATGACGCTTGAGAAGTTGTTGTAGCCAAGAGATAGCCAACAAAGAAGGTGCAATTGGCCGATCTCAACAGGTATATAAAGTTGCAATTGGTTCATAAAGCAACATTGGTAGTCTACAAAGTTTCTTTGGAAATTCACCTAAAATTCGGTTGTGTGCCAAGTCTATATAAAACAGTCTTGGAATGTTGCCCAACCAACTTGGAATTGGCCTTGTGATTTGATTAAAACCCAGAGTCAAGAACTCTACACTACTACAAAAAAGGCAAAAGACGACGGGAATTCACCGTCGTGAATTTGGTTTTCAAACCGTCGTAAAATCGATCGACGTCTTTTGAAAAGTAAAACCATGACGCGAAATCACAGTCGTTGTTATGACAAACAACGTTATTAACAAAAAAAAACCGACGTCTGTATACTGAAAAATGAACCTAAAAATTGTCCTGGAGAAGAATAGACGACCTATTTTATACAACATCCGTCGTGTAAAATAAAACAATACGTCTTTAAATAAATAAAATATGACGTTATTAAAACATACGATGTCCAATATATTTATATAACCGTCGTGAAATAGTATTGCCACTTCGTTTTTTCCTCTAATATTGACGTGAAAATGGCAGTTAGGGTAAATCACCGTCGTTGTTGTAACAAACAACGTCATTTACAAAAACAAAATCGATGTCTGTACACTGAAAAATGAACCAAAAAATTGTCATGGAGAAGAATAGACGACCTATTTTATACAACATCCGTCGTGTAAAAGAAAACAATACGTCTTTAAATAAATTAAATATGACGTTATTAAAACATACGATGTCCAATATATTTATATAACCGTCGTGAAATAGTATTGCCACTTTGTTTTTTCCTCTAATATTGACGTGAAAATGGCAGTTAGGGTAAATCACCGTCGTTGTTGTAACAAACAACGTCATTTACAAAAACAAAATCGACGTCTGTACACTGAAAAATGAACCAAAAAATTGTCAGGGAGAAGAATAGACGACCTATTTTATACAACATCCGTCGTGTAAAAGAAAACAATACGTCTTTAAATAAATTAAATATGACGTTATTAAAACATACGACGTCCAATATATTTATATAACCGTCGTGAAATAGTATTGCCACTTCGTTTTTTCCACTAATATTGACGTGGAAATGGCAGTTAGGGTAAATCACCGTCGTTGTTGTCACAAACAACGTCATTTACAAAAAAACCGACGTCTGTATACCGACGTGTGTATATATATACTACGTCTTTAAATAAATAAAATACAACGTTATTAATGTATACTACGTCTTGTATTTTTACATAACCGACGTGGAAAATATGTTAGGCTCATGACTTACGACATATTTATTCCTATAAACGACGTAGTATGTGATATACAACGTCGTGATCATGTAAAAGACAGCCGTGTTTCTCTATTTATACGTCGTCTTTAGTAAAATATTAGTCGTCTAATCCATCCAAGACGTCGTCTTTTGTAACGTTCAGGTTCGATATCTGTCCTTTTAGACGTCGGTATTATTGTACTGAAGTCGTGTTATTTGTAATTACATGTCGGCTCTTTATCATTTTCCGACGTGATATCGTTAATAACTGTTTCACAATAACGTCGTCTTTTTTCACTTTTAGTTCGCTTTTAGACGTCGGTAAATTGAATGCCGTCGTTGAATGCTCCAAAACGTCGTTTTTAATTGACAATTTTATGACAACAGACGTATGTTTTTCACAGTTTTATAAGGACCGTCGTTTTATAATACTGAACCAGTATTTTATGTACTGATTGTTTTGTGTCCAAAACCTGCATAATGAAAGTGAAGAAAACACATTACAATTTATTACAAAATTAATGTCATACAGTAGTGCTGTTTAGGGCATAAATAATTTCATAAATTACAAGAGCATCATTCAATCCATATATCTTCACACCCATCTCGAATATTTTGACTCCCAAACTCACCCACTAGTTCATCAAATGTGTCAACATTTGGCATCCCTCTAGTAAATGGCTCACACTCAATTCTCACATCACCTAAGACATCATCACCAATAACTTCATCATTATATTCTCTATTAGGCGTTGATAACACTACCGACCAACCATGATGCATCGGGTCGTCAACAAAAAATACTTGTTTGACTTGAGAAGCCAAAACAAATTGGTCATTCCTATGTCCAATTTTACTCAAATCTACAAGGGTAAATCCAAGTTCGTCGACTACAAGGCCGGAAGTACTATCTATCCAATCACACCTAAAGACTGGGATTGTAAACTTTTGGTAGTCAAGGTCCCAAATTTCTTGAATGACACCATAAAAACCCAAATTTGAGAGAATTGGGTTTTTATCCTTGGCACTAGCAACTTGCATGGTATGTGCAAGTAAATAAACTCCACTATTTTGAACTGTCCGCACATCATCTTGTGCCTTGATGTTAAATTTAACACCTTTAATAAGATAGCTCCTATATAATGGCACTGCCATGTTTGGACCAGCTGCTAGCCACCTTAAATTTTCTGATACCCCATGATTGCCTCCCTCATCAAGTTCACTTTGAACCTGCAAATTAATCATATCTTAATTCAATCTAACATAGAAAGAAGAAAATTAAAAGTCCAATATGTTATTGAATAACATATACCTTGAAGTGTAGCCATTGAATGAAAGTGCTATTGTGCTTATCTTGCAACCACTTTGTTCTCTTTCTAAATTTTGGATAAGCGGCCTTGATGTGGATCATATGTTCCCTACATGACACGAAAAATTCAAGCATTACGGTCCCAAACATATAAGATAAACATAAGGAATAATTTAAAATGGAAACTTAAGGAATAAAACTCATACTCGATATAAGGTAGAACTTCCTCCGTATTCTCCAAGACATATAGATGTGCTTGGTTCAACAGGTCCCGATCAACTAAGCTCACTGTGCAACCTGATAATGGCTTTGAAACTCCTATCTTCTGACTTGATGGCACTCCAATTGTACTAATATCAGATAAATGTTCAGTGCAAAATTCTACAGCTTCTTCAGCTATATAACGCTCCGCAATGAAACCTTCGGGATGAGTACGGTTCTGAACATACCCCTTTAGAACTTTCATATATCTTTCGAACGGATACATCCATCTAAAATAAACTGGCCCATATAGACGAACTTCTCTGACAAGATGTACTACTAGATGAACCATGATATTGAAGAATGAAGGTGGAAAGTATTTTTCAAGCAAACACAAAGTAACTACTACATCTTCTTCCAACTTATCTAGCTTGGAAACATCAACCGTCTTTGCACATATAGCATTGAAGAAGAAGCACAAACGAGTTATTGCATACCTTGCAGGCTTCTCCAAAACAGAACGAATTGCCACAGGGAGCAATTGTTGCATTAAGGTATGACAATCATGTGATTTAAGGCCAAGAAGTCTTGAATCTTGTAAAGATACAAGATTTTTTATATTTGAAGAATAACCTTCAGGGACCTTCATACCATAGAAAGAATTGCAAACCGCTCTCTTCTCTGCTCTTGACAAATTCCAAGGCCCTGGAGGCAAACGAGTACTTCTTTCTCCATACTCGGGTTGCAAATCAGTTTTGACCCCCATGTTCAATAAATCTAACCGAGCAGCAATCCCATCTTTATTTTTTCCAGGGATCTCCAGCAATGTACCAATGATACTATCACAAACATTCTTCTCAATGTGCATAACATCGAGGACATGCCTCACTGGAAGGTATTTCCAATACTCAAGATCAAAGAATTTTGACTTCTTCTTCCAACAAACTCTGTCACCATCATTTTCACCTCCACCTCCCCCTTTTTTCGATCCCCATATGTAATTAATATCTTCAACCATATGAAGCACTTCTTCTCCCGTTAATGGCTCCAGAGGCGTGCCATATTCAGGTTTCCCATTAAAAGCTGCACGTTGCCTCCTATATGGATGATTAATTGGTAACCATTTTCTATGCCCAATGTAACAAATTTTGTGGCCATTTTTCAACCTGTGACTAGGTGTATCATCGCCGCATATTGGACAAGCTTTATATCCTTTAACAACACAACCAGATAAGTTTCCATAGGCGGGAAAATCATTAATGGTCCACAGTAATGCAGCTCTGAGTGTAAAATATTCTCCTATGTGTGCATCATACACTCCTCTAATCCCATCCCACAAAGATTTTAAATCATCAATCAAAGGCTCCAAGTAGACGTCTATATCATTTCCGGGTTGTTTAGGACCGGAAATCAATAAAGTCAACATCATGAACTTTCGTTTCATGCACAGCCATGGTGGGAGATTATATGTAACTAAGATAACTGGCCAACAACTATATCTGCTACTTAGAGAACTGTGGGGATTGAATCCATCAGATGAAAGAGCCGATCTCAAGTTTCTCGGCTCATTACCAAACTCGGGCCATTTATCATCAACAAGTTTCCAAGACGGGGAATCCGCCGGATGAGACATCTGACCGTCAATTGATTTTCTAGTAGCATGCCAAGTCAAATTCTTAGCTGTCTCATGTGATTGAAACATCCTTTTAAACCTTGGAATTGGAGGAAAATACCACAACACCTTCGCTGCCACACCCTCTTTCAAGAATCCATCTTTGGTTTCCTTCCACCTTGAGATACCACAAGTAGGACAATTAGTTGAATCTTCATACTCCTTCCTATACAAGATGCAATCATTGGGGCATGCGTGGATTTTCTCATAACTCAGCCCCAATGCACACAAAGTCTTTTTTGCCTCATACATAGAGGCCGGTATTGTATTTCCTTCTGGAAGCAACTCGCCCTGAAGTATCAATAATTCTGTAAAACATACATCACTCATCCCATGTTTTGCCTTCAAATTATACAACTTCACTAATGCCGATAACTTGGTGTACTTTCTACAACCAGGGTACAATGGTTGATCTCCATCCCCAATCACATTAGCAAACTCATAAGGATCGGATCCAAAATCACAAAAATCATTATCATCCATCTCTATTTCTTCAGACACAAAACTGTACCTACTATGGTCATCATCTTCTTCAACATTTCTACTAGCATTACTAGTTGCAATTGGTTCCCAAGGTTCTCCATGAAATGTCCAATTCTTATAGCTTTGGTCAACTCCATTAAAGTATAAGTGATCCCTTATAATTCCAACCCCAAACAATTTCAAATTCGCACATTTAACACATGGACAACGGATATGCGTTGTAGTTAGAAGATTTTCTACAGAAAATTGCAAAAATGCTTCCACCCCTAACTCATATGCCTTCGATCTTCTATCCGAGTGCATCCATGACTTATCCATCTTGGACACTATATCCTATTATCTATAATAAGGTGAAAAGACAAGCAATGACTATCACTATTGCAGATTATATAAGGTTTTAATAGCAAATAATATAGTATACAGACGACGGTGTTTAAACAACAATAGACGTATTACACCATCGTCGAGGTCGAGGTGAAATTTTTAGGTCGAGGTGAAATTTTTAGAAAGCGCGCTTTTTAAAAAACATCGACGGAAACAAAAACACCATCGTCGTTAAAAGTTCAACCTAAACATGACGCTTATTGTAAAAATGACGTCGTTGTAAATATACTTACGACGCAAAACCAAACTACCGTCGTTAAAATGTCTAATAAATATTATTAATAAAACCCACAAACCACGTCGTCTATATAACAAATAGCGTCGTTTGAACAATAATTTACATCGCGTGTATAAAAAATATGACGTTGTTATGTGTGTACAACGTCATTTTAAAGACACCACGGTTTAGAAATGCGCTCTTCGTAAATCATCGACGGAAAACAATAAAACCGTCGTTAAATATGGCATGTATACCCTAAACCATAACCCTAAACCCTAAACCGTAAACCCTAAACCCTAAACCATAAAATATAAACCCTAAATTATATATATATTTTTAAATAATTATAGAAAAGGATTTATGGTTTTAGGGCCTAATATATATTAACCATAAACCCTAAACCCCAAAAATAAACCTTTATCCCCCTAAACCCTAAACCCTAAACCATTAAAGTATAAGTGATGTTGTGACTCATGAAAACATTTTACTTTTTGGTGGTAATTTTAAATTTGTATAACTCAAACTTAATTTTTTAAAGCTTAAGGGGGAAGAAAATATTGCAATGACTTCATAGGAGTTGACGTTGCATTTTTTGGATTTATTTTAAATTTATTATGAATATTTCGAATTAAATAGAATAAAATATAATTAATAAAACCCACAAACCACGTCGGCTTTAATAAATTAACGACGTTTTAACTAATAATAAACGACATAATTTTAACAAAAAACGTCGTTTACAGGTCAAACCATGGCCATTTTTACAAAGAAAACAACGTACAAACCATTTTCCACGACCTAAAATATTAACCTCTCGCCGTCTAATGTCAAGAAAACAACGTCGTCCATATAACAAATAGCGTCGTTTGAACAATAATTTATGTCGCGTTTTAAAAAAATATGACGTTGTTATGTGTGTACAACGTCATTTTAAAGAAACCACGGTTTAGAAATGCGCTCTTCGTAAATCATCGACGGAAAACAATAAAACCGTCGTTAAATATGACATGTATACCCTAAACCATAACCCTAAACTCTAAACCGTAAACCCTAAACCCTAAACCATAAAATATAAACCCTAAATTATATATATATTTTTAAATAATTATAGAAAAGGATTTATGGTTTTAGGGCCTAATATATATTAACCATAAACCCTAAACCCCAAAAATAAACCTTTATCCCCCTAAACCCTAAACCCTAAACCATTAAAGTATAAGTGATGTTGTGACTCATGAAAACATTTTACTTTTTGGTGGTAATTTTAAATTTGTATAACTCAAACTTAATTTTTTAAAGCTTAAGGGTTAAGAAAATATCGCAATGACTTCATAGGAGTTGACGTTGCATTTTTTGGATTTATTTTAAATTTATTATGAATATTTGAATTAAATCAATTGAAAATATTATTAATAGAACCCACAAACCACGTCTGCGTTAATAAATTAACGACGTTTTAAATTATTATAAACGACTAAATTTTAAAACAAAACGTCGTTTAAATTTTAAACCATGGCCATTTTCACACATAAAACGACGTACAAACCATTTTCCACGACCGAAAATATTAACTTCTCGCCGTCTAATATCAAGAAACAACGTCGCCTATAGACTCAAGAGCGTCGTTTGAAAAACCTTTTACGTCGCTTTTTAAAAACTGTGACGTTGTTATGTGTCTACAACGTCTTTTTGAAGAAACTACGGTTTTTCACAACATGAAAACCTCAACAAATTTTGTTCGGCATGATCTTGGGTTTTTCACAACATGAAAACCTCAACAAATTTACAGGGACGTTGACGTCAATAAAAACTTGCTAATTCTAACCAATTTTGTACAAAAACTTGTTTAATTCTAACAAAATTTGTACATTTTATAAAAATGTTTAAGTATGCTAAAATTCCTCTACTCCATATGAACACACACAAACTCTGCCCATTCTTTCCTAACTTCTTCAATGGCAGCTTGGGGGTATGGCGCTTGATCCTTTCCTTTGGCAAACTGCAGTCCATAAACAAAGATTAATCTCACAGACGACGCTATTATTCATTTACCGACGTAGTATATATATTCAACGACGGTATTTTTAATTTACCATCGTTGATAATATAAAAACCCACATAAAAATAAATCTGAAAATTTTCTTCTTACCGTCTTCTCAAATTCCAGGGAAGTATCCTTTATGATGTCTCTCATAAAGCGCATGACATAATACCCGCATTCTACACTGCTTGGTTGCTTTGGAGTGCCGGGCAGAGTTTTCCAAAGAGGTGTTTTACGGCCTACTCTGCCTATGTGTGTATTATACATTTTTAGAGCACTATTCACTATGTTTTTCCCGTCCTCATCCACAACACGATTTCCAGGCAGTGGATCCAGAAAATAGACGGTCTCCTTCTTTGCTCTCACAATGATCAAGACCCAATGGCGGCTGCACAAAATAAATATAAAGGTTAAATAGTTTTATATGCAGAGCATCATACAAACAAAATCCTGTTTTTTGTTTGGAGACTAACCCTGGATTGTAAGGCATCATGAAAATCTGTTCACCATCTGTTTTTTGAAGACGACTGGCTACGATACGTGATCTTTCAATTAATGAACCAGCGTCGGCACTAACTAGAGCAGGGTCTATAAAGCCAACCATATTGACCATATTTGCAGCTTTCAAATGATCAAATAGGCACCTAAATATATGAATTGAAACCATGAGTGTTTTTTTTTAAAAACATAAAGGAGAGTGTCAAATGAATATTTGATAAGGACAAACCTCATATATACTGCAACGACAGTAGCTCCAATTTCTTCCATGGCAGCAAATTGGGTAATATCTTCATGCAAGACGAAGGTGTTACGATCTATGCCAAACACCTCCTTCTCAATAGTAAAGGTCATAGCCTTCTCCTGAGGCTTTAGTGTCGATTCAACATAACTACAAAGGGATTGTAAAGAAGATGGCAACTCCAGCTTTGAATAATCTGGTACTTCAGTACTCTGTTTGAAAAAATAAAGCAACATAAAGTGACGTGGTAAATAAATAACAACGACGGTTTAAATAACAAAACGTCGTCTTAAAATGAGTTACACAACGGTAAAAAAATACCGTCGTAATGAATACTTTATTACGTCGTTTAAATAAAACCGACGTCTAATTCAAATGCAAAATTCATAATTAATGAATTTACCTTTTCAATTTTCTTTTCTCCAACACTGGATTGCTGTTTTAATAAATAAAGGGATATATATATATAAGAAAGATTGTACAACAATTTAAACATTCAACTAAATAAAAAATGGCGTGGAAATTTAAAACAAACGACGGTTGAAAGAAAATATAGACGTCTAAAAATTGAAAAAAAATGACAAAGGCAAAGTTAAGAGAATTTACCTTTTCATCTTTCTTTTCTTCAATCTTTTCACCATCCCCAGATTTCTGTTATAAGAAATAAAGAAATATATATAAGACATAGTACAAAAAGGGCAAAAAAAAAAAAGTAAACAAATTAAATTAAACCGTCGTGGTAATAATAACAAACGACGGTATTTAAGAATTACAGACGTGTATATTTAATCAAACGACGGTAAATAATACACGTCATGGTATTTCATATACTACGACAGTATGTAAGCTTGTACAACAATTTAAACATTCAATTAAATAATTGCAGACGTGTAACATTCGTTAAACGACGTTCAATAATAAACGTCGTGGTAATTCCTTTATTGAAAAAAAAAATGAAAAAAGCAAAGTTATGAGAATTTACCTGTTCAACTATCTCAAGTATCTTTCCTTCTACTCTCTTTTCTACTTCCCCGGATTTCTGTTATAAGAAATAAAGAAATATATATAAGACATAGTACAAAAAGGGAAAAAAAAAAGAAGTAAAAAAATTAAATTAAACCGTCGTGGTAATAATAACAAACGACGGTATTTAAGAATTACAGACGTGTATATTTAATCAAACGACGGTAAATAATACACGTCGTGGTATTTCATATACTACGACGGTATGTAAGCTTGTACAACAATTTAAACATTCAATTAAATAATTGCAGACGTGTAACATTCGTTAAACGATGTTAAATAATAAACGTCGTGGTAATTCCTTTATTGAAAAAAAAATGAAAAAAACAAAGTTATGAGAATTTACCTGTTCAACTATCTCAAGTATCTTTCCTTCTACTCTCTTTTCTACTTCCCCGGATTTCTGTTTTAAGAAATAAAGAAATATATAAATGACATTGTAGAAAAATTAAAACAAATAAATAAACCGTCGTGGTAAACATTAACAGAAGACGGTATGAAATAATTACAGACATCTGAATAACATCAAACGACGGTTTAATAAAAAGCGTCGTGGTATAACTTTAACACGGCGGTAAATATAAACAGAGAAACAGAGAATTCAAAGTTCAAAGACGTTACCATTTCCTCCTGCTTTTCCCCATTCTTGGCAGTATCCTCCTCAAATTGTAGGGCTCTAACATCAAGTGCCCCAGAGCAACTTGCTTTGTCCGACATTGGATTTTTGGGACTTTGCCCTTGGATTTGGGACAATGTATTCAGTTTCAGCACGCTTGGATCAAAATTGGGGATGTATTTTGAAAGCTGACTCAGCAAATTTTCCCTCTCAGCTTCTACCAATTGCTTGGTCCTAGCCTCCATCTTTAAACTCTCTTCCCTTGATCTAGCCTCCATTTTCAAAGTCTCTTCTTGAAGGACAAGTCTTACACTTTCCTTCAATTGATCAGCAAACCTTACCTTCTGTTGTCTAGGTAAATTGAAGTATTGCTTAGGGGAAACCCCAGCCCCCACCCCTCTAACTCTTCCTGGATGCTCGGGACCCAAAGCCATTGTCAAAACATCATTGGTTCCTGACAGAGAAAGAGTGCCTTCAGAGACTTGCTTTTGCAAATCATCCTAACAAAAAGACTTAATAAAAAGTCAGAATAAGGAAACAAACGATGGTTATTTATAAAAAATAGACGTAATATAATATTTCACATGACTCAATAACATAACAATCGACGTAATATAGTATTTCAGACGACGCTAACTAAATACCGACGTTATTAATTTATTAACACGACGTCAATAATAAACCACCGACATCTTATGATATAATTAAAAAAACAGAGCATGGATTCCAGATTCAAACCTTTAACGACGCGTTTTAAAATATTTCGACGTAGTAAAACTTTTCACACGACGCAAAAATATAACAGCAGACGTAATAAAAATTTTAAAACAGAGTGAGTAGGCTTACAATTAATTTTGCTTTCTCTGCAGTCTTTAGATCCGAGATGTTACCCTGTTTGTCTTCTCTTGCTTTTTTCCATAAGGTAGATCGATCAATATCTACCCCAGGCATGATTTCCTTCAAGTCCTCCTTAAAACCAACATATCCTTTTTGAGACAATCGATGATTGTACTCGAGTTTCTCCCTCCTCTTTGATTGTTCTTCATGCACAGCCTCAAATTCTTTAGATAACCTTGAAGCTACAAAGGCATCCCATTGAGCTTTCTCTATGAATTTGTATGTTTCAGGGGGCTGCCTTAATCTATCCTACTCCTTGATGAATGGAAAGATATGAAACCTCGTTAGTGTAGACTTGAAATCCTTCCATTTCTTGGCGGCAGAAGATAGCACCATTTGCTTGCCCCCTTTACCAACCACAAAAGCCATGTCAACGGCTTCCCAAATCTGCTCTTTTATATCCTTGGATATTTGAACCCATTTCTTGTCCACAAGTGGGACTCTGGAGCGTGCCGACACACCAATGTAGGACTGCATCTCATTATGTGCACGGCCATATGGTTTCCCTTCTTCATTGTACTCAACAACAGGCTTGATTTTCTGAATTTTTCTCTGCACAACACGGGGCATTGTGCTCATACCCCGACCAGACTTTAAGTCCTCAGAAATAGTTGTCGTGCTGCCTGGTTCTGTCTCAGAAGATGAAACAAACTTCATCTTCTTCGAGGACTTGGTTTGAGGATTTACAACTCTAAGCTCCTTCTTCGAGGATTCATTTTTTTTCAAGCCAGACTCCTTACTTTGGGATTGAGAAACCATGGTTACAGACAAATTAAACTTGCAAGTGAAAATATATCAGTGAAATTAAGAAAAACCACGACGATTATTTATAAACTACGACGTATTATAATATTTCAAACGACGTAAGAACAAAACAACCGACGTAATTAGAAATTTACACGACGGTAATTAATCACCGACTTTATAAAATATTACAACGACGTCAATAATAAAACACCGACGTCTTATGATATAATCAAAAATAGAGTATTAAAATATTACAACGACGTTAATAATAAAATTTCGCCGTGGTATTGAAAATAAAACGACGTAAATATTAATATACCGTCGTCTATACCACAAAAACAAATTAGGAACAACGTAAAATATTTTCAGCAGAAAAATAATTAAAAAGATTTTCGAAACAAAAACCATTGTTCAGAGACATCAAACATGCGATGAATATATCCTTAAAAATAAAAAATAAAAAAAGGATATCATTTTAAAAAACAACGAAGAACACTTTCACACGATGGTAGGGTGACTGACGAACCGTCGTGGTCTATAAATCTAACCACGTAAATAAAAAGCCACCGTCGTCTTATTTAGTTGAAGTAAAAGAACCAGATTAGTGTTCAAACTTGGAAACTTTTCGTCTTTGTCTGCAAATTTTATCAAACTTGGAAAGAAAAAATGTAAAAAGATTTGAAAAAACGAAAATGATATGCGCATGCAAAACAGGAACAAAAATCCTTCCAGAAATGCTTACCCTTTGCTTGCGATGAAAGCTTTCTTATGGAGTTTGGTGTTTCAGTTCAGAGATGAAGACGAAGAGGAGATGAAGACGAAGAGGAGATAAGCTTGAAAATTTGAAACAGTTCTTGGAGAATGAAAAATGAGAGAAGCTTGAAAGTTTTTCTCGGGTTTGGAAACAGTGCAAGTATGGGTCAGGAAGGCGAAAAGTTTAAAATAATAAAAAACCGTTTCATAAAAACGACGCTATTAATAGTATGCGCCCTAGTATGAGACATTATACGGCGCTATTGTTAACACTGCCCTATAATATTACTTTCCACGACGGTATGTTTTAATGAAACGACGTTTTTAAATCGAATTACACGACGCATGTTTCTTCAAAATAGATGAATCGTCATTTTCCAATTTACCCAACGACCTTATATTCAATAATACCGACATGAAACATTAATACCACGGCGTTTTAATTACTCATACCGACGTGTAAGTTTTTTTAATTACACAATAAATTAATTTTCCAAAAAATTACAACGTCGTTTTTATATAGCGTCGTTGTTAAATAATTTATACGACCTTATTTTAAATTTAAACGACGTGTATGTTATATATAAACGTCGATAATGTAAAAAAACCGACGTGGTATATAAGATTTGTTTATAAATAATGGGTTTTCTGTCTTTCTGTCGTCTTCATTTTTCAATTAGGGTTTCAACTTTTTCTCACCTCTCTGTCTCACCTCGCTTTCATTTTTCAGTTTGGATGTTGATGTGTGTGTATCTGAAAGACACAAACACGCACACATCATCTAAAAAATTGTCTTTCTGCACAGAAGGAGAACAAGGTCTGCATCAGGGCCAAGCATGGGTTTGCTACATCCTCCTGTGTAGCAAGGGTGGAACCAGCCTTAGAACCTGCATGGGTTTGCAGCCGCACTTGCCCGTTTGAAGGCATACGAGGGCACAACCCACAACAGGTTCTAAGTCTGGTTCCACCCTTGCTACACAGGAGTTTTCAAGAAACAGTGGATTTTGATGAAAATGGGAATCGAGGAGTGAGCTTTTCATACTTTGTTGATTTTGATTTTATGAAATTATTAGATATTCATCTGTGGCTGTGCATATGAGAGGAAGAAACAGTTGAGACCTTCCTTGGCGGCTGAGACAAGCTTCTTGCCCTCAAACTCCTTGTGAGAGTAATTGGCACATCATCCACTTCTAAAACATTGCCTTTGTTCATTCTGGTTCGATTATGATGAGGAACAGAGTTCATTCTGGTAATGATAGACGAATAATGGCATAAAATTTGTACGTCGTTAATTTAACAAACCGTCGTGGTTAGTACAATTATGCGACAGTATAGTTATGGATACCGTCGTAGTATAGTATAATTAAAAAGTCGATAAATTTATATTTACAGTCGTGGTAACTTAATTTAAATCGTCGATTTTTTTTGTAATTAACCGTCGTAGATTGCTTTGAATTTATGCGTCGCTGACTAAGAAAATTGGGTCGTGTTTATTAATTAATTAACACGGCGTCTTATTTTTATATCGTCGTCTTTACTTTCTACGGCGGTGATTTCATAGATACAGTCGTTGTTTTTAGGTTCAGATTTTAACTATGAAAATACCTTTGTAATAAGACGACGCTTTTTTAATTTGGTGCGTCGTGGTTTCAAAATATCTATACGTGTGCCGTTTTTTAGGTGTTTAAAGTATGTTTCTACGACGGGTTTCTATTACCGTCGTCTTTTAAAAAACAACGACGGTTTTTTGATCTACCGTCGTTGTTTATTGGTCGTCTTTTGCCCTTTTTGTAGTAGTGCTAGGGCCCGTTCGGTAACGTTTTAAGAGGTTGTTTTCATTTTCAGAGAACAAAAATTAGGCAAAAACACGTTCGGTGGCCCAAAACAAAAAACACTGAGAATGTTTTCATAAAATGAAAACAAGTTCATGTGTACTTGTAGAAAACAAAAAAAAAAGTTGTTTTCATTCTCGTGGAAAACGTTTTCATAAAAATAACTCACATATTATTATTTCAAATTGTACTACCAGACACGTTTTCATTGTTTTTGTTTTCTGAAGATGTTTTCTAATAATCTACCAGACGCATTTTCATTTCTTGAAAATGCAAATTCGTTTTCTTGTTTTCGTTCTCTAAAAATATTCTCATAAAACACTCTCCGAAAACGTTACCAGACGGGCCCCTAGATTCTTGAACTTTGATAACCATACAGGTATTTGACCAGTGAGGTCAGAACCAACCAAACTAAAAAACCGAAGATTTTGGAATCCGTCAAAATGAACCATGTCATCATAATGTGTTAATATATATATACACACACACCAGTAAGCAATGGCACATACACAAAGCAACATGCTAGTGCTGCCTTAAAACCTAATGGGCTCATGCCTTCCTTCTCTTCCTCTTATTCTCTTACATTATATCTACTAATATTCATGCCTGCAGAGACAAACTAAACGCAGCTCCCTCCTGTCCTTTGCCTCCACTCTATCTTATCCTCCTTTAAATAGGACATCCATTGATTGCTGTCGTTAGGAGGGCATCACTTGTGATCAAGATGGTTGGGTCACCCATTTGCTCTTACCTTCCAAAAAGCGCAAATGAGGTATCTCTTCCTCTTCACTTGCAAATCTTTCACATCTCACCCACTTGAACCTTTCCCACAATTCACTTAATGGTTCACTTGAAATTCAATTCTTCTTGTCTTTGAATCGACTTGAGATCCTTGATTTGAGATATAACCGTCTCTATGAAGAGCTACCACTTTCTTGATTTGAGCGAGATTCTTGGAAACTTGGAAGATATATGCCAGACATGGCTTGAGAGTTCCAGTGCTGGTCAAGCCTTATCTTAACATTACATACATTGACATCCTATTCATGTTACACTGCAGGAGAAGCAGAACCTTCGTAGAAAATCTCATTCTTCGCTCTTCATTCACAAGTCATTACCATCTGTCAACTACATGACCAAATAGATGAAAATGGTACATCAAGCAAAAGACGAAAGCATAATAGATGACACACTCGGAGTAATTCATGGATATATATTAAAAGCAACAAAATTTTATTTAAGTCTAGGCGATTAAATTGAACAACTTATACTACAAGGTCATGCAGTCTTCAGCCTTCTTTCGTTCCAGCAACATCAACAAGGTATTGATTCAAATGCCAACCAAATATTTTTTGTAGAGAATGAATCTGTCACATGCCGTTGCGCATCGATGCCCATTCTCTGCGCCATCTGTGGGTCTTCGATCAGTTTAGCAATAGCCAAGCAGAACTCTCTATGCCATGTGCGGGTCTTCGATCAGATTATCTCATATCAATTTTATTTTCCAACCCATATCCCATCAAACGGAACAAAACAGTGTAATTTGGACCTTTGGTGTATAAAGGACACATAGGCATTGGGAGAGAAGTGCATTTCTTTTAGCTGTTGAGCAAGATGTGATGAAGTTAACCTGATTGGACACTCCTTCCTTTTCTGCTAAACTTCTGAGCTCCTTCAAGTACTCAGCATCTTCTTTCAAGCGCTTATCGAAGCCACCTAAAACATTGGACATGTATTGAATTTATCACTCCCGTATGTGGAGAAGTTATGCACTTCTACCAATCAAATATGAAATAGCACTGGTTCCTTTTGTCGCGTGGCGGGGTTGGGTATTCGAAACTGACCCGTCATAACTTGTCTGTTAGCTCAGACAATAATCCAAAGTGCATTTTTACACAGCATCCGCAATTGGTAAAAGTAAACCCCATACATCTGAGTGACGAACTCATAAGAATCCCAATATGACCTAACTGTATATTAAGACAAGATTTAATATCCCAAAATGTTTAGACTATAGCTAATACAGTACAAAATTTTTGTTTACTTGTCTTTAAAATGTTGAGAATAAGGTGGGTGAAGAAATATGAGAGGAGGTGGAATGTTTTCCTCTATGCCTCTTAGCCTATCAATGGCCATGGTCAAATGGGTATTTAAAATAACAAATGTGTATTGCTTCAATTGGTGAAAACAATCATGTTGAGTTTTTGAATTAAAGGTGGGTGTTATGGCTTCGTGAGTTGGAATTAGGGTAGTGGCTAAGTGGAATTGGATGGAATTTGGGGAGGAGGAAAGAAAGAGAGAGAGAAGGCTGTGGGAGTGTTAGGTTAATTTTTATTAAAATTATTTTATTATTTTATTTTATATTTCATGTTATTTTATTTTTCAGTCTTTAGTTCTTTTTAATGTATAAATTGACCAATTTTTCCTCATATTTAATGAAAAATTGGATGAAATGTTGAGGATTTAGACGGTAGTGAGAAAATTGGTGAAAAATAAAAGTTCATATCCTTAATTTTCTAAAAAAAATGATAGAAAGTATATCGAAAGATATATAGGTACAACATGGGGCAAATCAACAGTTAGGTACAAATTCCCCCATAAATTTATGAACAAAACAACATATATCCTTTAAATTTGAGTTCAGTTACTTTGAAATAAAGAAGCAAAAGAAGAAGAAAAACGAAAAGCAAACTGAAAATGCAAAATAAAAAGTACAACATTAATAATATATATCTAGCCTCTAAGCCTTCTTTTCATCACGTTGATCTGGACTGTTATCAACTTATCATCACATAGAGCCTATCTTGTAGATTGTCTATGAATCGAAAATACACATATCTCCATGTATTGCTAATAACTAAAGAACCACAAACTCCCCAAAATCCTACTATGAACCCCAACGCAGTGAAAATATAAAACCATGGAAGTTGATGAAGTCCATTGTCCACGTCTTTATTGTTCTTGTTATCTGCATCAATGCCCTTACTTGGTCCGCACTTATTTGGAAGTGGGGCACCACAAAGTTTTGGATTCCCCTCAAAGGCAGAAGTGTCGAAGGTTTGGAGTTGGGAGCCTATTGGTATTGGTCCTTCGAGGTTATTGTAGGAGACATTAAATTCTTTCAAGAAATTAAGGCTCGCCAATGACGATGGGATTATTCCATACAAGTGATTCGTGGAGAGGTTCAAAACCTCTAAATTTGTTAGGTTAGATATTTGGTCTGGAATGATGCCGGAGAAGTTGTTGGAGTCAAGAGCCAACTTGCGGAGAAGCTGCAATTGGCCGATCTCAGCAGGTATATAACCACTAATGTTATTCTTAGACAAATCTATCGTTGCTGGATAAAAATGTAGTGTTTGTGATGTAAAAGTTTGATTTCCAGTTTTGCTGATGGTGAAGCTGAAGGCAGGAAATTCAAATTCATAGTTGTCTACTTGAGATGCAAAATTAGGTTCATAAAGCAAACTTGGTAGTCGACAAAGTTGCTTTGGAAATTCACCTGAAATTCGGTTTTCTGACAAGCCTATATAAAATAGTCTAGGAAGAGTCCCCAACCAACTTGGAATTGGCCCTGTGATTTGATTAGAACGTAGAGCCAAGACCTGTAGATTCTTGAGCTTTGATAACCATAAAGGTATTTGACCAGTGAGGTTAGAATTAACCAAAGCCAAGATCCGAAGATTTTGGAATCCATGAAAATCAACCAAGTCATCATCAGATGGAATTCGCTCACCCACAAAGGAACCAGTAAGAAAGAGTGAGTGAAGACTTCTGCAACTCATCAATATCTTTATTGCCCCTGTGAGGTTGGTGAATTGGTTGAAACCAAGCGAGAGGAAGGACAAGGATTTCAATGAAAGTATCTCAACTTGAATTTGTCCCTCTAGATGATTTCCAGTCAACCGAATGGCTTTTAGGAACCTACATGAGTAAAGGCTTACTGGAACCGTACCAGTGAAGTTATTGATCATTAGGTCGAGTTTAGTAAGCTGACTAAGTCTTGAGAAATCAAGCACAGAGATGTCTCCTTCCAAGTGGTTTATTCCCAAATGCAGTTCTACAAGGTTTGTGCAATTCATCAAAGATGGGGGCAACGCACCTTCTAAATTGTTGAAATCTAAGGTCACAAACTTCAACTTGGAGAGCTTCCCTAAATTTTGGGGAAGCTCACCGCCAAACTGATTAAAGGAAAGGTCAAGGATGGCAAGGTTGGTGAGGTTGACAATTTTATCACTAATGGCTCCATGTAGTGAATTGAAAGGTAATGCAATTTCTTCAACTTTAGTAGCATTATAAATATCTTCTGGAAATAATCCTGAGATGTTATTGTGACCGGCACGAAAAACCTGCAGTTTGGAACACTTCCCTAGCCCAGGAGCAAGGTTGCCACTAAATACATTGGAAGAAAAATCCAATAGCCTAAGGAAGGGAGAAGAATGTTGGAGACAAATAGAGGATGGGACATACCCTGTGAAGGTATTGTTGCTGACATTGAAACTAGTCAAATTGCTTGCTTGTTGGAAGAATGAAGATGGAATTGCACCAAAGAAGTGATTGCTGGACAAATCAACTGTCCGTGTATTAATAGATGGTAGAGAAAGTGGTAGTTCTCCAAAAATACGGTTATAGCTCAAATCAAGGATCTCAAGTTGATTCAAAGACAAGAAGAACTGAGTTTCAAGTGAACCATATAGTGAATTGTGGGTGAGATGGGTGAGATTTGCAAGTGAAAAAAGAGAGATACCTCCTTTGAGCCCTTTGGAAGGTAAGAGCAAACGGGTGACCCAACCATCTTGATCACAAGTGATACCCTTCCAACGACAGCAATCAAGGGATGTCCAATTTAAAGGAGGAGAAGATAGAGTGGAGGTAAAGGACAGGAGGGAGCTGCGTTGAGTTTGTTTGCAAGCATGAATATTTGTAGATATAATGCAAGAGAATAAGAAGAAGAGAAGGAAGTCATGAGCCATTAGTTTATAAGGCAGCACTATCATGTTGCTTTGTGTATGTGCCATTGCTCAAATGTATTTATATATATAAGAACAACCATGCTTGAAAACGATGCAAACCATACCACCACACAATGCAAATTGAGAAGTCGGGAAACAACAACCTCTGACTGCAAATTATTGATATTGAAACCTTTGTGGGCCACTAGAAGAGGACTTTGCCTTCACAAAGTAGTCAAAGTTGTTGCCGTGATATATCATATATGTTTTGACTATTTGCTTTTATTTTTAAGACAGCTGATAACTGATACCAGCTCATCTTCCATGTTAATCACTCTAAGTCCAAGTTCAAAGTTGTTTTTCTTGTTGATGATTCTTCTAAGAAATTCAAAATTGGACGATAGTCATTTTTTCCAATGATAGCAATAATGTGAACTTCCAACTAACAGCGATAATAAAATATTGATAGCAATAATGTTGATAGTTCAACTAACAAAGATAATAAAATATTGATAATGTTGATAGTTCAACTAACAACAATAATAAAATATTGATAGCAATAATGTTGATAGCAACAAGTCTTATCCTAAGGTTTATGAAACTATCAGATTGCATCCTTAATGTTTTTTTGTGTCATTCATGATTCTCAAGGTTAGTATGTGTGATCACAAATGGTCCATGATGTTAGGTTCCTTCAAAAACTCCGTTAGTTTGCTGACATGACATATATATATATATATATATATATATATATATATATATATATATATACACAAATGGTCCATGCCGTTAGGTTCCGTCATGGACCATTTGTGATCACACATACTAACCTTGAGAATCATGAATGACACAAAAAAACATTAAGGATGCAATCTGATAGTTTCATAAACCTTAGGGACGTTTTGTGATAATAAGCCTAGCAACAATAATGTGAACTTCCAACGAACAACGATAATAAAATATTTATAGCAATAACTTTCCAACTAACAACTATAATAAAATATTGATAGCAATAATGTTCAACCGTTTGAGTGGGCACAACTTAACAACTATATTTAGCAATATTGCTAAATATATTGATGGCAATAAAATGAGCCCCAACATTCAAAAAGCAATTATGCGAACTTCCAAGGCTAACATTGATTGCCTAAGAGCACTTTCAGTAGCTAAGGCTGGACTCGGGCTGGGGGGTTTGGCCCAAAAAATGGTTTCCAATAGCAAGGGATGGCCTGGGCAGGAGGTGGGGGCCACAAAACTGGGCTGGCTCGAGCCCGAGTTTTGGGCTAATGTCATTGCTGACGCCAGGCTGGTGTCAGCCCTTAGATTTGAATTTTTTTTTACCGCTGCACGCGCCAACGTTAAAAAAAAAAATTGCACTAGCACGCTACAGTTGCCGCCAACGGCTAGCAGCCACGTGGCATCCTCTGGGCTCTCCGATCGCTTTTTGTCCTCCAATCCAACGGCAGCCAATTTTTGTGCAATAAAAAAATGAAAAAAATTGAATTTTTTTAAAAAAAATACCCAAAAATGAATGACTTTTTATTTATTTATTTATAAATACCAACTAATACTCTTCACTTTTAACACCAAATCCTCATACATTTTCTTCTCCTTCAACTATTATTCACTTTCTACTCAATATTTTTTTCACTTTCAAGTTTTATTTTTCTCTATCATATTATGGCTTCTTCTATTGAAATCGGAGGAGCGTGGAGCATCATGAAAGATGTTTTGTAAAACAACTAGCAAAAGAAAACAAAATGTTCATAAATTATGAACAATAAGGATTGCAATGCTTTCTAAAAATTCACATTTTGCCCTCAACCACTATCATTTGAATCATCAAGTTTATTATTTTCCTATGCTGATGCAAACTAACAAGGCCAATCTCAAATTTCCTTGAAGAGAAAAAAAACAACAGGGCCGAGAAATTAAGCTTTCCTGAAGAAATTTTGATAGCATACAATTGTCAGTTAACAGTTTATATATGTTCACTAAAAACCAATAAAATTGACACAAACAAAATTCATCATGCCCAAGAACAAATCAAACTAAATATCTCTCAATTGGGTGAGCATTAGATGAAATGGAAGCCCGTCAGGTACAGCCTAATTGAGTGAGGTTTTGCCTACAAACTGTAGCTTTCTGCTGATGGGTTTTGGGGAAGTGGCCAGAGAAGAGCCGGCGATACTGAAGAAGATGAGAAGAAGCATCTGCGATGAAGAGAGAAGAGTTGGAGGACCTCACTTGGGATTGGCTGCAGACAGTCAGCGATGAAGTCTTGCCAGTGTATTGGGTTTTCTCGTGGAAGACCTCTAGCTCATGAGTCTAGATCTCTTTTCCTTTCTCAGTCACATATGACTCATGTGATGTTCAATAAGAAATGGCTGAACAAGTCATCAGGTCATTCAATCTCAATTTTTGATTTTTAAGATGCAATTTTATCCCTTGGATAAGTGATTGCACCTTCACCACCAATATACCACAGAATCTTCGCCATTGTTGTACTAAAAATCAACAATGAAATGTTGAGAATATAGGATGTGACTTGTGACTTGTGAATATAGGACGTCACGCCAATGAAATGTTGAGATCAGGCTTGACTAGCAATGTAACGTTCCAAATTTCCAAGAAAAATTATCAAAACAACAAAAACTATGAGTCCTTTGAATTAAGTAGCAAAGTCCTCTTTGGTGGCCCCCACTTAAGACCCAATGAGGTCTTCTCTTTGAATATGAATAATTTGCTTCATGCGGTTGTTGTTTGCCGACTTCTCAATTTCTAGTGGTCTCCTAGTGGGCTCCTTATTTGCTTCATGCGGTTGTCTATTTAGTGACTTAGAGCATCCATAATGGGTTCTTTAAACCATCTCTTTAGACGAATTTTAGGGAGGAATTCTTATCAACCTCCTAAAATAGGGAGATCTCTAAGAGTCTTAAACCTGTGGAAAGAAAAAGGACTCCTAGTGGTTTCCTATAATTTAATGCTATTTTATTTTATGATTATTTTAAACTTTTAATTAATGTTATCTATTTTTATATTATTTTTAAATAGAGATGGACCAATTAAAAAAGAGTTATAGCATTTATGACTCGCTAATCTAGAGACCATGTTTGGAGTTTAAATTTTATAAAGAGCTCTTAAAATAGCTTTTATATATTTTTAGCTAAATTTTAACTAAAAAAATAGAGAGTATGATTGTGGATGCTCTTACATATCGTGTTCAAGCATCGTTATATATATATACAAGGAGTTTCAGTTGAAGGATCACTCAAATATGCTTATTTAAGGGACGCCCTTATAGGGCCCACTCCATATTGTATTTCACTAATCCAAACCGTCTATTTTGTAGACATTCATTCAAAGATCATCTCTACAAAAATCACTTGAATCCGATATCATTTGACCATTCAATTGAATTATTGAAATTTTAGTATTTTCTTGAAGCACAGTGTTAATTGATTTTGTAGGACAAAATTGGATATCGAAACGGTTTCCGATTTGTCTAATTTTTTGCAAGAATGATCTATGAATATAGACTTAAAAAATAGATGGTTTGGATCGTTGAAAAAATATTTGTAGGGGATAAAGGGTGTCCCTCAATATATATATATATATATATATACAAACCTGTGAGATAACACATACACAAAGCAACATTGCCAGTGCAACCTTATAACTTAATGGCTCATGGCTTCCTCCTCTTCCTCTTATTCTCTTACATTATATCTATAAATATTTATGCCTGCAACCAAACTGAACGTTGCTCCCTCCTGTCCTTTGCCTCCACTCTCTCTTCTCCTCCTTTAAATTGGACATCCCTTGATTGCTGTCACTGGAAGGGCATCACTTGTGATCAAGATGGTTGGGTCACCCATTTGTTCTTACCTTCCAAAGGGCTCAAAGGAGGTATCTCTCCCTCTTCACTTAGAAATCTCACACATCTCACCCACTTGAACCTTTCCCACAACTCACTATATGGTTCATTTGAGACTCAATTCTTGTTGTCTTTGAATCGTCTTGAGATCCTTGATTTGAGCTATAACCATCTTTATGGGGAGCTACCACTTTCTCTACCATCCAGAAAAATCCGATAGTCGATTTGTCGAGCAATCATTTCTTTGGTACAATTCCATCTTCATTCTTCCAACAAGCAAACAACTTGACTAGTTTCAATGTCAGCAACAATACCTTCATAGGGTACGTCCCATCCTCTATTTGTCTCCATTATTCTCCCTTTGTTAGGCTATTGGACTTTTCTTCCAATGCATTCGGTGGCAACCTTGCTATTGGCCTAGGGAAGTGTTCTGAACTACAGGTTTTTCGTGCTGGTCACAATAACCTTTCAGGGTTACTTCCAGAAGATATCTATAATGCTACCAAACTTGAAGAAATTGCATTACCTATCAATTCACTATGTGGAGCCATTAGTGATAAAATTGTCAACCTCACCAACCTTAAAATCCTTGACCTCTACCTTAATCAATTGAGCGGCGAGCTTCCTCTAAATTTGGGGAAGCTCTCCAAGTTGAAGTTTGTGACCATTGATTTCAACAATTTAGAAGGTACTTTTCCCGCATCTTTGATGAATTGCACAAACCTTGTAGAACTACGTTTGGGATTTAACAACTTTGAAGGAGATATCTCCATGCTTAATTTCTCCAAATTTAGTCAACTTACAAAACTTGACCTATGGTCCAATAACTTTATTGGTATGTTTCCAGTAAGTCTTTACTCATGTAGGCACCTAAAAGCCATTGCATTGACTGGAAATCATCTAGAGGGACAAATACAAACTGAGATTCTTTCATTGAAATCCTTGTCCTTCCTCACCCTTGGTTACAACCGATTCACCAACCTCACAGGCACAATGAAGATATTGATGAGTTGCAAAAGTCTTCACACACTCTCGCTTATTGGTTCCTTTTTTGGCGAGGGAATGCCATTTGATGATGGCATGGTTGATTTTGACGGATTCCAAAATCTTCGGCTATTGAATATGGCTGGTTCTAACCTCACTGGTGAAATACCTATATGGTTATCAAAGCTCAAGAATCTAGGGATCTTGGCTCTGGCTTTGAATCAAATCACCGGGCCAATTCCAAGTTGGTTGGGGAATCTTCCTAGACTGTTTTTTATCAACTTGTCATATAACCGAATTTCAGGTGAATTTCCAAAGCAACTTTGTAGACTACCAAGGTTTGTGCATGAACCTATTGCATCTCATGTAGACCAATATGAATTTGAATTGCCTACCTACAACAACGTAATTGTAAATCAAACTTTTCTACAATTTAAATTGTCTTTTGTTCCGGCAACGATAGACTTATCTAACAATAACATTGTTGGTGATATACCTACTGAGATCGGACAATTGCACCTTCTCTACCAGTTGGCTCTTTCCTCCAACAACTTCTCCGGCGTCATTCCAGACCAAATATCTAACCTAAAAAATTTAGAGGTTTTGGATCTCTCCATGAATCATTTGTCTGGAAGAATTCCATCGTCATTGGCAAGCCTTAATTTCTTGAAAAAATTTAATGTGTCATACAATAATCTTGGAGGACCAATTCCAACAAGCACTCAGATCCATATATTTGGTTGTATGTGGTTCTTTGGTTGTTAACAAGACATGGAGATACATATATTTTCGATTCATCGACAATATACAAGATAGGTTGTATGTAATGGTAACAATGCGCATCAACACAATGAAAAGAAGGCTTAGAGGCTAGACTTATATTATTGTAGTTTTTATTTTACATTTTTTGTTTGCTTTTCTTTTTTTCTTTCTTTTCTTTTGTGTTCCCATTGTAATAAGGCACAGTTTGTTCTTATAGTTATGTCTTCTTTTTCGGATACGATTTCCTCACGCTGGCTTTTGCAAGCAACAAAAACGACAGGTTGTGGCTTTGAAAAATCATGAATACAAAAATGGGTATAAAAAAAGATTAATGCAACACAGGTCAGTCCGCAGGCTTATGAAAGCAAAGCAAGAAACAAGTACAAACTTCCACTACATATTGTTCTTTATACTGGCAAAACCGACATATTTGGCTATCCAAGTCAGTCCAAATATATTTTTATGGATGCAAAGAATTGAGTGAAACAAACTTAATTTGACAGGAGGACAATACAATAATATTCTTTGAAATTAAACTTTCGGCAAGGTTCCATCCGAATGCTATTTGAGATATTAAATCTTGGTGATTCTAATGTGAATGTGACTTCATATCCTATTTTATTGGTACAAGTGCAAGGCTATGGCTATATGGCAGAGGTAGAGTTTAAAATTTCGGGGGCACAAGCTTAAAACTATGGGATTTTTTGTGCAATCTATACTATACTCTTTATACATTCAAAGAGGTGAGAAAATGGTGGGGGGGCCCAGGCCATCTCAGGCCTATGAATAGCTCCGCCCTATATGAAAGAAAGTTAATGCTCCCTCAGAACAGGTGTGCAAAGGGAGTATGCAAATAAGACTTGTGGACAACCAAAGACTAACCAAACACACTAAGTAGAACAAGAACACTCAAGAAAATCTAGAAGCTAATGTTTCCGAGGAACTAGTTTCCAGAGGCTAGATTGTACAGTTCCAGTTCCAGTTCCAGTTGTGTTTCCTTACGTAACAGTATGTTCTCATAAACTGTCACTTTTTACAATTCCAGTTGTGTTTCCTTACGTAATAGTTTGTTCTCATAATATGTCTTCTTTTTCTTCCGTACTATATATTCCTCAAGGTTTTCTATGAGGGTTGACCCATGCAAAATGAATAGGGCATCAATTAATGTTGAGATTAGGCATGGATATTGTCAATTTGACGCATATGCCGTATGCGACTAGCCATTTGCGACAGTTGGAAGAAGAAAAGGACGTAAAAATCTTTCCAACTTTTTCAACGCGGTTCCTTTTGCTGGCAGCAGGGGCAAAGTGCTTCGATTGATCGCAAGCTTTGAAAAAAGGAGGTCCTCTCACCGTGGAGGGCCCCTCTTTAGACCTAATAATGTCGTCTACAATTTGGCTACAATATTAAAGGGGTTTTGGAGAATTTGTATTCTATGGTTATGGTTGTTTGACAATTTCTGAGTCTTAAAAGTGATGTTTTGCCGCTTTAATGATGCATTGTTTTCAAGCTAAAAGAAAGAGAGTCTGCAACCACGCATTGACAATTTCTGAGTAGGCCCTGCGAGGACGTTCCAGCACATAACAGCAAGCCCGGGCAAGGCGTGGAGCCCACCAACCCGGGCAAGCCTGCGGGGAGAAATGGCCCGAGCTGCTGCCTTCGGGCAGCTTACGTCGTCGTTGATGCCACACTGGCCTCAAGGCAATAATTTGAATATTTTTTCTACTGTTGGCGCATGAATTATGTTAAAAAAATTGAAAAACTTGCACTGACGCCAGTGGCTCTAAGCCACGTGGTGACTCCAAGAGTGTTTGATCTAGAGTTTGTGCTCCAATCCAATGGCCAAAAAATTTAAAAAAAGATTGAAAAAATTTGTAAAAAATACCAAAAACTTCAGAATTTTTTTATTCTATAAATACCAACCAATATTATTCACTTTCCACACCAAATCTTCATACAAATTCTTCTCCTTCCAATATTATTCACTTTCCACACCAAATTTTCTACTACTCAATTTCATTTGTGTAAAAATACAAATGGTCTCTTCCATCGAAGCCAGAGGGTCGTGGACAAACGTTCAGAGCGGTCAAAATCTTGACGACGAGGTAAAAATTTCTAATTGCCGTTTTATTCAATTAATGTCATGTTTTTTTGTTATTTTCTTGCATTTCCAATTTAATTTTTTTAATAGATTATTCAAGGCAAAACAAAAAAGAGGAAAACCATTACACATGGCTCCTCAAGTGAACAATGCCCACAATTGGTTCTTGTGGTGCGTTCCGTGTTGGAAATAATGGCACTATTACGTCATCCGAAAGAAAGTACTCCCCCAAGTTTGATCTGGTGAAATCGTCTCCGCCAATGATTGAGTCGTCCATGTACTCGATTGTGTCAGACTATGAGGACCAGGAGTATTTCAATTGTATGATGAGTGAGATGTGAATTTTATAATAAATATGGACACGTGGCAACCGAAAATTTTAGCCAAAATATGAGAGCAGAATTTTATATAAAAAATTGACATGTGGCAACCGAAAATCATATCCAAATTAATTGTTTAAGTATAAAAAATAAAAATAAGTTACAATGACTAGTAATTGCCCTTTGCCATGGCAATGGGTGGAAACACACCTTGCCTTTTGCAAGGGCTGTCACTATTAACGTGAATAGTATTTGCCCTTGCCCCCCCTTGACCTTTGCCATGACAAATGGGTGGAAGTGCTCTTAAAAGTGATGTTTTGCCACATCATTGGAGACAATATCAAAATGTGTGCCCGTGATATACTATATGTTCTTCCTAGCATTTTTCTTTTTTAAAACCCCAAAAATGCTTCGTTTTGAATGACTACTCCATGTATGCTACGCTACATTTTTAATGTCTTCATGTGGGGCAAAGAACTTGGAAATATATCTACAACAAAACAACTTGTAACTTGGACTTTAATTCACAGGAAAGATGCACATATCCGCCAGCTCATCCTCTCTCTCTCTCTCTCTCTCTCTCTCTAATTTGAAGAGATTTTCCCTATAGTGTTGGTCTAAAAATGAAGGTAACATTCTTTAAAATAGTTTGAAATGTTATGTTATGTTGTCAAACTTTTAATCTGACCACGTATTCAAATATGATTTTGCCCAATCAACAACCTTGTTTAACAGTTTGACAAATGAAAATAGGCAAAAAGAAACATAAAAGCAAAGTCCCTCAAGGCCAAACCGCAGCAAAAGACGCGATTTCGCAGCCTGGCCAGTGACGAGCACAGCAGGAATTAAATTTTAAAAAAAAAAGGGGCAGCGGTCGTAGGCACCACCGCTAGCAACGGCAGCAACCACGGTCGCGCAACCACCATCCCGTCGTTCCAGCCTCAGCATCACGACGACAACCGGCAAACCAAGGTTAGCCGGTCCTCGCCGAGAAGAGCGTAAATAATCACGGCAACTGCCGCCGTCGCACCTGGTCACGACAACAACTAGCCAGGACCACACCAGCTGGTCCTCGCCTCGAGAAAAAAATTAAATAAAAATAAAAATCAAAGCATGACCTACCTTAGTGTGCACAACAACTCATCTCCTTGACAAATAGTACACTCCTCCAAGATTTCTCTCACAAGTTAGAAAGTAGAGGAAATCAAGTTTGCAATTTGAAGAGGAGTGAAGAGAAACCTTGTATTTATAAAGGTTGGGTATCCCAAGTCAATAAGGAGTCACAAGCTTATTCCAATTGGGAGCCCAACTCCAAGAAGAAGTCAAAAGCCTACTCCAATTAGAAGCCCAACTCATTAAAGATACTCAACTCGCAAAAGGAAGCCGAGATGCAATTGGAAAGCTCGATAAATATTTCTCATCTCCTCCAAGCTTCACAAGCGCCATGCAGAAGCTGGAGGGCATTTGTGGGAACACATATTTCGACGACCAATAAGAAGGTGACATGTGGAAAAAGGAATATTTCTTAGGTCAAATAATATTTCGACGACCAATAAGAAGGTGACATGGGAACACATATTTTAACGAGGCCACCTATATACACATACCTTGTTGATGTAACCCAATCTTGTTGATGTTAATGATAAGTCGATCTTTCGCTAAAAAAATAAAGTGCAATCACTACTACAAAAAGGGAAAAAGACAACTAGAAAAAAACGACGGAAGAAAAAAATACCATCGTTGTGTTTCAAAAGACGACGGTAATAGAAAAATGACATGGATCATCTACTTAAACGTTTAAAAAATGGGGAACCTCTAGAGTAAATTATAAACACGACGCATAAACTTAACAACCGTCGTCTTATTAAAGTTGTTTTTTCATGACTTAAATTCTAAGCTCAAAATCAACGACAGCAAGTAGAAACCCACCGACGTAGAAAGTAAAAACGACGATTTGCCAAAACTACCGCCGTATTAACTGCTAAGTAAACACGACCAACTATTCTTAATCAGCGTCGTATAACTTTATTAAAATCCACATCGGTATGTCAGTAACCAGTGCCGTATTCAAGCCATGTACCACAACGGTAAAGATAAAAAGATTGACGTATAGGATCTGGGAACCACTACACTAGAAGAGTAGATAACGACTTCTAAATTCAAAAATATCCACGTCATATTTTTACTATATAAAGAACATTTAAATTTGTAAACCACGACGGTCGATTTCTTCACTTATAGCACCGTATAACTTTTCTTTACAACGTCCATTTTTTGAAAACTACTATCGTATTTATTTCTATTATACGTCTGCCTTATCAATAAACCGTCATAACAGATAATTGCATATGAGATTCCAAGATATATGAAATCTTACCAGTGGTAGCTTTGTGTCTCAACATAATCGAACCACAAATATGAGAAAGTCAATATTTTAGATATTGATGACGTGTGTGTCTTTGTGTCTTTGAGATACACAAAGGCACATAAGTATCAAAATCCAAACTATTTGCCTCTAAACCAAACCAGGAACTTTAGAGAGAGAGAACTGAGAAAGACAATTTTTTGAAAGTTAACAATGTGTGCATTTTAGTGTCTTTGAGATTCACCAAAACGCATACATCGTTAACATCCAAATTATTGCCTCCTTAGTGTTCCTTGTGTAATTATGTTACTTGGTAATTATGTACGCTTGGTAACAAGTCTAAATGCCCATTACCCACCGAACATCAATTTTTACCTAACGAACGCTGAGGGAGTCGTTCGTTGAGTAAATCATGGCGTTCGTTGAGTATTTTACTCAACGAACGACATTATTTACCCAATGAACGAACCCTTTATCGTTTACCAAGTAAATTATTCCGTTCGTTATGTAATTTACCCAACAAACGACATAATTTACCCAAAGAACAAGCCCCTTAGCGTTTGTTGTTTAAATTATTTTGTTCGCTTGGTAACGAGTCCAAATGCCTATAACCCATCGAACGTCAATGTTACCTAATGAACGCTGAATGAGACGTTTGTTGAGTAAATCATGGCGTTCATTGAGTAATTTACTCAACAAACAATATTGTTTACCTAACAAACGAGCCCTTTTTCGTTTACCAGGTAAATTATTTCGTTCGTTAAGTGATTTATTTTTTTTGTCAAGGTGCTTGTTAAGTGATTTATCCAACGAACGACATAATTTACCCAATGAACGCTGAGGGACTCGTATGAACGCTGAGGGACTCGTTCATTGAGTAAATCATGGCATTCGTTGGGTAATTTGGTCAAGGGACGAAATCATTTATCTGACAACGAGTCGCTTAGCGTTTGTTAGGTAGGTTTGTTAGAATAAATTATTCATAGAACTTTTGTGATTTACTACTAAATTGAACCACAATGAACTAATAGAAAGAAAATTGAACTTTGTTGATTATCACCAATTGTTACTATATATTGTTGATTAACAAAAAAAAAAAATCAATAATATCAAACATATAATTGTTGATACAAATATGAATTTAAAAACTTTCAACAAAAAGAATTACTAAATGGTCGAATGATTGAACCACATTAAATTAATAAAAAATAAAATTGAACCACATTTGATAGTGCATATGTGCAATTCTCAGTTTATAATATGCAATTGCATATACCTGTTTTCATAGTGTCTGGGTGCAATTGTTAGTTTACAATATGCAATTGCATAAATTGATATTGTTAAATTAGTATAGTCATGTACTTGATTGGAAAATCTCATTTATGTAGCTTTCCGCAGACGGGTTTTGGGGAAGTGGCCAGAGAAGAGCCGGCGATACTAAAGAAGATGAGAAGAAGCATCTACGATGAAGAGAGAAGAGTTGGAGGACCTTACTTGGGATTGGCTGCCGAAGTCTTGGCAGTGTATTGGGTTTTCTCATGGAAGACCTCCAGCGCATGAGTCTGGATCTCTTTTCCTTTCTCTCAGTCACATATGACTCATGTGATGTTCAATAAGAAATGGCTGAACAAGCCATCAGGTCATTCAATCTTAACTCTTGATTTTTAAGATGCAATTTTATCCCTTGGATCAGTGACTGCACCTTCACCACCAAAATACCGCAGAATCTTCGCCATTGTTGTACTAAAAATCAACAATGAAATGTTGAGAATATAGGACGTGACTTGTGACTTGTGAATATAGGACGTCACGCCAATGAAATGTTGAGATCAGGCTTGACTAGCAATATAACGTTCCAAATTTCCAAGAAAATTATCAACACAACAAAAACTATGAGTCCTTTGAATTAAGTAGCAAAGTCCTCTCTGGTGGCCCCCACTTAAGACCCAATGAGGTCTTCTCTTTGAATATGAATAATTTGCTTAATGCGGTTGTTGTTTGCACTTCTCAATTTCCAGTGGTCTCCCAGTGGGCTCCCTATTTGCTTTATGCGGTTGTCTATTTGGTGACTTAGAGCATCCATAATGGGTTCTTTAAACCATCTCTCTAGACAAATTTTAGGGAGGAATCCTTATCAACCTCCTACAATATGGAGACCTCTAAGAGCTTCTAAACCTGAGGAGAGAAAAAGGATTTCGAGTGGTTCGCTATAATTTAATGCTCTTTTATTTTATGATTATTTTAAACTTTTAATTAATGTTATCTATTTTTATATTATCTTTAAATAGAGATGGACCAATTAAAAAAGAGTTATAGCATTATGACTCGCTAAACCAGAGAGCATGTTTGGAGTTTAAATTTTATAAAGAGCTCTTAAAATAGCTTTTATATGTTTTTAGTTAAATTTTAACTAAAAAAAATAGAGAGTATGATTGTGGATGCTCTTACATATCGTGTTCAAGCATCGTTATATATATATATATATACACAAGGAGCTTCAGTTGAAGGATCGCTCAAATATGCTTATTTAAGGGACGCCCTTATAGGGCCCACTCCATATTGTATTTCACTAATCCAAACCGTCTATTTTGTAGACACTCATTCAGAGATCATCTCTACAAAAATCACTTGAATCCGATACCATTTCACCACTCAATTGAATTATTGAAATTTTAGTATTTTCTTGAAGCACAGTGTTAATTGATTTTGTAGGACAAAATTGGATATCGAAACGGTTTCCGATTTGTCTAATTTTTTGCAAGGATGATCTATGAATATAGACTTTAAAAAATAGATGATTTGGATCATTGAAAAAATATTTGTAGGGGACCATAAAGGGTGTCCCTCAATATATATATATATACAAACCTGTGAGCTGACACATACACAAAGCAACGTTGCCAGTGCAACCTTATAACTTAATGGCTCATGGCTTCCTTCTCTTCCTCTTATTCTCTTACACTATATCTATAAATATTTATGCCTGCAACCAAACTGAACGCTGCTCCCTCCTGTCCTTTGCCTCCACTCTCTCTTCTCCTCCTTTAAATTGGACATCCCTTGATTGCTGTCACTGGAAGGGCATCACTTGTGATCAAGATGGTTGGGTCACCCATTTGCTCTTACCTTCCAAAGGGCTCAAAGGAGGTATCTCTCCCTCTTCACTTAGAAATCTCACACATCTCACCCACTTGAACCTTTCCCACAACTCACTATATGGTTCACTTGAGACTCAATTCTTGTTGTCTTTGAATCGTCTTGAGATCCTTGATTTGAGCTATAACCATCTTTATGGGGAGCTACCACTTTCTCTACCATCCAACAAAATCCGAATAGTTGATTTGTCGAGCAATCATTTCTTTGGTACAATTCCATCTTCATTCTTCCAACAAGCAAACAACTTGACTAGTTTCAATGTCAGCAACAATACCTTCGTAGGGTACGTCCCATCCTCTATTTGTCTCCATTATTCGCCCTTTGTTAGGCTATTGGACTTTTCTTCCAATGAATTCGGTGGCAACCTTGCTCTTGGGCTGGGGAAGTGTTCTGAACTGCAGGTTTTTCGTGCTGGTCACAATAACCTTTCAGGGTTACTTCCAGAAGATATCTATAATGCTACCAAACTTGAAGAAATTGCATTACCTATCAATTCACTACGTGGAGCCATTAGTGATAAAATTGTCAACCTCACCAACCTTAAAATCCTTGACCTCTACCTTAATCAATTGAGCGGCGAGCTTCTTCTAAATTTGGGGAATCTCTCCAAGTTGAAGTTTGTGACCATTGATTTCTGTTGCGTCGATTCAGCCGCACCAAAATGGATTCAGCTGCATCCTCAACTTGTGATACTCGCAAGTGCACGAGCCGTTCGGTAGTATAGCATATGTAAGTGCGAGGTCGATTCCACAGGGATTGATGATTGAATAATCCAATTTAGTTTTCCTACACAAAACAGAAAAACAAGAAAGAAAATAAATAAAACAAAAAAGAAAGAAAATAAAATAACTCAAGCAGATAAGTTCCCAAGTTCAACTAGATTAACGGATTGATTCTAGCTAAAGTATGATTAAGCCATGGTGTCTGGTCCTAACCTTGTATTCCTAATTCCCTAATTTGATCATCTGTTGTCTAACCTAAACTAAGCATTAGGAATCCATTAAGCATAGAAGAACATTTTAAACAACCAAGTATGTATCTAATCCCTGTTGTCGAATGTCCATACATAATCTTCCTGTTCATAGTTTAATTCGAATTAAAGCATGGTGTCTACTCTTAATTCAAACCAAGATAGCTAACATGCAAGCCTAAATGGTGATCAATCATTCAAACTAGCATATTAACTTATAAGCATAATGAATAAGAAAAAAAACCATAATTGAAACTTGGAAACTAATCAAACTTGAAACTAAAGAAAAGAATTTACATAACAATGAAATGTAAAGTGGAACTAAGAAAAACTTAAGGAGAATTTCAGCACAAAGATTTCATTACAACAAATGACAACTAGAAAGAGAAACTAAGAGAATTTGAGGGAGAGAAGGGAGGGGAGCTCTAGAGAAGTGTGTTAATGTATGAATTTTGATTAATTCTTTTGGCTTCCCTTGACATTTTTGTAATAGGACTTTTATATGTATTTATCAAGCTCAAGGATAGATTAAGATTAGCATCTCTAAGTGTTCTTAAATCTCATCTATCCTATTGATGTTCAAGCTATTTGACAAAGGTAAAATCATGCATTGCATATCATGCATTAAAACTGTTTTCATAAAAGTTGACTAGTCATCTTTGTTCAGTACGATTTCCAGCTGATTAAATATCTGTTTTGTCCTATTCACTTTTCTCTCCCTGCTGCCATGTGTCAGTCTGACCTAAGGGATTCTTTTGTCTGTAAAGGCAAGTGAATTCCTAAATTTGGAGGCCGTCTCTTTTGGTTGGTAGTTTTGGAAAGATTGGTTTGCCATCTTTCTCTTTTTCTTCCTCAAGAGTAAACCATATATTTCATCTATGAGTTTTTCTAATTGATTTGTTTTTGAAAAACTGCTTTTGAAATATGAATCTGCATCTAGCTATTTAAATCATTCTCTCATATAGATCTAGATTGGATTCGTGACTGATTTCTTCAAGAGTATGGTTTCTTGAAGAAATGGGTCTTTCTCCCTTGAATCCAAATTTTGGTTTCGATTTGAGTTGGAGCTTGCAAGCTAGTGCCATGGGATGATCGAGCTGGAGAAGGAGCTGCCATTGCCATGAAGAACTAAGCTTCGAGCTTTGCTAAGTTGGAGAAGAAGATTGCACAAAGGAGGTATAGCTCATCTTCCTAAATAGATCTAGGTTTTGCTTGAGCTTGCTTGTATTCCTTTGTAAGAATCTTTTTCTACTTAGTGGATTGCCTAGTCGGTTGATGACTCCCAGTTTTCCCAATGGTGGGTTTCTGGGTGAACAAAACCTGTTTTGCATATCTGTAAATTTATCTGGGTTTCTGTTCTTGATGGTTGACTAGTCATCTATATCTACTGTTTGCTGTTTACTTGATATTGATGACTTCACACACTTTCACTATAGTTGTTGCTAGCACAGGGGATGCCTAGATTGATGGGTCCTTCTGAGTGCCTAGGTTGTCACTAGTAATCTTCTAGGACTGCAGGTACTCTGTGGCATACTCTGTGTGTTCTCTTGATTGTTGAGTTGTTGTGTCTTTTTTGTTTAGTTAAATTTACCCCTCGTCACCTAAGTATCAATTTCAAAGTGTTTGAGAGCTCTCCCCTTTAGGGGTGTGTTTTGAAGCTTGAAGACTTCTCTATTTATAGGGCTAAGAGGGAGGAACATCATGATGAATTCCAACACCACCATTCCTCTTTTAATACAATCCATAACCCCCACTTCATCTTGTCTATGTTAGTGTGGTTGGAATTAATTCCATCCCATACTTCTTTTGCTGCTGCACCTCAAGCTTTCTTCACATGGGTTTTCTATTGGTTGCTGGAAAAAAAGATTCTTCTGAACCAGGCTTGGTGTAGAAAGGCCTGAGGTTTCAATATGTATCCAATGGGGCTCAAATTTGGATATGTCATAATAGACACCCATTGGAACAACTTTTATGAAGAATGTATTCCCATCTAAGCAGTACAAGTGTACATTTTGGGCCTTACAAGTTGACTGCCGAAAATATACTGGAATTGACTTCATTTCTTTTCTTTCCTTTCTTTTTGCTTCACATGCATGCACATTCTTTCTCTTTAATAGCTCCAGCATGAACCAACTAATCCCACTAGTAGCCTGGAAAGTGCTTCTTGATTTATCCAAACATGTTTCCCACAATGCCTTGTTTTTTCTCCTTTAGACTTTCATAGCTAGAATGCCTATGTCATCCATGACAATGCATTGTAGTCAGCTTGTGGGCTTGTTTTGGGCTTGATCTTCCCTCCTACAAAATCTGTAAAAATCTGTATCTTCAAACCCTTTGAATTATATTTCCAAGCATATGCAGCCCAACTCAAGAAAAAATCGGAAAGACCTTCAAATGTCATTTTTGGCCCAGTAACGCAGATGCTACCGAATTTGACCTTAACCTGCCAAAACTTGCATAACTTTCTCTAGAAGACTCGGAATCATGAACCGTAAAATTCTCCAGAAACTAGACTTCCGCATCTTTCCAATGATATATGGCTCATCATCTGGTTCTTCTTGAGCAAGTACAGTCCAATTCGTGAAGTTGACTGATCTGCAGACACCGTTTTGAGCTAACTTGTCTCCAAAATGCATTTAATGAGTCTCAAGCTTATTACACTGAAACAAACACAAAATTTATTAAAAGCACAAGTTTAACTCAAAAACATAATCAAATCATAAGTTAGAAGGGTACAAAATGATATATAAATATGCATCGATCAATTTCAACAATTTAGAAGGTACTTTTCCCGCATCTTTGATGAATTGCACGAACCTTGTAGAACTACGTTTGGGATTTAACAACTTTGAAGGAGATATCTCCATGCTTAATTTCTCCAAATTTAGTCAACTTACAAAACTTGACCAAAGGTCCAATAACTTTACTGGTATGTTTCCAGTAAGTCTTTACTCATGTAGGTACCTAAAAGCCATTGCACTGACTGGAAATCATCTAGAGGGACAAATACAAACTGAGATTCTTTCATTGAAATCCTTGTCCTTCCTCTCCCTTGGTTACACCGATTTACCAACCTCACAAGCACAATGAAGATATTGATGAGTTGCAAAAGTCTTCACACACTCTCGCTCATTGGTTCCTTTGTAGGTGAGGGAATGCCATTTGGTGATGGCATGGTTGATTTTGACGGATTCCAAAATCTTCGGCTATTGAATATGGCTGGTTCTAACCTCACTGGTGAAATACCTGTGTGGTTATCAAAGCTCAAGAATCTAGAGATCTTGACTCTAGCTTTGAATCAAATCACCGGGCCAATTCCAAGTTGGTTGGTGAATCTTCGTAGACTGTTTTTTATCGACTTGTCATATAACCGAATTTCAGGTGAATTTCCAAAGCAACTTTGTGGACTACAAAGATTTGTTTATGAACCTATTGCATCTCAAGTCGACCAATATGAATTTGAATTGCCTACCTACAACAACGTAACTGTAAATCAAACTTTTCTACAGTATAAATTGTCTTTTGTTCCAGCAACGATAGACTTATCTAACAATAACATTGTTGGTGATATACCTACTGAGATCGGACAATTGCACCTTCTCTGCCAGTTGGCTCTTTCCTCCAACAACTTCTCCGGCGTCATTCCAGACCAAATATCTAACCTAAAAAATTTAGAGGTTTTGGATCTCTCCATGAATCATTTGTCTGGAAGAATTCCATCGTCATTGGCGAGCCTTAATTTCTTGAAAAAATTTAATGTCTCGTACAATAATCTTGGAGGACCAATTCCAACAAGCACTCAGATCCAAACCTTCAACACGTCTGCCTTTGAGGGGAATCTAAAACTTTGTGGTGCCCCACTTTCAAATAAGTGCGGATCAAATAAGGGCATTTATGAAGATGACACAAACAACAAAGACTTGGACAATGAGCCTCATCAACTTCCATGGTTTTATATTTTCACTGTGTTGGGGTTCATAGTGGGATTTTGGGGAGTATGTGGTTCTTTGGTTGTTAACAAGACATGGAGATGCGTATATTTTCGATTCATCGACAATATACAAGATAGGTTGTATGTGATGGTAACAATGCGCATCAACACGATGAAAAGAAGGCTTAGAAGCTAGACATATATTATTGTAGTTTTTATTTTACATTTTTTGTTTGCTTTTCTTTTTTTCTTTCTTTTCTTTTGTGTTCCCAATGTAATAAGGCAAAGTTTGTTCTTATAGTTATGTCTTCTTTTTCGGATACGATTTCCTCACGCTGGCTTTTGCAAGCAACAAAAACGACAGGTTGTGGCTTTGTAAAATCATGAATACCAAATCAACTGAATACAAAAATGGGTATAAAAGATTAATGCAACACAGGTCAGTCCGCAGGCTTATGAAAGCAAAGCAAGCAAGAAATACAAACTTCCGCTATATATTGTTCTTTTTACTGGCAAAACTGACACATTTGGCTATCCAAGTCAGTCCAAATATTTTTTTGGATGCAAAGAATTGAGTGAAACAAACTTAATTTGACAGGAGGACAATACAATAATCTTCTTTGAAATTAAACTTTCGGCAAGGTTCCATCTGAATGCTATTTGAGATATTAAATCTTGGTGATTCTAATATGAAGGTGATATCATATCCTATTTTATTGGTACAAGTGCATATCTTTTAGGATATAAAGTGTCTGCGGCTATGGTTGTTTGACAATTTCTAAGTCTTAAAAGTGATGTTTTGCCGCTCTAATGATTCATTGTTTTCAAGCTAAAAGAAAAGAAAGTCTGCAACCACGCATTGTGTGGCCTTGACAATTTCTGAGTAGGCCCTGCGAGGATGTTCCAGCACGCAACAGCAAGCTCGGCAAGGCGTGAAGCCCACCAACCGGGCAAGTTCAAGGGGAGAAATGGCCCGAGCTGCTGCCTTCGGGCAGCTTATGTCATCGCTGATGCCATGCAGGCGTGTGAATTACGTTAAAAAAATTGAAAAACTTGCACTGACGCTAGCGTGGCATCAGCGCAACTTTACCCAACAGCTCTAAGCCACGTGGTGACTCCTGGAGGGTTCGATCTAAGGACAAAATATTCAGAATTTTTTTTCTTCTATAAATACCTACCAATATTATTCACTTTTCTCACCAAATCTTCTTACGAATTCTTCTCCTTCCAATATTATTCACTTTCCACACCAAATTTTATACGACTCAATTTCATTTGTGTAAAAATACAAATGGCCTCTTCCATCGAAGGCGGAGGGTCGTGGACAAACGTTCAAAGCGGTCAAAAGCTTGGCGACGAGATTAAAAATCTTTTCAACTTTTTCAACGTGGTTCTTTCTGCTAGCAGCTAGCAGCAGGGCCAAAGTGCTTCGATTGATCGCAAGCTTTGAAATAAGGAGGTCCTGTCACCGTGGAGGCCCCCTCTTTAGACCTAATAATTTGACCATTTATGAATCTTAAAAGTGAAGTTTTGCCGCTTTTTTTTTCAAGCTGCAAACATGCATTGTCAAATTATTAGGCCCTGCGAGGAAGTTCCAACACGCAACAACAAGCCCGGGGGAAGGCATGGAGCCCACCAACCCAGGCACGCCCACGGGGAGAAATGGCCCGAGCTGCTGCCTTTGGGCAGTTTACGTCATCCCTGACGCCACGCTGGCCTCAGCACAATAATTTGAATTTTTTTCTACTATTGCGCGTAAATTATGTTTAAAAAAAAGATTGAAAAACTTCCATTGACGTGGCGTCAACGGAGCTTTACCAAACGGCTCTAAGCCACATGGTGTCTCCTGGAGGGTTCGATCTAGGGTTTGTGCTCCAATCCAACAGCCAAAAAATTGAAAAAACAAATTGAAATTTTTTTGTAAAAAAGACCAAAAAATTCAAAAAAAAATTATTCTATAAATACCAATCAATATTATTCACTTTCCACACCAAAATCTTCATACAATTTTTTCTCCTTCCAATATTATTCACTTTCCACACCAAATTTTCTACTACTCACTTTCATTTGTATAAAAATGCAAATGCCCTCTTCAATTGAAGTCGGAGGGTTGTGAACAAACGTTCAAAGCGGTCAAAATCTTGGTGACGAGGTAAAAAATTTCTAATTTCCGTTTTATTCAATTTAATGTCATTTTTTTGGTTATTTTCTTGCATTTCCAATTTAATTTTTTTAATAGATTATTCAAGGCAAAACAACAAAGAGGAAAACCATTACACATGACTCCTCAAGTGAATAATGCCCGCAATCGGCTCCCGTGGTGCGTTCCGTGTCGAAAATAATGGCACTATTACATCATTCGAAAGAAAATACTCCCCCATGTCTTGATCTGGTGGAACTGCCTCCGCCAATGATTGAGTCGTCCATGTACTCGATAGTGTCAGACTATGAGGATTGAGAGTATTTCAATTGTATGATGAGTGAGATGTGAATTTTATGATAAATATGGACATGTGGCAACCGAAAATTTTATTTGAAATTTGAGATGTGAATTTTATAATAAATATGGACACGTGGCAACCAAAAATTTTATCCAAACTATGAGATGAGAATTTTATAATAAAAATTGACGTGTGGCAACTGAAAATCTTATCCAAATTAATCGTAAGTATTAAAAATAAAAGGCTTTTTATCACAAATGGTCCTTCACGTTTACGAAATTATCACGATTGGTCCTTAAGGTTTTTTTGTGACAATAATAGTCCTTAACGTTTGGGCTTTTTATCACAAATGGGCCCTGCCGTTATAAATTCTGTTAAGTGTGACGTGGAAGATAAGTGGAGCCTACATGTCCAATCACATTGTGACATGTAGATAAAAAATAATTAAATAATTTTGTAATGAAAATTCCTTTTTCTTTTTTTTTTTTTGCAACTTTTCATCCCCCTTCCTTACTCCGTTTCTCTCCCCCTCTGCCCTCGCTCTCCACCCTTTTCTCTCCATCTCTTGTCCCTCTGTTTTTTTCTTTCCCACTGCCACCTGCAAGAAAAAATATAAGATATACAGTTGCTCTCCACCCTTTGCACTCCATCTCTTCTCACAACCCGCAACCCATGCCCAATTAATCTCTTCTCGCAACCGGCAACCCATATCCATCGCATCTCTTCTTGTCCCTCTTTTCCCCTGCGCGCCTCCCTCTTTTCGTCAACCATTCTATTTCTCCCTCAGTCACTAGTCGTAACGAATTTGTTTGATCTCTACTAGTACAAATACTAGTCGTAGCTAGCCAGGGAAATGTTTCATGGGGTAGGGTTCATTTATTTAACATCCATGATCCATCCATCCCTGTGTGAAGTGTACTGCTGATCAGCGATCAGCTGCTAGCTAGATGTGTTGTAGGTGTGTTTGATCAAACCCACCACCCATACTGATTTCTTTGGCCTTTTATTCTTCTCATGAACATGAAACCAGTGAACATGAATAGGTGGGTTGCAAGAAGAGATTCGTTGGGCATGGGTTGCAAGTTGTGAGAAGAGATGGAGAGCAAAGGGTGGAGAGCAACTGTATATCTTATATATTTTTTTGCAGGTGGCAGTGGGAAAGAAAAAAACAGAGGGAGAAGAGATGGAGAGCAAAGGGTAGAGAGCGAGGGCAGAGGGGGAGAGAGACGGAGTAAGGAAGGGGGGTGAAAAGTTGCAGAAAAAAAAAAGGAATTTTCATTAAAAAATTATTTAATTATTTTTTATCCACATGTCACAATGTGATTGGACATGTGGGCTCCACTTATCTTCCACGTCACACTTAACAGAATTATAACAGCAGGGACCATTTGTGATAAAAAGCCCAAACATTAAGGACTATTAGTGTCACAAAAAAAACCTCAAGGACCATTCGTGATAATTTCGTAAACATGAATGACTATTTGTGATAAAAAGCCAAAATAAAATTAAGTTACAATGAATAGTAATTGCCCTTTGCCATGGCAATGGGTGGAAACATACCTTGCCTTTTGCAAGGGCAGGCACTATTCACATGAATAGTATCTGCCCTTGCCTCCCCTTGACCTCTGCCATGGCAAATGGGTGGAAGTGTTCTTAAGAGTGATGTTTTGCCTGCGTCATCAAAGACAATATCAAAATGTGTGCCTGTGATATACATATATGTTCTTCCAAGCGTTTTTCGTTTTTAAAACCCCAAAAGTGCTTCGTTTTGAATGACTACACCGTGTATGCTACGCTACAGTTTTAATGTCTTCATGCGGGGCCAAAGAACTTGGAAATATATCTACAACAAAACAAACTTGTAACTCGGGCTTCAATTCACGGGAAAGATGCGCATATCCGCTCGCTTATCCTCTATCTCTCTCTAATTTGAAGAGATTTCCTCTGTAATGCTGGTCTAAAAAACAAGGTAACATTCTTTAAAATAGTTTGAAATGTTATGTTGTCAAACTTTTAATCTGACCACGTATTCAAATATGATTTTGCCCAATCAACAACCTTGATTGACAGTTCAAACGAATGTTTCTAGGCAAAAAGAAACATAAAAGCAAAGTCCCTCAAGGCCAAACAACAGCAAAAGACGCGACTGCATAGCCTGGCCAGCGACGAACATAGCAGGAAAAAGAAAAGGGGGGGGGGGGGGGGGGGGGGGGGGGGGGACAGTCGTAGCCACCATCGCTAGCAACGGCAGCAACCACAGTTGCATTGCCACCGTCCCATCACTCCAGCTTTAGCATCACGACGACAACCGGCCAACCAAGGTCAGCCGGTCCTCATCGAGAAGTGTGAAAATAATCATGGCAATTGCCGCCAGCTGCTGCCAACTGCTGTCGTAGCACCCTGTCACGACAACAACTAACCAGGACCACATCAATTAGTCCTCGCCTTGAGAAAAAAATTAAATATAAATAAAAATCCAAGCGTGACCTACCTTGGCACAACGACTCCTCTCATGGACAAATAGTACACTCTTCAAAGATTTCTCTCACAAGTTAGAAAGTAGAGGAAATCAAGTTTGCAACTTGAAGAGGAGTGAAGAGAAACCTTGTATTTATAAACGTTGGGCATCCCAGGTCAATAAGGAGTCACAAGCCTATTCCAATTGGGAGCCCAACTCCAAGAAGAAGTCACAAACCTACTCCAATTAGGAGCCCAACTCATGAAAGGTACTCAACTCACAGAAAGAAGTTGAGATGCAGTTGGAAAGCCCGATAAATATTTCTCATCTCCTCCAAGCTTCACAAGCGCCATGCAGAAGCTAGAGGGCATTTGTGGGAACACATATTTTCGCGACCAATAAGAAGGTGACACATGGGAAAAAGGAATATTCCTTAGGTCAAACAATCCTATTTTATTACGAAATTATCCTTGATTTAAGATAGGAATATCTCCCTAAATCAAGGAGTCAATTTTCAGAAAATCTCTTTTCATTAATTCCTATCATCTTTTTGGGTAAGAATCATCTTTATTATAGAGGGATTATTTCCAAACCCAAGCCAAGTAAGGAGAGCCTATAAATACATGGCTACATAACACACATGAGATAAGATTCTGAAACCCTAGCAAAACCTCTCTCTCTCCGTCATGCTACTCTCTCTTTCTCCTTCATGGCCACAAGCCAAAACACACATGACTTCGGCCACCCGGCCTTCCCCGTGAGAGAAGACCTCCATCCTTTCAGTTACTTTGTTGTATCTTTCTCAAGATCCATTGAACTGACTTAGGCATCGGAGGGCATTTGGCCAACACCCTCCAGGTGTGGTCTATTTACTCTGGTCTTTTTCACAAGAATTAAGGAGGAGAGAGAAGGAAACTTGAAGGGCGAAGGAATCAGCCCACGAATATTCCCCGTGCAGAAATTTGCACAAACAGAGATCAAGCATGCATGGCTATTGTGAATCTAAGGCATATATACCCTATGCAACAGTTAGGAGAAGAAAAGGACGTTACGTAACAATCTTCCAACATTTTCAACATGGCTTCCTTCCACTCGCAGCTGGTCTTCTCATTGTGGCCACTAGCGATCCATGATTGTTTCAAGGAAAGGACAATATTTAAAAAAAACTGAAAGTTAAATAAATAAATAAAATTAAATAAAAGTTTAAACAATGCTTAGGTCATTTATAGTAAATTCAACTTTTAAAAAGTTTCAAAAATCAAATGATTATACGTAAACAAAATATACAATTATATATTCGTATGCAAAGTTCTCGGATTGCTTGGGTTTGGAGAGTCCCCTATTTGTCTAACTTTTAATTTGAGTGAAGAAATCCAGCGTGTGTTGGCTTAATTTCTTATGTGTCATTGCCCAAATTATCCATAACTAAAATTAAGATCAATGAACGATGTTATTTTCAAGATAAAGAGTATTTGTAAAAATAAAAGAAAAAAATCTGAAGAGCCTTTTTTTTATGGCTTTTCATAATTACGTCCATTTTAACATAACATATTATCCAAAAATTCTTATAGAACCTATTTGGAGAGAAAAACTCAAAATAGCCACTTGTCATTTTCGAATTGATTCTTACAAACCTTTAACACACTAAGAACCAATTATAATTGTCACTATATATATATAAAAAAATGTTAGGTATAATGTCAACTATATATATAATTGTCACTTTGGTAGCTTTTCATTTTGTTTATTCGTCCTTTTTTTTCTCCTTTTCTTTTTCTTTTGTCTTCTTCTTTTCTTTTTCTCTTCATCTTTTTGCTTCACATCATGTGTTCATATATACACGAGTGTTCCCATGATGTAGGTATATTGTATGTACAAGTGTTCTCATACGGTGTTGGTATATGTTGTAAATATTGGTAAGTTCTATATACACGAGTGTTCTTATGTTGTAAATATAGGTAAGTTGTGTGTATACGAGTGTTCCCTTGGTGTAGGTATATTGTATGTACACGAGTGTTTCCATGGTACATGTATTTTTCATGTAACTTTTTAATCCTATATTAAGTAGATCATATGTTTTTCAACCTAAATTTCACATGTTGCGGCAACAACTTATTTACACTAACACCGCCTGAGGTTTTCGGTTTTTTCACAAAATCCCTTGAGGTTTAAAAAATTAAACAAACACCCCCCTAGGTCCTAAATTGTTTTCACAAAACTCATTTTCATTGATTTTGTGTCTAAAGATTGATGATTTTATTCAAATGCCAAAGTTAGCCTTTGATATTAGATTCCACATACATTCGTTGAGATTAATTTTGTTATTTACAAAAAAATTTATGTATGAAATCATCAAATTTTGAATGAAGAATCAATGAAAAGGGGTTTGTGAAAACAAATTGAAACCTCAAGGGGTAATTTTTAAAACCTTAGGAAGTTTTGTGTAAACATCAAAAACCTTAAGGAATATTAGTGTAAATAACTCGCACTGGTGCCCTCTCTTAAGAATCAATGAGGTCTTCTCTTTGGTTTCATTAGTGGGAATATCTCTTCCACGTATTGAGAGATTTCAATATCAATAATTTGCGTTGTGTGATTGTTTGTTTGTCGACTTCTCAATTTGCAGTGATGTTTGCATCCTTTGCAAGTATCGTTGCTCTTATATATTGTTTGGGCCTAAATTCCACGCGCCAGCCCAACTAGCTATTGGCCCATGTCAAAAGCAGGAGTTTGGGCTTTGTTTTATTAAAATCAGGAGTTTGGTATATTGTGTGTACAAGTGTTCTCATACGGTGTTGGTATATGTTGTAAATATTGGTAAGTTCTATATACACGAGTGTTCTTATGGTGTAAGTATATGTTGTAAATATAGGTAAGTTGTGTGTAAACAAGTGTTCCCATGGTGTAGGTGTTAAACAAAGTAGGGTAAATATTCAGTTATGCTAAGATACGCTCATATTATTATTATTCTCCAATATGGAGGTATTTATACAAGTACAAAGATGTGTTAACCCTAAATAAAATAGGAAATATATCTAAATTACAATAGGAAGTAAATCTCTATTACAATATGACTAAATAATAATTGGTAAGTAACCAAAATTCTAATGAAATAAGGAACCAAAATCCTAACTAAGTAAGGACTCGCCAACACTCCCCCCTCAAGTTGGGCAAAGATATTTCGCACGCCCAACTTGACAAGCGAGTCACAAAACACCATACTTGAGAAGCACCAATTGTAGAGAAGGTCTTTTCGTCAACCACGAGTGAAACAAGTGACAAACTAAAGCAAAGTTCGCAGCGGAAACACAAGAGCAAACCCTAAAAAATAGGGCACATAGCAGAACACAAAAACTTTGTGAGCACGGCAGCAGATAAGGTAGAACACAGAAGCCCTGTGAACACGGCAAAAGCAAAGGCAACCAAACCCTAAAAATAGGGTAAGGCAAGGCAAAGAAAGTCAAGAGCAAAGGCAAGGTCAACGGGCATGACCACAGTGGAAACACAACAGTAAAGGCATGAGCAATAATACTGGCACCAACAAGAGCAACAAGTCATAACAGGCATTATCAACAGCAATACAAGGCATTGGCACCAGCAACAACAGAGACAACCTCTCTTTACTCCCCCTCTCCCCCTGAAGAGAAGGGGTCGATGGAGCCATATGATCAATGGTACTTGCGAAACATGCACTGACTAACACTGAGATGTAGCAGAATCAGCCATGGCAGATAGGTGGTTAAATTGCAGCGGTGACAATAGCAAGGTAGGCAGCAATGACAGTAGCAAGGTAGACGGCAGCGGCGGCAGACTAGGATTTTAAGCTAGATGTATAGTGCAACGGAAATAGGTAGTCTCTAGGGTTAGGGTAGAGACAGATCAAAACACAGTAACATCATCGGCAATGACCATAACAACGGCAACATCAACGGCAACAATAGCGGCAACAGTAACATCAACGACAATAGTAGAGGTAACGGCAACGACAACAGCAACAACAACAGTTCTTCCATATCAACTTTAGCTAATTCACACAGACAACTTCTCTTCACTCCTCCTCTCCCCCTGAAGAGAAGAGGTCGTCGGAGTCAAGAAATAAGCAACATCTTCATGGGAATATGTCAAGCTAATGGGGATACGTTAATAAATATATCCTTTTCACTCCCCCTCCCCCCCTTGAAGAGGAGGGGAGGAGAGCACTTAAATTGCAAGGATAACGCAAACACAAGTCACAAGAAAACCTAGCTCTGATACCATGTTAAACAAAGTAAGGTAAATATTCAGTTATGCTAAGATACGCTCATATTATTATTCTTCTCCAATATGGAGGTATTTATACAAGTACAAAGATGTGTTAACCCTAAATAAAATAGGAAATATATCTAAATTACAATAGGAAGTAAATCTCTATTACAATAGGACTAAATAATAATTGGTAAGTAACCAAAATTCTAATGAAATAAGGAACCAAACTCCTAACTAAGTAAGGACTCGCCAACAGTAGGTATATTGTATGTACACGAGTGTTTCCATGGTATATGTATTGTTCATGTAACTTTTTAATCCTATATTGTAGGTAGATCATATGTTTTTCAACCTAAATTTCACATGTCGCGGCAACAACTTATTTACACTAACACCCCCTAAGGTTTTCGATTTTTTCACAAAACCCTTTGAGGTTTAAAAAATTACACAAACACCCCCTTAGGTCCAAAATTATTTTCACAAAACTCATTTTCATTGATTTTGTATCTAAAGATTGATGATTTTATATTAAAAAATTATTCAAATGCCAAAGTTAGCCTTTGAAATTAGATTGCACATACATTCATTGAGGTTAATTTTGTTATTTGCAAAAGTTTTTATGTATGAAATCATCAAATTTTGGATGAAGAATCAATGAAAAGGGGTTTCTGAAAACAAATTGAAACCTAAAGGGGTAATTTTTAAAACCTCAGGGAGTTTTGTGTAAATATCGAAAACCTTAGAGAATATTAGTGTAAATAACTCGTACTGGTGTCCGCCGCACCCCCCCTCTCTTAAGACTCAATGAGGTCTTCTCTTTGGTTTCATTAGTGGGAATATCTCTTCCACGTATAGAGGGATTTCAATATCAATAATTTGCATTGTGTGATTGTTTGATTGCCGACTTCTCAATTTGCAGTATGTTTGCATCCTTTGCAAGTATCGTCGCCCTTATATATATACAATACAAACTTGTGAGCAACGGGACATACACAAAACAACATGCAAGTGCAGCCTTGTAACCCAATGGCTCAAGATAATTACGTAGTGGAATTTGTTTTTATTTTTTATTTTATTTTATAATTTAGCAAATTACTTTTACTACTTTGTCTTCATTGTACTAAGGCAAAAAGTCATTTTTGGTCCCTGTGGTTTATCACTTTTACCACTAAAGTCTACGTGGTTTCAATTTGGTTAGTTTTGCCCATGTGGTTTCAATTTGAAGCAATTCAAGGACAATTCTCAATTTCTATCAAATTTTTTTAGCTTATGTTATTTGTTGATTTAAAAAAAAAAATAAAAAATTGATTTTTGCATTTTTAAAATACCCTTGAAAATGGAAAGATTAAAATGCCCTAAAAATGGATGGAAAATTGGATTGTGTTAAAGTCAGATGACAAATCATGGATTTTGAAAAATTAAGGTGACATTTCTCTTAAATTTTTCTTTAAAGTGACAAATTGAAATTGAGATATAAGTTCAGGTGACATTTCTACAAAAATCCCTATACATTATGATATTCTAACAATAAAATTGGCTAAAATTGATATGTTCCCTCTTTTCTTTTCTTTTTCTCTTTTACTTTTCATTTTTTGCTTTGTTGCTATTGCTAAGTTTATCCTACAATTATAGCAACTTCTCCACCTTTCATTTATTAGTGACCAGGATGCTTACCAACTTCTTCACCTCCCCTTCTTTCCATGTACTAACCAGGGACACCAGGTCAGCATCTTAGGTAAGAATCCCAACCCAATCAAACAATGACATCTGTAAATATTCAAAATTGGAATTTGCATTGTGATAGTTGAAAGTATCTTTGTCCCACAAAACAATAGCAATATTTCTTACCTTTGCTTCCTTGACTTTTCCACCTTTGTATCCAGTCCATTTTGCACAAGGAGCCAAGTTTGAGAGATAGCAATAAACATATAGAGATAGATAAATAGAGAGGGAGAAAGAGAGGGAGCGAGCTTTCTGTATTTACACCATCCATGGGAAAAGAAAAAAAATTATTTCATGCCAAACTAACTACGGATTCTTTAATTGAAAGAAACTACATATTAATCATCCTTTGGCACATAAATGCCCCGGTAATTGGCACTAAAGTATCTAAAGCTTACGAAATTAAAGATTTTGATGCAAACCTAAAATTTGAAAAGAGGGCACCAATTCATGAAAAATATGATGTATTTAGTATTAGGGTGTTGTGTGATAGAGTGCATTAGGGTGTACCAGGGGTATTTTTGGTAGTTAAATAGGGTGTACTTAATTAATTTTACATTTTGATTTAAATATTAGAGTGTACTTAGATCATAAGGTGTACTCAGTTAATTTTGGGATTCGTTTAACAACACCCTTTTATATGTACAAATTTTTTACATTTTGATTTTGTCTTTACAATGTATCCATTAATAATTCTAAGAATATGAAAAATATTGCAACTCTTCTTTTGGTACAATTGAGAATTGACTTGGTGAACTCTTATATAGTGTTTGTGCATAAAGGCCCTTGACAACTTTCTCTCGAGTAATTACACATGAACCTCTAATCCTTTTTTGTTTTTTGTTTTTTGTTTTTTTGCTACGAATATGTAGATCCAACATATTTTTTTAAGAACCAAGGACAGCTTACATTCTAGTTTGTCCATCATGTCAACACATTTATAATTAAAACTCTTTTTTTTTGGCGAGGTTTCAATTTTGGTGTCACTGTAACAAGACCACAATTGCCATTCGGTATGCTAACATTGTCACTATGTTTGCCAATTGCATATTATCTAGAACATGGGCTTTGGTGTTTTGTAGATCCTCAGGGAGCCAAACCCGTCTTTATAAAAAGGGAGTTTCACTAAAACACCCAAAATGGGGGCTGAAATTATAAAAAAACCCAACACCCAAAACACTTTATAAACACACCCAAAACCCATCATTACACACACTCAAAACCCATTTATAAACACACCCAAAAAATATACAATTGTTGATTTTGGGTGTGTTTCTATGTTTAAATAGTGTTTGAGTTTTTTTATAAATACATGTCTAGGATTGGGTTTATTTATAATAATCTATTATAAAAATGGTCCTTATGACACTACTTTAACAACAACAAAAAAGTATAATAACCTAGGCCTTTGTAGTCATTGAACGGATGTTTTGTCATAGATATGACTATTTAAATGTAATTATGGGATTAAAACATTATAGATTGGAGTGAACCATAACGTTATATATGATCCAATCCTTTTCAAATATTTTCGTTCAAGACTTTGTTTTAGAATGCTCTATTACTAATTTGGTACATGTCCTTAAAATCTCGGAGCCGCCCTAGTACATTCATAACGTACATGTTCAGAGTTCAAGAATAATGTATATAGAATGTGAAATTGACGACCCTGGCCTTTATGACGCAACGTCTTTATTTCTTTGGTTATTCTAGTTTAGAATATTTGCACAAATGAGATGACTCCAAGCATAAAGTCACATTCGACCAAAAAGCATGAAGTCGCACACAAAACGAACACGGACTTGTATCCTTATTTTATTGATCTGATCTGTACCACAAGGAAAATTACTTACTCTATGTAGAGAGCGAGGAGTTATCTTGCCGAACCTTGAGCCCCGCCAACCAACCCCACCAGTCCGATCTGCCCCCAGCCACAACATTCCCAACAGAGTAGCCAGTAACCAAAAACCCACTCCCAGTCGCCACAAAAAAAAAAAAAAAAAAAAAAAAAAAAAATTCACAAGCACCCAAACCAAAATCCCAAATCAACTCCTCCACACCCCTAAACCCTGCCCCCAGGTTTCCCCCCTTTCTGCAATTAATCAATTGAGCCAGTACTGAAGTTACTACATCAGGGTGTTTGTAGCCTCCTGATTAGAGACAGTATACTTCACAGTATAACTGTAAGGTTAACAAGGTACCTCAATAGACCTGGTTCTTTTTTTCCTTGTTACGGTAGTGGAGAAATCTCTCCAAACTGAAGCTTGCTCCTGTACCTGTGGCCCTTGTGGTTTGATTGTGTGCCTAGTGCACCGCTTGTGAGTTTGTGTTTTTTTTTCTTTTCTTTCTGAGTCCCCCCGCCTTTCCCCTGGGGTTCTTACTGTGTGCTCTCATGGAGCAACCGGAGCCGCTCGTTGTGGGTGAGGATGAGGTGGAGGCTATGTCTATATGCTTTGAGGACAGTCTCGACTTGGAAGAACGTCATGAGAATCGGATAACTCTAGTGGGTCTTCTTATTGCAGACCAGGAGCCCCCTCAGTCAGTGGTGAAAGAAGTTTTAAGGGTTGCCTGGAGCAATATGGGAGCAGTGAAGGTTTCGAAAGCAAAACCAAATGTTTTTGCTATCACGGTGGGTCAAGAAGACGTGGCACGTCGGCTGATTGACGGAAGCCCCTGGTTTGTGAAAGGTTACACACTTTCAGTGAAGTCTTGGCCCTTATACTGTTCTATTGATGACATTGAAGCCAACCGTGCTGTTTTCTGGGTTCAGGCGCACGGTTTGCCCCGTAATCTATGTACTGCAAAGAATGCTCGTGCTCTTGGTAGTAGGATTGGCTCTGTTCTGGAAGTGGAAGACAACGGGGAAACCGGTTTCAGGGGTTTTTTAAGATTCAGAGTTGATATTGATGTGTCAAAACCCATCCCACCGGGTTTCACCACTCCATGCCCCACCACAGGAAAACGAGCCATCCGACTCAAGTATGAAGGCTTGCGTGACTTCTGCTTCCGCTGTGGGCGACTGGGCCATTCGCGTGGCTGCTCTCTCCCGGTTAATCATCGACTTGAGGCGGAAAACTTACAATACAGTGCTGATATGCGTGCTCCCCCGATGTCTCGCGCCTCCACCCTTCTCTTTCCTTCTAGAAGGCAGTCAGTGAGGATGCCGGATGTTTTTGACAGAAGCCATTGGCGTTTCAGAATGGAAAACGAGCTTGGAGGTCTGTACGGTTTTCCCGATGACCGGCGAACGGAGATTGGTAGTGCCGACAGGGGAGTCAACGTGTCAGCAAGTGGGACAAACCTCACTAACCGCTCGCATGCCGCTGCCTCGTCTCGGAACACAGCACAGCAGTCTGTTCTGGCTCAGGAGGACAGACTGATTCCTGTTACTGACATTTCTGAGCCTGTGACCAACATGCCTATCATCCCTGATATTAACGGGACCATTGTCAGAAATGGTTCTCTAACTGTGGCCATAAGTGGTCTCTCTTTGGAGAAAAATTGGTGCGATCCTGACAACCTCCCTCCTTGGGCCCTCACCAACCAAACTCGGGCCCATAATGAAAATTTTAATTCTCACCGGGCTGGGGGATCCTTTTCAATTGCATCAAAGGGGCCCTCTCTTGTTGAGATAATTGATAACGAGGCTACCAAGGAGGTCAAGGCCCACGGTGAAAAAAGGAATGTGGCTGATAACTCAAATTGCCTACTCAGCCCAAGCTCAACTAAAAGGACAAGAGTCTCTTACAGTCAGGCAGTGGGATGCTCTCTGAAGTTATCAAACAGGGGGGGCAAAGGCATAAAAGGGAAAAGCAGAGGAGGAAGATCACGTAATCCTCAGAGGGTCGGTACGGTAAGCTATTCCCCCCTTGCTGTTGAAGATGGAAAATTATGCGATGTGGTAGTTAGTCCTTCAAAGGATTTACAAGTGGTTGAAGATAGGCTCAAAGCTTTGGGAAAGGAGGGTTTCTCCCACCTCCAGGGTCGTGGTGGCTGGCCCAAAACAGCCACACGGAAGTCATGAGGCTACTCTCCTGGAATTGTCAAGGTTTGGGGAATACCTTGACAATTCTCTATTTGAAGGAACTTTTACGTTCCAAAAAACCCTCTGTGGTGTTTCTCATGGAAACAAAACAGAATCATCACAGGATACGTACGATTCGCAAGGCTTGCGGTTTTTATAATGGCTTTGAGGTGGACCCGGAGGGTCAAGCCGGTGGGATTTGTATATGGTGGAGTCATGATGTTGATATTCAGATTGTGGGATACACAAGAAATTGGATTGATGGCATTGTGAAGCTCAAAAGGGGGAACTCTCAGTGTCGGTGCACGTGGATGTATGGAGTCCCTTATATGAGTGAAAAAGAGAATTTTTGGGGTGCGTTGGAGAATTTTAGGTGGAATGATAGTAACCCTTGGTTAGTGGTGGGTGATTTAAATGAGGTCATATGGCAATCTGAAAAAGAAGGAGGAGCTGTTTTTGATTTCAGAAGACGAAGATTCCTTTTGGAGTTTATGGAATCAAACCAGTTGTTGGACCTGGGTTTCAAAGGGTACAATTTCACTTGGGAGAAAAATTGTGGAGAAGTGGGGCTGGTAAAGGAACGTCTTGACAGAGGAATTGTTAATGCTGAGTGGCTCTTAAAGTGGCCTAATTCATGTGTCCTCCACCTTATGAGAATTGGCTCTGACCACTGCCCTATTTTGGTGGAGTGCCTTCCTGAGCTCCCCCGGGGGAAAAAGCTTTTCAGATTTGAGGCCTTTTGGGCAGAACACCAAGGGTGTGAAGACCTGGTCAAAGAATGTTGGATTAACAACAACATGCCAAAGATTAGGCAGTGGGATACCAACTTAAACAATTGCAGATTCAGGCTGAAACAGTGGAGTAAGAGTTGTTTTCCAAATGGAAGGCACCAAATTTCGGCTCTATCTGAGGAGCTATCCAATTTGCAAAATGTTTCTTCCTCCATATCTTCACGCCCTCGACAGATTGAGATTAAAGGTGCTCTCGGGGAGCTATGGAGAAATGAGGAGATGTACTGGAAGCAGAGATCAAGAGTCAACTGGTTACAAGCGGGTGATAAAAACACTCGTTTCTTTCACTTGTCAACTATACAAAGGAGACAAAGAAACAAAATTCACGGAATTAATGATGATCAAGGTAATTGGAAGGTGAGAGAGGATGATATTCAGCATGTTTTTAGACACTTTTATATGAAGCTGTTCTCATCTGGGGGTCCCAGAGCTTGGAGCGATGTCCTAGGTAATGTTGATTGTGTGGTTACGGAGGAGATGAATATGCTCCTCCTGGCCCCGGTGACAGAAGATGAAGTCCACCAAGCTGTAGTTCAATTGGGTCTTTTGAAGGCCCCGGGCCCTGATGGTTTTCCTGGTGTTTTTTACCAAAAATTTTGGCCAATAGTTAAAGACATTGTAAGTGGTGCTGCTTCTGGCTTTCTCAATGGGAATGATCAAATTAAGGTGCTAAATAGAACTCATATAGCCCTGATTCCCAAAGTTCTTGATCCCGTTGCGCCTGAGCAGTACCGACCGATTAGTCTCTGCAACTATGCGTATAAGATTTTGGCTAAACTGCTTGCCAGCAGACTAAAAAGTCTCCTCCCAAATCTGATCAGTCCAAACCAGAACGCTTTTGTTGAGGACCGGATGATTCAAGATAATATCTCCATTGCTCATGAAGCTTATCATCACTTGAAGCTCAAGACTGGTGGGGGTAGACACGAGCTGGGTTTGAAAGTCGACATGAATAAAGCTTATGACCGAGTTGAGTGGGACTTTCTAGAGGCGCTTCTTTACAAAATGGGATTCAGTGATCACTGGGTTCGATTGATCATGGCTTGTGTTTCCTCTGTCTCCTTTTCTGTGCTCATTAATGGAAAACCTGGCCCGACTTTCAAGCCTTCCCGTGGGCTTCGACAAGGGGACCCTTTGTCTCCTTACCTTTTTTTGCTGGTAAGCGATGTATTCTCGAAAAATCTTACTAAATGTATCACAGGAGGATGGATCAAAGGCATCAAATTGGCACGAAGAAGCCCTGTTCTTTCTCACCTTCTTTTTGCAGATGACTCCCTTTTCTTCCTCAGCGCTGAAGAGACTAACTGCCGAAGATTTATGCATCTGCTGAACCGCTACTGTGCTGCCTCAGGACAGTTAGTTAATCATCTAAAATCTTGTCTCTACTTCAGCAGTAATACTCCTGATGAGAAGAAGGTTACAATTGGCTCTATTCTAGGAATGGAGGGAACGGATAACCCCGGGAATTATCTGGGGATGCCTACTATGTGGGGGAGATCAAAGAAGGCAGCTATGAATTATGTTAAGGAGCGTGTTAAGGATAAGATTTCGGGCTGGAAACAGAGCTCGCTCTCGTTAGCTGGGAAGGAAGTTCTTATTAAAGCAGTAGCCACTGCTGTCCCTACGTACCCCATGAATTGTTTCAAATTTACAAAAGGTCTATGTGATGAAATTAATAGTGAGCTGGCCAAGTTCTGGTGGGGAAAACAGGATTCTGATGCAAAGATTCATTGGAAGTCATGGTCTACATTATGTCTTCCTAAATCAGAGGGGGGGTTGGGTTTCAGAGACCTCAACACTTTTAATCTAGCCCTCCTTGGTAAACAAGCATGGAGACTGATTCATGATCCAAATTCCTATTGGGCAAAGATCATTAAGGCCAAGTATTTTCCGAACTGTGATTTTTTGAATGCCGTGACTGGTCACCGTCCTTCTTGGGGTTGGGCTAGTTTATTGGAAGGCAGAGAAGTTATTAAGGAAAACATCAGGCATCAAGTTTTCAATGGCTTCAGTACTAGGATTTGGCAGGACCGTTGGCTTCTCCCTCCTCATCATGGTTTTGTCATGCCGATGAACTCTGTGCCTTTGAATGCTCCCCAAATGGTTAGTGAGATCTTAGATGGTCATACCAGAACATGGAATACTCAAGCTCTAGCTCAGTATGTGAGCCAGGAAACCATTAAGCTTATCAGTGAGGTCCCCATTGGCAACTTGCATAGGGACGACAGAATTGTGTGGCCCTGGAACAAATCCGGTTTGTATTCGGTGAAGTCTGGTTACAATTTGCAGGTGGTCTCTGTTTCTTCCATTGGGGGGAATAACAGATCGTCCCTTGTGATTGAGAGAGGGGTCTGGAAAGGAATTTGGGCGATTCCCACTCTCCCAAAGATAAAGTTTTTTCTCTGGCGCATGATGGGTAGGGCCTTGCCTACCAGACTAAATTTGTATCGCAGAAGGATTATTTCATCTCCAATATGCCCCATTTGCAATCAGTATGAAGAATCTGAGGAACACACTATTTTTCTGTGTCCATGGACCCAAGCTGTCTGGTTTGGCTCCCCCTTAAATTACAGAGTGAACCCCCAAAGTCTCACCACATTTGATTGCTGGTTCAATGGGCTATTAAATAGTCGGGTGTTTTCCAAATCCGAAAGAGTTTGGGTTTTGTCCCTGGTTAGTTTTCTTTCGTGGGAGATATGGAAAACAAGGTGCAAATTTATTTTTGAGGGCATAACAATCGATCCCAGGAAAGTGGTGGAGTATGCTGTTTCAGCTGCAGAGGAATTTGAGGCGATGAGGCGTCAAGCTGTATCCAACAGGAATGGGGATGGTGTTTTCACTCCCTCCGATTGTACCTGGAAACCCCCTGTAAACGGAGCCATTAAGATTAATTTCGATGCTGCTTGGAAAAACCATGAGGCAGGCTTGGGTGTGGTGATTAGAAATCAGGAAAAGGAATTTTGCTATGGTTTTGCTAGTAAGCGTTACTGCAACAGTGCCTTGAATGCAGAATCGGAAGCTGCCATCGAGGCTCTGAGATGTGCAAGACTGAGAGGATACTCAAGGTTAGTGATGGAATCAGATTCAAAAGTCCTCATTGATATTGTCAAGGGTAACATTTGCACGAAGGCCTGGACTATTCTCCCTCTCATTGAGGAGATTAGGCGCCTGAGTGCAGGTTTTTCTGCTGTGGATTGGTGTTGGATCCCTCGTGGAGCAAATCGTGCGGCTCATGCGACTGCAGCGATAGGTTTAAGGGCGGTGTGTCCGCAAGGATGGGCTAACCAGCCACCTCCGTCCCTGGTGCGGGTTTTGGCTTCTGATGGACTCCCTAGTCCCCCTTAATTGTTTTTTTGTGCTTTTGTCTCTGTGGGGAAAAATTGCGTTTCTAGACTCTGCGAGTTTAGTTTTTTTCCCTGAGTTTCTAATGCTCTATAAGTGACTGTCTGTTTGTTCTTCTCCTTTTCAATGAAAGCTTATTTCGTCCAACAAAATATTTTATTGATCTGACCCAATTGAAAAATAAAAAAGGATGATAAAATATACTGTTCACTGCTTACATCTATGAGTAAAGTCCTCGATTTGAAATTGCGTCATTATACAAAATTGGAATGAAAAAAGAAAATCCTACAGCTAAATTTGATATATTTCCTTTTCATTTTATGCTGGGTGTTAAGTTTTCCTTGTTTCTTATTGAAAAGAAAAATGAAAATAAATAAATAAATTCCACAGCTAGCAACTTCTCCACCTTCCCTTCTTCCCATGTACTAACAACAAGGGATGCCTTCGATCCCCTAAAAAAAAAAAAAACAAGGGATGCCAGGTCAGCATTTTAGATAAGTATCCCAACCAAAACCAATCAAATAATGACATATGTATCTCTTTTTTTTTTTCTTTTTTTTTTTCTATTTCTCTTTGAATTAACTGCAGAGTTTCATGTGTAACACCACGACCCTAACTTACTTATCCAATTAAATTACTTAATTAATTTAATTATGAATTTACAATTTCGCTCTCGGAGTAAGGGTAAATTGGTCACTTTTTAATTTGGAAGGATTTTGGGGCAGTGATTGGTATTTTTACGTAGGTCGTACTGAGACAAGTCCGTAGACATGTGGTAGGCTTGAATCGGAGTTGTAACGAGAAAGATACGATCTAAAAACTCTCAGTGGCATAATCGTAAATAACTTGAAAATGGTTTTAGAAAAAACAGAATTTCCTCTCTCTCTCCTCTCCTCTCTCTCTCTCTCTCTCCGACGGCTCTCTCCCTCTCTCTTCGAATCTCAGGCTACCGACCACGGCAGCGCACGGGACCGGTGCCAAAAGGACTGGCCGGACCTCGCCGTCGTTCCCCAGCCCACCTCCCGCCGTCAGCCGCCGCCAAGCAACCGGAAAACTCGCAGAAACAAGCCGATTTCTCACGATTTTTCTCCGGCCTCGATCTCCGCCGTCCGGCAGCCATTTTTGGTGATCAAGGTATGGTTTCTCACCTATTTTCCATGATCTAGCTGATTGTTGGGTAGGAATTGATCGATTTGTAGCCTAGGTAATTCGATTTTAGAATCAAAGTTTGGCCGGATTTCGGATTGAAATTCCGGCCACTTCCGGCCACTTTTTGGGGTAGGTCCAAGAACAAAAATGGTCCCCCAAATTAGGTGTTTTACCTAGGGTAGGAATCTTCCTTGATTTTGAGATTTTTCCGGCGAGTGGTATCGCTTTGGACACCCATGCGCTGCCGGCGAGTGTGGCAGGGCGTGGGTACTGTAGCAGAGGGGCATTGTGTCCCAATGCGATCCCCTTGTTGTCACGAGCGCGTAGGCATGTTCAGATTCCAATTTGGATAACGTTTGAACCCCGAACGGATCTCGCATATTGTGCGATTTCCGAGTTCGATATGTTCAAACCGTTGGATCGCTTTCAATTTAATATATGTTGATCTTAGTAATTTCAGGATTGTGTAGGATTTGACGGATCACGAATCGAAGTCCCGGATACTCCGAAAAGGCCAACTCTAGGGCTAGAGTTACGGAAATCGTTCGTTTCTTCCGATCGTGCGATCGTGAGCGATCCGACCGTCCGATCTGAACCAAACTTGCAGGACGTATTTCCTAAACCTTGTAGAACCCATAGGAACGTTCGGATCGTAGAACGGAGGTCGTGGGCCCCGCGGGTCCGGTTGACCAAATTTGGAAAGTTTGACCCTCGATTGACCGTGAGTCTTCCAAGGTAGTTTCACCATTCGAAAGGTGTTAGGATAACCTCGTAAACGAGTCTTAATTGTTATATGAGTTATGTTGATTATATTGGGAGTATGAGCTTGTTTATAGTATCTTATGGAATTCTTGGAAATTATTTTGACAATTGAAATTATGGAATAGATGAGCATGGGATACTTGATTTGGTGGGTTGTGAAAGTGAGCCTTGGGCTCGACTATGATTGTTAGGAAGTGAGTGGACATTGTTTTCGAATAAATAGCATGGTTTTGTGATGGAAATTTTATGCATATGAATTTAATGGGTTATTGAAATTTGGTTTATATTTAATAATTGAATTTATTATTTTTGTAAAGTACTTGGTGATATATTTGGGTTTTCACATAATTAAGCATCTTGAGTTTATATTTGTGATATTTGAGAAATGTCTATCTATGTTGGTTATGTGTGGGGTACTTGGGATGTTGTTGTGAGAAGTGGAAAGAAGTGAGATTATAATGTTAGTTTGAGTGCTATTAGCACTACCTTATGTACCTCCCCGAGTATGGAATATATGCTGGAGAGTTATTGCCTATACTATGATAGGTATTTTGGAAAAATTGAATTAAGGAAGGGAATATTCTTTTTATAATATTTATATAAGAGTTACGAACTCCACCATCATATGTACATTTCTTGGTCACTATATCCACACATGTCGTTGGACTTTCCGGCGTGTGGGCTTCCTTGGTTACGGATCCTGGAATGGATGGATAATTGGAAAAAGTGGAAACGGGTACTTGGAAGCAGTGGAAATTGTGGATACGGTTTGGATATGACGGAACCTGGGGCATCCTTAACGAGGTGTCGCTGTAGACCCTTAACTAGGTAGTCTACGCGCGTAGGACTGATCACATGCGTACGAGTCTTGAGGATTTGGCTGTATGTGTTGGCTGAGAGTTAGTCCCCCGGTTGGACAGCTCGTTCCCGGGCCACATGGGTGTTAAGGATTCCTCCATGTGGTCTAGTTAAACAATCCTCGGATTGGATTGTTATCCCTTGGTACATGATGATGGTGAGAGGTGGGTGTTATTATGTGTATATATATATATATATATATATATATATATGTATGTATGTATATACTCATTTATAGGCATACATATTACATATATGTATATGTGGATTTGATTCGGGGTTGAGATTAGTGAGACTGTGCTTTCTGAGGACCCTGTGCATGTATAAATGTTTAAACCCTGGATTGGGAAGTGTTGTTCGGCACCATATGCCTTGGATAGGGTATGGTTGCGCGGAAAGAACTGATAAAAGGAAAGGAACTCATAAAGTATTCAGGAGTTGCCTTGTGGAATTTGATGTAGTAAGGAATCTAAAGTTATTCGTTGGTTCTACTTTAAATAATTATATATTATCGGAGTTGTGACCGTTGATGGAAGAACTACGTGTGGCTTGATCCCTTAGTAAGAGTACATAGGTAGCCTGGGGTCTCACCTAGGTGCAGCCGCAAACTAAAGATATTTCTGGAACTTTAATTTAGTTGTTTGGATCTAGTCTCACTTCTATTGGTTTTTTGGTTAAGTTTGGTGCCGACCTTGTCGGTGGTTATTAAGGCTTGATTGAATGAATATTCATTTTCCCGTTGGATTAAGTGAGTGTTGTTAAGGTGTGGTTATGGCAAAGACAAGTTTGAAACTCGTTTTGGATTGTTATACGATTTGGGCCGAGTGCTTAAACTACTTGTGATTGTGTCGGGTTGTTAAACATTGCTTGATGGCAATGGAGAAGTTGTTTTAGGTTGTTATGGTGGGCATGCATAATTAGTTTGAGTTCATTAATTGTATCGTACTTTCTCATTATTTGACCTAAGAGCTTCACTGGTGGTTCTGTTTGAAATTATTGATGGCCAGAGGCCTTTGTTGTAAACTATTAAATTGTTTTGAATGCATGCTGTTAGTTGGGATATAAACTGTGACTTTAACAGGTTGAAAATTTGGAAAAAGTCAAATTTACAGGGGAGACTCTGCCGAAATTTCGGCAGAAAGTCTCGTTCTTCAATAAGTGGGCCCGGCATCGGTGTAATGTCGGAAATTTCCACAAGACTCATCTCGGGTTCCGAGGAATTCGGGGCGGGTCCTGTCATCATGAGCATGTCCTCCTTTTGAAATTGTGTATTATTCAAAATTGGAATTTGCTGGTCATACTTAATATCAACAAAAAAAGTTTCCAACATCTTGTACCAGTTTTTTCTAGTGTGGGACATAATTGGCAAATGCATTAGCGTGTGGCAAGGAGTTAATTATATTTATAAGGTGAAAGAACGAAGTATATAACATGTTGATACCAAATATTTGATCAACGAGGCTAAAACCAACCCTTCACTTATAGCGCCGTATAACTTTTCTTTACGACGTCGATTTTTTGAAAACTACTATCGTATTTATTTCTATTATACGTCTACCTTATCAATAAACCGTTGTAACAGATAATTGCAGATGAGATTCCAAGATATATGAAATCTTACCAGTGGGAGCTTTTGTGTCTCAACATAATCGAACCACAAATATGAGAAAGACAATATTTTAGATATTGATGATGTGTGTGTCTTTGTGTCTTTGAGATACACAAAGGCACATAAGCATCAAAATTCAAACTATTTGTGACAGGACCCGCCCCGAATTTCTCGAAATCCGATACGAATCCTGTGGAAATTTTCCGACATCACACCAATGCCGGGCCCACTTACTAAGAACCGAGACTTTCTGCCGAAATTTCGGCAGTCTCCCCTGAAAATTGGACTTTCCCCAAATTTCAACCTGTAAAAAAATTCACAATTTAATCCCAACTGGCAGTATGCACAAGTTAACCACACGCAATTGCATAATAGGCCTCCGGCCTTCAAATAATTTGAAACAAAACCATCATAAATAACATAAGACAACTTCTCCATTACCAACAAGCAATGTTTAACCACCCAACACAAACACAAGTAGTTTGGGCACTCGACCCCAAATCGTACGACAATCCAAAACGGGTTTCAAATATGTCTTGGCCACAACCACACTTTAACCACACTCACAATGCTCATTCAATCAAGCCTCAGGCATACGAACAAATTCGAAACTGAACCCAACAATAGTAATAATTAGGGTTCAAATCCAACAATCATATAAAAATCCATTCCCATACTCAAAATCAATCAAACATTTTAAACACAATAATAATTTGCGGTTGCACCTAGGTGAGACCCCAGGCTGCCTACGTATCCTTGGACAAGGGATCAAGCCACACGTAGTTCTCATAATCAACAGCCACAACTCCGATAATAGACAATTATTTACAACCAAACCAACTATACATTTCAGATCTATTTCAATTCTAAATCCAATAAAAACACATTGAAAACATTATCACTTTCTTCCCAAGGCATCATATTAAGAAGACATCACAGGCTTGGACTAACTTCGACGGGCCTGGGCAAAATAAATAATCCGAAAGGCTTGGACAAACTCCGACGGGCCTGGGCAAAATAAACAATCCAAAATAAATCTCCGAAGGGCCTGGACAAACTCCGACGGGCCTGGGCAAAATAAATGTCCGAAGGGCCTGGGCAAACTCCGACGGGCCTGGGCATAATAAATTTCCAAAATAAATCTCCGAAGGGCCTGGACAAACTCCGACGGGCCTGGGCAAAATAAATCTCCAAAATAAATCTCCGAAGGGCCTGGGCAAAATGAATCTCCGAAGGGCCTGGACAAACTCCGACAGGCCTGGGCAAAATAAATTCTCAAACATAAGATCCATAACCGGGGAGGTACCTAAGGTAGTGCTAATAACACTCAAATTAACATTCTAAGTACCCCACACATAAATCAACCAAGATAACACTTTCTCAATTATTATATATCTAAAATATAACTCAAGATATTGGAATATGTCAAAACCCACATATTCACCAGGTACTTTACCAAAAATAATAAATTCAATTATTAAATATAAACTAAATTTCAATAAACCATTAAATTCATATGCATAAAATTTCCACCACAAAATCATAAAGATAAACTCAAAGACCCTCAAAATCAACATAAAACAAAAGATGGTCAAAACTCATCCTAAAGGGTCGTTCTAATACTCCCCGAAGAGTAAAACTACATCGGAAGACTTACGGTCAACCGAGGGTCTAACCTCCCCAAATTTGGTCAACCGAGCCCGCGGGGCCCACGACCTCCATTTTACGATCCAAACGTTCCTATAGATTCCTCAAGGTTTAGGAAACATGTCCTACAAGTTTGGTTCAGATTGGACAGTCGGATCGCTCACGATCGTACGATCGGACGGTTATCGTAAAACACAAACTTTAACTTATTAAATCGGAACATCCGGGGCTCCGATTCCCGATCCACGAATTCCTACACGGTCCTAGGAATACAAGGTACAACATATAAAAACTTGGAAGCGATCCAACGGTTCTAACATATTGAACCCGGATAACACACGATATGTAAAATTCGTTCGGGGTTCAAACGTTATCCGAATTGAGATCCGTAAAATCCTACGCGCTCGTGACAACCAGGAGAGCGCATTGGGACAAAATGCCCCTCTGATACCGTGTCCACGCGCCGCCACACGCGCTGGCAGCACGTGGGTGTCCTAAGCGATATCGCAAAGCCGGAAAATTTCAGAATCTCGGGCCAAGACTCCTACCCTAGGTAATACCCCTAATTTGGAGTCACTTTTGTTCTTGGACATACCCCAAAAAGTCGACGGAAGTGGCTGAAAACGGAGGTCGAAACCGGCAGATTTTTCAATCGCTTAATTAACTACCATAACGCAGAAATTTCTTAAAACTAACACAACCAGCAGCTAAATCACGTCGAGAGGTTAGAAAAACATACCAAGATCGCAAGATTTGGTTGCCGGAATCACCCGAACGAGCTCCGTGAAGTTTTGGGTAAAACCGGCGACTTTTCTCGATATTCCGGCGAGCACAGGCGGCGGTGGCCGCTGAGATGGGTCGGGATGGGTAGGCGGCGTCGCGCTGGTTCTTTTGGTACCGGTGCCACCCAAAACGGTGGCCGGATGTGACGGTGGTGGCCCAAAATGCCACCGGATGAATAGTAACAGCAAGGGGTTTTTTTTTTTTCTGCGCGCGGGGGAGAGAGAGAGAGAGAAATGAGGGCTTTTCTGACTTTTTAATAAAATTCAAACTTCGACTTATTTACAATTATGCCACTGAGGGTTTTTAGATCGTAACTTTTTCATTACAACTCCGATTCGAGCCTACCGCATGTCTACGGACTCGTCTCAGTACAACCTATATAAAGGTACCAGCCGCTACCCCAAAATCCTTCCGGATTAAAATAACCAAATTACCCCCACTCCGAGGGCAAAATTGTAAATTCATAATTCTTGAAATTAACTAATTCACTATTTCTTTTATTTTGGGTCGGGATGTTACAATTTGCCTCTAAACCAAACCAGGAACTTTAGAGAGAGAGAACTGAGAAAGACAATTTTTTAAAAGTTAACAATGTGTGCATTTTAGTGTCTTTGAGATTCACCAAAACGCATACATCGTTAACATCCAAATTATTGCCTCCTTAGTGTTCCTTGTGTAATTATGTTACTTGGTAATTATGTACACTTGGTAACAAGTCTAAATGCCCATTACCCACCGAACATCAATTTTTACCTAACGAACGCTGAGGGAGTCGTTCGTTGAGTAAATCATGGCGTTCGTTGAGTATTTTACTCAACGAACGACATTATTTACCCAATGAACGAACCCTTTATCGTTTACCAAGTAAATTATTCCGTTCGTTATGTAATTTACCCAACAAACGACATAATTTACCCAATGAACAAGCCCCTTAGCATTTGTTGTTTAAATTATTTTGTTCGCTTGGTAACGAGTCCAAATGCCTATAACCCATCGAACGTCAATGTTACCTAACGAACGCTGAATGAGACGTTCGTTGAGTAAATCATGGCGTTCATTGAGTAATTTACTCAACAAACAATATTGTTTACCTAACAAATGAGCCCTTTTTCGTTTACCAGGTAAATTATTTCGTTCGTTAAGTGATTTATTTTTTTTGTCAAGGTGCTTGTTAAGTGATTTATCCAACGAATGACATAATTTACCCAATGAGCGCTGAGGGACTCATTCATTGAGTAAATCATGGCATTCATTGGGTAATTTGGTCAAGGGACGAAATCATTTATCTGACGACGAGTCGCTTAGCGTTTGTTAGGTAGGTTTGTTAGAATAAATTATTCATAGAACTTTTGTGATTTACTACTAAATTGAACCACAATGAACTAATGGTAAGAAAATTGAACTTTGTTGATTATCACCAATTGTTACTATATATTGTTAATTAACAAAAAAAAAAAATCAATAATATCAAACATATAATTGTTGATACAAATATGAATTTAAAAACTTTGAACAAAAAGAATTACTAAATGGTCGAATGATTGAACCACATTAAATTAATGAAAATTAAAATTAAACCACATTTGATAGCGCATATGTGCAATTCTCAGTTTATAATATGCAATTGCATATACCTGTTTTCAATTTCATAGTGTCTGGGTGCAATTTTAGTTTACAATATGCAATTGCATAAATTGATATTGTTAAATTAGTATAGTCATGTACTTGATTGGAAAATCTCATTTATGTAGCTTATCACATAATCTAAGGCAACTAAGGCAACTAAGTCAAGAAGAAACTAGGAGCCCTTATGTCCTAAAACAACTAGAAATAGAAAACAAAATGTTCATAAATTATGAACAATAAGGATTGCAATGCTTTCTAAAAATTCACATTTTGTCCTCAACCACTATCATTTGAATCATCAAGTTTATTATTTTCCTATGCTGATGCAAACTAACAAGGCTAATCTCAAATTTCCTTGAAGAAAAAATGAAAAAAACAACAGGGCCGATAAATTAAGTTTTCCAGAAGAATTTTTTATAGCATACAATTGTCAATTAACAGTTTATATGTTCACTAAAAACAAATAAAATTGACACGAACAAAATTCATCATGCCCAAGAACAAATCAAACTAAATATCTCTCAATTGGGTTAGCATTAGATGAAATGGAAGCCCGTTAAGAAAGGTACAGCCTAATTGAGTGAGGTTTTGCCTATGAACTGTAGCTTTCTGCAGATTGGTTTTGGGGAAGTGGCCAGAGAAGAGCTGGCGATACTGAAGAAGATGAGAAGAAGCATCTGCAATGAAGAGAGAAGAGTTGGAGGACCTCGCTTGGGATTGGCTGCCGACAGTCGGCGATGAAGTCTTGGCAGTGTATTGGGTTTTCTTGTGGAAGACCTCCAGCGCATGAGTCTGGATCTCTTTTCCTTTCTCTCAGTCACATACGACTCATGTGATGTTCAATAAGAAATGGTTGAACAAGTTATCAGTTCATTCAATCTCAATTCTTGATTTTTAAGATGCAATTTTAGCCCTTGGATTAGTGGCTGCACCTGCACCACCAATATACCACAGAATTTTCGCCATTGTTGTACTGAAAATCAACAATGAAATGTTGAGAATATAGGACGTGACTTGTGACTTGTGAATATAGGACGTCACGCCAATGAAATGTTGAGATCGGGCTTGACTAGCAATGTAATGTTCCAAATTTCCAAGAAAAATTATCAACACAACAAAACTATGAGTTCTTTGAATTAAGTAGCAAAGTCCTCTCTGATGGCCCCCACTTAAGACCCAATGAGGTCTTCTTTTTGAATATGAATAATATGCTTCATGCGATTGTTGTTTGCCGACTTCTCAATTTTCAGTGGTCTCACAGTGGGCTCCCTATTTGCTTCATGCGGTTGTCTGTTTGGCAACTTAGAGCATCCATAATGGGCTCCTTAAACCATCTTTTAAGACAAATTTTAGGGAGGAATCCCTATCAACCTCTCCTAAAATATGGAGACCTCTAAGAGCTCCTAAATCTGAGAAGAGAGAAAGGACTCCTAGTGGTTCCCTATAATTTAATGCTATTTTATTTTATGATTATTTTAAACTTTTAATTAATGTTAACTATTTTTATATTATTTTTTTTAATAGAGATGGACCAATTAAAAAAGAGTTATAGCATTTGTGACTCCCTAAACTAGAGAGCATGATTGGAGTTTAAGTTTTATAGAGAGCTTTTAAAATAGCTTTTATATGTTTTTAGCTAAATTTTAACTAAAATAAAGAGCATGATTGTGGATGCTCTTACATAGCATATTCAAGCATCATTGCTCTTATATATATTAGATGATAATACTTACCAGGTTTGCCAACGGTATTTGATTTATTCACTGATCTGAAACGTTGCACTTGTTTTCTTATTGATTCCAGGGGCGGCGGCAAACTTCCTTACTCTAACAAGTAACCTAGTAAACTTCCTTACTCTAACAAGTAAGCTATGTAAGCTAGTAAACTTCCTTACTCTAACAAGTAAGCTAGTAAACTTCCTTACTCTAACAAGTAAGCTAGTAAACTTCCTTATGATAAAGGCTTCCAAAGGATATATATATATATATATATATATACACAAACCTGTGAGCAACTACACACATACACAAAGCAACGTTGCTATAGTGCAGCCTTTATAACTTAATGGCTCATGGCTTCCTTCTCTTCCTCTTATTCTCTTACATTATATCTATAAATATTCATGCCTGCAACCAAATTGAACGTTGCTCCCTCCTGTCCTTTGCCTCCACTCTCTCTTCTCCTCCTTTAAATTGGACATCCCTTCATTGCTGTCACTGGAAGGGCATCACTTGTGATCAAGATGGTTGGGTCACCCATTTGCTCTTATCTTCCAAAGGGCTCAAAGGAGGTATCTCTCCCTCCTCACTTAGAAATCTCACACATCTCACCCACTTGAACCTTTCCCACAACTCACTATATGGTTCACTTGAGACTCAATTCTTGTTGTCTTTGAATCGTCTTGAGATCCTTGATTTGAGCTATAACCATCTTTCTGGGGAGCTACCACTTTCTCTACCATCTAGCAAAATTCAGATAGTTGATTTGTCGAGCAATCACTTCTTTGGTGCAATTCCATCTTCATTATTCCAACAAGCAAGCAACTTGACTAGTTTCAATGTCAGCAACAATACCTTCACAGGGTATGTCCCATCCTCTATTTGTCTCCATTATTCTCCCTTTGTTAGGCTATTGGACTTTTCTTCCAATCAATTTCGTGGCAACCTTGCTCTTGGGCTAGGGGAGTGTTCTGAACTACAGGTTTTTCGTGCTGGTCACAATAACCTTTCAGGGTTACTTCCAGAAGATATCTATAATGCTACCAAACTTGAAGAAATTGCATTACCTATCAATTCACTACATGGAGCCATTAGTGATAAAATTGTCAACCTCACCAACCTTAAAATCCTTGACCTCAACCTTAATCAATTGAGCGGCGAGCTTCCTCTAAATTTGGGGAAGCTCTCTAAGTTGAAGATTTTGATTGTTGATCTCAACAATTTAGAAGGTACTATTCCCACATCTTTGATGAATTGCACAAACCTTGTAGAACTAGGTTTGGGATTTAACAACTTTGAAGGAGATATCTCCATGCTTAATTTCTCCAGATTTAGTACACTTACAAAACTTGACCTAAGGTCCAATAACTTTACTGGTATGTTTCCAGTAAGTCTTTACTCATGTAGGTACCTAAAAGCTATTGCATTGACTGGAAATCATCTAGAGGGACAAATACAAACTGAGATTCTTTCATTGAAATCCTTGTCCTTCCTCACCCTTGGTTACAACCGATTCACCAACCTCACAGGCACAATGAAGATATTGATGAGTTGCAAAAGTCTTCACACACTCTCGCTTATTGGTTCCTTTGTAGGTGAGGGACTGCCATTTGATGATGGCCTGGTTGATTTTGACGGATTCCAAAATCTTCGGCTATTGAATATGGCTGGTTCTAACCTCACTGGTGAAATACCTGTGTGGTTATCAAAGCTCAAGAATCTAGAGATCTTGGTTCTGGCTTATAATCAAATCACCGGGCCAATTCCAAGTTGGTTGGGGAATCTTCGTAGACTGTTTTTTATCGACTTGTCATATAACCGAATTTCAGGTGAATTTCCAAAGCAACTTTGTAGACTACCAAGGCTTGTGTATGAACCTATTGCATCTCAAGTAGACCAATATGAATTTGAATTGCCTGTCTACCACAACATAACTGTAAATCAAACTTTTCTACAGTATAAATTGTCTTTTCTTCCAGAAACGATAGACTTATCTAACAATAACATTGTTGGTGATATACCTACTGAGATCGGACAATTGCACCTTCTCCGCCAATTGGCTCTTTCCTCCAACAACTTCTCCGGCGTCATTCCAGACCAAATATCTAACCTAAAAAATTTAGAGGTTTTAGATCTCTCCATGAATCATTTGTCCGGAAGAATTCCATTGTCATTGGCGAGCCTTAATTTCTTGAAACAATTTAGTGTCTCATACAATAATCTTGGAGGACCAATTCCAACAGGCACTCAGATCCAAACCTTCAACACTTCTGCCTTTGAGGGGAATCTAAAACTTTGTGGTGCCCCACTTCCAAATAAGTGCAGATCAAATAAGGGCATTGATGAAGATGACACAAACAACAAAGACTTGGACAATGAGCCTCATCAACTTCCATGGTTTTATATTTTCACTGCGTTGGGGTTCATAGTGGGATTTTGGGGAGTATGTGGTTCTTTAGTTGTTAACACGACATGGAGATACATATATTTTCGATTCATCGACAATATACAAGATAGGTTGTATGTAATGGTACCAATGCACATCAACACGATGACAGGAAGGCTTAGAGGCTAGACATAAATTATTGTAGTTTTTATTTTACATTTTTTGTTTGCTTTTCTTTTTTCTTTCTTTTCTTTTGTGTTCCCAATGTAATAAGGCACAGTTTGTTCTTATAGTTATGTCTTCTTTGGCTTAGAGGCTAGACATATATTATTGTAGTTTTTATTTTACATTTTTTGTTTGCTTTTCTTTTGTGTTCCCAATGTAATAACGCACAGTTTGTTCTTATAGTTATGTCTTCTTTTTCGGATACGATTTCCTCACGCTGGCTTTTGCAAGCAACAAAAACGACAGGTTGTGGCTCTGAAACATCATTAATAACAAATCAACTGAATACAAAAATGGGTATAAAAAAATATTAATGCAACACAGGTCAGTCCGCAGGCTTATGAAAGCAAAGTAAGCAACAAATACAAACTCCCGCTACATATTGTTCTTTATACTGGCAAAACCGACACATTTGGCTATCCAAGTCAGTCCAAATATATTTTTATGGATGCAAAGAATTGAGTGAAACGAACTTAATTTGACAGGAGGACAATACAATAATATTCTTTGAAATTAAACTTTCGGCAAGGTTCCATCCGAATGCTATTTGAGATATCAAATCTTAGTGATTCTAATGTGAAAGTGATTTCATATCCTATTTTATTGGTACAACTGCAAGGCTATGGCTATATGAAAGAAAGTTAATGCTCCCTCAGAACAGGTGTGCAAAGGGAGTATGCAAATAAGACTTGTAGACAACCGAAGACTAACCAAACACACTAAGTAGAACAAGAACTCTCAAGAAAATCTAGAAGCTAATGTTTCCGAGGAACTAGTTTCCAGAGGGTAGATTGTTCCAGTTGTGTTTCCTTACGTAACAGTTTGTTAAAAGTAATGCATATTAGTTGTATCTTTTCCTACAGGTTTCTTATGAAGAGTTGTATCTCTTGACTATATGAGAAGTTGTATCTTTTAGATATCAAAAGTTGTATCTGTATCTCTTGGAATTAATTCAAGAGTTGGGTCTTATCATGTAAAGATGTAAATGTAATTATAAATAGCCAATGTTATAGGCTGCTGTTGTATCGAAGAAGTTAATAAAAATCTGTTTGAATAATTCTCTGTTTTACAAACACTCTCTACCTTACTTTATATTTTCATCTTATTCTTCAGTTTTGTGATCATTCCCCCAACAAATTTGGTACCAGAGCAGTTATTGATCTTATTGCTACCGCTGTGATTAGCAATGGCATCAAGTTCAAATTCCTCTACCATTGGGAATATCCAGAATCTAATGCCTATTTTTTATGGTGAGAATTATGAGTATTGGAGTGTTCAAATGAAGACTCTGTTTTTCTCCCAGGATCTTTGGGATATTGTAGAAGATGGGTATGAGGAGCAAGAAACTTCAAAAGCAGGAAAGGAAACACAAGAAAAGCAGCAGATTTACAAGGAAAACAAGAAAAAAGATGCCAAGGCGTTGTTCCTAATTCAACAAGGAGTAAGCAAAAATCTTTTTCCAAGATTACTTTCAGCAACAACATCAAAGAAGGCTTGGGAAATTCTCAAAATTGAGTTCAAAGGTTCAGAAAAAGTGATCTCCATCAAACTGCAATCCTTATGGCGGGAATTTGATAACTTACTTATGAAAACAATGAATCCATTCAAGCATTCTTCACAAAGGTTTCTGGGATTGTGAACCAAATCAGATGTTATGGGGACACAATTCCAGACAAGAAAATCGTAGAGAAAACTTTACGAAGTCTACCGCCAAAATATGATCATGTCGCTGCTGCAATAGAAGAATCAAAAGATTTATCTACACTTTCTTTACATGAATTAATTGGTTCATTGGAAGCACATGAAAAAAGAATCAACAGATCCACAGAACAATCGGTGGAGCAAGCTTTCCAGTCCAAGGTGAATTCAAAGGAGAAAGAAGACAAACAAAAGGGAGGACAATTTCAGAAATCTCAAAATGAGAGAAACAAAAATTTTGGGCGTAGAAACTCCAACAAAGGAGGCAACAATTTCAATAATCAACAAGGAAGCAGCAGTTCCAATAATCAAAATGGAAGATCATCCCTTCAATGCTATGTTTGCAACAAATTTGGGCATAAAAGTGCAGATTGCCGATACAAATGTACCCGGTGCAAGATACCCAATCATTCACAAAGAGACTGCAGATATCAGAAAAACAATGAAGCAAATTTTACGGAGAACAATGACTCTCAAGAGCAATTATTTTATACATGTTTTAGTTCTCATCAAGATTCACAAGATGTTTGGTACGTGGACAGCGGATGCAGTAATCATATGACAGGAAATAAGCAATGCTTTGTCAAGTTAGAAGAAAAAGTGAACTCACAAGTCAAGCTTGGTGATGGAAAACTACACAACATGGAAGGCAAGGGTATCATTTCTGTGCAAACAAAAGGAGGTACTTCAAAACTTATCTATGACGTGCTGTTTGTTCCTAATTTGGCTCAAAATTTACTAAGTGTGGGACAACTTTTGCAAAGGGGATTCTTGGTGAAATTTGAAGATGATTATTGTGTTATTTCTGATAAAAAGAATAATACTCTGGTGGCAAAGATAAAAATGACAACAAACAAAGTCTTTCCGCTGTTGATGACATCAAAGGAAAACTTTGCTTTGGAAGCGGAGAAAGTTGATGGATCGTTGTTATGGCATCTAAGATATGGGCATTTAAATCAAAGAAGCTTGCAGCAGTTACACCAGAAAAATATGGTGGTTGGACTTCCGTCTATTCACTCTGAAAAGGAAATATGTGAAGGCTGTATTTTTGGAAAATTCCATCGGTTACCATTCTCACAATCTTCTTGGAGAGCAAATGCCCCTCTTGAATTGGTACATGCAGATATTTGCAGACCAACTCGTACACCATCCTTCAATAACAAAAGGTACTTCATTCTATTCGTAGATGATTTCTCCAGGATGATGTGGGTATATTTCTTAGAACATAAGTCAGAAGCATTTTCTGTTTTCAAGCAATTCAAAGCTTTTGGAGAAAATCAGAGTGGTCACAATTTGAAGGTGTTAAGAACAGATCGTGGTGGAGAGTTTACATCAAATGAATTTTTTGAATATTGCAAAAGCAATGGTATTAAAAGAGAGTTGACAGCAAGGTACACCCCACAGCAAAATGGAGTTGCAGAACGAAGAAATCGAACCATTGTCGAGATGGGAAGAAGCATGTTGAAGGCAAAGGGTCTGCCAAATGCATTTTGGGCTGAAGCAATTCATACAGCAGTGTTTATTCTTAATCGGTCTCCAACCAAGGTAGTTAAAGATAAGACTCCTTTTGAAGCATGGCATCATTTTAAACCAAATGTGGATTTCTTCAAGATCTTTGGCAGCATTGCATATGCACATATCCCTTCTCAAAAGAGAGAAAAATTTGATGAGAAAGGTGAGAAATACATTTTTGTGGGATATAGTGATCAGTCCAAAGCATACAGATTAATTGATCCAAGAACCAATAGTTTGGTAATTTCTAGAGATGTTATTTTTTATGAACTCAAAGCTTGGAAATGGGAGAATGATGATATTGAAGTGCCAAGATTTTTTGAGGAACCAGATTCATCACATTTAGAAGAATCTCTGATGCCCCAAAGTCCAATTCCAAGTGCAAGAACATCTGATACTAGTTCACCAGATTCAACTCCTAAACTAAACGCAAGAACGCGTTCATTGGCAGACATATATGAGTGTTGTGATCTTGCCTTGAGTGCTTTGGAGCCTCAAAAATTTGAGGAAGCAGTGAAAGAAAAAAATTGGCAAGACGCAATGGAAGAAGAAATAAGAGTTATCAAGAAAAATAGAACATGGGAACTTGTTGATCGACCCAAATCAAAAGATATCATTGGACTTAAATGGGTCTACAAGACTAAGTTTAATGAAGATGGCTCAATCCAAAAGCATAAGGCTCGCTTAGTTGCAAAAGGATATTCTCAACAACCAGGAATTGATTTTAATGAGACGTTTGCTCCGGTAGTTTGAATGGAGACTATAAGAACTGTTTTGGCTTTGGCTGCACAACTGAAGACAAAGGTTTATCAATTGGATGTCAAATCTGCGTTTTTAAATGGAGAACTTGAAGAAGAGGTTTATGTGGAGCAACCTCAAGGTTATGTTGAGAAAGGGAGGGAAGATAAAGTTTATCGCCTCCGTAAAGCTTTATATGGCTTAAAGCAAGCGCCAAGGGCCTGGAACAACAAAATTGATCACTATTTTCAGCAAAATGGATTTACAAGAAGCTTAAGTGAGCCATCACTTTATCTCAAGAAAGAAGGTACACATGATTTTCTGATTTTGTGCCTCTATGTTGATGATTTGATTTATACAAGCACAAATCCAAGGTTGGCAGAAGTTTTCAAGAAGAACATGATGAAGGAATATGAGATGACAGATTTGGGCACTATGAGATATTTTCTTGGTATACAGGTTCAACAATCAGATGATGGGATATTTATTTCTCAGGAGAAATATGCTGAAAATCTGTTGAAAAAATTCAATATGTTGAAGAGCAAACCAATGGATACTCCAATGGCAATTAATTTGAAGCTTACAAGTAACGATGGAGCACCTAAGTTTGATGCATCCATATATAGAAGTGTGGTTGGTTCATTAATTTATCTTACAAATACAAGGCCAGATATTGTTCATGCCGTAGGTGTGGTATCTAGATTCATGAGTGATCCAAGTAATCACCATTTTGCTGCAGTAAAAAGAATACTCAGATACATACAAGGAACCAAGGGATATGGTATTAGATATACACAAGAGAAGGAAGCACTGTTAGTTGGCTACACAGACAGTGACTGGGTAGGTGCAATTGATGATAGAAAGAGCACCTCTGGACATGTGTTTTTCTTAGGAAACAAAGCTTTATCATGGTCATCAAAGAAGCAAAGTACTGTGGCACTATCATCAGCAGAAGCCGAATACATTTCAACCACAAGTACAGCATGTGAAGCAGTTTGGTTACGAAGAATTCTGGCAGATCTTCATCAAGTTCAAAAATCACCAACTAATATTTATTGTGATAACATGTCCACAATTGCAATGACAAAGAATCCCGTTTTTCATAGCAGGTCAAAACACATTGAGCTTCGTCATCATTTTATCAGAAAATTGGTTGAAGACAAAGAGATCGAATTAAAGTTTTGTGGCACTGATGAACAGATTGCAGATGTTTTCACCAAAGGACTTCCTAGAGAGAAGTTTTATTTCTTCCGAGATAAATTAAGTGTGCAGGACAAATGCATTAAGGGGAGTGTTAAAAGTAATGCATATTAGTTGTATCTTTTCCTACAGGTTTCTTATGAAGAGTTGTATCTCTTGACTATATGAGAAGTTGTATCTTTTAGATATCAAAAGTTGTATCTGTATCTCTTGGAATTAATTCAAGAGTTGTGTCTTATCATGTAAAGATGTAAATGTAATTATAAATAGTCAATGTTATAGGCTGCTGTTGTATCGAAGAAGTTAATAAAAATCTGTTTGAATAATTCTCTGTTTTACAAACACTCTCTACCTTACTTTATATTTTCATCTTATTCTTCAGTTTTGTGATCATTCCCCCAACAGTTCTCATATATAATGTGTCTTCTTTTTCTTTCATACTATATATTCCTCAAGGTTTTTTATGAGGGTTGAGCCATGCAAAATGAATAGGACATCAATTAATGTTGAGATTAGGCATGGATATTGTCAATCTGACGCATAATGCGACAAGCCATTTGCGACAGTTGGAAGAAGAAAAGGACGTAAAAATCTTTCTAACTTTTTCAACGCGGTTCCTTTTGCTAGCAGCAGGGGCAAAGTGCTTCTATTGATTGCAAGCTTTGAAACAAGGAGGTCCTCTCACCGTGGAGGCCCCCTCTTTAGACCTAATAATGTCGTTTACAATTTGGCTACATTAAAGGGGTTTTGGAGAATTTGTATTCTATGGTTATGGTTGTTTGACAATTTCTGAGTCTTAAAAGTGATGTTTTGCCGCTTTAATGATGCATTGTTTTCAAGCTAAAAGAAAGAGAGTCTGCAACCACGCATTGACAATTTCTGGGTAGGCCCTGCGAGGACGTTCCAGCACGCAACAGCAAGACATTCCAGCACATAACAGCAAGCCCGGGCAAGGTGTGGAGCCCACCAACCCTGGAAAGCCCACGGGGAGAAATGGCCCGAGCTGCTGCCTTCGGGCAGCTTACGTAATCGCTGATGCCACATTGGCCTCAAGGCAATAATTAAAATTTTTTTTTTCTACTGTTGGCTCGTGAATTACGTTAAAAAAATTGAAAAACTTGCATTGACGCCAGTGGCTCTAAGCCGCGTGGCGACTCCTGGAGGGTTCGATCTAGAGTTTGTGCTTCAATCCAATGGCCAAAAAATTGAAAAAAAGATTGAAAAAATTTGTAAAAAATACCAAAAAATTCTTAATTTTTTTATTCTATAAATACCAACCAATATTATTCACTTTCCACACCAAATCTTCGTACTAATTCTTCTCCTTCCAATAGTATTCACTTTCCACACCAAATTTTCTACTACTCAATTTCATTTGTGTAAAAATACAAATGTCCTCTTCCATCGAAGCCAGAGGGTCGTGGACAAACATTCAAAGCGGTCAAAATCGTGGCGACGAGATCAAAAATTTCTAATTGTTGTTTTATTCAATTAATGTCTTTTTTTTTTTTGTTATTTTCTTTCATTTCCAATTTAATTTTTTTAATAGATTATTCAAGGCAAAACAAAAAAGAGGAATTCGATAAAAACATAAAAACAAAAAAGAGGAAAATGATTACACATGGCTCCTCAAGTGAACAATGCCCGCAGTCGGTTCCTGTGGTGCGTTCCGTGTTGGAAATAATGGCCTCTTATTGGGTTGAGGCCCTGCACACTGTTATCTATCTAATTAATCATCTCCCATCCAAAATTTTGCATTATACTTCTCCCTATCACTTTCTATTTAATAAAGATCCTAAATATCACATTATGAAAACTTTTGGTTGTGCATGCTTTCCCTATCTTCGTCCTTATAATTCCACTAAGCTTCAGTTTCACTCCGCCAAATGTGTTTTCTTAGACTATTCACTTAATCAAAAAGGTTATCGGTGCTTACATTTATCAACACAAAGAGTCTTTCTTTCTCAACATGTTGTCTTTTATGAAAACAATTTTCCCTTCCGTGAGACTGTTTCACTATAGGCTTTAAATCGGTTCTCCCAACCTTCAGTCCACGTTCCACCTCTTCTTGTTACTGTCCTACTTTCTGCCCGACCCATGCCTGCCCCTGCCTCACCAAATCCGCCATGTCCTAGCTCAGCTCCATCTCGGCCCACCACCACCACTCTCACATATCTTCGAGATCTCCAGATTTAGTACACTTTTTCTCCTCCAACTGATCCCTCGGTTCCTCATTCCATGGTTACTCGTGCTAAAGATGGTATTCATAAACCTAACCCTCGTTATGCTCATCATGCTTTATTTGCGGATTCTACTAATGCTCTTATTGAGCCTACTTCTTTCAGTCAATCTAATACACAGATTGAATGGCGGCGTGCTATGGCGGATGAGTTCAATGCCTTGCAATGTGCTGGCACGTGGGTGTTGGTGCCACCCACTTCTCACATGAAGATTTTGCCAAATAAATGGGTTTTTCATATTAAACACAATTCTGATGGGTCGATTCAACATTACAAAGCTCATCTGGTGGCTAATGGGTTTCATCAGCAAGAGGGCATGGACTATGGTGAAACTTTTAGCCCTGTTGTAAATCACTCTACCATTCGCCTTATCTTGGCACTCTCTGTCCAATTTAATTGGGTTGTGATTCAGTTGGATGTTCAGAATGCCTTTCTTTATGAGTATCTCTCCGAAGATGTGTTTATGAAGCAGCCCACTAGTTTTGTGGACCCCCAGTCTCCTCGTCATGTCTGCCAATTAAAACATTCTCTTTATGGGCTCAAGCAAGCTCCCTACGCCTAGTTTCACTGTTTTTGTACTCACTTCGAGCATTTGGGCTTTACCACTTCTGCTGTGGACTCCTCCTTATTTATTTTTATTGATGACCAAGTTCATCTTTATTTATTAATCTATGTTGACGATATTCTTATTACAGGCAATGACCCTGGCCATATTACTCGCCTCATTACGAACTTAGGTCACTTATTCTCCATGAAGGACTTGGGCCCTGTTCATTATTTTTCGAGAATGGAGGTAGCTCACACCCCTGCCGGCTTATCTCTCATCCAAACTAAGTATATCCTTGTTTTGCTCCGTCGCACCAATATTCTTGAGTCCAAGCCCATGTCTTCCCTAGCTATAAGTTGTCGTCATCTCAATTTGCATGAAGGAGAACCTCTGGCTGATTACATCGAATTTCGTAGCATCATTGGTGCCCTCTAATATCTCACTCTCACCCGTCCTGACATTGCTTTTGCAGTCAACCAAGTCTGCCAGTTCATGCACAAGCCCACTTCGACTCATTAGTTAGCCGTGAAGCGTATTTTGCATTATCACCAAGGCACCTCTACTCATGGCCTATTCTATAGGTCGAGTGTCCTCACTATTACTGCATACTCCGACGCTAGGGATGCTGATGACCACCGCTCCACTGGTGGTTATTGTCTCTATCTTGGTTCTAGCTTAGTCTCTTGGAGTTCTAAGAAACAATGAGGGGTTTCTCGCTCGCTCTAGTACTCCAAGAGACAAAGAAAAAAAAAACCACCAATGGAACATTCATGCCGCTAATGTTCCACTGGCGGTTTTTTTCTACAATTTCTATGGGGTTGAGTTTTCTACTATTTCAGGCCTCTGTGGAATGAATGTGAAACTCCCTATTGAATATGTGGGCTCCACATATGTGTCACATCAGTAAACTAACAGATTTTTTAACTGAAGCTCACGATAGGGACTACTTGTGAACATGCATGTTAATATTAAGGCCATGAATGAGAGAAAACAAAAACAAAAACAAAATGGATGAAACCTAATAGTTTTATGAACCTCAAGGACATTTTGTTATAAAAAGCCAATTTCAATATGTTATGTAAGTGAATGGAAACTACGAATTTACTTCTTGTTGAACATTTATTTATTTTTTGAATTTACTACCGAAAATGTATTGTTTTGCCCCTATGTCGGATCTCCTTTGCTTTTCATCTAGCAAGGTATTTATAAGGTGATCATCAGCCCATAGGCTAGCCATTAAATGACTAGAAGTCAACTTCGTTAAAAAATCTTTCCTTCTGAGGCCCCAAAAATCCGTGGGGTGGGATTGATGGAGATTTTCATATTGCAAATATGATGATTTGATTCTCTTCTCCTTAAGAATATTTCGTATTGAGCTCAATATCTTTGATTGCTTTCTTATATGATTTTCACTATGTGCAAATAAACCTCCAGAAGTTTTGAACCCAACTTCAAAAGTCTTAGATGTTGTGACTTCAAAAGCCTCAGATGTTTTAATTTCGAACGTTTCATATGAACCTACTTTGGAAGTTTCAGATGCTCCGACTTGAAAAAGTTTCAATTGTTTCGACTGTTAGATATATGCCCTAGAAGCCAATATAAAATAGATAATTCTAAGGAAATAATATATAATAATCAAAGGGGCAAGAACATTGCTTTAGATACATAACGTACACAAAGTAACAAGTCCATGGATTAAGATATAAATGAAAAGTGGTCTAAAGAAGTTAGATGCATGAGACCTTTCCATACATATAAATATCGTATCCTAAAATGTTCCTAGTCATAGGAGCACCAATTGGACAATGGTGACTCGCAAAGACTGGAACACATTATGTCTGCTCAATTGGGAGGATGACTAGTCTCAAGTCATTTGTGTAGAGACACTAAGATAGATGTGTGGGTGCTCTATAGAAGATGGAGTCCACTGAACGCGATCAACTCTAGAATTCTTGTATGGAAGTCTTACTCACAAGTGTCAAACAAAGAATTCTAAGTTGTGATAATGCAAATTAATCCTTAGACCTGAGACATCACAGTTGTCTTGTGTATATGTTGTTTCTCTTTGAGAGCACTATACGGTCGTATCAAAATGATGTGACTTCAAGGTGTTCCTCAGGATTCTCAATGTGTACGCAGAGACAGGTGAATGTACAACAAGGAATCTCTGCTCTTAGTAAGAAGAGATAATACTCTAAAGATATGATTCGTGAATCTCTGGCCAAAGTATTGGATGGAAATTGAAACAAGAACGTTTGCAATTTCATCAAATTGAATCATATAATCTAGAGATGTCATTTAGGGATTTTGACACAAGTTTACCATATCCCAAGAATATGACATAGAGTATTGAATTAGAGAATGATCGAATTGCAATGTAATCACAAATTGACTAGGTTCTCTAAATGAATTCTTTTTAGCTGGGGTAGCCATGAGATACTGCTAGGTGTCACTCATGGCTTGTGGAAGCCCTGTAAGGACTAATTATAATTAGCCTTCGCCAATAGGGAGAATTGTATGGAGGGATACAATTCACACTTGATTCAGAGTGAATCATTCATACCCACTGCCTCGCTAATTAGAACCTATAAGATTGCACACCGAATGAATGATTTTGTGACTTGGTCAAAGTCAATGTGAAAGCCAAAGGAAAAAGTCAAAAGTCAAAGGTCAAAGATCAAATGGTTGACCCAACACTTGACACGGTCAACTAAGGATGACCGGGACCAACACTCGTTAGACAAGTGAGTGATTGAATTAGTCAAGTTACTAGAGTAATTAAATTGATTAGATTAATTTAATTATTCAATTTAAGTTATGAAACTTTAATTAAAGGTCCCATAGGACTTGGAAATTCAAAATGGATTTGACCATATGGACTTATGCACATATGTGACACATTATAGGATTAATGTGTTGGACCAAGATAGCAAAAGATGACACACAAAAGAGAGGGAGGGTAGGTTTAGGGGCAATTTTGTCGCTCTTGTAACATTTTTGATCCTATAAGTGTGTAGCTATGGAATCCTATCATCCTAGGGTTTTCAAGTTGGTGAAGTTGGAAGAGAGAAAACATCAAGCTCTCTCTCCCTAACCCCTTCAATCTATCACATCAAGTTAGATTTCTTTGTTGTCTACCACTCTTCACTTGTTGTCTGCTCAGTCTCTCATCCCATTCATGTTAGATTTCTTTATACACAATCTAGATCTTTCACACAAAACTGTAATACGTATAAAGACATGAAGACATACCTGGAGCCATCTTCCTTGAGTACACAGCCTCTGAACTCATCACTCCGTAGCAGCAGAAATCCTAGCAAGAACAGGAACATCTCAAAGACTTCTGCTCTCTCTCAGAATCTGTTTCAGCTCTCTCTTTATGATGAGAATAGGTTTAGAGAACGTGTCTGATGAGAGAAGGGCCTTAAACTTATATAGGGCTAGGTCAAGCCATCTTTACTCATCACCAAGGGCCGACTTGACTAATCTTCCAAGCCCACCAGATCGGTTTGGGCATAAAAAGAAATAAATAGGACCCCTTAATAGGCCTTAAAACCCTTCGTTATTTCACAAGGTTTTGGCCCTCAAGGTACAACTTAATTTAAACTCTTATCAAAACCTGATATAACTTAGTATGTAGTGCACCGATCTAAATAGGAAAACAAAACAATTCAATCCTTGGTGAAAAGCTTTGGGGAGGTGCATATCTTTGTACCTATTTGGAGAGCTACAAGGTGGAGAATCAACATCAAAGGTAGAGCCAACAACAAAGAGACCACTCCCTCTACTTGAACACCATTCTTGGTTTCAAGATTCGCTCCAAGGGTATGAACATTTTATCTTTCTCTCAAATAGGATTTAGAGAGTCTTTGGTGCACACTTTCATAGACTTATAAAGATTGGGACCAAATGAGACTTGCATGAATCCCTAGTTTATTTAATGCTTCCACTCTTACTTTGATTTCATATTAGATATGGCTTGCTAGGTGATTTATACTCTCAAAGTTTGATTGTAGAGTTCTTTAGAAATCTCTACATAACATCATTCCCACAATATTCCCTTCATCGACTTTGGAAGTTTCAAATGTTTTGACTTCGGAAGTTTCTGAAGTTCCAACTTCGGAAGTCTCTGTCTACCGCGCAGATCTCACGGCCTGGGTTTCCGGGCCGAGGGGATATGCGTTGACACGCGGCTTCCTGCTTTTGGGTGCGGTGCGTTTGTGCGCGGGCGTGTCAGCATGGTCTACCGTGCGTCGAGATGGTTGATGTGGATAGAATGGTCAAGTGGTGCGCCTGTTTGGACTCGTCTTCTAATCAAACGATTGTAGCCAAGAGATGAACTAATCTCGGCTGTTAGGTTCACGGCCTGAGCTACAAGGCCGTTTAGTGATGGTGTTGGTGGGTTTTGGGCGATGCTCCGGCGCGCTGCTCGGGGAGCGACGGTCGTATGATATATAGGGTGAATGAGCGAATAACAGGGATGATGCTCCGGCGCCTTGAAAATTAAGGGTCGTATGATATATTAATGAATGAATTTTCCTTACAGTCTAACACTACTCCTAGGAAAACAAGTAAAGATATTGAAAGTGCATTACAGGAAAATATAAGTTGCTCCGTGGGAGGCTTTGGTTTGGTGTTTGAACCCTTTGAATGTAGCTTGAGCCTCGTATTTATAGGAAGGGTTCCTGGAGGAGTACACGAGGCTGAAAATCCACATGGTGGAGCCTGATTAGAGCAAGTGGGCAGTCTAATTGACATTTGGGATCGTGAAGTATGGTGGTGTGACCTCATAAATCCTGGTGAATCCCGGCCGCCGCCTTGATCGTGGGCTCTGCGCTTCTGGCCGTGGAGACGCATTTATTGTTTTAATAGCTGGTGACCTAATCTCTCAAGCTGCAAGAATTCTTGTGAGAATGTCCACGTCTAATCACTCTGTTTCCTGTCGCCAAACCCTGACTTCAGTCACTTCCCACCTTCCCTCATGCATTAAATGCTTATTCGTGGCCAGTGGGTTTGCTGTAATAAACAGAGGCATTACTTCATTAAATGAAGCATGGGACCCTGATATCACGTGATGAGTTGATTCTGATATCTCTGGCCATGATTTTGCTCAGCCTCGGCCTCGGCTTACAATCGAGGCCGAGATGATCATGCCTTGGCAACTTCTTTTGTTTTCAGGAAGGCAAAACACCTTGGCGAAACGCTGCGCTTTAGCTTCTCGAGGAAGTGCTTGGGCCGAGAAAAGGGGCTCCTTTGGCCAGTTCATGGCCGTGATTTATTAGGCACAAACAGTCTCAGATGTCTCGACTATGGAAGTCTCAGATGTTCCAACTTCAAAAGTCTCAGATGTTCCGACTTTGGAAGTCTCAGATGTTTCGACTTCGGAAGTTGGGCTTGGACTTCTAAGTTCTTAGTCTGAATTGTGGTGAAACATCGTGCTTCCAAAGCTTCATACTTTGTTGAAGATTAAACGAGGTTGGAGTCTTGTTATTAGGGAATTTACTTTACTCCCAATTTAGTCTTTTTATTTTTGATTTTTCAGCTATTTTACTCTTTGAACTATGACCCTTGTATAATTTAACCCCCTGAACTAAAAAAATCTGACAATTTAAAACACCCCCCCCCAAAAAAAAAAAACTGCTAATTTCACTCATGCAATTAGATTTGTGAGAGTTCATCCAAACTTTTGTCAAACTCAACCACTTGAGGAGCACGTGTGACAAATTTGGAGGGCAATTTTGACCTTCTAAGCATCAGACTAGTGGCGGACCTGTGCAGGCGCAAGGAGGCGCGCCCAACGAAGCCTGGCCAAAACGACGTCGTTTTGAACCAGGCTGTTTAAAACACGCTGCTTGTTTTTTTTTAAAAAAAAAAACCTGGCCAAAACGACGTCGTTTTGGACCAGGGTTTTTTAATTTAGTTAAAAAAAAAAAAAAGGGAAACTGATGCTGTGAGTGGGCTTTTTGTGGGTTTTTTCAAAAGGGCTTCTATTTCCTTACTTAAATGGGATTTAATTGGGAGTTCTCTTTATTCAATTGGGTTTTGGGAATTCCTTAATTAAGTAGAATTGGGAATTCTCTTTATAAAAGACCAATTTAACATCACCCAATTTCATCAAAGTGTGTGTGCATCACAATAATTTTTTTTTTCTTATTTAGCTCTCTCTATACAGTTATGGAACGGTACTTTCAGAGAAAGAGTTCAAATCCTCCTTCAAATAATCCGGCTAGTTCAAATCAACCTTCAAATAATCTGGCTAGTTCCAACCCTCCTTCAAATAATCCGCCTACTTCACATCCTCCCTTGAATAATTCGGGTAGTCCAAAACGATCAGAGGTCACTGAGTTGGATGAAATATTGGCTACTCTTCCTGCGGACCCTGTATTTAGACCTCTAATGACTTATTATAATCCCAATTTTCGAGAACAAATTCGAAGAGCCTATCTGCAAAGGGGTCCTTGTCAGCCTAAAAGCCAAAATGACATGCTGTTGCGTAGATTTAGCTCCACCAAAATGGATTAAGCTGCATCCTCAACTTGTGATACTCGCAAGTGCACGAACCGTTGGTAGTATAGCATATGTAAGTGCGAGGTCGATTCCACAGGGATTGGTGATTGAATGATCCAATTTAGTTTCCCTACACAAAATAGAAACAAAAACAAAGAACATAAAACAAGGAAGAAAGAAATAAGTAACTCAAGCAAATAAGTTCCCAAGTTCAATTTAGATTAATGGATTGATTCTAGCTAAAGTATGATTAAGCCATGGTGTGTGGTCATAACCTTGTGTTCCTAATTCCCTAATTTGATCATTTGTTGTCTAACCTAAAATTAAGCATTAGGAACCCATTAAGCATAGAAGAACATTTTAAACAACCAAGTATGTATCTAATCCCTGTTGTCGAATGTCCATACATACTCTTCCTATTCATAGTTCAATTCGAATTAAAGCATGGTGTATACTCTTAATTCAAACCAAGATAGCTAACATGCAAGCCTAAATGGTGATCAATCATTCAAACTAGCATATTAACTTATAAGCATAATGAATAAGAACAAAAACCATAATTGAAACTTGGAAACTAATTCAACTTGAAAACTTAAGAAAAGAATTTACATAACAAAGAAAAATAAATTACAACTAAGAAAACATTAAGGAAACTAAGAGAACTTTGAGGAAGAAAGGAAGTGTTTGAGAACTTTGAGGAGGGAGAAGAAAGTGTTTGGGAACTTTAGAGAATTTTGGAAGAACATGTGTTTGAGAGCTTTGTGGATTTTGGAAGAGAGTGTTTAGGAACTTTGAGAATTTGGAAGAGAGTGGTTGAGAACTTGGAGGATGTTTGTGAACTTGGAGAATTTGAGAACTTAGGGAAGGAAGAGAAATGTGTTTGTGAAGTGTTTGAGACATGGAGACTTTTGGAAGAGAAGGGAAGTAGAGAGATGTTTGAGAACTTTGAGGATTTTGGAAGAACATGTGTTTGAAAGCTTTAGAGAATTAGAAGAAGAGAAAGGAAAAGTGTTTGATATTTAGTACAAAGAAAATTTAATAGAATGATCTTATTACAACAATTGAGAACTACAAAGGGAAACTAAGAGAATTTGAGGGAGAGAAGGGAAGGGAGCTCTAGAGAAGTGCTTGAGAGCTCCCCCCCTTGGGGTGTTATTACAAGCTTAGAGAACTTCCCTATTTATAGGCCTAGGGGAAGTGAAAATCAGAATTCAATAAGACTAATGCATACAACACTTGAATTATAAAATCTGAAATGGTTGATGCACTTGTATTAGAAAATCTTGAATTGGTTGATGCACTTCACCACTAAATCCCACCAGCAGCCCTAGCTCATCTTCATGTCACCATGACCAAGCTTCCAACCAGAAATGATAGCTCATACCTAGCTCACCATGACCAAGCATCCAACCAGCACATGCTGAGGTCAGCATGACCAGCAACTTCAAGGGCTTACAACTTGGGCTTCTCTTAATCAAATTAGGACTTTAAGCACTCTAAATTGAAGTTCAGAATGTCTTCTTTCCAGCCATATGTTATTTGGGCCAATCCAAGGTCGGAGGAAGAAGTTAAGGCCGAAACAAATTGCTAACTCATTTTCCGCGCTGATAAGATCCATCCTGAGCATGGTTCTGTGTTTGCTAGGTAACGGACTCCAGATTTATCCAATTGGGCTGAATTTTGGATATGTTATAGTACACACCAATTGGAGCAACTTTCATGAAGAATGTGGCCTCATCCGAGCTATGTAGGTTGCTGAAACAAAGCTTGCAATATGACCTACGGAACTGGACTGGCAGGGGGCTGTAGCCATAATGAATTTGTCTTTAAGCTCTTCATCAATTCATCCAAATTAGGCCTTAACATGCTTGAATTGCATGAATTATGTTCTCCAAAGCCATCATTGTTACCTAAAGCTCAATTAACTGAAAGATAAACACAAAAAGGATTAAAAGCACAAGTTTAACTCAAAAACATAACCAAATCATAAGCTAGAAGGGTAAGAAATAATATACAATTATGAACCGATCAAATACCCCCAAACCTAGATTTTGCTAGTCCTCGAGCAAAACAACACAAAACAAAGTTAAAAACAAAACTAGAAGTTAACTAAACCACTTTCGTAGGTAACTCGATTGCATTTAGCATATGCAACAAGCCTTTAAACCTCTAGGCATCCCTAGTAGGAGGAGTTGTGTCTCCTGAGGGTTTAACAGATACGATACCCACAAACGTTTTACTGACTCTGTAAAACAAAGTAATTAGAAAACTTAAAGATTGTTAGTCCTTAAGCAAAACCAAAAACAAAAACAAACACAAAAACACAAAGAACTTAAAACAATTTTTCCGAACATTTTCTGAAGAGAAATGACTCATGCACATGACTTAAACGTTTTAACAATAAAAGCTCAATTTTTAGACATTATTTACAAAGCGGCAAAGTTCTAAACACAATATGCTCAAAGTGTAGTAGTGTGATAGCCAAATGCAACAAATTCCCCAATCTTAGTTTTCACACAATTTCAAAAATCATACAAAGCACAAATTCAACTTCAAATCTCACCAAAATTGTCCTCTCACAAATGAATCACTCGGAAGAGGGCTACAATGCAACACTCAGTTATAAACATGAGATTAGAGTTAAACCATAAGGGACTTAACTCACAATAGAAAGATGAAGAACTTGCATTAATATGATCTCAAGAAGGATGCCAAACACTTAAAAGTAGAAAAATAAATGCAATTCAACCACATGACATTTAAGATCAATTTAGGTCTTTAGCATAGGTTGTAATGGGGCCAAGGGTGTAAGGTGAGTAAGAAATGAAGGGTATGGATAAAACAAAGTCCAAGAAACTCAAAATATAAGAGCATAAAACAATTGTTTGCAAGACTTCGAATCATCACGATTAGATTTTTTCTTTTACACGATCAAAACTCCTTATACCTTCATTTACAATTATTCATACTCCTTTCCTTGAATTGAACAAACACCAATTTATTTAGAAGGCCCAAAAATGAAACCCAAAAATGAAATTTCATTCAACCACCACTTAATCACAATTTTTCTCTTTTCTTTTCTTTTCTTTCACCAATTGAGTGAATTTTTTTTTTTTTTTCTCTTTATGTAATATCCCTTCCCAAACTTAGCATGAAAAACACATCCGAATTAGAGCTCATGAATTCCTTAGAAAGGTAAATATTTGTTTTTCGGGCTAAGGCGAGGAAATATAATTGGTAAAATGAAAGAAAAGGTTTACATGTAGGCTCAAAATGGTAAACAATGGAAAATCATGCTTAAGCATGCATAAGGTTAGCTTGAAAGGCACAAACGATCCAAAGAAGGCCTTAATATCACTTCTTAAAATGTCATGAAGTCAAATTGCATAAGAATGAATGACTTTTAAGTGTTCAACCAAATCAATGAATAATGAGATCAAACAACAACTTTGATGACAAGAAAATAAGAGTATGTGTATAACACTCATGAAATGAAGCACAAGGCTCAAAAGCTCACATTATATGGTTATATAAGTCTAATTTATGCTTGATACAATTCTTTAGATCATGCAAATCCTTTAATTGGAAAATTATGAAACAAATGGCAAGTGCAAAGAAGGTTTCGAACATGTCATGCTAAAACGATGCCAAATTAATTAATTAATTAATTATTATTTTTTACAATAAAAATAAATAATAAATAAAATTCAATTTTTTATTTAAGTCATGCAACATTTATCACAATCTCATCAAATGTGTTCGGAAAGTGACTAAACAAAACAAGATTCAAAACAAGAAAGAAATTTAAAATTTTTAAAATTTTTTTTTTTAAGAAAAACCAAGTTTACTTGCTAAACTCCAATACCCCCAAACCTAGAAATGAGCATTGTCCTCAATGTTTAAAAATTAGCCACAAACAATGTCATAACAACAAATGAAAGGTATTAAAGCAAATAAATAAAAAATCACAAAATCACAAAAGAAAACAAAAACAAAATAATTATAAAATAAAAATTACAACACAAACAAACAAACAAACAAAAAAAAAAACAGTAAACCCTAATCACACAATTCTGAAACCCAAAAAAAAATTTGAAGCCCAAAGCCCACAATGAAATTAACCCACCTTGAAACCCAAACAAGGTGAAAAACCGACCCAAAATGAATTCTGAAGCCCACACATTTTATTATTATTATTTTTTTTTTTTTTTAAAAAGAAGATAAAACGTGAATTATGAGCGCAAAGTGGGAATTCTGAAAAGAAAGCACGTGGTCCCTAATGTCGTCTCATGGATAGTCACGGGCAGAAAGCAGGAGCCACGTGTCGACGCATAGAGGCGCCGCAGACTCCACAAGCAGAAATTACGGGGCCATACAAAGTCGTGATGACTTTACTGAACGCGTCCGTTCAGAAAGGTCACGTCGAGATAAATGTGTTGGGTACGGTTGGGAAGCGAGAAGGTTGTGGGACTCGATGAATGCTGGAGATTCAGAAATGCTTAGACGCTGCAACGGCTAGGGTTTGTTTGTCAAAGACTACATCTATAAGAAGGAAAAAGAAGGGAAAAAAACAAAAAACACACAAACTCAGAAACACAAAAGAGAAAAGAAGCAAGAAAAAGAAAAAAGAAAAAGTGAGAAATCAAATGGCTTCTTCCTACCCCTTTTCGTTAGATCTCAACCTAGCTCCACCGACTCAGACACGAGGCCAAGCAGTAGCACCAGTATGGATGCCCTACTTTGCCTCCGCACGGGGGCCTGTGACTGTCAATGACTCAATACTCCTGGACAACGATGTTGCCATTGGAGTTTGCAGAAATTTAGTGACTCCCAAAGATATACGTGTGTTCGGGACAAGGGATGACAACCGGGTCACGAGTGATGCCCTGGCACTGAGCGTGCAGAGTACAGCATGTGTCGCAAGTTTGGGTCATCGCCTACTTGCGAAGTCCCATGAGGTAGAGGTGCTTAAAGCTCAGTTGGCGGCGGAGCGAAGTTTGGTTGAAGACTGTCAGAGTGCTATAAAAAGCTTGAAAAGGGAGAGGTCAAGGATTGTGGAGGTGAATCGACACCAGCTAGAAGTATTGCGAGACGAGAATAAAAATCTATCAAAGATGGTAGAGTTGTACTCTCGCGACATGAGAAAGCAGCTGGAGGACCTAGACCGACCGGGTAAACGCAAGCAAGCAGATCGCGAGAGTAGTTACGCTCAAGCTAAGATTGCGATCTTTGGGAGCTCAAGTGATGAGCCCCAAGAGGCTGTGCGTGAAGCCCCGGAAGAGGACAGCCAGAGGGCCAAACTCAAAGCTCCTATGGTCGAGACACCGAAGGCCAAGAAGAAATGATTTCAGTTTTTATTTAATTTCAAAGTGTATGTGTGTTTTTTTTTTTTTTTTCTTTAATTGGGAAATAAAAACGTTAGCTATCTCAAAGAAACGATCGACCCTAAATTTAAAGAACGACAATCAAACAAAAACACGAAGACCCAAACAAGATTTTTTTTTATTTTTTATTTTTAGTTAAGTAAATACACAAATAACTGCTTCTTCTTTTAAGAGAAAAACTTAAGGATGACCAGTTAAGGGCCTCAGAAAACACAGCCAGGGGTTCCGGGAAGGTTGGAGGGGTCACAATGGTCCCGCTTAAAACCCTAACTTCTTAGACACCGAAGGTGTCGCCTTAAAGAACTCCTAGACACTGTATAGACTGCGGTTGCTCACTGGAGTTACCAAAAATTTAGCTCCTTCAAAGAATATCCTATGAGTTTTAAATTATACTACCTAATTAAATAAAAAACAAAATAAATAAATAAATAAATAAACTGAAATAAACACGCAATTCAAACAAGAATTTAAAAGAAGAGTTGGGATTCTTGCACCAGGTGTCCAAGACGCATCTTTAATTTTGTCTCTTCTTCCAACTACATTATTAAGAAACCTGTCAAACAAGAAGAAAATAATTGAAAATAAAATAAAATAAAATAAAATAAAATAAAAACTGAAAAAGGAAAAACACAAACATCAGAAAACAGGGAGGCAAAAGTAAGTGAAAGTGTAGACATGCTCCCTTTTAAAAAAAAACGTGCTCGCAATTTGCGCCAGAAATGAAGGGATCCGAGAGAAAAGAGCACAGGATAGCACCCTCGAGATCCGAAGTGCTTTCGGCTCCCTCGTCTGTATAAGTCTATTTAAACTCATCTCGGTGAAGTAGAAGAGTACCCCGCATTTCTTCCTGCAAATTCAGAGAAAAACATCAAAAAATCCAAAAACAAAACAATGGCATCCTCATGCACTCACCTTGATGATCTCAACCTTGAATTGTCCCTTGCGCCACCGAATGCGCAGATAAGGGCTCCTCAAAACCATGTCTTCCCAAACTCCACATATCATCATGGTACGGCCTCAAACTTTGCTGAGGTAATACCGAACTTTTCTGAGGCAGTGCCGAACAGAGCAGCGCTGCTGGAAGGCATGATTGGCAGCAAGCTCACATCGACAGATCATCTGCATGTGGCAAAGAGGTCTGACAAGGCAGCAGTGGAGGAGTCCCACAATTTAACTGTGCTCCACGCGGTCTCGGCTACCAATTTGGGCATGCGTTTACTGGCGAGAACACGGGAGTGTGCCGCGATGAGCGAGGAAATAGTTTCCTTGAAGGCTATGGTGGCGGACTTGCAGAAGCGGCTCTACTGTGCCAATCAGCACGTGGAAGCACTGCAAAGAAAAAATGAGGACCATGTGGAGCTGCTGCAGATTCTGCAAGTAAGAGATAATAGAGGCATGCCATGAAGATGAAGATGAAGACGAAGAAGAAGAAGAAGTTGTTTTTATTTTTAATTTATTTGAATGTTCTTCTTTTTTTTTTTTTTTTATAAAAAATTTTTACTTTTTTTTTTTCTTTGTTTGTAATGCAGTGTTTGAGTGAAATAAAAATAATATGTTTTTAACACTCAGAAATAAACTAACTAACCACACCACGTAAATAAATACATAAACTAACTTAACAAAACAAAAAAAAGAAAACAAAGAAGTTCCAAATTGATTTTTTTTTTTAAATTTATTATTATTTACAACTAACTGACCACACAAAAAAATAAAAAAAAATAAAAAAAAGAAGTTCCAAATTTCAATTTACAAGGATAAAAAAAAATAAAAACTCAAATTTCAATTTTTTTAAATTTTTTTTTTTTTTTGTTTTTTTTTTTTATAAAACACACAAATATACAAGCAACTCATGGATGACCAGTTAAGGGCTTCAGAAAACACAGCCAGGGGATCCGGGAAGGTTGGAGGGGTCACAAAGGTCCCACTTAAAACCCAAACTTCTTAGACACCGAAGGTGTCGCCTAAAGAACTCCTAGACACTGTATTGACGGAGACGCTCACTGGAGTTACCACGAGTCAGCTAATATAAAAAATCTTTTTAATTTTTTTTAATAAAAGAAATAGAAAATTAAAATTACTAAAATAATAACAAAACAACTAAAGAGAAAAGATTGGAATACTCCCCCTTGAAGCGATTAGGTCGAGCATGGATGCATTTGGAGGTCGCGACTTCTCCCACTGCTCCACACTCCCCATTCTTATGATTGAGGTTGTCATCTCTCTCCATTTTTATTAAGCTATCATAAATTGCTAAAACGAACACAAAAAACTTGAAACAGAATTAAAGGATTACGAAATATAAAAAAAAAACTAAAAATGAAAAGGAAAAATCAACACACGTCCAATTCCATGCTTCAAAGCAACAAGCACCAATGGGTTGTGTAAGCTGGGACTTAAACCCAGTTCTCTTGCTTGTTGGGCAATTGTCCTTTTCTGTTGGACTACAAACACAACTTGTCCATTAATGTCATTAACTTTAAAACTTGAAATTGTCCAGTTAAGAAAAAAAAAAAATAAAGTAGGAAAGCCAAATAGAATCAAACAATGTTACCGATCCCCGGCAACGGCGCCAAAAACTTGTTGCGTAGATTTAGCTCCACCAAAATGGATTAAGCTGCATCCTCAACTTGTGATACTCGCAAGTGCACGAACCGTTGGTAGTATAGCATATGTAAGTGCGAGGTCGATTCCACAGGGATTGGTGATTGAATGATCCAATTTAGTTTCCCTACACAAAATAGAAACAAAAACAAAGAACATAAAACAAGGAAGAAAGAAATAAGTAACTCAAGCAAATAAGTTCCCAAGTTCAATTTAGATTAATGGATTGATTCTAGCTAAAGTATGATTAAGCCATGGTGTGTGGTCATAACCTTGTGTTCCTAATTCCCTAATTTGATCATTTGTTGTCTAACCTAAAATTAAGCATTAGGAACCCATTAAGCATAGAAGAACATTTTAAACAACCAAGTATGTATCTAATCCCTGTTGTCGAATGTCCATACATACTCTTCCTATTCATAGTTCAATTCGAATTAAAGCATGGTGTATACTCTTAATTCAAACCAAGATAGCTAACATGCAAGCCTAAATGGTGATCAATCATTCAAACTAGCATATTAACTTATAAGCATAATGAATAAGAACAAAAACCATAATTGAAACTTGGAAACTAATTCAACTTGAAAACTTAAGAAAAGAATTTACATAACAAAGAAAAATAAATTACAACTAAGAAAACATTAAGGAAACTAAGAGAACTTTGAGGAAGAAAGGAAGTGTTTGAGAACTTTGAGGAGGGAGAAGAAAGTGTTTGGGAACTTTAGAGAATTTTGGAAGAACATGTGTTTGAGAGCTTTGTGGATTTTGGAAGAGAGTGTTTAGGAACTTTGAGAATTTGGAAGAGAGTGGTTGAGAACTTGGAGGATGTTTGTGAACTTGGAGAATTTGAGAACTTAGGGAAGGAAGAGAAATGTGTTTGTGAAGTGTTTGAGACATGGAGACTTTTGGAAGAGAAGGGAAGTAGAGAGATGTTTGAGAACTTTGAGGATTTTGGAAGAACATGTGTTTGAAAGCTTTAGAGAATTAGAAGAAGAGAAAGGAAAAGTGTTTGATATTTAGTACAAAGAAAATTTAATAGAATGATCTTATTACAACAATTGAGAACTACAAAGGGAAACTAAGAGAATTTGAGGGAGAGAAGGGAAGGGAGCTCTAGAGAAGTGCTTGAGAGCTCCCCCCCTTGGGGTGTTATTACAAGCTTAGAGAACTTCCCTATTTATAGGCCTAGGGGAAGTGAAAATCAGAATTCAATAAGACTAATGCATACAACACTTGAATTATAAAATCTGAAATGGTTGATGCACTTGTATTAGAAAATCTTGAATTGGTTGATGCACTTCACCACTAAATCCCACCAGCAGCCCTAGCTCATCTTCATGTCACCATGACCAAGCTTCCAACCAGAAATGATAGCTCATACCTAGCTCACCATGACCAAGCATCCAACCAGCACATGCTGAGGTCAGCATGACCAGCAACTTCAAGGGCTTACAACTTGGGCTTCTCTTAATCAAATTAGGACTTTAAGCACTCTAAATTGAAGTTCAGAATGTCTTCTTTCCAGCCATATGTTATTTGGGCCAATCCAAGGTCGGAGGAAGAAGTTAAGGCCGAAACAAATTGCTAACTCATTTTCCGCGCTGATAAGATCCATCCTGAGCATGGTTCTGTGTTTGCTAGGTAACGGACTCCAGATTTATCCAATTGGGCTGAATTTTGGATATGTTATAGTACACACCAATTGGAGCAACTTTCATGAAGAATGTGGCCTCATCCGAGCTATGTAGGTTGCTGAAACAAAGCTTGCAATATGACCTACGGAACTGGACTGGCAGGGGGCTGTAGCCATAATGAATTTGTCTTTAAGCTCTTCATCAATTCATCCAAATTAGGCCTTAACATGCTTGAATTGCATGAATTATGTTCTCCAAAGCCATCATTGTTACCTAAAGCTCAATTAACTGAAAGATAAACACAAAAAGGATTAAAAGCACAAGTTTAACTCAAAAACATAACCAAATCATAAGCTAGAAGGGTAAGAAATAATATACAATTATGAACCGATCACATGCCTCAAACACTTATGGGTCCTTGTAATCGACGTTTTCTTGTGAAATGGTTTGATTCATTTGTTTGGTTGGAGTATAGAAAAGAGAAAGATGCTGCATTTTGTCTTCATTGTTATCTTTTTAAATGCGACTTTGATAAACAAGGAAAGGCTGGAAGTGATGTCTTCACTGAGAAAGGGTTTAAAAATTGGAGGAAGGGACCCGAGAATTTTAGGGACCATGTCGGACAAGTTGGAAGTCTTCACAATAAAGCTACACAACATTGTACAGATTTAATGAATCAGAAGCAACACGTTGAAACCATTGTGATCAAGCAGACAGACCAAGCTCATATTAATTATCGCATTCTATTAACTGCCGCACTTGATTGCACTAGATATTTATTGCGACAAGGTCTCCCTTTTCGTGGTCATGATGAAAGCGAAACATCTAGCAATAAGGGTAATTATGTTGAGCTTTTGCAATTTCTTGCTGATCATGATGAGAAAGTTTGTGCCGTTGTGTTTGAGAACGCTCCAAGAAATCTCAAGTACATTGCTCCTAAAATTCAAAAAGAGCTTGTCAATTCTTGTGCCGCTAAAACCATTGATGCAATTATAGTGATATGGACGATGCATTCTTTTCTATATTGGTAGATGAATCACGTGATGTTTCAATAAGAGAGCAAATGGCGGTGGTGTTGCATTATGTGAACAAAAAAGGGCAAGTAATTGAAAGGTTTGTAGGTATCCAATATGTCTCTGATACGACTAGTAGCGAATTGAAAGAAGCAATTGAGCAGTTGATTTCTTCAATAAATTTGAGTATGTCCTGGCTACGAGGACAGGGGTATAATGGTGCTAGTAATATGAGAGGTGAGCTCAATGGTCTTAAAACACAGATTTTGAGAGAATATCCTCAAGCATATTATGTCCATTGTTTTGCACATAAACTACAACTAGCTCTTGTAGCCGTGGCAAAGGGAAATGAAAACATTGCTACTTTCTTCACAACGGCTAGTAGTGTCGTTAATATTATTGGAGCATCGTCTAAGCGTCGTGATGCACTTAGAGAGCAACAACAAAAAGATATTATGAAAGCTCTTGAAATTGATGATCTTGAAACGGGGCAAGGGTTAAATCAAGAGACTACTCTCAAACGTCTTTGTGATACAAGTTGGAACTCACATTATGATACTTTACTTAGTATTAATACTATGTTTCATCCCGTGGTGAAGGTGCTTGAATGGATTGTTGATGATGTCAACCAAGATAATTTAGGTGAAGCAAATAGGTTGTTAAAAGAAATACAAACTTTTGACTTTGTGTTTCACCTATATTTGATGAGATTTATATTGGGAGTCACAAATGATTTGTCAAAGGCATTACAAAAGAAAGATCAAGATATTGTGAATGCGATGATGTTGGTCCAAAGATGTAAGCAAAAGCTACAATCCGTGAGGGATGATGACTTTAATGATTTGCTTGGCGAAGTATCAAGATTTTGTGGCAACAATGATATTGACGTTCCTAACATGGATGATTTATTTGTACCACAAGGGAGATCACGACGTAAAACTCAGAAAATCACAAACCGCCATTATTATCGTGTGGACCTATTTCTTACTATATTTGATAAGCAACTAGTGGAATTGAATAATCGCTTTACAGAGGTAAATACTGAATTGCTCATTTGTATGGCATGTTTGAGTCCGGCTTATAATTTTGCAACTTTTGACAAACAAAAAATACTTCGTTTTGCTAAATTTTACCCACAAGAATTTAATGACCGAGACCTCATGAAGCTTGAAGATCAACTTGGGCTTTGTATTGTTGATATGCAGAGCAGCACAAAGTTTTCATCATTGAACGGAATTACTGATCTGGCCGAAAAATTGGTGAATACAGGAAGGAGTAGAATATACAACTATGTGTATTTACTTGTTACATTGGCTTTAGTTTTACCTGTTGCAACTGCTTCAGTTGAGAGAGCTTGTTCAGCTATGAATGTTGTGAAAACACCATTGAGTAACAAAATGGGGAATCAATGGTTGAGTGATAGCTTGGTTGTTTACATTGAGAAAGATGTTTTTTCTTGTATTAGTAATGAAAATATAATGCAACATTTTCATGATATGAAACCTCGTCGGCAACAATTGTAGGTTAATTGTAATGTTATTTTTTTAATTAATTATGAATAACATTAGTAGTGTTTAAATGATAAGGATGTTTAGTTGTTTTTTTTTTTTTTTTTTTTTTTTTTTGGAGCTCTTAGCTTTTAAAAATTGCACCTCCGCTGAAAAATTCCTGGGTCCGCCGCTGCATCAGACCCATTTCCTATGTAATCCCTAAATCAAATTAGCGCTACAATACTTCATTCCATGTCATAGTTCTTGATCAACCAAGGAAAGCCCACGAGAATTCTTGATCAACTAAGGCAATTTGCTTGGCGATTTCGCCAGTGGTTTTGAGGGGGATGATGGTTCTTTCAATTGCACCAGAGACATCACGGCCAGGCACACCATGAGGAAGAAGATGAATTTTAGGGACAACATCAGTACGACGTGGCCCTTTCGAATGCCCATGTTGGAGAGAGAGGAGGCAACTGAACGCATGGCACGTCAGAGTTGAGCGTAGGTGATTTGGCAGCCGTTGAAGCCGTCAATAAAGGTGACGGTGCCACAGTGGCCCTGAGACGAAATGAAAGTGGTGATATCTAGAGAATCATGTGAGGAAGTGGTATAGGCTTGCGCTTGTTGTTGAATGCCGACCTGGAATTGTAGAATCCGCTCTTCGACCTCAAAATCCCAAACTAGAGTTTCAGCAAAAGGACTTTGTTAGGTTTATGGCCGAGAACTCGGGGTTTAATGGCGTTTCCACGATTCTCAATGGTTTGGTGGGTTTGATGGTTAGGGGCCATTGAAGGAACAATAGGATTTCAGGGTTGTGGTGATGGTGGCTCTAATAGTTTGGTGGATGAAGAACTTGCTAGCTTGAGAAGGATCAAATTACCCTCTACTTATGTTTGTTTGTGCTTGATAAATCACGGCCATAAGCTGGCCGAAGGAACCCCTTCTCTCGGCCCTGGCACTTGTTTGTAAAACTAAAACGCGGCGTTTCGCCAGGGTACTTCGCCTTTCTAAAGACAAAAGAAGAAATGCTGAGGCATGATCATCTCGGCCTTAGGTGCAGGCCGAGGCCGAGGCCGAGCAATTTCACGACCAGAGGCATTAAAAGCAAATCATCACGTGACAACAGGGTCCCAGGCTTCATTTAATGAAGTAGTGCCTGTTTAAATGCAGCAAACCCACTGGCCACATAGGAGCATTTAATGCACGAGGGAAGGTGGGAAGTGATTGAAGTCAGGATTTGGTGATATGGATCAGAGTGATTAGACGTGGACATTCTCACAAAGAATTCTGACAGCTTGAGATATTGATTCACCAGCTATCTAGGCCATAAATGCGTCTCCACGGCCAGAAGTTCAGAACCCACGATCGAGAGCGGCGGCCGAGATTCACCAGGATTTCTGGGGTCACACCACCATACTTCACGATCCCAAATGTCGATTGGACTGCCCACTTGCTCTAATCAAGCTCCACCACGCAGATTTTCAGCCTCGATTACTCCTCCAGGGACTCTCCCTATAAATACAAGGCTCGAGCTATATTCAAAGGGTTCAACACCAAAACAAAGCCTCCCACGGAGCAACTTATTTTTTCCTGTAATGCACTTTCAATATCTTTACTTGCTTTCCTAGGAGTAGTGTTAGGTTGTAAGGAAAATCCATTCATCAATATATCATACGACCCTTGATTTTCAAGGCGCCGGAGCACCATCCTTGTTGTTCGTTCACTCACCCCATATATCACACGACCGCTGCTCCCTGAGCAGCGCGCCGGAGCACCGCCCAAAACCCACCACCAACACCATCACTCAACGGCCTTGTAGTTCAGGTCGTGGACCTAACAGCCGAGACCAGTTCCTCTCTCGGCTACAATCGTTTGATTAAGAAGACGAATTCAAACAGGCGCACCACTTATCCATCCAACACTCATCAACACATCGACGCACGGTAGACCGTGCTGGCACGCCCGCGCACAACCGCACCGCACTCAAAAGCAGGAAACCGCGTGTTAACGCATATCCCCTCGGCCCGGAACTCCAGGCCGTGAGATTTGCGCGGCAGACAATGTTCAACATGCATGTCACGTGAAATTATTGACGACATTGAGGATGAAACCTCACAAAATCTAACGGCATGTGCTAAATTGACGATTTAAATTAGATCGGGTGTTGAATTGGCTAATGTTTTTAGTTAAGGGGGTTATGTTCGATAAGGGTACGAGTTGAGGGGATATTTTGGAGATTTTTTCATTTATTTTTACCTGGGGTGGAAAATACTATCACCAAACCAGAAGATCTAGAAAGAGAAGGCAGTGCGAGAGAAAAGGGGGAAAAAAGGGCGATTGATGCGAAATGGAGAGATATAGAGAGATGAAGGTGTTGACAAAGAGAGGGGAAAAAGAAGAAGACGCTCATAAAGAGATGTGACAATTACCCTCCATTTGAATGAAGGAATTGAAAATTGCATAGAATTTTAAAATGGCGGAAGTTAGATATCCGTTATTCAAATTTCTGGCAATTAATAATTTTAGTGTTTGGACTTAAGTATGTTGAATTTTAGAAAAGACATAAATTACATGGAAAAACGAATTCCAGCTCTATTAGAAATTGTGAAATGACGCATCTTTTTTTTATTTATATTTTTGGTTCTAAGGGAGCCGAAGCTTAGAAAAACTACATAAATAAACTTATGGGTCTAGCAACTCCACTCAAATATTCTAGTAGATAATGTCCAAATCCTTCAGGCACAACCTCCCAAATTCTAGTTTTGAGCCTAGAGCTGCCAAGCTATCCACATGGCAATTTCCTTTTATTTATTTATGAGTAATACTGTAGTCTTTGTACAAAAGCATCTTTTGGCAGCTAGTCACCAAAATGTAATAGTGATGCTCTTCTTCCAAATATGAAAACAACGTTTGCATAAAAATTTGGGAATCAGATTTAATATCAAGTGGGTGTAAGCATTTACTATATGCAAAATAGTCTTGAACCAATTTAGCACTCAAACCACACCTTAACACAAATTTGACAATTAAACAATAGAATGATTAGAGATAAGACTTACTTGAATTAGCCATAATCAGATATACAAGATGATCTTCTCCTCTCAGTATTCCAAAATGTCAAGGCTTTCAATAGGACAAGCATGCAGAATATGAACGTGTGAATATGAGAGCAGAGACCAAGCCTTTTATACAAGTTTCTTTACAATTGACTCTCCTATTAAGAGACAACTTATAGCCAAAACATGGAGATAATGGATGATATCCACCTCTTGTAACAGTTATTCCATTTAATCATTATCTGAATAAAAGTCTCATAATATCTTAATTTAAATATAACTCTATTTATTATTTATATGACTACACCTCATAATAATGAAAGGGTACTGATTTTCCCACTCTCTTTTTATCCACTTACACTCCATTTTTCTAAATAAAAAGGAGTGTAGGTGGATAAAAGGGGAGTGGGAAAATCATTTCCCTAATGAAAAGGCAAACTCACAAAATATATGGAAAAACTTACATTCTCCCACATGAGTGTAGCCAATTCATCAAACAAAAAGTATCATATTGAATAATCAATAGTGATCATTGAGTTATATGAAATTATAGATGACTTTTGGCAACTAACCATATTGATATAAAGAGCTGAACTTTAGAAAACTTGACACACTTAAATTGCACCAGCACTCTAAAATCACAAACTAATCATATCATAATGTAAATGTTGCATACATGGAATAAGAAGTGCGAGTCTCGGTACCATGGGACTCCCAAATTTCGTTGGTCATATGATGTCATGAACATCATTCCATTTCAACATAACTTTGCAAAGACCTCATAAACACAACACTAAAACCAGAAAAATATTAAAATATTCAAAGGTGAAGTATTGCCTTACTCCCACCTTCAAAACAGATAAATCGAAGCTTGTAGATCAATTTTTGGCACTAGTCTTTGAAATGCAGTCACATGCAAAGCTTTTGTTAAAGGATTTGCTATCATATGTAAAGTGCCGAGATGTTCAATATCAACAACTCCATCTCTGACCTTGTCCTGAAGCGTCAAGTACTTGATATCCAACAGCCTTGAAGCATCAGACCTTTTATTGTTTTTGGCAAAGAACACAGCTGAACTATTATCACAACATAGCTTCAATGGCCTCTCTATACTCTTGACAATTTTCATACTGTGAATCAAATTCTTTAACCAAACACATTGCTTTGCAGCTTCAAAGCATCCAATATATTCATATTCCATTGTAGACACTGATCTGGTAGTTTGCTTCTTACTTCTCCATGAAACTGCACCACTAGCTATAAGGTAAACATATAGCCACTTGTTGACATTCTATCATCAACACAGCCTCCCAAATCAGCATCTGAATAGCAAACTAAATCAAGTGAATCCACATAATGATAACACAGCACATATGATTTAGTCTTTTGCAAATATCTAAGAACCTTTTTGCTTGCATTCCAATGAGCAATAACGGGATTTGATTGAAACCTTCCCAGTACACTTAGTGCAAATGCCAAGTCTGGTCTAGTACAAACTTGAGCATACGTCACACTACCTGCCAAGGAAGCATAAGGCTTATCTTTCATAGTCTCAATTTCAAAATCTGTCACAGGACATTGATGAGTGGAAAATTTATCACCCTTACCAATGGGAACATCACCACCACTACAACTTTCCATGTTGAACCTCTTAAGAACTCTGTCAATATAATTGTTCTGAGATAACCCCAAAACTCTTCTTGACCTATCTTTAACAATCTCAATGCCCAAAACAAAGTGAGCCTCACCTAAATCCTTCATATCAAAACTACTAGAGAGCATACTCTTAGTATCTTGAAGCAATTGAACATTTGAACTTGACAAGAGTATATCGTCTATGTAAAGAACCAGAAAAATAAAATTGGACTTCACCATTTTCATGTAGATGTAATTATCAAATCTGTTTTCAACAAAGCAAATGAAGTCACAACCTGATCAAACCTTAAATACCACTGTCGAGAAGCCTGTTTAAGTCCATATATAGACTTATTTAACTTACACACAAAGTTCTCTTTCCCCCTTTCAATGAATCTTGGTAGTTGCTTCATGAAAATATCTTCTTTGAGAAAACCATTGAGGAAAGCAGTCTTCACATCCATTTGGTGTAATTCAATATTGAAGTGTGTTGTGAGATCCATGATAATTCTAAAAGAATCTTTGGTTGACACAGGAGAGAAAGTTTCATAGTAATCTAAACCTTCTTTTTGTGTTAACCCCTTTGCAACTAGCCTTGCCTTCAACCTTTCAAATCTTCCTTGAGAATCCCTTTTAGTCTTGTAAACCCACTTGCAGCCTATGGGTTTGACACTAGTAGTAGGCTCAATCAAAGTCCAGACACCATTCTTGTCCATAGAAGCTAATTCTTCTTCCATAGCAACTTGCAAAGAGTTGATTGAGAACTTTCCATGGCTTCTCTATAAGAAACAGGATCATCATGATCTCCAACATTAAATTCAACTTCCTGTAAATACACCATATTATCATCAGGAATTGCAGAGCTCCTCGGTCTTTGAGATCTTCGAAGTGCAGGCTCATGATTAGCTGGTTTAGGTTGTACTTCTAGTTTTGGAATAGGAAACACATTTGCTCCCGCAACTGGTTCTTCAAATACTTGTGGCTATGGGACATTATTTGTAACTATCTCAGATGTTGAACATGGAATTGACATTGGAATTGACACTGAGTTTCTAGAGGATGCAACTGAAGTTTTATCAATTTCTTCAAAAATATAAGAATTTTTTAACAATGAGGAAGATGTGTTGAAATCCTCAATAAACTTAGCATTATTAGTCTATGCAATTCTTGTATGCAAAGTAGGACAATAAAACTTAAATCCTTTAGACTTCTTAGAATAACCAACAAAGTATCAACTGGTGGTTCTCATATCAAGCTTCTTTTCTGTTGGATGATAATGCCTAGCTTCAGATCTGCAGCCCCATGTATGAAAATGATTGAAGTTTGGTTTTCTACCTGTCCATATCTCAAATGGTGTGGAAGGAATTGACTTACTTGGTACTCTGTTCAAAATGTAATTAGCCGTCTTTATGGCTTCGCCCTACAGAAATTCTGGTAATTGAGAATGAGACAACATGCTTCTAACCATATCCTTCAGTGTCCTATTTCTCCTCTCTGCCACTCCATTTTGATGTGGAGTTCCAAGTGTTGTATACTGTGCTACAATGCCTTGCTCTTGAAGAAAAATAGCAAAAGGATCCTTTTGTTGTCCAGCCTTTGTATGCTTGCCAAAATATTCTCCACCACGATCTGATCCTACAACTTTAATGGTTTGGTCCAACTGATTTTCAACTTCTAATTTGAAAACTTTGAAACAGTTTAAAACTTGTGATTTTTCAGAAATCAAGTACAAATATGAATATCTAGAAAAGTCATCTATAAAGAGAACAAAATAGAAATTTAAACGTATTGTCCTTGTTGGAAATGGAGCACAAACATCTGTCATTATCTCTAACAAGTTACTACTTCTACTTGAGTTAATTTTCCTTGTGCTTGTGGTTTTGCCTTTAAAACAATCAATATAAGTTTCAAAATCATTGAATTCCAAATCTGGCAATATCTGTCTTTTCATTAATCGTTCCATTCTATCCTTTGATATATGCCCTAATCTTCTATGCCAAAGCATAGAAGATCTGTCATTATTAAGCATTCTCTTAGAAACAGAATCAACAATATGGAGACATTCATGAAAATAAGTACACTGAAGCTGCCACAAGTCACCAATAAGAAAAGAATAACCAAATAATTTATCAAACTGATTTTTGTGAAAAATACGAATACTTTCGTCATCACCAATATAAGAAAAACCATCCTTAACAAGCTTTGAAACTGAAATTAAATTCCTTCTCATCGAAGGTACATAAAGAACATTGTTCAAGACTAAAATAAAACCAGATGACAACTCTAACTTAACACTACCAACAGACTCTACTTCTACTTTTGTTCCATTTCCAACAAAGACTTTGTAGATCTCTCTATTTTGGTCCTTCTGGCTTTTGAATCCCTGCGAGGAATTAGTGATATGAATAATGCAACCAGTGTCAAACCACCATGAGTTTTGTGGAATAAAAACCAGATTTGTTTCAACAGTAACAAAAACATCAACAATTTGAATACCTTTCTTAATGAGCCATGCCTTAAAACCAAGGCAATCTTTTCTCACATGCTCAGCATATTTGCAAAAGAAACATTTTTTGAAAATTTCTTTGTTAGGTTTAAGACTAGAACTAGTGGTAGCAGTAGAGTTTTGAGCAGGCACAACAGAGTTATTAGCATTTTTCTTTGAATTGGAATATGAACCTGTTTTAGGTGCACTAGTCTTCTGATTTGGAATTCCAGTTTTATGGACTGTAGCTGCTTTCTTTCCTTTCCTAGCATGAACCAAATTGACAACTTCAACTTTGCCCTTTTTCAATCTCACCTCCTCTTGATAGCAAATGGCAATAAGTTCATTGATAGTCCAAGTCTCTTTCTAGGTATTGTAGTTGATCTTCACTTGCTCATAATCTGAAGATAAGGAATTGAGAGCCATATGAACAAGGAATTGATCAGTAATCTGCAAAACCAGATTGTTGAGCTTGGTTGCCACATTAACAAGTTTGAGGAGATGCTCTCTCATGCTCCCAGTTCCATCAAACTTGGTTGAAGTGAGTGTAGTAAGATAAGAACTAGATTCAGCCTTGTCAGACCTCTTAAACTTTTCCTCCACAGCTTCCATATAAACCTTGGCAAGATCACAGCCTGGAATGCCACCTCTAATGTGCTCTTCCATTGAATTTTTCATTATAAGCAAAGACATATCATTTGCTCTCTCCCACTTCTTAAAAGCATCCTTTTCTTCTTGACTACTGACTTCAGTCAAGGCTGCTGGCTTAGGCTTCTTAAAAGCTATGGTGAACTCAAGTAATCCCAAATTCATATCAATCTGTTGCTTCCATGTCTTGAAGTTGGTCCCATTCGGTTTCTCAATGTTAATAAGGTTTAACATATTGAAACCTGCCATTAATTATAGTAACAAAACATAAGCTTTGAAGTTCACAACAATTGTGACTAAAACTGATTCTAAATGCTTTAGTCATACTTAAGTTATAGAAACTGATCACACCTTTAGGCAAGAAATCACTCTATAAATGCAATGAACTATCAAAACAAAAATTTGCATAGCCAAGCATAAAGCACAAGAATTAGTACAAATTCAACACCTTTGGGTGAGATGAAATAATACTAACCAAGTTTTCCATGACTCACTAGACATTAGTTTATAGCCAAACCCAATAGACAACTTCATTGGAAGAAAATCTACCTATTAATCTTTATAAACTACAAATTGAGCATCAAAATTGATTTTAAATAGCAAAGGATCAGATAAACCACTTTGGCAGTTTACCCATCCAATCCCAAAATCAACCTAGTATAATAATCTTGTTAATTGAATTAAATCAACAAAATTCATCAAAAAACCATTAGACAAATCAATTGAGACTGAATTTGATTCCTAATGTTTACTGATGGAATTGAATGATCAGCAAGTAGCATCACAAGTGCATCGAAATATAATGAGATAAAATTACAAGGATAATCATTAATGCAGCGGAAAAAGACAAAAGAGACAAGAATAATCATAAACGACACAATTATGATAAACTTTAACCAAAGTGGATGAGTTTAAGGCTTAATTGATAGCTCTGATACCACATGTAAGCATTTATTGTATGCAAAATAATCTTGAACCAATTTAGCACTCAAACCATGTAACACCCTTGACCCAATTTAATCGTTTTGTTCAATTTATATAATTGTGAAATTACAATTTTGCCCTTGGGAATGTAGGGTCACTTTGGTCACTTTTTTATTTGGAAGGATTTTGGGGAAATGAGTGGCACCATTGCATAGAGCTCGTCGATACGGGTTCGTGGACATGCGGCACACCCAATTCCGAGTTGTAACAAAGGAGGAAAAGTCTGAAAACGAAAAAGACGTAAAGGGAATTTTTAAATTTGTTACTGTAGCAAACAACACTATTACAGTATCGTGCTACAGTAACCGGGCAGTTTTAAATTTTTTTTCTTTTTTTTTCTTTTTCTCCTTCTTCCTCCCTCTCCCCCTTGGCACACAGCACCTCCCCTCCCCCTCTGTTACTATTTATCCGACCCAGTTTTGGGTCACCACCACCACCACCTCCGACCACCAAAGGCGACGAAGTTGATACCAAAAGAACCAGCATGTTGTCCTCTTCTTACCCCACCCCTCAGCCGCAGCCATTGCTGCCGCATTTCACTAGAAAATACCAAAAAGTCGCCGATTTTTACCCAAAGTTTCCATCACTCGTTCCGGAGATTCCGACCACCAATTTCTTTGATCTATGTATGTTTTTTCATCCTCTCAATGTGTTCTAGCTGATGGTTGGGTTGTTTAGGATCGATTTTTACGTTTTGAAACTCAAATTATCACTTAAAATTTTAGCCGGTTTCGGCTCGTAATTCCGGCTATCTCCGGCCACTTTTTGGCCATGGCCCAAGAACAAAAGTTGCTCCACTTAATGTCCTGATCATGTAGGTATATGTCTTAACCGGCAATTTTCAGGTTTTTCGATCGCCAGAATCGCTTTGGGCACCCACGCGTTGCAGCGCGTGTGGTGGTGCATGGGCCACTTTGTGGCTGGTCTTTGTGTTCTAAAATAATCCCCATGTCATCCCGAGCACGACGGTATACTCGGATTTGAATTTGGTTATTGTTTGACTGTCAATCGAATATAGCAATTAGGCATTATCCAGGTTTGTTATGTTCGGACCGTTGGATCGACTCCATTTTCATATATGTTGATCTAGGCATCTCTAGGATAGGAATTCGCGGATCGTGAATCGGAGTCCCGGATACCCCGATTCAATGACTTAAAATTGCGTTAAACGTTAACCGTCGAATCGTGCGATCACGAGCAATCCAACCGTTCGATTTGGACCAAACTTACAGGACAGGAATAGTAGACCTTATTGAACCCGTAGGAACTTTCGGATAGAAAATCGGGGGTCGTGGGCCCTGCGGGCTCGATTGATCAAATTTGGGCAGTTTGACCCCTCGGTTAACCGTGAGTCTTCCAAGGTAGTTTCACCCTTCAAGGAGTACTAGAACGACCTTATTAATGAGTCTTGACTGTTATTTGAGTTATGTTGACTATGTTGTAGTATAGCCGTGCGGCTATACGATTTATTTCAAAAATTAAATTAAAAAGGTAATATCAACAATAAATTACGAGTATGGCAGACAATACAACAAAGCTAAAGCTGTGTTCAATTCAGTACATTCAACCAATGGGGATTAGGATATCAACAAAGAGAAAGTTCCTCAAGAGTTGAGAAAACTGGATCCATGATTGCAAGGAAGAAAATCAGGGCATACAGAAGAAATCATTTTAATATGGAATTTCGTTATAATATGGAAGAAAAACTGGATCCATGATTTTGAGATTGTTTTATAATATCGTATGAAATTCTTGGATTATTAGTTTGATAATTGAAGTTATGGAATGGATGAGTATGAGATACTTGATCGATGAGTTATGAAAGCGAGTCTTGGGACTCGGCTATGATTATTAGTAAATAAATGGATGTTTGTTTTTAAGTGTACTTTGTTATTCTAATATGGAATTTCTTGCATAATGAGTTTTGGATTGAAAATTGATTTAATATGGTTAATGAGGATAGGGGATCTCTAAAGGTTATTATTTATCATTAATTATTATTATTATGATTATTATTAAAGTATATGGATTGGGTGATATCGGGTTATTTACGAAATTCTATTGTTTTAATTATAGAATATAGTATTTTATGGAAGTTAAGTGTAAACAAGTTTTGATTACTATTTGAATTTTTTTGGGCCTTTATGGAATATAGGCTTGAGAGTTTATTTTCTATACTAGGAATAAATATTTGAGAAAATTGAATTAAGGGAATATTATTTTTATAATATATATATATATATATATATATATGAGGTTAAAAACGGGCTATCGGTTCGATCTCAGCCTGTATCCTGGAACACGAGACTTCCCGTTTATATTTTGTTATTATTAATATTATTATAATTATTACTATTATTATCAGTACTATTAATATTATTTATAAAGGATTATGTGACTTTGTGTAAGATATGGTGGTTTGGATTTTATTATCTTGTCTTAGGGAATTTTCAGAGATTGTTTATTCCTAAGTATTTGAGTAGTGTTTTGAATATTAATAAAATCAAAATGATTTGCTTAGGTTGGGTAATGGGTATTTCGGTTAATGATGCTTATAATTAATTTGAATATGGATTATATGTATTGAGGAATTGTTATTCACTCTATGATTAAATAACTGGGCAAGGGATTAATATAAGATGGGGTACTTTATTGTTTGGTTATGTGAATATGGAATTACACCATGTTAAGTACCATCCCTTGGTTATGGTACCCACACGTGGCATTGGATTATCTGGCGTGTGATAAAGCAGTCTGCGTGCATAGAACATGGTTTGGTTGGGCCACAAGTGGCATTGGATTTTCCGGCGTGTGTGCTCATTGGGACACTAGTTACTTTACCACACGTGGCGTTGAATTTTCCAGCGTGTGGTAAAGGATCCGTACACTTGGGTTACTATTATTTTACTACACGTGGCGTTGGACTCTCCAGCGTGTAGTAAAGTAACAGGGAGAAGAAAAAGGGATTATTATACTATGTCGGGGAAAAGATGAATGTTTAAAAAGGATTATGTTGGGTATGATGTGATTTAAATTAAAGGGAAAAGATAATTCTAGAATTAATTTATTAGTATTACTGAAAATGATTGTATGTTATCTAAACCGTGATTTTTGTAATAAGAACTACATGTGGCTTGATCCCTCACAAAGGGGTACGTAGGTAGCCTGGGGTCTTACCTAGGTGCAACCGCGAACTAACGTTTATTTTTGAAACTTTAATTTGTTCATTTGGATTTAGTCTTTCTTCTTTTGTTTTTGATGAGTTGGGTTTTGGTTTTGTCAGTGGTCCTGAAGCTCGATTGAAACCGAGGCGTGATTGAAATGATTATTCATATTCCCGTTTGACTAAGTGGGTGTCGTTAAAATGTGTTTGTGGTCAAGACAGGTATGAAACCCGTTATGGATTGTTGTACGATTTGGGCCGAGTCCTTAAACTACTTGTGATTGTGTTGGTTGTTAAACATCGCATGATGGAAATTGGGAAGTTATTTTATGTTAATTACGGTGGGCATGCATAAATTTGTTTGAGTTCATTATTTGCATTGTTTAATTTCAGTATTGACTTAAGAGCATTGCTAGTGGTTATGTTTTGAATTATTTGAAGGCCGGAGGCCTATTATGTAAACTGCATGTTATTATCTTGTGCATTCTGTTGTTGGGATGATTATGATTGTGTTTTAACAGGTTAAATTTTTTTGGGAAATGTCCATTTTTCATGGGAGACTGCCAAAATTTCGACAGGAAGTCTCATGCCAATTTTCCTTATTTTGGAAAAGAGGCTATAGTATTAGTAAGTGGGTCCGACATCGGTGTGATGTCGGAAATTCCACAGGATTCGTCTCGGGTTCCAAGGAATTCGGGGCGGATCCTGTCAAACCACACCTTAACACAAATTTGACAATTAAACAATAGAACGATTAGAGATAAGACTTGAATTAGCCATAATCAAATATACAAGATGATCTTCTCCTCTCAGTATTCCAAAATGTCAAGGCTTTCAATAGGACAAGCATGCAGAATATGAACATATGAATATGAGAGTAGAGACCAAGCCTTTTATACAAGTTGCTTTACAACTGACTCTCCTATTAAGAGACAACTGCTAGCCAAAACGTGGAGATAATGGATGATATCCACCTCCTGTAACAATTATTCCATTTAATCATTATCTGAATAAAAGTCTCATAATATCTTAATTTAAATATAACTCTATTTATTATTTATATGACACCTCATAATAATGAAAAGGCAAACTCACAAAATATACGGAAAAACTTACAGTGGGAACCATCCCTTTTGGTACGCCAAAGCCCATGTTTCTTCGTGCAGAACTTGCACAAAGCCCATGTTTGTAGAGAAGCAACCAAGCTAAGCACCCGAGTAATCTGTGACAACTCCCTCAGCTCCAATGGCACCATCCTCAGCAAGACCTATTGCTTGCTAGACTTAGAAGCCGTCATCTTAATTGTACCTTTCCACTTTAGTAAATCTCTAAGAACACAGATCTCTAAAGGCACATCATGATGAGAGCCATGCTCAAAAACACTCTTACATCTCATTTTTCAAATATTCCGTAGGGAAAACGTCACAATATGGCTATAGGCGTTCCCCCTGTGATATGTTTTATTACACTTTAGATTCAACATCAACCAATCCCAAAAATCATTCAAGTTAACTAACTGACCATTTGGACCCATGTCAAGCTAACTGACCATTTGGACCCATGTCAAGCTTCCTCCACAACTCAGCAGACTCCGGGCAATTTACGAATAAATGATTCAAATCTTCACAAATGCAAGAGCATCTAGGACATGATGCATCAAAATTGAGGCCTATATGAACTCTGTGGCTGTTTGTCAAAAGTTTCCCCATGGCAAATCTTCCAAAGGAAGTGAAGGACTTTAGGGGGAGCACTAATTTCTCATTTAAAAAAAAAGAAAATTAGTTAAATACTTATTTCTAGACATAAAACTATACAAATATCCTATACTATTTAATGTATATAAACACACCCAAAATAAACCCAAAAATCAACAGCTGTATATTTTTAAATTTAATTATTAAGATGAAATACCTTTATTACACTTTTAACATAAAATTGAAATTCCTAATAAACACCATATCAGAACTCACGACCTCCAGTCTCTCATCTTCATCTTCAACCCCAATTTTTAGTTTTTGTTCTTCCACCTCAGTTTTGACGATGAAATCCTAAGCTCTGTTCTCAAGTAACTCTCTCTCTCTCTCTCTCTCTCTCTCTCTAAAAAAGAATAAGAATGATGAAGTCATAGGATTCTGATTGTGTAAGGTAACTATTTCTTCTAATTCTAATTCATTCGTCTTTTGGATATAGGAAAACTAGGAGACCCCTTTCCAAGCCCGTGGATCAAAACTTTACAGCCATCTCAATTCAGGGAACATCAAGCAGTAATGTTTTGGAAGATGGAGTTGACGAAGGCTCTGCCTTCAAGCATGTTAGTCCAAACGGCACGACAGAAGCTGAAGTCAGAGGCACTGGCACTGGCAATCCATTAGATGTTGGATCTGTGAAAATTTTGGAGGATTTGCAACATGAGCAAATGGACAATGACTTGGCGGATTCAGGGGATGAAATGGCTCATGGTGCATTGGTGACTTGGCTCAGTATAAAATCCTATTCGATCTGCAATCTTCGATTTTGAGGTATTTGATTTTTTTAATTTGAATTCATATTTGATTTTATTGTAGTCTGATTTGGGTGATTTCATGTTCAATTAATTAAGTTGCTGGTTAAGTTTTCATAATTTTTGCAGTTTTGGAGTTTAAATTTTAAATGTAGATCCAATTCTTCTTGATTTTATATGTTTATTTTTGTTATTGTCGATTTGGAGATAAGCTATTGGATTTTCTGATTTCGTTCTAATTTGTATTTAGATATTCGATTTGGTTGTGGATTTACTTTTGTGTTTTGGTTTGAGTTGTGGTTACAAATTTTTGATATTTGATTCGGTTATCATATTAATTGAGGTATGTTTTTTCAATTGAATCTGAGTATATTTGTGTTTTTTTGTTTATGCACTATATAGTATTGATTTTTGAGTCAACTATAATTTGCTATTAGGTAGCAGTGTTATTACCTTATATTGGAACTTTACAGACATGCATTAGCAATAGGATTTCCTAGGAAACAAGCAGTGTTATTACCTTATACTGGAACTTTACAGTGGTAGACATGCATTAGAAATTGGAATTTATATGAAACTAGCAGTATTATTACCCTATACTGGAATTTTACAAGGAGTAGACATGCATTAGAAATAGGATTTCAGAGGAATCTAGTAGTGTTATTACCCTATACTGAAACTTTACAAGGGGTAGACATGCATTAGAAATAGGATTTCAAAGGAATCTAGCAGTGTTATTACCCTATACTGGAACTTTACAAGGGTTAGACATGCATTAGAAATAGGATTTTAGAGGAATCTAGCAGTGTTATTACCCTATACTGGAACTTTACAAGAGGAATCTAGCAGTGCTATTACCCTATACTGGAACTTTACAAGGGGTAGACATGCATTAGAAATAGGATTTCAGAAGAATCTAGTAGTGTTATTACCCTATACTGGAACTTTACAATGGTAGACATGCATTAGAAATAGGATTTCATAGGAAACAAGTAGTGTTATTACCCTGTACGGGAACTTTATAGTGGTAGACATGCATTCAAAATAGGATTTCATTGGAAACAAGCAGTGTTATTACCCTATACTGGAACTTTACGGTGGTAGACATGCATTCGAAATAGGATTTTAGAGGAAACAAACAATGTTATTACCCCATACTGGAACTTTACAGCCATTAATCAACATGAAAGTAAACTAGCAGTGTTAAGAATGGGTATATGACTAAATATCTTTCTTTTTTGAGTTGCTGAAAACCGACCATTTTATAGTCCTATGCAATCAGTTCAATAATGAAAATCCAATATAGTTTCAAGATTTTTTCCTAGATTCGAATCTAAAATACTGTTATTACCCTAGACTGAAACTTTACAATGGTAGATATGCATTAAAAATAGGATTTCATAGGAAACTAGGAGTGTCATTACCTTAGACTGGAACTTTACAGTGGTCGACATGCATTAGAAATAGGATTCCATAGGAAACAAGCAGTGTTATTACCTTATACTGGAACTTTACAGCCATTAATCAACATGACAGTAAACTAGCAGTGTTAAGAATCTGTATTTGACTAAATATCTCTTTCTTTTTTGAGTTGCTGAAAACCGACTATTTTATAGTCATATGCAGTTAGTCCAATAGTGAAAATTCAATATAGTTTCAAGATTTTGTCTTGGATTCGAATCTAAAATGCTGTTATTACCATAGACTGGAACTTTACAGCAATTAATCAGCATTACAATAAAGGTTTGTCTTACCTTTGAAGCCTTTTCTTGTTGAAATTGTTCTCTGAAATTTTGTCTTTGTTTTGTAGGTGGAGGTTAGTGTGTGGTGTTGGTTTTTGAAAGTAGATCAAGCTTGGTTGTAGTTATGGAGTTTCAGTTTGCATAAATGATGAAGACGGTGAAATGAAGAGACGTTTTGCAGAGATGGTTTAATGAAGATGCGTGCTTGAAGTTAACGTTTTCAAGATAGTTTTATGTTGTAATAAAATGTTTGGACTTTTTGTAACCAAAAAAAAAAGTTTGGGCTTTTTTATAAAATTGGGCTTGGCTTGTTTTGGGTGTTTTTTGAGTTTTTTTTTTTTTTTTTTTTTTTGGGCATCAGTGGCAGTCCTGTAATTTATAGGAACTTCAACACCAATTTCTTATATAATAAATGGATTTTGGGTGTGTTTCTAAAGTGCATTCTATGTGGGGGGTTTTTTATATTATAATTTCAGCCCCTATTTTGGATATATTAGTGAAGCTCTAAAAAAAAAACCCCATCTCCAATTCATTGCACCAAAAATATCAATAATACCATGGTAAGCAGAATTAACCAAGAATTACCAAAAGATGTAAAACACCCATCTAATTGTATCTTCAATATACCCAACCTTCACAACATGAATACCCATAATATTATTAAGGATTTCTTGAGTCAATAAACTCGTTAATCGATCCAATTGCCACCCATTGACATCGAGAAAGTTGTCAACTTTCACCTCTACAAGAACATTCAGAATAGAGCATTGAGCTTGAAGACGTAGAGGACCAGTCCCTAACCAATTATAGCCAAAACCTGATCTTTTGCCCATTTCCCACACGCCACACAAGGCCTTGCTCTAAAGCATGAGCACCAAAAATAATTCATCTCCAAGTACTAGAGCAACCTAAGCTTTTAGATTTCCCACCAATTACCAAATCATGATTTTGTATCTCTCACTAAGCACCCGGGCCCATAAACCGTTGTCTTTCTTCACCAGTCTCCATCTGTTTGTACCTAAAAAAAACTCGGCCGGTAAGGCCGATCAAAGGGGCAGCCTCTCGGCCAAGGTGCCTGCCCAAAAGAGGGCAAACACATCAAGTTGTAGTTCATTTCTCTCGTAGGACAAGGATGAGCTGTGAAGGCGAAACCATCACGGGCATGGTGAGCTTGAACGAAGAAGTTGATAAACCCTCAAATACACAACCAAAGTAGAAAAGTCAAGGGGCATTGTCACGTGTCATTGAGGCCCCACGCTTCATTTAATGAGGCAATGCTCCTAACTACAGCAGAGAACCCACGATCCACGTGACAGAGGAATTTACATTTAATGCACGAGGGAAGAAGGGAAGTGATTGGAGTCAGTATGTGGTGAGTAAAATCAAGATGATTAGGTGCAAAATCTTATGACTTGTGAGGCTAAGTCACCAACCATCAGACTAGAACATTAAATGCTCCTCCAAGGTCCAAGATGCAGAGCCGACGATCAGGGCGGCGGCCGAGATTTATGGGGGTCACACCACCATACTTCACGTTCCCAAATGTTGTGCAGATTACCCACTATCTCTGATCAACCACGTCATGTAGATATCAGCTTTGCCTTCCTCCCAGAGCCTCTTCTATAAATACCAGGCTCCAAATACATTCAAAAGGGTCAACACCAAACACAAGCCTCCAACGGAGCAGATTATGTCTTCCTGTCATTTACCTTCTGTCATTTATCTTCCTGTAATGCACTTTCAATACCCTTACAAGTTGTAGTGACAGCTTGTAGGAAAATCTATTCATCAATATATCATACGACCCTTGACTTTCAAGGCGTCGGAGCACCATCTTTGTTACTTTTCCGTTCATCCCACATATCATACGACCCTTGCTATCCAGCGACGCGCCGGAGCACCGCCTAAAAATCCACCATTCACACCATCATTAACGGCCTTGTAGCTCAGGCCGTGAACCTGACGACCGAGATTAGTTCCACTCTTGGCCATAGTCGCTCTGATTAGAAGTCAGACTCAGACAGGCGCACGCCACATTCATCTATCCATTCACATCACCCTCGAATGCAAGGTGGACCGTGCTGGCACGCCCGCGCACAAACGCACTGCACCAAAGGAGGACGACCCATGTTGAAGCGGATACCCTCGGCCTAGAGCACCAGGGCATGAGATTTGCGGAGATCAACACCATCCAGTTTTTGCAAGTAGAGCTTGATTGACATGCTCCGTCTTCTTCAACCGTAGACTACCTCTATTCTTGGAACAACAAATAGTACTGCAGTTGACACGATGCACTTTCCTTCTTCGATCAGTTGTACCCCAAATAAATGTTAACAGAGTTGAAGGAAGAAGATAGAGAGAGTTCTAGAATATTCATAGAGAGGAATTCAGAGAAAATATTACTTTTGATTTCTGTATTTCTCATTGAATGAATCCAATACACATGGGATTACAGACTTTATACTACAGCAGAAATCACATGGATTATACTAACAATCTAACCATAATGACACATTAGTTAACAACCTTCCAAGCTGACTAACCTTTAGCCAAACATCCCCCCTCAATCTCAGCTGGGCGACCCAGTCTGAGATTGATACAATGCTTTGAGAATACAGGACCATGTAATCCCTTTGTGAAGACATCAGCAACTTGATCATCGGTTGGTATATACTGCACATGAAAATCTTTACGTTGGACATGTTCTCGGATGAAGTGGAAATCAATATCTAAGTGTTTGATTCGTGAATGAAACATTGGATTTGAGCTCAAAGCTAAGGCAGAGAGATTGTCACAGTGAAGTAAAGGAGGCTCAGGCAGAAACTCATACATATCAGCCAACACTTGACGAATCCAAACAACATCAGCTGCTGTATTGGCTAATGCTCGATACTCGGCTTCCGTAGAGCTGCCAAGAAATTGGATTATTTCCAAGAAATACTACAAAGCCAGTAGTTGACCTGCGTGTAAACACATCCCCCGCCCAATCTGCATCGCTAAAAGCGCTAAGTTGCATAGGTCCAGGGGAAAAATTGATGCCAAATTGCAGAGTACCTTGTAGGTATCTCAAGATACGCTTAACCTGAAAGAAGTGAGAATCTGTAGGTGCTGTCATGTATTGGCATACAGAGTTCACAGCAAAAGCAATATCAGGCCTTGTAAAAGTAAGGTACTGCAATGCTCCTACTAATCGGCGATACAATGTTGGATCTTTTAACAAATCACCCTCTGTGCTAAGAACCTGAGAATATGGTTTACAGGGAGTGGAACAAGCTTTACATTGAGTCATACTTGCTTTAGCTAACAACTCCTTGGCATACTTATACTGATTCACAAAGATACCGCCTGAGCTGGGACAAGAAATTTGTAGACCTAAGAAGTAAGTCAACAACCCCAGATCTTTCAATTCAAACAATGAGGACAGATCATCAAAAACCTCTTGAATAAGAGCATCACTTGAACTTGTTAAGATAATATCATCGACATATAAAAGTAAAGCTAGAACATCTGATCCAGTGTGTTTAACAAACAAACTCAGATCTGATTGAGACATTTTGAAACCAAGGGCTGGAAGGTATCCTGTGAACTTAGCATTCCATGCTCTTGGTGCTTGTTTTAACCCATACAGAGATTTCCTTAATCTACAAACAGATTGAGGCTGCTTAGGATCTTCAAACCCTTGAGGTTGTTTCATATACACTTCCTCATCCAAATCTCCATGAAGAAAGACATTTTTAATGTCTAATTGCCTTAACTTCCACCCATGCATGGCTGCCAAGCTAAAAATAATTCAGACAGTAGAGTGGCGCACTACTGGACTAAAAGTTTCTGAGTAGTCAAATTCAGGCTCTTGGCTAAAACCTTGAGCCACCAACCTTGCTTTGTACCTGGCTACAGTCCCATTTGAATTCCTCTTTATCTTGTAGATCCACTTACTACCTACCACATTCTTATTCATTGGATGAGGCACCAATTCCCAAGTTCCTTGCATATGGAGAGCATCGATGTCATCTTGCATGGCTTTAGTCCATTCTGAGGAGTAAGAAGTGACTCGATAACTAGTAGGCTCCTCTAAAGCATCCGACAAACTAGTGCTATAACAATGATAGTCGAAAAAAGGTTTTGGTGTGTGTATCCCAGATTTAGATCTAGTCTGCATAGAATGAGAGTTTGCTGCAGGTAAAGAAGTAGAGGAAGAAGATTCTAAATTCATACTTGGAGAGGCAGGCCTTGAACTTGGTGGTAATAAAACCTCTAACTGATGCTCAGACAGAATAGGCAAAGAAACCTGGGCAGAGGATGTATCAGGAGGAGTTAAAGGAGATGAGATGTTAGGGTCTATGGGAAGAGGAAGACTTGGGGAAGCCAAGATTGAGGGAACTAGAACTGGTGCAGAAGAAGAATTACCCGCTAAAGGTTGAACAAGTAACAAACTTTGATGCCATGATAGGTTGAAAAGGATACACAGTTTCATCATGAACCACATTTCTAGATATAGCCATCTTTCTAGTAAGAACATTATAACAAAGAATGCCCTTATATCCTGTCATATATCCAAGAAACACACATAAAGTACATCGAGGTTGAAGTTTATTGGAATTTGTGGCTCTCAGACAAGGATAAACAACAGTTCCAAATATTCGAAGATGCTGGATATGGGGATTGATGAGCTAAAACCTTACTAGGCATTCGATTGATCAGAAACACCGTATGTGCAATTGCATGAAACCAAAACTGTTGAGGAAGACAAGCTACAGCTAACAAAGTAATCATAGTTTCAACTAAATGTCTATTCTTTCTCTCAACTAGACCATTTTGCTGAGGAGTATAAGGATGTGAAACTTGATGAATAACTCCGTGAGTAAGGAGAAAATCCTTGAATTGAGTACTCATATACTCCCCACCCCCATCACTCTGCAAACACTTAATGGAGGTAGAAAACTGATTCTCAACATAAGCATAAAGATGAGTAAACCTTGTAAAGACCTCAAATTTAGCAAACAGGGGATACAACCAGGTGAAACTAGTGTATTCATCAATGAAAATCACCACATATTGATAACCATCTATGGATTTACAGGGAGAAAGGCCTCATACATCCTGTGAACCCTTTGAAAAGGAAAAGAAGCCTTAACATGGGTAGATGAGAATGGTAATTGGTGCATTTTGCCTTCTCAAACCGTGAGGACAAACATGCATTGGGGAATCTACTAGAATAGGTAAATTGGCAGACTTGAGCATAGTATGAACAATGTCATTGGTAGGATGTCCTAACCTACTGTGCCATGCAGAAGACTTTATTTGCTGACCAAGATATGCTACGGCCTGAGACGGAGAAGAGAGATGGGATGCATTGGGAATTGGATACAATCCATTACTGCTCCTGCCCTTGAGAAGCACTCTCTTGGAAAACTGGTCCTGTATGCAAAAACCATATTGATCAAATAGGATAGAACAATTATTATCGTGGCATACTTGATGCATAGAGAGTAGTTTAACAGTGAGTTGAGGGACATGAAACACATTCGATAGGTTTAATGTAGAAGAAGCATTAGAAACATGTGCATTGCCAATATGCTCAATAGGCAAACCCGCCCCATTTCCAATAGTAACGCAATCTGTAGTACGACATGGAGTGGCAGAGTCCAAATGAGTAACACTTGGCACCATGTGATGACTCGCCCCACTGTCAGCAATCCAAACAGACTCGTTAGAGAAAGGTGCTTGAGTTGTCATGGCTGTGAGTGTAGCAGGAGGAGAAGAGCCTTGGTAGACATAGTTTGAGCGATAATAACAGTCAAGGGCACCGTGACCATGTTTGCCACAAATTTGGCACTCAATAACGGAGGAAGATGCTGAATGTTGTGAGGAAGAGTTCCTGTGGTAACAGTTCACCGCTGTATGTCCACGTTTTTGGTAGATTTGGCACTCAGGGACTACGCCACTTTTGAGGTATCCAGTAGAAGATGAGGGTGAGGCTTGAAAACCACCACCACGATCGAATGAGCGATTGCCAGAAAAATTGCCTTGGCCAGTATGAGAAATATGACCAGAGGAATGGGTTTGCACAGAGTGACCACTATGAGAGGAAAAAGATGCAGATGGAGGTGTAGGAAGAATACTAGCACCAGGATTAGGAACAACAGGTGATGTCCGACTAATCATCGCCACCATTGGTGAATGAATAGATGAAACTCGAGCCTCAGCAGCTTGTTCTGCAGCGAGAAGTTGAGTACGGAAATCCTTAAACAATATTGATGTTTCACGAGCCACAAGGACAGTCTTTATCATGCCATACTCAGAAGGAAGGCCATTGAGCACGGAAATCATGAGATCATCATCCGATACTTGAACACTAGCGATCGCCAACTGATCCTTGATGTGCTTGAGATGAAGGAGGAATTTATCAATGGAGTCTCCACCTTTCTGAGCTGTTTGGAGCTCAGTCTTAAGTTGATTGATTCGAGCTCTAGAGATAGTGGCGTACCGATCTATAAGGCTTAACCAGGCATCACGAGAAGTCTTGCTCCCAATTACATATTCGATGGCATCATCAGACAGCGTCGCAATCAAGAAACTGAGTAAGGCTTTGTCAATCTTTAGCCATTCCTTATACGTTGCGGTGACTTCAGAAGTAACACCTTCTTCGTCCAGAATTGCAAACTTCGACGGAGGAATCACAGATCCATCGAAATAAACAAAAAGATCATGACCTTCAAGGACAGATTCCAGTTGATATCGCCACTTCAAGAAGTTGTCCTCTTGTTGCTTCGATTCAGCTGCATCAAAATGGATTCAGCTGCATCCTCAACTTGTGATACTCGCAAGTGCACGAGCCGTTTGGTAGTATAGCATATGTAAGTGCGAGGTCGATCCCACGAGGATTGGTGATTGAATGATCCAATTTGTTTCCCCTACACAAAATAGAAATGAAAAAGGAAATAAATAAAACAAGAAAAAAAAGAAATAACTCAAGCAAATAAGTTCCCAAGTTCAATTAGATTAACGGATTGATTCTAGCTAAAGTATGATTAAGCCATGGTGTGTGGTCATAACCTTGTGTTCCTAATTCCCTAATTTGATCATTTGTTGTCTAACCTAAAACTAAGCATTAGGAACCCATTAAGCATAGAAGAACAATTTAAACAACCAAGCATGTATCTAATCCCTGTTGTCGAATGTCCATACATACTCTTCTTATTCATAGTTCAATTCGAATTAAAGCATGGTGTCTACTCTTAATTCAAACCAAGATAGCTAACATGCAAGCCTAAATGGTGATCAATCATTCAAACTAGCATATTAACTTATAAGCATAATGAATAAGAACAAAAATCATAATTGAAACTTGGAAACTAATTAAACTTGAATACTTAAGAAAGAATGTACATTACAAATAAAAGTAAAGTAGAACTTGAAAAACTTAAGGAGAATTTCAGCACAAATATTTCATTACAACAATTGAAAACTAGAAAGGAAACTAAGAGAATTTGAGGGAGAGAAGGGAAGGGAGCTCTAGAGAAGTGTTTGAGAGCTCCCCCCCTTGGGGTGTGTTTTGAAGCTTGAAGGCTTCTCTATTTATAGGGCTAAGAGGGAGGAACAACATGATGAAATCCAACACCACCATTCCTCTTTTAATACAACCCATAACTCACACTTCATCTTGTCTATGTTAATGTGGTTGGAATCAATCTCATCCCATAATTCTTTTGCTGCACCTCAAGCATCTTCACATGGGTTCAAAGGTGATCAGTTGTGGCTGCCTTTGCTGCCAACCCATGTGGTTGCCTTTGCTGCCAACCCATGTGGTTGCCTTTTGGTTGCTGAAAAACGAGTTTTCTGAACCAGTCTTGGTGTAGGAAGGCCAGAGGTTTCAAAACGTATCCAATGGTGCTCAAATTTGGATATGTTATACTAGACACCCATTGGAACAACTTCTATGTAGAAAGTATTCCCATCGGAGCAGTAGAAGTGTGCGTTTTGGGCCTTGCAAGTTGGCAGCCGAACAGAGACTGGAATTGACTTCATTTTATTTCTTTGCTTTACATGCATGCACATGCTTTCTCTATAATAACTCCAGCATGTACCAACTTGCTCCTTTAGAATTTCATAGCTGGAATGCCTCCCCACTTCACTCATTATGTTGGATCCAAAGTCAGTTGCAGCATGGGTGAGGCACATGGCTTAAAGGAGGAGATAAGGCTCAAAGCTGGCAGCTGCAAATCCTGCTGAGCAAGGTTGGGTGTTGGACGGGCTGAGCACTCCACAAATGTCCAATTGGGCTGAAATTTGGATATGTTGTAGTAGACACCCATTGGAACAAGTTTCATGAAGATCTTCACCTCATTCGAGCCCCATAGCATGCTGATCCAAGGCCAAGAAGTTGACCTACGAAATTGGGCTGGAAAGGGGTTGTAGCCAAAATGTGTTTGTCTTTAAGCTCATATTCCTCATATGCCAATCAGCCCTTAACATGCATGGATTGCATCAAATGTTATCTCTTGCTATCTTAACCTACAAAACACACAAACATAGGTAAGTGACTCAAAATAAAGAGAAACTAAGCAAAATCACTAAGTAAAGAAGGCATGCAAGTGTATGAAATTATGGACTTATCAAAATAGAAAATGAATTAAAAGCACAAGTTTAACTCAATAACATAACCAAATCATAAGCTAGAAGGGTACAAAATGATATACAATTATGAACCGATCACCTCTTTGAGACAGAGAGTCACCATGCCAAGAAGACCGTCAATTTTCAGAGAAGAAGTCGTCATTGTTGCGGAGAAAACGAAGGAAGCAGAGATTAGGTTTCAGATTGAGAATTTGCAGAAATCAGGTTTCAGATTGGGATAAGGCTGTCAATTTTCAGAGGAAGCAGAGATTAGGTTTCAGATTGTTTCATATTGGGATAGAAGAATCGAAATAGAGAAAGAGCAAACACAGAGAAATAGAAGGAGAGCAATTGGAGAACAAAGAAGGCACAGAGGGATTAGGATCGAACCTAGGCTTTTGATACCATGCTAACAGAGTTGAAGGAAGAAGACAGAGAGAGTTCTAGAATATTCATAGAGAGGAATTCAGAGAAAATATTACTTTTGATTTCTGTATTTCTCATTGAATGAATCCAATACACATGGGATTACAGACTTTATACTACAGCAAAAATCACATGGATTATACTAACAATCTAACCATAATGACACGTCAGCTAACAACCTTCCAAGCTCACTAACCTTTAGCCAAACAATAAAGTTTTTATTCAATCTATCCAACTTCCGACGAACTGTTATAGGTAATTTTACCGTCTGCATAGTATAAACTGGAATAGCAGCAGTAACAGACTGGACTAGAGTCACTCTGCCAGCCATAGAAAGGGATTGAGTCTTCCATGTCGCAAGTCTTCTTTGGACCTTATCAACAATACTCCAATAAGTCCCCTTACTGACTCTTCCATGAACTAGTAGAACACCCAAGTATCTTCCTAAGTCAGTGGTTAAGGAGAACCACATAATTAAGAAACCTTTAGGGCTTTAAATTGGAGGAAATTAAACTCAGAAATCTCGACTCTCAATTTCCACGATTTTTTCCTTGCGATATTTGATAAGTTCCGTGCTTAAGTTGCCAAACTATGGAAATATCAATTCTCCTATGCAATTCCTAACTTTTAGCTAAATCTCGAGTTCTTTTCCTCCATCTAAATGGAAAGTTTGGGTATTTTAGATCTGGTGGGCTGATTCTATGTAGGAAGAATGATAATATGCTGATTCTATGTAGGAAGAATGATAATATGATTTAAAGTCCAACCACTAGAATAAAACCACTTGAAAAAGGTGAAAAACAAATGAAATTGGTTCGGTTGGGTCGAATTTGCATATTTTAAGTTGCAGGCTAAATTGATTCAACCGGATCTAATCGGTCCGATTCTTCCGGTTTTTTGGTCCAAATACCCAGCCCCCAAACATACACACATAATAATATGGTGAGGGATGAAGAGAAATGGTGCGCAGTGAAACCCCAAATGAGAAGCGCACATAAAAACACCCATTGCTGCATTTCCCGCGAGTTCTCCGCAGCAGCGGCCAAGAACGCCAACAAAATCGCCGTCGTGCACACCTCCGGTGGGGCCCTCCTTTCCCCACAACTCCGTACCCGCACCTCCATCGAGGATGCTGCTCCTGCTCCCGTCCGGCGACTCCTTTATGACGGCTACCACTCCTTCACCTACTCCCATCTCTTCTCAGCCGTCGGTTCACTCACCTCCCAGCTCCTCTCCACCCCTAGACTTCCCTGTAATTACAACAAGCCCAGCCGGAGAATCTTCGGCTTATACATGCCGCCCTCGGCGGAGTACATAGTGTCCGTGCTTTCAGTTTTGAGGTGCGGAGAGGCCTTTCTGCCTCTGGACCCTTCGTGGCCCAAACAGAGGCTACTTTCGGTAATCTCGTCGGCCAATGTCGACCTCATCATCGCCTGCACGACGCCGTTCGGGTTCGAATCCGACTCGAATTGGCTACCGGAGGCCTGCGGTCGTCGCGTTTTGTGGTTCTCAATGGAAGAGCGTAAAAATGGAGGGATCGATTGGCATTGGGCTTGCAAATGTGAGAGTGTGAAGGAGAGGCCGTGCTGGTGTTATTTGATGTACACTTCGGGTTCGACTGGGAAGCCGAAAGGTGTGTGTGGAACTGAGCAAGGTCTTTTGAATCGGTTTCTATGGATGCAAGAGTTGTATCCACTGTTTGGAGACGAGGTTTTGTTGTTCAAGACAGGGATAAGCTTTGTTGATCACCTGCAAGAGTTTCTTAGCGCTATTCTCACTGGTTGTACTTTGGTTATACCTCCTTTCAATCACCTTAAGCGCAATGTGTTTTCGCTTGTAGATTTTCTACTGGTACACGGCCTTTCCTTCATGCTTTGTTTAGATTTTTGAGCTCAGATTACAATGGTGAACTAGGATTTGCAACCTTGTTGTTACTGAAATACACCATTGATAATTTGACGAGTCATATAACTAAACAATCAATTATGTTAGGTGACTTCCAATTCCGTAACCGTCTTGCATTCGGCTGGTTTGGCTGAGGAGTTTTAATTTTTAACTAAGAAACTTTTTCAGTATAAACAAATAAAAAAATTCTTGGTGCAACTTCACAATATATCCCATTTAATATTCACACCGTACTTGTTATGCAAACCTTTACTTCTTTTCAAGTACTTTCATATGCTGAAAGCTGATCACAGTTCATTATTTTCAAACAGTAGTTACATTATACTATTGAAGTTACTTATAAGTTGATTCCTTTTATTTTTATTTTTTATAATTTGGAGTTTTCTTGTAGGCTTACTCTGTCAATAGACTTACTGCTGTTCCATCACTTATGAGAACAATACTTCCATCTTTACAAGGTCAAGATGACGAGCAGCTTCCAATGTCATTGGATTTGTTAGTGTTAAGCGGCGAAGTTTTGCCTTTATCCTTATGGGATATGCTCTCCAAGATATTACCGAGGACCACTATTTTGAATTTGTATGGGAGTACTGAGGTTAGAGTTTAGAACTTACTTCGAATTTAACACTATCCGTTTGATTAGATCTCCAACAGATTAGGTCGAATCATATTGTCTGGTTGGACGAATATGAAATTATTTGCATTTCCTTGTTAACTCATTCTGTTTTTTTACTAATTTATATTATCTACTTTGCAAAATTTGACAATCTTACAATTTAGATACTGTCGTGTTTATTATAGAAAAATTCTAGTTTACGTGGCTTGTGTGTTTTTCCCTCTGCCTCATTTTCTTGTGTTGGATTGTAACACTAATCTATACATGTTATTGGAGTGGCACCTTCTGTTTTCGATTTGGCTGTATAAAACTGGCAATGCCTAAATCAGTGCCTGAGATGCTTGCTTGTTGTTTCTAAGGATGCCTTCATAAACACGAATCTGTGCTATCTGGAGTGCAGTTCCTTTGTGGGATATGTGGTGCTTGTATCAGGAAAGAATTTTAAGGTCAAGAAGCACCAGTGATTAGATCGAGTTTTCATTTGGTCAGAACTCTTTGAGTGGAAAGTGGGTGAGGAAATAAGAAGGAAGGCCTGTGATTACACCTTCGGTGGGGGTTGCATCTTGCAATCTCCAAGAAATATAGGTTTTCTAAGCAATTGTTTTGTAAATTTCTCCATAAATATCATACAATTTTTAGATGTATTCCTGCTACATATTGTGGATTGCAGTTTTTCCTACTACTAGGGGTGGAAGGGCTTGTTATAGCATTCTGAAATGCTTTGCCATGTCTTTGATTGTTTTGACTTCTATAGTTGTCATTTCCTCGCAAAAGTTTTGTAATATTTTTACGTTACTGATGATTGTCTGTTTTCAAGTACTCTGAAGTGGGCTCAGTTTGTCACGAGAAAATCCTATATCTATTTGTACATCTTTTGCAGGAACAGTATATCTTCTATTTGATAAATGCTGTGGCATATTCCATGTTGGTCACCTTTTAAATTCTGTAAAGCTTATATTAGGATCGACAAAACTGTTATTAGTCATTTCATTATGTATTATCACTTATACTGATACACTTCCTCATGACATATAAGCTACTTCTATTGCATTTCAATATTAATGGCTAATACATAAATTCCTTCAATAATTGCTAACAGGGAAATTGTTAAATTCTAGGTGTCTGGTGATTGTACATATTTTGATTGCAAGAGATTGCCATTGATTTTGGCGGCAGACCCACTAACAACTGTTCCAATTGGTATGCCTATTGTTAATTGTGACGTCGTACTTATTGGTGGTGATGATGTATCCAATGAGGGAGAAATTTATGTCGCTGGTGTATGCAATTCTTCTGGATACTATTCTGATTCTATAGTTACTCCTTTGGACACTGTAAAGTTGTCTCAAGATTCTGTTTGTTGCAGTTCTGTAAATGGACATAAAAGTCAATATTATTTTCGGACGGGTGATTTTGCTAAACAGCTTCGTAGCGGTGACTTGGTTTTCTTAGGTAGAAAAGACCGTACAATTAAGCTCAATGGGCAGCGTATTGCTTTAGAGGAAATTGAAGATACAGTGAGGGGACATTCAGATGTAATTGATGCTGCTGTAATTTTTCATAAAGTTCAAGGGGAACTTATGCTACTTGTAGCATTTATAATATTAAGAGAGGGAATACCCAAGGAAATATTCAGAGCTACCATCAAAAGTTGGATGGCTGACAAACTTCCATTAGCAATGATTCCTGGCCACATTGTTGTTACTGAATCATTTCCTGTATCTTCTAGTGGAAAAATTAACTATGAGTTGTTGGCAGACTCAGTATTTCTTGCAAAGCATGTCCAAGATGGGCTTGGTGACATTGGGAGCAGCAACCTACTGCAACTAGTAAAAACGGTTTGCTCTTTACCCTCATAATAATATAATCGACCTTTTATTCTTTTCTTATGTTTGCTCGGATTTGTTTTGTTGATTTCACCATTCATTTCTGCATCTATTATGGGAAGGTTTTTTGTGTTTGTGTACATCCCTTGTAGGATGATAAATACTCTATCATATCTAAATTTTGATTATCTTTAAATTCATACTAACTATTTGTTTCTTCATCTAAGATTAATTCCTTTTTAAATTTTCAACAGGCCTTTAGAGATGTTTTAGGTGTTGAAGAGATTTCTGATGATGATGATTTCTTTACTATGGGTGGAAATTCTATTGCTGCTGCACATCTTTCTAATAATATAGGAGTTGATATGCGATTGATATATTGCTTTCCAAGTCCATCCATGCTTTGTACTGCTCTTTTAGAGAGAAAAGAATCATTGAATATAAACGTCAGTAGAGATGCTAAATCAAAGATGAATCTGGAAGGGGGTAAACCAAGTTTTTTTCATGTTCACTCTGACACTCCTGCTGCAGTAAATTTTGATGAGCAGAGGAGATTACTAAGAACTCTTTCTGGAAGAAGTGAAGATAATGCAATTATCTCTAAACGCTTGAAACTGGATTCAAACATAAATGTTGCTGGTGGTAGTAGTCCAGCAAATGGGTATCCATGGAATTCTGTGGCAATATGTGCGTCTTGTTCTTTTAGCCGGTGCAACAAAGTTGTGTATGAAGGTGGGTCCATGGTGAAAGATATTTGTCAAGCAACCTGTTCTGTGATGGTCCCGAAAAGTAGAAATGTTCCTATGCAAGAATCATGGAAAGTTTACATGGGATCATGTGTTGATGCATCACCAATTATTGTTCATAAAGGCCAGGATATCTACTTATTTATTGGATCACACTCACATAAATTTATGTGTGTTAATGCCAGAAGGTAAGGTATATATTGTAGTTTCTGAATACAATCATATTATTGCCATAATTCTTAGAAAATTTCGGATGCATTTAAAGTATTTCTTAACCACTCAGCATGAAATATTTATCTTTCTAGTGTTTTATTGTTACATAATTTGCCCTAGTGGTTCTGTCCAGTGGGAGATAAAACTAGAAGGACGTGTGGAATGCTCAGCAGCAATTCTTAGTGACTTCACACAGGTTGTATTTGAAAAAAATTTTGTGCTTTGAACTTCATAAGTTATCTTTGAATTAGCTCCATGGGGGGCATTTTGATCTTTCTCATGTGGGGTATTGCTTTAGGTTGTAGTTGGATGCTACAGAGGGAAAATATACTTCCTTGATTTTTTGAACGGTAACATCTGTTGGACTTTCCAAACATCTGGTGAGGTAGGATTGTTCTAACCTACTATTGTTGTTTCTTTTATATGTTTTCGTTTTCACTTTTATTTTCCATGTCATTTGTATTATGATTGATTTCACATAATTTCTTACTGCAGGCATATTAGTTATTTTACTTTTCTTATAATTTGAATCTTGATTTAAATTCTGTATATATCTATATGTTAATATATAGATAACCCATGTATTAATTTTTTTTTTATCTGCTGTTATGGTTGATGCATTTATAATTTGAAGGTAAAGTCACAGCCTGTCATAGACAGTCAGAGACAATTGATCTGGTATATTTCTGAGACCTCCTTGCCTTTTTCTTCAAATAATTTGAACAGTGTTTTGCTTACATCAATTGTGCCCACAAACTAACTATTCCATTTATAATGCTAATTGAATCAAAAGATAATTTGTTTCTTGGTTCTGTCTTTTATTCTATCCTTGGCAATCCTTTTTATAAATGCCTTACTAACTATGTATGTTGGACTGGGAAAGTGAACAAACTCGTCAGAAATCTAAGGATCGTAGAGAAATCCTCTCTAGAAGGACCTTGAGTTCTCAAGGGAAGCTAAGAATATACAATATTGATGCAAATCTCCAAATTCTGATAAATGTTTTTAAAATTTGCGTATACAGTCTTTTGAAAGTGTATTGATGATATTGGTGTAAAGGAGACCATAGCATCCTAACCCTTGATTGCTTAGATAGATATTTAATCCTACCCTCCAAAATACTTCAAAACTGACATGACTGTCACATGGCTATTTAAAAGAGACAAGGAGCATAACTAGTTGGCCAAGTAAAATAAAACATCAGGAACTAAATTCCTATCCAAGCAAATCATAAGAAAATAAGAAAACAATTAAAACCCTAGCCAAGTTGGACGGTGGATTGCTGATATGCTACATCAATTGTTCATGTAAACAATATCTGATAAAAAGAATTGAAGAAGGAACTGTTCATTTTAACACTGAGAATCTTAATTCCTGTCTGCAACCTTTTCGGTCGAATGAATATTTGTTTGCATGGAAAGTTCTCTATGCAACTTTATTAGTGAACTGCTAGCATGTCCAAGTAAGCAGTTCGCTTCCAAAAATTTCTGGTCTTGTGTTTTGCGGTAGAAAGATTTCTTTAGTACCTAAGGCTCGGCTGAGGTGCAAAGGGAAGTTGAGTTTGGGATAGTTTATGAAATCTTGTCAGCAAAAGAGGAAAAGAAAGCGGAATATTGTTGGGTAGTGTATACTGCCATATCTCCTTCTTGGCAATGATGTTTGTAGTTTTTGTTTTTGACGTTTCTGTGATTGGACTTCTAACAATGATCATATACTTACAAAGGCGTAGAATTGTTGCAACAATGAAGTTTAGGAACTCTTAGAAAATTATATGGCAGGATGTGGATTTGTGAAGCAATCAAGAGAAAATGGGTGATTGTTATACTCTTTTGTAGTTTCACTACCTGTTTTGAATGGTGAAAAGTTTCTCTTTACTATTTTATTTACAGAACCTACTCTAACTTTGTTTTATTTTTGTTTCTCTTCTGTTGGAAGAGGGGAAAAAAGGAGAATGATCTATGACAAATTTTCTGCAGGTGTGGATCATATGACCATAACTTGTATGCTCTAGATTACAAAAACCATTGCTGTGTATATCAGCTTCCATGTGGTGGGAGTATCTATGGGTCACCTGCAATTGATGAGGTGCGTTGCTAATTTTTTATCCAGGGAAAATCTACTGCAGCATGCTTGGTATATTTTCAGACATTTAATTTTTTTTCCAGTTATAGTATATGAGCTTTTTTCATCTGTAGATAAGTAATGATAAATATAACTGGCCATTCCTGGTAGAGTACTGTACTCTTGTCAGTCAGAAAACTGTGATAATCTGTTGACATCTGCTTGTCAGTAAATGTGATCTTCTTAGTAATTTTTCTTGCAGATGAATAATATACTTTATGTGGCTTCTACGAGTGGCCAAATGACAGCCATATCAATCGCGGTATAACAAATCTCAAGGTTTATCGTGTAGTTATTGCTTGTAATTTTTAAACGGTGAACCTTGTCTTTGTGAGTGGATTTGGAAAACATGCTAAATCAGAGAATTGAAATTTATTCATAGGAAATTGTAAGAAAATTTATTTGCATACCTATAAACAAAGTTTTAGAAGGTAGAATACAGCTACAAATGCACTTACTATTACCTCTGAAGCTACCTTGACTTATCATATTAAATAGCGCTATGACAATGACCTGCATCAATAGTAATTGGTGCCACTCCCTTTCCCTTCATGATTGTTTATATATCATTTTGTTTCTCAAAATCAATGAACATTACAACTTATTCGACAAAAGGGGAATAAAAAGAGTAGGAAAGAAAGTAAAATGGCGGAAAAGGTGGACCTCAAAGTCTCCCCTGTGGCAACAACTGTTAACCTAGTGGTCTGCCATGCCAGCTCCGCTAATTCATTGACCTAATTAATACCCAGATCTAGAATTTATCTAATCATGTGCTCGCATGCTTTACATATCTCAGTTTCTGAGAGGAGTCACAATCTTTTCCCTCAAGTTCATTCCATTCTAGGCCAGATTTAGTGTTCAAATATTAGTACTGGTTCCCATATTAAGGCTGTTGAGCTTATTATGTCCCAACTATCCTTCGTTGCTCAAAAGAAAAGAAAAAATGCATTGTTTTGATTTATTCAAGTTGAATATTGATTTGGCTTGCAAGCTTGTTATTGATTTGGCCAATCTATTTACAAATTCAGGCATTCCCATTTTCTATTCTGTGGCTGCATGAGCTAGAAGCGCCAGTGTTTGGTTCTCTTGCCATCAATGCTCTGAGTGGAAATAGTATGTGCAGTTCATTTGACTGTTTGGCTATGTATCCATCCTTTGTGATATATGAAAGCTCTCTCATTTATCTTAATCATTTGTTATCATGATTTACATTATCTTGTGTGTTTCTTGACTACCAGTTATATGTTGCTTAGTGGACGGTCATGTTCTCGCATTGGATACAAGTGGATCTGTTATTTGGAGGGTACAATTTTATTTAATACTTTATTTACATGTTTTTGCTTAATCCTTCCATAACTTCATTCTCTGGGTGCAACCTTAGTTGAAAGGGGAAATGACTGACCCATAATTTTCTTGCCCTCTAACATTGAATTTTGCAATGTGACTTTTAGACCCGTTTACCTTAACAGAGTAAAGGAGATTTGATAAAGTGCATTAAGTTGTCCATTTTTTGTATTTTCAAGCACAATGATTGAATACATTTCCCTATAAAATAAATTAAAACAATGAAATTAAAATTAAAATCCTCACCTTTCTCTACCAAGATGTATGACCCTCTGACTTTAACCCATCCTTCTGACTTTAACCCATCTAAATCACCGACATTAGTGTGTTATTTTACTTAAAATAAGAATTTAATTTTAATATGAATTTGACTTGACACAAAAAATATATGTTTCCAATTTCCATATATTTCATTATGTATTGCACAAATGATACTTTTATTTTGAACGTTCTGTTTGCATATTTTATGGCTGAATCCACAAGGTATTTTTGAATGAATCTACCAAATGATACTTGTAAGTTGTATGTATTTTATACATCCTATGTATTATTAACTATGAGTCATCTGAAAGAGAAACTCAGTGTATTACGAACCATGAGTCATGAGAAAGAGCAAACTCAAAAACAATTCTTGAATCTAGTGAACAGAGTTTTCCACTACCTCCAAAGTTTTTGCTCCTCTCCAGAAAATGGTCCATACTGAAGTTCTCCGTTAGATTAGATCAAGGATATATAGTGATGCAGCTCTTTGCCTATATGTGGTGTAATCCTCTAACATGTATGTCGTGGTCATTTGCAATTCATAATTCTTTTTCTTTTTGATGATATTATTGAACAGTATAGAACTGCTGGACCTATATTTGCTGGAGCCTGCATGTCTTCTGCTCTTCCTTTTCAGGTATGTAGTATGGAGTGAATGTTCTGTAGCTAATTCATAATTTATTTATCTTTCTTGAGTCTGCTAAACATTCTCCTTGATGGTACGTAAAGCATACCATGGACTTACTGAGAAAAATAAGAAGCGTCTGCAAGCTTAAGTAGTGGGTGTTTTCAGGAACTTCCAAGTTATAGTTGGATTAGCATGAGGCAGGATTATGACAAACCTTGTAATTGTAACCACTGCAACAACCAAATAGAGAAAAGCAATGAAGAGATGAAAAGCCGAGGTCCTGTTAAAATTGATTGATAATCATTATAATTGGACCTGTCTTGATATTGTCAGAATGTTTTTTAAGTGAATGTTCGTAACGTAGAAATGATAGTAAATATTGGCCATGTGCTCTAGTTTTATGTTGTGAAAATATTTGGATATGTGGTCTAATATATTTTCATATACTAATTCCAGATCTGATTAAATAGTTGCTGTATTTTTTAAGTTTTACATGTCAATTCACAGCACCACTTTCCTCAACCACGTGTAGAATTTGCTTAGACCATGTTGAAGGAGCAGTTGTTAAGATATTAAAGATGTTTTTTTGGGTCTTGGTTATGATTCTGCAGGCACTCATATGCTCTCGAGATGGAAGCATCTACTCACTTCAACTGGTAAGGCCCAGCATCTGTTATGGATGAAAATCTGCTCAATTCTATTATATATGTTTTTGTTTGGCATGTGATTTTCATCTAGTAATTGTGAGATAACTACTGTTAGTTTTTCTGTATTGTAATGATTGAATTCCCTATTTTGAATCTTACCTCGTGCTTTAACCATGAAAGTGACGCTTTTTTTTTCCCCTCCATTTTTTGCTAAAAACAATGGAAGAATTTTATCTCTTCTTACAATTTACCTTTTTCTGGATATTATACACTAATTTTAATCACATTTCCAAAATTTAATGGATCACGTGAACTTTAAGTTTGAGATCTAAGTATAATGTCAGAATCAACATAGCTAACGGCATGACTTTTACGTGGTCTTATTCAATGGCTCCGTGATCATTCATACTCCCTCGAAATTCCTATCAAAGAAACTTCCTCATTAGAATTTATAGTAAAGTTATCAATCACACATGAATGGTTTACTTTCTAAGTAGATCAGTTAGTCTTTGCAAGTCAGGTTTGGCCCATCCAACTTCCAGTATCCATCAAGGCGTGCCCTCAACATTCTTCAATCAGGAACAGTAGGAGTAGGAATGTGATTTAACCATTCTGTAATATGATTAAATTTTTCTAATTTGTTCTAGTAGACATTTTGGAAAATAGATTATGGATTGCCATCGTATTCCCAAGATCCTGTTTATAAAAAAAAGAGAGCTTAATTTATTCATATTCAGTTGATTATAACTAACTGCACATGTGATCACTGCTCTAGGAAACGGGAGATTTACTCTGGCAGTACAATGTTAAGGATCCAATAACTTCATCCGCTTATGTGGATGAGCACTTAAGCTTGGTATCTGATCGATCTAACTTGCCAGACAGGTAAAGAACTACAGAAAGCTCATAAAAGACCCCTGAACTTTATCGGATCATTTTCATATTGATCCACAACCTTTTTTTTCCAGGTTGGTTTGTATCTGTTCCAGCTCAGGAAGTGTCTATTTGCTTCGGGTAAAATCGGGTGTCACCAAAGTGGCAAATGAACTGATAGATGTTGTGGAATTTTCCAGACTGGACCTCGCAGGAGATGTATTTTCTTCACCTGTAATGATTGGTGGCAGAATTTTTGTTGGTTGTAGGGATGATTATATACACTGCATTACTGTGAAGGCCTAGGACCAATAGGTTCTGTATATATGGATTGTGTTAAATATGGCTGTGAAGTCATTTTAGGCCGAATAATTTAAAAAGAAAAATCATTTATCAATTTATCTTACACATTTTAGTCATCATCATTATGAAACTAACGAATGAGGGTTAAGAGAGCAGTCTCTGGCGAAGGAGACAAGAGCGAGGCACCGAACATGTTCTATCACCTTCGGTGTCTCCATCCGGGGTGATCGCCAGGATAAGGGGTTAACAAAAATGCACTATATCATACATTAGATGCCCCCGCATAAAACCTGACCAAAAAAATTTGCCACATAAACCAACAAATTAAAAATGTAGAGGTCTTGCCAACCACACCACACTTTGCTGCCCCTAGGCAGGTCGAATTCCGAGCTGGAATTAATTCCACCCTTCGAGTGTGGGGACATCTCGTGGTATGTACCAAAAATAAAATGTAGAGGTCTTGCATATACACCAATCCCCCCCACCACCATATGACTTCAATCCTAATAATGGTTAACTTATGCGGATGAGTTTTTTTTTCATGTTTTTCATCTATGATATTAAACTCTTCTTTAAAATAAAAAACATAAAAAAAAAAATTAATAACCAAAGTAGTATTATCCTCTCCGAACCCAATATCTTCGTTCCCCTTATGCCAAGAGAGCAAAGTCAAACGTGGGCTCATCAGCTTTAGCAGTGCTCGTCTGCTGTTGGCGGTCAGGTACTGTTCTCTCTTCTGGAACTGAGCCGTTAAATCTTTCGTTCCAGATCGATACCGTACCGCGATTGGGTACGCTCGATCCAGATCGAAATTATTGCATGCTCTGTCCAATCTGATCCACAATTTTGTCTCACTGCATGTGAAATTAATAGTATAATTGATCATCTGTATATATATTTTTTCATCTTTAGGTTTCCATATCAACGTCATCTCAAGTCTAATCTCTTAGCATAAAAATGGGGAGCGCCAATGACAACAAACTCAGATTTTGCATTGACAGAGGGGGAACCTTCACTGATGTTTATGCTGAGATCCCAGGTCAGGCAGATGGACAAGTTTTAAAACTTTTGTCTGTTGATCCATCAAACTATGACGATGCTCCAGTTGAAGGTATTCGGAGGATTCTTGAAGAGTTTACCGGGGAGAAAATTTCCCGTGCTTCAAAAATACCGACTGATAAGATAGAATGGATAAGGATGGGTACAACTGTGGCAACAAATGCACTTTTGGAGAGAAAAGGGGAAAGGATTGCTCTCTGTGTGACTCGGGGTTTCCGGGATTTGCTCCAGATTGGTAACCAGGCTCGTCCCAAAATATTTGATCTCACTGTATCAAAACCGTCAAACCTTTATGAGGAGGTTATTGAGGTTGACGAGAGAGTTGAGCTGGCAAATGATAATCAAGACTCTTCTTCTGCGTCATTAGTTAAAGGAGTTTCTGGTGAGATGGTTAAAGTTGTAAAGCCTATTGATGTAGAAACTTTGAAGCCTTTACTCCAAGGTTTGTTGGAGAAGGGGATTAGCTGTTTGGCTGTTGTGTTAATGCATTCTTACACTTACCCACAGCATGAAGTAGCTGTTCAAAGGCTAGCTGAGAGTTTGGGCTTCAGACATGTTTCCTTATCTTCAGCTTTGACACCCATGGTTCGAGCTGTTCCTCGGGGTCTAACAGCTAGTGTTGATGCATATTTGACGCCAGTGATCAAAGAGTACCTATCAGGGTTCATGTCTAAATTTGATGAAGGGGTAGAGAAGGTGAATGTTTTATTTATGCAATCTGACGGTGGACTTGCACCAGAAAGTCGATTTTCGGGTCACAAAGCTGTGTTGTCTGGTCCTGCTGGTGGAGTTGTGGGTTACTCACAGACACTTTTTAGGCTTGAAACTGAGAAACCTCTCATTGGGTTTGATATGGGTGGCACATCTACAGATGTGAGCCGTTATGCAGGGACTTATGAACAAGTCCTGGAAACCCAGATTGCTGGTGCCATAATACAAGCACCTCAGCTTGACATAAGTACTGTAGCTGCTGGTGGCGGGTCAAAGTTAAAGTTCCAGTTTGGAGCTTTCCGGGTGGGACCAGAATCAGTGGGTGCACATCCTGGTCCAGTGTGTTACAGAAAAGGTGGGGAGTTGGCAGTGACAGATGCAAACTTAGTTCTAGGATATGTAATTCCTGATTATTTCCCATCAATATTTGGCCCCAATGAAGATGAGCCTCTAGATATCAAGGCAACAAGAGACCAGTTTGACAAGCTTGCAAGCCAAATAAATTCCTACCGAAAAGGCCAGGATCCATCTGCAAAGGACATGACAGTGGAGGAGATAGCACTGGGATTTGTAAATGTTGCCAATGAGACTATGTGCCGTCCAATAAGGCAATTAACTGAGATGAAGGGCCATGAAACAAGGAACCATGCCCTTGCTTGCTTTGGAGGTGCTGGGCCTCAGCATGCCTGCGCAATTGCTAGGTCATTGGGTATGAAAGAAGTACTTATACACAGGTTCTGTGGAATCTTAAGTGCTTATGGGATGGGATTGGCAGATGTTGTAGAAGAGGCACAGGAGCCATACTCTGCAGTTTACAGTCTTGAATCGGTTCAGGAGGCCTCTCACAGGGAAGCTATTTTACTGAGTCAAGTAAGGCAGAAGCTGCAAGAGCAAGGTTTTAGAGATGAAAATATGACAACAGAGACATATCTGAATTTGAGATATGAAGGTACAGACACCTCAATCATGGTTAAGAAACGAATTACTGAAGATGGGAGAGGATGTAACTACGATCTGGACTTTGTGGAACTATTCCAGCAGGAGTACGGATTTAAATTACTGAATAGGAATATCCTAATATGTGATGTTAGGGTTCGCGGTGTAGGAGTCACTAATATATTGAAGCCCCTGGCGCTAGAACGTACTTCATGTTCTCCTAAAGTTGAAGGTAATTACAAGGTTTATTTTGGAAATGGGTGGCAGGAAACACCTCTATACAAGCTTGAGAAACTGGGGTATGGGCATAACATGGCTGGTCCGGCAATAATCATGAACGGGAATAGTACTGTGATAGTAGAACCTAACTGTAAAGCTATAATAACTAAATATGGTAACATTAAAATTGAAATTGACTCTACTTCAAGCGCCATGAAAGTGGTGGAAAAAATTGCTAATGTTGTGCAGCTCTCAATCTTCAATCATAGATTTATGGGTATAGCCGAACAGATGGGAAGGACCCTGCAGAGAACTTCTATATCAACTAACATCAAGGAACGACTAGATTTCTCTTGTGCCCTCTTTGGACCTGATGGGGGACTAGTTGCTAATGCCCCTCATGTCCCTGTGCACTTAGGAGCAATGTCAAGTACTGTTCGGTGGCAGATCAACTACTGGGGTGACAATTTGAGTGAAGGAGATGTTTTGGTCACGAATCATCCTTGTGCCGGAGGTAGTCATCTTCCTGATATAACTGTTATTACACCTGTCTTTGATAATGGAAAGCTGGTGTTTTTTGTGGCAAGTAGAGGGCATCATGCAGAGATTGGGGGTATCACTCCTGGAAGCATGCCACCTTTTTCCAAGTCTATATGGGAAGAAGGGGCTGCCTTAAAAGCTTTTAAGCTTGTGGAAAAAGGGATTTTTCAAGAAGAAGGAATCACTAAACTTCTTCGATTCCCCTGTTCTGATGAATTGGCTCAAAAGATCCCTGGAACTCGCAGGCTTCAAGATAATCTATCAGATCTTCGAGCTCAAGTAGCTGCAAACAAGAGAGGAATTACCCTTATCAAAGAGCTAATTGAGCAGTATGGTTTGGACACTGTTCAGGCTTACATGACCTATGTACAGCTGAATGCAGAAGAAGCAGTGAGAGAAATGCTGAAGTCTGTTGCTGCTAGAGTTTTATCTCAGCCATCTAGTTCTGGAGATAGGAGTTCTGTTACTATTGAAGAAGAGGATTACATGGACGATGGGTCCATTATTCATTTGAAACTTACCATTGATTCTGATAAAGGTGAAGCAAATTTTGATTTTAGTGGAACCAGTCCTGAAGTATATGGGAATTGGAATGCTCCAGAAGCCGTAACAGCAGCAGCAGTTATATACTGTCTTCGCTGCTTGGTGGATGTGGATATTCCTCTCAATCAAGGTTGTTTGGCTCCTGTGAAAATCTATATTCCACCAGGCTCATTTCTCTCTCCAAGTGATAAAGCTGCTGTGGTGGGTGGTAACGTTCTCACTTCTCAGAGAATAACTGATGTTGTACTTACTGCATTTCAGGCTTGTGCTTGTTCACAGGGTTGTATGAATAATCTCACTTTTGGGGATGAGACATTTGGTTATTATGAAACAATTGGAGGTGGAAGTGGAGCTGGTCCAACCTGGGATGGGACGAGCGGAGTCCAGTGTCATATGACCAATACCCGAATGACTGATCCAGAAATTTTTGAGCAGAGATATCCAGTTCTTTTGCATAAATTTGGCCTGAGAGAGAACAGTGGGGGAGTTGGATATCACAGAGGGGGTGATGGACTTGTGAGGGAGATAGAGTTCAAGCGTCCAATTGTTGTGAGCATTCTCTCGGAGAGGCGTGTTCACACACCAAGGGGATTGAAAGGAGGGAAAGACGGGGCTCGTGGGGCTAATTTCCTAATCACACAAGATAAACGAAGGGTTTACCTCGGGGGTAAGAACACAGTTGAAGTGCAGCCAGGGGAAATTCTTCAGATTTTAACTCCTGGTGGTGGTGGATGGGGCTCTCCTCTTTGATTCTTCACGGTGCCAAACTGTTTGATGCTGAGTCTTGTCTGGTTTGTCTAGCATGTTTCTCATTTCATATTTTTCTAGTAAAATTTTGAAAGTATTTGTGGTCACCACCATGTTCTGGGCATGTTATTATGATTTCAAAAGAAATCCGTTGTGTTTTTTATATTCTATGGACCTCTGTACATCTTGGGTTCTCTTGACAGCTTGGGGAAGGGACAATTTCCGTTTTTTCCTTGACATTATTTATTTTCAGTTTTTAGGGGTAAATTTAGGTTTGAAATGTTATAACAAAATTGGACTTTGACTCAATGAAATAACATGACTTGCAGTGAGAGTCGTACGCTCAATACGCAAACACAGCAAGAAATGATTGGCAACACCAAAAGTCTTGACTTCAGAGGAAAAAAAAAAGAAATCTATATATATAACAAATATTGTTTAATGTGTAACTATAAGAAATCTATAGTTTTGTAGGTTCATTTTTGTCAATGTTGGGCGTCACATAATCGAATTGGCTTGATGTCCTTATTAATAAAAGGGTCTCTAAATTAAGATGGTCTTGATTTTGGTAGTGTACTCTCTCAACTCAAAAATGAGTTGGCAAGAGTCCTAGAAAGTCCTAGAAAGTCAAAAACTAAATAAGGGTAGTTTTAGTAATTCAATTAACAAAATAAGACTGAAAGCATAAAAACAAGGAGAGAGAGCGAATAGCGCCTCGTATACTCGTATAATTAACCATATATAATACTTAGTACATTGTCGATCTATAATTAACTGTATATAGTACTTGATACATTGTCGATATTTCTTTTGAGTTAAATGTATTCTCTATTCTCGAAAAAAATTTACTAGTTTGGTGTTGTTCCCTCCATAAATAAAACTTCTTTTTTTTTTTTTTATGTTGGACATAAATAAAACTTGTTATTCAGTTATTCACAATGCATTGCAGTTAGAAACCAGCCCCGCTTTCACCGCTCTGTTTTGAAACCTTCCACCACCGGATATATCCTCCATAATTTCCATCCACCACTTTGTTAGATTCCGGCAACAACTCAACTCGGTCTAACCAACAACATCAAAAACAATACACAAACACAATTACACAAACTCAGAAAACATCATCGATCTCGACCCAGAGAAAGGATCCTATTCTGTCTTTCTTTACCTCCGATGGAGCAAAGAACAGGAGATGCTAGAATCTCTCTCATCTCCGCAGTCTTCTTCGTCTGCATTATTGCCGGCGGAGTGTTTCTTTTCCTTTACATGCTTCTACCTGAAGAAAAATCCCACCTGTGGTATCCCTTTGCTGGCATGGTACTTGTGGCAATTCCATGGGCCTTTTGGCTCTTCACATGTCTCTACAGATGCTTTAGGCCCGAGGGCGCGCAGACTGCAGACAGCGGCCATTATGCCAAGGCGGGAAGCAGCCGGGCAGCCACCATCCCGACCACGAGTGAAATATTCACAGCTGGCAATGCATCAGCTGCGGAGTCCCCTGTGCATTCCCCTGATGGTGAACGCAAGGTGCAGTTTGCAGGGGTGGTTGTGATGGGGGATGAAAATCAAGGTGGTCGTGGAGGGCAGAAAGGAAACGAAAACCATCATCAAACCATAGACATGGAAAATCATAATGGGATTACTGATTCAGATGGCTCTGCAGATAGTGAAATGCCATTGAGATTGATGGTTTGATTTTCTTTATCGTAACATGAATATTGCCAACTAATGCTCATCTGGTAATTGATGTATGCATCTTCACGATGGACTAGTCTCATTGCAATTACCATGGAATTGAATGAAATGGAATGGAGAGAATTAATTGGTTTCAATGGAGGCAAGAATCATATGCAACCATGTATAACTTCCTTCTCTTGCCACGGGGAACGAAAGCTCGAGGACGTTATATATATGGGGAGGAGAGTTTGGAGTGTGTTCTTGGTGTGACAAGGCTAATGATGTCTGAAGAAGAAAAGGGGACAGAATTGATTGTAGAGGTAATTTGGACCCATGTAAAGTATTTTGCAAGAGTGATATATGCATGTAGTATGATGCTAGAAAGGGAACTAACTTAGAGGAAACATTTTCTTTGTTGTAATTTGGTTTTCTTAAGCTTCTTTGCATATTGTCCAATTTCTTTCGAGAACATAAACTTCTTTCCATAATGAAGTTCAAACTAAGCTTCTTGATTTGTATGACTTGCTTTCTCATTATGCATCTATGGCCATGAAATCCAAACTGATGAATTAAACTGCTATTAGAGAACGATAAGTACTTCGACTTTATCTAGCATAATTTAACAATTAAGAGAATTGGTTGGTCATTTCATGAGTCTTTCTTGAGTTAAAATTTGGTGCAGAGCAATCTACTTGGCAGCCAAGCTGAAAAATGATTATTCAGAAAGTCAATGATTGAAGCTGAAAAAAAAATTAAATCAATGAATAACTAGATATTTGCAAAAGAAATCTCAGATGGAAGAAGAATCTACATGTTAGACTCCTTGTTTTGGATGCATCTTCTTCTTCTTCTTCAATTGGCAGTTAGAATCGTGCACAATATTGACGCACCCAAACTTCCTCTTCATTTCTCTCCACAAGCTAGTTTTCTCCTTCCTCACCTTAGGGCTGCCGCCATTGTCAATCTCTTTTCTCATCATGTTGCACTCTCTCTCAAGCTCCATCACCTTCATGCTCATTTTCTCCATCTCTGATCTCATTTCTTCTTCACCAAAGTCCAACTTTGCTTCATTATCCTCCGCCTCCTCCTCTGTTGATTTGTCATCAGAATCCTGCACCTCCTTCAGGATCCTGTCTCGCAGCTGCAACTGCCCTGCAAACAACACTTGCACCACCACCCTTAAAGGCAACTTTTCATTTTTAGCAGCATGCTCATAAGCTTCAGGGGACACTTTCTGAAAATCCAAAACTCGACACACTTCCTCTCTCTCTGACTCTGTCAAGTGCCTATGCTTATCTAAGTAGATATCAACCGCCCTGTATATTCCATCCAAGGTTCTTTGGGTTCCCAATGATGCTGCAAGAGACATCTCTGCTAAGTCAACAAATGTATCTATGTTCAAATCTATGTCACTTGCAACTTCGGCCAAGAAATCCTCAATGAGTTCTGCCACTGAAATTAGCCCAGATATGTCCGACGAAGTGTAACTGCCATAGAAAACTTTCAATATTCTCCTCACGCATACAATATCATATTGCATTTCCTTGGAATAGCCTTGAGAAGGGATTAAGAGGTCTTTGACTGCTGCCTGGTCCAGTTGTTTTCCGATTCTAATCTCAATCCCATTTCTACATTCAGAGCTAACTTCCAAAACATTAGCAAACCGGAGGATTTCAAACAATAAGGTGCATGGAACAAGTCCTTTCTCATGAGGCAAATGCCTCTCCACGGCTTCAAGGATTTCCTTTTTGTAGTTACTCGTGACTGCCTCTCCACTGCTAGATAAAACCCATTTGTTTGTATAGTTACAAAGGGATGCAGCCACGTATGGTGATGGAACTCCATGCTTATTCATTTCATGGATGACTGGCTCATAGAGCTCGAGGGACAGTGTTGTCAGATCCTCCGATTTCCAATCAAGGTCAAAGAGTCTTCTCCTTGCACTTGGCTTATAGCCTTCGTCCTCCTCCTCAGTATCATCCTCATACTTCGTCGAATTCTTGATTGGTTCTCCAAGAAGGCAGGGATTAGCTAGTGCCTTTGTAATGATAGATTTCATGCAGGCCTCAACCAATCCAAGCTTCAAGGACTGTCGAAGGAATTTTTCTGTGGTTCGGAAAGCCTTGACAGTTTCATTCCAGCTGGGGAGGATTCTTTCTTGAAAAAAAGAAAGAGCCTGGCCTAAAAGATTGTTTTTGCTGTGATTTTCTGTCATCTCCAAGTAGTGAGCAACACAAATGAGGGGTACAACTTTCTCAGTAGAAATTTGAAGTTCAAAGCCATGGTAGAATCTGGCAACAAGCTCAAGAGTTTCGGGGTCAGCAGGCATATTTCTGAGGAAATGAGAAAGATCTTCCTTCGAATTATTTTTGAGTAAGGCAGCAAATTTGGCTGATTTTGCAGCCAGAAGCTCCTGCACGATAGATAATTGCAAATTGAATTATTATTACCGGAGAAGAGAAAAAAAAACAGAATATATTCAATATATGAGCAGCAGTCCTTTTAAAGAAGATATATATAAAGATGAAGAAAAACCCCGTCAAATTAGGACTTTTGGAATACAATCTTACTTTCTCCGGCGTGAACGGCGTACCAAGTACATTGGGCTGCAAATCTGGTGGGCATGTAGACTTAGAGAACCTAAAATGGAGTAATGTCAAGAGGAAGCAAAGAAAGTGAAAAGTAATATCCAAAAGAAAATGAATTTGATATAATTAATTCAGGAATGAGGGAGGTTTCTTTACCATAATGATACATCTTTGCTTTGTCTCCTGGCCATCTTGCGGCTGAAGTCTGTAGGCATATTGCAAGTCAGGTTGGAGGGTTTCAAATATCACAGGATTGTAACCACTTGTACCAGTCCGTTAGTCTCCAGGTTACATTCATTCAAATAGTTGTTCCTTAGAGTTAGGAGATAGTTTCAAAATACTTTATCTTTTAGGATTTCAAACAAGTGTTTGTTATTCCTATGTGTATTTAATTGCTGTAAAGTGTATATGAAATTTAGAGTTGATTTCCTCAATCTGATATCAAAGTTAAAGTCTAATATATATATTATATACATATATACGAATTATAAAACCCAAGTTGCTGGCCCAGCCACATATACATAGAAAGACTAATGTTCATGCATGTAAAAATTCATGCTTGGTGCCGCCGACTTCAATAACCAAGGGGCCCACGTGTGCAATTTAATATATATATATATATAAATGAAAATAAAGATTGAGTTAGGTTCTTCGGCAGACCAATTTTAGAGCTTTAGGAATTCGAAGATCACGAAGAGAACCCTCATGTCGTGCCAAGAGATCAAAGTCTTAGCCCAAGACACCAATTCAAGCCTAGATTTTTGGAAGATTATGTGCACGTGACGGAGGCCACATAAGGAAAGCAATCGAGAAATTGATAATAACTCCGAGTGTGCCAAAGCAAGGAAGAATCAAGCATGTCAGAATATCTCAATCAATGCAATCCCACGGATTTAGGAGGGCTTCGAAAGGAAAGATTTTAAAGAAGAGTTTACATTTGGCCATTCAATGGCCAGCCCATGGGTTGACGAGTGCCCTATATAAACCTTGTTTGACGAAGGCAGAGGACACACAACATCAAACAGACAAACCTATCTTTCATCTCGCACTTTTCTTTTCCTAGACTTAGGATTTTACTTTTCATGCACCTAGTATAGCGAGTTCTTCCTTTTCTTAGTGTAAGTTTAAATTCTTGCAATTTACATTACGTTGTCATTTAAATTCAAGTTTATTTCAATTGCTTTACTTTTCATTGTTATCGCACTTCAATTAAGTTTAATTTCAAGTTCATTTTACTTTATCGTTCTTATTGCTTTCTTTTCGTTCTTGCTTTATTTATTGCTTTGATTCATTTTATCGCACTTTAATTCTCGTCTTTACGTTATTTATCTGTCGCACTTTACTGTACGCATTTGTCTTTAAATTATATTTAAGTTTAAGCACCTTTACTTTACGCACTTATTCTTCGTTTCATTACGTTTCACCTTCAATCTTCATCTCCACCCACTCCACATCATTTGGTCGCTCACATAAAGCCTTGACCCCGAGGTAGTGAAAGAACCTAGGCCGTGAGGAGGTTCCTTGCTCGGTCGAACAATCGTTTGATTAAAGTCAGATCTCGGACGCAACACATCCATCCACTCACATTCCATTCAAGCCCAAATTCGGGGCTTGGTGGTGGCACGCCCCGCACTCAAAAAAGAAGAAGGACCAAAAGTTCCTTCAATCGGCCTACCCGGCTGAAAAGAGGGAAACATAATTTGGCACACCCGGTGGGACACACTATATGAGCGACCGAAAGGAATGGCAACATTCCTATCAGCCGATGAACTACAACGGCTATGATTCTTATGGCTCGAATAGCCAATCCATCGGCCAACACTATGGCCAATATAATTTTACCCATCAAGGTGGGCCTAACAACCAATATGGCTCAAGTAGTCAATTTGGTTGCCAATATGGTGGGCACAACTATGTTGGCGAATTTGGTGGCCAATATGGTGGGCACAACTATGTTGGCGGATTTGGTGACCAATATGGTGGGCACACTTATATTGGCGGATATGATCTTATGAACCAAAATGGTTCGAATGATCAAAATGGCTTTGGTGGCCAAACCAATCAAGGTGGCTATAACGGCCAACACGATTCTACATATCAATATAGCTCTGGTAGCCAATTCAATGGCCAACATGGCGGAAACAACAATCATGGCCAAAATAATATGATATATCAAAAATATGCGAATGGCCAACATGGCTACAATGGCCAGTACAATCAGGTGGCCGAAGGGCAATACACTTACCCAAATGGCCAAAACAATCCAGCCAATATTTATGATCAGCCTAGTTATGGCTCCCACCAAATGAATCATCCTAATGGCTATAATGGCCAAAATGTTCTTAGCATAGGTGAGAGGCCATATGTTGACCGCACGGACAAAGAACATCAAAATTTCATAAAGGAAATATCTGAAGTGAAAGATATATTTATGGAGATGGCAGTTTCCAACAGTTGCGTGAAATCTCCTTGCGACTTGCGATCGAAGAGCAAGTTCTTAGCCAACAAGCTGAGGGGAAAACTCTCAACCCCAACCTTGATTCTCAGTCACAAGATGAAAATTCTCATGTGGTTGCAAGTTGGCCACCCATTCCACCTACTCCTCTAGAGGAAAGTGAGGTTAGTAGGGAATATGAGAGTGAGAAAGAGATGGGCGAGACGACCTTAGGATCAAATGTTCAAGTTGACCATCCTATTGAGAGCCTGACATTGGTTGAGGAAAAGGAGTCCACCCAAGGGGATGAGACCCAAAAGATGGTCACCGATGAAAATTGCAATATGGTCCAACCCAAGGCAACCATCCTGGGATGTAATGGCCTACAATCTAGTGAAAAAGAAGGGCGGAGCATGACCCAAGATGCAATAATGATAGACATGATTGTAGGAGAAAAACTCGACATTGTGAGACCACAATTGCAAGTGGTCAAGTTTATCGAGCCCCAGCCAAAGGCCAAGATTGGCCGACCAAGTGGATTTGGGGGGCATGAAGGGTCGGCCAAAGTGATGGCCAGAAGCCATTCGGGTGGTACTAGTCATCATAGTATTTCAACCAATCGCCAACAAAATGACAAGATCCGAGTCGAGAATAAGAAGGGCTCCAAGCTTGGAGTAAAACATGGTTGGCTACTGCCATGGTCTCCATGAAAATTTTGTTCAACACGGCCACCTACTAGGTAGGCCGTTGAGATTCTAATAAAGGTCATGGTTCATTCTTGAACAAATTGGCCACTTAGTTTTAAAAATTAAAATAAAATAAAAATAAAAATATGAAGTTGGCCTCCTCATATGACATATTATACTTTGCTTGGTGGAGGGCTTAAGATTGAGTTTCGTCGGCGGAAGATGAATGACGCCTTGATTTCGGTCACAGAGGTGGAAGTTTGTGATTTTTGGGCGAAAGATGACATGGGGCCATCACCCAAGTAATCCGCCAGAGGGATTCACATCACTTCGACCATAATTAGATGGTTGGTTCACTCCTCATGTATACTCAACGACAAATGTTTCGACCGCTCAACAAGGCCAAAATAGTCTCGGCCGAACCACGGCCGTCGGCCAAAATGATTTCGGCCGAGATCCAGCCGTCGGTCCCGACCATGTGTTGGTTGAAGATGTTACGAAAGTTGCTGGAGGACCATTGTTCAAGCCAAATCATGCCACTTCGTTGGAAATCCAACAACTCATCCGTGCAATGGAGATATCGAACAACCTCAACCATCAACGAATGCAAGAGGCGACTCAAACCATTCCTCAAACCATGGCCACTCGATCAACGAGTTGTTGGATCGATTGCTAAGCCAACCAAATGGCCAAAATGGGAACCAAGGGGCATCTAATAGAGTGCCAGCGGTGGGGCCTGAAGTTGAGGCCCAACCAAATATTTTTTGGAGTGAATCCGACCCAACCAAATCCACTAGCTGGGGGCAACCCAGCCCTAGCGGTTAATGTTCCGCCGATGGGCAACAACCCATATGTGGCGGCCAACCAATTCCAAGTGTTCCCGTCGTACAATCAATTCCGCCAACAAGCTCACCAAGGGGTCGGAGCCAATTTTGTTGTGGCTCATATCAACCAATTCGCCGGAATCGGTGGTTGGAATAATCTCGGCGGAAATGCGAACAACCCGTTGTCAGGAAACCAAGCAATCGACCGAGGTGCCGTCGAACAAATGATTCAAGATATGGTGCCCCATGCTAGGAAGATTGGTAGGTCAGTCTACCGAGGGGTCTCAAGGTTCCGAATTTTGCACTATTTTCGGGAGATGGGCTCCAATCGATCGTCGAATATATTGGCCGATTCACGGCCCAATATGCAGAGATTGGGCATCGCGACACCTTGAAACTATGGCTATTTTCGAGTACCCTTACGGGGGCATCTTTCTCATGGTATGTTAAGCTTCCGCAAAATGCCTTCCCGAATTGGCAAGTTTTGAAACAAATTTTCCACTAGCAATTCTGTCGGCCGGAGTCCGAAGTCTTGATGGCCGACTTGGCAAAGATAAGCCATAAGTCAAATGAGTCAGTCCAAGACTACTTGGGGCGATTTAGAGAAGTAAGGGCTAGGTGCACGGTCAATATGCCGGAGCACGAGTTTGCAAAATTGGCCCAAGGGGGGATTGGTTCTTGACCACCGAAAGAAATTCGAATGAATTGAGTTCCGCGACATTTATGATCTCTTACTTCGGGTGGATCGATATGAAGCTCTTCTAAAGAAGGAGCAACAAAAGAGTCGGCCGACATCTAGGCCAACGTTTTATAGAGATTCGATGAAACCCTCCGCGCCATTCACCCTCACCTATGATGTCGTCCTACCACTTGAGATTTCGGTCAAATCTCTAAGGGTTGTTCGTCAAGCTGAATGGAGTAAGTACAAATATGAGCAAGCCATGACACAAGAGTTAGACGACCTCAACGAGGTTAGGTTGGGCGCTTTAGAAAAATTGAGGGCCCAAAAAGAGGCGATGGCTTGAGCATATGATAAGAGAACCAAGGCCAAGAGTTTTGGGGTTGGAGATTTAGTATGGAAAACCATTCTTCCGGTGGGATCAAGGGATCCAAAATTTGGCAAGTGTCTCCAACTTGGGAAGACCCATTTCTTGTCCACGAAGTCTTAGGGAAGAAGGCTTATAAGTTAAGTGACCAAAATGGTCGGGTCCATGACTCTCTGATCAATGGTCGATTCATGAAAAAATATTACCCAACGGTTTGGGAAATGGTGGAAAGATAGTCCGCCGCAAAGAAATTTTTGTAGTGAAATAGTGATTTTTTTTGGAAGAATGGGCATTATAAATGGGGCCAAGAAATGGCCTAAGCATCCACCAAAGACTAAGCTAGTTCTACCACATGTGGTGACCAAATACAAAGAAACTAGCTAAGTACAAAATGGGCCAACCAATGGCCAAGTATGAACCCAAACAATTAGTATATTAATAATATGTAAAACATATGATCCATGTATGTTGTGAGGTCATTGATTCATAAATTGAAACATCTCAAGCCTCTCTTGAAGCCCTAAATTGATTTAGAAAGTTATAGATTGGATATGAATTCAAATTTATAAGATAGGATTCACATCTTGTTTGAACAGATTGAAAGAGAGGCTTCCGTTAGAAATATGTGGATATGGTTGAGAGCTAGTCAAAATTGAAACAAAGGGAAATCTGATTTTTGTGAACCTTCTATTGGGTGAGAGCATAAGATAAAAGGGACGGGAGGGACTAATTAATATAAGGGAGTTTCACTAAAACACCCAAAATAGGGGCTGAAATTATAAAAAAACCCAACACCCAAAACACTTTATAAACACACCCAAAACCCATCATTACACACACTCAAAACCCATTTATAAACACACCCAAAAAATATACAATTGTTGATTTTGGGGTTGATTTTGGGTGTGTTTCTATGTTTAAATAGTGTTTGGGTTTTTTTATAAATACATGTCTAGGATTGGGTTTATTTATAATAATCTATTAATATAATAATTTTTTCTAGGTTGCTGATATCCAGTTGTCTTTTCTAGGTTGCTTTCCTCTTCATGTTTGAATTTTGATTTCTCTTTTTGTACCTGCCATAGAGAATAACATTACATATGATCAGATTAGATGTTGTTTCTCTCCAACCAGGCTATAGACCTACATATCAGCATTTTCAAAAACCAATTTATAGCAGTATTTAATATGCATATTGCAATTTCAAAATGTAATATACTAATATATTTTGTAATTGAGGGGATGAAATAAAATCATCATTCAGCTGGCAAGAGAGTGGTGTATTATGGTTTGCAAAGGGGGGACAAGGAAGAAAGGAACAGAAAAGGTTTTGGCTTGGGGAAAAACTGTAAGGAAAAACGAACAAATTGAAAAGCTATAATTCAATGAAATGCTAAACATAGTTTACTTCTCCTCACGCGCACACATGAACGACTCATGCTAGCATTTCTCAAATTAAACAAAACGAGGCTATCCCTATTTGATGATGCCGGCAATGTGTATCAGTATACAAAAGAGATGCAGCCACAATTATGACATTCATTGATGCAATATATCAAATAAACAATCACCTTGATCAGATGAATATCATGGATAGTTAAAAAAAATTCTGTATAGAAGGGAGGGGGAGAGGAAGACTTACTGGGAAAGAATGAGTAACAAGGTTGAAGCTTAATCCTTTTCTGGTGGTTTCTGTTTGCAACTTCAGTCAATGACTTGTTGAAATATAGACGTTTAAAGCTCAGATTTTTCTCCTAAACATATGGGTTATGTTAATATTTGAGTATCGGATTTTGCTATAGTTTGAAAAGAAAAATGTTTATTTTGTGGAGGACCCATATGAATAAACACATGTCGTTTTGGAGACGCCTGATCTGATTTAATAAATGTAAATTGGGTACTTCTAATTACTTATAAAAATTTTGTTGCTTGAGATTATCACAAGTGAACAAAAGCGTAGGTTGTTAGTTCATATCGATATTAAAGCATCTAAAACCAAGCTCTGTAACTTTAATTTGATGGCTGTATATGTTTTCTATGCTTGTTAATTTGTCATGAGGACCCAACATGGAGAACCATTTCCCCTAGCATGCGAAATTTATTTTACTTTTTGCCAAAGCTGGAGGAGAACTCCCTAATACAAAGCCACACTTATGTGTTCCGATCCATGACTGAACTGTCTCCTCCCCAACTAGTTGGAAATACCGCTGTTACTACATCAGGGTGTTCGTAGCCTCCTAATAAGAGACAATATACTTCACCGTATAACTGTAAGGCTAACAAGGTTGTATACATGGAAGTTTTAGTGAAATAAAAATCCACTAATTTACAGTCAAAATTCAAAATTTGACTAGTCAAAGATAACTGGAAAATTTGTGGGTCCCACACAAATACATGTGGCACTTGACTCACTGACAAGATCCACCCCGAATTCCTCGAAACTCGAGACAAATCCTATGGAAATTTCCAACATCACACCGATGCCAGAATCGTTCACTTACTAAGGGAAAAGGGCACGAGACTTTTTGCTGAAATTTCGGCAAAGTCTCCTCTGAAATTTGGACTTTCCCCAAATTCTTCAGCTTGTTAAAAACACATTTTAAAACACCAACTGGCAGCATGCACAATTTAACAACATGCAATTGCATAATAGGCCTCCGGCCTTCAAAAGGTTCGAAACAAAACCAGCAATGTTCTTAAGTTAGAGAATACCTAAAAATGTAATTAATGACCTCAAACAACTATACGAATACCACCGAAATCATTAAACAGGATTTAAATCCAACAACCCCCTAAAAATCCATTCACATACTCAGAATCGTTCAAACCTTTTTAAATATAGTTTATTTCGCGGCTGCACCTAGGTGAGACCCCAGGCTACCTACGTACCCTTGGGCAAGGGATCAAGCCACACGTAGTTCTTATATCAACAGTCACAACTTCGATAATATACAATTATTCAAAGTAAAACCAACAAATAAATTTAGATTCCTTGCTACATCAAATTCGACAAGGCAACTCCTGAACACTTTGTGAGTTCCTTTCCCTTTTTCCAGTTCTTTCCGCGCAACCATACCCTATCCAAGGCGTATGTTGCTGAACAACAATTCCCAATCCAGGGCTCAAACATTCATACCTGTACAGAGTACTCAAGAAGCAAAATCTCACTAATCTCAAACCAAAAACGAATCCACATATACATATATGTAATATATATGCCCATAAATGAATATATATATATATATATATATATATATATATATATATATATATATACCAACCTCTCACCATCATCATGTACCAGGGGACAACAATCCAATCTCGGGATTGTTTAACTAGACCACATGGAGGAATCCTCAACACCCATGTGACCCGGGAATGAGAGCCGTCCAACCGGGGGACTAACTCTCAACCAACACGTACAGCCGAATCCTTAAGACTCGTACGCCTATAATCAGTCCTACGCACGCAGACTACCCAATCAAGGGTCTACAGCGACACCCCGTTAAGGATGCCTCGGGTTCCAACATATCCACGTATCCATATCCATATTTCCATTTTCATGTATCCAAGTATCCATATCCTCTGTTTCCAAGTATCAGTATCCAAGGGGAGGTACATATGATGATGCACATCATGTACTGGGGAAAACAATCCAACTGGGGATCGTTTGACTAGTCCACATGGAAGAATCCTCAATTGACCATGTGGCTAGGGAACGAGCCGTCCAACTGGGGGATAACTCTCAGCCAGAACGTACAGATGAATCCTCAAGACTCGTACGCATGTAATCAATCCTACGAGCGCAAACTACCCAATCAAGGGTCTACAGCGACACCCCGTTAAGGATGCCCTGGGTTCCGACATATCCATGTATCCATATCCATGTTCACAATTTCCAAGTATCCATCAATTCTAGAACCCGTAACCAAGGAAGCCCACACATCGAAAAATCCAATGCCACGTGTGGGTATAGTGACCAGGGAAGGTACATATGATGGTAGAGTTCGGAACTCTTATATAAATATTATAAGATAATATTCCATTCCTTAATTCAAGCGGTCCAAAAATCTACTCATAGTAGAAACAATAAACTCTCAAGCATAAAACCCATAACTGGGGAGGTACCTAAGGTAGTGCTAATAGCACTCAAACTAACATAAACCACAACCCAAACCACATTTCATAAACACTTTCAAACAACCCTATGTACAACAACAGATATCAAAGTATAAATAACCATGCTAAAAAATAGCACGAATTCATTCGAAATAATCACCTCCCACAAATATACAAAACATAATTCCAACACTCTTATAGTCATACGTACTATATTTCCACTTCAGAACATACAATAACTCAAATAACGGTCGAGACTCGTTAATAAGGTCGTTCTAGTACTCCTCGAATGGTGAAACTACCTCAGAAGACTCGCAGTCAACCGAGGGGTCCAACTACCCAAACTTGGTCAACCGGGCCCACGGGACTCACGACCTCCGTTTTACGATCCGAAAGTTCCTATGGGTTCCACAAGGTCTAGGATACACTTCCTGCAAGTTTGGCCCGGATCGGACGATCGGATCGCTCCCGATCACATGATCGGACGGTTATCGTAAAACGCAAACTTTAACTTATTGAATCGGAACATCCGGAGCTCCGATTCACGATACGCGAATTCCTACACGATCCTAGGAATGTCTAGATCAACATATATAAAATTGGAAGCGATCCAACGGTTCGAACATATTGAACTTGGAAATCGCACAATAGGCAAAATCTGTTCGGGCTTCAAACGACATCCAAATTGAAATCCGAAAGTACCTACGCACTTGTGAGGACCAGTGGATCATTCTGGAACCCTAAGCCAGTCCAAAACTTGGCCCAAGTATTGCCGCACTTGCCGGCAGCGCGTGGGTGCCCAAAGCGATATCACTCGCCAGAAAATCTCAAAATTAAGGGCCAAGATTCCTACCCTAGGTAAATGACACCATTTGAAGCCACTTTTGTTCTTAGACCTATCCCAAAAAGTGGTCGGAAGTGGCCGGAATTTCAATTCGAAAACTCGCCAAAACCTAGGTTGTAAATTGGGTTACCAAAACTAAAAATTGATCAAAACCTAACCAATCATCAGTTAGAGCACGAAAAATGGGTGAGAAACCATCCCTCACACGTCGGAAACGGTGGCCGGAGGAGAGAGATCGAGCGACTAAAAATTCAATGTAAACCGGTCGGATTTTCGCAGAATATGGCGACGGCAATGACTCCTGGCGGTGGAGACCGGGTGGTTAAAAACCAATTTTAACTTATTTACGATTATGCCACTGTGATGTTTTGCTCGTAACTTTTTCGTTACAACTCCGATTCAAGCCTACCGCATGTTTACGGACTCGTCTCAGTTCGAACCACGTAAAGGTACTAGCCACTGTCCCGAAATCCTTTCGTATTAAAAATTACCAAATTACCCCTACTCCATGGGCAAAATTGTAAATTCATAATTCTTGAAATTAATTAATTTACTATTCCTTTTATTTTGGGTCGGAATGTTACACTCACACAGACAACTGGAGATGACACATGTCAGCATCTAAGAGCTTCATCAATCAAATGAAATCATATGCCAAAAAGGAACAAATCATCCAGATTATAGGAGGAAGTTAGAGAGAACAACAAGGAAGAAAAGAAGACATTACTTAAACAAACAGCAAGATGCCACTAATAAGCAAACAAAGAAAATACCAGCACTTTTCTCGCAAATGATACGCACAACATAGCCTATCTAGTTAGAAAATTATTAAGCCAAGTTGCCAAATGACATGTCTCACATCACACACCGTGAACAAGGTGATTGGTGTCAAGAAGGCCACAAGTAGGCCCTATTTGGCTTCCTCTCTGGCAGCTTCCTACCTTACCCAAGAAAAGGCATCAGTGATGTTTCCTTCTATAAATCGTATCTTTTGGCATAGGTAAATTACACAAGAACTCATGTAAAATTGAATCCTAGAACTTACCCTCCAACACAGTTCTTGAGGGGAAGAAGGTGTCATTAGGCTCAAAATGAATTGACGATATTAAATCATAGCACTTTGGATAGGGCTCAGGAGAGTTATAATCTCCATCACCAGAAATGTCGCACCAATGGACATTAAGTCAGCAAAATCATAATTGAAATTTATAAATATAGTATGAAGAATAAATGAAGAAACAAAGAAGAAATTGAACAAAGAACCAATGAAGAATTGCACTCACCGTTTGACTATGGCAGCAATACGTCTACGAACAAACTCTACGTACAAAGATTCCCAATCTAATAGGGTTTTCTTTTTGAGATTTTCTATTTAAACCCCGCACTTCTCTTTGTTCACCCCAATACTTAAATCATTAAGCTGTAAGTTTTATTATTGTGTAAAAAGACAAAAAAGGTCATCTAACTTAATAATTAACCCTAGTACATCTATACACACACCCCACCACTCTTCATATCAAGTTTTAGAAAAATACAAACTCCTCTACATCCTATTGCCAGATTACTCTTCTCTTTTAAAGACATAGAAAATTGACGAGCCTACCTCTTTAAATATGCGTGGGAGTTGATGGAAAGGCTTGTTGATTATCAACTCAACAATACCCAAGTGTTTGAATTTCAGTTACAGTTCTTGGAAAGAGGTAAAGTTGTTCTCTTTCTCTAGAAAGCATTAAATTTCGAGTTTAGGGTTCTATTTGTTTGTGTTTTTTTTGCTGGGAACAAAGAAAATTGTGGGGTTTAAATATAAAATCTCCTTTTTTTTTTCTTTTTTTTTTTTTCAATTTGGGGTGTATTTAAGGGTAGTTTGGGAAAATAGTGGGGTTTTCTTAGAAATTGTGAAAATTTAAATTAAAAGATGGGGTGAACTTAGAACATGGGGTGAACTAAGAGAAGTGTGGGGTTTAAATAGAAAATCTCTTCTTTTTTATGTTTATGTGGGGTTTAAATTTAAGGGTATTTGTGTCTATTTAGGTGAGTTTTTTGCTATATTTGAAATTTTTTACAAAAATTATTTTTGAAATTAAGGGTCAAGTTTTGGCTATTTTTGATAAATTCTCTAACAGAAACTCATTTATTTCTTTGAAAAGTGAGATACACATGTAGCATTCTAACTGGTGTACAAGAGCAACAATCCTCACAGTCGCTTTTGAGCAATTGTGGATAGCAATTTTCTAGGTGGTAAAATTGCAACAAAATAGTGGTACGTTACACACACGTGACTCTTTTTAACGGACTGTCTTGACAGTAGGCAGGTCTTTCCTTATTTGTCCTTGATGGAGTTCAAAGGTGTTGGGCCTGAACAATGATTGTCGGCAGACGGAAAGTTGCCTGACGGAGGAGGTCTAAAAATAGGACCTTTAATTAAGACAGTCTAAATAGAAAACATTTTTTGACCAGTTGCCCTTTGATTTATTGAGCTGGAAATAAATCCTAGCAATGTACGAAATTAGTAATCCCATTGAAAACTTCTTTTAATATATAATTGGCTTTTTATCACAAAACGTCCCTGACGTTTGCGAAATTATCAGATTGCATCCTTAAAGTTTTTTTGTATCACTAATGGTCCCTAACGTTAATATAGGTGCTCTTAAATAGTCCTTCTGTAAAAAAAAAACTGTTAAATCCAAGGATATAATCGTCAAATCAATCTAAAATTATAAAATATATATATAAATTTCTCTCTCCCCTCTTTTTTTTTTCTTTTTTATGTTTCCTTTCCTTCTCTCTCTCTCTCTTTCTTTTTTTCTTCTTTCTTCCTCTCCCCGAGTTCAGTCTTATCTCTCCTCTTTCTTTTTTATTTCCTTCCCTTCTCTCTTTCTTTTCTTCTTCTTTCTCCTTTCTTTCCCCGAGTTCACTCTTCTCTCTCACTCTTTCTTTTTTTCTTCTTCCTCTTGTCATGGGCATTTTTTTTCTTCTTCTCTCAGCTGGAAAACTGGGCATTTCCCCATTCTCTCTCCTTTATCTTTTTTTTTTTCTTCATTCTCTGAGAATGATTTGGGTACAATGTGCAAAGGTTGGTTTGGGGCAAAAAGTCACGACGTCGGCTTCTATTGGCCTCTTCTTCTACCTTTGTTCAATTTTTATTTTTATTTTGGAAAAAAGCTGAAGAAAAAGAGAACAAAAAAATCCACAGACACAAACCCATTCGCAGGAAAATGAGCAACGACGATGGTAATCGGAATAGGAATCAGAAAGGCCAGTGGACACCGCCAAACAGACCCTACCAGGAGAAAGAGGAAGACATGAAGATTTGGGGAGAGAAAGAAGGAGGAAGAAGAAAAGAAAAAAAAAAGACAGAGAAAGAGAAGAGTGAATTCGTGGAGAGAAAGAAGAAAGAAGAAGAAAAGAAAGAGAGAAAGAAGAAGAAAGAAAGAGAGAAGGAAAGGAAATAAAAAAAGAGAGGAGAGAGGACTTTTTATAATTTTGGATTGATTTTACGATTATATCCTTGAACTTAACAGTTTTTTTGACAGAGGGACTATTTGAGAGCACCTATATTGACGTTAAGGATCATTAGTGATACAAAAAAACTTTAAGGATGCAATCTGATAGTTTCACAAACGTCAGGGACGTTTTGTGACAAAAAAGCCTATATAATTTTTCCTTTTTTTTTTCTTGTTAATTTAATTTGGGAACAGACAAATTCAAGGAAGAAGAAGAAGAAGAAGAAAGTTTTATTAAGCTCACAACAGGTTTTTGAAGACATTCGACAATCCATATTCTATAGCTGTATGTGAGGGTAGTCTGCTTGAATTACAGTGTATTGGCTGACTGGTGAAATGTTAAAGCTTTTCTTCTGTGGTCTCGAACTTGAAGTTGAAGGTATTGGTGCCACAGTAAACCCCATCATCCATGTCGTTGGTAATTCTTTTTCCGTCAGCGAGAGTTTCGCGCTGCGTATAGGAGAAGGGAACATCGTAAGAAGCCTTGGTCACTAGAAGCTTCACCTTCACCATAGCCATTGCCGTCACCACAACCTTATAAACATTAACCTCGTTTACACTACATGTGAATATTGTGGCTGTCCCGGTTTTTCTCCTCTCCACTGATTCTGCAAACTCATCAACCTCGATCTTTCCATTGTCTGCGATGACTGGAACCTCTCCGTCGATGTTGCTCTGGACGCCCAACTTGAACACGCTGGACTTCAAGCTTCCGCTCCTAGTTTTTTTATACGAGAGCTTCAGCTCTACAGTTTGAGTTTCTTTGGTACGGTTAACCGCCTCTCCCACGACAATTTCGACAACCTTCTTGTTGTAGATCTCCTTTGAAACCCCAAGCTCTTTCGCCTCCAGGTATGCTTCTGAGTCGTTGCTTGTAATTTTTTCAGTGACGGCAAATCTCTTGATGCTGGTTGAGTTATCTGCGTCAAGGCAGATCCAATCGCCCTTGGTCAGCCTCCACAATTTGCCCGAGGAATAGGAGAGGCCTCCGTCGACACTGGCGAAGACCTCGCTCAAGCGGGTGCCGAGCAAGTTGCCATTAGGGCCCTTGAACGCCACATGTTTGGGAAGCATCATGAACATCGATTCCCAATCGGTGACAGTGAACACATCGAACAACTTGGGGTTAGGGTCTTTATCTCCAGAGTACAAGCCTCCGCGGAGCGTTGGCTCATTTTGGTAGATTATTTAAGAAATGGGTGGGTATTTATAGATTTTGGAGTTAGTTTTGAGGTTGGATATGATTTAGATTAATTTAAAATATGTGACAACTTCTGCAGCAACAGCATCACGAGCCCTATTCACACCTCCTTGCACATGGGCTGTGTCATGCTATTGTGGGCTCCAACAAAAAAAATTCCAATCCAAGCAATAGCTGGACTGGTATTTGAATTTCTCAAATTTTAGCTCTTTACTTTTCTTAAGTTGGGAGAGGAATTGGGCTAAAATTTAGGATTCTTGGGTTTCCTCGTGAATTGGAGATGGCCTTAACACATGGACTGCCTTGAAAGTGTGCAAATGGTGCCACCAAACAGAACCCTAATTTTTAAAGGTCCCAAATTTTTTATATTATAGGTATTATATATGGAAAATGCTAGGCTTACCACATTTTTCATACCACATGTGTACCACCTCTCTAATAAAGGTGAGCCCCATTATATTGGCGGGCTCCACCTCTATTAGAGATGTGTTACACATGTGGTATGAAAAATGTGGTAAGCCTAGCATTACCCATTATATATATTTGTGCATGCAGGACAATAACACAAGTGCATTTTTTATTGGGTTAGAATTTAGTGCCTTACTTTTAGTAGGCAAGTTGGGTTCGAGTTTTTTTAGAATCGGAGATGGGCCTTATGGGTGAAGAAATAGAGATTATAGGTTTTTTTTTTTTGGGTATTGAATCTGGATAGAGAGAAAAAAAATGAAGTGAGGGTTGGCTTTCTATTCAGGCCCCGTTTGGTTCACGGAATGGATTTGAGGGGAAATCAATTCCCATGTCATTTCCCAAGGAATGGGAATGAAAGATTCCTTTCCCACGTTTGGTAATGTTGGGAAAGTAATCGGGAGATTTCACGTTGTTTCCTTTCCCATGTTTGTTTTGAGTAGGAATGGAAAACAAAATTTGTATAATTTTCCAATTATACCCATATTAAATCAAATAAAAAAAGAATGCATTTAATGATACGTTGTAATTATAAATTGTTCATAGGGACAAAATAGTCATGAAAATTGTGCATTGAATGTTGGCACATTTTCCCAAACTTTCCCATGAGGAGGGAAAGCAAAACCCAAGTTAAGAGGGGGGCATCACTTTCCCCCCTACTTTCCCATGTGCCAGGAATCCGTTTCTCATTCCCGGACTTACCAAACATGGGAAAGCAATTGAATTCCCATTCCTATGCCTCCTTTCCCATGAACCAAACGGCCCCTCAATGCTGTCGTTGGGTTTAGGAGAAGGGTAAAATGTGAATTCGGTGCATAACAGAAACTCATTTATTTCTTTAAAAAGTGAGATACACGTGTAGCATTCTAACTGGTGTACACAGGCGACGATCCTCACAGTCGCTTTTGATCGATTGTGGATAGCAATTCTCTAGGTGGTAAAACTGAAACAAAATAGTGGTCACGTTACACACACGTGACTCTTTTTAACTGAAATCTTTTCCTCTCTTGACAATAGGCAGGTCTTTCCTTATTTCTCATTGATGAAGTCCAAAAGTGTTGGGCCTGAGCATGAAATGGTGTCGTCTGCACCTAATCGAAAAGAACAATGATTGTCGGCCGATGGAAAGTTGCCTGACGGAGGAGGTCTAAATAAGACCTTTAATTAAGACAGTCTAAATAGAAAACATTTTTTGACCAGTTGCCCTTTGATTTATTGAGCTGGAAATAAATCCAAGCAATCTACAAAAGTAATCCCATTGAAATCTGATATGATCAAATTTAGGGGAACGCAATCCAGATGATGACATAAGTAACTGTTTCACATCACCATGTGATTTCTTTAGGCAGTTTTTAGCGTGATTCAACAAATTTCCAGTCCCACACCTACTATCACACACATAAACTATCTCACAATTTTTACATCTAGCACGCCTTTTTTTATCTTCTCCAAGAGGCAATAAATCAAATGTTTCCCAAGCAGAAGATCTCAATTTTCTCTTACCAATATTGATGCCTCTAGGCTTTTTGCTTCTAGGGCTTGACTCTTTATCTTCTACATCTGCAGTACTTGTATCCCCACCCATTGAAACATCAATAGACTCCTCATCTGTGAGTCTCATAGCTTCGGTACTCTCTGTAACATCCATAAGCTTCAAAAGAAAAAAAAAAGGACATAAATTCAATATCAATTATAGTAATGTAAAACTCACGGATGGAGTGTTTCAAGAATCAAAATAATAGCCTAGTGTGCAGCAAATCAATCATTATCATACCCATTGAATATCCAATAAACTATCTTTCAGCAACTATCGTTTGCTGTATGGATATTGTTTTACCTCTTTTCAAGTTGCAATTGTTTGGTTTTTTTAAGTAGCAAGTCTTCATCTAAACCAATAAATAAATCAAACAAAGAAAATAGGAAAGTAGAAATTAATAGTGCAGCAAGTTGACAAAATAGGTAGAAGCCACTAAACTAGTAAAGGATTGGATTGATCGGTTGGTGTTTTATTATATTCCCCAATTTCTATGAATCAATGAATCTTAACCTGAGCCTACTTTGCTAAGAGAAAGACAGAGAAGGAAAAGACAGACGGCATAAAAGAAAGCAACCGTTTCCAACTCAATTTCATACCTTTTTTCGTTGGAGAAGAGGAAAGGTAGTTGATGTTGATCCTTGATCGTTTGGTTTGGATCTATGGAGAAAAAGAGAGAACTTTTTTTTCTCTTGAGAGAAAGACAGAGAGCGGCGTGAGGAGATGAGGAATAACAAAATTGAAGCTTCCTTTCAAGTTCAACCTAGGTTAATTTTTTAACGAAAATTACAAAAATGCCCTTGCTCCTAACGGGTGTAACGGGTTCACCCGTTTTCGACCCAACACGACCCGTTAGCTTAACGGGTGGCTAACGGGTTCACCCGTTTTCAACCCGACCCATTAAGCTCAACCCAAATACTGATAATTTCGTGCGAATTCGTGTCGTGTTAACGGGTCGTGTGCAATATTGTCAGGTCTAATTTGAGTATCGGATTTTGGGTACAGCCAGTCACATGGCAGTCACGTGCTTGTTTTTAAAAACAAAGGAAACCGGCTGTTTTGGGTAACAGGTTAAATGAAGGAAAAAAAACCACGCGCTCGTTCTTCAACTTGCTCTGAACTGTCGCTCGTACTACTCCTCTGTATTGTGGAGCTGGATAGTCTCGACGGCGCAAACCGGTGGCAGAGGACGGGTCGGACTCGCTTGAATCGTCTCAGAGCTGCGTCGACCTTTCGGACCTTGCGATCGTTGTGTCGTCGTGGGAAGATGCGTTAGAGTTGTTGGGTTGTGCTGCGTTCACGGCAGCAGCGGCGGCGGCGCTGATATTGTTGGGAATCGTCATCGTCGCGGAAGCTTCGACTTCGCCTTCGGCGTTTGTGCAGAACGTCATCTACTCAACAAGATTGCCATCTTCTCCAATTCCTATTGCCCGTATGTTATTATCTCTCTATTGCTTGTTCATTTTGGCTTTTGTGATAAATTTAAGGTATTGGGATTGGAAATTCATAAAGCAATCAAATTGGAATTTGAGAATTGTGAGTTGGTCAATTTGATAATTATGAGAAATATTTAGAGTGTTCATGTTGAGGAAAATATGAATCCATCATCTCAAATGGGACCTTTTTACTAATTTATAGATTACTTTTCATTTTCATGGATTTATTGCATTGTTTTCTAATTCTGGGAAATGAATTGGTGCGTTTCATCTACTAAATCTTCAGCTTTCTGTTATTGAAATACTTCGCAAGTTGAGTAGAAATGTTTAGAAAAAGAACTCTGTGCATGCCTGTGTGTGTGAATTTAAGTAATGTTGGAATGAGGGATTGTGTGCTGTTTTGTGGATTCTTCTTTGAGGGTCTCTTGCTTGGTGAGAATTCTACAGACAGGGAAAGGGGAAGTGGGTAGACAGAGCCAAACTCTCACCCAGAAGCAGCTCCTCATCACTTTCATGTGGTACAACAAAATTTCAGGCCAAAGCTTGACCATCAACGTTGGGACAAAGACAATACCCCTTCACCATTCAAATTCAACTTCAATTCACATGCATCTGGCTGGGAGATTTTAGTTCCCAAGCATCTGGCTTCTCTTGGTTGTTTCTTTGTTTTTTCTCTCTTATTTTTTTAATTTATTTAGAGCAACAAGTTTGGGTTTTGTGAATTTTTCTTCCTTCACTTTTTCCCTTGTCCTTTTAAAAAAAATAAATTAATATGAGGTTCTCTAATATATTAAATTAGATTTTTTTAATCGTAGCATAAGATTTCGTTTTATTGTAAAAAAAATTCATTCATCTTAGTCATCAAAGAAAATAGAGGATTGAGATACCAGTTAGAGAATAAGAAAAGAGAGGTTGTGGTGAGGTTCAATCAGGGGTTTGGGTTTAATGGTGGTGGAGGTGGTGGTGGGAAAGATGACGGAGCTACTGCTAGAGTTCTGGGTAATTTAGCTTTGGCTGTTGGATTGATTTATCTTTCATTTACTGGGCAGCTTGGTTGGATTTTGGATGCAATTGTTTCCATTTGGGTACTCTCTTTCATTTAGCAACTGATTTGGGGTTCTTCTCACAAATCTTAGTTCCTTTACATTTCTTAAAAAAAACAGGTAGTCTAATATAATCATTTTTATTTTTGACTCTGACATCAGCTTGTAGGATTATATCTCTAATGAAATTGATGCTTTTTCACATCCAGCTCCTTGCAGTGCTTGTAGCAATTGTTGGTGTGGGTGCTTTTCTGTGGTGGGCAAGGCAGGATATGGTTCAAGACAGTGTAAGGCTACTTCTATTTTTTCTCTTGCTCACTTCTTAAAGCTCATAGTTTTCTTTAACTGTGGTATCAAAAATCTATTGTTGCCTAGTGAAAACACAACCCAAGTTGTTGAGTGCCTTAATTTCCATTCTCTCAATTTGATCATTCCCTCTACCAGTTTGGCACCTACAAGTGACTAGTAAAACCTTTTTTATTATTTATGTCAGGTTCAGTTATTTTTTTTTAAAATATATTAGGTCTTACATGATGTTTTGGCATTTGTGGACGGTTAATTTATCAATCTACAGATCTTCTAGTGGATAGTGTACCGTGTACCGAAACACTCTATGATTTTTCTTTTATTTGGAGTTGACAATTAAGTAATATTGGCGTGCTCTTGATTTCAAAAAACTGTATCACAGGTGCTATATAAACAGGTAATCTGGATTGGTGTTGGATAGTTTCCATGGATAGGCATGTAGAAATCTTTTGTGTTATAATCAGTTCATTCTTTCCCATGTGAGATGTATCAGATAAATGTATGATATGTATAGGATGTTTGGAAAAGGTTTGAGTACGCAAGTGATACTCTTTCATGTAACAATTCACAAACACTTCATTCACATCTTGTAATCAAGTAATGTCAGAGTAACATCCTGAGGGTGATTTTCAATTGTGAAGTTTTATTTATTTCTTACTCTGATGTCTTTTGCTTCTAATGAACAACAACCATTGTTCCCATAAAGTTCCATATAGTGAGGACTTGAGAAAATGGTTATGCACCATATGATGTTCCCATAAAGTGCCATATAGTAGGGATGAATTTCCCATAAAGGTTTTCTTATACTGTGTTGCTCGTGATCTTCTAAGTGCTAGATAACTCAGTTCATTTTGAGTATTTTTAGTTTTAAATGTAATTTTTATTGTGATTTAAATATCATGTTACAATGGATAGATTTGCAGGTTGTATGTAATTATATTTATTTTAATTAGTTTGCAATTTCTATTTTCAATTTATTTTAATTAGTTTACACACACGTGACTCTTTTTAACAGAAATCTTTTACTGTCTTGACAATAGGCAGGTCTTTCCTTATTTGTCCTTGATGGAGTCCAAAAGTGTTGGGCCTGAGCATGGAATGGTGTCGTCTGCACCTAATCGAAAAGAACAATGATTGTCGGCCGATGGAAAGTTGCCTGACGGAGGAGGTCTAAATAAGACCTTTAATTAAGACAGTCTAAATAGAAAACATTTTTTGACCAGTTGCCCTTTGATTTATTGAGCTGGAAATAAATCCAAGCAATGTACGAAAGTAATCCCATTGAAAACTTCTTTTAATATATAATTTTTCCTTTTTTTTTTCTTGTGAATTTAATTCGGGAACAGACAAATTCAAGGAAGAAGAAGAAGAAGAAGAAAGTTTTATTAAGCTCACAACAGGTTTTTGAAGACATTCGACAATCCATATTCTATAGCTGTATGTGAGGGTAGTCCGCGGGAATTACAATGTATTGGTTGACTGGTGAAATGTTAAAGCATTTCTTCTGTGGTCTCGAACTTGAAGTTGAAGGTATTGGTGCCACAGTAAACCCCATCATCCATGTCGTTGGTAATTCTTTTTCCGTCAGCGAGAGTTTCGCGCTGCGTATAGGAGAAGGGAACATCGTAAGAAGCCTTGGTCGCTAGAAGCTTCACCTTCACCATAGCCATTGCCGTCACCACAACCTTATAAACATTAACCTCGTTTACACTACATGTGAATATTGTGGCTGTCCCGGTTTTTCTCCTCTCCACTGATTCTGCAAACTCATCAACCTCGATCTTTCCATTGTCTGCGATTACTGGAACCTCTCCGTCGATGTTGCTCTGGACGCCCAACTTGAACACGCTGGACTTCAAGCTTCCGCTCCTAGTTTTTTTATACGAGAGCTTCAGCTCTACAGTTTGAGTTTCTTTGGTACGGTTAACTGCCTCTCCCACGACAATTTCGACAACCTTCTTGTTGTAGATAATGGCGTCCACGGGGCGGAAAGTGACGTTATAGATCTCCTTTGAAACTCCAAGCTCATTCGCCTCCAGGTATGCTTCTGAGTCGTTGCTTGTAATTTTTTCAGTGACGGCAAATCTCTTGATTCTGGTTGAGTTATCTGCGTCAAGGCAGATCCAATCGCCCTTGGTCAGCCTCCACAATTTGCCCGAGGAATAGGAGAGGCCTCCATCGGCGCTGGCGAAGACCTCGCTCAAGCGGGTGCCGAGCAAGTTGCCATTAGGGCCCTTGAACGCCACATGTTTGGGAAGCATCGTGAACAGCGATTCCCAATCGGTGACAGTGAACACATCGAACAACTTGGGGTCAGGATTTGCATCTAATGTGTACAAGCCTCCGCGGAGCACTGGGTTCTCATTGCCCCGATAAATGGTTAGGTACTCTCCACGTTGGGTATGTAAGAATCGGAGCACCAGTATATGGTTTGTGCTTTTATCATCGCCGACTAGGACATCATCATTTATGTACACCGGCTTAAACAAGGTACACAAAGGGTTATATTTTTCTTCCACTGGTTCATTAGCCACAGCAGCGATCAACAACCTGCTAGGGCTACGCCTTGCCCAGTATTTGTTGTTGTAACAACACTTAATGTGGACAAGCCCCTCATTGCCGCTACTCTTTGCCATCTCCACTTCAAACTTCGCGTATTGGCTTCCTGCCTCTTGTCCAGAGAACTTGAGACACCCCGCTGGCACATCGTTCTTGATGTCTTCATCTATGTAGCGCAAGTATTTCCCGTTGATGTTTGATGTCACCACCACAAACCTTGGTAGGGTTGATCGGTTCATAATTGTATATCATTTTGTACCCTTCTAGCTTATGATTTGGTTATGTTTTTGAGTTAAACTTGTGCTTTTAATCCTTTTTGTGTTTATCTTTCAGTTAATTGACATTTAGATAACAATGATGACTTTGGATAGGAAATGATGCAATCCATGCATGTTATGGGCTGATTGGCATATGAGGAATATGAGCTTAAAGACAAACTAATTTTGGCTACAGCCCATTTCCAGCCCAGTTTCGTAGGTCAACTTCTTGGCCTTGGATCAGAATGCTATGGGGCTCGAATGAGGTGAAGATCTTCATGAAACTTGTTTCAATGGGTGTCTACTACAACATATCCAAATTTCAGCTCAATTGGACATTTGTGGAGTGCTCAGCCCGTCCAACACCCAACCTTGCTCAGGGATTTGCAGCTGCCAGCTTTGAGCCTTATCTCCTCCTTTAAGCCATGTGCCTCACCCATGCTGCAACTGACTTTGGATCCAACATAATGAGTGAAGTGGGGAGGCATTCCAGCTATGAAATTCTAAAGGAGCAAGTTGGTACATGCTGGAGTTATTATAGAGAAAGCATGTGCATGCATGTAAAGCAAAGAAATGAAATGAAGTCAATTCCAGTCTCTGTTCGGCAGCCAACTTGCAAGGCCCAAAACGCACACTTCTACTGCTCAGATGGGAATACTTTCTTCATAGAAGTTGTTCCAATGGGTGTCTAGTATAACATATCCAAATTTGAGCCCCATTGGATACGTTTTGAAACCTCTGGCCTTCCTACACCAAGACTGGTTCAGAAAACTCGTTTTTCAGCAACCAAAAGGCAACCACATGGGTTGGCAGCAAAAGGCAATCACATGGGTTGGCAGCAAAGGGCAGCCACATCTGATCACCTTTGAACCCATGTGAAGAAGCTTGAGGTGCAGCAAAAGAAGTATGGGATGAGATTGATTCCAACCACACTAACATAGACAAGATGAGGTGGGAGTTATGGGTTGTATTAAAGGAGGAATGGTGGTGTTGGATTTCATCATGTTGTTCCTCCCTCTTAGCCCTATAAATAGAGAAGCCTTCAAGCTTCAAAACACACCCCAAGGGGGGGAGCTCTCAAACACTTCTCTAGAGCTCCCTTCCCTTCTCTCCCTCAAATTCTCTTAGTTTCCTTTCTAGTTTTCAAATGTTGTAATGAAATATTTGTGCTGAAATTCAACTTAAGTTTTTCAAGTTCTACTTTACTTTTATTTGTAATGTACATTCTTTCTTAAGTATTCAAGTTTAATTAGTTTCCAAGTTTCAATTATGATTTTTGTTCTTATTCATTATGCTTATAAGTTAATATGCTAGTTTGAATGATTGATCACCATTTAGGCTTGCATGTTAGCTATCTTGGTTTGAATTAAGAGTAGACACCATGCTTTAATTCGAATTGAACTATGAATAGGAAGAGTATGTATGGACATTCGACAACAGGGATTAGATACATGCTTGGTTGTTTAAATTGTTCTTATATGCTTAATGGGTTCCTAATGCTTAGTTTTAGGTTAGACAACAAATGATCAAATTAGGGAATTAGGAACACAAGGTTATGACCAAACACCATGGCTTAATCATACTTTAGCTAGAATCAATCCGTTAATCTAATTGAACTTGGGAACTTATTTGCTTGAGTTATTTCATTCTTTCTTGTTTTATTTATTTTCTTTTTTTCATTTCTATTTTGTGTAGGGGAAACAAATTGGATCATTCAATCACCAATCCTCGTGGGATCGACCTCGCACTTACATATGCTATACTACCAAACGGCTCGTGCACTTGCGAGTATCACAAGTTGAGGATGCAGTTGAAACCATTTTGGTGCAGCTGAATCGAAGCAACAAGTTTTTGGCGCCGTTGCCGGGGATCGGTAACATTGTTTGATTCTATTTGATTTTCCTACTTTTTATTTATTTATAATGTTTAAAGTCTACTTAGTTCTCTATTGTTCATTCCTAATCCTTTTAATTCCATTTCAAGTTTGTGTGTTGGTTTTAGCAATTTATGACAGCTTAATAAAAATGGAGAGAGATGGCAACCTCAATCATAAGAATGGGAAGTGTGGAGCAATGGGAGAAGTCGACCTCCAAGTGCATCCATGCTCGACCTAATCGCTTCAAGGGGGAGCATTTCAATCCTTTCTCTTCTTTGAATTCTGTTTATTTCTGTTATTGTTTTTGCCTTTTGGTCCGCCTTGGGTTCTTTGTTTTTCTGTGCTGAATCCAACCATATAAAGAACGTGAAATTTGGACTTGCGGCTGGAAAGTTATGGCCTAAAAACGGAACACAGGTCGAAGCTGAAAAACAGAGAAACGAATCTGTCCAAATGGTGATAAATAGGTGATAGAAATTGTTGTTTGTGTTTTTCTTTGGTTTCTTGGTTTGTTTCTTTTAGTACAACAATTTATTTCGTTTGTTTGAGTTTGTTTAGAGGACTTAGTTCATTTTCATTTATGGTTTGTTGTTTCATTTTATCTTAATTTGTTTTTGTTTTTTTTATCTTAAAAATTTTAAAAAGATTTTTCATATGAGCTGACTTATGATAACCCCAGTGAGCACTTCTGTCAATACAGTGTCTAGGAGTTCTTTAGGCGACACCTTCGGTGTCTAAGAAGTTTGGGTTTTAAGCGGGACCATTGTGACCCCTCCAACCTTCCCGGATCCCCTGGCTGTGTTTTCTGAGGCCCTTAACTGGTCATCCGTGAGTTGCTTGTATATTCGTGTGTTTTTAAATTAAGTTTTTTTTTTTTTATATTTTCTTTGTTATCTTTTCTGTTGAGTATTTGTTTTTGTTTTTGTTTTGTTAAGTTAGTTTATGTATTTTATTTACGTGGTATGGTTAGTTAGTTTATTTCTGAGTGTTAAAACACATTTTTATTTTATTTCAAACTCTGCATTAAAAACAAACAAAAAAAAAAAACAAAACAAAACAAAAAAAACAAAAAAACAAAAAAACTTCTTCTTCTTCTTCATCTTCTTTATCTTCATCTTCATCCTCATCATCATGGCATGCCCCTATTTTCTCTTACTTGTAGAATCTGCAGCAGCTCTACATGGTCTTCATTTCTCTTTTGCAGCATTTCTACATGCTGGTTGGCACTGTAGAGCCGCTTCTGCAAGTCTGCCACCATAGCCTTCAAGGAAGCCACTTCCTCGCTCAGCGCGGCACACTCACGTGTCCTCGCCAGTAATCGCATGCCCAAATTGGTAGCCGAGACCGCATGGAGCACAGATAAAGAGTGGGACTCATCCACTGCCATCTTGTCAGACCTACGTGCCACATGCAGATGATCTGCCGGTGTGAGTATACTGCCAATCATGCCACCCAACAGCACTGCTCTGTTCGGCATTGCCTCAGCAAAGTTCGGTATTGCCTCAGCAAAGTTTGAGGCCGTGCCGTGATGATATGTGGAGTTTGGGAAGACAGGAGTTGGAGGAGCCCTTATTTGGGCATTCGGAGGTGCAAGGGACAATTCAAGGTTGAGATCATCAAGGTGAGTGCATGAAGATGCCATTGTTTTGTTTCTGAATTTTTTTGATGTTTTTCCTTGAGTTTGCAGGAAGAAATGCTGGGTATCATCCGCTTGCAGAGGTGTGGTTTAAATAGACATATGCTGATGAGAGAGAGCCAACACCATTTCGGATTTCCCGGGCATGCTCGACCTAATCGCTTCAAGGGGGAGCACATTAACTTTCACTTTACTTTTCTTTTTTCCGTGTTTTCTGGTGTTTTATGTTTTTGCCCGTTACTTTCATTTTCTAGTGCTTTGTGTTTTTGCCTTTCCCTTTCGGCTATCATCTTTGTCTTATTTTAGTTAGGGAAATGTGTTTTCTTTTCCGTTTGTCGTCTTTGTTTTATTTTAGTTGGGAAGTGTGTTTTCTTTTTCTTTTTCTTTTTCTTTCTGCAACCTTACTCTTTTATTTCCGAAACAAAATAACGAAAATACAAAAACAACAAAATAAAATAAAAACAACAATAATGCAGTAGGAAATCATTTCTTCACAGTGCTCGGTGTCTCGACCATTGGAGCTTTGAGTTTGGCCCTATGGCTGTCCTCTTCTGGATTTTCACGAACAGCCTCTTGGGGCTCATCACTTGAGCTCCCAAAGATCGCAATCTTAGCTTGAGCGTAACTACTCTCGCGATCTGCTTGTTTGCGTTTACCCGGTCGGTCTAGGTCCTCCAGCTGTTTTCGCATGTCGCGAGAGTACAACTCTACCATTTTTGATAGGTTTTTATTCTCGTCCCGCAATACTTCTAGCTGGTGTCGATTCACCTCCACTATCCTTGCCCTCTCCCTTTTCAAGCTTTTTATAGCACTCTGACACTCTTCAACCATACTTCGCTCCGCCGCCAACTGACCCTTTAGCACCTCTACCTCATGGGACTTCGCAAGTAGGCGATGACCCAAACTTGCGACTGTTGCCGTACTCTGCACGCTCAGTGCCAGGGCATCGCTCACGACCCGGTTGTCATCCCTTGTCCCCAGCACACGTATATCTTTAGGAGTCACTAAATTTCTAGCCACTCCAATGGCAACATCGTTGTCCAGGAGTATTGAGTCAGTTACTGTCACAGGCCCCCGTGCGGAAGCAAAGTAGGGCATCCATACTGGTGCCGCTGCTTGGCCTCATGTCTGAGTCGGTGGAGCTAGGTTGAGATCCAACGAAAATGGGTAGTTAGAGGCCATTTGATTTCTCACTCTTTTTTCTTCTTTCTTTTCTGTTTTGTGTGTTTCTGAGTTTGTGTTTTTCACCCATTCTTTTTACCTTTTTATAGACTTAGTCTGCTAAACCCTAGCCGCTGCGGTTCTGGGTTATGCGCAGCCCTTATGGCTTATCTCTATTTGTCGCCGCACCCGTTTCCCAACCCCCCTTAATTGCATTTTCACCTTTCACCACCTTCAAAGTGAAAAAGTCATCCCGCTTCACCCAAGAGGCCAATAATTCTGGCTTGGGGGATGTGAAAGCGGCCTCTGCGCGCCGACACGTCCCTCACCTCTTTTGCCCGTGACTTCCCAAGAACCGAGGCATTAGGGACCACATTTTCTCTTTTCAGAAATCCCGCCTTTGCGCTCCCAATTCACATTTCTTCTTAAAAATAAAAAATAATAATAAAAAAAAATGTGTGGGCTTCGGATTTCTTTGTGGGTCGGGTTTTCACCGTTGTTTAGGTTTCAAAGTGGGCTAACTTTCGTTTGGGTTGGGCTTTCAATCGTTTGGGTTTTTGGTTTGCGTAAGACTGTTTGTTTAGGGCTTTCTGTTTCGAGTGTTTTTACTGTTTCTTTTTATTTGTTTGTTTGTTTTGTAATTTTTATTTTGTAATTATTTTCTTTTATTTTATTTTTGTATTTTGTTATTTTTATTTGCTTTAATACCTTCATTTGTTGTTATGACATTGCTTGTGGCTAATTTTTAAACATTGAGGACAATGTTCATTTCTAGGTTTGGGGGTATTGGAGTTTAGCAAGTAAATTTGGTTTTTCTTTAAAAAAAAAAAAAAACAACAAATTTAAATTAATTTCTTGCTTGTTTTATTTTGAGTCTTGTTTTGTTTTGAGTCACTTTCCGAACACTTATGATGAGATTGTGATAAATGTTTGCATGACTTAAAATTGGATTTCATTTTATTATTATTATTTAATTATGAAAAAAATAAAAATTTTAAAAAAATAAAATTTTGGCATCGTTCTAGCGTGATATGTTCGAAACCTTCTTTGCACTTGCCATTTGTTTCATAATTTTCCAATTAAAGGATTTGCATGACCCAAAGAATTGTATCAAGCATAAATTAGACTTATATAACCATATAATGTGAGCTTTTGAGCCTTGTGCTTCATTTCATGAGTGTTATACACATACTCTTATTTTCTTGTCATCAAAGTTGTTGTTTGATCTCATTATTCATTGATTTGGTTGAACACTTAAAAGTCATTCATTCTTTTGCAATTTGATTTCATGACATTTAAGAAATGATATTAAGGCCCTCTTTGGATCGTTTGTGCCTTTCAAGCTAACCTTATGCATGCTTAAGCATGATTTTCCATTGTTAACCATTTTGAGCCTATATGTAAACCTTTTCTTTCATTTTACCAATTATATTTCCTCACCTTAGCCCGAAAAACAAATATTTACCTTTCTAAGGAACTCATGAGCTCTAATTCGGATGTGTTTTTCATGCTAAGTTTGGGAAGGGATATTACAAAAAGAAAAAAAAGAAAGAAAAAAAAACTTCACTCAATTAAAAAAAAAAAATTAAAAAAAAAAAAAAAAAAAAAGAAGTTGTGATTAAGTGGTGGTTGATTAAAAATTCATTTTTGGGCCTTCAAAATAAATTGGCGTTTGGAAAGGAGTATGAATCAATGTAAATGAAGGTATAAGGAGTTTTGATCATGTAAAAGAAAAAATCTAATCGTGATGATTCGAAGTCTTGTAAACTATTATTTTATGCTCTTACATTTTGAGTTCCTTGGACTTTGTATTATCCATACCTTTCATTTCTTACTCACCTTACACCCTTGGCCCCATTACAACCTATAATAAAGACCTAAATTGATCTTAAATGTCATGTGGTTGAATTGCATTCATTTTTCTACTTTTAAGTGTTTGGCATCCTTCTTGAGATCATATTAATGCAAGTTCTTCATCTTCCTATTTTTGAGTTAAGTCCTTTATGATTTAACTCTAATATCATGTTTATAACTGAGTGTTGCACTGTAACCCTCTTCTGAGTAATTCATTTGTGAGAGGACAACTTTGGTGAGATTTGAAGTTGCATTTGTGTTTGGTATGATTTTTGAAATTGTGTGAAAACTAAGATTGGGGAATTTGTTGCATTTGGCTATCACACTACTACACTTTGAGCATGTTGTGTTTTGAACTTTGCCGCCTTGTAAATAATGTCTAAAATTGAGTTTTTATTGTTAAAACTTTTGAGTCATGTGCATGAGTCATTTCTCTTCAGAAAATGTTCGGAAAGATTGTTTTGAGTTTACTTTTTACATTTTTTTATTTATTTATTTATTTATTTTGGTTTTGTAATTATTTTTATTTTGGTTTTTGTTTTAGTTTTATTTTGCTTAAGGACTAACAAATTTAGTAAAGTTTTCTAACCACTTTGTTTTGTAGAGTTAGTAAAACGTTTGTGGGTATCGTTTCTGTTAAACCCTCAGGAGACACAACTCCTCCTACTAGGGATGCCTAGAGGTTTAAAGGCTTGTTGCATACGCTCAATGCAATCGAGTTACCTACGAAAGTGGTTTAGTTAACTTTTTGTTTTTCACTTTGTTTTGTGTTGTTTTGCTCGAGGACTAGCAAAATCTAGGTTTGGGGGTATTTGATCGGTTCATAATTGTATATCATTTTGTACCCTTCTAGCTTATGATTTGGTTATGTTTTTGAGTTAAACTTGTGCTTTTAATCCTTTTTGTGTTTATCTTTCAGTTAATTGACATTTAGATAACAATGATGACTTTGGATAGGAAATGATGCAATCCATGCATGTTATGGGCTGATTGGCATATGAGGAATATGAGCTTAAAGACAAACTAATTTTGGCTACAGCCCATTTCCAGCCCAGTTTCGTAGGTCAACTTCTTGGCCTTGGATCAGAATGCTATGGGGCTCGAATGAGGTGAAGATCTTCATGAAACTTGTTTCAATGGGTGTCTACTACAACATATCCAAATTTCAGCTCAATTGGACATTTGTGGAGTGCTCAGCCCGTCCAACACCCAACCTTGCTCAGGGATTTGCAGCTGCCAGCTTTGAGCCTTATCTCCTCCTTTAAGCCATGTGCCTCACCCATGCTGCAACTGACTTTGGATCCAACATAATGAGTGAAGTGGGGAGGCATTCCAGCTATGAAATTCTAAAGGAGCAAGTTGGTACATGCTGGAGTTATTATAGAGAAAGCATGTGCATGCATGTAAAGCAAAGAAATGAAATGAAGTCAATTCCAGTCTCTGTTCGGCAGCCAACTTGCAAGGCCCAAAACGCACACTTCTACTGCTCAGATGGGAATACTTTCTTCATAGAAGTTGTTCCAATGGGTGTCTAGTATAACATATCCAAATTTGAGCCCCATTGGATACGTTTTGAAACCTCTGGCCTTCCTACACCAAGACTGGTTCAGAAAACTCGTTTTTCAGCAACCAAAAGGCAACCACATGGGTTGGCAGCAAAAGGCAATCACATGGGTTGGCAGCAAAGGGCAGCCACATCTGATCACCTTTGAACCCATGTGAAGAAGCTTGAGGTGCAGCAAAAGAAGTATGGGATGAGATTGATTCCAACCACACTAACATAGACAAGATGAGGTGGGAGTTATGGGTTGTATTAAAGGAGGAATGGTGGTGTTGGATTTCATCATGTTGTTCCTCCCTCTTAGCCCTATAAATAGAGAAGCCTTCAAGCTTCAAAACACACCCCAAGGGGGGGAGCTCTCAAACACTTCTCTAGAGCTCCCTTCCCTTCTCTCCCTCAAATTCTCTTAGTTTCCTTTCTAGTTTTCAAATGTTGTAATGAAATATTTGTGCTGAAATTCAACTTAAGTTTTTCAAGTTCTACTTTACTTTTATTTGTAATGTACATTCTTTCTTAAGTATTCAAGTTTAATTAGTTTCCAAGTTTCAATTATGATTTTTGTTCTTATTCATTATGCTTATAAGTTAATATGCTAGTTTGAATGATTGATCACCATTTAGGCTTGCATGTTAGCTATCTTGGTTTGAATTAAGAGTAGACACCATGCTTTAATTCGAATTGAACTATGAATAGGAAGAGTATGTATGGACATTCGACAACAGGGATTAGATACATGCTTGGTTGTTTAAATTGTTCTTATATGCTTAATGGGTTCCTAATGCTTAGTTTTAGGTTAGACAACAAATGATCAAATTAGGGAATTAGGAACACAAGGTTATGACCAAACACCATGGCTTAATCATACTTTAGCTAGAATCAATCCGTTAATCTAATTGAACTTGGGAACTTATTTGCTTGAGTTATTTCATTCTTTCTTGTTTTATTTATTTTCTTTTTTTCATTTCTATTTTGTGTAGGGGAAACAAATTGGATCATTCAATCACCAATCCTCGTGGGATCGACCTCGCACTTACATATGCTATACTACCAAACGGCTCGTGCACTTGCGAGTATCACAAGTTGAGGATGCAGTTGAAACCATTTTGGTGCAGCTGAATCGAAGCAACAAGGGTTGGCATTTTCTCTCTTCTTTCTCTCACTTTAATTCCTCAATTCTGTGTGCAATATACATTCTGTGTCTTTGATGTTATTTATCAGAAAAATGACCATGGCCTCGTGAAGTCATGATCTCATGACATCAAGGCATCTCATTTTTAAGTTGATTGAATAAAGTAAGCTCACACCGACCATGGACATCACGGCATCTCATACTTTTATTATGGAATTCAGTATTCATGGTTAAAGAAAAGAATTATATATGCCTTGCTTTGCTATCATTGTGGCTGAATGCCTTGCTTTGCGAGATGTTCACAATGGATGGAGTAAAAAGATGATTGAAGGTGATTCTATGCTTATTATATATCCACTGTGTCAATCCGGCGAGAAATTTTTATATGTTCCAGGTACACCACGTGGATGGTGTACCATCCAATGAACATAGGACATGTGGAATTATTGTCTAACTTACTGTATTTCTTTTTATGACATGTGGCGGGCTGTATTGGATATATTACATATGTCCTCCGTCTATTGGATGGTACACCAGCCACGTGGTGTACCCGGAACACCCAAAAATTACTCCAATCCGGCAGCTTCTATCCCTCGGAGTATTAAACTGCTTGTGCATGATATTATCTTGGTACGCTCCCTCTTTGAGGACGTGGCTTTCAAAAAGTCTAATTCTTTATGAATTTAATTGTTGGGCATCAATAAAAATACACATTAAATATGTACAATTTCAATTATGTTGTTGAACATACTTTCATTTTAATAATGTATTTTTCGGTTGCATTTAATATGTATTTGTTTTATGTTAAAGATTATTAGGAATTAATCAATAGAGCTATGAACTAGAATGGTTTATATAATTTAATGTATACTTTTTATTTCTAGAAATACTATAGAAACTGTAAGTACAAAAATATATGATTATTAAATTTTAAGCTAATAACTTTAGCTAACCCACCTATTAAAAAATTCCTCGTTCCGCCTTTGCATGAGTTGCCTTTGAAATGTTACCCTTAATTCCATTTTATTTTAATCTTTTCGAGCTTGTGTGCCTGTGTGATTTCTGTTTGTAAATGAACTCTTTCTGTAAAATAAAACATGGACAACCAGTACAAGATTGGATAACATAGACAAGAAAGTATTAATGTGTGTGAAAACAAAGAGTAAACGTTCACTAGGACAATATTGAATTGCAAGCATTCTCGTCCCATGTTTGCTAGCTGGCACGTTACCTCATGTACAGTTCTTGGGAATTAGATTTTTTTTTTTTTGTTAGCACCGGTACCCTCATGTACAGTTCTTGCCATTCTAGTGTTTGCATCTAGCAATTCTATATTTCTCTATTTCTTTTTTTGTTATTTTGTTTTTTTTTTTTGGGTATTGAATCTAGACAGAGAGAAAAAAAATGAAGGGGGTGTTGGGTTACTATTCAATGTTGTCGCTGGGTTTAGGAGAAGAAGGGTAAAATTGGAATTCTGACAAAAACTCATTTATTTCTTTCAAAAGTGAGATACACGTGTAGCATTCTAACTGGTGTATACGGGCGACGATCCTCATAGTCGCTTTTGGGCGATTGTGGATAGCAATTCACTAAGTAGTTTTCTTTTTTCGGGTCTGACTTACAAATATAAATTTAAAGCTTTAATAAAAATGGGCACTTACCACATCATGTAGATTTGAGCCACTTTGTTGGTTCGTATTGGCCTTAGTCAAGCATGCATTCCCAAGATAACATTGTTGATTGATAGTCCTGAATCGAGAAGTCGCTCTGGTCCACAAATGCTCGGATCATTTTCCAGAAACTTTTGATATACACGCTGCCAAAATGTGTCGCTTGCTTGAGTGGTGCTGATAGCCCTATCTTCACTAAAGGAAACCCACCCTTTGCACAGTGCCTCATCTTCTTCTGGCCTCCAATTCACACCTCTTTAAGATTTTGTGGACATCTTCAACAAGAAGAAAGGAGATTAATGAAATTAACAAAGGAAAAATAAATTGAGAAATAGAAAAAATATTTTTGGTAGATTATTTAAGAAATGGGTGGGTATTTATAGATTTTTGGAGTTAGTTTTGAGGTTGGATCTGATTTAGATTAATTTAAAATATTATTTCGACCGTTGGATTTAAATTTCAACCGTTGGATCTCTTTTTACCGTTAAAATAGCTTAGATTTAATATGGATCGTTGATTTGTATTATTGTTGGAATTTAAAAAAAATGGAGTTGTTCTGAATTATGTCGTTGGATTCCAACAACAACATCCCCAGCTTTTGACACGTGGTGTGACAACTTCTGCAGCAACAGCATCGCGAGCCCTATTCACACCTCCTTGCACATGGGCTGCGTCATGCTATAATGGGCTCCAACAAAAAAAACTCCAGTCCAGGCAATAGCTGGATTGGTATTTGAATTTCTCAAATTTTAGCCATTTACTTTTCTTAAGTTGGGAGAGGAATTGGGCTAAAATTTAGAATTCTTGGGTTTTCCTCGTGAATTGGAGATGGCCTTAACACATGGACGGCCTTGAAAGTGTGCAAGTGGTGCCACCATACAGAACCCTAATTTTTAAAGGTCCCAAAATTTTTATATTATAGGTATTGTATATATTTGTGCGTGCATGACAATAACACAAGTGTATTTCTTATTGGGTTAGAATTTAGTGCCTTACTTTTAGCAGGCAAGTTGGGTTCGAGTTTTTTTAGAATCGGAGATGGCCCTTAGGCCATTTCCAGCAGCCCCCTAGGGCGAGGGCGGGGGCGTAAAAGGCCAAAACCCATTTCCAGCAACAAAAGCTAGCCTGGGCAACTGCTGGGGTCCACCAGCCTGGGCTGGCCCGTAGGTAGAAACAGCCCGAGTGCTGGCCCGAAGGCGCTGCTGATGTCATCCGCTACAGTGCGCTACAGTGCTCCGCTACAGTGCCGCCAACAGCTCTCTGCCAAGTGTCGCGTTCTGGGCTCTCCGATCAGAATTTTTCCTCCAATCCAACGGCAGCCAATTTTTATGCAATAAAAAAATGAAAAAAAATCAAAATTTTTTAAAAAAAATATCCAAAAATTCTGTAATTTTTTTTTCTATAAATACCTACCAAAACTCTTCACTTTCAACACCAAATCCTCATATATTTTCTTCTAATTCTACTATTATTCACTTTTTACTCAAGTATTGACAAGTATGAACCCAAAAATTTTATCCGAAAATATTGTCCAAATTAATTGTTTAGGTAAACAAATTTGTGAAAAAAACAAAAAATTGAATAGTACTTGCCCTTTGCTCGGGCAACTGCTGGAAGTGGAACTTACTTTTTACAAGGGCAGATACTATTCATGTGAATAGTGTCAGCCTTAGCCCCCCTTACCATGGCAAGGGTTTGACTGCTGGAAGTGCCCTTATGGGTGAAGAAATAGAGATTATAGGTTTTTTTTTTTTGGGTATTGAATCTGGATAGAGAGAAAAAAAAAATGAAGTGAGGGTTGGCTTTCTATTCAATGCTGTCGTTGGAACTTGGATTTAGGAAAAGGGTAAAATGGGAATTCGGTGCATAACAGAAACTCATTTATTTCTTTAAAAAGTGAGATACACGTGTAGCATTCTAACCGGTGTACACGGGCGACGATCCTCACAGTCGCTTTGGATAGCAATTCTCTAGGTGGTAAAACTGAAACAAAATCGTGGTCACGTTACACACACGTGACTCTTTTTAACAGAAATCTTTAACTGTCTTGACAATGGGCAGGTCTTTCCTTATTTGTCTTTGATGGAGTCCAAAGGTGTTGGGTTGGGCCTGAGCATGGAATGGTGTCGTCTGCACCTAATCGAAAAGAATAATGATTGTCGGCCGATGGAAAGTTGCCTGACGGAGGAGGTCTAAATAAGACCTTTAATTAAGACAGTCTAAATAGAAAACATTTTTTGACCAGTTGCCCTTTGATTTATTGAGCTGGAAATAAATCCAAGCAATGTACGAAAGTAATCCCATTGAAAACTTCTTTTAATATATAATTTTTCCTTCTTTTTTTTCTTGTTAATTTAATTCGGGAAGAAGAAGAAGAATAAGAAAGTTTTATTAAGCTCACAAAAGGTTTTTGAAGACATTCGACAATCCATATTACGTAGCTGCATGTGAGGGTAGTCTGCGGGAATTACAGTGTATTGGCTCACTGGTGAAATGTTAAAGCTATTCTTCTGTGGTCTCGAACTTGAAGTTGAAGGTATTGGTGCCACAGTAAACCCCGTCATCCATGTCGTTGGTAATTATTTTCCCGTCAGCAAGAGTTTCGCGCTCCGTATAGGAGAAGGGAACATCGTAAGAAGCCTTGGTCCCTAGAAGCCTCACCTTCACCATAGCCATTGCCGTCAGCACAACCTTATAAACAGCAGCCTCGTTCACACTACATGTGAATATTGTGGCTGCCCCGGTTTTTCTCCTCTCCACTGATTCTGCAAACTCATCAACCTCGATCTTTCCGTTGTCTGCGATGACTGGAACCTCACCGTCGATGATGCTTTGGACGTCCAACTTGAACACGCTGGACTTCAAGCTTCCGCTCCTAGGTTTTTTATACGAGAGATTCATCTCGAGAATTTGAGTTTCTTGGATAAGGTTAACCACCTCTCCAATGGCAATTTCGACAACCTTCTTGTTGTAGATCTTGGCGTCCCCGAGGCGGAAAGTGACGTTATAGATCTCCTTTGAGACCCCAAGCTCTTTCACCTCCTTGTTGTATGCTTCTGAGTCGTCTCTTGTAACTTTATCAGTGACGGAAAATCTCTTGATGCTGGTTGAGTTATCTGCGTCAAGGCAGATCCAATCGCCCTTGGTCAGCCTCCACAATTTGCCCAAGGAATAGGAGAGGCCTCCATCGGCGCTGGCGAAGACCTCGTTCAAGCGGGTGCCGAGCAAGTTGCCATTATGGCCCTTGAACGCCACATGTTTGGGAAGCATCATGAACAGCGATTCCCAATCGGTGACAGTGAACACATCGAACAACTTGGGGTTAGGGTCTTTATCTCCTACGTACAAGCCTCCGCGGAGCGCTGGCTCATATTGGCCGGGCTGATTGCCCTGATAAATGGTTAGGTACTCTTCACGTTCGGGATAGCGGAATCGGAGCACCAGTATATGGTTTGTGCTTTTATCGTCGCCGACAAGGAAATCATCATTTATGTACACCGGCTCGAACAAGGTACACGAGTACTTAGATTTGTCTTCCACTGGTTCATCAGCCACAGCAGCGATCAAGTAGCTACAATAGCCACGCCTTACCCAATATTTATTGTTGTAACAACACTTAATGTGGACAAGCCCCTCATTGCCGCTACTCTTTGCCATCTCCACTTCAAACTTCGCGTATTGGCTCCCTGCCTCTTGTCCAGAGAATTTGAGATACCCTGCTGGCACTTCGTTCTTGATGTCTTCATCTATGTAGCGCAAGTATTTCCCGTTGGTGTTTGATGTCACCACCACAAACCTTGGTAGGGTTGGCATTTTCTCTCTTCTTTCTCTCACTTTATCTCAATGCTCAAGCAGCAAAATGTTCTCACACAGAAACGGAAGAAAATAGAAGGAAGAAGACTGAAGCAAAAAACTCAGAAAGAATAGAGAGAAAAAGCTAAAGCAACCTCACAGATTAATTCACCTTCAATGATAAAAGTTTTGCTACAACACTCATTACAAATAGAGACAACGTCTCTTTGAGAGACGTAAAGACTTTCCAGCAAAAAGAGAAAAGTTGCCTGGAGACATCAACCGACTGCATGCTCATTGAACCAATAAACAAAGCAAACCTAGCCGTTAATGCTCTCATGCTTTTACAAAATCGATAAAGAATAAAACTTGGCTTTGGATTCCTTGGGCTTGGTTTAACTTTCAACATTATTTATCAGAAAAATGACCACGGCCTCGTGACGTCATGATCTCATGACCCTCATGTACAGTTGCCATTCTGGTGGTTTGCATCTTGCAATTCTATATTTCCCTATTTCTCTAATTTTTTTTTTTTTTTTTCAAATAGTAATAATTCCAATGAACTGTAGATGAGATTGCGAGCATCAGTTTGGTGACCCAAAGACGATAAAAAAGGGCACGACATAACACAAACACGACGTATGTAATATGAAAAAAATTTGTCATCTAATGAGAATAAATGGAATGAAATGTGTTATATAAATTTTATTGAAAAAAAAAAAGAATTGCTTCAATGCAGATCCTCACAAGGGACCCGAAGCAAAGCAAATTGTTTCGTTACGATGCTGGGAAAGAAAAGAATTGCAATTGTCCGAGATGCAACTGCATTTGCCTTGACAAATGGTGTGTCTGCCCAGGAGACCCCATCCCACCACCTCCACCCTTGTTGCCCGAGAAGAATTTTTAGCTATGGAATAAGAAGAATGACATTCAAGTATCTGGCAATTGCAACCAAATCACAGATGGTTGTTCGCATTTGGTTCAGTCCTCCATTGCAGGAAACTATTGTAAACCCTTATCAACCATATTCCAATCAGCTGAACTGTATTGGCCCACATCAAAGCTATCACAATCGTCTGAATGATCAACAAGCAAGCGTTCATCTTCAATATCCAACTCTTCAATTTTAAAACTTGACCCAAGAATTTAAACCCCATCTTCCACTCTGTTCTATAATGACACTTCTTAGAGTCCTCTGTTTTGCACATTGTAATTTGTAACATAAATAAACACCAGATAACAATTCGCATTGTTGCTGCTGCCACAGTCCATAAATCCTTTGGTAGATTCCATTTATACTAATAGAAGAATCCATAAAAATCTTCACGAAGAAATGAGTTCGATTTTCTGGATATAACGTGGGCCTGAGAGAACACCAAAAGTACCTCTCCTTCCTGTTGTCTTGTCTCACATCCGATTTATAACTCAGAGCTTTGTTATCATAGGATTTCAAAACGGCATATTTCTGCAGAAGTACCATATATATGAATTCTAGCCCAGCCTGGGAGCAAGTCGGCGCCATTCGAAAATGTTTTCATCCCTAGAATTCATGGCATCATGTTCATGTTCATCCATCTTATTCACAATCGTCCACTGATAATATGCTCCTACCTCCATTTGCATGACAACCTGCAGTGAATTTCCTTTAACAGAAACAATTCACATCGTCCTTCCTTGCAATTGTTTCACCTACATGAGATTCTTCCATCGTGGGCAAAAATGCTGATCCAAAGTGCAGCACTGGGATTCGATCAGAACTAGGTAAAATTTGCTCAATGTTATTGATGATGGCACTCCCGTCTTTGGTGTCAGTCCAAGCCCATTTTTGAAGGTCCATTCACACTGAGGAAAAACAACCTCTGTATTTTCCCGAATTATTCCAAGCAAATAAGCTAGGAAAATATGAGACATGTGGTGTAAAAGAAACCAATTGTTCTGTTTGTGGTAAAATCAGATTGGTCTGTCCAGTAACAAGCCTCTTTGATCTGTAATTTGCTCAGTGAACAACTCAACATCCTGACTTATCATGTTCTTTCGAGGTCTACTTACAAATGCGCAAGTGAACCCGGGTAGAACACCAAACCAGTTGTCAATAGGCTTCCCAAATACCATATGACTAATAAAAATCTAGAAATCACAGGACACCAAAGTGTATTTCGCAGACGCATCGGAATGAGGAAGCATGCTAACGGCTTGGACCCAATGATATCTCGGTAGTGTGTGTTTGTGAAAAACTCCCCCTCTCCCTTGTAGTCTTGCATTCATAAAAAGTAAAAAATAAAAAAATATTTTTATCTTTCTTTTCTTTTCACGTTTTTTAAACTCAATTTCCATTCGAAACTAAATTCCCGCACTGATTTTCCCATAACATCAAACACATGTTGGCCTTTACAAAGCTCAATATGATATCACTCACATCTTTTTTTTTCGGCTTCTCTCTTTTTTCCTTTTTTTTTTTTTTTTCTTTTATTGCTTGTTTGTTTGGTTTTTTTTCTTTTCTAAAAAGAGTTATTTATATTGGCACTCACCCTGAGGTTTTGTTGATTTCATAAAACCCCTTTATATTTTGGAAATTATACTAACACCCCTAAGGTTTTAAATTTTTTCATTTTCATTTTTTGGTTGGAAATTTGATGATTTTGTTAAAAAGACACTTCTTCAGATGACAAAATTAACTTCAAGGACTAGACTTTAAGGGTGTATGTGCAATCGAATCTCTAAGTTTAACTTTATCATTTGGAGAAAAAAAATTTATGACACCATCAATTTTTATTTTATTTTAGTACATGCGATTGAGGGATGGGGTTTACACAAATATTCATTGGATGCCTGGGGTATCGAACGTCTATCCACATGGGTATGTATAGATTTTGGAGTTAGTTTTGGGGTTGGATTTGATTTAGATTAATTTAAAATATTATTGCGACCGTTGGATTTAAATTTCAACGGTTGGATCTTTTTTAATTGTTAAAATAGCTTAGATTTAATATGGATCGTTAATTTGGATTACTGTTGGAATAAAAAATAAATAAAAAAGGATTTGTTCTGAATTGTGTCGTTGGATTACAACGACAACATCCCTAGCTTTTGACATGTGGTGCGACAACTTCTGTTGACAGGACCTGCCCCGAATTCCTCGGAACTCGAGACGAATCCTATGGAAATTCCGACATCCCACTGATGCTGGGCCCACTTATTAAGAATCGAGACCTTCGGCCGAAAATTTGGCAGAGTCTCCCCTGAAAATTTGACCTTTCTCCAAAATTTCAACCTGAAAATTTAAAACACAGTTTATAACCCAACTGGCAGCATGCACAAGTTATCAACATGCAAATACAAAATAGGCCTCCAGCCTTCAAAGGGTTCGAAACAAAACCAACAATGTTCTTAAGTCAGATAAAGCATAAACAATGAAATGAATGACCTCATACAACTTTACAAAAACCACTGAAAACATTAAATTGGATTCAAATCCAACAACCATATCAACATCCATTCACAAACTCAGAATCGATCAAAGCCTTTTTAAACATAGTATATTTCGCGGCTGCACCTAGGCGAAACCCCAGGCTACCTACGTACCCTTGGACAAGGGATCAAGCCACACGTAGTTCTTATCATCAACGGTCACAACTCCGATAATATGCAATTATTTAAAATAAAACCAACGAATAACTTTAGAATTTCCTCACTACATCAATTTCAACAAGGCAACTCCTAAATACTTTATGAGTTCCTTTCCTTTTATCATTTCTTTTCGCACAACCATACCCTATTCCAGGCATATGTACTTTGAACACATTATCAATTTCTTCCCTTTATATCAGTTCAATCCCGCAACCATACCCTATCCAAGGCGTATGTTGCCGTACAACACTTCCCAATCCATGGCTCAAACATTCACACATATACAGGGTCCTCACAAAGGACAATCTCACGAATCTCAATCCCGAATCAAAACCACATATACCAAAATGTAACATTTGTGCCTATAAATGAGTATATATATATATATATATATATATAATGACACCCACCTCTCACCATCATCATGTACCAAGGGAAAATAATCCAACAGGGGATTGTTTACTAGCCACATGTAAATCGCCCTCAAAGACCATGTGGCTAGGGATGAGTCGTCCAACTGGGGGACTGACGCTCTAACCCAGCACGTACGGACGAAGAATCAAGACCCGTACGCCTGGAAAGTCCTACGCGTGCAGACTACCCAATTAAGGGTCTACAGCGACACCTCGTTAAGGTATGCCCCGGGTTCCGTCATATCCACGTATCCATATCCACTGTGTCCATGTATTAGTATCCAAGGGGGAGTACAGATGATGATGCACATCATGTACTGGGAAAAACAATCCAACAGGGGATTGTTGACTAACCACATGTAAACCTCCCTCAAAGACCATGTGGCTAGGGATGAGCCGTCCAACTGGGGCACTGACGCTCTAGCCAAGCACGTACGGACGAAGAATCAAGACCCATACGCTTGGAAAATCCTACGCTCGCAGACTACCCAATTAAGGGTCTACAGTGACACCCTGTTAAGGTATGCCCCGGGTTCCGTCATATCCAAACCATATCCAATCCATATCCATTTCCATGTATCCCAGTGTCCATATCCACTGTTTCCAAGTACCCATTTCCACTGTTTCTAAGTGTCATCATTCCAGGGGAGGTACATATGATGGTGGAGTTCATAACCCTTATATAAATATTATAAAGATAATTTTCCCTCCCTTAATTTAATTTTTCCCATTTGCCTATTCATAGTATAGACCAAAAACCTTTCAATCATAAAACCCATAACCGGGGAGGTACCTAAGGTAGTGCTAATAGCACTCAAACTAACATTCCAATCTCACATCTCTCCTCATCTCACAACCACATCCCAAGTACCCCACACATAATCTACAAAGATAGCATTTTCTCAAATATTATATAAATGACTTAAGATACTCGAATATGTCAAACCCACATATATCACAAATACTTTACAAAAAAAAAAAAGAATTCAACTATTAAATATAAACAGAATTTAAATAAACCATTAAATTCAAAAGCATAAGATTTCCATCACAAAACCATAAAAATAATCTCATAGACCCATATAATCAACATAAATCAAATGACGGTCAAGACTCGTCCAAAAGGGTCGTTCTGGTACTCCTCGAAGAGTGGGACTACCTCAGAAGACTCACGGTCAACCGAGGGTCAAATTGCCCAAACTTGGTCAACCGGGCCCGCGAGACCCACGACCTCCGTTTTACGATCCGAAAGTTCCTATGGGTTCCACAAGGTCTAGGATACACGTCCTGCAAGTTTCATTCAGATCGGACGGTCGGATCGCTCGCGATCGCATGATCGAACGGTTATCGTAAAACACAAGCTTTAAGTTATTGAATCGGAACATTCGGGACTCCGATTCACGATCCGCGAATTTCTACACGATCCTAGGAATACCTAGATCAACATATATTAAATGGGAAGCGATCCAACAGTTCTAACATATCGAACCCAGAAATCACACAATATGTAAAATCCGTTCAGGGTCAAACGTTATCTGAATTGAGATCTGCAAATTCCTACGCGCTTGTGACAACCAGAGGATCGCATTGGGTGTCCAAAGCGATCACCACTCGCCGGAAAAACTCAAAATCACGGGCCAAGACTCCTACCCTAGGTAATACACCTAATTTGGAGCCACTTTTGTTCTTGGACATACCCCACATGGTGGCCGGACGTGACGGCGGTGGCTTGGAGAAGCCACCGGCTGTGCAGAAAATCGAAGGGGGAGGGGGCTGCTCGCGGAGAGAGAGAGTGATGAAAGAGAGATTTTCTGAGATTTTATTAAAATAAATTTCCAAATAATTATGGTTGTGCCACTGAGAGTTTTTAGATCATAACTTCCTCATTACAACTTCGATTCAAGCCTACCGCATGTCTACGGACTCGTCTCAATACGACCTACTTAAAGGTACCAGCCACTGCCCCGAAATCCTTCTGAATTAAAATGACCATTTTGCCCCTACCCCGAGGGCAAAATTGGAAATTCATATTTAAATGATTTAAATAATTTGGTGGCGAAATAATTTAGGGTCGGGGTGTTACATCTGTAGCACCGGCATCACGACCCTATTCACACCTCCTTGCACATGGGCTGCGTCATGCTAGAGTGGGCTTGAACAAAAAAAATTCCATTCCATGCAATAGCTGATAAAAATTCCAGAGTGGGCTTTAATGAAAGTGATAAAAGCAAGTCAGAAGAAGGAAGTTAAAGACCTATATGTTTACATTTTTTTTATAAAAAAAATTAAAGACTTGTATGTGGTGAGGCAGTTTTGCTTTAATGGAGTTCTTCATGGAGGGTGAACGGAGCAAACATCAGGGCAAGCAGTGGCGGACCCACAGAGGCGCAAGGAGGTGCAGGTGCACCTTCTCTCACCGGAAAATGCATTGGAGATGGAGGAATTTGCCCCTTTGCTTGTGCCCACCAAGTGTTCGATTAAAAGCCTCAAAGAGGCTGTTTTGTTGCTGTTGCGTGAGACCCTAAATATTTACCTTAGATTGTTGAGCTCGATCTCACGATCACGTAGGAGAAAACGGTTCGTCAATTGGACCTCAACAACCAAAGTTATAGATTTTAGAAGATTTTGAAAAATGTTCACTTAAGTTGCAGACACAACCAGTCGAAGAAGAAGATGACCCGTGTTTGTAGTTAGAATCCTGTGCTTCTCAACTTGCATTCCTTTTTAATGTGGTCCACTATCAGTGCGCCATGTGTCAAATTTTAATTAGACCAAATTTAGAAATTCATTAAAAATTCATATGTGCTCCAAAAAATTCACCGAAAAATACCCCAAACTCATAATCACATCTACTTTTATCTTGTGACCTCCAAATCACATGTACTTTGGGTTAGATTAATTGGTATTGATTTTGGTTAGATTAATGGATGATTTCATATGAATTTTGATAGACTAATTGTGTAATTGACATGCATTTTGTTCGTATTTGATATTAATTTTGGTAAATAATTGTGTATACGTAACATGAATTTTGTGCATTTAATTTATATAGAAAATAGACTATAGCCGATTAGGCTTAGATGTAAAACTCTTATTTATTTTAATTATGAATAATATTAGTATTGTTGAAATTGTAAGGCTATTTGGTTATTATTATTATTTTTTCTGATGTTTTAGCCTTTTAACATTGCCCCTTTCCTGAAAAATTCCTAGATCCGTCACTGAGGGCAAGGATGGGTAGGGGTTCATGCATTCAGGCATTATAACTTGTTTTAGGTATAATTAAACCGGACGGCATATTTGGGCAGTATTTTTATATAAAATTAACCATTTAAGTATAAATTATTCATCAACAATGGATTAGATGTGGTCACCTACCGTTAGATTTAATCCAACGGTGACCTCTAAAAAAGTCTCTCTCTCTAATGGAAACAAGTGTAGCTTGTTTTCAGAAAACATATAAGATCACCATAAAATAAGAAACTTCGTAAGAGGTTTGTAGCTCAAGTGGTTAAGAGCATTTTACTCCGGTATCTTTGATCCTAGATTGGATTCACTGCTCCCCCAACCTTCTTTATTGTATGCAACAACACAGATAGACTAATTTCTTATTCTTCTTGGCACCAATATGATATTGATCAAATGAATACAGAGAGCCCAAAAAGACTAAAATAAAATATATATTATTAAAATAAAAACGAAAATGACGCGGCAGTTGCTGAAGAAGGAAAAAAAGGCAACAGATTTCATCTTTTTTTTTTTCTTTCTAATTTAACAATGAATTACATTGGAACTTACTTTGGAAGCTTGATTGATCCAGAATTTTCTTTCTTGGCACAAGACTTGATCAGAGACCTTTTCAAATGTCATTCATTTTTTTAATTTTAAAAACAGATAGAAGCTTACGTTCAATAAGGAACCGAAATACAACATTAAAGAAATATTGGAACTCAACACATTGCATAAATGTGGCCTCATTAAAACACCTTCTTCATTGTATTCAACACACCCACCGGTACAACATACACACCCCCGAATTACTAATAGGAGAGCCAACACAGATAGACTAATTTCTTATTCTTCTTGGCGCCGACGGACGTACCCATGAATTTTTCAACGGAAGTGCAATTTTTAAAGGCTAAAAGCTTACCCAAAAAAAAATAAAAAATTAGACAACCAAATATCCTTATAATTTAAACAATACCAATGTCATTCATAATTCATAGAAAAAAATAACATTATAATTAACTTACAATTGTTACTGACGAGTATGATAGTGATCATATGAATATAGAGAGAGCCAAGTGAAAAAAACTAAAATAAAAAATATATTATTAAAAGAAAAACAAAACTAACGTGGCAGTTGTTGAAGAAGGAAGAAAAAAGGCAACAGATTTCATCTTCTTTTTTTTTCTTTCTAGTTTAATGATGAATTACATTGGAATTTACTTTGGAAGCTTGATCGATCCAGAATTTTCTTTTTTGGAACAAAACTTGATCGATCGATGAATAAGTTTTTATAAAGACTTTGAATTCTCTCAACAAAAAAAAACAAAAAAAGACTTGGTGGTGGGGATGTAAATCTGTTGTTTTATAAAGACTTTTTTTCATAGCTAAGATGTTTTTGTAAGACTTGGGGATGGAGTTCTCTCGAAAAATAAAAAATAAAAATAAATGGTGGAGTTTCCTCTCTTCCGTGTACAATAACACACCATTTTTCCCATGACACTGGATAGTTTCTTCTCGCTTTCTTTTACCAACGTAAGCCTGTTAAGGCATACATCGAATTGAATAAAAGGAATGTTAAATTGGTAATTGATCTTGAGTTGTCAAAGAGATCCCTAGGTAAGGTCATCATAAGCCAAAATTTCAAATGTCATTGCTCTTTTTAGTTTATTTTTTCCCCTTAATGACCATATATATAACAGTGTGAGTGCATAACCTATAATCAATTTCAATCATCGATTGTTTATTATGAATACTAATTTAAACATCAGAGACCCTTTGAAACATACATACTGTACAATACATGTTTACTACATACCAGTTTATTCCTTCATTCCAAATTAAAGAAGAGAAAAAAGACACATACGTGCATATCATACAGGACAATTCAACAATTTAAAATTAGAAAGAAGCTTTCATTCAATAAGGAACCGAAATACAACATTACAGAAATACTGGAACTCAACACACTGCATAAATGTGGCCTCATTGAAACCTTACCTTCAAAAAAATTCAAGAAGAGAAAAATCTGGTGAAGGAAAAAGAGTACCACACTAGCTCAAACAAAAATAAAGCAAACTAGTCATTATTTCTTCGACACCTCTTTATTTATTTATTTATTGGAGGGTCGTGTACTTGATATTCATGTGGAGAACATCAATCACAGGCTTTCTTGTTTGGTCTCATACTTGAAGTTGTAGGAATTGACGCCACTGTAAACGCCATCGTCCATGGCGTGGGTGACATGTGTGCCGTCGATAAGCGTATCCCGCTGAGTGTAGGAGAATGGAACATCGCATGAGCCCCTAGTCGCCATGAGACTCACTTTCACCATAGACATTGGGGGCACAATAACCCTGTACACAGTCTCTACTTCACTTTCGGAGGTGTCTGTTTTCCCCCACTGGAATTCTGCCCCGAATTCAGCCGATATTTCAATCTGTCCTTTTGCAATCAAAGGAACTCCAGTTTCAACTGTGGTCTTGAGGCCCAACTTCATCGAAACGCTAGAATTCCAAGTACTGCTCCTGCTGTCTTTGTACGAGAGCCTCAAGTCTATTGTGTTTTCTTTTTGAGTTTGGTTAACGGCATCTCCGGTGGCCATGGTGACAACTCTTTGGCTATAGATCCGGGAGTCAAGGAGGCGAAAGTTAACGTTGTAAATGCTCCTAGACACAACAAGCTCTTCCAGCTCCATGTACGCCTCTTTGACGATACTAGGGCGGCCAGCATTGAGACAGGACTCAAACCCGTCCGTGGTCAGTCTAAAGCAGAAATTATCATTGCCCAAGTTGCGGAGAGCAACCTTGTTGTCATTGTCAAGCTTAATAGGCCAAAACAACATGTCCTTGTTGCTTTCGTTACCATCAAGATTGGAGTCGGCCCAGATCCAATTAGGGCTGCGCCTCCAGAACTTTCCAGAGAGATTGGATTTGATCCGAACACTCCCATCTCCGTTAGAGAATACCTCGTTCCCCACACTGGATTGTCCAACGTCAGTGGATGAGAATTGCAAGAAAGGGTGGCCCTTAAACGTGCTGGCGCTCAGGTATTTCCCATTGTCGCCCTTGAAGGAGACATGCTTGGGCAATACCAACAGCGTTTCCCAATCAACGATTAAGCAGGCGTCGCACAGCTCCTCGTTAGGCGCCGCAGATCCTGCAAACAAGCACGAGTCTTGTGGCGGGGCCACCCTCCATAAGCATGCATAGTGCCCGAGCTGGACGTGTCGAAATCGGACCCCTTGAGCAGGATCCTTATCGTCTACGTAGACGGGCTCGAACAAGGTGCAAGACCATTTGGATTGGTCTTCCTCGGGTGTTGAGAATTAATGACTAACTCACTGCCCTTTTAAGATCTTGTTGTTGATGGACTTTGGACAAAGAACTCAATGATGGATGAGTCTTACACACACACACAGAAATTAACCAAGCACAAATGACACAAGTGTTTATAGAGGTTCAGCAAATTGCCTACATCCTCTTTGGTGATCACCTTGAGAAATTTCACTAATGAAGATAGGTTACAACTTTGGTTTACAAAGGAAACCCCCTTAGAACACTACCCTCACAATCTGTTTCTCTCACACCCTTGCTCAACACCTTGATACACTTAGAGAACTCTCTTGCTCTCCCCTTAGTTTTCCTGAACACACAACTAAAACTTCAGCTCTAACTCAACTTGGAATACCAGCTTCTTCCACTTACAATTATTCAACTTGTTTTCTCCTCTTGTGTTATCTTACTTCACCCCATTTCCTACACAAGCCAATAGACAAGAGATAAGATATCAGCTTGTCCTCCACGTTCTTCCCTTTAGTCACCACTTAGACTAAATGTCAGATCAAGTAGGTAAATAGAATCCAACTCAGCCACCTCCCACTTACACCAGAAAATGGAGAGTGATATCTTTGAAATAAGATAACCAATTAGCCATGAGTGCTCTCCCAACTATCCAGCAGGTAGTCAACGTTCATTTAACTCAGAAGTGACCCACTAAGCCTCTGAAATCTTGTGGAAAGCGATAGCCATTGAAAACACTGTTGAAAACGCGTAAGAAATCGTCACAGCACGACTGGGACGACCGGTCGCCAGGAACTGGCGACCGGTCGCTTTTGGTTTTTCCTCCAGACCTTGAATCTGCTTCTAAACGACCGGTCGCAAATGCTAAGCGACCGGTCGCTAGCTTCCTGCGACCGGTCGCAAAGAACTGGCGACCGGTCGCTCGTTGATGTTGCTCCAGACTTCGAATCTGCTTCAAAACGACCGGTCGCAAATGCCTAGCGACCGGTCGCTTTTAGGCAGATTCAAAATCTTCCTTTCAGCGCCAAAACCAACCTTGTATCCTTAGGTGAGCCATTTTCCCAACAATCTCCACCATGGCGAGCCTAATACTCCTTGTGGACATCATTGCCTTCTAGGACATCTGTAATGTCTTGAGAATCGTCCTAATAACTCTCAAGAACTCCACCTCAATCTTTAGCATGTAACAAGATTGAGCAAGCTCAAACAATGCTTGAACTTAGCTGTTGTGACTGGCTTTGTTAGGCAATCTGAAGCGTTCTCATTTGTATGAACCTTCATTATTGTGATGTCTCCATCATTCACCCAATCCCTTATCCGGTGGTATCTCACATCAATGTGTTTGGACCTCCCATGGAACACTTGATTCTTCACTAAGCAAATAGCACTTTGACTGTCACTTAGAATCACCACCAAGTCTTGAGCTATCCCGAATTCCTTTGCCAATCTCTTCAGCCATACCGCTTCTTTTGAAGCTTCCGTTAAAGCCATATACTCCGCTTCCGTAGTAGACAAGGCACTAACCGATTGTAACACTGCTCTCCAACTAATCGGTCCTCCACCACAAGTGAAGACATATCCTGTGGTGGATCTCCTCTTGTCTAGATCTCCTGCATAATCAGAATCTACATACCCCGACACACATGCCTTTCCTTGTTGTCTTTCAAACAATATCCCAAGCCTTTTGGTGCCCTTCAAGTACCTGAGAATCCATTTTGCTGCTGTCCAATGTTGCCTTCCAGGATTCGCCATATACCTTGACACCACACTAACGGCTTGGGCTAAGTCGGGGCGTGTGCACACCATTGCATACATGAGACACCCTACCAAGCTTGCATATGGAACTTTACTCATTTCCTCCTTCTCCACATTCGTAGAAGGACATTCTTTTGCACTTAACTTAAAATGCTCCGCCAAAGGAGTAGACACCGGTTTGCAATCCATCATATTAAACCTTTCAAGTACCTTGGAAATATACTTGCTTTGTGACAGCCACAACTTGCCTTCCTTTCTGTCTCTCCTTATCTCCATTCCTAGGATCTTTTGTGCAGCACCAAGATCCTTCATGTCAAACTCCCTTCCAAGTAGTGTCTTCAAATTCTGGATTTTTGACATGTCCTTACATGCAATTAGCATGTCATCAACATAAAGAAGCAAAAGGATGAAGTTACCATCCTTGAATGCATGAGAGTACACACAACAATCAGATTCACATCTTCTATATCCAATCTTCATCATGTAAGAATCGAAGCACTTGTTCCACTGCCTTGGAGATTGCTTCAGTCCATACAAAGACTTCTTCAACCTGCAAACCAGATTTTCCTTCCCTGCTTCAATGAACCCTTGAGGTTGGCTCATGTAGATGTCTTCCTCCAATTCACCATGAAGGAAAGCAGTCTTCACATCCATTTGCTCCACCTCCATGTCCTCTTGTGCTACTATGGAGAGTAGTAGTCGTATAGAAGTATGTTTCACCACCGGAGAGAAGATTTCATCATAATCAACTCCCTCCTTTTGCAAGAATCCTTTTGCCACCAACCGAGCTTTGAATAAGGTGGCACCCTTCTCATGCATTTCTTCTTTCTTCCTAAACACCCATTTGCAGCCAATAACCTTGCGACCTTTGGGTTTAGGAACTAACTCCCAAACTGAGTTTTGGTGTAGAGATTCCATCTCTTGCATCATAGCTTCCATCCAACTTTCCCGTTCCTTGTTCTCAACAGCTTCTTGGAACGTGGTTGGTTCTTCTTCACTAGCATTTAGGGCATAGTGAACTGCATCCATCTCCCATCCAAACCTTTGAGGTGGTTTGATGGTTCTCTTGGGCCTGGACCGAGCTATAGATGATGGCTCCACCTGTTCTTGAGCCTCTTCTTCTTCTTGAGTGTGTTGTTGATGCTGCCCAGCTTCTTCCTCTTCAATGTCGGACTCCACCTCCTCCTGAACGTCTTCAGTTGGCTGTTTCTGAGTAGTCTTTCTTGACACCTTCTTGAGTGGAACTTCAAAGGTTGTTTCTTTCTCAACAACATCCTCCTTTGCCTCTGAATTCTTGACTTTGTTCATAGGTATGGTCTTCTCATCAAACACAACATTTCTGCTGAGTATCTTCTTGTGGTTCACTGGATCCCACAGCTTGTAGCCCTTCACACCACTCTCAAATCCAATGAAAATACATTCAAGAGACTTTGGCTTCAACTTGGATCTTTCATCACTAGGAATAAGTGCATATGCACTGCACCCAAACACCTTAAGATTCGAATAATCGATTGACCTTTTAGACCATACCTCCTCTGCACACTTGAACTCAAGATTTCTTGAAGGCGATTGGTTAACCAAATAGGCAGCGTGGTTAACCGTTTCTGCCCAAAAAGATTCGGGCAACCCTGCATGAATTCTCATACATCTCTCACGCTCCATGAGAGTTCGGTTCATCCTCTCCGCAGCTCCATTTTGTTGGGGTGTCTTCTTCACGGTAAAGTGCCTCTTAATGCCTTCACTTTTGCAAAACTCAAGGAACTTGCTGTCCTTATATTCACCACCATTGTCACTCTTTAGGATCTTGATCTTTCTTCCGGTTAGGTTCTCTACTTCCGCCTTCCACTCTTTGAATTTGGTGAAGACCTCAGATTTCTCCTTCATGAAGTAGACCCAAACCTTCCTGGAAAAATCATCCAAGAAAGTCACAAAATAGCGAGCTCCACCCTTCGATTTAACCGGTGATGGCCCCCATACATCCGTGTGAATATAATCTAGCACACCCGTGCTTTCTTCCTCTTTGTTTCGCTGCTTGAAAGCTATTTTTGATTGCTTTCCCATGGTACAAAATCTGCAGAACTCAAGCTTGCAACTTTGAACACCTTTCAACAATTTTCTGTTGTGTAGTTCCTGCATGCCCCTCTCACTCATGTGCCCTAGCCTCAAATGCCAAAGCTGAGTTTCATCTTCCGAGTCCTTGCTTGTAGATACAGCTGCTCCACCTATGATTGTTGTACCACACAACCTATATAGACAATTAGGTTGAATCTCACCCTTCATAATCACAAGTGAACCTTTTGAGACTATGAGTTTCCCTCCATTTGCTTTGAATGAATAACCATTCTTATCAAGAGTTCCAAGGGAAATGAGATTCTTACGCAACTTTGGAATGTGCCTTACCATTCCAAGCGTCCTAACAGCCCCATCATGCATCTTTACCTTGATTGTACCGGTTCCTTTGACTCTACACATTGAGCCATCCCCCATCATCACTTCACTGCTATCTTCTTTCTCATACGTGTCAAACCACTCCTTGTTTGAGCACATATGATATGAGCATCCGGAATCCAAAATCCAATCGGAAGAGGAACACCTTGAAGAATTAGCCAATGCATTTGTTTTAACATTGCTATTAACACACAAAAGCTCACCATCACTTTCCGTGACATCCTCCGCTGTGTTTGCTGCATTCTTCCCTTTGTTCTTCTTCTCCTTCCATATGGGGCAATTCTTTTTCCAATGCTCCTTTGACCCACACTCGAAACAACCATCTTTCGCCTTGGATTTGGACCTTCCTCTATTGCCTTTCTTGCCTTCACGCCTCTTTGAACGACCTCTCTCTCCGGTCTTTGCAACTAGACCTTCACCTTGAGAGTTTTCTCCCGAACGTTGAGTCATCCTATGGTGTGTCATGATGTCTTGCACCACAGGCTCAAAATCAAGAGTAACCTTTCCGAACATAAGAGTGGTTCGGAAGTGTTTATAGGACGAAGGTAAGGATGTCAACAACATGAGAGCCTTATCCTCCGGACTATAATTCACATCCATTCTCTGCAAGTCAGCAACACATCTATTGAAACTACTTAGATGTTCCATTAGATTTCCTCCCTCCTCCATCTTAAGATTCAGGAGTTCTTCCTTGAGGAAGAGTTTGTTGGACAACGATTTCCCTGCAAACATCTCTTCGAGCTTCTCCCATGTTTGCTTCGCTGTATCCTTTATCACGTTGATGAGCACCTCATCGGAGAGATAGTTTTCGATAGCTCCTCTGGCTAACTCGTCAAGAACTCCCCACTCATCATCCGTCATGCTTGCTGGCTTCTTCTCCTTGCCAACCAACACTACATGGAGCTGTTGTTGTGTAAGAGCTGACTTCATCCTTCGTTGCCAAAGAGTGAAGTTCTCCTTCCCTGTGAAAGGCTTTAACTCCACCTTCATACTTGCTGCCTGTGGTGGCTTCATATGCTGTGAACTGCTACCACTCTCAGCTTCCATGTCACTTGCCATCTTCAACACACTAGCACTCCAAGAGAAGAACTAGCTCCAGCTGCCAAACACAGCTCTGATACCACTTGTTGAGAATTAATGACTAACTCACTGCCCTTTTAAGATCTTGTTGTTGATGGACTTTGGACAAAGAACTCAATGATGGATGAGTCTTACACACACACACAGAAATTAACCAAGCACAAATGACACAAGTGTTTATAGAGGTTCAGCAAATTGCCTACATCCTCTTTGGTGATCACCTTGAGAAATTTCACTAATGAAGATAGGTTACAACTTTGGTTTACAAAGGAAACCCCCTTAGAACACTACCCTCACAATCTGTTTCTCTCACACCCTTGCTCAACACCTTGATACACTTAGAGAACTCTCTTGCTCTCCCCTTAGTTTTCCTGAACACACAACTAAAACTTCAGCTCTAACTCAACTTGGAATACCAGCTTCTTCCACTTACAATTATTCAACTTGTTTTCTCCTCTTGTGTTATCTTACTTCACCCCATTTCCTACACAAGCCAATAGACAAGAGATAAGATATCAGCTTGTCCTCCACGTTCTTCCCTTTAGTCACCACTTAGACTAAATGTCAGATCAAGTAGGTAAATAGAATCCAACTCAGCCACCTCCCACTTACACCAGAAAATGGAGAGTGATATCTTTGAAATAAGATAACCAATTAGCCATGAGTGCTCTCCCAACTATCCAGCAGGTAGTCAACGTTCATTTAACTCAGAAGTGACCCACTAAGCCTCTGAAATCTTGTGGAAAGCGATAGCCATTGAAAACACTGTTGAAAACGCGTAAGAAATCGTCACAGCACGACTGGGACGACCGGTCGCCAGGAACTGGCGACCGGTCGCTTTTGGTTTTTCCTCCAGACCTTGAATCTGCTTCTAAACGACCGGTCGCAAATGCTAAGCGACCGGTCGCTAGCTTCCTGCGACCGGTCGCAAAGAACTGGCGACCGGTCGCTCGTTGATGTTGCTCCAGACTTCGAATCTGCTTCAAAACGACCGGTCGCAAATGCCTAGCGACCGGTCGCTTTTAGGCAGATTCAAAATCTTCCTTTCAGCGCCAAAACCAACCTTGTATCCTTAGGTGAGCCATTTTCCCAACATCGGGTTCATTCGCTCCAGCAACAATCCAATGGTGGTGGTCCGACCACCTGACCCAGTATTTATTGTTGTAGCAGCATCTTATGTGCACTAGTCCCTTCCCGCCCTTTGCCATCTCCACATGGAACTTTGAATACAGACTCACGACCTCTTCACCGGAGAACTTGAGAAACCCATGAATCTGCACATCTTCCTTCACGTAGCTCAAGTATTTGGCGTTGTACCTTGATTTCAACACCATATACCTTGGCAATGTGTTCACCATTTTCTCTTAATTAATTCTAGAAACAATGTATAGCTACTCTCTGTTAGGCGGTTCGAGAGGTCCCAGGCCGGAGTAGAAGCTCACAATTTTGAAGATGATAGTGAAGAAGATGGTGTGTTTGGTTGGAATTCGTCACTCTTCTTAAATAGACTTCAGAAAATAGTGTAAACAAATCATGGCAACAAGCAAAAAGGTCACGTGCACAAAAGGGGAAAAGATAAGGAGATAGATGAAATGCAAAGAATCCAAGAAAGATAGAGGAGATGAGCACAAAGTCATAAATAATTGCAAGAAGACAAGAGGAGATGAGCACAAAGTCATAAATAAGTGCAAGAAGACAAGAGGAGATGGGCACCAAGTCAAAAAAATTCAAGCGTGTGGGATAATGGCCTACAAGTTTTCATTTTAATTATATTTTTTTGAGGTTAAAATGTTTAGAAAAAATAAATCATGAAGTTATAAACAAAAATGAGCTCAAGAAAAATTAACCACAAAAAAAAAAAATACTAAGTTAGAGTTAAAATATTTTTAAACAATTTAGTAAGGCTATGGACTCAAAATTTCATACCGGAGGGTTGGGAGAAAAAATTGTTTGACTCTAGGCAATACATGAATAGTTGTATTTTAAAGGGTGAAAATTTGGGTTTAACCCCTTTAGGCCTTCTCCAACCCATTTGGTCCTAAACCCAAATTTCCCTCCTCCAAAAAGTAACTATTTTGGTTTTACCCGGACTCAAACCGTTTTTCCCCGAACCCTTCACTCAAATTTTAAGTCCGCAACTTTATTAAATTGTTTAAGAATGGTTTTTTTTTTTTAATGGATAACTTTTCTTCATTTAATCTTTTTAAATAACTTCATAATTTAATTTTTTGAACAATTTGACCTAAAACAATTGAAATTCCACAAATACAATTTGACCCTGTGCATGTTCTTACATAATTTCATCTTGTTTATCCCCCAAATACTTCTTCTTTCATGGAGTAAATTTGGACTATTCCATGTACATTATTTTTTGTTCTTGGCCTTCTGACGCAGCGAGATATAAGGGATAGGGATATCGAACGATAACCCTACAAGTAACAATGTCGGAATCCACCAGAGAAATTTAGTAAACCTCAAATATATTGATTGAAAATAAGATCAAAATCTCAGGATGGTTTTTCCAAAACCGATTTCGAGCCGTGAAGCGATTGGAACAATAGGAAAAATCGCAGTTTTTCCGTCGCCGTTTTCGACAACAGAATCCAACGAGTGAGGTTCTTAGGCTTCGGCTAGCCAACAGGCAGGACCCCCACCAGGCCATACCAGCTTGGGCTTTCTGTGAGTGGACTTTGTTTAACACCATATACCTTGGCAATGTGTCCACCATTTTCTCTTAATTAATTATATAGAAACAAATTAATGCCAAATCTCACTCTACGTGAAGTTAGCATGCTAGCTAGCTATATTTATAGTGGATCTCTTGAGGAATTCTTGTGTTGTAACTGATATTTCTTGGCTATTACTTCGTACTAAACTCATCAAAACTGCATTAATGGTTGCACGTGAACCATGTGGGAAAGCAATAATACCACATAACACTGATAGATACATGGTACTATATACTTAACTTTTTGTGTTGCAGGACCATTTGGATTGCCAAATTCATGGTACTATATACTTAACTTTTTGTGTGGTGCAGGACCACCATTTGGATAGCAGGACCATTTGGATCATTTGAATATCAGGACCATTTGGATTGCCTAATTCTAACTTTTTGTGTTGCTATCCATGAATTAGGCAATCCAAATGGTCATGATATCCAAATGGATGTCAGGACCATTTGGATATCAGGACCATTTGGATTGCCTAATTCCAAATGGTCCAGTATATACTTAACTTTTTGTGTTGCATGACCATTTGGATTGCCTAATCTATATGGTACTATCTAGCAGGACCATACGTGCATATCATACAGGACAATTCAATAATTTTTATTTTAAAATTAGAAAGAAGCTTTCATTCAAAAAGGAACCGAAATACAACATTACAGAAATACTGGAACTCAACACACTGCATAAATGTGGCCTCATTAAAACCTTACCTTCAAAAAAATTCAAGAAGAGAAAAATTTGGTGAAAGAAAAAGAGTACCACACTTGCTCAAACAAAAAATAAAGCAAACCAGTCATTATTTCTTCGACACCTCTTTATTTCTTTATATATTGGAGGGTCGTGTACTTGATATTCACGTGGAGAACATCAATCACAGGCTTTCTTGTTTGGTCACATACTTGAAGTTGGTGGCTTGGTTGGGTTTTTGTCATATGAATAATGTTTTCGTACTAAACTCATCAAAACTGCATTAGTGCACGTGAACCATGTGGGAAAGCAATAATACCACATAACGTTAATGGTTGCAGCTTTCGTACATTGGTTGGTGGCTTGGTTGGATTTTTGTCGGCCAGTGCATGCGAACACTTGGTGGTGTTCACGTATAAGTACTGTACAGGTACATGCACGCTGACGGTTGGCATTGATTTGACATTTAATTTCATAATCATAATAAGCATCCAAACTTAGAGAGGTTTGAGAGAAGCCTCAATTCTGTGAGAAGAGAAATCCTCCTTGAAGATAACCCTTTTCATCTTATAAACAATAATTACAAAAACAAATAAAGAAGATGCCCCACCATCCCCAATTCTATTGTTGTCTGCCTCAATTCTGTGAGAAGAGAAATCCTCCTTGATCTTTTTCCTGCCTGCATCAGTTTCTTGTGCTTGATTTGTGCAAATTCCTATGCTCCAGGTACAATACCCTACTAACCATTGAACTTGATGCACCTTAGTACATATTTGATGCACCTTAGTACTAGGTAAAACACATATTGGATGCACCTTAATGCCAGGTAAAACACATATGTTTAGAAGGAAAAAAAAAAGATTATACTTCCATACTAGGTATATTAAAAAATTAACATTATGACAAAAACAATTCCATCAAAGAATTTTGAAAAACTCAATATATAAATTTATAGCTAAAAGGTAGGTATATGCTACCAATATAATAAAGCTACAAATATAGAATTCTAAAAAATATAGTTTCCATATGTATATAACTGAAACCCTAATACCTCCCCTTTCTTGAGATCAACAATGAAAATTATGTTATCACATCCAATTCCTACAATTCCACTCAGAATATCAAGGGAAAAATGGTGAATTTTTCAAACTCAGAGAAGGTGGATGGGTTGGGTGTGAAGTTCGATCGTTCATAATTTCTTTACTGATGATTGAGGAACAAAAGGGAATGCTGCTGGTGAGATGGGTGTGGGTGGTTGTCGAGAGTTGGGTTGGCTATTGATGTTGGTGGCTGCTACTAGGTTGTTTTCCTCTTTCTTTTTTTCCCTTTAAATTTTGAATTTTTATTTTCTTTAATTTTATTAAGTTAAAAGTGTTATGTTAGGGTTAAGTAGTTGGACACGCATCAAAAAATTACGCATGGGACACAAAAGGACATGGAAAATGGGGACAGCGGATCCCGTCCCGACTTTTTTGCTTGAAATTCTTACAATTATTGATAGTTTGAAGCTTAAATTTAGTTTCAATTTCAAAAAAATTAAGATGGATTTAACGTTGTACATGGATAGAGTTTAAGCATACATTAAGCTTCAATTTAGGGAACTTTAATTAAGCTTATTTGAGGGATAAATTAAATGGCCCAATGCATTAGATTTAAACACAGTTTTTTTTTTTTTTTTTTTTTTTTTTTTGAGAATCAAGATTTCATTCAATGTTCAAAAAGAGATTACATCTGCATCAAGAACTGGGAGCAGCCATGTAGGTGCTTCCTCAATCCAGGAAACAAAATCATTACAGCTAATAGCAAAATGAGCCAAGGTGTGTGCCACTTTATTTCCACCTCTCGGGGTCCATTGACATAGGACTACTCTAAATTTATCAAGTAGGCTTTTCGCCTCTTCCAATAAGAGACCATCTATTCCACTACACTCCTCTGTTGAAAGAATATCAGCTATACATGCTTGTGCATCCATCTCTAGAATGGCACCAGTAAATCCCATGTCGATTGCAAAGCGCAGTCCTTCAATTGCCGCCATAAGCTCCGTTTGCCTAGCCCCATAACTGGCTTGGATTGGCTTGACACAAGCACCCATAAACTCACCCCTCTCACAAGACCACCCAATAAGCCTAGAGGGGGTGAATAGGCTTTTGTCAATTTTAATTATAATTTTAATATTACCAAGTTGAAATTTAATCCAACTAAATTTAGTTTCAAATCAATCAAACAAGCAAGAAAAATAAAGTATACAACGAATTTTAATGTGGAAAAACCCCAAGACGAGATTAAAAAACCACAGGCACTTTGCGAGGCAGAAACCAATCCACTAAGACAAAAGCAATACAAAAGAGACTTAATTGACTCAAATACTTGTCTCTCTGCAGCAGCCAATCCACGCTCTTGCTACTACTTTGACACGTCTGAATTGATTCCACATCGTCAATCTTGATAGTGGCATGAACCTCTATGATCGTCAATCACCACCAAGGCACAAACACTCCAATGAAGAGAATGATATGATGTGGGTGCTAGGTTGTTTAGATTCACAAGGAACAATCTAATCAACCTAATGATGTTATGCTCAATGAACTCTAGTAAAGATGAAGAAGAGAAATCTCAAGAGTTCATAAAAATTAACTCACAAGGATTTGATGCAAAAAGCCAATTTCAGAATATTTGAGTTCTCTATCTTATGTTTACTAAAACAAGGTATTTATATGACTTACAACTTGTTTTAGGTTCACACTAGAAAGAAGTAAAAAAAATCCAACACAACTAGGACAAGGATTCCTAGAAGAAACGCGTGAAAAACAAAATAGGAAAACTGAAATCTCACTTTTCCGCTCAAGCACCAAAATCATAAAATTGACCCACTCGAGCGCCAGTGAGTCCGCTCGAGTGGAAGAAAGACTCGAGTGGAAGAACACTGAATGCTCATACACATGCGCCACTTAAGAGTCAATAAGCCAGCTCGAGCGGTAGTGAACATAATTTAACCTAAACTCTATGTAAACTTGATTTCTTCAATACCATAACATTTGTGAATACTTGAATGCAATTTAAAAAAGTTTTAAGCTTATTCTAAATTATACTAACCACCTAGAAATGCATGTATGGTATATAAATCTAACTTACCTCACCTAAATGCATATGAAGCCTTGTTTGATGATGAATGGTCGAATATGTGCGACTTCAATCTTTTATCCGCATTTATCTTGCTTTGCCAACTTCATAACCTCACTCAATACTCAATTTAAAACATCCTAGTGCTTACATAGAAAAGAAGCTTAGGCTAGGGAATGCCAATTTACAAATATGACACTTACAATCTCCCCCTATGGCATTTCCTAGACAAAATCTCATTAGAAGGAGATACAAAGCAAAGGACTCAAGACTCAAAAACAACTTGATAATAATTTCCTTTTGAAACCTGCAAAGGCATGAACTCAAAGTAAAAAAATTCCGGTGAAGCATATATGGTATGAAAAGAAAATAGATTATCTATTGTACATCATCAAAGATTAAACATAGTTAAGTACATCATCAACGATTCTCCCCCTTTTTGTCATGAAATGCCAAAAGGAAACAAGTACAAATGAAACCACAGAACAATCCCGAAAAGACAAGAAACAACTCAGTGGGCAGAAGATCAAAACAACGAGTAAACTTGGTAAGATCATTACAAATCTCCGTCTTGAAAGTATCAAAACGTGCATCAAAATGCTGAGTCATAGTGGTGTAATGAGTCTCAAGCTGAGCATCAAAATGAGTGTGCATCGTCTCAAACTGGGTAGTGAGGAACTGAAGCATCGGATCACCAGATGAGCTAGAAGCATGCGCAGCCCGAGCAGGAGGAAGAGCCTCAGGATCACTGTCAGACGCATTACCACTAGCATAATTAACTTTGGAAGGGCCAACAGGCACGTCTTCAGTACGAGAGTGAGAGCGACCACTATCGATGATAGTTGTATTAATGGTCACCTAAGGATTATGCCAAGCATCCCTAGGAAAAGCAGCGACATGAGCATGTGTGGTGAGCTAGGTAATAAAATACCCAAAAGGCAAACAAACTCAGGTGGAATCAGTGCGATCAAAAGCAACAATTAATACGGTGGAAGATAAGCTCATGTAAAGGGACCATGACAGTCAGCTGAGTGATCATATAAATTAAACCAGCAATCTTAATAGGAATCTCAGAGTTTTGAGATGTGGGTCAAATGTTCGCTCATACTAATAGGGTAAGGATCCTAAAAGAGTCACGAAGCCGATCAAATGTTCTCAGAGTTTTGAAAAAACATATGGTGATGAATTTTTAGTTCTAAATTTGTTATCAATATATATGGTCCAATTCTTTTGTAGTATTTTCAATGAAGATTTTGTTTAAGGAGGCCTCATTTATGATTATGCACGGGGGCCTAAAATTTATGAGCCACCCTTGGTGACGGTAACAGTGTCATGTGGTTTTACTAATTTATTATGTTAAATAATATGGGTGTGGACCACATGTTTATTATTTCATGGGTAGTATATAGTATTAATAACTCCAAAATGACTCAACGAAGCAGTATGATCTTCACACCGAACAATTACTCATTTTGTAACTTAACCATGTCCCTAAGCAAAATAATTATGATTATAATAATAATGATAATAATACAGTAGAGCTAGACCAAATATTGTTCCTCTCATTTTGCACAATTGAAAGAACTTTGCTTGAAATTTTAACAAAGTAAAAAAATAAAAAAAATCCAAAAATTACGGCCTTTGCTTTGAATGTAATAACAATTATATAACTAACTGAGACGTAGTCCTCACTAATGAAAATGGGGTGTTTGTTGGATTGGCTCAAATCTTTGGTGTGCTTCCAAGTCATGAGTTCAAACCACATAGCACCCGTGTGTGTGAGTTTTACCCCTCTCCCTTTCTAACTTTGGCAACAACAACAAAACTGACTTAGTCCTCCCTTAAGTTTTATTTTCTTCTAACACTTTTATTGAAAGAACTGGTGCCAAATTTTCTATATATACAAAAACAGCCCAACAAAAGCGTCGATCGGCATGGGACTTCACTACATGATTTCATGGTCTGCAGACATCCCATCTGCTGAAAAAGTTTTATTCGAGTAATGTGAGAAACTAAATCACTGCCTTCAGTATGCCCATGCATGAAGCCATCTCTTCTAATTTTGCCCTTCTTATAAATATTGACGGTGTGGGCTTTTCGTTATAAATAAGATGCTGCATGCACACTAAAGATCTATTGAGATATACACAGAAATAGAGAACATGACATTGCCAAGGTTTGTGGTGGTGAAATCAAACCACAACAAAAAGTACTTGCGCTACCTAAAAACAGAAGATGGAGAGGAGGACGTCCCCGCCGGGTTTCTCAAATTCACCGGAGAAGAGGCCGGGAGCCATTACGCAAAGTACGAAGTGGAGATGGCAAAGAGTACCGAGAACAAGGGATTTGTCCACATTAGATGCTGTTACAACAATAAATACTGGGTAAGCGTCAACAGCATGGATAAGTTCGAAGGCGATGTTTTGATTGTTGCAGGGGCAGACGAACCGGAGGAAGACCAATCCAAACACTCATGTACCTTGTTCGAGCCGGTCTACGTAGATCCAATAGACGACGAAGACGACGACAATAAACCAGACGACAAAGCTGAAGATGATCTTGAGGAGGACAGTCAGGTAGTCCAATTTCGCCACGTCCAGCTCGGACGCTACACTTGCTTGCACAACGATTCGGATGCACTAGTACTTTTTGGAGGCTCAAACTCTACCACAGACGATCCGAACAACCTAGAGTCCCGGGATGTGTGCACTGTCGTCAATTGGGAATCGCTGGTGATTTTGCCGAAGCACGTGGTGTTCAAGGGCGATGATGACAACTACATCACCGCCCAAATGAGCGAACACTACGGTGATGACGACGATGGCGATGGACCACACCTCATGTTCCACGGTAATGATATTAATGATCCGGGTGTGGCGAACGAGATCTTCATGAACGCGGACGGAACCCTACAAATAAAAAATATTTTTTTCGAAAGATATTGGAGACTCGCCAAGGAAGAGTGGATCTGGGCGGACGCATTTAACCCGACCGCCCGAGACAAAAACTATAAAGACACTTTGTATAAGGCGATCAAGCTTTACGACAAAGCCATAGCTCTCATTAACGTTGGGAACAACAATTACTGCAAGAGATATGCGAGCGGGATATGTGCTCTCAGTGCCAACGTCCCTAATCTCTCCATATTCTCTCATCTCAAGGTGGAAGAGCCTGTTAAGTCGAGGACCATATACAATGTGAAGTATCGCCTTGACCACGCCAGGATCTACAATTACCAAACTGACTTCGAAATCGCCACCGCAGAGGCCGTCAACTTCACCCAGGAAACCACCACTGTAACCCTAAAGTTGTTGTACAAGAGGCTGAGTAGTAGCAGTTGGAATGATATCAACAGAATTTACTCGATGAAGCTCAAAACCACCATTGAAGCTCCAGGCGTTCCTCAAATCACGACACACGAAGGCGGATTGAATAAGGTTGAAATTTCAGATGGGTTTAAAGGAGATGTCCAGTGGGGAGAGACCGAGGCCTACCAAACTGAAGTGGAGACTGTGTGCGTGGTTAATGTGCCGGCAAAGAGTGTGCTGAAGGTGAGGCTGCTGGGCACGACCGCTTCGTGTGACGTCCCGTTCTCCTATTCTCGTCACGACACTCGTAGCAACGGCCAGGTGCATGTCACAAACGACTTGGACGATGGTTTTTACAGTGGTACGAATGCCTTCAACTTCAAGTACAATACCAAGGAAGAAAAGCTGGGATGATCAGTATTTGCATGCAGCTTAATTATGTTTAGTTTCATTTTCAAAATAAATAAAACCTCGTAAAATACTTTCATAGGTAGGTGATCCCACCCCTATTAAGATGGATTTAACTACTAGTAGTATGATTAGTAATCTTGCAAATGGCCTGTTTTTTTCAGTTCAAAGAGATACACAACTGTTTACCTAAAACATATAATAAAAAATAAAATGATTTACACTCAACTAGTTGGAGTTCGTGGCTAACAACCTAATTCACACGAATATATAATATTTTTACTAATTGTGTTACTGGATTTGGATAGGCTTTTTACCTATTTATCCTCTAGTACCGATATGTGCGGCTATTGTTGGTTTTTCTTGTGTAGTGTTAGAACGAGAAAATCTGCAATGGTATTCATTGCATACAACCATATGTTTATCTCTCTTGTTACGTGAGTAGTCATGTGAATGAGAAAAATAAACACATGCCCGAGGACCCTAAAAAATCTCTCATTTCATTGGATAGCATTGATATATTTTTGTGTTCAAAGCTTTTCAATATACGTGTTGGGCAACCCCTAAAGTAGCTAGGTCGACCTATTTGACAATATGTGGCTAAGCGCATTTGATGGAAATCACTATAAAAGATAATGGCATGAACTGAGCATTTGGTAGAAATCCTCATAAAAGGTAATAGCATGGGGGGGCATACTCTGAACACGTCAAATCAAATCCACTTTGCCTAGCTAACAGAAAACTAATTTGCAAAGGAGAAATACGTTTTTAGTCCCTATAGTTTTCACAAAGTTTCACTTTTGTCCCTTTTTTTCAATTTCATCGAATTTAACCCCTGCGGTTTACAAATTGTTCCAATGTGAGGGTAAAATTGACGGATTACAGATTGCCCGTCCAGAACCTCAATGAGCTTGTCACCTATAGCTTTTGTATACAAAAAAGAGCCTTCATGCATCTGTAGAAATGAAAAGTAAACCCTAATTAATTAAAAACCACACCACCTGTATGAAGTAATTGATGAAGACTATAAGAAAGAAAAAGGAGTATAAGATTAATTACTACCAACCTTGGTGTTGAACAAGAAGCTGTAGGAATTGCCAATGTGTTCACCAGCAGCATGGTGGAGATCAAGCTGCAGCTCATCAAGAAGCTTTGACATATACAGCAACAGATTGATCTTCTTCTTCTGAACCAGCTTGATAGTAACTTCATCATCGATAATGTGGACATCGACCACAGTGTCCTTGTATTTCCTCTGAAGCCATGAGCTCCTCAGAGAGCCATTGTTGTAGGACTGATCATGAGGGTCGCCAAGAGGCTTACAGCTCTCACCATCGCCAGCACCACCATCTTGTTCAGTCTGGTGCCTCCCTCTCCCACACCTTTTCTTCTCCACCAGCAATTTCAGCTCTTCCACTAACCTCAGAAGCTCTTTTATATAATTAATTGCATATCTCACAATTGATGCTCTATCAGTCTTTTCTCCAATTAATTGTTCCCCAAAGACCAAAAGACAAACATTAATTCAGCAAAATATATAATTATCCAGCCGAAAAAAGAGAAAAACTTGGGAGACTACCAAGCCAATAACTTGGATATCCAAATGTCACACTGTGATTCATGAAATCATTACCCAATTAAAACTTCAAAACAACTAATATGCATTTTTTTTCGTGAAATTTAATCAAATTCAGTAGCATATATTTTTGCAGTGATAGGATGTGAAATTTTGAATTTAAAGTATGTACCTTTGTTGGGTTTGGAACCAAATTCCTCAAGGCACTGTACTTGCCATTCAACTGGACTCTCCTCTGCTTCTCAGTGATCCAACACCCCATTCTCAAATTGTCTCCCATTATTAATCCCATCTGAGTAAACCCCTCCTCTCCAATCCCCTCTCTCTCATCCCCACCACTACTAAACAAAGGCTGATACAATTCCCTGTGCAATGGTGGCTGCGGAGGCAGGTTCAAATGGAAAAGTGGGTCATAGAAAACTGAAGACACTGTCCCGGGCGGTGCATCCACCCCTCCGGCGGTGTCCCAATTGGTTTGTTTCTCAAAGGAAAGCAAATGGCTGCTATTGTTGTTCTGGTCAGTATTGGTGCTGTATGGATTGAACCCAAGTTCATTTTGGAGCTCAATTTCCATGGCAGCATGATGATCTTGTTGATGAGGGTAGGAGATCTCTTCAATGGAGAGTCTCAAGTTTTTTGCAACAGCAAAGTTGTTGTTGTTTTTGTGGGTCTCTGAAGGAGAAGGCATGAGAACTTGTGGTGGCGGGGGTAGAGGGTTGACGTTGACGTTGACGTTGAGCACAGTTTCTGCAGATTCTGGCATGGAGTTTGGATCAAAGTTGCAGCATACTGTGTCTTCATACATTCTTGGAGTTGATTTCCCTACTGTGTCTTCAAAGTAGCAGCCTTTTCTTATTATATCTCTGTTTGTCTCTTTGAAGCATTTCCACAGCAACCAAAAGATCAGAATCAAACATAACCACATGAATGTGAAAAGCAGAGAAATTAGTCTCCCGCAAATTAATATCATAATTAGCCTTATTAACCTAGCTATAACCTATTTGTATCAGAATGGTAGAGCCCCCCAAGTAAGAAGAGTTGTTCACAAATTCAAGAACTGGTAGAGATGGAATTTATACGATCGAGAGAGAGAGAGAGAGAGAGAGAGAGAGGGAGAGGGAGGGAGGGGTGGTAGGAGAAGGGACTGAAACTTGTGGGAGTTTGTTACTGAGATTCTCATAAAGTGGGGCCCACTCATAATCTCATTAAACTTGGTAAAGGGAATGAGTATACTATTCTGACAGGGCTAACTCACATAACCTACATTTGCATCTTTTGACAGCTTTGACAAATTGTGGTGATTGCTCGTATTTGAAAATTTTCTTTCTTTCATAGTAAGTATTGGAGATTTTTCTTTCTTTTTTTTTTTTTTTTCAAAGTTGGGAAGGGAGATGAGGGAAAACTCACACCCATGAATACTACCGCATCCAAACATATCCGATGCTCAACTTGGCCAAAAAAAATGGTGTATCTATGCAACACAGGAGTCTTGCAAAGGTTGGTGGAAGTAACCAAGACATTAAGCTTACACGACATTATATTATAGGGAGCTTCTACAATGAGGGGTTCAATTCAGCAATCTAATAATAACTCTGCACTTAATAAAACGGCTATTCAGGATCTCTCATTATAAGTTATAACCCCTCACTGTAACCCCTCATTATAGTATCCCTGATATATGATATTAAACCATTCAAGATTAAGAGACCAAATAGAGAATCCGAACACTAGGCAGCCCAACCCAGCCCAACTTAGAGAAAGAAAAAGAAAAGATTCGGCCCACTCCATGCTTTAGGCTGGCTCGGCCCGGCATTAGGGAAGTAAAAAGCTCAAAGCATTTGACGGCTTTGAAATCTGAACAGTGAGAAATGGGAAAGGGTGTGATATGGGCAACGGCAGAGGACTTGGCAAGAAACAGAGGACGCGTTCTCTCACTGTATCGCCAAATTCTGAGAAGCCTCAACTCACCGGATTTGCCTCTGAATTTGGCAGCGAGGCTGGCCAAGAAAGCTGAGGCGCGCGCAATCTTTATGGTGGCGTCTGAGGAGAGGTCCCTGCACAACATTGATGACCTCATTGATGCTGCTCACTACTCTCTTTCCCTCTTAAGGAAAGGAGAAATACCCAAGTACATCCAATGAGTAAGTCGCTTTTTCTGGTTCCTCTTCACAGATTTAGAAGGTTAAAAGGTGAATCAGTTGGGTTTTGTTCTTTGAATCAGTTGGGTTTTGTTCTTCAAAGTCCATGTGTTTACGATTTTTTGGCGAATGGTTATCATGTGTTTTGGTTCAGAATGACTTCAGTTTTTAGGGAAATCGCTTTCTAGCTGCGTTAATGTTTAAAATTTTTACACACATTCAGTGGTTGAGTAATTTGCTAGTTGTGCTGCAATTTTGAATGTAACCCAGTTGGTTTAAGTCCTCAAATTGCAGGAGGTGTTTGCTTTTTGATTGTTTGGAAAGTGTTTCTTATGTGTTTCTGCATATAATTTGCTTCTTTTTTTGGTCGAAGCATATAATTTGCTTATTTATAAGGTAAGTTGCTTTCAAGAATTGTGGGAGTGCTTAAGTAGAACATGTTGAGCTAAATTTGGGGCTGTTCTGGTACTCAGAGGAATTGTGAGTTAATTTGTGAAGAACATATGAGTGCGGGGTTTGTAATGGTACTACAATAGTGACTATAATCTTGATTGAGGTCTGGCTATCTTGTGCTGCTAATCAGAAGGATAATGTATTGGAAAACTGGTTATATACGCATCATATTGGGATTGTGAAATTTTGGTAGTTTAGAATCATTTTTGTTCATGGTGTTCTTCATTCTATGCTTGAGTAAGTTTCATAATGTTGTTATCTGAAAATCTATCATCTTTTATCTATGGTTTATAGTTGTACAGAGTCAACACTGCCCAAAAACCTAGGTATAGAAGTAGTACCATGAAATAGATAGATTCCTTCACAGGATACACTCTAGTAGCAAAGAAAAATATTAGTATGATTTTTCGACCCGATCAAGTTCTTTTTGTTTCTTTGCTGTTTTTTTTCATAATTTAAATCAATTTTGCATTTTTTTTTGCTTTTTGTAGAATTTCTATTAAGTGCAACTTTTACAAAATCATTGATGGTATGCTGAAGGATAGCTTGTGGACTAATCTTGTGATCTTATGACTTGGGGAAATTTTGTTTTATAGTACTTACCTGTTGTTTCCTGCGTAGTAGTCATTAATATCTAAATATTATTTAATATGCAATGCCAATTTTTTTGATAGTTGAATGTTTAGATCTCACCTACTGGTTGGATTGTTATAGCTCCAAGTGAATATCAAAGAGTTTGTGTATATATATATATATATATCAGATTCTTTGATTACCAAAAACTTCCATATAAGAGAATGCTCCAAATAAATCTGAAGATTCTATAGTCTATGCAGGCTACTGGCATATTTGACCGCTGGAAAATGTATCGAGTTCTCTGCATAGGATTTTCTAGCAGTTGGCATCTTCCAAGTTCTATTGTCAGGGATGTTTAGTTTTGCCTGCGTAGTTTTGGTTTTGGTGTATACTGTTGGTTCTGTGTACTTTATTGCGGTATGAGGCCTTGCTTGTTTATACAGTTGTTGTTCTCTGAACTGCTGTTAGTAGTTATTTATTATGATATCTTGTAATGGAACCAAATCAACCCCATCCCCATGTATTAGGATATTTAAGTTATGTTCTCTTGTATGAGCATAGCTTCATGTTTTCGGCTAACGGTTTTTTAAAAACTTCATGGTATTCTTATCTCATACCAGTGTTGGTAGCTGACCTGACAGTTAGATACCAAGCTTTGATGCTTCTAATGTTAGGTTGTGCCATGGAATTAAATTTGGAATGACTTTATCCTAAATTCTCCCTTGCTTATTTCTTTTTTCCTGTAAAAGAATATCATAGCTTAAAATTGTTTCTTGTGCAAAATGATGCAGGCCTATCTTTGCAAAGAGCTAGGAAGTGGAGATTTTTTTCGCTTCTCAGTTGCTCTCCCATTTACGCAGATTACCGAACAGAAATTGTAAAATGTATATGCACGACAATGCAAAATGAAATCTTGTTGTGCATTTAATTCCTTTCATACTCGTATAACTTGTAATCTATGCTACATTTTCATAAAATGTGCCAAGATAGTTCTTCTGTTAATAAGATTGATTTATTAGATTGGGTTTGCTCTGTGTTAAATAAAGTTAAACAAACTCCCCAGTAGACGACTCATTTCCACATTGATTCGCTTCTCTACATATGAAATGTTTGAATGTTTCACTTGGCTGCACCAGAAAAATATCATTAGTTACCAAAAGGGATTTTTGTTTTCAGTTTTGTTCTTATAAAATCAAAAGCAGCTTTCTAGTTCATATTTCATGAGCTTTTTATGGTCTAAAGCAGACCCGCGTATTCTGAGTACTTTTTTAGCTAATAAATGATAGGTATTTGTTTGGCAACAAGGTCAAGCCCGAGTGGAAAAAGAGCTTTGACTTGAAGACCAATGGTCTCAAGTTCACACCTCCATCTCTATGGCACCTTATTGTGTGTAAGAAATCCACTCCCCTTATAGTTTAGACTATCGATTGTATTAAAAAAATCAATAGGAATTTTATTCGTCAAAAAAACACTAACATCACTTGCCAATGTACGAATAGGGATTTATCTATAAAGCAAAAGGCAGAGAATGTCATTGGTTAATGCAAACATTAAAATTTGAAATTATTAATTAAATGAGGATAATATGGTAAATTCACACTTTTTCATATTAAGAAAAATTAAAAGAAAAAGAAAAATCAGATAATGAATCCTATTTTTATGGAACATAACTACCCATTATCTTTTTTTAATTTAAAAATAAATTTTAAAAATTTTAAAAAAAAGCTTCTCGCAAGTGCGGAAACACATGCGAAGAGGCTAGTTAATTAATATCTAAATAAGATTTACGTCTCCTCATATGTGTTTGGTTTATTAATTTAGATATTAATATCAATAACATCAATTAATTCAACTCACAGAGGGAGACCTGTGCCACGGAGTGTTCTTCCCAGAGAGCACAAGTGATGCAAATGAGTGAGAGAGAATATAGGAAATGCAGGCTAGCTAGGGTTTGAAACAACTGGGCTTCGACATATGGGCAAATATTATTAACCAAGACAAACCAGCGACCAAACCACCCTAACCCCAATTATATATTTTTTATTTTATTTCATTGGTGGGCCTGTCAGCCGGGCTTTGATGAGTGGGCTGGGCTGGGTTTCCATGGGCTCAAACAGGTCAGACTTATTGTTCAAACTGGACTTTAATTTAGACACCTTAACCCAAGCCTAACCCACTAAATAATGAGCCGGGCCAGGACATGCTTTTCTTTGACGGCGCTCGCGGGCCAAATAATGACCCCTACCACTCGCATGAAATAATAGCAATTAGCTAATTAATGTGGTGCTCAAGCCATATTAAAGTGACTAATTATCAAAACCATGCAAACCCAGAAAATATATAAGTCCTATATGTTCTATTTCATGCTTCTGTCACACCAAGTTTATTGTCTACTTTTAAAATTCAGCATCATATAGCAAGATCAACAACAGAGAAAGTATCTATTAAAATAACTCATGCCTCCCTAAAAACTGTTGGTAGGTGGAACTGCTGCATATTGTATGTCCAGAACCTCAATGAGCTTTTGGGCTATAGCACTTGCATACAAAGATGACCCTTCATACATCTGTAGATTTAAAACCAAATTAACCATAATTAATTAAAAACCACACCACCTGTATGAAAGAAAAACAAACTGGGACAAATTGCAGACTACCAACCTTGGTGTTGAACAAGAAGCTGTAGGAATTTCCAATGTGTCCACCAGCAACATGATGCAGATCAAGCTGCAGCTCATCAAGAAGCTTGGACACATACAGCAACAGATTGATCTTCTTCCTCTGAACCAGTTTGATCGTAACTTCATCATCGATAATGCGGATATCGACCTCAGTGTCCTTGGATTTCCTCTGAAGCCATGAGCTCCTCAGAGAGCCATTGTTGTAGGACTGGTCATGAGGGTCACCAAGAGGCTTCATGTTGCAGCTCTCATCATCTCCAGCACCACCATCTTGTTCAGTCCTGCGCCTCTTGCTCCTCTCTCTTCCACACCTTTTCTTCTCCACCAGCAATTTCAGCTCTTCCACTGTCCTCAGAAGCTCCTTTATGTAATCAATTGCTTCTCCCACAATTGATGCTCTATCACTCTTTCCTCCAATTAATTGTTCCCCAAAGACCAAAAGGCAAACATTAATTCAGCAAAATATATGACTATCCAGCCAAAAAAAAAAGACAAAAACTTGGGAAACTACCAAGCCAGTAACTTGGATATCAAAATGTCATACACTGTGATTCATGAAATCATTACCCAATTAAAACTTCAAAACAACTAATATGCATTTTTTCGTGAAATTTAATCAAATTCAGTAGCATATATTTTTGCAGTGATAGGATGTGAAATTTTGAATTTGAAGTATATACCTTTGTTGGGTGTGGAAGCAAATCCTTCAAGGCAGTGTACTTGCCATTCAACTGGACTCTCCTGTGCTTCTCAGTGGCAAAGTGTTTGGTCCCTTTGACATCTCTTCCTCTTCCAATAGAACCCATTTCTCTGGAGAACTCCAACACCCCATTCTCAAATTGCCTCCCATTATTAATCCCATCTGAGTAAACCCCTCCTCCAATCCCCTCTCTCTCATCCCCACCACTACTAAACAAAGACCCATTTCTTGAGCCTGGCAAGCTGTACCCATGTGGCAAGGACTGAAGCATTTCCCTGAACAATGGTGGCTGTGGAGGCAGGTTCAAATGGAAAAGTGGGTCGTAGAGAACCGAACTCGCTGTCCCTGGCGGGGTGTCAATCCCACCATGGACATCTCCGAGGAACCCCAAAGAGTTGGGAAAATTGGAGCTTTTCGGGTTGGGGTTTGTGAAGGTAATGGACGAGTTTTGGAGAACAGAAGAGGGTGAGCATCTAGGTAAGCTGAAAAGGTTGAGAAGGTCAGGTGTAGGTGGGTATGCACCATTAGCACCATCTTGCAATTGTTGCTGCATCTGATCATGGACACCATGAATATTGTCCCAATTGGTTTGTTGCTCAAAGGAAACCAAATGGCTGCCATGGTTGTTCTGGTCAGTATTGGTGCTGTATGGATTGAACCCAAGTTCATTTTGGAGCTCAATTTCCATGGCAGCATGATGATCTTGTTGATGAGGGTAGGAGAGCTCTTCCATGGAGAGTCTCAAGTTTTCTGCAACAGCAAAGCTGTTGTTGTTGTTGTTGTGGGTTTCTGAAGGAGAAGGCATGAGAACTTGTGGTGGAGGTGGTGGGGGAAGAGGGTTGAGGCTGAGGACACTTTCTGCTGATTCTGGCATGGAGTTTGGGTCAAAGTTGCAGCCTATTGTATCTTCATACATTTTTGGACCAGTCTTTAATTTGTCTTCTGGAGCCTTTTGCCTTTTTATGGGTGTGTTTTGTCTCTCTGCAGCATTTTCACATAAACCAAATGATCAGAATTAAACACAAGCACATGAAGATGAAAAACAAAAGAGCTTAAAAATGAAGGCTTACTTAGTCCCACAAATACAAAGCTCTTAACCTTTTGTATCAGAAAAGCTTTGTTTTCAGAAAATCAAGAACTGGTAGAGAGAGAGGCAGAGAAGAGAGAGATTGGAGGGTGGTAGGAGAAGGGACTGAAACTGTATATATCTGCGAAAGAGTGAGAGAGAGAGAGAGAATTGTTTCTTTGTTCTGCTCTGCTGCCTCTCTCTCTCTCTTATTTCCCTCTGAGACTCAATGAGATTTTCCAATTGGCCACAGCAGCACAGCTGGGAGTTTGTTACTGAGATTCCCATCAGTAGGGCCCACTCACAATCTCCCTATTCTAAATTTCTTGATTCTGCCCGCCAGATTTTGCACTTTCACCCCCCAATTCTTCATTAATTACTTCTTTCCCCTTCTTATTTCATTTTATGGTTATGACAAAAATGTGGCGACTTTTTTATATTATCTATATAAGAAATTGTAATTGATGAGAAAATGGGATTTTTATATTAATGAAGTGAGAAAATGAGATGTTTAGTACTCAAAAATTGTTTTGAACATCGTTTTAATTATTCAGAAAAAATTATATCCTGTAACAAACGAACGAGACGAAGTACAAATAAGAATATTTTGAATTTGAAATGCAGAAAATATCAAAACCCATTTTTTACATCTTGGTTAAGACAAAAATTGAACAACCTTTTTTTGGTCCGAAAAAACTTAACCTTTATCCCTTTTCCTTCTTTTGTTTCTTTGCATTCTTTAATCTTTTTCAATCAGAAACCGTTGAGATTTTTACCATTTGCAAACATAAGTGCATATGCTAAATGTAAGAAATGATGAATACTTATAACTTCAACTGATAAATTATTTACCTCACATTCACAATCCTCCTCATCCAAAAATTAAACTTGCTTTGGAAAATTCCATAGACTAAACAATAAAAATAAAATAAAAACCCTCAAGGCTCTCCGTATCGTACTCGTTTTGAACCTGAGTGTAAGGAGACGGGCACAAAACCCAGATCAACTTTCCTAACCTACATACATTTTTATTATGGATTTAACGAAACCATGTTTTGCCAAAGTAATTAATGAAATTACCAAAAGATGTACCAAAATTTATGTAGGAGGAGTGGTAAGATTAGCACTACCTGGTGGCTGAGATTGGAGTATGGGGAATTCACGCAAATTGTGGTTATTCTCCAAGAGTGAGTTTAGGTAGGAACTGTATTTTTTATACAACAAGTAGTTACAGTTTGTGTGGACCCCACTCCTCACCTCTCTCCATGCAAACCGCCAGCCCAAACTAACCATTGCAACCGTTTGGCATTTAACAAGAAGAGATTTCTGGATTGTAAAGCATAAATTATACAAAGGTTGCATTTAGGCACAAATATAAAATGATGGAATAAAACAGTTCATTCGTAATTTAAACGCAAATATAATGAAACAAAAATGTCATCTATTAAATAGATGCGTTGTATGAATACTATCATGAGACACACATACACACACAAAAAACGTGAGTGCCTCTTTAGTTCAATCTCTAAAACCAGTCTTATGTCGAGTAGCACAATAAGGACCTACACCATAATGACATAGATGAATAATGCAATACGAATTTCCTTAATTACACATGCAATTACTTGTTTACATATAACATTTTCTTCCTACACTCAAGTTAGTAACATACTAAATGTGAATTCTTACATGGTTAGCATGAATGAAGCGAAAGTTTATTTACATTGCTTTAGGATTTGAATTGTCTTTATCTATGTACATTATGCTCATTTGGTGTATATAAACAAAATAATGCAAACGGCAAATAAAACTACGACACATAACCATACCAATATGTGATACAAAAAATGTGGTATCAATATGTAATACAAAAGATTATTATTACATGACTGGAATTTGCATCCACAAGTACACATCAGTTTGTCACATTAAGTACCAATATGTGATACTAAAATGTGGTAGGTATATATAGCATTACTCTTTTAACTTTGAAGGAAAGTGTTCATGGAGAGAGCAGAGGCCAATCCACGGGCATTTCTACCATCTGCGTTATATTTAAACCAAACAAGAAGCATATGTTGAGAAAAACTGTATTTTTTTCACGTTGAAAACTATGAGACTGGTAGAGCCCCACACCAGAGCAGCTCTGTTTTCACAAAATCAAGAGCTAAAGGAAGAGTGACTGGCTTTGTTTTGTGTTCTCTTTCTCTCTCATCACTGAGATTTTTTCCATTTGCCACAGCAGCACAACCTCCTTTGTACACTGAAATTCTTGATTCTGCCCGTGTGATTTTGCACTTTCACCCCCTCAATCTTCCTATATTACTTCTTTCTCTTTGGTTACCAAAATTTATTTTTTATCCTTTTCATTTTCTTAGTTTGGATTTGTCTTTTTTTTTTTTTTTAAATACAATCGATCGTTTAGGTGTCAAGGGTGTTCTCACACACACTACCAAAGTGTCATGGGGTTCAAATTTGAGACTATTGGTTTGTAAATTAAGGCCATTTTTCACTATACTAGACCCGTTGATTAGTTTGGATTTGTCTAAAGTTCATGTAATTGATGAACAAATAAGGTGTTCCTCATTAACCCCCTCCCAAAAAAAAAAAAAAAACTTCAAATTCGTTCAAATCATCAATTTTGGTTGTAAAGTGTATTGTGTTAGGTCAAATTATGAAGTGGCGTTTTGAGTTTGAAGGCATAAAATGCACAAACCTTCACAATTGTAATCACAAAAATCTTATCCGTCATGAAAAAGTGGATTGCAGAGTTTGTTAAAAAGAAGAAAGAAAAAGTTGATTGACATTCTCTTGAAATTACTGATTTGGTCATTGTTTCCTTCACTTAACCAAACTTTAATAAGTTTTGTTAGGAGAAAAACAAAAAGAAAACTTTAATAATTATGAATAATAACATCCACTTTTTTTACATGTTGGTTGAGACAAAATTGAGCAGTGAATCCCAAACAAAACAATGGCCAAAAACATTACCCAAACAAAACTTTAATAGTTTTCCGCTCAGAAACGTGAAATCTTTAGTCCAAAAACATTACCCAAAAAAACATTTAAGAAAAAAAAAATCAGTTTTGTTATGAATAGCAGCAGAAATTTTTTATTTTAAAATATCTTTTAAAGTTTTTGCTGCATATGGATTTAGACAGGTATAGCAGAATACCAGAATAGTACAAGACAAACCCTGCTGCTCCACTGTAAAGTTGGACGATATGTTTGGGATAAAATAGTACAAGCCAAAACTGCCAAGGCAAATGCTAAAGGGCAGGTACTAATATGACTCAGTCCTCCCTCTTTCAGCCCATATAGTACCCTGACCATATGCTTACTGGTTCAACTGTTGTAGCCTTAATTTTCTTTTTCTTTTTTGGCAAAAATCACCAAAAATAATTTCTAAGATGAATTTCTTTAAATTTGAAAAAGCATGGAAATAATCTAAAATTTCATGCTGATTTTCTTGTTGCTTCAAGCTTCTTGGGGATCTTTCAATTTTGGTTTGGGTTGCCTTCTGGCAGGGGTGCCTTGTTTCCTAGTTATGTGGCTATGATGTTGCCTTTTGTGAGAGAAAAACTTGGCTATCACTCGTTTAGTTAACCTATCACGTGATGAGAGAGATAGAAAGAAGGATTGCATAAACCGGTTTCGTGTAAGTTTTCTCATTTGTATTGCATCCCCCCCTTCACTTTAAGCACCCAAGAATCCAAACGGGTATTGTAGACGTCTAAAACATGTTGACTAATGTGGAGATCCAGCAGTAAACTACTTTGATCTTGAATTGGATAACAAGGCAAAGCATCCGAACAACCCAAAAAACGAAAATGAAGAGAAAAACCCAACAAAGTTTGATTGAAAAAGATTACTAGAATATTTTAATGAGTGGATGTTTGTTAACGGAAAGGAATGAAATTGAGCAGATTTCTGGCTGATGTAGTAGTAACAGAGAACTGCCTTATAAGTTATAATTATTATAGTTTCCAAAGCTTATGGTAGTGAAACAGGTTTCTTTTGATTTGGCAATGTCGGATAAGTTAATAATAGGGTTCAAAGCCAATTCTGCAGGCATCAAACTACACACTTTCTAGGAGGCAAGCTAGTTGTGGGGTTCTATAATTCCCTACTTCCGCTGGCTTCTGTCTTAGCAACTAAGGTATGCGTGTACGCCATCCAGCTCCATAAACCCAATAAAATTGGGCTTTTTATAATAAAAATGATACAAGGACCTGTAAGTTTTTGTAGCAAACTTTCTACACTAGTGGGAAAACTTGGGGCTTGGTCCATCAACTTAAAGGATTATGGGCATTAGCCATTGATGCATTGTTGGACTTGCGTGCATTAACAGCTCACAGTCCCGACGTGTGCGTGGACGACTGATGCGAGCACTCATCTTTACTTAATGGTGTTTTTGGTAGAAGACAAAAGCAGCTTCTGCATAAGCAAACATAGATCATATAGTACAGTATAATTAAATCTTGTGTGGATCATGGAGTGTAGTTAATAGTTTACAAGATAATTTTTTACATTAAATTACCCAGTAGGTTGACAAAAATTATTAAACTTTATCTTCTTGCTTACCTCTCGGAATATGCAGTAAATCCTCAAAGACCATGATGTTGAACTATGGGATCAAGTTGATCATGCCAGGCGCAATGCGTGCACACTACCAACCCTTTTCTTTCTCAACCCACCGGAACGATTTTCTGTTGATATGCCTCAATCATCAAAAGAATGTTCTTCAATGTGCCAATAGCTCATGGTTCTTTAGGTGGCTCATAATCTCATCCAGCAATTTGTATATGTGTTTACTTCTTTTATGTGATTTGTCACCCTTTCTGAATTCATGAACAACACCATCAAGTTCAATTGAACTGCACCCAGGAGTTTTCTTCATGTTCTTTCCTTTCATTGCCCTTCTCAACTTCACTGCATCCTTCCATCTATTTGCTGAGGAATATATGTTTGACATGAGCACATATGCACCATCTCTCTCTGGCTCTACCTTCAGTAGTTTTTTCATTACACTTTCAGCCAGCTCTACTTTCCCATGGATCCTACAGGCTCCCAATAGGGCCCCCCAGACGAAGGCATCGGGCTCAATTGGCATGTTTTTAACAAACTCCTCTGCTTCGTTAATTAACCCGGCACGGCCTAAAAGGTCAACCATGCAGCCGTAATGCTCTGTCTGAGGTCTGAGCTTGTACACACTTGACATATCTCTAAAATATTTCTGACCCTCTGCAACAAGTCCTCCATGACTACATGCTGCCAGGACTCCTATAAATGTCACCTCATCTGGTTCGATGCCCATTCTAGGCATCTCAGCAAATATATCCAATGCCCTCTCAACTTCCCCATGCATAGCTAATCCAACAATCATGGCAGTATAGGAATATACATCTCTACGTTTCATGCCCTGAAAAACTTTAAAGGCTTGGTCTATGCTTCCACACTTAGCATACATATCCACGAGTGCATTCCCTATAAACCCATCTGCCTCGATCCGATTTCTATCAACATAAGCATGTACCCACTCCCCCAACTCGAGCACTCCAAGATTCGCGCACGAATTCAAAACACCAACTAAAGTAACATCATCTGGCTCAAGACCTATTCTTTGCATCTCCCGGAACACATCCAATGCTTCCTTAAATTTCCCTTGATGTGCCAAACCTGATATCATTGAATTCCAAGAAACTACATTTCTCACAGGCATCTCGTTAAACACCTTATATGCAAAATCAGCATCTCCACACTTCAAGTACATATCAACCAGAGCATTTCCTATAAAAACATCTCGGTAGACCCCATTATCATATATGTATTCATTTATCTTCCTCCCCAAGCTCAAGTCTCCCAATTTAGAGCAAGCAGAGAGAACAATGACCAATGTCATCTCATCTGCCATAATTTTGGCATCACACATGTCAAAGAATGCTTCCACGCCTTCTCTGGGCAACCCCATTTTAACATAACCCTGAATAAGCGTAGTCCATGACACCAAATCTCGTTGAGGACCTTCATCAAACAAGTTGCGGACACAATTTATAACCCCACAAACAGCATAAAGCCTCATAAGAGTGTTCTTCACATACACATTGGACAAAACAAGCCCAGTCTTGATAGCATAGGTGTGCATTTGCTGGCCTTCTCTCAGCGCACGCGACCGCGCGCATGCCTTGAGAACGGAGGGCACAGTGTAGTTATCAGGAAGGAGGCCATTGACAAGCATATGTTTGAGTAATTCCAACAGCTGAAGAAGCGAGCTTGCTTTGTTGTTGGGGTTTGAAGGGAGGCCTTGGATGATGGCATTGTAGAGGCTGAGGCAGAGGTCTGGCTTTTCCAAGTGGTTTAAGAAGGAGAGAATGTGAGTGAAGTTTTTTTCAGTTGAAGAAGTGAGTTTTGGATATATGAGGTGTTGGGTTGGGAGAGGGAGAGGCTTTGTTTTGATGATAAATGCATGGAATTGTTTGAGCTGTGTTGGGCTTATTGATTTGCATGATTTGAGTCTGCCATAAGCTTGGACCCATAATTCTTGGGAGTTCATGTATTCTTGGGAGTGAAATTGAAGAACTAGCAAGGTGGAGGCAGAAGCTAGTCAATTTTCTCTTTTGGGTTTTTTTTGTTTGTTTTTCTGTCAACTATTTACACCCTTCAACTAATGGTTTTGGGGACATTTCAAATTCATAAATCATCTTCAAAAGGTGAATACAAAATTGGGTTCATTATTTCTTTGTAAATACAAGTATTTTTCCACTAAGCTAGACCCCTTGGCGAAAACTTAGCAAAGTTAAAACAAATAAAACCTATGTTCAAGGGAGAGGCTAAGCCCTCGCAGTTAGCTTGCGTAAGTAGAGTTCTTTTGCAAACTAAATGACTTGGCAAGTTGGCTTGTAGAGGTAGAGTTCTTCTTCAAACTAAATGACTTGCAAGCATCCACTGTTGTAGCATCCCTGATGTTAGAGTCAAGTCATTCATTGTAACTTTGACGAACAGCTTTAACGGTGTGAAGTTTGTAGTCGTGAAAATCTTTCTTCAAGCACTCGGCCTTTCAATTCAAGGGAAAATTTGATCCTGCCCAAATTCTGAGTCTTTTTCTCTAACTCACGCTTCTTGGAGCTGGAAGCATCCTCTTGAAGCTTCAAAGTCTTCCCTTTGCGAGATTCAGCTTGGGCCGGTAGATCTTTGAGACGAGAAACCTCTTCCTTCAGGTGACGATCCTCTGTAGAGTCGCGAGCATCTTGAGCTTCAAGACGGAGCTGCAAATTCTCCACTTAAGCTTTATGCTTAGCAGCTTTTAGTTATGCTAGCTCCTGATGATCTCTCTGTTGGGACCGGAAAAGAAAAATCAAACCCCTCTGGAAATGCAAAAATACCCTTACTTGTAACGGGGTTGTGCTATCCCGGCTAATAACACAATGACATGTGAAAAAATTTATCCTACGTGTCATTGCGTTATTAGCCGGAAAAGCAAAAGTGCTATCCCCGCTGTATGAGAGTTTCTCTTATAGAAATGGGGAGAAGAGAGGTGTCAACAGCTAGAGTTTGAGAACTAAAGGAGCCTTCAGCCTCTATAAATTAAGCAACAACGACAGGTCAAAACCCGAACCTTCATCAAGCAAGAAAACCATTTCTTGAGCTGCTGTAAACACTGTCATGCAAAATTCCAAGTATCATCCTCCATTTCTTCGACCACCACATTCCAAGCCTTAATCACGAAAATGCCCTCTGCTTTTAAGCTTGCTTAACTTCCGTTATTGAGTTTACAATTTGTGTTTCAATTTTAGGTTAAGGATTTTAACTGAGAAACTTCCCTAAGTATATTAGCATTGAGTTTAATGTTTTTTTTTGTTTTTTTTATCAACGGCGAAGGGGTTTTTTGAACTTCGACCTCTTCCAACATTAGGGGAAGAAAAACTAAAAGAGAGCTAGGTGGTTCTTTCATTTATATTTCATAACATTATTGCAATCATAATAGATCATACTCTTATCCAGGATTCAGTCTGGGGATATAATAACATACCACATTTTTGGCAATAAAATTCGCAATTTCCATGGGGCGTCCAAAATCATGAGGAATAGAAACTTAAGCCAGATCAATTTCCACCAACACATAAGAAATACCAAAAAAATACAATGTACATCTTACTGATCAAAATTCAAATATATAGATAAACTAAATTCCCCGACAGGAAATTCACAGGGGGCTAGGGAGGGAAAGGAGTATAAAAAGAAACTACTAAAAGTTCACTAAATGAAGAGAGAAGGATTAACAAATTCAGGAGTTGATAAGCGACTAGCTACTCTACCTGCCTGGCTATACATCCCAACCATCCTTCCGGCCATCAAATTCCCACTTGCGACCGGCCAAACTTCCATACATCTCAGAAAACTTCTGGAGGCAGTTGCTCCTTATATGATAGTGAACTTGTGTATTTCGGCTGATTGCAGCACCAGATAACTTGGACGTATCGATTGCCCATGCAGGCCTCACATACTCCACAGTCTTAGATGAGCTTGCATTTGCATACAAGTAATTCATCAGCACGTCCTCGCAGTTGAAATACTTGTCCACGACTTCCCTAGCTTGGCGGGCTTCTTCACCCCAATACCTCTCGAAAGCTACTTGACTATCAAGGAAAGCTGCCCCTGTGAGAATCATGTTGTAACCTTTATGAGTCCGGGCAAATTTCTCACCTCTATACTTCAACGGGCTTCCACCAATTAGCCGGGGGTAGAAACCCACAATACGATCTGGGTGTTGACGCCATATCCTGAATCCCCGCTCAATATCATTGCAAGTCATCATAATGTCGTCATCAAGCTCCAGAACAGCTCGTGTCTTTATCAAAGAATCCATCTTGAACCGATTATTAAGTGAGTTTTGTTTCTCTACCCTGATCCTAACTGGCACTGTGGAGTCAAAATCACTTACTTTAGGAGGTATTCCCTTGTTCCACACCACAACGATTTCTCGCACTGAGGAACATCTAGAATAGTGTTTAACATACATTTTCAAATTCCAAAGACGAGCATCATAGGTCATTGTTAATAAGGTGAACTCTGAGTAGTGACCTTTCAATGGGTAAGCTTCTTCTGCACCGCTGCCACCATATATATATTTAACCCCTGTGCACATAGCTGCGACTCCACATGCCAAAAGTATAGCAAGAACCAGTCTTCCAGCACAGGTATTAGGTTTAATCCTCCCTCTGAAGAATGAAACTTCTCTGTTCAAGCGGCTGCAAAACCGTCTCACTTTCGAAGAAAACAAATGTGACCTTTCCCAGGCCAAGAATGCATCACTCCTCTTACCCGAGTTGTAAGTGCACCAATTGAGGGGAATTAGGCACTTCACAGCTCCAAGTAGTACTCCCAGTAATATAACGAGTACAGCAACAATCACTACTGAAGCACTGCCAAGAATAAACCTCCGAACTGAATCTCCGGAAGGTACCCGGTCTCCATCCATCACTCCAATCCACTCACCAGTATTCAGCTGCTGCACATCAAGATGATGATGGCGAGCACCATTCCAAGCATTGCGCCCCTTACTTGGCTCTATTAACCCTAAGGAGACTTCAACTTCTTTGTACTCGTCTTTGGTAAGAACTTCCACCTTAAAGGTGCGCACTCTTCTCCCATATGTTTCAGCACAGTCTTGACCAAAACGATAAAGATTCCCATTGTAGAAAAATGGTCTGCCTCCATTTCGAGCCCCAAAGCTCTTATCAACATTATATACAGGGTTCTTTTTGTGTGGTTTCCAAGGACCAAGAGGTGAGCTGCTATACCAGATTTCCAACTGTCCATTTTTTCTGGTACCAAATCCACTGTGATCTGAACCAAAAAGCCAATAAGCTCCATTATAATTGATTATGAAGGAATCAACAAGAGGCTTTTTCATGATCACTTTTTCCAGAGTCCATTGCATTGGAAAATTGAGTGCTCGGTACAGACGAAGCTCTCCTTTCATACTGCTCTCAGGCATCATATATATCTGTAAGAAAGAAGAAGAAAGAAGTTATGCAATAGATATAAAATTTACCCTCGAAAATTAGATTATCAGTGGTTTTTTGTGTCTGCAATCAACCCATACATGTGTCCCCGAATGCTGCAACTTGACCAAAGATGCATGAAAAATTGTGCAGATATATTTTTTATGTTTCTTTGCTTCCATTGGCCCTGGTGATGGAATCAATTGGGTTGGTGTGCATGCAAAAGGAAATTGGATCTTACTTGGCCAAGGTAGTTGAAGACATATGGATAAGAGAGATGCCACTCTTCATCCAAGGCAATGCCCAATTGCTGCCATGTTGCTCCCTTATCGGTACTTTTTGAAACCCCTATATCTCCTTGCATGGTGATTGAATTCTTGGTTTCATAGAACAAGTAAAAAATATCTCCCTGAAACGAGAAGCCAAAATATTGAATAATACAATCAAGTAGTTCTAAGCAAAACCACAACAGTTGACACGTTAAGACATTACAGGAATATTGCCAATATCATATTGGAATATACAATCGCAAGTAAAAATCTCCCTGAAAAAAGAAGCCGAAATATTGAATAGTGTCATCAAGTAATTCTAAGCCACAACATTTAGCACGTTAAGACATGCAGTGCGAAGATATTGGAATATACATCTGCAAAGTAAACACTCATTCAAAGGGTATGCATACACAAGGACACAAACGCATGGAGAGCCAATGGCAGTGCTAACAGTCTCCAAAATGCCCATCACCTGGGAGAATTGTAGTCCGGTTGAATAAAGACACAACATTTCATATCTCCGGAAAATGATTTCTGGATTTTCTTGTGTTTACGACCTAGTAAACAACTAGGTCAACAGAAAATCACTTCATGGCCAATAGGAGAAATTGTTAAAAACTCATTAAATAACTTATGCAGGACAGCACAGTGATGGGTGTCTGGGTATAGTTATGGTGGCCTTAGGATGATACAAAATTGTAGAGATAGAAAGTGACTGACATTGACCGGTGTTTACTGTTTGGCCAATGACAGAAATCCAGTCATGGCAGCCCTACCGCCACCCCGCCACCCCAACACCCCCACTACTATAATTCCTGTCTTTATTGTCAATTTTTAACTAACTTCCCAAATAAAATATAGTCATTTTCAATTTATCAAATAATAGAGAATGACTTTTTCCCGAAGGAAATCATTTTTCTTGGAAAATATTTTCCGCCAAATGAAATGGAGCCTTGGTACAATCAAGTAGAAACATCTACTATTTGTATTGAGGTTTGAAAATAGAAGGGATAAAACGGCCAGTACAATGATGAAAAGCTTGACAACAACTTATATTGGTTGTCCCTCTCATGGCAACTGCATTCTATGTAATAAAAATATCAATAACGTGATAATTCCAGCAATGTTTTCAACTAGTGGTGGTCCCGGGCTAAGCACTATCAGAATACACACAGGGCATTATATTATCAAGTTCCTGGAATGTATCTATATCCAAAATGGTCCAGCAACCAGAAAAGTTCAGTGATACCACTATCAAAACAATCTATTGAGAAAAAAACAAAGTCAAGTTTTCACCACAAGAATCCAGAGAAGAATGTCAGCAACAGAGAAGCACTCTCCCACTACCTATGAGTATTTATCAAAATCATGCCTTGCTCGAGAAAGACGAACCAACCAAACATAATAATAGCACAACATCAAATGGTGCATGAATGAAGTTTGACACTAAATCATGCACTTAATATGCTACACAGGAGATTTGACCTAAAAAAAAATCCTACACAGGAGACAGTATCGTAAAATGAAATATATCTCCTCCACTACAACTGTCCAACAAACACATATAAACCATATATAGTCAACAAATTTAGAGAAATATGAACTTTACGCTTGACCTTGATAGTAGCAATCAACTAGAATTTTACTAAGGATAATAAGAACCAATATATAAAAAGAGAAAATAAAAAAGAATGCGAAGAAAAAACATATTTGCCTCAAATGCACAACAAAAATGGCATGGCCTACAACACACCAGCAGTTCGGAATCAGAGATGGCAAAGAATTTCAGTGCTTTCAGAAGAATAAATTATAAGAGAAACTATCATTCTGCAAGAAGTGCCTATGACACAAGCTTACAGAAGGACAAATGATATCTAGCCAGCATCCAACAACAGGGTGTTTTGAACAAGAGCAATGATATTCACAAAGTGCAATAAGATTGCAACCAATGGGCAATGAAAAAGGGGTTATGCTTATTACATAGACACTGACACTAAGCGCATAAAGATGATTTCTGCAGACAAGTAATCCAAATGTAAAAAAGACAGCCACTTCTAGTACAGAGAATCACTACAGCTGAAGTTTGAACTTGAGAAAGGTTTACTGCATCCATTATGGTTAATGTTTAAAGTGAGAATACCCATAAGAATCAGATTATTGCAAGGTAAAACAATTTCTCAAAATTTTAAAAATTATAAGGTACAAGGAAATAACACTCACTAATTCACCCTCATCGTCGTGTCCATGCTTTCCAGATTCATATACACAACATATTATCAGTGTCATCCTACTGAACCATTAATACAAGTGATCCTTTCTAAACCTAGAACCAAAAATTATATATCTTTTCAATTACTAACAACCATGCACATAAATTGGAACACTATAAACCTTTCCAGTTTCTATATTGGCATACTAAATTAGAGGACCATCAACGTCCGTCAGAACAATGAGGTAAGGCATAACTCAAACTAATCCTGATTGCCTCTGTCACAAACGTTGCCTTCAGCGATGTTACTGCTAATGATCAATTCAAAGTATAAACTAACAATTGAAACTTTGGATAACATCAGTAATGCCATCATTATGCTATTCTCACCCACTTGCTTAAATTCACTTAAACTTGTTACCACTGTTGCTAATAAGAACAGAAAAATATAAATGAAACCTTCAAACTTAAGTGTATCAAATACCGAGTCCAGCCCTTTACATCCCACCCCAAGGAAACATGATAATATCCTACCATCTCCCCTTGAGATTTAAGCATGAAACCATGTAGTCCTCAAGGTTTTATCAGAAACATGACCATAAATACTCTGCTATTACAATTTACTCAAGGTTATAAACGTACAAGCCATGAAATTTCAAGTGCCTTTGCTATAGTACATTAAATTGGTCCTTCGAATATTGACATGCAATCAATTAGATTACAGAAGTGTAAAAACTAAGAAATTTGAATAGAGACCAGAGCAATTACCTGGACATAAAGGAAAGGATCAGCAACAAAATTACTTGGAAAACCAGCATCAGAAACTGAAGCACAAGTCACAACTGGGTTGGCCACTGGCCAAGCCGCAGTTTTGTCCCTCCATACATTCATCTACACCGAATTCCAAACCATTTTTCAAAATTCAAAGTCACCCAAAATCCATAATTTAACAGATAAACTACCCAGCTCACAAATTTTATTTTTTTATTTTTTTGAAAAAGGAATTAAAACCCAAAATAAAAAGTAACCAAACAATAAAAGAACAACCCATAGAAGAAAAACTCAAGTTAACCACCGCAGTTTGCTTGAAGAAAAACTTTTCCTCCAAGAAAACAAAAGAAAATTATAATAATTTACTGTGCAAAAACCACACTTTCAGCAAAGCCAATTTCTTCCCGAAGATGTCAAAATCAAAACAAACCAAATTGAAATATCCTAGGCAAACCCACCACAACCCAAAAACTAAACCAAAAATAAATTAAAAAATTCGAAAAATACCCATATTAGAAAAACACAAAACACACACACCCAGACAGTAAAAAATTACAAAATTAAAGAAATTAAGAATCTTACAGCTTCAATGGGTTTGAGGGAAAAAGGAGAGTCGCCGAAGAAAACACCAACAGACCAGGAACCTTCATTGTCCTCCTGACAACCAAGCATGGAGGAAGACGACAAGGCCGTACGAGCATAATAGGGCGTGAAAGCGAACCAGACGTAGAGCGTGGCCACTGATCCGAACAACACGAAGCAGCCCAAGAAGAAAACGAACCCCGAGGACATTAAACACCTCCATCTACACCTACACTTGAGGCTCACGTTGCAGCAGCCGTTATTGCTTGTACCATTGGTACAACCACCCACAGCACCGCCGCCGCCACCGCCGCCGACAACACTACCACCGGACCCACCACCGCCACCACTCCCCGCCGGACTCGAACCCATTTATTTTTTCAAAAAAAGAAAACCCCACCACCAAACGCTGACGTGTCACCGCCGCAGAAACGACGCCGTAACTACCTCCACCGGCATTTTTGTTTAATTGATTTGATAATTAAGCGCTTCTTTTTTTTCGGATTTTAGCCGTATAGGTTTGGGAAAAAAGAGAAAAAAGGTGACGGAGCGAGAGAGGTTTGAGTTGTGTTCTTATAGGTAAAGCTTACGAAGAAATTTAAGGAAAAAGTGTGAGTACATGGAAAATGTATATGACTGTATCTATATAGAGTGGTCCGCCGATGAAGCCTTATAAGAGGACTAGAGTGATCCCACGATATCTCACTTTACTCATTCTTTTTATTTTTTTCACCTTTATATGTTTATATTTATTATTTTTTACAAGCGATAGTCTATATTATAAGGATGAGATTTTTCACACACGCACATAACTAAGATGTCATAAAATATTATGAGTGTTCGAACCTGAGACCTCTAATCCGCAAGCCAAGTTCCCTTTTCTACTATTTTGTTTAATTATTGGCTTAAGAGCAAAAATGGTTGTTTTTGAATTATGTGGGGCTTTTCACTTTTTTGTAGCTCGTGAAAGGAATAAATTAATCATGGCACAATCCAAAGAGTACAATTTCGGTTCTGATCTTCTCCTGAATATTAATAAAATTTTTTAAAAAAAAAAGGGGGGGGGGAAACAATATTTTTTCAAATAGTATCATTCTTCTTCTTTTTGAATAAATTTATTAAAATAAAATAAAATTTTGGAATCTGGAAAAAAAAAAAAATTAAGAATTTAGCAGCAGTGCCATCAAAGCTAATGTAAATCTGATTTTTTTTTTTTTTCCCCTCAAATTTTTATGGTAGGCACCGTAACTTTTGTGGAAACAGAAGATATGGGTGGTATTAACAAAGAAAGCTAATAAAGACACTCAGAAATCAATATTGTATTTATGAACCAATTGCAATTAAAGCCAAGTTATAATTTCTATGAGATTAATTATGGGCTGAGAAGGCTGAGCACAAATAATCTCGAGCTTTTATAAGATGAGTATACCAAAGCTCAAGCTCGAGCTTTAATCTCTAATAAGCCTAATATTTTGTTTGAACGACCTGAACATGATTCGAACTCAAATTTTATTGAATCAATTTACAGCCTTTAAATTAATTGACAGAATGTGTACTTGACTCATATGTATTCAATATTTACACGTGGATATGTTGTGTTGTAGGGTAGCACAAAAAGATTGAAGTAAGTCCTCCAAGTTAGCATTTTGTCAAATTAATTTGAGGAAAACCTTGATTTGATCTTAATGGCAACCATTTTTTGATAAAATAGCAATAGTATTTTATTGATAAGATAAACAAAAATAAGTACAAAGCAACTAAGGTGCTGAGTATGGATACAATTTCTTCAGTGACCAAACGCAACAACAAGTTGAACTGATTTGGAGAGAATCCGCACAACCCAAAAAATAATTAAAATCCCTGAATCAATAATCAAAAGCACATGTACTCAAACATTCAATAAAGATTTTTCGCATGACGGCAAAAACAACAAATCCGTATCGAAAGCCAAAAAGAAATAAAATATCCTATACAAAAAACAAACTACATCAAACTCCTAAAGAGTTCATGGGAATTATTAGACTAAAACAAACTAAGAAACAAGACCACCATGCACATCCTTTCGGGCAACCCAAAGAGAGCCATATCACCATACCGGTTAAACTCATAGTGTCGCACAGGGGCGGAGCCAATTAAGGCCTAGGAGGGTCATATGACCCTTCTGACCCAATGGTAACAGTGTACAGATTATCTTATTGACCCTTCTGACCCAATGGTAACAGTGTACATATTACCTTATTTCCACTTTCAACATTTAAGTAAATGTCTTTGTCATTTTACTTTTATTTATTTTTATATTACTCCATTTACTTAAGTTTACAATGTAAATAAGGAAGTACCCCCCATTTGGATTCAAATAAAAATACTAGAAAATCAAATTCCCACCAAATCAAAATATGAAAAATCGGTTTTAGTGTAAAATACGATTTAGGCTAAAAATGATGGCTCATTAAGTCAATATATACTTCATACTAAATTCCCATAAAATCAAGTTTTCTTATTTGATGTGTGAGGAATAAAAGCCGCCAAAAATTATCTTCAGAAAATGATTATTCCAAAAACCCAATTTTCATACTTAGTCAATATTTTTACATAAAACAATTTTTCATGTATGATATGAATGCATGAAGGAACTAAGGTCAATCTAGGTAAAAAGCCTAATCCACTATAATGTTAAACCCTATTTGGTTTATGTTAAAACTTATTGAAAATTAGTTTATGGAGCTATGAACTAGCGTGGTTTATATGATTTAATGTTTACTTTTATTTCTACAAAGACTATAGAAATTGTAAGTATACGTACCAAAAAAAATAATCATTAAATTTTAAGCTAATAACTTTAGCTAGCCCACCCGTTGAAAAATTCCTGATTCTACCCTTGATGAAGCATATGGAAGTGGGTGGTAGAGCAACTGGTTTGACCTTCTACCACGTAAGTGTTTTTATTCATGTTCAGGTTAATTAGCAACATCTTCCAATATTGTCTTAAAACCCATTAAATATTTTTGGAACAACAACCATCAAAGTTTTCTTATATAATTGAACTTATTCTAAAATATTTATGTAGAAAAATAATGGATACTTAAGATTTTAGGTTATTAATCTATTATCTCATAGTTTTATTCTCATGGCACATCCTTGTATGCATTTTTCTTCTCCTCTAAACCATCATAGTCCAAGTCTGGTGGTGGTATGGCTTTTTCATTTATCTTGGCTAATAATGTTGACCCTCCTTGAGAGAATTCCTGGCTACGCCGCTGGTGTCGCACCAACTAAACTTGAACCCGATGCAACCTGACATCATCTACGCTTCGTAGCTCCGAATCTACAACTGGAGACAAATCATTGCATGTGCAGGCCAAAAAACGACAACTATATCATGGTTACAGCAACTTTTCACGACAACTGCTTCTGCATCACAAAACAAAATATTTATAAATAAACAAATAAAACAAAGAATCAGAGGGAAAAGGAATGGAAAGAAAGTAATTGAGGATTACCAACAATCACAATAACACTCCCTCATTATGAAGTCCCAGTCTTGAAAAATCACGGGTGTGATTGGTGATTTTATCCGTGCCTCACTTTGAATTGAATTTCCAAAATCTTAACAAACACTGTAATGACCTCGAATGGAAGTGATTTTTCATATTAATAAACATGCCATAGAGAGACTACCATTACTAAATACTTACCAATAAATTACTATCAATAAATTAAAACAAATTGTTTGACAAAAAATAAAAAATGAATTATATTTAAAATATGCAATGCGAAGCGTAGGATTTATGAATATTTCGTGGGGCATGTATACTTTTGTGGTAAGTGGATGTTTCATTTAGGGGAGCTGCTACAATGTGGGGGATGTGAGTGAGGGGTTCAATCCGACCATACAATGATTTAAAAAGTTTAAGTTTAATATTTTCCTTTATAGTGGGATTGAACTCCTCACCCACAACCCTCTCATTATTGCATTTCCGTTCATTTAGTGCTCCGTACTCAATAAAATTGATGGACAACTTCTTCTAAAGTTCTATAAATATAAAAATAAAAACAAAAATTCTTCTAAATGAATTTTGCGTGGGACATCAAAATTTAGAGGTGAACCATCAAGCTCTCATTTATACAAGGGTCATTTTCACAAATGATGTAGAGATTTACAAAATTATCACATTTGGTTTTGTATATTTTTTTCATTACAGATTTGGTACTCAAGATTTCCTCACGTGCATCAAATTGATCTCTACCATAAAATACTGTAACATTTCATTTATACAAGGTTCATTTTCACAAATGATCCTGAGATTTATGATTTTATCACATTTGGTTTTTTATATTTTTTGGGTTACAGATTTGGTACTCAAGATTACCTCGCGTGCATCAAATTTATCCATACCATAGCATTCTGTAAGAAATTCAGTTAATAGTAATGAAGCAATAGATTTCTTAACTTGTAAGTCTTAGAGCTTCAAGGATAGAGGGGCCATTTCATAGTCATAGACTCACAATATATTAGTCAATGTCGAAATCACTTGTCCTTTGTATTGGTAGCGTACAAAATTCAGTACAAATGTTAGCTACAATTTTTTTTAAGGGAAAGAGTCACCTGTTGACAAAATTTGTAGCGTGTCCTTGATTTACTCGAATTTAAAACAACATAAATAAAAGTTGACACAATTGAAACCACGGAAATTAGAATGATAAAACTGGCAAACTACATGAACCAAAAACGACCATTTACATTTATTTCTTATACTCAATTATTAGTTGCAAAATTTTGAAAAAAAATACATGAAAATTGTTTGGACTTGCGACATGTTTGCACCAAAACTATGCAACTGAAATTCATTGATCTCAATATAAAAAGAATATCCTCAGAAAGAAGGAGATCATCCAGCTATACAATTGAGGAGCATAATTCAAATTGAATTTCTTAACCATATATGATGTACTTACCAATGCAATGTTGAAAATATCGGGGGGAAGGTGTTACACGGGAACATGTTATTTGTCCTATTAAAACTATAAATAAAAAAACTGTCAACTTTGAAATTATTATATCATTTATTTATGAAGAGCAGCCCGTTGAAGCTTGAACCAGAAATTGCGTTATTCTTTAGGGGAGGGCTTTGTTTGGGAGGGCTTTGTTTGGGAAGGCTGGTTTTGAATGTAGAATATGAAAAAAAAAAAGTGGGTAATCGCCTATTGGAAAGAGAAGCCAAGTGGGGATTTTGAAAAAGAAAAAGAAAAGAGATAATGAGAGGAATCGATGATGGATTCAGCTTTCTTGACCTTGACTTTGTCAACCTTATTTCAAATCAAATTGTATACTTCAGCACCTCCGATGATGTTATAATTTAAAATCCAATTTGCAGTTTTATATAGAAGACTAGTTACAATGCTAATCGGCAGTTACAGCTATCTTCTCTTTGGGATAAATGAAATTTGATAACAATTTGGCTTCTAGAAGCTCATACCGTACGTATTATAAAAACTACTTCTACAACGGGTTCATACAGCCACAACAAAGCTACACTATTATGGGGCTATATTCGTCACAAATATATATTGTTCTCGCCATCTATGTGAATCGAATCCAAAACTCTCAACCGAGTTTTAAGACGACGATAAAATACCAAAATCTTACATACTTTTAACTACATAAATTAAAAGTTTTAACTTATATCCATAAATCTCCTTGCAAACGATGTTGGAAAAGCCACAATTTGATGAAAGAAACATTGATAAGGACAAATGAATATGGATGAATGATGTAGAGAACAAAGATGAACCCTTATGCTTAGTGCACAATGCTTTTATTGATTGCGTGCAGGCCTTCATTTGAATATGCGCACAAAGCTTGAGGGCAGTTTGAAATTGATTTGGTTAGACTTAGAGCACTTCGTTTATACCAAAACAAGTTTGACCCTTCATGAACAAACCAATAGCAAACCAAAAACAAAGAGAAAAAGTTGGAATAACATTATATTTTACACACCAAGGCGGAGCCACAAATACTCAATAACATACTTTTCCAAAGTCAAATTCGGCTTTCGATGATTGGGCAAAGGAATGGAAAAGTTCTTATCTTAATTTTGAATAAGGAATGAAAAGATGTTTTATCAGCTGTTATGTCAATGCCAAACTCAAAATTTGAAATCAGTTATTTTTGTCTTTTATAAGCATATAAGTTTAATTATTTTTTTCGATTAGTTATATACTCATTTTTAGAACCGGTGATATAGATAAATCATACGCCATTTAATTTCAATAAATAAACCCAAAAAAGTTCAAAAAATGACAACTGGCCATACTGAATTTAGTTTTGATTATTAAATTACTTTGATGTCCTATAAAGTGTTTTGAGTTTTTTTCATGAGGTTTTGGGGTTGTGCTTGTTTTAAGAAATCGATGACACTTTTATAATTTATGGGAATTTCGAAGCCTCTTTGTTAAGTTGTAAATGGGTTTTGGCTATATCTCAAAAAAGTCTATTTCATTTAGGGTTTTTATTTATTTATAATTTGGACTTATATTTTGAGATATAATAGTGAATCTCCCAAAAAAGAGCGCATATGTATGTATTCGTATATATATAATGATTTAGGATTGTATATGAAGTTTAATTCCTTCGAAGAAATGTGCTACGTACTTAGCATCCCAAGCAAATTTAATCAAAATTGTATCTCATAAATTAATATCTCCAGAATTCTCTCAGATTTTTCTCCATTTGGCATGCAAAACAAGTGATTGCCTTGAAATCTTCTAAATCACGTACTTTGACCATAAATTAACCCCAAAAAAAAAAGAAAATTTGGATACAGACACTCACATTAAATGCATTCTTGATCCTTGTCAAGTTGTCGTGTGGTCATGGTTGATCCCCCACCCACCCCACCTCTTAATGATGACGGCATGGGTCTGACACGGTTTCTTCCCTAAATTGAGGTTATCCACTCCCCTAATCCGTCCTACCTGGCCCGGTGGAAGCTTTGATTTGATCCGATCAAAGTCCTTTGTTGACCACACATAATCACGTGTCAACAATATTGTAATCGTGATTGTTTCATAATATACCCTATTGTAATTATCTATCCTCATTGTTTTGAAATGTATCCTAATATTACAATCTATCTATCTAGGAGGATTCTGATAGTTTTGTATTGTTAAGAAACCCTAGGTGGGGATGGTCACAAACTGCATTAGACATGGAGTAGAAATTCTAAATCATCAAATTTATACCCACATTCTTGTTTTTGTTAATATTTTAATCCTATTATGAGCTGACGTGCCATGAGAGTGTCGCGTGTGGCAGTGACTGACGATGCCACGTCAGTCATTGCTAGGAAAAAAAAACTAAAACTCGTCGTTTTTGTTTTCGTTTTAGAGCACTTTCACCTCTGGCAAAATGGGACCTAGGCTCCAAAAACAACCCCCACAAAGGAAGAGTTGCCATGGCAAGAAGTGGGCCCACCAAACTGGGCAAGCTCAAAGACAAGACTTGCTTGGGTTGTTGCCTGAGCATATTGACGTCAGCGGCCAATCTAAATATATAAAAAAATTCAGAATTTTTTTTCTATAAATACGTAACCGTGTTCTTCACTTCCCACACCAAAATCCATACAAATTCCTCTCATCATATCTCATGTAAAGCCATGGGTGAGAATGTATATAAAAAATTGCCTCACTATTCACTCGAATAATATTTGTCCTTACTTGCTCTTGCCCTTTGTCATAGCCAGTGGGGTGGAAGTGCTCTTAACGCATTTTACCATTTTCAACAATTTTATCTCAAAGTAACGTTTTTAAATAAATAAAACGGTTAAAAAAATGGACGGGCATATTTCAAATCCAAATGACTGTGTTCACATGTGCAGCCTCACCTAAGAAAGTTTGCACACAATTATTTTGTGCAATAACAATCGAATTCTATAAACATTTTATTAGAGAGTGGTCGTGTCCTACAAGTTTTTATATGCAAATAGAAACCTAGATTCTTTCATTGTTGCCTTAAAAGCTGTGTTACTCATCAAGGTGGGTTAAGAACTCTGTCGTTTTTGTTTTGTTCTCAAGGAACTACTTTGTCGATTGGAAGGTTTGGCATTGAATTTGATATACACAAGAAGAGAAGGTGAAACATGCAAAATGTTCGCATATATACGATAAAGTTGGTGTTAGAGAGATAACATTGTAGATATTCGCAACACATTGGAGAGCTTTTAGATCCCATCCTAAGATGCCCATTGAAATCTAATGAGAAAAAAAAAAAATTAGACTGGGTTCAAAGGAGAATTGGCTATTCAACTTTGTAAACACCGTGATTTATAAATATAATCTTCCTAGCATTTTCCATATGATAATATTTGCAAAGTTAGGAGCACCGGTCCCTGAATAAAAAATGGATAAAGTCTATAGAAAATAATTAAAAATTAAAAAAATAAAGAATTTTTTTTTAAAAAAAGTCACTTTTGTGACCATTTTATCTGTTTTTCTCTCACCTTGGAAGTAGAATGTGTGGATGGTAGGGGCTTCTGTAACACGACATGTGGAAGTGGACAATTTTCTCCCTGATCGTGACTGTCATGCAATGCAACAGCTTTCGGGTAGGACCTTACGTTAAAGAGCTATTGACCTGGAAAGCTAAGTCCAGGGTCTGGCGTGGGTGTGGGTGTGGGGAGAATAATATTGGATTGTTAAACATTCTTTTGGAGTGGGTGTGGAGAGAATAATAGTTGGTTAACCATTCTTGTTTTCATTATGTTGATGAGTTTTAGCTTTAGGTGACGTAGAGAACAGATTGAAATCTCCCTTGAATTAAAAACAAGGGGATATGTTAGATCGTTGCCATAATATTTGGTATTTGGAGAGACGCATGTATTAAGAGCATCTTTAACGTGAAGGAAGTTGAAGTTCCACCTCAAAATTAATTGGCAATGGGGGGAGTAGCTCAACTCCTTATAAACCCAGACTAGGTCTCTTAACTTTTCAATGTATGACCAACACTCTCAACACGCCCCCGCACGTGTGAGGAACTTTCAAGCCTAACACGTGGACAACACATATTGGGTAACGTGGGAGCACGTGCGGCCGTTGGGCCCAACACGTGAAGCCTTGCTCTAATACCATGTCAAACAATATGGGTAGAATATTTTCATGTTGTATTTCATTCTCCAAAAGGAGGTATTTATAATACAAGGTTACAAATCCTAGCAGGGTTATATTAGGAAATAAGATAAAGTCTTAATTACATAACATCTATACAAAAAGGAAATAAATAGAATCCTAATATACTAGGAAGTAAATCTCCTAATTATATTAGGATCTCGCTAACATAACGGACTCTCTATATGAGTTTTTTTAGCTAAAATTTAGAGATGAATTGAAAAAGCTCAACTCCAACTATGTCCTAGATTCATCTTCTAAAATAGGGCGACTTCTAGGACTCTTAAATCAAAGAAATGATAAATGAACTCCTAATGACTCCTTATTACTAATGATCATTTTTTCAATATTCCTAATTATGGTAACTACCAAACTAGAGACACAGTCGGAGTATAAATTTTATAAGGAGTTCCTAATCTAATTTTATAGTTTTCTAAGCTAACATTTAGTTTGAAAATAGAGATTATATATGATTGAAGATGATTAAGCTCATCTCCTTTATAAATATCCACTACATATTAAGTCGGTAATCAATACAAAATGTACTTAGAAATATGATCAATCCACCTTTCCAAATAAGCTCTTGGCTTTTCATTTCGAAAAGATAGGTAGTCTTTATCCTCCCCCTCCCCTAAAAAAGACAAACATTTGTACTTAGATAGCCCATGCATTATGATAACTCGATTCATACAAGTTTTTCTGCGATTGATGAGATAAAAATGAGATGTTTTCATATTTTGAGAATATAGCCAATCATTTTTCCCTTAGTAGCTAAGGTAACCCATGCATGAGAACTCAATGCGTTTGATAGAAAATCACCACAAAAGGTAACGGTCGAGCTATATGCAATATCTGCCATGGGATGAGAATTTGAAAGAAGTCACTATAATGGGTAATGGAATGGGCTGAAACTCACCTTGGTCGCTAACTTTTCATCTGTGGTGGTGGAGAGTTGAGAGTGACTCCTTATGACAGTTTGGCTACAAGACACCTATAATATTGATCTCCAATCGTATGCCCTAAAACAAATAAAGCTTCATGGAATAACATCACTGTCTGACAACTACTCACGTGCGCGAACAACTGTCTTTAACATCACTTGCGAGTTGTATATACTTTGTAAGTATATGAAGGAATATTAAATTGGTGAAAACGGCAGTAATATAATTACAGATTTTGTATCAAGTAAACATTAGCTTGATTTGTTAAAAAATAAAAATAAAAATAAATAAAATAAATAAATAAATAAAATTTCAATATTTAACTTGTATTTGTTTTATAAAATTATAAAATTTAAAAAGGTTGGTCATAACAAAGTTGTTTTCTCCCCCCGTTAGCAATATTTAGAATAAAATGAATTTGACCAAAAAAAAACACATTGTGTTTGCTTTTTTATTTAAATAACTTGGGAGCGTTTATGGTCCCCAAAGCCTAATTAAAAGCAACCCCCCTTGGTCGCCTGTTGGAATTCCAGGATAAGTGTCCCTCTCCAATGTAATGTATCTATCGCTAATTCTCAACAAAACAAAACAACAACCAAAAAAAAAAAAAGCCTAATTAAAAGCAACCCACTTTGCCACTTGCTATTATTTTTTTGTGCCTAAAATTCTTTGTGGTGAGCTGGATTCTTTCAAGAACAAAAATTCTTTGCCGCCATACAATGAATTCAAGTTGGTTTTTATAAATACAAGTTGCGTATAAGATGTGCTTCATATTATTATTATTGTTATTATTATTAGCTAAAAACAAAGCATGGAAAATAATAGACTTTATCTTCTGAAGGGGAATACTCTAACCATGGAAATTGGGAGAACCAAGAATATTGAAATTGACAATATTGCGATCCAAACTGAGACCTCAAATATTCTGAAAGTTTTGGTTGGTACTTGGTAAGGTCCAACTTTGATATAAGCACGTCGAACCTCATCACGTTGATTAATAGGGTAATCACATATTTGAATACGTTTCCCAGGGTCTCATTCCAAATAAGCAACATCAAACTCATTGAGTTCAACTACTAGAGATGTGTGATGAAGTTGCTCAATTGGTGGTGAAGCCTTATTATTGGATGTAGAAGCCTTGTTAATGTCTAATTTATCATCATCGTCTTTTTTCTTGAAGAATAAATGAATAGTTTTTACTCTTTTACTTGCTTGATTCTGATGTGACATTATAATAAACTTCACAAATACAAAGTGCAAAATATAAATATAAATAATTAAGTTTCACATATGTTTTCATTATGTTGATGAGTTTTAGCTTTAGGTGACATAGAGAATGGATGGGTGAAGTGAATAATGTAGAAGTATTAGATTGAAACCTCCCTTGAAGTAAGAAAACAAGGGGATATGTTAGATCGTCGCAATAATATTTGGTATTTAGGGAGAACGCATGTATTAAGAGCATCTTTAACGGACTCTTTGTATGAGTTTTTAAAGCTAAAATTTAGAGATGAGTTGAAAAAGCTCAACTCCAACTATGTTCTATATTTATCTTCTAAAATAAGGAGACCTTTGGGGCTCCTAAATCAAAGAAATGATAAATCAACTCCTAATAATGATCATTATTTTAATATTCCGTTGTAACTACCAAAACTAGAGACACAGTCGGAGTATAAATTTTATAGTTTTCTAAGCTAACACTTAATTTGAAAATAGAAATTATATATGATTGAAGATTATTAAACGCATCTCCTTTACAAATATCCACTGCATATAAGTCGGTAATCAATACAAAATGTACTTAGAAAGATGATCAATACACCTTTCCAAATAAGCTCTTGGCTTTTCACTTCGAAAAGATAGGTAGTGTTTATCCTCCCCCTCCCCCTCCCCTAAAAAAGAAAAACATTTGCACTTAGATGCTCATTACTAATTAACCCGATTCATACAAGTTTTTCTGCCATTGATGAGATGAAAATGACATGTTTTCATATTTTGAGAATATAGCCAATTATTTTTCCCTTAGTAGCTATAAGACCCATGCATGAGAACTCAATGCATTTGATAGAAAATCACCACAAAAGGTAACGGTCGAGCTATACGCAATATCTGGCATGGGATGAGAATTTGAAAGAAGACACTATGCTATAATACGTAATGGAATGGGCTGAAACTCACCTTGGTCGCTAACTTTTCATTTGCGGTGGTGGAGAGTTGAAAGTGACTCCGTATGACAGTTTGGCTACAAGACACCTATAATTTCGATCTCCAATTGTATGCCCTAAACAAGTAAAGCTTCATGGATCAACATCACCATCTAACAACTACTCATGCGTGGGACGACTGTCTTTAACATCACTTGTAAGTTGCATATACTTCGTAAGTATGAAGGAATATTAAATTTGTGAACAGTAGTAATATAATTACAGATTTTGTATCAAGTAAACATTAGCTTGATTTGTATTATAATTTTTTTTTTTTAAACCTTAAATGTTTTAAGGTAACACAGTTAAATAAATAAATAAATAAAACTCTCAAGCCAACTTTCAATTAATTAATTGTGTTCTATCTGACTTGTATTTGTTTTATAAAATTAAAAAATGTTGGTCATAACAAAGTTGTTTTCTCCCCCAGTTAGCAATGTTTAGAATAAAATGAATTTGGATAGGAAGGCGTACTTGGGGGGGGTGTGCAGTTGACTGACAGGATTTGACGTTAAAAAAACACTGTGTTTGCTTTTTTATTTAAATATTTTGCTATTATTTTGTGGCCTAAAATTCTTTGTGGTGAAGTGGATTCTTTCAAGAACAAAACATTCTTTGCCGTGGTCTCTTTGTAGGGTTTGGAAACTGCGAAATTTCTCATCGTATTTGGCTATTAGTTGGAAATTGCGGATGTATACACATAGGAATAAAAATGATAAATATATGTCCACGAATTTTCTTGCAACCTTTTATGAACTTTCTCTTGTCTTTTCATATCGAAAGCTTTGCTTGCTTGCCTCAAGTGTCGAATGTTTTGTGTGGCAGTTGAATTTGACTTGGTGCGAATGATCCAGATGCTTAAAGGTGAGCGTCACGTAGAAGTTACGGTAAAAGTTATTGTTTTTGACATAAAGATGTTTGTTAGTAAGCTACAACAAGTTATTTTTGACATGAGCGTCACGTAGAAGTTACGGTGAAAGTTATTGTTTTTGACATAAAGATGCTTGCTAGTAAGCTACAACAGGTCGTTTTTGACATCAAGATGCTTGCTAATAAGCTACAACATGTTGTTTTTATAGTTATTCCCCGTCAATGTAATAAGACAGCGCATGAGGTTGTGGCTTTTTTGTCTAGAGTAAGAGGTAACCACGTCTAGGACTAAGTGTGGCCTGAGTAGATTTTTGATATTTTGGCTAGATGTAAACCTTTCAATTCGTCTTGAATAAAACTCTCTTCGTTTGGGAAAAAAAAAATCTATTTTCTTAATATTAGAATATGTTTTAAATTCGAATATCCTTTCTCCCAATTGATGAAAAAAAGAACTAGTTATTAGTATAATAACAACCCTCCACATAATTAAGGAACAGGCGCTTATTTCGTTAAGAAATTGGACACTAGAACGAAAATGAAAGGTGCAGAAGATATAAATAGTGGAAATAGCCTCTTTTATTGGATGGAAATCATAGCAAATATTTAAAATATTTTTTATTATCGACAAATGAGAGACAATATCTATGTGTCGTCCTTGTCTAAAGTGGATTAATCATTGTTTTGTGGGCTACGTAAGCTGGCCTCGATCGAGTAGCTTCTTTACTACGGTGCAAAAGCAAATGCATTTACCAAAAGAAGACTATGGTTTAGCCATGGTGGTGGTGGTCCTAATAGGATGATGCATACTTTCTCAACTAAAACACGTTTAACATTTATGATCTCTTAGGTCTATAGGGGGAAAGATGAGCTTCTTTTTCTTTGAATTTTTGTGTGTTCATATCATATCTACCTAACTTTTTCTGCTAATTATTTTTAGGTATAAAATTGTGAGATTTGAATCCGGACTTTACTCTTTATTAGTAACAAGCACAAGTATAACGTCTTGAATATTTGCACTTCAAATTTTATTTTGCATATTGATTAGGGTAAACCTAATTATATCCATAGCATCCCTACTATTGTATGAAATTCGGGTCCTGGACAAACGCTTTATCTAGTGTTACCTGAATTGCTTAAAAGTCTTTGAAGTGTATATGTTTTTTTTTGGTTTAGTCGGAATGGTATATTTTGATGTTTGGATGATGGCCCATGGCGTTTAAGAATATAAAATCGCACATCAAAAACTTGATAAATAAAATAAAATATATAATGAATAGTTCTGATAAAACCTCACACCTACTCAGCTTTGCAAATAGTTAAGTTATGGATAATATCAGTACCGATAATAATGGGGGTTGACAAGTCTCTATGAAATCTAACATACCATAATCTATGCATTCATGGAATGTAAGTATGGTCCAAAATCCATATATAAAAGAGCACTAGACCCACCAAGAAACTACTCACTAGCTTCCTTATACCTATCCTCAAGCAGTGGCTAGGCAGTTGCCAATGGTGGGAAGTTGTTAACACTTGCGACGCTTTTGGTCAACGCATCCTATCCTGTGGAGGAGACGACTTATGGCAAGTTGTTGTTCAATCAACTAGGGCAACAACAACCAAAAATAAAGATAAGCCTTGCCAATAACATTATGCCTCGTCAATGGTCAACCTTATTAGCAAGTTGATTGCCTTGGATTTTCATATTATTTTATTTTTATTTTTCTTTACATAGACGAATACAATTCACGAGAAAGATCAAGAACTATAATTATGACCTCGAAAACCATCGAAGAGGCCCCATTGACTTGAAGCCAAGAATAATTGAACATGCCATAACTACGAATGTGGCTCCTTTTCAGCATCTTCCATCTTCCACCATGTAATTTTTCTTCAGACTCTATCACAAAATTCAAGTCGCTTTCCCCTTTTGTGCCGAAAGGAAATGCCAAAATTCAAGGGCATTATTCATTGATCTAACTATTTTTTTTAATAACTTTTTATAAATCGATCCATTTTAACATGACATTTTATACAAAAATCCTTAAAGAGTCTATTCGGAGAGAAAAACCCTTAATTAGCCGTTTGTCATTTTTTATTGGTTCTTAGAAAATTATAACACACTAAGAACCAATTAAAAAAATGCAAGTGACTAGTTTAGGGTTTTTCTCTCCAAATAAGCTTTTTGAGGTTTTTATTTTATTTATAAAATGGATCTCTTTGTGAAAAACCCTTTTTAAATTACTATAAACATGTTTAATATCATTTATGCTTATCTTTAATTGACAAGGTATAAAGGTAGAGTTACACTAACCCCCTCTGAGGTTTTCGGTGTTTTTACAAAACCCGTTGAGGTTTAAAAAATTACAAACACCCCTTGATGTTTCAAATTGTTTCCACAAAACTCATTTTCGTTGATTTTTCGTCCAAAAATTGATGATTTCATTAATTAAAAAAACTTATCCAAATGACAAAATTAACCTCAATAAATGTATAGCAATCTAATCTCACAGGCTAACTTTGTCATTTAGAGAAATTTTGTATATAAAATCATCAATCATAATCAACAAAAAAGGGTTTTGTGAAAACAATTTAAAACCTCATGGGGTGTTTGTGTAAGTTATGAAATCTTTTGTGAAAAAAAAAAGGGAAAACTTTAGGGGTGTTAATGAAAATAATTCTATAAAAGTGGAATCTTGTAAAGGTGATTATTTGTTCCCATATGCAGAACATTATTGGCCAAGCTTCAACATATAAACTGCAGTATGATAATTATATTATACATTATCTGCAAACCAAATGGTTGTGAAACTTTCCCATAAATAGCTTTTGATTATTTTACGTGAACAACTAAGTATATGCTTTAACAGCCTATTATTCTCAGCTCACAACATAACATTTTTGTTTTTTATATTAATTTTTTTTTATCAACGAGAGAGGGAGATTCGAACTTGAGATATCTTCCGACATAAATACCACTAAACTAATAACTAATCGGTTAGAATTGGGATGCTTAGGAACAATTATATTCTTTGTTTATGATTAATATTTCTATTAAAAGCATTTTTGTGGGGAAACGTTTTACAGATAAAATCCTATTATCATACTTTGGCCCAGCTGAGTGCTCTATATTTGATATTAGACCTACAAAAAAATTTGGGCCGCGTGGGTCAAATCCAGCCTACTTGAATCCATGTTGATTTGTTTTTTAACTTTTGGCCTAAACCTACTCAATCCATGTGGCGTTTGTTCATGGGAGCAAAGAAAATTGTAACCCCGTGTCTTATCAAACACATGCCCTAAGCTCAAGCAAATAAATAATGTAATCCTGTGCCTTTTTTTAATTTATTCAACACCACACGAAACTCTCGTCTATGAGATTTGAACTCAAGACTTCCTTTAAAAAGTGGAGACTAAATGTCGTTAAACCAAATGATTTGATGCAACTTTAGAATCCGCTTTTGATTTTTTTTTTTAACCATGAGCTTGGATGCGAAGGGCAACCAATTGTGGTGATCAAATTGGCATATAAAACCCACCCAAGGTAGGGCTTAACCTAGGGACAATGCAGAATTGGCAATTGTTAGGCATATATGCAGTTCATAATCCGGAAGCCCATCTGTTGAAGCTACGATGCATTTGAAATTTAGCCCCTATACATTTTCACTTTTCGGTTACAAAAGGAAATCGAAAGAGGGGAATAGGCCAAATTCTGATCTTGGATACATGGGTAACTGCTCGCTAAGAATACAAAACAACTCAGAAAATAAGACCCTTTCTCATAGGATGGCCTGAAAATTAGCTAGACACTATTTACCTTGTTGGCTCTAAAATTGGTTTGCATTTTTGTTTTGCTCTATTTTTGTCAATGTGTCACAGAGCTCAATGGATGCGGTTTCGACTTGGATACATTCCCATTCACAACAGAGCTTTGAACGCTTAATCACTTGAGAGCCGAACGACAGCTACTCATTACAAAGAGAAACTCAAGTATGCTGCTGCCATGCTCACCAATGGAACAGATATATTGTCATCTAGTACATCTGTAATTGGAAGAGACTCCACTATTGTTGCCACCAGAGAAATCAATGCTACCTTTTCACTGTCTCGACCCAATTCAATGAAAATATCCCAGAAATGAGTAATAGTAGAGCATCCCAATGGGAAATCAAGAACCCAAAAAGAAACATGGATATGCTACCAGCCCAACTCTTTTTTTTATTATAAGGGATCTTTATGGACCCAAATTTTCTTCCCATGATATCAGCTACACCTATAACAGCCAAGTTGAAAAGGTTATCATTGCACTATTGGAAGCAGTAAGAGAAAATTTTCTTCCATACCACCAGTTATATACAGTCGTGTCGTGCGCGTATCTTATCTCTCTCATCACATGACATGCCATGATGAGAGAGATAGGACTAAAACTTACTGCAGCGGGTTCCCTGCCCTCTCTCACATGATGCGTGACGAGAGATGCATTGCAAGAGAAGGGTAGTGAATGTTACAGGTAAGTTCTTCTCGAGAGATAGACACGTCGTTGTATAAAACTGGTTTTTTGGAATAATGAGTAAGGGACATGTGAATTTGGTTGGAGAAACTAGAGAAGTTACCATCCCCACCACACATCATTGCCAAGGAGACCACTCCAACTGGAGACTCACGCCAGAATACAAGAGCACATAAAATCAAAATCAGAACATAATACAAAGGACCTCTAAGCAACTCCCTGCAGATGTTAAAAAAATGAAGCTAAATCACTCTGGCTTTAGAAAAATTAGCTGCAAGTATAAGGTTTAATTATTGGTAAAACTTACTTTGGGTTTCCTTCTCGAGTGACAGATTTGACTAGTCCTTCATTGGTGACTATGGAGAGGCCATGAAGAAGAAGCCTCAAGCAATTGACAAGGGGAACCACAGAGGCAAAGTAGCGAGCTGCTGTTGAGGTGCTATTCTAGGATGAAAGATGAGCTCAAGTAGTCAAGGAAACTTCTAGCACTGCCCGCTGGGGATATAAACGAATGAACAACAAACAAGTTGTAGAAATTCTGAACAAAACTAGCAAAAGGGTTACCTGAAAATTGGCCAGGAAAGCATGAAGAGCAGACCAGACAATATATGCACCAATTTTCTGCTTAAACTCTGCATTCAATTATTGTGTAAGCAAAGAAGAAATGTGAAAAACATCACATGCTACTTAACAAATAAAAAAGTAACACATTACGTATATTACAATTTATATGCTAATGATATAGGTGCACATTTTAAAGAGTAACGCTAGCGAGACCAAAACGCCACGAGTAAAACCTACATATGCCAAGGTGTATACCTCCTAGTGCCTATAACACGTATCAAACACTTATAGCACATTATAAGTGTTATAGACACAAAGGATATATACACCTCGTTAAGGTAAGTTTTCATCAAACACCACATGCTACGATATAACGTGATAAGTGCTATAGACACAAGGGGTGTATACACCCTGGTGCAGGTATGTTTTAATGAAACACCGCACGTTATTTATTATGTTTCATTTGCTCACAGTGATGTCCAACTGGCCTAGCCAACGTCTGCAAATTTACTTTCGACCTCAGTTATTTTTAAGAAGTAAAATCCTATTATGTCACCATTTTTTTAAATATTTTTTTTATCCAACATATGTTGTTGATAAGATTTGAACCAAATAGTGATTGGTTTATGTGACAAAAATTTGAGAAAAAGTTATAGGACTATATGCCATTATTGCTTCTTTTCTTTTAGAGCATCTCCAACCGATGTATCAAAAGTGCCTCATAAACATTTAACGGCTAGAAATAACAACTCACATCGCTCCAACCGATGTGTCAAAGCTGATGTGGAATGAAGGCTGGAGGTTGAGATGTTATTTTTGACATCCCAAAAGCAAGATGTCAAATGAATATTTTATTATTTTTTCTATTCTTTTCTTTTTAATTAAAAATAAATCAACACTAAAATGTAATAAAATAATAATTTAATTTTGACATATCGGGTGGAGTGTAAAGTTGTGTAAGATGTCAAATTGCCACATCAGCCATCAAATCTAAATTTGATGTTTAGTATTTGACATTTCCCTTGGAGATGCTCTTAGGTAGGCAAATATGGAGCTATTGTTTTTTTTTGGGTAAGTAAATGTTACCCCTTTAGTAAAATATTGTAAACAGAGAATAACAGAACAGTGTCAGTGGGGTTGTCCTACTTCCATTTTCAGCATTTCACAGATTCAAAATCAAAGAAGCAAATCTGTGACCAAAAACAGAACAAAAATTCCACAGGGTACCAGAAATGGAAAATCAAAATGGAAACAATTAATTGGAGATTTGAAGAAAAATCAATGGGAGAGCAAAATGACCTGCTGGAGAAGGTTTCGCTGCGTGAGATTGTCGAAGCAGAGGACGAGGCTGTAGGCGCCGGCGAGCACAAACGCGGTAGCTCCGGCGTCCTGCAAGAGGCCATCGGCGGCGGCGCTTAGGGCGGAGGCGGAAAGGGAGGGGCGTGGGAGAGCATGCGGCGCACGGTAGAGGATCTGGACACGTGGGAGCGGATGTGGGTAGCTGATGAGGAGGGTGGTGGGGCTGAGGCGATCCTGATGGCGCACGTTAGAGAAAGTGGGGAGGTGGAGAGAGGGGGTGGTTGGGGTGAAGGATAAGGGGCTCGTCATCAGAAAATAAAACTCACACCGAGTTCAAAGTAGTCTTTCCTTTTAATGACGGAAAACACAGTGACAGCACACGGGTTTTCCTCTTTTTTACCTTGACAACTGTACGACATATTTTGAAGTTTGAACCAAGTTTCGGAAATGGGTCATGCTAGGGAGACCAACTTTAGATACCAACTTGTGTACCAACTCTCTAATAGAGGTGGAGCCCATCAATACAATGGGTCCCACGCTCTATTAGAGAATTGGTACACAAGTTGGTATCTAAAGTTGGTCTCCCTAGAATTTTCCTTCGGAAATATCAATGGTCATTTCGAGAAAATATCGAAAATATGGTTTGAAAATGGTAAAAATTGAAAATAAATCATGGAATGTAAAATACATGAGTAACTTAATACCACATAGAGTTCCAATGAGATTCAAAAATTTTGCTATCTTCATCATCTTGATATTATTGATATCATCGCTATGTTTTGGCCAAATATTGTTGAAGCATGTGAGAAATTATCAATGTCTATATTTTTCGATATTATCGATAATTATATGATATATGTATGAATATTGTGAGAGTCCATTTTTTTTTTCCCAAATTTATTACAAAGGAATAAACATTATTATATGTATATTTATAAGTAATTATCTAGGTAAAAAAGAAATATATATTGTTTTGCATTGATAGTACTATTCTAATAATTATTTATATTTTATTTTATATATATTGGTTCTTGAAAAGATGGTTAGTTAGGATTTGTTGTTAGTTAAATTCACGTGTTCTTTTTTAAAATTTCTTTAAAGGTTTTGATTTAATTTAATTTTAATGCTTATTATTGTATGGCTATGTATTCTTTTTAAAAGGATAACTCCATATTTATACATGAATAGTAATTAAAAGTACACCTCCTTCTTGTTAGGGGGAGCATTTTTGCTCACCACTTTAACCATAGGTGTACCCTCACCACCCTCTTCAATGCTTGACACGTGTCCATAGACATAACTATGATTCCATAAATACAAAGCAAAAGTTAACTATGGTTATGTCTATGGACACGTGTCAAGCATTGAGGAGAGTGGTGAGGGTACACCTATGGTTAAAATGGTGAGCAAAAATGCACCCCTTGTTAGGTGTCAATGAGCATGTCACCCATGCATGATAGTAGCAAAGCTATGTTTACTAGCCTTGTCTACTCATCATTCTAACATGAAAATTGTTAGGATATAATTGGTGGAATTGGAGTCACCACGTGTCGTCATAGTCATTCTTTTCTTATCTGTTGTTGACTTTGAGTGCAAGGCCATACTGATATATATTACTTGGAGATTAAGTACTTACATAAATGTTGATATTATCATGTACTGTAGCTACCGTCTTCACTACACTGTAAATAGACCATTTCACTCCTTTGTTTTTCATTCTCATTTCAGCCAAGTTATGAAGCATTTGTAAGTTTGAACGAAGAAAAAAAAAATTACAGAGAAGAAGAAATATTAGAGAGAAATAGAGTGGGAGATTGAGTTTATGAATGCGGTAGAAAATTGGGAAACACCTTACATTTCTAGCAAAAGCTTTGATGTCAATGTAAGGGGTTTCTTGGAGGGGCCTTTTACAGGACTTGATTTAATTAAATTTCGTGAGCACTATGTTATGTGTGATATTATAATGGATGTTCTTGATATTATATAATGTTCTTGATGTGGGGTGTTTACATGTTAACTATTTGATTAATGTTGGCATGATCATATGTACATTGGTGATATTTAAATGATTACATTGTTTTTAGATATATGAGATATGTGAAAGACATAATTATATCATGTCATGGAAATTGGTTGGAGTTCTTGAGGAGGAAAAATACTAATGGAAAAAAGGGTAATAGAAATGATCTTTTGTGTAGTTGAGTCCAACTCTTGGCAAGTACCAGATCTCAAGGATCCCACAATGCTCATGGTTTTTATTGGGTGATATGGGACTGGCGACAGGAAGTTAGACAAGATGACTAACAAAAAGGGATTTATTGGATGATTGAGATAGGGGTAGTTCATATAAATGGGCATTCGAGACCAAGTGGTATAAGCATGGTATGAGACGTGCATGTCTGCTTGTCTAGTTATATGAATTAATGGGATTATATGAAGAGCATTCATGCATTATTATTAATAATGTGATATTTGGTTGTGTGATTGTATGTCACTTAATTTAGTTATAACAATTTACCGTAAAAAGGTTTATGTCCTTATTGAGTTGTGGTTTCGCTCCCCCCCTAACAGATTTGGCAGGTATTGAACTTAAAATCTAAAGCTTGTGATGATTTTGGCATATCTATAGAGTGTATTGTGTACATAGCTTGTGGATGAATAATGAGCTACTCTTTTAGTGAACTCTTGAGTATTTCTAACTTGAAAAATAATGTAAATTTTTTAAGATTTTAGATGTATTCGTTTCTGCTGAATATTCTATGTGAAATATTTATTTTATATTTCTTCACATTTTAGTTATAGTTTTTATTAAATTCTATAATTAAGGTGTGAATCACGTCTTAACCCTAAGTTGGGTAAATCCTTGAGTTGGGGCATGATAGATATGTTCCAAAATATCCTAGACCCAAAAGAACGATAATATTGACAATATTTCGTCAATATTATTGATATTTTAGTCCTTGTTTTGAACTGACTGTGTGAGATTCTATATTTACTTTGCTCTTCCGCTAGTATCATTTACATTTAAAAAAAAAAGTGGTTAAAAATATTTACCCATGCAGTCGAGATCCTAGATTCAATTCCCTCTTCCCCAATATCGCCTATATAAAAGAAAAAAAGTTATTTTAAAGAAACATTTATGACATTAGAGAATAAAGAATAGTGGTTTAATTGCTTGTCAAAGCAAAGCAATCTAAATTCAACAAAATGAATCACTGGACAGATTGCTTTGGTTTGGTAGAGCCAGGAGTTTATTGGGAGGAATATATATATATATATATACATATATATATATCTCCCTTATATTGAGGGATTCCTCAAATAATTTATTTGAGGGGGCACCCTTTAGAAGGGCAGATACTATTCACATGAATAGTCACTACCCTAGCAATTTTTTATTATGCATTCCCACCTATTTCTATGGCAACTCAAGGGCAACCACTATTCACATGGGATATGAGGAGAGGAATTTGTATGGATTTTGGTGTGGGAAGTGAAGAACATGGCTAGGTATTTATAGAATAAATTTATGAATTTCTTGGTATTTTTTTCCCTTTTTTTTTCTTCAATTTTTTGGTATTTAAATTGACCGACGTCACACTACAAGCCCCACAAAGGAAAAGTTACCATGGCAAAAAGTGGGCCCATGAAAGTGAGCAAGCTTGAAAGCAAGACTTGTTTTGGGCTGTTGCCTGGGTAAGCTAACGCCAGAGACTAATTTAAATACAATTTTTTTTTATAAAAAAAATACCCAAAAATTTAGAATTTGTTTTTTCTATAAATAGCTAGTCATGTTCTTCACTTCTCACACCAAAATTCATACATATTCCTCTCCTCATATCTCATATAAATAGTGGTTGGCATGGCGATGGGTGGGAATGCGTCAAAAAATTGTTAGGGCAGTCACTATTCACATGAATAGTATTTGCCCTTACTTGCCCTGGGTGCATTTTTGCTCACCACTTTAACCATAGGTGTACCCTCACCACCATTCTCAATGCTTGACATGTGTCCATAGACATAATCATGATTCCATAAATACAAAGCAAAAGTTAACTATGGTTATGTATATGGACACGTGTCAAGCATTGATGATGGTGGTGAGGGTACACCTATGGTTAAAGTGGTAAGCAAAAATGCTCCCACTTGCCCTCAACGATCCAAACCAACTATTTTTCACATCTTTATTCAAATATCATCCTTGCAAAAAATCATGCAAATTGAAAATCATTAAGGCATCTAATTGGAATCAACAAAATCAATGATCATGGTGCTTCAAGAAAGTACTTGAATTTCAATAATTTAATTAAGTGGTCAAATGATATTGAATTCAAATGATTTTTTTGTAGAGATGATCTTTGAATGAATATCTATAAAATATACGTTGGGATTAGTGAAATACAATGCGGAGTGAGCCCTACATATAATGCAGACTGAGCCCTACAAGAATGTTGCTCAAATAAGCTTATTTGAGGGATTCCTCAATGGAAACTCTCTGTATATATATATAAGATGAATGAAGAGTACTACATTTTCTTTAGGATGAGATTGGCTAATTTCCACTAAATAGGATGAACTTTCCAAAAATTAGCACTAGCCTAAGGGTGGCTTCACGCTTGCTTTTGCTACCAATTTGATACTTAAACCGAAACAATTCGAATCGTGATGTTTAACTGATTCTACGTACGATTTGAGGCCGAATTGATCTATATTTCCACTAAAACGTACGGGAGGTTGAACTCATGCCATGGATTCAATACGCCGGTTAAGCTTGCCATTTGAGCTCATGTTATTTGTGCTGAACCAGATCAATCTGGACAACATAGTTTAACCGAAATGCATAATCCTATGAATATTAGATTTACATGAATCCTACTGAACTGAAATCAAATCCCAAATCTGAAATTTGAATTATGGGGATGAGCTTGGAAACTAGAACCCCTTTGGCTCGTACTTTTACTGATAGATAAATGGAAAAGTTATTTTTGATTGAAGACAAACAAACACAAATCACAAAAGAATAACATTGAATTAAAATACAACACCTTAACCTAGATTAGCACAACTATGTAGCTGATTTCTTGCGAGAAAACCGCTGCAAAGATGTTGGTAGCTCCACTTGCTCAATTACTTTCTGCTTCTTCCTAGCCACTTGTTCTTCCTCTTTCTTTTGTTGCTCCAAGAAAGGCCTCTTGGCATTCGCAACTATCTCCTGCTTCTTCTTTGTCCTCTTACTCGGCTTATTCCTTCCTTTTGTTTTCTTCTTTGGTTCAATGCCCTTGACCGCTTCCACAGCGGCTTCCATGTCGGCTTCTTTCTCCTCCTTTGTTTTCTTCTCTTTCCTCCTCTGAGGCTTTACTGTGCCAATCTTTGTGGGATTCAACATGATTGTCTCAGGCGGGAGCTTATCAAGTAGAGAGTGCACTTCCCTCTCTCTTCTCTGTTTAGATGTTTCAAATGGATTCGCCACCCAAGAATCAAAGTTGGGTTCCCCAGAACCAGGAATCAGAATACTAGACCACCCCATGGAGTGCCCTATGCCGAGAACATCTTCATAAGGTCGAAACAACACTTTTTCTACTTGGTAACCTTTAATTATTTTATGAGTCATATAATTATTGTAGTTCTGAGTCCCAGATGAATCTCTAAGGATCTGTACAAATGATGAAGTTGAACGAGCAAGCAGACCTTTCTGACTGAAATCAAGAGTATCTGCATTCCCCGGCAAAGTCTGGAGTGGCTCATCCTTAAGGTTCCTCAAATCCCAAAGCATAATTTTCTTCTCTTTCCCAGCTGTGGCCATGAGATGGCCATTTGGGTGGAATGCCATTGCCGTGATGGGCCCCTTGTGACACAGCCTCTTGAGAATAGCAGCAGAGCTTGTAGGCTTCCACATGGAAACTGTACCAAGTGAATGACCCAAAGCAACAACCCCATTGTAGGGGTTCACCTGCATCACATCAGTACGGCCTAAGCCAGTCCTGTAATTAGCTACCATCCCGCCCATTGTTACATCCTGATAACGAAGCTGCCCAGATTTGTTTATTGATGCCAAGAGAAAATGGTTTTTCAGAAATTGAAGCCTTAAAACCGCGCCATGTTCCTACATGATAAGAAGTATAACTTTAGCTCCATACAGACGCAGCTGAAAACCATTCACTTAACTATTAAAGGAGACTGCACAACAGATCACAAGGAACTATTTGACTTGTAAGAATATTAGACCAAATTATGGAATAAGCTGCATATATACGAGGAACACTGTTCCTAGAAATTGAACGCCTAGAGCACAATTACACAAAAAGGCTAGCAACTGACTTTTAAGATTCTGGCTCGATACTTTATCTCATATTATTCAACATGTTTGACCTGCCTAAGAATTTACCTAAACCAATTTATTAATGGGATAAAGGCAGAAATCACAGTTCAGAAAATCAAGTTTTAACTGTGAACCCAGGATAGATTAAATATCTATTTATGAAGTGACCACAAGTCGCAGATTATGATTTGAGAAAAGAAAGAAGGGAGTAATCTTAAAATACTGCTATTTTCCCAGAGCATCACCAACCTATCTGAAGAGCTTTTAAACTCTACGCAATCTATAATATAAACTCATTAGGAGCATGAACAGAAGATATAATTGATTAGCCAGTTCACAATACATGCACTGTAATGAGACAGCTCAAACAAAGACCTGGGATAAGAAAATAAACACTTGCACAATAATTAGTATTGTGTTACTAATAGTAGGGAAAAGCCTTTAAATCATTGAGAGCCATGTAGTTAGACAACAATCTATTCAACACAGTAAGCTAACCTTTAAGCAATGAAGTTCAGTGCCATCCCTGTTATAAATATATGGATACCTGTTGTTAATTAAAATGGTTAGCACCTCTAAACAAGATTAAACATCAATCTTAAGTAGAAGATAAACTAGTGAAAATTACAAAAAGAGATTTTGCTTATAAGTTGAACTCGTGTGTTTATTCACATTGCAAGGAAAAGAAAAAAATACATGTACGTAACCGAAGGCCATGGTAGAGAATATTGGCTCAAACAACATAATGTGAATCCTCCAACAAGTACACAGGGCTAAATCAATGTATATAAAATGGGACAAAAGTGCATCACCATGCCACCACCAGGGATAAAGAAAAATGTGGTTGTGAGAAAAATCTATAATCTGCTGGATCAACAAGTCAGTTTAAAGTAGATTGAGCAGGTTTTAGTAATATCTGGAGTTGTCCATTTGTCCAAATAAAAATTGTACAATGGGAGTATTCGATGTTTGGCAATATTAGTCACATGCAACAGAAAAAAATTTCCATCTATAATCTATCCTGTAAATGTAAAAAGATTACCAAACTACAGAACATTAATTTAAGTGAAGCAAACAGTTTTATACTTTTTCTGGGCAGCAGCAAAGAACAACTCATTGTGCAAGAACACCACATCACGCACTGTTTCTCTAACCTGAACAAACAATTAGCTAATCAGTTCAATGTTCCAGTTAAACCACGAAGTACAAATCAAACAAGGACCCAACATTTGCGCATAACATTTAAAAACATAGAAAACCACTAATGAACTAAATGTACATTGAGGAAAACAATAAAGGGTTTACTACAGTAACATCCACCCATCTAAACTTTCACATTTGGACAGTGGGAAGCTACAACTACATCAAACTGATAATTTGACTCAAAACATATCACAACTTGATAAGGTTCAAAGATTAAATTGCTTAAAATGTACTTGCTTGATGCCTTTCATTCTCTCTCCCGCAACTCTTATCTTCATAACGTTGGTTACAAAATTCAGAATCTAATCTGGTGCATCAAATTCCACACTAGTACATTATATCTTTGCATATGAAGACTAAGACATGGGGACATGGCTGCAAGAAACATATCTAAATCAATCTAGCAAGAGGCGAACAATTTTGGTAAGAAAAAAAGAGAGGCAAACAATCATGTATAATATAAGGTCAAAGTATCTGACTGAAAAGGTATTACTACTCGGTAGAAAAAATATAGTTTTATTTTGAATTCATACTGCCCAAAATACCTGAATTTCTTTAACCAGGCTCATATTCTTCATGTCTAAAATAGCCAGATGGCCCTTGCGTCCACCAGCTGCCATATACCGACCACTTGAGGTGAAATCCAGTGTGTAAGGACCAAGATCTGCAGATAAGAATTAGGTTTAAGTCATAAATTTTAGAGTAAGATTTGTGATGCAGGAGACCTCACAAATCATAAACCTGCTTTTAGATCTCACAAAGAAATCTGCCTTATTTTTAATATCTACTATAAATGCAACGTTATCGATCCCACATTCAACCCCTTGAACCATTATCTCAACTAATATCCAGCACCCAACAAAGCTATATTTTTTATTCTGCTCCAGTTCGTTTATTTCTTCTTTCCACCAAATATCAATGGACTTATCTGAAAACCCTGTAAAAAGAAAAGAATATTTCCAGTTTTCTTTTCATTGTTTATTGTCGATAAATCAGGATATTCCAAATTCTACTCTCTTCTCAGTCAATACAGGTCATCCCAAAACTAATTTTGCTTAGGCCAGTTGAATCAGAATTTGCATAACTGAAATGAAAAAAGCCACACAACCAGATATAGGACATGAAAACTTTCAACTTCAATAAGGAAAACAATAAAGTTTGAATGAAAAATTCTGACTGACTGTTAATCATTAGAAATCAATAAAAACGTTTAGGTTTCAACCTGGTAAGACAATATCATATTGACTCCTCGCGCTTAAGATATCTACTTCACAAGCAATTGATTCTTGTTTGATCCTCCATGTTTTCTCTATGCCTTCAGCCTCCAAATAGCCTCCCTCACTTGGCAGAAGCCACTATAATTTTGATCACAAATGAAAATTCATTAAAGTCTATTGTTATTACATCTACTAAAAGAAAAGGAGAAGCAAAACATCTTGTAGAAGATCAGCTTGTATGAACTAAATCCAGTGAATCAGAGAAAACTATAATTCAGATGAAAAGCAAACAGCATACGACTGGAAAAAAATTCAAACCATAGCTGAATCTATACAAATTAATACAAAAGCCAACAGAATGCTTAAGCATGACTGTATGTTAGATTTTTCCCCTTCTGCTATAACAGAACGACAGATCACATTCAATAAAAATTCACCTTCTCAGCCTTGGCAGCTGCTTGTGCAGATTTTCCAAACAATTCTTCTCTAACAGCAAGTTGACCCTTCAATTTTTTATCTTGCAAGCCCTACAAACACGACAATCCAAGATGCAATAAGAAATAAACAAGTCAAATTTCATGAAAAGTCAAATTCCCTTTACAATACGGTACCTCCAAATTAGTTTTTTCGCCTCTAAGAAACTTCTTCACTCTGATATCTAACTCATCAGAGATCTTCTCCTGCAAATGAAAATATGAACCATTTATTTTCTAATCGTGTAACAGGAATCCATATATTTACATAAGAACCTAGTGTTCAGCTCTCATGTTGGAGGAGTGAGATAGTGGAGATATGTAAAGAAGGTGTCAAGATTACAGCTCAGATTGCTTAAATGGTCAGGCACATTCCAAGTATGTAGCTAGAAAAAAATAAAAACAGATGAGAGTTTAACTATTTTCACAAGTATTACTTATAAACAGCCGAATGTGGTTAGAAAGCAGGAAGCAACAAAGAGAGTAGTACAATCAGGTAAGAAGAAATGGCCAAAATATCATGTTCAGTAAAAAAAAAATACAAAAAAAACTACTATAAGCAAAATGCCAAAATATTTACAATCGAATATCTTAACCAAACAGATGATCCGAGCAAACATCTATGAGACTGAATAGAACCATAATTGCAAGCACATGTTGAGGGACTGCTAGTGCTAGATAAGATATAATTGGTTGATTTTCATTTGGATAAAATAAAATGAGAATTAATGCATACCTGTTCAGATGTAGGCATAATACTGCCATCGTCTTGTTTCACACCCATCTTGCTTAATCCAGTTTCGTATTCGTAAAATACAAAATGCCCTGAAACTTGATGAGTAATGCAATTCAACTACAATATTCAATTTTTTCTAAAACAAGAATAAATAAAATGGTTCACATAATCTTTTAACTGGAGAATCCATATCCTATCTCGAGCTACACCTATACACATTCTGTACAAACTAGAAAACCCAACTCAAAAGGTGAATTTTGAATATCAAAACACTGAATTGAAGAGGAAAGAGGACAGAAAAAACTCAATGCATTAAGAAAAAGAAGAAGTAAATGCAAAAAGAAATCTATTAATATCAATGTATTATGAACAAATTCACATTAAATTGTGATCGTTGGACCTTCATGAAGGGCCAGGGTTAGAAAGCTCAGGCAAACTTAGGAGCAGAGATTATTCTGAGAGAAGCAGGACCCCTATTCAATTACAATCCATAAAATCCACAAGGGTTTATTAATCCTTTAAAATCCATTCAGAATTGATTATTGTTTGAGACAATCAAATTTTGGGTTTTGTCAAGAAAGGACAGAGACACTACTACCCTATCAAAAGAAAAATAATAGAAACATATGAACTGAAATGAAGTACGACACATACAGTAGCACAGAAAGTGTAAGCAAAAGATTTTTACAAGAACAAAACACAAGATACGAAGTCAGTATGCAGATACTGTGTTGGTACCTAAATTACTTAAAAGCAATAATGAAAAAGAAAACAATATCCAACATGTTTCATGGAGACATATCACCAAACAGTTGGTGTGCATCTTGGAGAGCATTTTATGATGCACCCTCAGTGAGTTAAGGCAATACCTCTCTGGTCCCAATTTAGTCGCTGTTTCTGGAGACTGCGAGAGAGAGAGAGACAGAGAGCTCAGCCCTTCAATGCGTCTCTGACAGATAACAAGATATACCCGAGACCGAAATGGAAGCTTAGGCTTTGTTGGGCAACAGAGCTTTGAAATTTCACGACGGAGAACCAGAAAAACGGTAGGGTTTTAGTATAGAGGTTTTGCTGCAGGAAAAAAAAACGAAAAAAAATGGAAAAGACAAAGGTTGGGCCAATGGGCTGAGCACAAACCATAATGGGCCTTACCAGGCCCAAACCTAGTCCTGGAGGGAAAAGAAAAAAGAAAAAAACGCACAGAATCTTTGGAGCGAATATCCGTCAACAAAGTTGACATCGTCCCATCCCACCAACAACATCGTTATCAGCATCATCGTCGTCGATACAGCTCCGTGGGACCCACAACGACAACAACATGGTCGTCGTTCTTGTACCTTTGGGGGTTTTGCTGGGGTCCATTTTTACTTCTATAAATAAATAAATATCCAGAGAGAAAACTAACGAAATTTCTAATTCTTTCCGTGTCAGATTTTGCCTCTATTTTCTCTCTCTTCTCGGAAATTGAACTGAATGGCTAGCGGTGGGGCAGAACAGCAGGGTCCGGTGACGTGCGGGTCGTGGATCCGACGGCCCGAAAGCGCCAATTGGGCGGTGTTCGGGAGGTCCAGGCCTAAGGATTCTTCTTCGTCGTCGTCTTCTTCAGTTCTCGAGATATTCTCCTTCGACCCCAAGACTACTTCTCTCGCTTCCTCTCCCCTGGTCTCCCTCTCTTTCTAAAATCTCTTTTTATTTGAAATTTACAAGCTTTGGATGCAATTTTTTCTGCCCTGTGAATTGGGTATTCGTATTTTGGGTTTTTTTGTTTTACCGGTTTGACCCAAGAGAGCTTGAAGAAAGGGTTGACTTTTTTGTTTGCTTGCGTTTGACTTTAATTTTTGTTTTGTGTGTGTTTTGGATTGATTGTTTAGACTACATATGTGCTTGAAGAAGTGGAGGGTGAGCCAGTTTCCATTGCGGTGCACCCAACCGGGGACGACATCGTTTGCTCTACCTCTAATGGTGGCTGCAAGTGAGCTTTCTTTCTCTTCTAGTGATTTTGTTTTTCGAAATTTAACAGCTGTTTTTGTTATTTTATATCCGTGGTACTTTTTTTTATTTTTTTATTGTGGGTTTCTTTTTGTTTCCCAATTTGATGCTAATAATTAGTTGACGCCTTTTATAAGTTTAAAGAACCTTTTTTTTAAAGCTGTCCTTGTTTATTGGTTTATGGTGTTTGATCATTAAAGCTTGCTCAAACTGTACTGTTGTTTGATGTTGTTGGAGAGTAGCAGTGCTGTTTGATTGCTAAAACTGGAGCGTAAAGCTTCCCATCTGATGCACTGCTTCATTGTTGTAATAGTACTATAATTATTAGTGCTTGGATAGGATATGTGGGTACACATCTGTGGAATATATTTTCTTTTTTAAGTGCTTTTTTATTTTTATTTAATTTCGGTGGCAAGGTTCAAATATTTGGTTTTCTTGAACCGTTTTAAATTTAGAACCCAGAAGATAAGTTTTTTGGGTCTTCCATATGCTTTATTTTCCTACTATCACTGCTTTTTGTTTGCACATTTTGACTTCACTTCAACAAAAGAACATGATCTCTGTATAAAGATATTATTCAAATTTAAGGTGGAGTTTGTTAGGATTAAACCAAGATAGAGACAAGAGCATGATGGGGATACTTTTCTCGTATAAATTGTTGCTCAACTTGCCGGTGTTTGTTGGCTGATTGAGCTTCTTTTCCTCCTGCTCCTCCTCTTTCTGTGTTAGCTAGTCTGTTTATTGAGATTTTAGTGGAGGTTATGTAGTCCTCAAGTGTGGCCACATTGAGTATTTTTCCTTGAGTTGTCAGTATATCTCATATATTGAATTATATTTTTTTGGGAGAAATGCAGATTGTTTGAGTTATATGGCCAAGAATCAAATGCAAAGCTGCTGGCAAAAGAACTAGCTCCTTTGAATGGAATTGGTCCACAGAAGTGTCTAGCTTTTAGTGTTGATGGATCTAAATTGGCTACTGGTGGAGTGGTAAGCAATAATCTGTATTACTGTCCATTTTCACCATACACGTCTCGTGCTGCAGCTTAATTTTTATGCCAAACATTTATTTAATCATGCCCTAATCAACTTTAGGATGGGCATTTGAGAATTTTGGAGTGGCCAAGCCTCCGAATAATTTTAGATGAACCAAAAGCGCACAAGTCGGTTCGTGATTTGGATTTCAGGTGAGGAAAATGCTTGTTGATTGTCTTGTGTACATTTAAATACAGATAACAAGGCATAAGAAAATGCTATAATCAGATATCTGTTTACATTTTGTTGGATTGGGCATTGTCATATGATTGAGCAAGAAGAGTTATGTATCTTAATCAATGCTACTGCAGTTACATAGGAGAAGGCCATGCTGTTTTCCCGCAGTACTTATTCCACTCATCTAAGAATCTCAAACAAACCACCTGTCTTGGTTGAATTTAGTATAAGCAAAGATGAATTGGTTATATAATGAAAATAAAAGACGTTAATGGATTCTTTTTCCCTTTCATTTTCTTTTGGTGTATGGAGTCTATAGACTGGAATCTTTTAAGAAGATTTGCACAGTTTTCCTATACTGGATTTTGAATGTTTTGGTCTATGTTTATCCTACTCTAGCCTAGACTCTGAGTTCTTAGCTTCAACATCTACTGATGGGGCAGCAAGAATATGGAAGATGGAAGATTGTGTTCCTTTGACTACTTTGACTCGCAACTCGGTATGGCTTATTCATTTAAAATTTTGAAATATATTGCCTTTTTTTCTCCTATCTTGCATAATATTTGGTGTGTTTTTTTTGGGTGGAATCTTGAGGTAATATTTGGAGTTTAATTCATGCAGGATGAAAAGATTGAACTCTGTCGGTTTTCTAAGGATGGAACAAAACCCTTTCTATTTTGCACTGTTCAAAAAGGTCTACCTCTCTAAAATAATTCTGTACTGCTATATCATTGTTTCTCAGACAATTAAATATATTTGTTTTAATCAAACAGGTGATAAAGCTTTCACCGCAGTTTGGGACATAAGTACATGGACTAAAATTGGGCATAAGAGGCTACTTAAAAAGTCTGCTTCCGTTATGTCCGTCAGCAAGGATGGGAAATATCTTGCTCTGTAAGTGCTTTACTGCATTTTATCTTGTGTTTATATACTAGGCTTTAAATGAGAATTTGTTAAACAATAAATTGCTCTGATGGTGCATCGAATTGAACATTAAACATCTCTGGTAATTAGACTGGTTCATATTTATAATGAATTGAGTGCTAATGTAATATACACATAGATATGCCTGCTCACACGCCCTTTTAAGAGAGAGGACAAATCTTTCAAATGTTCTATGTTGATGTGAATCAGTGAAATATATTAATTGACTGGTTATTATGTTCTTTCTTTGGCTCAATGATGAGTCACTCCACATTTGGATACAGTGCTTTGATGATTTGGTAAATATTATCAGAATGTTGTTGTTGGGACATAGTTTACGATATCGGTTTCACCAGTTTTTTCTTTAAATTGCAGAGGAAGCAAAGATGGAGATATTTGTGTGGTTGAAGTTAAGAAAATGGAGATTTGCCACTGGAGTAAGAGGCTACACCTGGGTACATGCATTGAAACTCTGGAGTTTTGTCCCACTGAAAGGTAAGGCCCTTCCAACCAATACAGTTTTGTGAATTACTACTGACATGTTTTTGTATGTTGCATTACCATAATTGATTGACCCGTGCTTAACAATCAATCCATTCCTTGACCGTGATTTAAATATAATAAAATTTGACTTTATTTTGTAATGCAGATAGATTTGCTGTATAATTTGCATATGTTATAGAGAAGGTTTTACTTGTGTTATTAGAGCTCATCTTGTTTTCAGATCTCAGGTCGCGCTAGATGCACTTTCGTAGTATGTATTTTTCATGAAAATGCTTCTTTAGAGGCCATTTCCTTGGTATTCATTCTATTGAATGTTTAAGGATCGGCACACAACTTTCTTCTAATTTTCTTAATGCTTCTATTTGCCTTCATTGAACAGCATTGGAATTATAGTCTTGCACAGGAAGGGGCTTTAACTTTGGAAAAGATTTTCTTGTTTCTTTTTCTTCTGCATTGGAATGCTAAAGTAGAGTACTAAGTGTTGCTGGAAACTTCCAATGAAATTTAACTTTAGACATGTTTTGTAACCCAAAAAATTTGGAGTATGTAATTCTTTGGTTATTGGATGCTCACGTTTTTCTTGGTTTCAGGGTTGTGCTCACTACTTCTAATGAATGGGGGGCTGTTGTAACTAAGTTAAATGTTCCAGCAGATTGGAAAGGTACTCTCTCTCTCTCTCTCTCTGTTTTCTTCTTCTTTTGTTGTTATATATTTTTTTGTGTGTGGTTTGACAGGTTTGTTTACCCTTGTTCCAAATATGCAGAGTGGCAGATCTATATGGTGCTTTTAGGACTGTTTTTAGCATCCGCTGTCGCCTTTTACATCTTCTTCGAGAACTCTGATTCATTTTGGAACTTCCCTCTTGGAAGAAATCAACCAGCAAGACCGCACTTGGGAGCATTTTTAAGAGATTCAAAGTCTTCTGATGACAGAAATATTTGGGGTCCGGTTGATATGTGATGATTTTTATTGTCCACTCTCTACGACCGATGGGAAGAAATGTCATATCGGTAACTGAACAAAAACCATGCTCATTAAGTCTCCAAGCTAACCTAGTTTTATTTCAATCCTATGGGACATTATTTTTGTGGTGTATATAGCATTCACAGAAATGTAGTAGAGAATTTCTTCCTCTTCACAATGCATAATTGATTTAAATTTGTTGTGGGAAGCCTGAGTGTTGTGTGATTGCATTTATGCGCATAGTGTTTTTCGTCCAGCTACGAGGTGTTCTTGATTATGCATGATACTTTGGTTTTTTTCTTTTCATATGCATAAGGGGGCTCACTGCCCATAGCAGTACTTGCCGATGGTTGAATTCTTAAGAGTCCTTACCGTATTTGCCTTTTTTCCTTACTAAATTTTCCTATTCTGAGTTGACATCTTCTTCTTAGTCAAAAGTATTATGTAGTATTGTAGTGAGGTCATCTCTTCTCTTGAGGCGAAATAGAAAAAGAATGGTAATTTCCTCTCCTCATCAGAAGTTGAAGAAGAAAAATGCCCTCATTGACTGAGACTTCTCCCCCAATAATATAAAAACAAAAATGAAAAAAACATTTCCGGTGATCTTTTTTTTTTCCTTCTAAAAAAGATCTGGGTATCCATATGCTGATAGCATGTTGTACTGGTCTAGTAAATTTTGGTGTACATTTTTAGATTAGAAGATCTCCACCATTCATCATGTGGACTCTTGAGGGAGGCCTACAAGATGAACTGTAATGGTCAAAGTAGTGAATTGGGGTCCAGCCCCTTAATCACGTGGTGTTGTTACTCTCTCCAATCCAATGTAATCTAATGTGCTCCAATTCTACATTAGAATTCAATACAATTACAGTCACCAAAACAAACAGGGTCTTTAAGTACGTGCAGCTATCTAAATTAAATTCCTAAAAATTCAATATATTTTCACATTTTCTTTTTTAGATAAATTATATTATTATCATCTTTTTATTTATGAAAAGGCAGGCTAAGGCCAAAGAAAAGAAACAAACTAAAAAACTACTAGCCTATCATGAGCTTGACCCACCAGAGTCCAAAAAACAAACTAAAGAAGCAAGAGCAATAGAATAAATTATTTTTCATATTAAAGAAACGACTACATGTATAATGAGTGCTGCTAAACGAACTCTAAAATTAACTGAGTACACCTTATCATTAAATTATTTATTAAATTAATAATTTATTCTAATATAAAATAACCAAAAAGAATATATTGAATTGTGAAATAAATATAATTTTAATAAGTTGCAGACATTGAGATCTCCACCGGCCTCTCTAATAACATTACCAAAGTCTTCTATGCCCTTGCTTTCCTGCCAAAGTAAAAATTTTAAATAAATTGTAGACATTGAGATTCATGAGTGTAGAAATTACAACGAGCAAGAGCTGGAAAAGTATAACACTCATAAAATGAGAAACCTGGTTTAGGATTGGTATTAGGGTGTCGTGTAATAGTGTATTAGGGAGTATCAAGGGTATTTTTTGTAGTTAAATAGGGTGTACTTAGTTAATTTTGCATTTTGATTAAAATATTATGGTATACTTAGATCATCATAGGGTGTACTTAGTTAATTTTTGAGTTCATTTAGCAACACTCTATATAATATACTGTTTATTGGTTACCAGCGGATGACAGATGAAATATTGAACGATGCCTCTTTCTGTTTGTTGGTTACCAGCGGTGGTACCGGCCGGCATAAGGTTTTGTATCTTTCGGTGTTCATCAATGTTCATGTTGTTGACACTTACGTGTGGAACGATGACGTGGGGGAGGCCGGATTAGAATTCGTGCCTTGGTCCAAAAAATTGTGGGTTGAGAATAAGTTGGAGAGGGTGAGAGAAGTACAAGTTTCGACTGTGTGTTCGATTTGTATGGAGGAGATTGTGGTTGGTTCGGCAGGTACTTGTATGTTCTCATCTTTTTCATGGAGCTTGCATTCTCAAGTGGGTGGACAAAAGCAGGTCTTGTCCATTGTGTCGATTTTCCATTCCTACTTTGATGCATGAAGAGAGATGATGGACGAAGTTTTTAGATATTAATTTTGTATATATATATTTTTAATATTGTAGCCAAGTCAATGAAGGTGAATTTATTTTTTTTGGTGAGATATTGATTAATCTGATTCTTGCAATTTCAATATAATGTACTTTATTAGGAAGCGGCTTTATTCTGTAGTTCAAAGCAAATATGTTAGTTGCACTAATGAGGGGAAGCTTTATTAATTCTAGTGATACAAATAATAACTAATAAACGGGTTGTTGGTTAACAATTCAAAGGATTGCCTAAGGCGGTTAAGTGATTAAGAGCATTTATCCTTGTATCTGAGATCCTATAAGTGACACGCAAAATACACATGTTACATATAACTCAAGAAGAGAAAAAGATCCACAGAAGAAAGCACATGCCATAATATGAGAAGCTACACCAACCAAATCAAGAAAAAAAAGAAAGATATTTAGTCATATACTCATTCTTAGCACTAATGATATAGATCAACTCTACACCATTTAATTTCCATAAACAAACCCAAAAAATGACAGTTGCCCCTATTGAATTGAATTTTGATTCCCTATTGAGTGTTTTGGGTTTTTTATGAGGTTTTGGGGTTGAGCTTGTTTTAAGAAATCGATGGTAGTTTTGTAATTTATACAAAGTTAGAAGCCTCTTTGTTAAGTTGTAAATGGGCTTTGGATGTATTTCTTAAGTCAATTTCATATGGGTTTCTTATATTATAATTTGGGCTATTATATTAAGTATAATAGTGAATCTCCAAAAAAATAAAATCCAGTCAAACTTCCGCATTAAGGAAGAAATTGTCCTTGATGGGTTCAAGCAGACAAACACCCAAACACTCAAGTACTCAAGTACTCAAGTTTAGTTGACCAAAAAAAAAAAAAACTCAAGTACCCAAGTTTTTGTTTTTGTTTTTATTTTTCACTAGAAGCACAACAAACAGGTTCTAACACACCAAAGTCGAAGATCTTCCACGTGGCATTCTTCGTATAATATTTTTTATTGTGATTTTCTAAAATGTAACCAAAATTTAAAAAGAGTGAATAATTCATATAATAATAATAAATAAATCTCACCTAAGTAATTATATAGAAGCAGTTGCTCCCTACCGCAGGCACATCCTCTTTTATGTTGCATTTTCAGTTTTTATATTTTTATATATCTATATATTTACTTAATAATAATAAAAAAATTCGACACACCACAATTATAATTTACAACCTTGGGTCTGAAAAAAAAGAGGAGAGAGAGAGAATTACAACCTTGGGGGAATTAAAGGTGAAATGCCGAGTGTTATTGTCTGTCTTTTGTATTACTAGTAATAGCAAGGCAAAACTGAGATCCAGCCCAGAGTCAAAGAGTTGACTAAGCACATGCGATTTTCAATTAACTTTTTCTTCGTAAAATAAATATTTGACAGAAAAATCCCAAAAAGAAAAACAAATGTTTGTTCCATTATTGAATTACTATACTACCCTTTGACCAACGACCCCTCATCAATCCTAATGCAACATGGAATCCTACTTTAAATTGGAGACCGCCTTAGCTTTCTGTATATATACGTTACAAGACTTTCTAACAAGTCTCACAATTTGCTTCTGCTGCAATTATTCTACACCATACTTAAACCCTAATTCGTGTCATCTTCAATTCTTGCTTGTCAGTTTTCGTCCCGATTTTCGTCTCGATGGATCAACCGACGGAGAGGCGAAGCGGAGTCTCCCACCGCTGCCGGTTATCTACATTAGCCGTGATTGAGCCTGAAACTGAGTTGCCATGTACCCAATTCTTGATCACTGTCAAGTCCACAACATTTACTATTAATCACCCCTCGGATGAAGAAAACGACGCCGTTTTACCGCCAACTTCAGAATACTACTCGCACGAGCTCCAACTTGACCTACTGATGGACGAAAATGCGTCGAGGGCAAAGCTCGCCGAGGCTCTGCTTTCCGAGCTGCATTGCCCGCCGGAGCTCTGCGCAACCATGGTGGATAAGGTAGCAAACGGCGCCGTTGCGGAAGAGGCTAGTTCCCGCCCTTTCTCGGACTTCATGGTCGTTCACATCGAGGCGTGCATCGATGTTTTCGTCGAGCAGTTCGGGGGCTCCGAGGAGGAGGAGGCGGCGGCCCCGAAATTCGTGCCGGCGAGCAGGGCGGCGATTTCGAAACTGGAGACGGTGACGGTGGAAGAATCGGCGGTGTGCGCGGTTTGTTTGGAGGAGATGGCCGTTGGATCGGACGCCACGTGTATGCCGTGCTCGCATCTTTATCACCGGGGCTGCATTGTGGAGTGGCTACAGAAGAGCAGGGTTTGCCCGATGTGTCGGTTTTCTCTGCCTGCCGATCTGTCGGGTCGGAAAACCGGATCTTTTATTTTGTTGCCCGATTAGACAACGGACACCGAAGTGTTTGTTGAAATGCCTTTGAGAGGATACGGCACCAAATATCACTTGCCCGATTGATATTCTTTATTTCTTTATTTTTTTTTAGTCTGTGGATGGATGTAATTTGATGGTTCTTTATTTTTGTTATTAATGAATATGATTGTTCCTAATTTCCAATTAATTTGTTACTTTTTTCCAACAAAAAAATTAATTTGTTATTTTCGACTGATAGAATTGGATTTTGGGCATTGCTATCCACACTAATGAAATTCAAGGTTTAGGGGTAGCCCTTAATAAAAACTAATTGGGGAGTTTTATAATTTCCCCCTTTAATACTCGCTAGTTTTTTTTTCTTTAAAAAAAATATAAATAATATAAAATGGAACGGAATTAAATTGTTGAGCTAGCCTAAGTCTTAACCCTTTTCCACTTAAGAACTTGCCCTTTTTTTTAAATTTTTTTTTATAAAAAAGCAATGAAATATATTGAAGCAAATCAAGTTTATACTAAGGTCATTTACTAGAACATCTTGAATGATATTGAAAGGTTCCCCGTACCAAGAAGATAAATTCGGTAAAGATAAAGCATAACAAGCAAGTCTATGTGCTACTTCATTAATTTCACGAAAAATATGAACAACATTTAGCATTTGAATTTAGCATTTGAGTTAGTTTTGTTGAAGTAGTTGAGATGAATTTATTCAGGGGAATTAATGATATATTTTTTATCGGTAATATTAATGAATTATTTTCAGTATTGAATCTATACAAATATTTTATATCTACACTTTCCTGTTTTTTTTTTTTTTTTTTTGGTTAAAAATTTCTTTTATATATGTTTCCATAGAACATCCATTAATAGATTTTTCATTGATCTAGGGTCTTTGTGAGCGGAAAATGTACTACTTGAAAGCTATCCCAAAACACAAAGGTGCCAATGACACCCATAATCGAATCCCGGTGAGGTTTTCTTTCTTCCAATGTAACCAAAAAAAAAAAAAAAAAAAAAAGGGTTCACGTGATGGTCAGTTTGACGGAGTAGCCAAGGATGTAATAAACCATAATTTAGGGTTGGTTTTGCAAATTTCTAAAAGATAAGGCATAGGAAGTTTCTCGAGCAAGCTAGGTGGAGAGGATTTTGAATGAAATTTCTACTAGGTAGGTTCTAGATAAATCTCCTTAAACTTTATCAAGTGAAAAAATCAGCTAAAAAATGAATATGACAAGATGAGGTCAACCTTCAAAATCTCCAGCAATCATGAAATACTTTGGCAGACAAATTTGAGCGATTAAAATAAAAAATTTCAATTCATCACAATGCTTTAGTTTTTTTTTCTTTTCAAAGGAATGAACGTGTCATTATCATAAAAAGTTACATACAAGTTCAATACAAAAATTAGAACAATAAAAACAAGGACTTAACCAAACAAAATAAAAGTTCAATACAAAATATAAATAATTTAGGCCCAAAAGAACAAAAAAAACCCCAAAAACACAAAAACCCTAGAAACAACAAGCAGCCACCGCCGCCCGAACTTTGTGACAAGGAATTTGATAGTGCTTCAATCGTAGTTGAGGTGAGCGTGCTCGATCACTCTGATTTACTCAATGAATTCAAAGTGAGATACTACTGAAGACAAGTCGATTCAATTCAAGTACTAACATGGCACGTTGATTACAAAGGTAAAATAGATTGAACCATTGGTGTAATATACGTGCACACGACAAGTGAAACTCATTTAGATCTCTTATATAGTGGCCAAGGGCTAAATTATGACACTCATAAGAACTACGTTACAATACTCCTATAGTGGTGTGATCTAATTAATTAGCTCACCGATTCATCTTCTATTAAAGAGTTTCCCGTACTTGTTGCTGGATATGCTGCATTAATCATCAAGTTCATCTTTAGAGACATATTCTACACTCCTGTTCTCGACTACAAATTAAATCCCCGATGATCGCGTACAACTTATCGTTAATATCAATGGTGGAGTGGTCTGCATTGGCCACTGTGCCCCCATCTGGTTTTGTAGGGCTCAAAATATTGTTGGCTTGATGTTCATCAAGAAGTTTTACTTGATCGGAGTTCATGATAGCGTTGGTTTTGGATGCTTTCCATATTGTTTGGATGAGAATTTTGAGCTGCACCAACCTTGTTCAAGAGGATGCCATGGGCTCAAAAGCCTGTTACATACAGCAACAGTTTCTATTGGATTTCCTCAAGTTCAGTACTAGAGCTCTCAATTTCTCTAGGCTTTGGAAAAGAGGCTAGTGGTTGTTGATGACCTTAAGTCAGTCAAACAGCTCCCAAAGATCGGTGAAGTCTATATCCAACCAAGATGAAGGAGCATTTTCTAGGTGCACTAATACCGAATTTTTAGGCGTGGAGGTGGAGGGTACCAATGCGATGTTTTTCTGTGAAGTGCAGCTAGATATCTTGAGAGAGAGAAAGAGGGAGCGAGAGAGTTTTAACGGCTAAACAAGGTAGAATAGAGGCAACAAAGCTAAACATACGAGAGAAGGCATTGAGTGCACAAGTCTAATGAAGATTTATACAAACGATATTTGACTTTAATGTAATCTAAACAATGGGAATGAAGATTTAAACTCGGGTGCAAAGTGGGGAGCGCACATATGCTCTAGCCACCTTGGCTAAGCTCATCTCTACAAAAATGGTCTATATTTATAGGGAAGAAAATGTGTCCTTTTATTATTATTATTTTTGTATAAAATACAAGCTTCCTTAAATTCATTTATATATCATAAAAAAGGTGTTAGAGCAAATTAAAGGAAAGTGAAAACAATATTAGTTATAATTTCAAATTACATATCTTTTTTTATCAACAATTGTTTTCATCGTCCCAAATCAAATTATCATGAGGTTGCCTTGTACACCATATTTACTATTTTATTCTCACTAGACTTCCAAATTAGTTCATCCAACAACCTCCAACTGGGTCCACACAATAAAGCATAACAAAGGGTAGAAGACATCCAATGCATATGGTCTAGAAAAAGGAGAAATGCTCTAGAATTCTAGGAAAGAAACTGTGTACCATATAAAAATATGTACATGAACAAGAAGGTGACTGAAAATAGACCTAAATGAGAGCTTTCAATTTGTTGTCATATTAAGAAAATATTGTAGCAATTTAAAGGAAAGTGAAAATAATATTTGAGTTGGATTTTCAAATTACATATTTATATGGAATAATCGCTTTTAAGGTAGCAAATCCTATTATTATAATGTTTCTTTGTCCGCTATATTTACTATTTATTCTCACCGGACTTCCTAATTAGTTCATCTAACAGCCTCCAAATGAATTCACACCTGCATAACTTCGAAATTATCAAAATGTCTTGCATGAAGAGTTTAGTGCTCTTAATGTGTGATTTGGCATTTCAATCCTCACAACACACTGCATAGTTACCTTACCTTTTATGTTTTTTTTTAACAAGCGATAATCTACTTTAAATTAATCTAAACTACAGGGAGGGGGATTCGAACTCGGATGCAGAGTGGAGAGCATATCCGCTCTAGCCAACTTGTCTAAGTTTGTGTCTGCCCTTTCCTTTTATGTTAATTAATGTCAAGTAATTCGAACTATTGGTGGGCTTGTTTCCTTTGCCCTCGTGGTGTACAGTTGTAAGTTTAGTAGCCTCTTCCAACTTTGTAAAAAGAAAATTCAAAGTAAAGGGAAAAGACAAAAAGTCACTTTTGACACCTGCGGTTCATCACTTTTACATTAAAGTTATTGTGGTTTCAATTTAGTCACTTTTGCTCATGTGGTTTTAATTTGAAGCAATTTAAGGATAATCCTCAATTTTGGTCAATTTTTTTTAAAAAACTTATGTTTGTTTTAATTTGAAACAATATAAATTTATATTGTTTGGCGATTTGGTTTTATAAATTTATATTGTGTTCTTTATTTTCAAAATGAATGAATTTTTTAATAATTGGTGAAACGTTCTCTTAGTTTTGTGAAAGATTTGAGGCTACTCTAGTTTCATGAGTTTCAGGGTTTAGACTTTCATTTATTCTTTGAGGCCTACTCTGTGTTTTGTGGAATTGATTTGAGAACTTGCCTTGCAACTCTAGATAAATTTATATATTACAATTCCCATATGTATCTGGGAATGATTCATGACTTGTCTTGTCTAGAATTAATGGTAGCGGTGAATAATAAATGTTGGTAATCTTTTGAGTTTTCATCATTTTTTATTTTTCATTTCATTTTTAAAAAATTAAAAACTGAAAACTTATTTGCTAAATTAGAGATGGAGGCTGAGGCTATTAGAGAAGCTTTTCTTACTTGCGTCAAGACTCGAATGTTGTGTGTAGAAGTTGAGTCTGACTCGGTGCACAATATGCAAATGCTTAGAGGAGAACGACAGGTACAAGTAGCAGTGGAGGCTATTGTTTCTGATATCCAGATGCCTGCTGGCCAATTGAAAAAGGTAGTTTTTAAAGATACTCCAGGCCAATGTGATAAGGCAGCGCACCAGGTTGCGGCCTTTGTGTCTAGAGTAGGAGGTAACCACGTATGAGATCAAGTGTGGCCTTAATGGATTTTTGATATTCTTGCTAGTTATGTAAACCTTTTCCATTTGACTTTAATACAACTCTCTTTCGTTTGGCCAAAAAAAAAACACTTGTTTGGTAAATTATTTGAAGTTAATCGTTGTTAGCAAATGTATATAAAGGCTTACACTACCTCTGCAATTGTATTGGAGAATCATTTTGTATGAATCTAAGAATTGTTCGAGCCTTTTTCTCTTTGAGTTATCTCTCTAAACTGAAATCCTAGCTTCGATTTCTTTAAACCTCTTGCATCTGATTTCATGTGGTTTCGAATCTCAAACGGTTTTCAAAGAAAAATGATGATATAGACTGCTTGGTCTCTTTTTTTTTTTTTTGGTTGGAACCGCTTGGTCTCTTTGTGAATTACTAAAAAAATAAGTTTATTTATTTATTTTTTGGGCAAAGAGACATTTATATGTCGATACTAAATGCAAGACTGTTTTCTGAAAGCAAAGAGAAGAATAATAACAGAAAAGTGTGGAAAAGCAAAAGAGAAGATAAGGAGAACATAATAAATTCTCTTTCCCTTTATCTTTTCTACTTTCTTCTTTTCCTTTTTCACTGGGACAACAATAATGGCCTTTATTTTTAAGCAACGATATTGAACTACATATGAGAGAGAGAGAGAGAGAGAGAGAGAGAGAGAGAGAGAGAGAGAGAGATGATAAATTGAAGTGATAGAAGGTAGAAAATGGCAACTCTGCCAAGGTTTGTGGTGCTGAGATCTTCCAGCAACCACAAACACCTGCACTACATACATGATGAAGATGAAAAGAAGGTGCCAGTAGCAGGGTTTCTCAAATTCTCAGGAGAGAACATTGGCAGCCATTACTCAAAGTTCGAGCTGGAGAGAGCAAAGAGCAGCCAGAATGAGGGCCTCCTACACATCAGATGCTGTTACAATAACAAATACTGGGTAAGGCTGCAGGGCACGGACAAGTTCCACAAGGAGGCTTTGATTGTTGCTGGGGCCGACGAACCAGAGGAAGACCGATCCAAAACCACATGCACCTTGTTCGAGCCCATCTACGAACGTGAAGATTCATGTTATGACGGTGATGGAGATTTCTCATCTTTTAGTTTCGATATTAAAGTTTTATCTCTCCAGTTTCGCCATGTCCAACTTGGAAGCTACGCAAGCCTTTGCCGGAAAAATAATGCCTGCAAGGAAGGCCTACACGCAGCACCACTCGCAGCATCTGCATCATCGCGTGAAGCCGACATGATGGCCACCGATTGGGACTCGTTGCCCATGAGACTTCCCAGATACGTGGCTTTCAAGGGTTGCAATGGCAAATACCTCAGTGCCCGCATGATCGACGGACGCGTGTATCTGTTGTTCGAATCCGACGACTTAGGAGATCAGACGGTAAGGAGCGATGTCTGGGCCAAACAATTAGGAATCCATCGCATAATATCCACTTCCTTGTTCGGAATTTGGAGGCTTACCAAGGATGACTGGATCTGCCCAGACTTAGATAACTTCTCCCTCGACAATCTCATCAAGGATGACTGGTACACATTTTTTTGGCCACTCAAAGTCGGGGACAATCTCATTGCTCTCCGCAGCATGCGTAACAAAAATTTCTGCAGGCCGGTTACTGCCGGCGACGATATTACAAGCGGTCTCAAGGCCGACGTCCCCACTATCCACGCAGAGGCATACCTGGAGGTGGTAGAGCTTGTTGTTTTGAGGAAGATCTATAACGTCAATTTTCGCCTCCGGCACGCGAGGGTCTACAATAAAAAGGTTGTCGAAATGGCCATTGGAGAGGCCGTTAACCATGCTGAAGAATCTCACGCCATAGAGGTGAAGCTCTCGTATACAAAAACCAGGAGCAATAGTTGGAATTCTAGCTTTTCGTCAATGCTGAAGTTGGGCGTCAAGAGCAGCATCGACGCCGGGCTTCCATTGATCGCAGACGGCGGAAAGATCGAGATTGAATTTGCAGGAATAGTGCAGCGGGGAAGAAATGAGTCGACTGTGGTCACATATAGTATAAAGGAGGCTGTGTGTAAGGTTGTTGTGCCGGCAATGACTACGGTTAAGGTGAGGCTTCTGGCGACGGAGGCTTGGTGCGATGTTCCCTTCTCCTACTCCCAGCGCGACACCCTTACCACCGGACAAACAATTACCAGCGACAAGGATGACGGCTTTTACACCGGCGTCAATACCTTTGACTTCAACTTCGACACCAGAAAAGAAAAGCTTTAACTGTCCTGCAGGCAGTCATCCAATGATTGTGTTGCATATTGATGTCCTTTTTCTATAATAAGAAGTCGGTGAATAGCATCGAGTGCAAGGTTAAATACTGTTTATCATTTTTTATAAGTCAGTTTCTATTGGTATTTCTTACTTTTATTGCTTAGTCTTATTTTCAGTGAAATGAAGTAAGCTTTTATTTTGACCGAGTCAGTGTTTTAAATTTCTCATCATAGGTTATTGTCAATTTTAAAGAGGTCTATAAGATAATCATAGTTAACTTTTATTTTTAAATCAAATTATAATTATAATTAAAATAAAATAACAACCTCTTTCCTTCTCTCTCCCCCTTCCTGACCCACCTCCACCCCTCAGCAACCTTAGCCACGATCCCCCCGCCAGCAACCCAGCCACACCATTCCCTTGTCAGCAACCCAGCCACCCTCCCCCACATCGTTCACCCTCCACCGCGCCCCTATTTGCCTTTAAACGCAAAAAGAGTTGCATAGAGAAACGAAAATCCCAAGTTGAATTCCAATAACTTTTTTCAAAAGCTTCAAACTTTTTCTAGGCCTTCTCTCATTAACAGCTACCACTAACAACAACATAGCTTAGAGAAACGAAAATCCCATGTTGAATTTTCTGACTTTACTTTGTGGGTTTTTTGTGATTGATAAAAGCATGGGCTCTGCAATTCCATCAATGGTGCTGAGCCTCCCACTCATCGGAGGAACCATGGGTTAGATCTTTATAATTCTCAAGATGGTTTTTAGAGCAATTGAAAGTTGTATGCTTTTTAAAAAAAACAAAATATATATTGACTGATGCACAAGGTCCGCGGTGGAGGACCAGATGGATGATGTGCCGGAGGTGATGAAGGGAGGGAGCCAGATAGATAAATGTCAACTTTTTAAAAGCAAAAGTTAACTGAATGCTGTTGGATATCTATCTACCTTTCTTTTTCTTTCCATATCACTTCTACATTTTGTCCCTTTGTGTGAATGTGATTGCACAGGTGTCTATACCCATGTTTTTCATCCTACCACATGGATTAGCTGGCAGGCTAACTTAAAGGCTTAATTCTTATTTTACCCCTAGAGTCCAATGTTGATCTCAACGGAGCCCACTTATTTGCCTATGTATTTGCCACATCAACAAAATTCCAAGTCTCAAACGGAATTCCAGGTGGATATATATATAATATATATATATATATATATAGAGAGAGAGAGAGAGAGGGTTGTTTGGGTGTGGCTTACGATGGACTGGGGGTGGGAGGAGGGAAAATTGTGGCGTTGCTGAGGCTTGCACTGTCAACACCGGCTGCTCAATCTCACAAATAAAGAAAATAGCAGAAATGGAAATGAAAGTAGGAAAACAGAGCATACAACACGGGAGAAAAAGAAGGGAAGAGAGAGAGAAAAAGAGGGGGAGTGGGGGAGGGGAATCTCTATATATAAAGTAAAAGGTAGAGAATGGTAAAATATTTAAAATACCAGAAAATATCCTTAGTTAATGCAAACACTAACCCCTTGGCATATGTGAGCATGTGCCAATTGGTTTTCTTTTTTCTTTTTTATTCTATTTTTAGAATTAAGAAAAGATAACATGGGTAGTTATGTTCCATAAAAGTAGGATCTATTATCTAATTTTGTTTTTATTTTTTATTTTTCTTAATATGAAAAAAAATGTGAATTTATCATATTATCCTCATTTAATTAATAATTTCAATTCTAAATTTTTTGAATTAACCAATGGTATTTTCTAGTATTTTGAATGTTCACCATTCTCTGCCTTTGCTTTATATATATAAATTAAGAATTGAAATTATTAAATAAATGAGGATAATACAGTAAATTCACACTTTTTCATATTTAAAAAAAATTAAAATTAAAGGAAAAATCATATAATGGATCCTATTTTTATGGAACACAACTACCCATTATCTTTTTTAATTCTAAAATAAATTAAAATTTTTTTTAAAAAAAAGCCTCTTGCAGGCGCAGAAGCTCGTGTTGAGAGGCTAGTAGAGAGAGAAAAAGGGAGAGAGATCTGATATTTAATTTTAAGCAAACCGTTAAAAAAAATGAATTTAAACTATTTTAAAATTTGAATTTAAATTTTTTTTAATAGCTGAAATTACTAAAATGTCCATGTTATGTCAGCAAGTTAACAGACTTGTTAACAGAATTAACGAAATGAGGCAAAGTGGGACACGGAGTAAGGTTCTAGAGGGTTACGCGGAAAAAATTGAGTTTCAAGAGTTAAATTGAGATTGATATTCGAGTTTAGAGGGTAAAACATAAATTTAACTATTAAATTAAGCCCAAACAAAGATACATGTATAACTTTTGAAGTCGTCGTGGTGTTAAAATGCATAAATCATTAGAATTCATATGAAGATTATTTCTAAATCAAGTGTAAAGGTTTATAGAAACTTTAGTACGTATTAATCTTCAAATTCGTCCTTACAGTCTGTTGACGCCAAAAAGTGGTTCTTTGACTTAGAGGGTCAACTTAGTAAATTTGTGTCTTCGGTAGACTTGATGCTTCGGTAGACTGTGCGATCTGCAATAAAAGCAAGAGCACGGTAAGACCTAGGGCACCAGTGTGGTACCGGCCGAAGGCTCTCCGATGCTTAAATAAGTTCGGGAATAGAAAGTTCAACTGGCAGATCAATAGGCTTATGTGCCGTAAGTTCTGATTACCTCCATTTTGGGATAGTTGGCCTCCTTTTATAGCTCTTGGGAGGTGTGCATTTTGTTGATTATTTCGATGTGGGACTGTGGGCGTCGCTTGGGAGCACGCCACGTGTCCCAGGAGAGGGCGTTGCCCTAATGGAGAGATCGGTAGGCAGGGTGCCGAAGGCGCCTCTGACCAAGCCCAGTTTCCTCCACGTGTCTTGCCCTTATTGGCTGTTTATTTTGGGTGTAAACAGGAGTCCCCCAAGTTCTCGAGCGAGATTTCTCGGTCGGGGACTTGTATGCCCTTTGGTAATTACTCGGTTAGCCTACCGTTCGGTAGTCCGTCAGGGAGGCGCGCTGGGGCCTTGTCCTGGTGCCGATCGACTTCAAAGACTTGCCCGGGAACTCAAAAGTTGCCACCTCGAGGGTTACCGTTCGGCAGGTCTTGGTATGTTTAAAAAGTTCTGAGAGATGCTTGCTGATGCCCTGTTAACTTGTGCGAGTTTGATATCTTCTCATGCGACCCCGTGCATGGTGAGGGGTGATGATGGGACAGAACGACGCTTCGTTTTCTGCACCCAGCGTGCTGTCAGAGATTCCGTTCAGCGCTCGACACGTGGCGTGTCTTATCACGCGGAGCGGCGCCATTAATGCGCCGTTTGGTTTCTCGAGGCGTACCGTTGGAAACCCAGCTCTATAAATAGGAATGATTTCTGAAGCATTTGTTCACTTTGCGGTGTGAGTGAAGCGGAAGTTCTGTCCAGGCGATTTCCGGCAAGTGTTATCGGCAAACGAGGCGATTTCTGACTTGAACGATCGGTGACCAAGGCGATTTCCGGCGGGGTCATCGGTAATCAAGGCGATTTCCACATCTTCTCAACCAGCTCATACAAGGTACCGTTCGGCAACTCTCCTTCTCCCTTTTTCTTTATTCATGCGTACGTCCTTCCTTGGTTTGAACTAGACTAGAACTTTATGCAAGTGGGGTGTGGTTCGGTAGTCTAGTTGCCATAGGCAGAGGCGTAGGCATCGGTAGGATAGTGCTTCGACATAGCCCTTTAGCTTTCTTTCCTTGCTTTTGTAGATGTCTGATAGTGAGTCTGGGTTCGAGAACGAGCCCAACGCTTATGATTGGGAGTCCCCAGACAGAGGAAGGGATACCGAGAGTGAGGAGTCGGGTCCTGATACCGAGAGCAACAGTGACTCCGACGTTGAAGTAGTTGGTGAGAGAGTTAGGTCAGGGCCTATTCATGGGATCGGCAAGGGACTTATGACCAGTCAACCGATGCCGTTGTCGGTAGTTTACAGCGACGGTAGGCAGATTTGTTTGGGCGAGCATGCCGGGCCCTTAGAAGAGGACGTCCGGACTCCAGAGCAGCAAGGAGGATACCGAGCGGAGGCCTCTACATCTGGTCGTGAGCGGACGACTGCCGGCACCTCCTCTATGCCGAAGGTCACCATAGTCAACCGGGGGGTCCCCAGGGTTCCAATAGGGGTACCGAAGGAAGTCCTATTTGCAGTGGATTATCTGGAACCCAACAAGATGACATATCGGGAGTTGGCTAGGATCCGGGCGGAGTATAGGATTCCTGATTCGGTAGGGATGAGGATCCCAGGCCCTACCGAGTCCTTGAGTGGCCCGAAGGACGGTGAAGTCGCTTTCTTTACCGACGTCCTTATGCAAGGGGTTAGGCTGCCGTTGCAGCCTGCCGTTCAGAAGATTCTGGCCCAGATCGGGTATGCTCCGGGCCAGTTCAACCCCAACTTCTGGGTGGCTCTGATGGGGGTAGTCACTGCCTTCGGTATGGCTGGAGAGGGGGAGCCCACGTACGAGCAGTTCTTGTATCTCTACAGCGTTACGAAGTCCAAGAGTGCCGATCGCGGTGGCTGGGTCCAAGCCAACTGCCTTAGGGCCTCTGAATGAGGGCACTTTGTGAGCGCCGTGCCGACCTCCCAAAAGTCTTGGAGGAATCGGCGGGTCCTGCTGTCGGGAGACTGGGAGTCTCCCGCGGGAATTCCCGTTCGGTTTCACATTCCAAACACCTTCCAGATTACCGGTAGGTTTTGACCCGACCGATCGGTAGGCAAATTCTTCTTTTGTTTGGGTCCTTACCGTTTTACCTTGTTTTCTTCTGCAGGCCGACTGAAGCAGCCGATCCCTCCTCAGACTGAGATCCGGCAGATTGACGAGGTGAGGCAGAGAGTCCCTGCCGATTCCAGGGTTTATCCCCAGTTTCTGTTTACCGAGAACCTAATCAAGGCTCGGCTTGTTGATCCTGCCGAAAGTGAGTGTACTTGCTTGTTTCTTGCTTTCTCAGTACCGTTTGTCCTTTCCTTACCGATTTATTTTGTGTAGTGACCGAGGAGAGGAAGAAAGCTGAGGCCAAGAGAATGACCGAATCCTCGAAGAGACGGCTTGCCGTGGGGATACAGAGCAAGAGGAAAGCTCGGCAGCCCGAGATTCTATCGGAGCCCCCGGTATCTACTCCCGATCCGGACGACCAGCTCCTTGCCGATCGGCAGAGAGAGAGGGTTTCTGAAACGCCAACTAGGCGTGCGCCTGCGGCCCGAGCCTCGGACAAAGGTGATAAAAGCGCTGAGGCTGCGACCTCGAAGGCGTCCGGGAAACGGCAAGCTGCAATTGACTTGGAGGGGGAGACGACTCCTAAGCGTGCTCGGCACCCAGAGCTTCAGAGGGCGACCTTTTTGGCCGAGAATGAAGGCGGCCCTCTCGAACCTGTCACGATAGCCTGTCCGTCGAAGACGGTTCAGTTTGCGAACCACATGATCTTGGGTTCGCAGATGGAACTGTCTGAGATAGAGGAGCTTCCGAAGAAACAGCTTCGGGATGAGGCTGGGCGAGCCTTCCGTCTCCAGGCTTCTGTAAGTTCCGTCTTTTTCCTGTCCTTTGGTTTCCGTTTCTTTCGTTACTCTGTTGCTGACCAATTCCCTTTACAGGCGTCCATGGACATGTGGCTTTGCATGAAGCGGGCCCTAAACTCTGCCGAGCGCTCAAGGAAGCTTTATGAGGACGGCAAAGCCCGAGTTGCCGATGCCAACAAGGCACTGCAGGACCATGCCAACTTGGTGCTAGACATATAGGCTGCCGAACGGCAGGTCAAGGCCCAGGAGTCTAGGATTGCCGAGCTGGTGTCGGCGCTTGGAGCGGCAGAGTTGGCGGCAAAGGACGCTGAGGCCGCTAAAGAGGCGGTGCAGGTGGCTCTGGAGGAGTCCGAACGGGCCAAGGCTGCCGAGGTTGAATCTGCCGTCCGGGAGGCGGTCATGTCCTACCGGTCGTCTACCGAGTTCACCACACTTGTGGACAAGGAGGTGGGTTCGGAAATGGCGGACCTCATCTACCGTTTCAAGCGGTACAATCCCGGCCGGAAGCTCAATCTCAACTTCATCCTCCTCCTCTTCCCGAAGGCATAACGGAAGAAATGATCGAGGATTATGAGGGGGAGGAGGACCCTCCTGCTGCCGATTCCTCCCAGTTTGCTGCCGTTCCTCCCCAGACTTCCGAGGACCCTATCGCTGCTGAGGACGAGGTTAGGGAGGCTGCCGTTTGAAGCTGGCCTTGGGGCCCTTTATCTTTGTATAATAATATGTAATTTTGATTGCCGTTTCAGGCGTTCCCGAACAAGTTGATGCCAAGGGCATGTTTTAATTTAAACAAGTTTTTCGTTCGACTTGTGCTTTGATTGATTGATTGATTTTTCTCTCTCTTTTTTGAAAAATTCTATCTGTACTTGTTACTGCCGTAGGCTAATAACTGGGTAGGATAGTTACCGATTAGGCCGTTGGCCATTTAGGAACAAGGCCCCGTTAGCCTGTCGTCCATAGAGATGCCGTGGGCAATTCTAGGGTACCGTATAGTTTTGTAATTCTGAGGTATACCGTAGGTAATTCTGAGGTATTGTACTGCCGTAGGTTCGTACCTACTGTATTAACTTGAAACAAAAATGGACAAGCTAAGTTGGAATCGGCAGTAAGCATGTAGTGGTGTAGCATTTAATTGCCGTAGGCAATGTTACTGTGGCTCATTTTGGTGAGCCCTACCGAAACAATTTTTTGAGCGGATACCGCTAGGAAGTTACGTTCCGAATACATGGGACTGGATAATCTCGTCTTATTTATATATGCCGTAGGCAAAAATACAAATTCCTCCCTGCCGTTGGCTAGGGGGCTTTATTTAAAATAACTCTTGAGATGGTCCACATTCCACGGGTGACCGAGGGTCTTCCCATCTGTGCCTCGGAGCCTGTAAGTACCGGAACGTAGGATGCCGATGACTTCGTAAGGTCCTTCCCAAGAAGGTCCGAGGGTTCCTTCCGTTGGGTTTTTGGTTGCAAGCGAAACCTTGCGCATGACCCAGTCCCCGATTCTGAAGGAACGCGGTTTGACCCTTGAGTTGTAGTACCGAGAGACGCGCTGTTTGTAAGCTTCATTCCGAAGGTTGGCTACCGTTCGCCGTTCTTCGATTAAATCCAGGCTCATCGCGAGTGCTGCCTCGTTAGTCTTCGGCTCGAAGCTTTCCGTTCGGTAAGAAGACTCACCGATCTCAACTAGGACGACGGCTTCCGAGCCGAACGCAAGGCTGAAGGGAGTTTCTCCCGTGGAGGTTCGGTAGGATGTTCGTATGGCCCACAGAGCTTCGGGAAGCTTCTCCGGCCAAGCGCCCTTGGCATGGTTGAGCTGCCGTTTCAAGAGCTTCTTGATGATTTTGTTTACGGTCTCAACCTGGCCGTTCGATTGAGGGTGAGCTGGCGAGGCGAAGAACATGTTAATTTTCAGGCGAGTGCAGAACTGTCTGAAGAGTTCCGAATCGAACTGCCTGCCGTTATCAGTGATGATGGCGTAAGGAATGCCGAAGCGGCAACAGATGTTGGTCCAGACAAATTCTTCAACTCTGGCTGCCGTTATGGTGGCTAAGGCTTCGGCCTCAACCCATTTCGTGAAATAGTCCACGGCAACGATTGCGTATTTGACCTGTCCTTTGCCTTGCGGCATTGGCCCAATTAGGTTGAGTCCCTATTGGGCGAATGGCCATGGGCTTACGATAGGTGTGAGGGGTTCGGCAGGTAGGTGCGGGATGTTACCGAACCTCTGGCATTTGTCGCACTTCTTTACCATCGCGATTGCATCCCTGTGCATGGATGGCCAATAGTAGCCCTGCCGAAAGGCTTTGTGGGCCAGGGATTTAGAACCGGAGTGATCACCGCAGACACCACTGTGGATCTCCCGAAGGACATATTCACCCTGCTCTTCGGTGATGCATTTCATGTAGGGGGTCGAGTAGCCACGTTTGTACAGGATGTCGTTGATGACAATGTACCTCGTCGATCGGTAGCGCAGCTGTCTGGCCTTGACCTTATCTGTAGGGAGGGTACCGTTCGTTAGGTAAGCATGAATAGGCGACATCCACGTATCGTTGTACTCGACAGCGCAGATCTCGGCAGTGGCGGTGCTCGGAAGGGCCAATATCTCGACGGGGATCTTTCGACCCACTTTGTCGTTGATTGCCGAAGCCAATCTAGCGAGGGCGTCGGCATGACTGTTCTCGTTCCGTGGTATCTGCCGAATCTCGTACGCCTGGAACTTGTTTAGCAGTTGGTGTGCTGCCGCAAGGTATGCCGTCATGGATGCGTCTTTGGCTGCGAAGTCGGCAGTCACCTGGTTCACTATTAGCTGCGAGTCGCTGTAGATGCTAATATGAATTGCCCCCATGCTTCTGGCGAGCCGTAGGCCAGCCAAAAGTGCCTCGTATTCGGCTTCGTTGTTGGACGTTCGGAAGCCAAACCGTTTCCAGATCTTCGGCAGGTTGTGTCACTGGAGTGGGCGTTTCCTCCCTTGGATCGTCCACTGGTTCATTGCCGTTCGGCAAGTCTGCGACCGTAAGGGTTTCCTTCTGCTTGTGGGGAGCTGCCGATTTCAACGCTGTGGCGTAGCAGTTCCGAGCGCTCAATTGATCGCCCCTGATTGCCCCCGTGCCGTAGCAGGTTGGGAACTTCATGAGTAGCATGTGGGGGGATGTTGCGTAGATACAGCTGCACCAAAATGGATTCAGTTGCATCCTCAACTTGTGATACTCGCAAGTGCACGAGCCGTTTGGTAGTATAGCATATGTAAGTGCGAGGTCGATCCCACGAGGATTGGTGATTGAATGATCCAATTCATTTCCCTACACAAAACAGAAATGAAAAAGAAAGGAAATAAATAAAACAAGAAAAAAAGAAAATAACTAACTCAAGTAGATAAGTTCCCAAGTTCAATTTAGATTAATGGATTGATTCTAGCTAAAGTATGATTAAGCCATGGTGTGTGGTCATAACCTTGTGTTCCTAATTCCCTAATTTGATCATTTGTTGTCTAACCTAAAATTAAGCATTAGGAACCCATTAAGCATAGAAGAACATTTTAAACAACCAAGCATGTATCTAATCCCTGTTGTCGAATGTCCATACATACTCTTCCTATTCATAGTTCAATTCGAATTAAAGCATGGTGTATACTCTTAATTCAAACCAAGATAGCTAACATGCAAGCCTAAATGGTGATCAATCATTCAAACTAGCATATTAACTTATAAGCATAATGAATAAGAACAAAAACCATAATTGAAACTTGGAAACTAATTAAACTTGAATACTTAAGAAAGAATGTACATTACAAGAAAAATAAATTACAACTAAGAAAACATTAAAGAAAGCTAGAATTGAGAACTAGAAAGCAAAACTAAGAGAATTTGAGGGAGAGAAGGGAAGGGAGCTCTAGAGAAGTGTTTGAGAGCTCCCCCCCTTGGGGTGTGTTTACAAGCTTGGGAAACCTCACTATATATAGGCCTAAGGAAGCTGAAAATCTGAATTAAGTATGGCTAATGCATACAACACTTGTTTTATAAAATCTGAAATGGTTGATGCACTTCACTAATGCATACAACACTTCCATTATAAAATCTGAAATGGTTGATGCACTTCACTAATAAATCCCACCAGCAGCCCTAGCTCATCTTCATGTCACCATGACCAAGCTTCCAACCAGAAATAATAGCTCATCCTGAGGTCAGCATGACCAGCAACTTCAAGGGCTTACGAATTGGGCTTCCCTTAAGCAAATTAAGACTTTAAGCACTCAAACTTGAAGTTCAGAATGTCTTCTTTCCAGCCATATATCATTTGGGCCAATCCAAGGTCGGAGGAGGAAGTTAAGGCCAAAACAAATTGCTAACTCATTTTGCGCGCTGATAAAATCCATCCTGAGCATGGTTCTGTGTTTGCTAGGTGACGGACTCCAGATTTATCCAATGGGGCTGAATTTTGGATATGTTATAGTACACACCCATTGGAACAACTTTCATGAAGAATGTTGCCTCATCCGAGCTATGTAGGTTGCTGAAACAAAGCTTGCAATATGACCTACGGAACTGGACTGGCAGGGGGCTGTAGCCAAAATGAGTTTGTCTTTAAGCTCTTCATCCATTCATCCAAATTAGGCCCTAACATGCATGGATTGCATCATTTACTATCCAAAGCCATCATTATTACCTAAAGCTCAATGAACTGAAAGATAAACACAAAAAGGATTAAAAGCACAAGTTTAACTCAAAAACATAACCAAATCATAAGCTAGAAGGGTACAAAATGATATACAATTATGAACCGATCAGGGGACAAATGGGCCTTTATTGCCGTTAGCGCCGTTCGGCCGACAATTACGTTGTACGCCGTAGGACAGTCAACCACAAGGAACTGGTCGTAGACCATGGTTCTTCGTGGTGCTGTTCCGAAGGCGATTGGCAAGCTGACACTGCCGATCGGCTGGACCAGGTCTCCTGAAAAGCTAAGGAGAGGCGAGAGTTGCCGATTGACTTGGCTGTCATCAATTCCGAGTTCTTTGAATGCATCGGCGAAGATGACGTTTACCGAACTGCCATTGTCGATCAGGATTCGTCCGACATCGAACTCGGCGATGTCGGCCCGGATGATCATAGGGTCGTTGTGTGGGTAGATGATTGTTGCGTAGATACAGCTGCACCAAAATGGATTCAGTTGCATCCTCAACTTGTGATACTCGCAAGTGCACGAGCCGTTCGGTAGTATAGCGTATGTAAGTGCGAGGTCGATCCCACGAGGATTGGTGATTGAATGATTCAATTCATTTTCCCTACACAAAACAGAAATGAAAAAGAAGGGAAATAAATAAAACAAGGAAGAAAGAAAATAACTAACTCAAGCAGATAAGTTCCCAAGTTCAATTAGATTAACGGATTGATTCTAGCTAATGTATGATTAAGCCATGGTGTGTGGTCATAACCTTGTGTTCCTAATTCCCTAATTTGATCATTTGTTGTCTAACCTAAAATTAAGCATTAGGAACCCATTAAGCATAGAAGAACAATTTAAACAACCAAGCATGTATCTAATCCCTGTTGTCGAATGTCCATACATACTCTTCCTATTCATAGTTCAATTCGAATTAAAGCATGGTGTATACTCTTAATTCAAACCAAGATAGCTAACATGCAAGCCTAAATGGTGATCAATCATTCAAACTAGCATATTAACTTATAAGCATAATGAATAAGAACAAAAACCATAATTGAAACTTGGAAACTAATCAAACTTGAAAAACTAAAGAAAAGAATTTACATAACAATGAAAACTAAGTAGAACTTGGAAAAACTTAAGGAGAATTTCAGCACAAAGATCTCATTATAACAATTGAAAACTAGAAAGAGAAACTAAGAGAATTTGAGGGAGAGAAGGGAAGGGAGCTCTAGAGAAGTGTTTGAGAGCTCCCCCCCTTGGGGTGTGTTTACAAGCTTGGGAAACCTCACTATATATAGGCCTAAGGAAGCTGAAAATCTGAATTAAGTATGGCTAATGCATACAACACTTGTTTTATAAAATCTGAAATGGTTGATGCACTTCACTAATGCATACAACACTTGCATAATAAAATCTGAATTGGTTGATGCACTTCACTAATAAATCCCACCAGCAGCCCTAGCTCATCTTCATGTCACCATGACCAAGCTTCCAACCAGAAATAATAGCTCATCCTGAGGTCAGCATGACCAGCAACTTCAAGGGCTTACAAATTGGGCTTCCCTTAAGCAAATTAAGACTTTAAGCACTCAAACTTGAAGTTCAGAATGTTTTCTTTCCAGCCATATATCATTTGGGCCAATCCAAGGTCGGAGGAGGAAGTTAAGGCCAAAACAAATTGCTAACTCATTTTGCGCGCTGATAAAATCCATCCTGAGCATGGCTCTGTGTTTGCTAGGTAACAGACTCCACAATTATCCAATGGGGCTGAATTTCGGATATGTTATAGTATACACCCATTGGAACAACTTTCATGAAGATGTGGCCTCATCCGAGCTATGTAGGTTGCTGAAACAAAGCTTGCAATATGACCTACGAAACTGGGCTGGCAGGGGACTGTAGCCAAAATTGAGTTTGTCTTTAAGCTCTTCATCCATTCATCCAAATTAGGCCCTAACATGCATGGATTGCATCATTTACTATCCAAAGCCATCATTATTACCTAAAGCTCAATGAACTGAAAGATAAACACAAAAAGGATTAAAAGCACAAGTTTAACTCAAAAACATAACCAAATCATAAGCTAGAAGGGTACAAAATGATATACAATTATGAACCGATCAAATACCCCCAAACCTAGATTTTGCTAGTCCTCGAGCAAAACAACACAAAACAAAGTTAAAAACAAAACAAGAAGTTAACTAGACCACTTTCGTAGGTAACTCGATTGCATTGAGCAAATGCAACAAGCCTTTAAACCTCTAGGCATCCCTAGTAGGAGGAGTTGTGTCTCCTGAGGGTTTAACAGTTACGATACCCACAAACGTTTTTCTAACTCTACAAAACAAAATGGTTAGAAAACTTATTAGATTTGTTAGTTCTTAAGCAAAACCAAAACCAAAAACAAACATAAAAATAAAAACAAAATACAAAACACAAAAAACAAAAAAAAATCAAAATCAAAATAAAAACTCAAAACAATCTTTCCGAACATTTTGTGAAGAGAAATGACTCATGCACATGACTTAAACGTTTTGACAATAAAAGCTCAATTTTAGACATTATTCACAAAGCGGCAAAGTTCAAAACATAATATGCTCAAAGTGTAGTAGTGTGATAGCCAAATGCAACAAATTCCCCAATCTTAGTTTCCACACAACTTCAAAAATCATACCAAGCACAAATGCAACTTCAAATCTCACCAAAGTTGTCCTCTCACAAATGAATCACTCAGAAGAGGGCTACAATGCAACACTCAGTTATAGACATGGGATTAGAGTTAAACCATAAAGGAGTTAACTCAAAATAGGAAGATGAAGAACTTGCATTAATATGATCTCAAGAAGGATGCCAAACACTTAAAAGTAATAAAATGCATGCAATTCAACCATATGACATTTAAGATCAATTTAGGTCTTATTATAGGTTGTAATGGGGCCAAGGGTGTAAGGTGAGTGAGAAATGAAAGGTATGGATAATACAAAGTCCAAGGAACTCAAAATGTAAGAACATAAAATAATTGTTTACAAGACTTCGAATCATCACGATTAGATTTTTTTTCTTTTACATGATCAAAACTCCTTATACCTTCATTTACATTGATTCAAACTCCTTTCCAAACACCAAATTATTTTGAAGGCCCAAAAATGAAACCCAAAAACAAAATTTCATTCAACTACCATTTAATCATAACTTTTTTCTTTTCTTTTCTTTCACCAATTGTGTGATTTTCTTTTTTTTCTTTTTTTCTTCTATGTAATATCCCTTCCCAAACTTAGCATGAAAAACACATCCGAATTAGAGCTCATGAGTTCCTTAGAAAGGTAAATATTTGTTTTTCGGGCTAAGGCGAGGAAATATAATTGGTAAAATGAAAGAAAAGGTTTACATGTAGGCTCAAAATGGTTAACAATGGAAAATCATGCTTAAGCATGCATAAGGTTAGCTTGAAAGGCACAAACGATCCAAAGAAGGCCTTAATATCATTTCTTTAAATGTCATGAAATCAAATTGCATAAGAATGAATGACTTTTAAGTGTTCAACCAAATCAATGAATAATGAGATCAAACAACAACTTTGATGACAAGAAAATAAGAGTATGTGTATAACACTCATGAAATGAAGCACAAGGCTCAAAAGCTCACATTATATGGTTATATAAGTCTAATTTATGCTTAATACAATTCTTTGGGTCATGCAAATCCTTTAATTGGAAAATTATGAAACAAATGGCAAGTGCAAAGAAGGTTTCGAACATACCATGCTAGAACGATGCCAAATTAATTAATTAATGAATTATTTTATTTGTTTTTATTTTACAAGAAGAATTTACAAGGAACAAAAAAAAAAAAATAAATAAATAAATAAATAAATAAAATTCAATTTTCATTTAAGTCATGCAAACATTTATCACAATCTCATCAAATGTGTTCGGAAAGTGACTCAAAACAAAACAAGACTCAAAATATAGAAAGAAAAAAAAAAAACAAGCAAGAAATATATATATTTTTTTTTAATAAGAGAAACTAAATTTACTTGGTAAACTCCAATACCCCCAAACCTAGATATGAACATTGTCCTCAATGTTTAAAAATTAGGAACAAGCAATGTCATAACAAGAAATGAAAGGTACTAAAGTAAATATAAAATCACAAAACACACAAGAATTGAAATAAAATAATTACAAAATAAAAATTACAAACAAACAAAAAAATAAAAAATAAAAAAACGAAACAGTAAAACACTCGAAACAGAAAACAAACAGTCTTACACAAGCCAAAACCCAAACGATTGAAAGCCCAACCCAAAAGAAGTTAACACACTTTGAAACCTAACAACGGTGAAAACCCGAAGCCCACAATGAAGTCCGAAGCCCACATGTTATTAATTTTTTTTATTTTTTTATTTATTTTAATTTAATGAAACGTGAATTGGGAGTGCGAAGGCGGGTATTTACGAAACAGAAAAAGTGTGGTCCTTGATGCCTTGGTTCCTGGGAAGTCACGGGGAAAATAGGTGAGGGACGTGTCGGCGTGCAGAGGCCGCTTTCACATCCCCCAAGCTAGAATTATTAGACTCGTAGGAAGGCGCGACCACTTTTTCACTTGAAGGTGGTGAAAGGTGAAAATGCAATTAAGGGGGTTGGGAAACGGGTGCGGCGACATATAGAGATAAGCCGTAAGGGCCGCACAGAACTCAGAACCGCAATGGCTAGGGTTAGCAAAAACTAAGTCTATAAAAGGTAAAAAAAAGAAAGGGTAAAAAACACAAACTCAGAAACACACAAAAGAGAAAAGAAAGAAGATAAGAAGTGAGAAATCAAATGGCCTCTTCCTACCCCTTTTCGTTGGATCTCAACCTAGCTCCACCGACTCAAACACGAGGCCAAGCAGCGGCACCAGTATGGATGCCCTACTTTGCTTCCGCACGGGGGCCTGTGACAGTAACTGACTCAATACTCCTGGACAACGATGTTGCCATTGGAGTGGGCAGAAATCTGGTGACTCCTAAAGATATACGTGTTCTGGGGACAAGGGATGACAACCGGGTCGTGAGCGATGCCCTGGCACTGAGCGTGCAGAGTACAGCAACAGTCGCAAGTTTGGGTCATCGCCTACTTGCGAAGTCCCATGAGGTAGAGGTGCTGAAAGGTCAGTTGGCGGCGGAGCGAAGTATGGTTGAGGAGTGTCAGACTGCTATAAAAAGCTTGAAAAGGGAGAGGTCAAGGATAGTGGAGGTGAATCGACACCAGCTAGAAGTATTGCGGGACGAGAATAGAAACCTATCAAAGATGGTAGAGTTGTACTCTCGCGACATGCGAAAACAGCTGGAAGACCTAGACCGACCGGGTAAACGCAAGCAAGCAGATCGTGAGAGTAGTTACGCTCAAGCTAAGATTGCGATCTTTGGGAGCTCAAGTGGTGAGCCCCAAGAGGCTGTGCATGAAGCCCAGGAAGAGGACAGCCAGAGGGCCAAACTCAAAGCTCCAATGGTCGAGACACCGAGCACTGTGAAGAAATGACTTCTACTGCATTATTGATGTTTTTATTTTAATTTATTTTATTTTTTTGGTTGTTTTTGTCTTTATTTTGTTTTGGAAATAAAAGAGTAAATTTGCAGAAGGAAAAAGAAAACGGAAAAGAAAGCACACTTTCCAAACTTAAATCAAACGAAGACGACAAACGGAAATGGAAGCACAGTTCCCTAACTAAAATAAAATAAAGATGACAGCCGAAAGGAAAAAGCAAAAACACAAAGCTCTAGAAAATGAAAGTAACGGGCAAAAACATAAAACACCAGAAAACACGGAAAAAAGAAAAGTAAAGTGAAAGTAAAGGTGCTCCCCCTTGAAGCGATTAGGTCGAGCATGCCCGGGAAATCCGAAATGGTGTTGGCTCTCTCTCTCATCAGCGTATGTCTATTTAAACCACACCTCTGCAAGCGGATGATACCCAGCATTTCTTCCTGCAAACTCAAGGAAAAACATCAAAAAATTCAGAAGCAAAACAAATGGCATCCTCATGCACTCACCTTGATGATCTCAACCTTGAGCTCTCACTTGCACCACCGAATGCCCAGACAAGGGCTCCTCCAACTCCTGTCTTCCCAAACTCCACATATCATCACGGCACAGCCTCAAACTTTGCTGAGATAATACCAAACTTTTCTGAGGCAATGCCGAACAGAGCAGCGCTGCTGGGAGGCATGATTGGCAGCAAGCTCACACCGACAGATCATCTGCATGTGGCACAGAGGTCTGACAAGGCAGCGGTGGAGGAGTCCCACAATTTAACTGTGCTCCACGCGGTCTCCGCTACCAATTTGGGCATGCGCCTACTAGCGAGGACAAGAGAGTGTGCCGCGATGAGCGAGGAAATAGCTTCCTTGAAGGCTATGGTGGCGGACTTGCAGAAGCGGCTCTACTGTGCCAATCAGCACGTGGAAGCACTGCAGAGGAAAAATGAGGACCATGTCGAGCTGCTGCAGATTCTGCAAGTAAGAGAAAATAGAGGCAAGCCATGATGATGATGAAGATGAAGAAGAAGAAGAAGAAGAAGAAGAAGAAGAAGTTTTTTTTTTTTGTTTTTTTTTTGTTTTGTTTTTGTTTTTGTTTTTTTTTTGTTTTTTTTTGTTTTTTTTTTGTTTTTGTTTTTTTTTTGTTTTTAATGCAGCGTTTGAAATAAAAATGTGTTTTAACACTCAGAAATAAACTAACTAACCATACCACGTAAATAAATAAATAAACTAACTTAACAAAACAAAAACAAAGACTATACAGAAAAGAAAACAAAGAAAATAAATAAATAAATAAAACTTAATTTAAAAACACACGAATATACAAGCAACTCACGGATGACCAGTTAAGGGCCTCAGAAAACACAGCCAGGGGATCCGGGAAGGTTGGAGGGGTCACAATGGTCCCGCTTAAAACCCAAACTTCTTAGACACCGAAGGTGTCGCCTAAAGAACTCCTAGACACTGTATTAACGGAAGTGCTCACTGGGGTTACCATAAGTCGGCTCATATGAAAAATAAATTTTTTTTTTTTTAAATTTTTTTAAAAATATATTCTCGTAAGAAAAAGAAACAAAAACAAATTAAGATAACATGAAACAACAAACCATAAACGAAAATGAACTAAGTACTCTAAACAAACTCAAACAAACGATATAAATTATTGTACTAAAAGAAACAAACCAAGAAACCAAAGAAAAAAACAAACAAACAGCACTTTCTATCACCCTTTTATCACCATTTGGACAGATTCGTTTCTATGTTTTTCAGCTTCGACCTCTGTTCAGTTTTTAGGCTATAACTTTCCAACCGTAAGTCCAAATTTTACGTTCTTTATATGGTTGGATTCAGCATAGAAAAACAAATAACTCATCGCGGACCAAAAGGCAAAAACAACTACGGAAATAAACAGAATTCAAAGAAGAGAAAGGATTGAAATGCTCCCCCTTGAAGCGATTAGGTCGAGCATGGATGCACTTGGAGGTCGCGACTTCTCCCACTGCTCCACACTTCCCATTCTTATGATTGAGGTTGCCATCTCCCTCCATTTATTATTGAGCTATAATAAATTGCTAAAACAAACATAGAAAACTTGAAATAGAATTAAAAGGATGAGGAAATAAAAACTAAAATGAACAGGAATATCAACACACATCCAATTTCATGCATCAAAGTAACAAACACCAATGGGTTGTGTAAGCTGGGACTTAAACCCAGTTCTCTTGCTTGTTAGGCAATTGTCCTTGTCCGTTGGACTACAAACACAACTTGTCCATTAACGCCATTAAATTTAAAACATGAAACTGTCTAGAAAAACATGAAAATGAAAAATAAAAATAAAACAAGTAGGGAAAAGAAATAGAACCAAACTATGTTGCCAATCCCCGGCAACGGCGCCAAAAACTTGTTGCGTAGATACAGCTGCACCAAAATGGATTCAGTTGCATCCTCAACTTGTGATACTCGCAAGTGCACGAGCCGTTCGGTAGTATAGCGTATGTAAGTGCGAGGTCGATCCCACGAGGATTGGTGATTGAATGATTCAATTCATTTTCCCTACACAAAACAGAAATGAAAAAGAAGGGAAATAAATAAAACAAGGAAGAAAGAAAATAACTAACTCAAGCAGATAAGTTCCCAAGTTCAATTAGATTAACGGATTGATTCTAGCTAATGTATGATTAAGCCATGGTGTGTGGTCATAACCTTGTGTTCCTAATTCCCTAATTTGATCATTTGTTGTCTAACCTAAAATTAAGCATTAGGAACCCATTAAGCATAGAAGAACAATTTAAACAACCAAGCATGTATCTAATCCCTGTTGTCGAATGTCCATACATACTCTTCCTATTCATAGTTCAATTCGAATTAAAGCATGGTGTATACTCTTAATTCAAACCAAGATAGCTAACATGCAAGCCTAAATGGTGATCAATCATTCAAACTAGCATATTAACTTATAAGCATAATGAATAAGAACAAAAACCATAATTGAAACTTGGAAACTAATCAAACTTGAAAAACTAAAGAAAAGAATTTACATAACAATGAAAACTAAGTAGAACTTGGAAAAACTTAAGGAGAATTTCAGCACAAAGATCTCATTATAACAATTGAAAACTAGAAAGAGAAACTAAGAGAATTTGAGGGAGAGAAGGGAAGGGAGCTCTAGAGAAGTGTTTGAGAGCTCCCCCCCTTGGGGTGTGTTTACAAGCTTGGGAAACCTCACTATATATAGGCCTAAGGAAGCTGAAAATCTGAATTAAGTATGGCTAATGCATACAACACTTGTTTTATAAAATCTGAAATGGTTGATGCACTTCACTAATGCATACAACACTTGCATAATAAAATCTGAATTGGTTGATGCACTTCACTAATAAATCCCACCAGCAGCCCTAGCTCATCTTCATGTCACCATGACCAAGCTTCCAACCAGAAATAATAGCTCATCCTGAGGTCAGCATGACCAGCAACTTCAAGGGCTTACGAATTGGGCTTCCCTTAAGCAAATTAAGACTTTAAGCACTCAAACTTGAAGTTCAGAATGTCTTCTTTCCAGCCATATATCATTTGGGCCAATCCAAGGTCGGAGGAGGAAGTTAAGGCCAAAACAAATTGCTAACTCATTTTGCGCGCTGATAAAATCCATCCTGAGCATGGCTCTGTGTTTGCTAGGTAACAGACTCCACAATTATCCAATGGGGCTGAATTTCGGATATGTTATAGTATACACCCATTGGAACAACTTTCATGAAGATGTGGCCTCATCCGAGCTATGTAGGTTGCTGAAACAAAGCTTGCAATATGACCTACGAAACTAGGCTGGCAGGGGACTGGAGCCAAAATTGAGTTTGTCTTTAAGCTCTTCATCCATTCATCCAAATTAGGCCCTAACATGCATGGATTGCATCATTTACTATCCAAAGCCATCATTATTACCTAAAGCTCAATGAACTGAAAGATAAACACAAAAAGGATTAAAAGCACAAGTTTAACTCAAAAACATAACCAAATCATAAGCTAGAAGGGTACAAAATGATATACAATTATGAACCGATCAATGATCCCTTCCTCTTCTGCTTCGGAGGAGGTGATGGGTTCCCACCTGACCTTCGGCATCTTTGTATGCCGGCTGCTTTCAATGCCGAGGACTTGGGGATATTGTGCCGCCCTGACATACTGCTTCATCGATCGGTTAGATGCTCCGGCAAGGGTTAGGCCTCCGCTGATCGTGCTGATCATGTTGATCTGCCGATTGGCGTTCGGGACTGGCGCCTGCTGAGGCCTGGCTATGTATTGGTCCAGTTTGCCTTCTCGAATTAACCGCTCAACGATTTTTCGCAGGCTTATGCAGTCCTCGGTGTTGTGGCTATTCTGCTGATGGTATCGGCAGAATTTTCCGGTATCCCTGCCGTCCTGCTGATTAGGCTTTCTGAACGATGGCTTCGGGATTATCTCGTTTTCGTTCAGCAGCAATGCCTCGTAGGAGGTGTTGAGCAGGGTGAACACCTCCGTTCCTTGGTTAAGTGCCGTTAGCGGGGCTCGGTAGTTGTCCCTGCCTTACCTGCTCTTGTTTTTCTTGGAATGCCCCTTTTGGGAGCTTCCGGCATCTTTGCGTTTGTGACTTTCAGAGTATGCCGCGGTCTGGGTTGGTGGTGCGTACGGCGATGCCTGTGCCGTGGAGGGGCGCTGTGCTGGTTCGCTCTGCCGAGCCGTGGGCTCGGCCCTCGAGTTGAAGTATTCAGCCTTGGCGTGGATTGCTGCTTGCTTCATGAGTTCATCATACGTACGCCAATTGCTGCTGTGTACCAAGTACCGAAAGTGTGAGGACCGTAGGCCACTCTTGAAGGCGCCGTAGGCTGCCCTGTCATCGGTATCCGGACATCTCGAGTACTCGTGGCTGAATCGTGCGGCATACTCGCGCAATGGTTCGTCATCCCTCTGCCGGATGGTATACAGATCATCGGCAGAGTACAGCCTGTCTGTCTGAGTCATGAAGTGGTTCAGGAAGATTTGCTTCAGCTCGTCGAAGGAGTCGACCGTCCCTGGTTCCAGACGGTAGAACCAATTCAGAGCTGCTTCTGTGAGTGAGGAAGGGAACAGAAGGCAAAGGCCTTCGTCGCTTAGCCCTCGGCACCCTACTGCCGATTGAAAAGAATGGAGGTGTGTCAGTGGATCCTCCACCCCTATGTAGGGGGTTATGCGGAGGGGCTGCACATCCCTATCCTGCCGTGAGTGCCTTATGCGCTCGGTGAAGGGTCCTGACCGAAGCCTTCCCCAGTCCTGCTCCTGTGAACGAGTCCGATCGTCCTCCATCTTCTGTACCCTTTGAAGGAGGAGGCGGATGACTGGGTCTCTGTCCAGTATCTCCTCTGCCGTTTGATGCACCGATCGCGGCTGGGACCTGGCAGGGTTAACCTCCGAGAACTTCGTCGGGGTTGCCGAACGGTAGGGAGATGACCGGTTGGTGGAAGGAGTGTACTCATGGTCAGACTCTGCCGTGGATTCCAGGACTGGTATCCTTCGTATCGGAGACTTCCTCCCCATGTTCTTCAGTCGGGGATCGTCCAAGCGGGCGTTGATCCTGATCGGCGATTGCTGCCGTTCGGACTGCCGTTCGACCTCTCGCTCCAGCAGCCGGTGTCGGCAATCGGAATAGACCTTCTTCGGTACATGGGGCTTATTTTTGGGTGCCGGGACCACCAATTGTTTAGACGGCGCAGGCGTTGCCTTTGCCACCTTCTTGCCCTTCTTCTGCCGACGAGGAGTCTGTAGGCTTTCGGACGATCGGTCCGTTGGCATGTTCTGCGTTTGCTGCTGGTTTAACAGCAGTTGCGTTTCTTCCACTCTGGTCGAGAGAAGATTATTGTGTTCTTGCATCCTAGCCATGTCCTGCCGAAGGGACATGACTTGGGCTAAGAGCTCCGCGTTTTCGGCGGATTGGATCACAGGGGGATTAGTTGCCGGTGTGTATGGGGCTGGCGCAGGGCTCACCCCGCTTGGCATGCCGAACGGCATCCCCTCTCGTGGTACGAACGTAGTTTTTTCAGTGGTCGCCATATGTTCGGGATAAAGGGTCGATTTTATCGATTTTCCCACAGACGGCGCCAAACTGTTGACGCCAAAAAGTGGTTCTTTGACTTAGAGGGTCAACTTAGTAAATTTGTGTCTTCGGTATACTTGATGCTTCGGTAGACTGTGCGATCTGCAATAAAAGCAAGAGCACGGTAAGACCTAGGGCACCGGTGTGGTACCGGCCGAAGGCTCTCCGATGCTTAAATAAGTTCGGGAATAGAAAGTTCAACTGGCAGATCAATAGGCTTATGTGCCGTAAGTTCTGATTACCTCCATTTTGGGATAGTTGGCCTCCTTTTATAGCTCTTGGGAGGTGTGCATTTTGTTGATTATTTCGATGTGGGACTGTGGGCGTCGCTTGGGAGCGCGCCACGTGTCCCAGGAGAGGGCGTTGCCCTAATGGAGAGATCGGTAGGCAGGGTGCCGAAGGCGCCTCTGACCAAGCCCAGTTTCCTCCACGTGTCTTGCCCTTATTGGCTGTTTATTTTGGGTGTAAACACAGTCTATACTCATCTTCCCAACCACGAGTTATAACCCTAGTTAGCCAATACAGGTAATCATCAGTAGCATTGTAACGAAACCAAAAGTCTTCATTACCTTTGTTCATTCGAAGTTCGTTTGTGGTAACATCATGTACATTTGGAACCTGTACTGTGTTTCATTTACTTCCGTAATTCTTGGCTTGATCAGAGTTCATCATAAGGTTGAGTTGGACAACTTCCTCATTGTTCTTATAGAAGGCTCGTCGTCTCTATATCTCCATCTCTTAAAAAACCAATTGGCATACGAGCGAGCGCGTACTAAAGGGCTAGTATATATAATGTTATTGTTGTGTGATCTGATAAACTCGCTATAGCTCATCTTCTTTTCCCTTTATTTGTGGCTGGGTATTCTTCGTATATGATGAATTTTACGACCTCAATAATTGATTGAAAATTCATCTTTACTCCTTGATGGTGGTAATACTGCATAAATCAATTTCAATATATGTTCACAAAAAATACAATCATATAAAATTATTTAATTTTCTAAATTTTGAAAATATATTACACTTACCAATAAAACATTCATCTTCTAAGTTTAATGTGGAAATACAACTATATAAAAATGTATATATGATCGGTGCATATTTACATATCATTTTGTACCCTTCTAGCTTATGATTTGGTTATGTTTTTGAGTTAAACTTGTGCTTTTAATCCTTTTTGTGTTTATCTTTCAGTTCATTGAGCTTTAGGTAATAATGAGGGCTTTGGATAGTAAATGATGCAATCCATGCATGTTAGGGCCTAATTTGGATGAATGGATGAAGAGCTTAAAGACAAACTCAATTTTGGCTACAGTCCCCTGCCAGCCCAGTTTCGTAGGTCATATTGAAAGCTTTGTTTCAGCAACCTACATAGCTCGGATGAGGCCACATTCTTCATGAAAGTTGTTCCAATGGGTGTGTAATATAACATATCCAAAATTCAGCCCCATTGGATAAATATGGAGTCTGTTACCTAGCAAACACAGAGCCATGCTCAGGATGGATTTTATCAGCGCGCAAAATGAGTTAGCAATTTGTTTTGGCCTTAACTTCCTCCTCCGACCTTGGATTGGCCCAAATGATATATGGCTGGAAAGAAGACATTCTGAACTTCAAGTTTGAGTGCTTAAAGTCTTAATTTGCTTAAGGGAAGCCCAATTCGTAAGCCCTTGAAGTTGCTGGTCATGCTGACCTCAGGATGAGCTATTATTTCTGGTTGGAAGCTTGGTCATGGTGACATGAAGATGAGCTAGGGCTGCTGGTGGGATTTATTAGTGAAGTGCATCAACCATTTCAGTTTTTATAATGGAAGTGTTGTATGCATTAGTGAAGTGCATCAACCATTTCAGATTTTATAAAACAAGTGTTGTATGCATTAGCCATACTTAATTCAGATTTTCAGCTTCCTTAGGCCTATATATAGTGAGGTTTCCCAAGCTTGTAAACACACCCCAAGGGGGGGAGCTCTCAAACACTTCTCTAGAGCTCCCTTCCCTTCTCTCCCTCAAATTCTCTTAGTTTTCCTTTCTAGTTTTCAATTGTTATAATGAGATCTTTGTGCTGAAATTCTCCTTAAGTTTTTCTTAGTTCCACTTTACTTTTCATTATGTAAATTCTTTTCTTTAGTTTCAAGTTTGATTAGTTTCCAAGTTTCAATTATGGTTTTTGTTCTTATTCATTATGCTTATAAGTTAATATGCTAGTTTGAATGATTGATCACCATTTAGGCTTGCATGTTAGCTATCTTGGTTTGAATTAAGAGTAGACACCATGCTTTAATTCGAATTGAACTATGAATAGGAAGAGTATGTATGGACATTCGACAACAGGGATTAGATACATGCTTGGTTGTTTAAATTGTTCTTCTATGCTTAATGGGTTCCTAATGCTTAATTTTAGGTTAGACAACAAATGATCAAATTAGGGAATTAGGAACACAAGGTTATGACCACACACCATGGCTTAACCATACTTTAGCTAGAATCAATCCATTAATCTAATTGAACTTGGGAACTTATTTGCTTGAGTTACTTTCTTATTTTCTTTTTTCCTTCTTTCATGTTCTTTGTTTTTGTTTCTGTTTTGTATAGGGAAAATGAATTGGATCATTCAATCACCAATCCTCGTGGGATCGACCTCGCACTTACATATGCTATACTACCAAACGGCTCGTGCACTTGCGAGTATCACAAGTTGAGGATGCAACTGAATCCATTTTGGTGCAGCTGTATCTACACAACAAGTTTTTGGCGCCGTTGCCGGGGATTGGCAACATAGTTTGGTTCTATTTCTTTTCCCTTGTTTTATTTTTATTTTTCAGTTTCATGTTTTTCTAGACAATTTCTTGTTTTAAAGTTAATGCCATTGATGGACAAGTTGTGTTTGTAGTCCAACAGAAAAGGACAATTGCCCAACAAGCAAGAGAACTGGGTTTAAGTCCCAGCTTACACAACCCATTGGTGCTTATTACTTTGAAGCATGGAATTAGATGTTTGTGGTCAAGATCCCTAATCTTGATGTTTTAGTTTAGTTTATCCTTTTCATTTAAGTTATGGTTTCCTAATCCAATAAATCTAAAAATCTGTTTCAAGTTTCCTTGTCTTTCTTTAAGCATTTCTGAAGTAGCTCAATAAGATAGAGGGAGAGAGAGGAGACAACCCAATCCATAGAGACATGGAGTATGGAGTAGCGGAGAAGTCGACCTCCAGCTGCTATGGCCAACCACTCTCCAGCTAATCGCTTCAAGGGGGAGCATTTCAATCCTTTCTCTTCTTTGAATTCTGTTTATTTTCGTAGTTGTTTTTGCCTTTTGGTCCGCGTTGAGTTCTTTGTTTTTCTATGCTGAATCCAACTATATAAAGAACGTAAAATTTGGACTTACGGTTGGAAAGTTATAGCCTAAAAACTGAACAGAGGTCGAAGCTGAAAAACATAGAAACGAATCTGTCCAAATGGTGATAAACGGGTGATAGCAAGTGCTGTTTGTTTTTTTTTCTTCTTTGGTTTCTTGGTTTGTTTCTTTTAGTACAACAATTTATGTTGTTTGTTTGAATTTGTTTAGAGTACTTAGTTCATTTTCGTTTATGGTTTGTTGTTCCATTTTATCTTAATTTGTTTTTGTTTCTTATCTTAAAAATTTTAAAAAGATTTTTCATATGAGCTGACTTATGGTAACTCCAGTGAGCACTTCCGTCAATACAGTGTCTAGGAGTTCTATAGGCGACACCTTCGGTGTCTAAGAAGTTTGGGTTTTAAGCGGGACCATTGTGACCCCTCCAACCTTCCCGGATCCCCTGGCTGTGTTTTCTGAGGCCCTTAACTGGTCATCCGTGAGTTGCTTGTATATTTGTGTGTTTTAAAAACAATAATAATAAATATAAAAAAAAAAAAAATTGAAAATTGAAAATTGGGTTTTTATTTTTCCTTGTAAATTGCAATTTGGAACTTCTTTGTTTTCTTTTATGTTTTTTTGTTGTTTTATTAGGTTAGTTTATTTATTTACGTGGTGTGGTTAATTAGTTTATTTCTGAGTGTTAAAAACACATTTTTATTCAAACATTGCATTCAAAAAGATAAAAAGTTTAAAAAAAACAAAAAACAAAAAAAAAACAAAACAAAACCAAAAAAAACAAAAAAAACAAAAAAAAAAACATTCAAGTAAATTAAAAATAAAAACAACTTCTTCATCTTCATCTTCATCTTCATGGCATGCCTCTGTTTTCTCTTACTTGCAGAATCTGCAGCAGCTCCACATGGTCCTCATTTTTTCTCTGCAGTGCTTCCATGTGCTGATTGGCACAATAGAGCCGCTTCTGCAAGTCCGCCACCATAGCCTTCAAGGAAGTTATTTCCTCGCTCATCGCGGCACACTCCCGTGTTCTCGCCAGCAATCGCATGCCCAAATTGGTAGCCGAGACCGCGTGGAGTACAGTTAAATTGTGGGACTCCTCCACCGCTGCCTTGTCAGACCTCTGTGCCACATGCAGATGATCTGTCGGTGTGAGCTTGTTACCAATCATGCCTCCCAGCAGCGCTGCTCTGTTCGGCATTGCCTCAGAAAAGTTCGGTATTATCTCAGCAAAGTTTGAGGCCGTACCGTGATGATATGTGGAGTTTGGGAAGACAGGAGTTGGAGGAGCCCTTGTCTGGGCATTTGGTGGTGCAAGTGAGAGCTCAAGGTTGAGATCATCAAGGTGAGTGCATGAGGATGCCATTTGTTTTGCTTCTAAATTTTTTGATGTTTTTCCTTGAGTTTGCAGGAAGAAATGCTGGGTATCATCCGCTTGCAGAGGTGTGGTTTAAATAGACATATGCTGATGAGAGAGAGCCAACACCATTTCGGATTTCCCGGGCATGCTCGACCTAATCGCTTCAAGGGGGAGCACCTTTACTTTTACTTTACTTTTCTTTTTTCCGTGTTTTCTGGTGTTTAATGTTTTTGCACGTTACTTTCATTTTCTAGAGCTTTGTGTTTTTGCTTTTCCCTTTCGGCTATCATCTTTATCTTATTTTAGTTAGGGAAATGTGTTTTCTTTTCCGTTTGTCGTTTTTTTTTCTTTTTCTTTTTCTTTTTCTTTTTCTTTCTGCAACCTTACTCTTTTATTTCCGAAACAAAATAACGAAAATACAAAAACAACAAAAGAAAATAAAAACAACAATAATGCAGTAGGAAATCATTTCTTCTCGATGCTTGGTGTCTCGACCATTGGAGCTTTGAGTTTGGCCCTCTGGCTGTCCTCTTCCGGGGCTTCACGCATAGCTTCTTGGGGCTCATCACTTGAGCTCCCAAAGATCGCAATCTTAGCTTGAGCGTAACTACTCTCGCGATCTGCTTGTTTGCGTTTACCCGGTCGGTCTAGGTCTTCCAGCTGTTTTCGCATGTCGCGAGAGTACAACTCTACCATTTTTGATAGGTTTTTATTCTCGTCCCGCAATACTTCTAGCTGGTGTCGATTCACCTCCACTATCCTTGACCTCTCCCTTTTCAAGCTTTTTATAGCAGTCTGACACTCCTCAACCATACTTCGCTCCGCCGCCAACTGACCTTTCAGCACCTCTACCTCATGGGACTTCGCAAGTAGGCGATGACCCAAACTTGCGACTGTTGCTGTACTCTGCACGCTCAGTGCCAGGGCATCGCTCACGACCCGGTTGTCATCCCTTGTCCCCAGAACACGTATATCTTTAGGGGTCACTAAATTTCTAGCCACTCCAATGGCAACATCGTTGTCCAGGAGTATTGAGTCAGTTACTGTCACAGGCCCCCGTGCGGAAGCAAAGTAGGGCATCCATACTGGTGCCGCTGCTTGGCCTCGTGTCTGAGTCGGTGGAGCTAGGTTGAGATCCAACGAAAATGGGTAGTTAGAGGCCATTTGATTTCTCACTCTCTTTTCTTCTTTCTTTCTTTTCTCTTTTGTGTGTTTCTGAGTTTGCGTTTTTTTTCACCCTTTCTTATAGACTTAGTCTTTGACAAACCCTAGCCATTACAGCATCTGAGCATTTTCTGAATCTCCAGCATTCCTTGAGTCCCACAACCTTCTCGCCTTCCAACCATACCCAACTCATTTATCACGACGTGTCTTTTCTGAACGAACGCGTTCAGTAAAGTCTTCGCGCCTTTCCATGAGCCCGTAATTTTTGCTTGTGGAGTCTGCGGCGCCTCTACGCGTCAACACGTGTCTCGCCCTGTCAGTTGGTCCCTTACACTGAACCGAGACATCATGACCCATGTTCTCTTAAAAATAAAAAATAATAAATAAAAAACGTGTGGGCTTCGGATTTCATTGTGGGTCGGGTTTTCACCGTTGTTTAGGTTTCAAGGTGGGTTAACTTTCTTTTGGGTTGGGCTTTCAATTGTTTGGGTTTTGGTTTGCGTAAGACTGTCTGTTTAGGGCTTACTGTTTTGTCTGTTTAGGACTTTCTGTTTCGAGTGTTTTACTGTTTCATTTTTTTTCTTTTTTGTTTATTTGTTTGTTTGTTTTGTAATTTTTATTTTTGTAATTATTTTATTTGTGTTTTTTTTTTTTTTTTTTTTTTTTTTTTTTTTTTTTTTTTTTGGTGGTTTATATTTACTTTAGTACCTTTCATTTCTTATTATGACATTGCTTGTTCCTAATTTTTAAACATTGAGGACAATGTTCATTTCTAGGTTTGGGGGTATTGGAGTTTAGCATGTAAAATTGGTTTTTCCTTAATTTTATTTAATTTTTTTTTTATTTGCTTGTTTTTATTTTTATTTTATTTTGTTAAGTCTTGCTTTTATTTTGATTTTGATTTTATTCACTTTCCGAACACATTTGATGAGATTGTGATAAATGTTTGCATGACTTAAATGAAAATTGAATTTTATTTATTATTTATTTTTTTTCCTTGTAAATTTTTATTGTAAAAAAAAAAAAAAAAAAATTAATTAATTAATTGATTAATTTGGCATCGTTCTAGCATGATATGTTCGAAACCTTCTTTGCACTTGCCATTTGTTTCATAATTCTCCAATTAAAGGATTTGCATGACCCAAAGAATTGTATCAAGCATAAATTAGACTTATATAACCATAAATGTGAGCTTTTGAGCCTTGTGCTTCATTTCATGAGTGTTATACACATACTCTTATTTTCTTGTCATCAAAGTTGTTGTTTGATCTCATTATTCATTGATTTGGTTGAATACTTAAAAGTCATTCATTCTTTTGCAATTCGATTTCATGACATTTAAGAAATGATATTAGGCCCTCTTTGGATCGTTTGTACCTTTCAAGCTAACCTTATGCATGCTTAAGCATGATTTTCCATTGTTAACCATTTTGAGCCTACATGTAAACCTTTTCTTTCATTTACCAATTATATTTTCTCGCCTTAGCCTGAAAAACAAATATTTACCTTTCTAAGGAACTCATGAGCTTTAATTAGGATGTGTTTTTCATACTAAGTTTAGGAATTGGTGTTACATTTTGAAGGAAAAAAAAAAAAAATCACACAATTGGTGAAAGAAAAGAGAAAAGTTGTGATTAAGTGGTGGTTGAATGAAATTTCATTTTTGGGCCTTCAAAATAAATTGGTGTTTAAGGAAAGGAGTGAATCAATGTAAATGAAGGTATAAGGAGTTTTGATCATGTAAAAGAAAAATAAATTCTCATTGTGATGATTCGAAGTCTTGTAAACAATTGTTTTATGCTCTTATATTTTGAGTTCCTTGGACTTTGTTTTATCCATACCTTTCATTTCTTACTCACCTTACACCCTTGGCCCCATTACAACCTATGTTAAAGACCTAAATTGATCTTAAATGTCATGTGGTTGAATTGCATTCATTTTTCTACTTTTAAGTGTTTGGCATCCTTCTTGAGATCATATTAATGCAAGTTCTTCATCTTTCTATTTCGAGTTAAGTCTTTATGGTTTAACTCTAATCTCATGTTTATAACTGAGTGTTGCATTATAGCCCTCTTCCGAGTGATTCCTTTGTGAGAGGACAACTTTGGTGAGATTTGAAGTTGAACTTGTGCTTTGTATGATTTTTGAAATTGTGTGAAAACTAAGATTGGGGAATTTGTTGCATTTGGCTATCACACTACCACACTTTGAGCATATTATGTTTTGAACTTTGCCGCTTTGTGAATAATGTTTAAAATTGAGCTTTTATTGTTAAAACTTTTGAGTCATGTGCATGAGTCATTTCTCTTCAGAAAATGTTCGGAAAGATTGTTTTGAGTTCTTTTTATTTTTGTAATTTTTTTGTTTTGTTTTGTTTTGTTTTGTTTTTTTTGTTTTGTTTTTGTTAATGTAATTATTTTTTTTATTTTTTTTGTTTTTTATTTTGCTTAAGGACTAACAATCTTTTAAGTTTTCTAATTACCTTGTTTTACAGAGTCAGTAAAACGTTTGTGGGTATCGTATCTGTTAAACCCTCAGGAGACACAACTCCTCCTACTAGGGATGCCTAGAGGTTTAAAGGCTTGTTGCATATGCTCAATGCAATCGAGTTACCTACGAAAGTGGTCTAGTTAACTTCTTGTTTGTTTTTATCTTTGTTTTCCTTTTGTTTTGCTCGAGGACTAGCAAAATCTAGGTTTGGGGGTATTTGATCGGTGCATATTTACATATCATTTTGTACCCTTCTAGCTTATGATTTGGTTATGTTTTTGAGTTAAACTTGTGCTTTTAATCCTTTTTGTGTTTATCTTTCAGTTCATTGAGCTTTAGGTAATAATGAGGGCTTTGGATAGTAAATGATGCAATCCATGCATGTTAGGGCCTAATTTGGATGAATGGATGAAGAGCTTAAAGACAAACTCAATTTTGGCTACAGTCCCCTGCCAGCCCAGTTTCGTAGGTCATATTGAAAGCTTTGTTTCAGCAACCTACATAGCTCGGATGAGGCCACATTCTTCATGAAAGTTGTTCCAATGGGTGTGTAATATAACATATCCAAAATTCAGCCCCATTGGATAAATATGGAGTCTGTTACCTAGCAAACACAGAGCCATGCTCAGGATGGATTTTATCAGCGCGCAAAATGAGTTAGCAATTTGTTTTGGCCTTAACTTCCTCCTCCGACCTTGGATTGGCCCAAATGATATATGGCTGGAAAGAAGACATTCTGAACTTCAAGTTTGAGTGCTTAAAGTCTTAATTTGCTTAAGGGAAGCCCAATTCGTAAGCCCTTGAAGTTGCTGGTCATGCTGACCTCAGGATGAGCTATTATTTCTGGTTGGAAGCTTGGTCATGGTGACATGAAGATGAGCTAGGGCTGCTGGTGGGATTTATTAGTGAAGTGCATCAACCATTTCAGTTTTTATAATGGAAGTGTTGTATGCATTAGTGAAGTGCATCAACCATTTCAGATTTTATAAAACAAGTGTTGTATGCATTAGCCATACTTAATTCAGATTTTCAGCTTCCTTAGGCCTATATATAGTGAGGTTTCCCAAGCTTGTAAACACACCCCAAGGGGGGGAGCTCTCAAACACTTCTCTAGAGCTCCCTTCCCTTCTCTCCCTCAAATTCTCTTAGTTTTCCTTTCTAGTTTTCAATTGTTATAATGAGATCTTTGTGCTGAAATTCTCCTTAAGTTTTTCTTAGTTCCACTTTACTTTTCATTATGTAAATTCTTTTCTTTAGTTTCAAGTTTGATTAGTTTCCAAGTTTCAATTATGGTTTTTGTTCTTATTCATTATGCTTATAAGTTAATATGCTAGTTTGAATGATTGATCACCATTTAGGCTTGCATGTTAGCTATCTTGGTTTGAATTAAGAGTAGACACCATGCTTTAATTCGAATTGAACTATGAATAGGAAGAGTATGTATGGACATTCGACAACAGGGATTAGATACATGCTTGGTTGTTTAAATTGTTCTTCTATGCTTAATGGGTTCCTAATGCTTAATTTTAGGTTAGACAACAAATGATCAAATTAGGGAATTAGGAACACAAGGTTATGACCACACACCATGGCTTAACCATACTTTAGCTAGAATCAATCCATTAATCTAATTGAACTTGGGAACTTATTTGCTTGAGTTACTTTCTTATTTTCTTTTTTCCTTCTTTCATGTTCTTTGTTTTTGTTTCTGTTTTGTATAGGGAAAATGAATTGGATCATTCAATCACCAATCCTCGTGGGATCGACCTCGCACTTACATATGCTATACTACCAAACGGCTCGTGCACTTGCGAGTATCACAAGTTGAGGATGCAACTGAATCCATTTTGGTGCAGCTGTATCTACACAACAATATACCATATTAAAATTGTGTGACCTAATTGACTCACTGATTCATCTTCCATCAACGCATTTTCCTTGGTGGTGGATGAACCTAACCACCTAAACAATTGATTGAAAGTTCTCTCTGTCTCCTTCATGTCGGTAATACTGCATAAAGCATTTTCATATCTTTAGGAAACATTAAAAAATTAATTAAGGATGTCACAATAACATAAGAAAAGTTTATCTCGGCTAATTTTCCAATAAAAGTCTATAGATCTAGAGAGCTATTGGGAAAAACAAAGGAATTAATTGAGGTTTTCAAAATTATGTAAAATAACTTCATATGAGCAGTTAATTTGATACCATGTCAGATGTTCTTCCATTAGATCTTGATCCCGTAATCAACGTTCCAATCCTCGAGTTCAAAGTGTATGCACACTCTCATCATCCACCCCTAGGGCACCAACTATACGAACATTGTTAAGTTCTGAAGAAGCTCCAGTAGTTTTGCAAATCAATATGAGGAATAATATAGGAATAGCCATTAGTTCTGTCTGCAACTCCTCATGCTTAGTACAAGAGCTCCCAATTTCTCTAGGTTTTGGAGAAGAGGCCAATGGCGGGTCATGCGCATAAGTCACCAAAATGAGTTCTAGAAGATTGGTAAATTCTGTATCAAAATAACTTAAATGAGTATTTCAGGTGTGGAAGTAGAGGGTACTAATGAGAAGTTTATTTTTGAAGTACTGCTAGATATCTTGAGAGAGAGAGAGAGAGAGAGAGAGAGAGTGAGAGAGTTATAACGGCTAAAAAGCACAACAAATCAATACAAAGGAGAGAAGACATGAGTGTGGGTGTCTAAAGAGAGAATTGCTCTAGATTTATAGGGAAGAAAATTTCTCCTTTTATTTTTAGTAGATTATACAAGCTTCCTTCACATTCATTTACAGGAAAAATTAGGTGTCTAAATATAGAACTAAATGAGAGCTTTCAATTTATTTCCAAATTAAGAAATGTGTTGTAGCAAATTAAAGGAAAGTGAAAACAATATTTGACTTATATTTTCAAATTACATTTTTTTTTCATGAGCAACCATTTTCATCCAATGCACATGGCCTAGAAAGAGAGAGAGGCTCTAGATTTATAGGAAAGAAATTGTGTAATTTTGTTTTTGGTACAAAAGACAAGCTTCCTTAAATGTTATGTACATGAACAAAGATGTGTCTAGAAATAGAACTAAATGAGAGCTTTCAATTTGTTGCCATATTGAGAAAGTTGTTGTAGCAAATTAAAGGAAAGTGAGTTCAAATTTCAAATTACATATTTTTGATGGCTTATGTAACTATTTAACACTTTGGAAAAGATTGAACTCCACTCGAAATGCCAAATATTATATTATTTTATTATAATTTTAAAAGCAAATGGGGCTCATATGATGCATAAAGTTTTAAATGGGAGTAAATGATAGTGGGGTCCATGATTAAATAAATATTAAAATAATATTTGACATCAAGCTTTGTGATATGTTATTTTTGACATATCTCTTCCACCCTTCAAATCCATGTAGAATTTGACTACTCAGTTGGAGCAACTTTAACCTTCCATTTTTGCCATTTTATATCCATGTGGCAATTTAACATATTGATTGGAGATGCTCTAATAAGGTTTCCTTGTACATCGCAACAACCTCCAAATGGATGAAATTATCATCATGTCTTGCATGAAGAGTTTAATGCTCTTAGGTGTGATTTGAAATTTAAATCCTTCTAACTCATTGCATAGTTTTGTTTTTTTTAATGTGGAAAGAAAACTTTACAATTTGAACGGGTGATTTACAATTTGAACTTTTAACAACCTCTTCCAATCATGCGAAAGAAATTCAAAGTAAAAATAGAAATTTATATTCTAAAAGCATCTCCAGCAAGGTGCTAAATTCAAAATTTTAAGATCCAAACAATAAAAACTACCTCTAACTCATTTTCTTAGACATGCTAAATAGCCCATAAGTGTCAAAGAAAACATCCTATGCACACATAGTTCTTTGTACAGGGCATAACAATGAGCGTCAGAGCAAAGCCATCCTAAGCACCAAAACCATCTCCTTATCTCCTAATCCACCGACAAGTTAGGGGGAATCAAGATTGGCCTCTTAGCATGGCGAACTTCCAACAGAAGATCATCATAGTAGGAATGTTTATAGGATGCCAATTTTGAAAAATTAATGATTATATTTTGGGAATTAAAAAAAATCATTAAGGGCTCATCTCTGCTTCTTTTGAAAGCAGCTTTGAAAAGTAACATAGAGCTTACTTTTAAATGCTTTTAAAAGGCCACCCCTTTTAAAATAATCGGGATATTTTATTTTTACCAAACACCTTAAACTGCTTAACTTTAAAGTGAAGCAGGTTTTTTATGAAAAAAAAAAAAAAAAGCAATCTCAAATTGGGCGGGGGGTGTATCCAATTCTAACTTTTAATGAGTTTAAAAGTCTGAAGGTATTCAATTGTGACTTTTAAATAGTCTTTAAAAGTTTTGTTGTATTCAATTGGGAGTTTTAAAGAGTATTTAAAAGTTTTGAGGTATTCAAAATGTTAATGACTTTTAAAGACTTTGTTAAATAAATGACTTTTCAATACTTTTAAAGTTAATTCTTCCTACCAAAAGTCTTAGTAATTTATGTCAGACTTTATATCGTATTGGGAAGTTGAGAAGATAGAAACAAAACGTCTCCAATTCTTTCCTCCCTCGTTATATCAAAGCAGCAAGCAGACTCTCATAAAAAATAAAAAAGCAACAAGCAGACAGATCTGTTTTCTTCAACTAGGGGCTCCACTTTGGTATACCATCTTGTCTCCACTTCCTCCAGGTTAGTAAAAACTCTTGGATGTTTTTCCTCCCTTCTCATCCACACGTTACTTTCCCTCTGTTGATGAATATTTCTTCTATTCTTTTCCTCATACTTGCATCATAAAGCTTATCAATATGTCATCACAAAGCTACGTTTGCATATAAATATTTTATTATACTGATTTTCTCATATGCTATGTTTGCATACAATATATTATTATATTATTTTTTGCCCCTAAACCCGTTAATTTATTATGTAGGTACTATTTCTTTACCCATTATTCGTTAGGTGGATAATTTTTTCATATAATATTCTCAATTTGATCACGTATTGGGCTAGGAGAATTGATGGAATATAGACTCTTGTAATCTGACCAGTTCTGTTGATTTGTGAGTGTGGACAAAAGTATATGAAAGTTTGTCACTCTAACTTTATAAAGTATGTAAAAGTCATTAAGAATCTGTCAACTCTAGAAAAGTTACTCACTTAAAAAAAGTATTTAAAAGTTAGAATTGGATACACCCCTATAAATCTTACCACTTGCATTAAGAAAAGAGCTGCTATTTCCACCCCCCAGTCTTATTTCCCCACCCACCTTATCTTCCCACCCACCATATAAATTTGAAAAAAACACAATCCTATTTTTACACCCACCATTATTCCTAAAATACCCTTTAATTATTAATTTAAGCAAATTCTCCTTACTTCCATTCAAAGCATGCTTGAAACCTTCAACCCATGTCAATCAAAATGCGTGGGATCCTCTGTAAAGTATTATTAAAAATAAAAAAAATAAAGAAAATCGCTCTCAATGTTCATCGTCTCTCCACCGAATGAAAACAATAACGGAGAGAAATGTTAGAATTACAAAGAAGACGAAGAGCAAACTGAGCAAATGGAACAGAAAGCTTGTGCCCTTGGGTTCAGAAACTGAGGAGAAATCTGAAGGAATTGGATTGGACCTAGTTGGAAATTTTGAAGCTTTATTGGAGAAGGGAGGGGTTGAGGTTTGACAAGGATGAAGGAGAATAGGTCTTTTTTTATTATCTTTAAGTTCTTAAAAGTCATTTTACAAATTGATAAATTTGTTTTTAAATTTTGAAGATAAGGTGGGTGGGAAAATAAGACAGGTGGGTGGACATTAATTAGTATCAAATTAAACTGATTAGCAAAAGATAGACATGAAATCTACGGTTCGCAATTAAAAAAGATAAAGAAATGACCAAATCACCACTTGTAATAAACAAACATATCAAAGAAAAGTGGCATTTTCGAGAATCTCCGAAAAGGCGATCCCTTTTTAATTTATGCCGAGGGAGCAAACGTCTATATAAGATATCATCACTTCAAGACTGAGCTCTCTCTGTGAGATTGAAAGAAAAGATATTTTCATCCTTGTGATCAGAGATGAACTGTCTTCAGAATCTTCCAGGGTCTGCCTTCAAATTCCAATCCAATTTCGAACACATAATTCAAAACAATTCCCAATTTTCTTTATCAATCAAATTAATTATTTTCTTTTTTCATTTTTCCAAATTCCAGATCCTCTGTTTTGCCTCTACGTAGCTTCAGATGCAATCGCAGAAAGCCTTCGTTCTGTATCACATCTCTGGTACACTCCTCTTTCGCCATTACACGCGTACTTACATATAAATACATATAAAATGTGTTCGTTTGTGTGAAATATTTTGCAAATTTTATTTTTTACGAATTTTTTTACTCAAATGCAGGGAATGACGAGTAGCACTGATCCGCCCCGACGTATGGCTGTCAAGGTAGATTAAGAATTTTAAGAATTCTGTGATTTTTGGACTGAGTATTTGCTTCAATTGTTTATTATAGCTTACGTGTGGATCTTATAAACCTATTTTCTTTATTGGGTTGTTTTGTTTCTGGGTATTTTGTTTTTCTTTCCTTTTGTGTTATTGACAACTCTGGTGTCTGGAAGATGGAAGTAGTAAAGTATGTATGCATCTTTTTGTCATTTGTAATTGAGCTTACCCAGCTGAATCATTTTCCCAATTCAGAGTTTGGTGCTTCTCAGAAGATAATTTGGAATGAATCACTCTAAATAACAGTCTGTTGTTACTGGTTTAAGGTTCTAAAGTAATTGGTGCTTTGTCATGGTTTAAGAGAAGTAGATAATGGATACATTTTCCTATTGTAAATTGATAATGGAAAGCACTAAGAAAGTAACTCACACATGCTGTCTTTCCCAGTTTCAGCATTTGGACTAAACTTGTAGCTCCTCCTAGTTATGCCATAGTACATGATATCGTACATTATGAGTTATGCTCATCACTACACATCGACAGTGGGAATTTATATGTACATTTTGCAATGATTTAACTTGTGCGTTTTACCATAATAATAATAATAATAATAAATTAAGGCTGAAAGTGGCCCAATTAAGTTAAGTAGTCAATATGTTTGTGTGTGTCTTTGAGTCTATGTGTTTTGCTGTGGAATGATTGGCAATGAGCAGAGTGCATGCCAGATCAGTTGTCTGATTTTTTAGTGAATTGTTGTATTGTAACTTGTAAGCTTTTATCGCCCTTGCTGCTTGTTGTGATTTGAATATTTCAAATGTATTTTTCTGTAGGCAATTTCTGGTTCCACGTCTAGTGCTGAGACGAGCGGTGCCGAGGCAGAAGAGGAAAAATCTGAGATGTATAGTACTAACATGACCGAAGCCATGGGTGCTGGTAAGTTAATCATGCATTTTTTATATGCCTGGCTCAGTATACTGAGAAACGAGATATTGAATGTATGATTTTACTGTTTTGGCAATCCGGATTAGAGGGCACATATTGTTTAGAATATAGATTGATTTCTTTTTGTATGTTGCTTTGTTTCTGTGATTGCAGCTAACCACTCTAGTCTCTTATATAACATTTTGATGCAGTCTTGACCTATAGGCATGAGCTAGGTATGAACTACAACTTCATACGTCCAGATCTGATTGTCGGGTCTTGCCTACAGGTGATCCTTGTTTCATAACCAGTCATTTGAACAAATATTATCCATTCTTAAAGTTCCCTAGTCTGATTGTTTCATTTTACTTCTCACCAGACTCCGAAAGATGTTGACAAGCTTCGAAGCATCGGAGTGAAGACTATTTTTTGCTTGCAAAAAGATTCAGATTTGGAGTATCCTGGAGTATTTTGAGACAACTGTGAGCAAAAATATTGCAAGCAACTGTGACAATTTATTGCAAGACTATAATGCTTTACTGGAAAAAAAATTATTGATGTGGTTCACTTCATTAGGCATGAGGTAATATTTGTAATGTGTTGGTCATTTGAGACGACTGTGACAGTTTAGTTTAGTTAGAAGAAAATTAAACTATAAATTCCTTAACCAGTTCTTCCAGATATTTTAGTGTTGACATTGGTGCCATTCGAGAGTATGCCAAAACATTTGATGACATTGAACACTTGCGTGCTGAAATAAGGTTAGTTATTTAAAATTAGTTGTTGATATATATTTTTTTCCAGAATGAATTTCTGACATGGAAGCATGAGTTTGTTTGTCATTACTGAAAAGTAGAAGCAGTGAACTTTGATTTCTATTTCCCCTTCTGTGATTTCCTTGCCCATCTTGACATTGATTTTAACAAAAATATGATCAAACCATCCCTTTTTTTTTTTTGCTCTGTTTGGAGAGCAATTCAGTAGCTACCTTATAAACTTTCACTTACAGTTTTCTTTTTTCCATTACTAAATTACTAAATCATTCCTCTGGGGAGGGTCTGTGTATGCACACATTCAATATACTTGCTTCATTATAATGTTTGATGTTGCAGGGATTTTGATTCATATGATCTACGTCTCCGGCTTCCTGCTGTCGTTAGCAAATTATATAAGGCCATAAACCGAAATGGAGGTGTCACTTATGTGCATTGCACTGCTGGACTTGGAAGAGCTCCTGCTGCTGCGGTATATTGTTAACCTTGTATTTAAAATTAATGGTATTTTACCCAGATTTTGAGCAAACACTTTATGGAACTCATGAAGTTCAACTCTCCCTCAAATTTGTGTTATGTGCTTGTGTTATGCAGGAACTAGGGGAAATGTTTTTGTAAAGTAACCTAAAATGTGGGAGTATTTTTGGTCAAATGAAAATCATGTATTGTAGTAACTAACCTATGGGCAAGGGAAAATGACATACTTTTTAGTAAACTAACCTATGTGCGAGCCAAAAATGAGGGAGTATTTTTGGTTAAAAGCATAACATTGATATTTGCCAAGCTAATTCCTCTACCGCAGTGTACCCATGAGACCGCTTGTGTATTGTCTTTGTAGTTGCTCATGTTGCTCTGCAGCTAAATATTTAGCTTTACTATTAGAAGATCCGTGGAGCTGACAGTTTCTTGAGATCTCTGTACTGATTGCTGCCAGTCCCTCCAGTCTTTACAAACTTAAATAATAAAAATTATTGATGATTATTTCCTTTTTCATTTTCTGTTTCCTGCAAAAAAATTATCTCTTATTTACCAATTTATATGCTACCTCTTTGAGTTATAAATACCTAGATAATGTTAAGTGTATTATTACAAACTTGTTTAGGGTCTCCCCAACCACCTGGTACAAGGTAGTCGTAAGGAATATTACATTTAATTTGGTGGACAAGAATAGCAAGTCGCTGCTGCCTTGTTGAAGTATGAATATTTTTCTGTAGCCATATCAATGAGGTTGAAGCTGATTTATGGTTAGTGTTAGAAATATTTGTCAATGCATTGACATTTGTTCACATCTGAGAACCTCAGCTTCTCTTATATTTTTTTTACTACATCTTTGTACTGGTCTAATGGCTTTCTGGTGTACTTAAATAATTCAAAAGTGAATGCAATATAAGCTCATTCTCTTGCCCATATCACACAATAGTTTCCAATAGACAATGAATGATTTATTTCCGAATATTTGGTAAAATGCTATTGTACTCAGTCAAGAGTTAAGTAAATTTTGTAGAAAATTATTCAAATCATACGAAGCCAACAACAATAGACAGGTATACATAGATAAATGGATATCAGAATAGTCTTGACTATAAGAGAAACGAATGAGAAATGTTGAGAGGGTTCTCATAACTCACAACTTCAAATTTATTTAAGTTCCAGCTTGCGGTTACTTTCATTTCATATGCTTGTTTAAGCAGATCAATCTGATATGTTGTTTCTCTTTTCAAAACTGTTCTGAAATGTGTTATGGTGGCAGTTGGCTTACATGTTCTGGGTACAGGGATACAAGCTGACAGATGCTGTCAATCTACTGTTGGTAATTTTCTGTTTCGTTGACCTATTCTGATGTGCACAATATATCAATACATCATCATGTTGTTAGCCCATGTGCATTTTATTTAGCTAAAATGAAAGTTTTAAGTTATTTATCAAAAAAGAAAATAGGAAAAGAAAGAAGGATGCAAGAAATTTAATTTTGGATTCACGAAACTATGGCAGAACCTTGAACGTCAAGTTTCAAAATCAATCATGAATTTTATGCAGTTGTATGACATTGCTATTTTTCGGAAGAAAAAAGTTAAGAAAGTTTGTATCAGTGGTATGACAGCTAACTCAAGCAATGAGAAAGTGGGCCAATGTAATGCATAAATAAATATGGATCTTCGCAATGTCTCAAAAGTATCTCACTCTAAATTTAATGCAGAGCAAGCGATCGTGCTGCCCAAAACTGGATGCTATTAAAAATGCTACTGCTGACATTGTGAGTCTCTTTTTTCCTTTACTGTTATTTCATATGAATTGTTTCTTAAAAAGTCTGTTCTCATTACCAGTTTCTCACATGTATAAATTTTCAACTTGAAAAGATGATGATATAGTAGTACAGTTTCGGGATGCATGCTGTTACTTGATACAGTTTGTTGAAATTCTGCCATATTGGATGGGATTCTGAAATTATCTACTACAGTTTTCCTCACATGAGCATGATTTTAGAAAGTTCTGCCTAGATATTCCTGTTTTAGGTTCTTCAACATGCTTTCCTTTTCTCCTTTTGTCAGCTTCTTTTTGTCCTTTGTCTCGATAGTGTTGGTGGTCAGATCATCTATATGTAACAAAATGTTGGAATTATGACAGTTCTGGGTATTTTTTTCATCTCATTAGTGATAAAAACTGCAGCAGGGGAGGTATTTTCCTCCTTGTTTGTTTCTTTTATGTTTCTTCGTACCGATATCTAAATATATTTTCTTATTCACCAAGAAAAGAAAAGTAAAGAATGGTGGAGATGTGAAGACTTTAGATTTCCAAATTTGACTCTAGTTATTCATTGTAATACCTGACATAGTTACCTAGAATGAACTTACGTATTGAACTAAAAGGAAACTGATCTAAAATGAAGTAAATTTTAATAGATCTAATATTTGTCTTCTTTTGTCAGACTCATAAAAAAGGAATTTATTGCAAACTCATGTGTCACGTATCTTCTCATTTGAAGCTTACAGGCATGGCAAAAAGGCTTGTCACGTTAACTTGGGGAAATCATAATTGCACTACAGTGGAAATCTCTGGACTCGATATTGGATGGGGTCAGGTAACGATCTTTTTATTTCAACCTTAAGTGCATAGGCAGACTTCTATGCTTGCTATAGCTTCAAATTATGATTTTAATCTGTAGCATATGCTACCTGTAAATATGAAGTATGGACTTTTTCGATCAATGATGTTCTCTTGTGATGCTTGTACAGAGGATTCCTTTAGAGTTCAATAAGGAACAGGGTTTGTGGATTCTCAAGAGGGAATTGCCGGTAAGCATTTGTCTGAATCAAAAGTATGCTTATGTTTGACCTTCTCAGGTTAACATGGATCATCAACTTATCATTATAGCAAAGTCTAAATATGTTTGTCAATTAATAGGGAGATAATTCCATCTATAAGTAAGCCATGCTGACTTGAAAAAGGATTGCATAAGATTCAAACATAGAATGTTGCATGTGTTGATCAATTTCTTGAAATAAACTCGTGTTGCAGGAAGGACGATATGAATATAAGTACATTATTGATGGTGCATGGATGCATAACAAATACGAGCTTTTCACCTCTCCCAACCAGGATGGCCATGTCAACAATTATGTTCAAGTAAGGTTCAGCTTTGAGTCTTGAATTTGTAAATTATTAAAGAAAAAGAGGCAAAAAAATGTATATATGACAATACATCATGGAAATTGGAATTAAAATTATTTATATAAAAAAAAGAATGTAGCAAATAATGTGCCGCATAATTTTTGGGAATAGGAATCTTGGCTTCTCCTGGTGAACAGATTCTAATTGCCCCCATGTTTTGCATCCGAAACGAAAAAAGTTGCACCATGTTTCTTCTCATTTGTTGAGCTTTTCCTGCAGGTTGTTGAGGATGATCCTGACAGTACTAGTGCTGCAATCCGGAAGAAGTTGACTGGTGAAGATCCTCGTCTTACAACCGAGGAACGACTTAAAATAAGACAGTTTCTTGAAACGTGTCCCGGTGATGAGTGAACTGCGAAAGGGCAATACAAATTGTCTTAGCATGTAAAGTAGTAACTGTACCGGTTCCCTAGCATGACATGGTAACATGTATGAAATAATTGTGGTATAGTATATACCAAGAAATAGGAAATAATTGTGATATAGTTAACAATCAATAAATATAAGTTCCTATTTCAGCAACAATTTAAGAATAGAGAAATCATAATTTGACCATTAGTGGAATTTGATGAGGAATGTCTAAAAAACTTTGACGCATGAGAGAAACTTTATTAATCAAAAAAATCAAGAGTCCAAATTCTTTCTTTCTAACGAATATTTTTTGGTTATGCATAATCTAGAATTTGAGAGTTGGTGTTCTTAACTATTTGAGGAACAAAATGTTGACATAGGAAAGAAAACTAACTATTTAGCCACCTCATTAAAAAATTTACAATATGTCAAACTACTACCGAATCCGGATCCTCATCTTAGATTGTCTCGTTCATGATCTACTTGAATTCTTCTCTCCATATGCCACCTCATTAAAATTTGACCCAACAGATTGAAATTTTTTCATAATTAAAAAGAAAAGAAAAACTCTAATTGAACTTAACGATTTGAACCTTGACTCCTGCTATCGTTTAGGGGTTTTGTTTTCTTTCTACTTCCTTTCTCTTCAACCTCTCCCCCTTTCCTGTTGTTTTTGTCCGCAACATCTCCCCCAATTAAATTTGTGTTTTGGTCAGTATTTCCCCCAATCAGTTTAGTCTTTTTTTTTGCCCCCAATTATATGAATACATCAAGCCTAATTATGGCAGGAAAATATGATATAATATGCAGTATCTTTAGTCATATGTACAGAGATAGAAATCCTTGTACTACAAGGAAGCTAATTATGAGGAGAAGAATTCCGTCTTGACCGAGATTTGTGTGTTGTACAAGGAAACAAATCAGGAATAAAATATAACTATACGGAAAGTCAAGGAAAAAAATTGGGGAACCATAGAACCTAGTGTAATTAATTAGGAGAATGAGAAATAAACATTTATTAGGGTTTTGGACGCGTTGAATTAAAATCTTGGGAGATATATCTATTTGACTATGCTTGTATTTGCATATAAAAAGGGATGTCCGGATAAGCAAGTGAAGACACATAGCATAGCCTATCCAGTCCCTATAATTATACTCCAACTAATAATATTTTACATACTTTTGTTGAAGAGAATGAGGCACATCAACTGCAACAACGAGACGGAGAAGCCAAAGCTGAACTTGATGACAATCGGTGCCCTACTACCAGAAATTCTTATTGACATCCTTTCGAGACTGCCTGTCAATTCGATTTGTTGCATGAAATGTGTATCTAAGGCCTTTTTAAAGATGGTTGACGACCCCTCTCTTGCCACAATGCACATGCGGCGCCGTTTTCTAACTACTTGTTCCACTACTACCACTGAAGTTCCTCGACTTGTTGTTCTTGATGAGTCTCCCTATCATAAACAAAAAGTGTTGTATCCATTGAAATATGATGGTAACAACTTATTGACCAAGAGCAAACATGCAATTGTTTCATATTTCGGATCTAGACAACGTTTTTATTCACATGCCTTTGTTTTCTGCAACTTGTTTGGCTTTACTGGTCTTAATCCAAAGCATGGAAGGTCATGCTTGTTGGTGAATCCTTTCAAGGGAGAAGTTCTAATGCTCCCATTCGCAAGTGACGTCCCAGTTCCAGCCAATAGTTTTTGCAATGTTGATTGTTATGGCATGGGATTTGATAATATAACCAACAGCTTCAAGATTGTTCGCGTTTCCATCAATAAAAATGACTACAACATGGTGTCCGAAGTTCTTGTATTGGGGACAAGCTCATGGCGGTCGTTACCCACAGTTCCTCCCTGCTTTCCTACAAGCAAGTCCGCATATGCACATGGAGACATGCATTGGTTGGTTTATGGAGATTGTGCATTGTTTGTACGTATACTTTCTTTCGATTTTAAGAAAGAAGAGTTCTATTGGACGCCACATCCCGCCCCCTTGGGGAAAAAACCAGGTCTTTGGAAATTTCTTCACTTGATTAATTTCAAAGGATCTTTGGCCCTAGTGAATGTTTCTTCACCAGAAGATGAACATATGACAACATTTGAGACAAGACAATATATTGAGATATGGGAATTGAAAAATTACGAAGTCAAAGAGTGGGTCCTAAATTATAAAATAGATTCAGAACAATATCTTTTTATATCTTGGGAGCCTGCTAGTTTTTTCAGGTGCGGAGAATGGGAGCACGGCATATTTTTCAATCAGGAGAGTTGCCCCAATAACTGCATATTCTTTGTGGATCTAAGACATGTTTCCATGAAGTGTATACTACTCAAAGGTGAAATTACAATCCACAGATGTATCGACAGCATGATTTCTCTAAACAGTTATGGAGATTTGATTGAAGCAGAAGAAGAACAAGGTAATACTGAATTCCCTATGTCCCGTAAAACTTGGGGGAATCTGATTAACTCTGCTGAAGAAAGTGGGAGAGATTTTTGTTACTTGAAAGCACAGAAGGAGTCCCCATCCATTTATTGGGATCGCAATAGCATTTATTTTTAAGAGTTATAAGCACAATGATAAAGAGCTTTCAATTTTACAAGTCAATGTTCCAGCTTACTTGTTCACTGGGAAGGGAAGAAGCTAAACCGTGTACAGGGGAAAGGGGGTAATTGTGATTATGGTTTAGGGGAGGTATTTTCCTAAACTACCTAGAATATGTTTTCAACTGCTGTAGGGGAGGTATTTTCCTGCCTCGTAATTTTTTATTTTCTGTTTCTCCGTACCGATATTTAAATAAATTTTCTTATTCACCGAGAAAAGAAAAGTAGAGAATGGTCGAGATGTGACGACTTTAGATTTCGGACTTTGACTCTAGTTATTCATTTTAATACCTAGAATGAAACTGATGTTTTTGGTTTTTCAATTCATAGGGAGATAATTTCTTGCACTGCTGCAGGAAACTGATGTTTTTGGTTTTTTTTGTTACAAATAACTCAAGAAAATGCCAGATATATTTTATTTTTAAAAAATTTATGTAGCAAATAATGTGCTTTGTAATTTTTGGCAATAGGAACCTTGGGTTCTCCTGGCCAACAGATTCTAATTGCTCTTACTGTAAAATGGCATCCATGTTTTCCATCTGAAACGAAAAAAGTTGCACCATGTTTCTTCTCATTTGTTGAGCTTTTCCTGGAGGTTGTTGAGGACAGTACTAGTGCTACAATCCGGAACAGGTTGACCGGTGAAGATCGTCATCTCGCAACCGAGGAACGACTTAAAATAAGACAGTTTCCTGAACCTTGTCCCGGCGATGAGTGAACTGCATAAGGGCAATACAAGTTGTCTTAGCAAGTAAAGTAGAGACTGTACCAGTTCCCTAACGTTAGTATGAAGTAATTGTGGTGCATTATGTACCAAGAAAGAGAAAATAATTGTAATACAGTTAACCTTGGCCCCAATTGCATCCATCCTATAGAAAGCAAAAGTCAAAATTCTTTCTTATTATCTAAAGAACTTGCAGACCATGGCATTTCCGCATCATGATATTAAATTGTTTTAGTAAAATGCTAATTATTTTATCAACTATTTTTTTGGGTTATACATAATCTCGATTTGAGAGTTGGTCTTCTTAACTATTGGAGGCATCAGCCTATATCATATTTGGGTTGGGTTTAGTTCCACAAAATGTTGACATACGAAAGAAAACTATTAACTATTTAGGGCCCGTTTGATATCCTATTTGGATCCAATTTTATAAACTCAAAAACAGATTTGCCTTAAAAAGCTGTTTGGTAGGCCCATTTTTAAGAACCCAAACCCAAAAAATAATCAAAAACACCCCTATTATTATTATTATTATTTTTTTTGTCAAGGGAACTGTATTCATTAATAGTGGGAAACATTACAAATTGAGGAAACTCATTTCAAAATGCAGCCCAACACCAACAAATAAAGCAGGCCCAGAGAAACATAACCTAATAAACACAAAAGCCCATACAACATTAACAAAGAAACCCTAGATCTAGAAACACAGGAGCAGCCTATTATTAAAAACACCCCTATTATTTAAAACTAAAAAAGTGAGGTTTTGTAGTTTCTCTCTCTCTCTCTCTCTCTCTCTCTCTCTTGCACCATCAAAATTGATTGGGTTTATGTCTCACATCTTTTTCCTTTTTCTTTTGTTAATTTCAATTTTTTTTTAGATCTTAAAAATAGTTTGGAGTTCAATACCAAACAAGTTTTTAGATCTTAAAATTACTATTTGAAAACTCATCATGTTTTTAAAAAGAATCATAATTTTTCAATTTACTTTTTTGAGTAGGATACCAAACAAGGCCGATCGATAAGTCAAATCCTACATGAATTTGATAAGAGCAATGCCAATTTGACATCCTATAAAGCTTGTTGTCAAATGTTATTTAATATTCTTTCAAGTATGGGCTCTATTACTTACTTTATGTTGGTTGTTTGTCACTGCTAACAAATAATAACATCTTACCATTTTCTTAATTTCAAATCTCTTTTTTTTATCTTCTTAATTTACATTTTACCATTTTCTTAATTGCAAATCAAAGCAAAGGATACAGTTACTTTAAAAGGCTATATTAAGTGTACTCCCTTGTATAAATCAATTACATATTCATATGAATACATCAAGCCTAATTATGGTAGGAAAATATTCTGTACAGAGATTGAAATCCTTGTGCTACAAGAAAGCTAATTATGAGGAGAAGAATCCGGTGTTGACCGATTTGTGTGTTGCACAAGGAAAGCGTCATACTTCTTTTGACAAGTATGCTAGTTCGCCCAAAAAAATATCAGTGTACGGCAGGTCAAGGAAAAAATTGGGGAACCATAAAGCCTAGTGTATGATAGGATTCCAAGGGTGTTTTAGTCTTTGTAATCTTGCCAACCTACTATATTAGGAGGTTAGTCAGCATTAGTTGGGATGTTGAATTGTATTGTGTTTTGAGTAATAAAATAGTATATTCTCTGTGCATTTTGGGTTAAGGTCGAACAGGGTTCTAACAGTGTAATTAATTAGGACAATGAGAAATATGCATTTATTAGGGATTAGAACGCATTGGGAGATATAGTTGTCAAAGAAAATCTTGGGAGATGTCACTGTCAAAAAAAAATCTTAGGAGATATCTATTTGACTATGTACTTGTATTTGCATATAACTAGGGAAGGCCGGATGAGCAATTGAAGACATATAGCACAGCATATTCAGTCCCTACAATTATACTCCAACTAATAATATTTTACATACGTACTTTGTTGAAGAAAATGAGGCGCATCGACTGCAACAAGGAGAAGCCAGAACTGGACTTGATGGCAATTGGCGCTCTACCACCGGAAATTCTTATTGACATCCTATCGAGACTACCCGTAAATTCGATTTGTTGCATGAGATGTGTATCTAAGGCCTTTTTAAAGACGGTTGATGACCTCTTTCTTGCCACAATGCACATGCGGCGTTGTTTTCTAACTACGTGTTCTACTACTACCACTGAAGTTCCTCGACTTGTTTTTCTTGATGAGCGTCCCTTTCTTAGATATGCCTTGTTGTATCCATTGAAATACGATGGCCACGACTTATTGACAAAGAGCAAACAGGCAATTGTTTCCTATTTCGGATCCAGACGGCGTTTTTATTCTGTTGCTTTTGTTTTCTGCAACTTGTTTGGCTTTACTGGAAAGTCATGCTTTACTGGTCTTAATCTGGAGAGATCATGCTTGTTGGTGAATCCTTTCAAGGGAGAAGTTCTAATTCTCCCATCAGTGAGTAACGTCCAAGTTCCATCCAATAGTCTCTGCGATGTTGATTGGTACGGCATGGGATTTGATAATATAACCAACAACTTCAAGATTGTTCGTGTTTACACAATAAAAAAAGACTACTTGGCGGCTGAAGTTCTTGTATTAGGGACAAGCTCATGGCGAGAGTTACCCACAGTTCCTCCCTGCTTTCCAACCTGCAAGTCCGCATATTCACATGGAGACATACATTGGTTGGTCCATGGAGATGACGGGTCGTCCGTACGTATACTTTCTTTCGACTTTCATAAGGAACAGTTCTATTTAACACCTCCTCCTACCTCCTTGGGGAAAGAGCCAGATCTTTGGAAATTTCTTCACTTGCTTAATTTCAGGGGATCTTTGGCTCTAGTGAATGTTTATTCATCAAAAGATAGAGATATGGAGATATGGCGAAGAAGATTTGTTGAGATATGGGGATTGAAAAATTACAATAATAAAGAGTGGGTGCTAAATTATAAATTAGATTTGGAAGATGATCTTTTTGTACATTTGAAGCCTACAAGTCTTTCTAAGTGTGGCGAATGGGAGCACGGCATATTTTTCAATGACGAGAGTAATTGCAATACATATACATTCTTTGTGGATCTAAGACATATTTCCACGAAGTATGTACTACTCGAAGGTAAAATGGCAATCTATAGTTGTACAAACAGCATGATTTCTCTAAAGAACTATGGAGATTTGGTTGAAGCAGAAGATCCGAAAATAAAAAAAATAAAACAAAAGGTATTACTGAATTCCCCTTGTCTCAAAGAACTTGGAAGAATCTGATTAACGCTGCAGAAGTAAGAGGGAGAAAATTGTTTTACTTGAAAACACAGACGGAGTCCGCACGTATTTCTATTGATGAGAAGGACTTGTGGTAATTTTTAAGAATTATAAGCACAATGATGTCTTTTTCTTTTCTTTTTTTCTTTTTTTGGTCAAAGCAAAATTATATAAAGTCTTATTACTATGATGTTTGGCTTTTTTTTATTATATAAAATTTATGGAGCAACTTTGAACTTGTAATTACCTGAGATGTATTAAGGAATGTCACAATGAATGAAGGTATGTATGCTAGCTAAATTAGCAAATAATCAGTCAAAATTTTACTGTAAATTGCTGTTCATCGATCTACAAATTTTAATGCCCATGTTGCTGAACAACCCAGCGCAAGGTTAAAAAAGTTTTCAATAAGAAATCAATGAAAATAAAGAAGCAAGTTTCTGCGGTTCAATAAAGTCATCGCAAGTGACGTCCAAGTTCCAGCCAATTTGTCTCTGCACTGTTGATTGGTATGGCATGGGATTTGATAATAAAACCAACAGCTTCAAGATTGTACGTGTTTCCACCAATAAAAAAGACTACTTGGCGGCCGAAGTTCTTGTAGTGGGGAAAAGCTCATGGAGGGAGTTGCCCACGGTTCCTCCTTGCTTTCCAACCTACAAATCCCTGTATGCACATGGAGACATGCATTGGTTGGTCTATGGAGATGACGCGTCTTCTGCACGTATACTTTCTTTCGACTTTAAGAAAGAAGAGTTCTATTTGACTTCTCTTCCCATCCCCTTGGGGAAAGAGCCAGATCTTTGGAAATGTCTTCACTTGATTAATTTTAGGGGATCTATGGCCCTGGTGTTTGTTTCTTCACCAGAAGATGGATATGTGAAGATACGGGGATAGAGACAATGTGTTGAGGTATGGGGATTGAAAAATTACGATAACAAAGAGTGGGTGCTAAAATATAAAATAGATTCCACACAATATCTTTTTATATCTTGGGAGCCTACTAGTTTTTCCAAGTGCGGGGAATGGGAGCACGGCATATATATTTTGAACCAGGAGAATTCTCTTAGTAACTGTATATTCTTTGTGCATCTAGGAGATGGTTCCATGAAGTGCGTGCTACTCAATGGTCAATTGATAGTCCATAGTTGTACCGGCAGCATGATATCTCTTAATAATTGTGGAGATTTGGTTGAAGCTGAAGAAGAACAAGGTATTACTGAATTTCCCATGTCTCGAGAAACTTGGAGAAATCTGACTAACGCTGCAGAAGTCAGTGGAAGGGATTTGTGTTACTTGAAAACACAAACGGAGTCCGCATCTATTTCTTGGGATCGCAATATTGATATTTATTTTTAAGAATTATAAGCACAATGATATAGAGTCTTATCATTATGATGCTTGGTTTTTTTTTAATTTTTAATTTTTTATACTATTCCTTTATTTATAAAATATATCAAGAAAATTTTGAACTTGTAATTAAACTCTTGCAACATTGGCCTTTCTTTCAATTTGACAAGTCAATATTCCAGAGAAGAAGATAAACCGTGTACTGGGGAAAGGGGGCAATTGTGATCTCTGACACCAATAATTCTAAGAAATTGAAGCAAGCATTTGTGGTTCAAGAAAGTCATCGCTGAAAAAATATTAACTGAAAATTCCGCAAAAGCTTCAAGATTATTATTACGTGTGTGTGCCATTAGACCCTTATGTTTTGGTATTATTAACCCTTTGTAGTTAGTGTTATTGTCTTGATCCCTGAGATTATTGTATTTGTATAAAATTGCGCAAAAGCAAGCATATATTCGAAAAATTTTACTCATTTCACTACTACAAAAAGTGAAAAAGACGACCCAAAAACAACGACGGTAGATTAAAAAATCGTCATTGTGTTTGAAAAGACGACGTCAACAAAAAACCGTCGTGGATAAGAAACTTAAACACCTAAAAAATGGAGATGAGCATGAGTATTTCCAAAAAACAACGCACCAAATTTAAAAAGCGTCGTCTTATTAAAAATGTTTCTTCATAGTTAAAATATGAGCCCAAAAACAACGACAGCATCTATACAGACACCGACGTAGAAAGTAAAGACGACGTTTTTCAAAAACAACAGCCGTGTTAACTCCTAAATAAACACGACCGTGTTTTCTTAGTAAGCGTCGTATAATTTTAAAGGAATCCACGTCGGTATATTACAAAACTTCGCCGTATTAAAACAATGTACCACGACGGTGAAGATAAATTTATCGACTTTTTATTAACATTGTGCTACGATGGTATCTATTAACGACATATAATATTATTTTACCACGTTGTGAACTTAAAAGTACCTTCGTATTTATTTGTTTTATACGTCTAACCTTATCTGAAAACCGACGTCTTAATTTTTCTTGCTTTTTAAGATTTATTTTTTGGATTTTTGCAGCCTACGACGGTAGATTAACAGAATGACAAGAATTGCAAAAACCACGACGGTTTATATAGATAACCATCTTAACAAGAAAATTAGAATGAATTCTTACCAGAGGGAACTCTTTTCCTCATCATAATCGATTCACCAATGTGAGGGAAAGACAATATTTTAGACGTTGATGACGTATGTGTTTTGTGTCTTTCAGAGACACAAAAGCACATACGCATCAAAATCCAAAAAATTGCCTCTAAAATTTGAAGACAACAAGATTTGGGAAAGACAATTTTTTAGATGTTGATGATGTGTGTGTCTTTGTGTCTTTGAGATACACAAGGGCACATACACTTCAAAATCTAAAAAACTTGCCTCTAAAATTTGACGACGGTAGCCAAGACATTTGTTTCAGAAAGACAATTTTTCAGAAGCTGATGATGTGTGCGTATTTGTGTCTTTCAGATACACAAACGCGCACACAAATCAACATCCAAACTATTGCCTCCAGAGAGGTGAGACAGAGCCAAGGCCTGAAGTGAGGATGGTAGCCAAAGGCTAGAAGAAGTTGGAACCCTAAGTGAAAACCTAAATGTAAAAGAATGCATGAAAAGACGGAATATATAACAGTCATCTATAATAACCACAGCGGTCACATTATAAATAGCGTTGTCTAATAAAAAATATCCACGGCGCTTACTTTTTATTAAGCGCTGAATTAAATTTGTACTAAAGACGTCGTCTTCTATAAATATGACGTCGTTCTTAAAACACTTTTGACGTCGGTAATATACTATATACGGTCGTTGTGTTTGAAAATGAACACGGCCGGCTACGTCGTTTTGGAATAACTAGTTGTCGTGTGATGCAAAATAAAGACGGCATTTTCGGAATAATAGGGGTCGTGTAATATTCTGTACCAGGGCGGTATCTTAATATATACTGCCGTATAAAATTCTGTACTAGGGCGGTTTCTAATAATAGCGTCGTGTTATGAAACGGTTCCTCAATATTTTAAACTTTTCGCCTTTTCTGACCTACACTTTTACTGTTTCCAAACCTGAGAAAAAATTTCACGCTCTTCTCATTTTTCCTTCCCAAAGCGCCGTGTCTGAATCTCATCGTCTTCCTCTCCTCTTCGTCTTCGTCTCTGAACTGAAACTCCCAACTCGAAGAGAAAACTTCAATTGCAAGGAAAAGGTAAGCATTTCTCATCTTTGTTCCTGTTTTGCTTATGCATTCTTTTTACGTTTTTTCAAGTGAAAATCATTTGACTTTTTTCCAAGTTTGATAAAATCTACAGACAAAGAACGAAAGTGTCTGGTACCACTACTCTGTTTTTTAGTACTTCAACTAAATAAGAAGACGGTGGCTTCTTATTTACGAAGTGTGAAGTAATAAACCACGACGGCAATCATTGAAAATCTTTTGACTTTTTTCCTGGTGAAAATCATTTTACGTTTTTCCAAATTTGATTAAAATATAAAGACAACAACCAAAGGGTTTGGAAACACTGTTCTGTTTTTTGTATTTCATTTTAATAAGACGATTCTATTTTATTACTAACGCTGTGGTAATTGAAAACCACGACGTTTGTTAAATTCCGTCTTTATTTTTACGTCGTTTTTCTGTGAAAACCACGTCGGTAGTAAACTAACGTCGTGATAAATTCTTATTACGTCGATAGTTATTTTCTACTGTCATGATAAATTCATACTACGTCGTTTTTTTTAAACAAGCATTGTTGTTTATTTGAATATCTAAAAAATTTTCACTTGCAGGTTTGATTTCTCTGTAACTATGGTTTCTCAAGCGCAAGTAAGGATTCTAGCTTGAACAAAAATCAATGTAAGGAGCTTAAAGTTTCAAAACCTCAAACCAAGTCGTCGAAGAAGATGAAATTTGTTTCTTATGCTGAGACAGAACCAGGCAGCATGACAACCTTTTCTGAGCCAAAGTCTAGTCGGGGTATAGACACAATGCCCTATGTTGTAAAGAGAAAATTGCAGAAAATCAAGCCTGTTATTGAGTACAACAAAAGAGGGAAGCCATATGGCCCTGCACGTACTGAGATGCAGTCCTACGTTAGTGTTTTGGCACGCTCTAGAGTCCCAATTGTGGACAAGAAATGGACTCAAATCCCTAAGGATATAAAAGAGCATATTTGGGAAGCAGTTGACATGGCTTATGTGGTAGGGCAAGGGGGCAAAAAAAATGGTGTTCTCATCTGCTGTCAAGAAATGGAAGGATTTCAAGTCTATACTAACGAGGCATCATATTCTTCCATTCATCAATGAGAAGGAGAAGTTAAGACAACCCCTTGAATTATATAAATTCATAGAGAAAACAAACTGGGATGCCTTTGTTGCTTCAAGATTATCCGAACAATTTGAGTTTGTGCATGCTGAATAAGCACAGAGGAAGGAGAAGTGCGAGCACAATCATCGATTGTCTCGAAAAGGATATGCTGGTTTGGAGGATGATTTGAAGGAAACCTTGCCAGGGGTAGAAATTGATCGATTTACCTTATGGAAGAAAGCTAGAGAAGAAAAATACGGTAACATCCCCGATCCAAAGGTTGCAGAGAAAGCAAAATTAATTGTAAGCCTAAATTCACTCACTCTGTTTTAAATTTGTATTAAACTGCATTGGAATTTTAATTAGACTTGCATATGGAACTAACTTTCTGTTATGATTTGACTTTAATGTGTCTTTGTGTTAATTAGGATGAATTGCAAAAACAAGTCTCTGAAGGTACCTTGACAACAAAGGGTAAAGTTTGCTGATGAATTAAAGGAAAGTGTAATAAATGTCCTTAGAGAAGAGACTTTGAAGATGGATGCTAGAACCAAGCAATTGGTAGAAGCTGAGAGGGAGAATTTCTTGAATCAGCTGTGCAATCTAATTCCCAATTTTGATCCCAGCATGTAACCTCTTACCAATCCAAGGTCAAGAACAAAGTCCGAAAAATCCAATGTCGGACAAAGCAAGCTGCTTTGGGGCACTTGATGTTAGAGCCCTCAATTTTGAGGATGATAATGCCAAAGATGGAGAAAAGCAAGAAGAAACAGTAACTTCTATGAACTTTGCATTTCTCTATGTTTTGAAAATTAATTAGACGTCGTTACTCTTAATTATAGTCGTTATAAATGTAACACAACTACCGTACCTTTTTACCGCCGTTTGGAACCACACACCACGTCTGTTTTATAAATAAATCGTCGTTGTAATATAATACCATGATGGTACAGAGGATTGAGTTAGTGTCGTATTTAGTTACTTGTGTCCCAGGCTATCTTCACTCTCTCAAAGAAATTAGACAACAGCTTTTAGTTACCGTCGTTTTCGCTTCCTTACCGTCGTGTGTATTCTATTACCACGACGTTAAATTTGTGCAGTTAATATTTTTTTTCACTTCTTGTACAAGCTGTCTTATCTATCTTTCTTTATTTCTTCAAACAGAAATCCAAGGATCCAGAAAAGCAAGATGAAAGGGTAAATTCTCTTAAATTTTCATTTCTTTCTTTTTTGGAAATACCTTTGCGTCGTTGTGGTCCACTATCGTCGTTAGATACATCTTTCAACGACGGTTTTTGTTTAACGACCTTTTACAAAACATACCACGTTTGTTTTGTTAATAAACCGTCGTTGGAATTGAAATACCACGACGGTATAGAGGATTGAGTTTGTTTAGTAATTTTTTTCTTAGTTTTGCAATCTATCGTCACTCACTCAATCCCACTCTCTCTTTCTCTCTCGATTTATCTGCAATTGCTGTTATCTGTATTTTTGCTAAAGCATTTTTTTAAGTTGATATTTGCATTTGTTAATTTTGGATTTAGATGAGGACTTTTTGTTTACCGACGTAATAAATGCATACCACGATGGTTTTTAATTACCGTCGTTTTAATTTGTGTTACACGTCCTTTTTTCCTCTTTCCCGTCGTGTTTATTCCTTTACCATGTCGGTTCATTTTGTGTAGTTAACTCTGTTCTTTTTTTTTTTTTCACTTCTGTCTTATATATGTTTCTTTATTTCTTCAAACAGAAAGACAAGTGCTTGGACGTTTCTGAGAAGGAACAACAAGTACAAGATTACTCAAAGCGAGACTTGCCATCTTCTTTACAAACCCTTTGTCATTATGTGGAGGCGACATTAAAGGTTCATGAGAAGGCTACGAGCTTTACAATTGAGAAGGAGGTGTTTGGTGTTGATCGTCAAACCTGGGTCTTGATTGATGATATTACATAGTTTGTAGCCATGGATGAAATTGGGGCTATTGTGGTTGTTGTATACATGAGGTTTGTCCTTATCAAATTTTCATTTCACACTCTCCCTTTTCTTTAAAAAAAATTTAAAAACTCATGGGATCATTTCATATATGTAGGTGCCTATTTGATGTTTTGAAAACGGCCAATATGGTGAACATGGTTGGCCTTGTTGACCCCCGCTCAAGTTAGTGCTAACTCTAGATCATTAACTCAAATATGACGTTTGTTAGCCAATCGACTTCAAAAGACAGGTGGGGAACATATTTTCTTGATGCCTTACAATCCAGGGTACTTTAGTCCCCTTAACACGATTTTCTTTTTATGATGCAGTGTATATAAAACTATTTAACCTCTATGTTTATTTTGTGTAGCCGTCATTGGGTCTTGGTCATTGTGAGAGCAAAGAAGGAGACTGTGTATTTTCTGGATCCACTACCAAACCGAGCGGTTGATGACGAGTGCAAAAACATAGTGAACACGTAAGTTGATTTACTAGCTTGTACTATGTGTTTGTAGTCTCAAATATTTTTCAATAACACTTTGTTGTCTTCAAACAATGCTATCAAGATTTATAATTCACACATAGGCAGATAAGGCCATAAAGCACCCATTTGGAAAAATCTACAAGGCACACCAAAGCAACCCAACAATGTAGGGTGTGGCTATTATGTCATGCACTTTATGAGAGACATCATCACAGATCCTTCCTTGGAGTTTGAGAAGAAGGTAAATGGAAAATTTTAAGATTTTAATTTCTGTGGTTTTTTTAAGCACGACGACGGTAAATGGAAATATCGTCGTTTGAAAGTCTATACCACGATGGTTTTTTAGGCGCTCTGTTGACAGTGCTCACAGGGCCCGTCGACAGCATTCACAGCTCCTGTCGACAACGCTCACAGCTCCTGTCGACAGCGCCTATAAAACCATAACCCCAAGAAGCCATTGATGACGTCTAAATAATCATTGTTTATGAATTGTAGTTTGAAAAGGGAAAAGAACAAGGACCATACCCCCAACAAGCCATTGATGAAGTGAGGAAAGAATGGGAGTATTTTGTTTGCCTTCATATGGAGTAGAGGATTTTTACAAACAGTTTTGTTTAAAAAAAAATACATTTTTTTTTATAATGTACATATTTTTTTTAGAAGTAGACATTTTTTTTACCAATTTTGGTATAATGTACATGTTTTTTTCGGCTGTCATTAATTTTTTTTTTTCCATTTTAACAAAATTAAAGTAATTCTGTAAACCGACGTCTGCAGAACGTTCCAACGACATAATTGTAGCAACAACCGACGTCTTATGAAAGTTGATAAAATCAAACGATGGTAAATTTATAAAATGACATGTAAACAAATTTAACACGATGTCTTATAAAAGTCTACAGATAATTTCAAGTCAAATCAATAATAAAACAACGTCAGTGGTGCACACAAACCAACGTCTTACATACTTACCACGTCAATAAATCTCTCAAAACCGACGTTATAAATATTAACATTTGATGAATAATGTGGGAACTTTACCGACGTTTTATATGTTTTCAACGACACCAAACTTTCAATAACCGTCGTTTTATGTACGTTCATAGTGGTAATATTTAAAATGACATGTGAAATAATAATAACAATGGTATATGTACTAAACGACGTCTTCACCACCGACGTCTTAAATGATCTTTAATGGTAGTACTCACCTATCTACTGACTTTTGAACATCATTAAAACGACGGCTCAACAGATTTGCTAACGTGTTATTGGGATACCACGTCGGTGAGAGCATAGAAGACAAAGTTGTATACCTCAAACCACGTCTGGACTTTATGATGTCTTAATAATTTACAACGTCGTTTTTCACGTAAATAACGTAGTTTTAAGGATATACAACGACATGTTGTGTATTAATACCGATGTGGTTTGTTGTGTTTATTAGCAATTTTTTATTCAAATTATTTCATAATATTCATAATAATTTTTTCCAATTTCCAAAAAATACACCACAACTCCTATGCAGTCATTGAGATATTTTCTTCGTCCTAAAGCTTTCAAAAATGTAACTTGAGTTATAAAAATGAAAAATGTCCAAAAAAACAAAATTTATTTGGTTCATCACAATCACTTATATAGTTTGATAAAATACTCATATGGCTTGTGTCATACATTGGTGGGGATAAATTCAAATTTATTAAATACTGGTTTTAGTAATCTAATATAGACGGCATTGTCGTAAGGAGTCCGTAGCAATTTTCGGTTTATTTTTCTCAAACATTTATATTTTTGTACAATTTTTTTTAAAAATATATAATTATTTAGGGTTTAGGGTTTAGCAGTTTTAAAGGGTTTAGGGTTTAGTGTTTAAACCCTAAACCCTTTTTTACCATTTTTTTTAAAAATTTATAATTTATTGTTTAGGGTTTAGGGTTTAGTATATGACGCGAGTGTTGTATTTTATTTTCTCTCCATTCCACCCTTGGGCACACGTGTTCGAATGCAAAACCAAATCCCAAAAATATTATTTGGTTCCTAAGACATCGGTTATTGTTTTTACCGCCATGAAAATCATTTACCACGTCTCTTTTCATATAATAACCGACATGTTTATTCACGTTGGTTTTTATTATTTCCGTCGATGTTTAAAAAAGCACGCTTTCTGAAAATTTGGCCCCGACCTAAAATTTTCAGATTTCGCTCTAAGTCTTATACTTGTATCCCTGGAACCTAACATTTCGCTCTCTCACTTCAACTCTAATTCTAAATTGGGATCTCCAGACTCCGTCGAATCCACGGTGACCATAATCTATGAGCTCTGCCTACCTTTAAGTACAAACCCTATGCTTCTTAATTCATTGATTGATATTCTGTTCTGGGTTCTGAAAACATATGTAGTTAGAAGATTATTCTAAAATCATAGACGGCATTGTTGGATCTCTGTTGTTGGAAGATTATTCTGAAATCCTTAAGGGTTTTAGATATATGTATTGCATACATTTTCGTAGGTATGGGTTCTTAATATATGTTCTTCATCAATCTCTGTTGTTATGAATCGAGAATGGCTTTAATATTTGCATGCTTTTCATAAAAATTCATTGTTATGGCTTGTTAACATATGTTGGGTTCTTGGAAATGGTCTGAATAGAAGGAGATTTAGCCTCCTTTTCTTTATTAATATGACGACGGTTTTTGAAAACCGTCGTCTGTATTTTAATTACAAGGCGGTGTTTTTTTAACCACCGTTGTATGGAATTGTATTGCTATTTTCAGAATGAGTCTTTTGGTAGCCTAAGACGACGGTTTTTGAAAAAGTCGTCGTCTGTATATTAAATTACTTGCAATTAAAATAAATATAATCTGCTATAGTGATGATCATTACTTGTCTTTTCACGTTATTATATATAATAAGGTATATTGTCGGAGATGGATAAGTCATGGATGAACACGGATAGAAGATCGAAGGCATATGAGTTAGGGGTGGAAGCATTTTTGAAATTTTCGGTAGAAAATCTTCTAACTACAACACATATTCACTGTCCATGTGTTAAATGTGGGAATTTTCGATTGTTTGGGGTTGGAAATATTAGGGACCATTTATACTTTAATGGAGTTGACCAAAGCTATAAGAATTGGACATTTCATGGAGAACCTTGGCAAGCAACTACTAATGCTAGTAGAAATGTGGAAGAATATGATGACCATAGTATGTACAATTTTGTGTCTGAAGAAATAGAGATGGATGGTAATGATTTAGGCGATTTTGGATCCGATCCTTTTGAGTTTGCCAATGTGATTAGGGATTGAGATCAACCCTTGTACCTTGGTTGTAGTAAGTACACCAAGTTATCGGCATTAGTGAAGTTATATAATTTGAAGGCAAAACATGGGATGAGTGATGTCTGTTTTACAAAATTGTTGATACTTCAAGGAGATTTGCTTCCAGAAGAAAATACAATACCTTCCTCTATGTATGAGGCAAAAAAGACTTTGTGTGCATTGGGGCTGAGTTATGAGAAAATCCATGCATGCCCCAATGATTACATCTTGTATAGGAAGAAGTATGAACATTCAACTCATTGTCCTACTTTTGGAATCTCAAGGTAGAAGGAAGGCAAAGATTCAATCTTGAAAGAGGGTGTTCCAGGGAAGATGGTGTGGTATTTTCCACCAATTCCAAGATTTAAAAGGATGTTTCAATCAAGCAAGACAGCTAAGAGTTTGACTTGGCATGCTGATAGAAAAGAAAGTTCATGATGTTGACATTATTGCTATGCATGAAACGAAAGTTCATGATGTTGACATTATTGATTTCCAGTCCTAAACAACCTGAAAATGATATAGACGTCTACTTAGAGCCTTTGATTGATGATTTAAAATCTTTGTGGGATGGGATTAGAGGAGTGTATAATGCTCATATAGGAGAATACTTTACACTCAAAGCTGCATTACTGTGGACAATTAATGACTTTCCCGCTTATGGAAACTTATCTGGTTGTGTCATTAAATGATATAAAGCTTGTCCAATATGCAGTGATGATATACACCTAGTCACAGGTTGAAAAATGGCCACAAAATCTGTTACATCGGGCTTAGAAAATGGTTATCAATATATCATCCATATCGAAGGCAACGTGCAGCTTTTAATGGGAAACCTGAATATGATGCGCCTCCAAAGCCATTAATCAGAGAAGAAGTGCTACAAATGGTTGAAGGTATTAATTATAAATGGGGCTCGAAAAAGGGGGAGGTGGAAGTGAAAATGATGGTGACAGAGTCTGTTGGAAGAAGAAGTCAAAATTCCTTGATATCAAGTATTGGAAATACCTTCCTGTGAGGCATGCCCTCAATGTTATGCACATTGAGAAGAATGTTTGCGATAGTATCATTGGTACGTTGTTGGAGATCCCTGAAAAATATAAAGATGGGATTGCTGCTTGTTTGGATTTATTGAACATGGGGTCAAGATTGATTTGCAACCCAAGTATAGAGAAAGACGTACTCGCTTGCCTCCAGGGCCTTGGAATTTGTCAAGAGCAGAGAAAAGAGCGGTTTGCAATTCTTTCTGTGGTATGAAGGTCCCTGAAGGTTATTCTTCAAATATAAAAAAATCTTGTATCTTTACAAGATGCAAGACTTCTTGGGCTTAAATCACATGATTGTCATACATTGATGCAACAATTGCTCCCTGTGACAATTCGTTCTGTCCTGGAGAAGTACTTTCCCCCTTCATTCTTCGATATCATGGTTCATCTAGTAGTACATCTTGTTAGAGAAGTTCATCTATGTGGGCCAGTTTATTTTAGATGGATGTATCTGTTTGAAAGATATATGAAAGTGCTAAAGGGGTATGTTCAGAACCGTACTCATCTCGAAGGTTGCATTGCTGAGCGGTATATAGCTGAAGAAGCTGTAGAGTTTTGCACCGAGCATTTATCTAGTGTTAGTACAGTTGGAGTGCCATCAAGCCAGAAGATGGGACTTTCAAAGCCATTATCAGGTTGCACAGTGAGCTTAGTTGATCGGGACCTGTTGAACCAGACGCATTTATATGTCTTGGAGAATACGGGAGGAAGTCCTACCTTATATCGAGTATGAGTTTTATTCTTAAGTAGTCATTTTAAATTATATTCCTTATGTTTATCTTATATGTTTGGGTCTGTAATGCTTGAATTTTTTGTGTCATGTAGAGAACATATGATCCACATCAAGACCACTTATCCAAAATTTAGAAAGAGAACAAAGTGGCTGCAAGATAAGCACAATACCACTTTCATTCAATGGCTACGCTTGAAGGTATATGAAATTGAATAACATATTGGACTTTTAATTTTCTTCTTTTTATGTTAGATTGAATTAAGATATGATTACTTTGTAGGTTCAAATTCAACTTAATGGGGAAGACAATAATGGTGTGTTAGAAAATTTGAGGTGGCTAGCAGCTGGTCTAAGCATGGCAGTGCCATCATATAGGAGCTATCTTATCAAAGGTGTTAAATTTAACATCAAGGAACAAGATGATGTGCGGGCAATTCAAAATAGTGGAGTTTATTTACTTGCACATACTATGCAAGTTGCTAGTGTCAAGGATAAACATCCAATTGTCTCAAATATGGGTTTTTATGGTGTCATTCGAGATATTTGGGACCTTGATTACTAAAAGTTTACAATCCCAATCTTTAGGTGTGATTGGATAGATAGCACTTCTGGCCTTGTAGTCGACGACCTTGGATTTACCCTTGTAGATCTTAGTAAAATTGGACATAGGAATGACCAATTTGTTATGGCTTCTCAAGTCAAACAAGTATTTTTTTTGTTGACAACCCAATGCATCGTGGTTGGTCAGTAGTGTTATCAATGCCTAATAGAGAATATAATGATGTTATTGGTGATGATGTCTTAGGTGATGTGAGAATTGAGTGTGAGCCATTTACTAGAGGGATGCCAAATGTTGACACATTTGATGAACTAGGCGGTGAGTCTGAAGAGCATGCAAGACGAGAATTTTTTATTTTTTATATTTATTTCAGATTTATTTTGTTATAAGGTATAATAAATTTTTTCAAATAGAAAATTCAAGGAATCGGGGTAGTTTTGGTAGGCATTCCCTCGACCGAGATGGGGACAAGGATGGGGACGGGAATTCCCCAAAAAATTCTAACCGGGTATAAGAGCGGGGATGGAGGCAGGGATGGGGAGTAGGGACAAGGATAGTATTGCCATACATGGGCCCAAATCGGCTCGTTGCCATCCATAGTCTCAAGGGCGTCGTCTTGTCTCTACCTATTTTGCCGAACTTAAGGCAATCTGGTTAGAATTAGACAAGAGACGCCTGTTTCAGATGAAGTGTGCTGTTGATATGAATATGTTTCAGGCTGCTGTAATGGCAGATTGTGTGTATGCCTTTTTGGTTAGCCTTGATGATACTTATGATAAGGTTCATAGTGATATTCTATGGAGTGATAAGGTTCCAAGTATTGAGAATGTGTTTTTTTATGGTCCGTCGAGAGGCTCAACGTCATATTACTATGCTTGGATCCGGTATCAAGACTGGGGAACCTGCGGTTGTGTTTGCTTCCAAAAACACTACTCTGGTTTCTCGGCCTTCGGGATCTAGCTCTTCTTGCTATTCCGCCTAACTGACTTCTACAGAAAAAGGCAAATTGAAGTATGATCACTGTGGTGATAAAAGGCATACTATAGACACATGATAGGCATTGCATGAGATCCCTGATTGGGAAAAGGAACGGAAGCTCTTGAAAAGAGAACAAATGGGCGGCAGAGTTGATCATGTGGCCAACGCCACCACTGCTATAGCTACCTGGCCACCGCTCCTGCTTCGGCCATGACCACGGCCTCAGGCACCCCACCATCACCAACTCCAGGTAACTTTGGTAAGGTTTTCTTGCTCATGTTGTAGGTGATACATGTTGAATAATTGATGTAGGAGCTATTTACCATATGACGTATAATTATGATTTTTTCTCTCCTACTATCCCGCCTCATCGCGATCATGTTATGACTGCTATTAATGTTGCTACTCCTATCATGGTATCTGGTTCTGTCCTCTTGACACTTACTTTACCATTAGACAAAGTGTTATTAGTTCTATCTTTGTCTAGCAATTTATTATATGTGCCACAAGTTACTGAGTAGTTAAATTGTGTTGTACTGATGTATCCGTCTATTGTCTAACTACAAGATATCCAAACTCAAGAGATCTTTGGTTATGGTACTAAAAATAAGGGGTTTTATTACGTGTATGACGTGGCGACTAGTCAGGTTCTTTGTGCTGGTAGCTGTTCGGTTCATTTTTACACATGATTTTTCATGTTATTCACCTATTATTTTGAGTTAGTTCTTGACATTTTATAGCTTTTTACTTCCTTTTTGTGTTTTCTTAGATTTTACCTTGGTTAGAATGAAAATGAGCTAAAAGTGCATTATTGGTTGTAAATTCTGATTTTGTTCATTTTCGTAGGTCAACTTCTTGGCCTTGGATCAACATGCTCTGGCACTCGGATGAGGTGAAGATCTTCATGAAACTTGTTCCAATGGATGTTAACTACAACATATCCAAATTTGAGCTTCATTGGACAAGTATTGCCTATCCAACCAATCCAGCATGTTACCACAGCTCTGGAAATCCGAAGTGCTCCAGCTTTTACCTCCATAATGTTATCTTGATTCTTCTTGTTACCATAACACTTGGTAACAAGAAATTACTTTGGTTGAGAGATATTATCTGAAACAAAGAGCATCTTGGTGAAGACAATAACAAAAGAACCCATCATGACAAGGGGACAAAGGCAAAGGCTTTAACAAAAGCAAGACTTTTATATTAAAAGTATGAGCTGGAAATGATGGGCAAGAGAGTGCAATCTGAAATGAAAGGGCTATTGAACGTGGGGGAATAAATTCAATTACATAATTCCACAATTTGCAGAGATTTTGGAGCTGGAGATGAAGCTTGGAGCTAGGGAGCTCAAGGAGGAAGACAAGGGCAACAAAGCAAGAAGTGGAAGAGATTTCCACCATTGAAGACCTTGAGCTCCCATGTTCACAAAATCTGTAACTTCTTTCTAGTTTTGTTTTGAGTTTGTATTTGAAATAAGTATGAGGAACTAAACTCCATAGCTAGGGCTTAGGTTGAGGCCCTAAACATGATTACCTTATTGTTTTGATGCTTGAGTGTATGAATTTCTAGATATTGTTGATGAATTCCAATTCACCAAATTAATCTATCCTTGATGTATGTTCTTCTTTGATTGATCACCTTTGAAAGCATGCTTCTTGAGATTGTTGGGATTATGTGTATCTTCATGTTATCCTAAGCAATAAATGGATGAAGTAAGAATCATCCATGTGAATTGGTTTCTTGAATACCTAATGTAAACACCATGCTATTAGGGTTCTTGTGATGTTCATATTCTCTTTGAACTTAATGGGTTTTTCTTGTAATTGAATCAAAGTACTAAGCACACCTAGATTCGATTATAGGGAAGGCACAAGTATTGTAGCACTCGTACTGCACTTTACGTACATTAGAGAGAATCAATGCGTCTTGAGCCACTCGTACTGGTCTTGATTGCGAACATCTTCAACAACACGTTTAGAGTTCATCACTTGAGTATCCATGAACATTGGTAGAATTGTTTAGGGTGGATTCCGAAACCCTAGTGTTTGTTACATTTTGATTTCACATCTTGATAATTCATCTCTGCCATTCTCATTTAAATTCGAAGTCCATTTACTTACATGCAATAGAAATAGATCACTTGAACCAAATCAAAACCCCCCCCCCCCCAAAATGTGTGTGTGAGTTGCGTGTTCGACACGTTATGTGTCTTTGTTACTGAATTTTATTTGTTTCCGTAATTGTTTTGGACTTTTGGTCCGCGTTGTGTTCTTGCATTTTCTGTGCTGAATCCAACCGTATAAAGAACGTGAATTTTGGACAAACGGTTGGAAAGTTATAGGCAAAACACTGGACAGAGGTCGAAACTGAAAAACAGAGAATTCGACTCTGCCCAAAAACGACCGGTCGCTTTTACCTAACGACCGGTCGCTTTTCACGTTTATTGAAATTTAGACTCTGCCTAAAAACGACCGGTCATCACTGTTCACGCGACCGGTCATCACTGTTCACTGTTCACTGTTCACGGCACTGTTCACAGGTGATAAACAGGTGATAAAATGGCGATAGAAAATGCTGTTTGTGTTTTTCTTTAGTTTTCTTGTGTTGTTTCATTTCTTTTACACTTCCTTACTTATTTTTAGTTTCCATTTTGCATTTGTGCATTTGTGGTGTGTCAATTAAGTGTTCTTTACGTACTCAAATTAGAACTTATAGGAAGCCGACAAGTTCTTCGTGGGATCGACCCCGTACTTACATAATCTATACTTCAATAGATTCGTGCACTTGCGGGTATTTTTAATTGGTTGTTTGCACATTAATTTGTGTCCTCTTAGGAATGCAACAGTAGCGCCGAAACTTCTCAACATCGCTGTATTTGGTTGCTACCTCGTCGATTTGGTCTTGCCTTCTTTGAATATTAAATGCATTTGTTTTCTGCATTATTTAGTGGTGTCAACAAGTTTGCGTTCCAATGTCAGACTTGTATTTTAGCTAAGAGTCATCAGGTATCAGTGTGTTTGAGTTGTAATAAATGCCTTATACCATTTGATTTATTTCATTCTGATGTTTGGCGACCTTCCCCTATTTCTACTCCCTTGGGTGTTCACTTGTTTATGTTATTTGTGGATGATTGCACTTGTCTAATGTGGTTATATGGGATGAAAAATAAAAGTGATGTGGTTGCTATTTTTCTGCATTTCTATCAGATGATTCAGACTCAATTTGTGCTCTATATCAAGGTTTTTCAATTCGATAATGGTGAAGAATTTGTCAATTCTGCTTTATCCTAGTTTTTTTCACACTAAAGGTGTCATCTATGAGACTACTTGCCCTCAGACACCATAACAGAATAGGATAGCTAAACATTAAAATTGGCAGATCCTTGTTGTTGCCCGTGCTTTGCTGCTTGTACGTCAATTCCAAAGCAGTTATGGATGGATGTTGTTACCTATGCAGTCTATCTCTTGAATCGCCTACCTTCACGAGTTCTGGATTTCCAAACTCCTATGTATATACTAACCCATCATGTCTCCTCTCTTCTATGCTCACTCTATCTCCAAAAGTGTTTGGTTGTGTCATCTATGTTCACCTCCATAAGAATCAGATGAGTAAGTTTGACCCTCGTGCTCTATTCTGTGTCTTTATGGGTTTCTCTCCTCACCAGAAAGGCTACCAGTGCTATCATCCTACTATCAGATGGTTGTATGTCTCTATGGATGTTACCTTCATTAAGGATGAGTTGTTCTTCTTTGATATACCTAAGCGTGTCCTTTAGGGGGAGACTAGTAAAGCAGGACATGACTGGCTAGATTTATAAGGGGAAGTGGTGTTGGATGATTTGATACAAGGGGAGAAACAGTGGAACTAGTTGAGCCTACTGGTTTTGTTGAAACTACTTATTTAGCTAAAACTACTAGTTTGGTTGAATTGACTGAGTCTTTTGCTTTGGGCGAACTCAAATCTGCTATTTTTGAATTCATGTTGCTGAATTGATTCCCCATGTTTCTCCAATAGTACCCAATCAAGCTCCCCCGGATATTCTTGAGGTAAGTACTTTTATTTCTACTGCTGATAATTCTTATATTTTACCGCCTAGACGGAACGGTGGGGTTCCACTTGATCGTTACTCATCATAAGGCAAAGCAAGATATGTTATTACCCATTACATGTCTGATCACAGGTTATCAAAATGGATAGTTTTAAAATTCCAACTCATGTTGAGGAGACATTTAATGATCTAAAGTGGGTTTAAGCCATGAATATTGAAATAAAGGTGTTGCAGAAAAATAATACATGAGACATTGTTGATCTACCAAAGGGAACAAAGTCTGTGGGTTAGAGATGGATGTTTACAATTAAATATAATGCAAATGGTACTGTGGAGAGGTACAAGGCAAGATTAGTAGCTAAAGGGTTCACTCAAATGTATGGAGTTGATTATCATGATACTTATGCACCTGTGGCTAAGATGAATACTGTCAGAGTTTTGTTGTCCTTAGCGGTAAACCTGGATTGGACCCTGAGGTAATTTGATGTAAAAAATGTGTTCTTACATGGTGAACTAGAAGAAGAAGTGTACATGAATCTGCCACCAGGGTATAGCGTTACTAGTGGCACAGGGAACGTGTGTAGATTAAAAGAGGTGTTGTATGTATTAAAGCAATCTCCTCGAGCATGGGTTGGCAGCTGTATTGCAGTTATGAAGAAATTTGGTTACCAACAGACCAATACTAATCATACTATGTTAATTAAACATAGGGTTGGTAAGGTGACTGTGTTGATTATTTATGTTGACGATGATATAATTATGACTGGTGATGATATTGTAGAAATCGATTAGTTGCAGAAGCGTTTAGCATTTGAATTTGAGATGAAAGATTTGGGCAGTTTGAAATATTATCTAGGAGTGGAAGTTACTTGATCTAAACATGGCCTATCTCTTTCACAAAGGAAGTATGTCATGGACTTGCTAGCAGATATTGAGATGCTTTACTGTAAACCAGCTAAGACACCTACTGTTGAGAATCATAAACTTAGGGTTTAAGCGGATTAGGTCCCAACTAAAAAAGAGAGATAACAGAGGTTGGTTGGGAGATTGATCTATTTATCACTGACACACCTTGATATTGCCTATGCAGTAAGCGCTACTAGCCTATTTATGCATTCACTTAGTGAGGATCATATGGCTGCTGTGATGCGTATTTTGCATAACTTAAAGTCTGCTCTTGGGAGAGGTTTATTATTTAAGAAAACTGACCACTTGGATCTAGAAGGTTACACTCACGCAAATTATGCATGGAATATTACAGATAGACGTTCTACATCAGGTTACTTCACCTTTGTTGGCAGTAACCTAGCTATGTGGTGTAGCAAGATGCAAGATGTTGTATCTCGACCTCTGCAGAGTTTGAGTATAGAGGGATTTCTAGGGTGTTTGTGAAGTACTGTGGCTGAGGTGGTTACTTGCTAAAATTGGGTTTAGACCGAGTGCTGCTACAAAGCTCCACTATGATAGTCAGTCTGCATTTGAAATTGCTAACAATCCGGTGCAACATGATCGAACTAAGCATGTAGAAGTTGATATGCATTTAAAGAGAAGATGAAGCATAAGTTAATTTCTTTACCTTTTGTGCCTTTTTCGGAGCAGCTTGCAGATATGTTAACCTGGCATGGGTCAACACACACTGTTACTATGTTCCTCTTTGCTACATGATCAAAAGTTTCCTTATAGTCTACTTCAAAAGTTTGAGTAAACCCCTTAACCATGAGTCTTACCTTGTCTCTCTCAATGGATCCATCATTGTTAAACTTGATTTTATAAACTCATCTGCAATCAACCACTTTCTTCCTTTTAGGGGGCTTGACAATACTCCATGTTTGATTTTCAACAAGCACTTTAAGCTCTTCTCTCATGCATTTTACCAAATAAAATCAATTGGGAATTTGACTCTTGAAAAGAGCTAGGTTCACAAGAGTTCGAAATTTGGCTTAGAAAGGCAACATGGGATCGAGACACATTAGCGTAGGTGATATACATTTCAACTGGATACCGGGTAGCACAATTGACATAATCCTTGAATTTTGGTGGGGGATTCTGCGCTCTACTTGGATTCGGGGTCCAACGAGAGAAGGAAGATTATAAGGATTAATAGGCTCAGTTTGATCACTCTTAGAAGTTGTTCCTTTGCTATTGGAAGTTGTATGTTCGCTGCTGGAAGCTGTATCTCAAGGGCAAAAAATGTTTGTAAGACTACAATTAGCACTGGTTTCTACAATTTGCAAAGGTAGATTATCAAAGAAGCTCTCCCACTCAATATTGTTTCCACAAGATTTGTCAAAGAAGGAACAAGTTTCATCAAACATGACATCACGAGATATAATAATCTTTCTAGTTCTTAAATCATAACATTTCTACTCCTTTTGTGTTGATGAGTAACCCATGAAAACACACTTAACTGCCCTGGAGTCAAATTTATCTTGATGTAAACAAAACAAACACAACAAAAATACGTAGGTTTGAAAGATCAATTTTGTTTCCTTTCAGAATTTCAAATGGAGATTTATAGTTAAGAACTTGACTTAGAAGTCTATTGATCACATAGGCTGCCATAAGAACTCCCTGAGACCAAAACTTCTTAGGAACAATTTGTCTGATGAACTAGACCATAAGAACTTAAGTATTGTGAAAGAGTAATAGTGATAAATTCAACAACATTGTAGGATCTCAAGACTTTAAACTGGGCGGAAAAATGATTCACGATAAGTGGATGAAACTCTTTGAAGACAGAAGCAACCTCACTCTTTGATTTCAACAGATATAACCAAGTAGCACAAGAGAAATCATCGACAAACATAACAAAACATTTACACCCACCAAAAGATTCTAAGAATGATGGCCCCCATACATCTGAATGAGCAATATCAAAAGGTATGATAGTTTTTTTACAACGAATGACCAGACAGCAGGCGTGTTTGTTTTGAAAAGTGACAAATCTCACAATCTTGAGTAGTTTTATCCAGTGCTGAAAATAAACTTGACAAAATAGATTCAGAGGGATATGTTAGACTTTAATTCACAATCTTGATATGTTAGACCTAGAGCCCTTTTGAGTTGTTAGGGAAATGATGAAGAAAATACAACCCATTTGAGTAAACACCTTCACCAATGTTCTTCCTAGTGAGTCGAAGACCACATCAAAAGAAAAGAAAAAAAAAAAAAAAAAAAAAAGGCATCACAATTAAAGGAATTTGTCAGTCTCCTGACTAGCAGTAACTGAAAAAGGAACGATGGCACATATAAGGCAGTGAACTCAACATTTGTACCAAGAAATTTAATATTTCCCTATTCCAAATCTGAGACATCAGTACCATTAGCTACAAAGACAAATTGAGACTTAGTGAAAAATCACAACGATATTGTGTTTTATTAGTCATGCGATGGCTCCCAAACCTATAACCCAAACATTTGACATGGAGATGAATCTATATTTGTCAATCACAAAGCCAAGACATCCCCCGAATGTAGATTGTATCAACTAACGAATTTCTTTTCTATTCCTTTCTGGTCTAACCAATTCTTGAGGTTTAATGGCCTTTGGCTGCCTCCTCTTCCTTGCCAGTGCCCAGTGCCGGAAACTTCGACGACATGAGAGAGACTTTATTAATGAAAAGAAATCAAACCATGTGACATGAAACCTAAGCCCAATTGTATCCATCCTATGTAGAGGTGTCAAACGGGCCTTGTCGGGGCGGCCCGTCCCATTTAAACTCGTGCTTTTAACATTTTTATGCTGTGTCGAGCCAGCCCATTTAATTTATCAGGCCGTGCTGTGCCGGCCCATTTAATAAAATCATTGATTCTGGCCCGGTCCAATGCCCATGTCCACATTGAAACGGGCCAGGCCGGGCTCGTGCCGTGCCCGTGCTCGTGCTTGTGCCATACTCAGGCCCAAGAACCAACCCATTTAATTTGAATTTTTTTCACTTGATTTTTTTTTTCCACTAGATAATTCAAATTATAAACATTAAAAATATAATTAGAAGCAAGAAATGATGAAGTATTTAAAAACATTAATCAATCAAACATCCAAACAATATGAAGGGGTGGAGGGCAAACAGTGTCCAACTCCACAAAGTCCACTTCAACTTTTCATCTTTAAACAACTTATTATTTTATATGTAAAGAAATGTCTTGCTTTGATTATAAGATAAGTGTATATGTCATATGTATTGATTAGATATCAAGTCCAATGTTGTTTAATTAATTTGTAGTTGATATGTTTAATTAATTAAGGACCCAAGTAATTTCCCTAAAATGAAAGACATCAAATATATGTTTATGATATATATATATATATATATATATATATATATATATATATATATATAAACAATGACATTAGATGTCAATTTATTGCATTTTGACTTTTTGAGAAGAAAATAAAAAGCTAAATGGGCCGGGCTTGGGCCGTGCTTGAAGCGGGCTTGGGCTCGTGCCGTGCTTGAAGTGGGCTCGGGCCATGGGCCGGCCCGATTCATTGGACCTATTTTTTGATCCCGCCCCGGCCCAAGTTTTCGTGCCGTGCCGAGTACGGCCCATTAATATTCGTGCTCGTGCCATGCCGTGCCGTGCCTCATTTAAACGGGTTGGGCTTGTGCCATGTTGGGCCGGCCCGTCCTGTTTGACACCTCTAATCCTATGGAAGGCAAAAGTGCAAATTCCGCTTGGGGACCTGCAGACCAATTGACAGAAGAATGCGTTTATCGTATAAATGCTTTTAGCTATTTGAGGCACAAGCATGCATAGTTTGCTTTAATCTCCTAAAATGTATTAACTATTTAGCAATTACTGAAGTAAACTTTATTTTATACAAAAAAGTATTATATTTACAAACTACTTTTACATGAGACCAATACAATAGTTGATAATTAAAGAAGTAAGCTGACTGTTTAAATATTTCTTATCTCATGTCATGAACTGAAATTATTGATCAATTTAATTTGTCAAATTAAAAAAGAAAAAAGAAAAAAGAAAAACAAACCTCCCTTTAATTTGAGACACATTCTCTTATTATTCTCATAAGCATATTATTAAGTCAATCATACTCGAAGAAAATGAATAAAGCATCTTTTCCAACAACTAAAAAACGAATATTTTTTTTCACTCGCGAACAAAACCAATTTAGGCCAATGAAAAACAAAAACTAACCCACCGTCATTGTCGTAGGGCAGTACACTCACAACCTGACAGCCCTACAAAATCACACCTATAATTCGCATCAACTTGACAATGAGACAGATCTAATTAATAATGTAGTTTGAATGTTGGACATATCAATAATTTCACTAACGGCATTTTGTACTTCATAAAATTGATGCATATTAATAATAGCTTGTCATGTCGGTGAAGCAGTTTCCCAGCTTTTTTTTTTAATTTACTCATAAGGAAGCAAATGGTGTTGAACACTGACTTGCTCGATTCGGTCAGCATAATGTGGACAGCTTCATTTGATTTGAGGTGCTCCAAGATCTTATTCAGAACGCCCTATTATATGATTTGTTGAGTCGCAATCCGGTGTGTTGTCTGCCCATGGAGGTTCTCTCAAAAAAATAATCTTTGTAATGCAAGAAGTCCAAACGGCCTTAATTTACACGCACCATTTTTTTTATTTTTTTTTTGTAGCAAAAGTCTTATTGAAAACGCGTTTTTGCTTTCCATGCTCATGTTTTGCGTGAACTTAGCTTGTCCTTTTCATGTTTTGCGTCACTTTCGAAATCACTCATTCATTCGCTGGACTGGACTTTTGGTCACATGTATTCCAACCATAGCGTGTTTATTTATTAAAAATCTATATATATAAAGCAAAATACAGAAAATGGTAAAACATTCAAAATACTAGAAAATATCTTTGGTTAATGCAAACATTAGGAATTGAAATTATTAATTAAATGAGGATAATATGGTAAATTCACACTTTTTCATATTTAAAAAAAAATTAAATTAAAAGATAAATAAGATAATGGATCCTCTTTTTATAGAACATAACTATCCATTATCTTTTTTAATTATAAAATAAATTATTATTATTATTATTTTTTAAAAGCCTCTTGCAGGCATTGAAGCACGTGCGGAGAGGCTAGTAAATATTGAAATTATTTCAATTCATGTTTCTATTAAATTCCTAACTTTTATTGTATTTATCAACATAAAATTTGTAATCCAATACTCTCAAGATCAACTAGTAGTGGAAATTGTAACAACTAAGACAGTAATTGATCCAATTTTAGTTCCTTCATTTTCCAATTTGTAACCTAGTATGTTCGTAATAAGTAACCATGCGCTGAAATCATTATCGACTCTTATGAAAATGTTGACTGAATTATCAACGTGAATGTAACTACGTTGTAATATAAATACGCTCATGTATAATTATCACAGTAAATATTGTCTTGTCGTACTAAAATTTCAATTTAGATTCACAATTTCCTTCATTTATAGAAAAAAGTTCATCATTTATGAGGGCGTAGAATACACCTCATCTATATATACAGCAAAAGGCAGAGAATGGTGAAACATTCAAAATACCAGAAAATGTCCTTAGTTAATGCAAATATTAAGAATTGAAATTATTAATTAAATGATGATAATATGGTAAATTCACACTTTTTCATATTTAAAAAAATTAAAATTAATAGAAAAATCAGATCATGGATCCTATTTTTATGGAAAACAACTATCCATTATCTTATTTAATTTTAAAATAAAATTTAAATTTTTTTAAAAAAAGCCTCTCGCAAGCACTATGGATAGGCTAGTAAAAAATTAAATAAAAACAGACAAAGGAAATTCAAGCACTCCGTCACTTGCGTAGTTACATTACATTCACGTTGGCAAGAAAATAATTTAAAATAAAATAAAAATAAAATAAAATAAATAAAAACAGAGTCTGCAAGTCCGCTTCATCTTTCTTTCTTTCTTTTCTTCTACCTATCTCTTTCCATCTCTCTCCATGCCACCTCTCACCACCACCCCACTATCACCTTCACTTTCTCTCTAAACCTCGGAGGCTTCTCGTCACTTTCCCGGGAAATTAGCCAACGAGAAAATTTAGAAAAAAAGTCCTTGCAAATGGGCCGGAACTCATCGTCTCCTCCTGCTATCCTCGACGACAATGGCGGTGCTGGAGGTAACGATCTAGGCTTCCATTCAATTCGCGGTCGCTTCCCCTTCAAGCGGAACCCTAACCCTAGCCACCGCCCAGACCGGGCCAGGGCCTACGGGGATCGACCGTTCCCGCGCCCGAGATCGCACAACACCCGCTTCTATCGCAAGGGCTTGCTGTGGCTTTTTCCCTTCAAAGGAAAGTCAGCGTTCTATGTCGTCCTCATCTTCGCGGTCTTCGTCTTCGCGGTGGCCACGATGGTGTTGCAGAGCTCCATGACTTTGGTTTTCAGGCAAGGAAGTGAGAGAGGGCGGTTGCTCAGGGAAGGCTTGAAGTTTGGGAGCGCCTTCAGGTTTGTGCCTGGGAGGGTTTCGAAGAGGTTCGTGGAGGGTGATGGGCTCGATCGGGTTCGCATGGAGGCGAGGATAGGTGTTCGGCCGCCGAGGCTAGCTCTTGTGAGTGTTATCCGCTCGCTGCTTTTGCTTGAATTTGGATTGGTTTTCGTGAATTTGAAATTACAGTTCTTAGTGGAAATTGGTAAATAGTGTTTATCCAAGTGTGGTTGATCTCTGTTAATAATTTAATTAAGCACTTTCTGACAATGGGAGCAAATCTGGAACTGGTAAATGCAGTTTACATGAATGTTTGATTTCTGAGAAAACAGAAGGGAAAGAAATGAGCTAGAATATGATCTTTTCTACTCTTTTATATCATGAATGCTTAATGGTTTAATAATTTATTATCACCTGTTTCCGCTCAATTAAAAGTATAGACTTAAAAAGTACTATGTAACTTTAGGTGCATTGTTTTGAGCGGAGGCTTGCAGGTTCTCAAGTTGTAGATGATGAAATATTGAAGATGCCGAGCTTTGATTTATTTTATTTTTCTGAATTCTTTGAGTATTATAAGTGTCGTAAAGGTTATGATACTAGGGTATATAAGTTGGGAAACCTGGGGGAAGCAGCTCTTGGGTTTATGAGAATATGTGCAAAGATTCAGACAAGTAAAAATGGTCTTGGTGAGGAAGGTTGGATTTGTACATTTAAGGAATTGAAATGAAAGGTTCATAGACTGCTGGTACTTTGATTCTGTTCTGAAAAATATTAAATTGATTAGTGGACTTTGTCTCTAAAATTCTATTAAGAGCAGAGTTTGTAATTTTCTACATCAAGTCATTGACGTTACGAAGCTGTAATTAGTGTTGTAGTCACAGTATTCACTTAAAAAACAGGATAACAGCGTAGAAGACTCTTTTTTTTGCTATATGAAACTCATTGTTATCACTGTCCTCCAAAAAAAGTTGAAAGAAAAAACAAAAGAGAAAGAAACACTGGTTAAAGTAGTTTTTTATTCTGGCCCAAAACAAGTAAAATTTTTATCGTCACCCAGCATTAAGACCTGGATTTTATCTGTCCATGGAAAGCTCTCTCTAAGGAAATAGTAGAGGTTATTACACCACGTAAGGGTAGGTTACAATGGAAAAAACAATTCTGTTGCAAAGGTGTGGAGATTAACTGGAATTATCGGAAGAAAAATGAAACTGAAAAGTACTTAGACCATAGAGTGATGCTATCAGAAAGATGTTTATCAGGACGGCAAATGAATTGTGTTTTTCTGAGAAGTTTGAATGTCACCTGTGTTGCTTGAATCTTTGAGAAGGGATGGTGCAAAACATGTGACATGCCACACACTCTTGATTTTGTTCATTTTGTGGTCTGGATATCGTATGCTCAAATGGCTGATATGGTGCAAGCAGAAAGCTTGACTTTCCATGTGGATAATGGTTGCTCTTTCACTTGCTTAGTGGAGTGAGAAGCCAATTTAAAGGAAAAGTTCTTTCATCTTTTTGCACTATGTAGGAAAGTTATGTGTTTATGTATTGGGATGTTTAATTTAAAAAATTTGGAACATGAGGTTAAAAATAATTTATTCCTGGTTTCTTATAAATTATCAGTTTATCATTGTGCGGTACCCGTAAATTGTGTGTGTTTAGATTATCTTTTATGTTTCTTGGGTATTGCTGGAGTCTTTGGTAAGATCCTCTATGCTTCGTCAGGTTCAGAAAGTTATATCTGCAGCCTGCAGGTTTGTCTGAAAATAAGCAGATTTTACAATAAATAACTATTTGTTTTTAGTATAGTGTCTCTGCTGAATGTTGATGCAAATAAGAAGCAAATTTTACAATAAAAATTATTTGTCTTGACATGAAGTGGTCCTCAGATCCTTTTTGTTTGACTGTATATTTACATTTTTGGTAAACCCATTTTCATAAATAGGCTAAATTTATTGGTCACTCAAATTCAGAAACCAAACGTAGTCCTTATACTTTATTTTCCAATTTTAGAGTGGATGTTATTTAAGTTTTGATCTCATTGGTCATGATTTCAAAAAAGAATTTGGCTGTTTGAAGCTGAGCTAGCCGTGGAAGTTTATGGTAGTGTATATTTTTTTTCCTCGAATAACTAGTAAATCTCTACCAGTAACTTACAAGACCAATGTTACTTATTGGAAAACAGTCCTGTTTGATCTCTGTATCGTCACCTGGAATCTGTGGCTTTCTAATATTAAAGCATAGATTGGCTATTTGTAAGCTTCATCTTCGTGTTTTATGCTGTCTCTTATGTCAATATTCTTAGTTTGAGACACCAGGTTCCTCTATTTCCGTGTATATGTGTTAGCTTAGAAAAGCTTTATTGTATATGCAGTTTTTTTCTTTTATTAACTAATAAGATTGATGTTAGCAGCCTTCCATGTTTAAATCTTATTTTCACTTCTTGATCAGAATATGGAACTGCCTCAATATCATTGGATACCATACTCACCAGAAAAGTCTTTCTTATTTTAATATATTTTGTGCACTGAGTTGTTTTTCATATTGGTTGTGCCTACTTTTGATACATGTCAGATCCTGGGAAACATGAAGAAAGATCCACAATCATTGATGTTGATTACTGTGATGAAGAATATCAAGAAATTGGGTTATGAGCTTAAGGTAAGTTGTTCTTACATGTGCTTTTTTCTATTCCTTTTTATGAGAAACAAAATAATTTTCTCAATATAATACAGAGATATGTCCAAACTTAGTAAGAAAGTGTATGAAAATAAATAAAAGACCTAAAATCCATCTGCTAGAAACACTCATATAAATGCTTTAAGTATATCAAATTAACATTAGAAACTGGCTCAACAATATCTTAAGAAACAACTGGATGAATAAAGGAAAGGTATATCTTGGAATTCAGAGGAAAATGAAGTCTGCAACAATGGCCAAAAGAAAACAATTTGTTCATGGTTTTTAATTTGTTGTTGGTGCTTTGCGAATTATTTAATTCTTTGCTCATTGAGGTACATGGTACCAATAGAGAGAGAAGAAAACAAAAATTTTGTGGAAGTGTTGTCTGATGGTTAGAGAGAGAGAGAGTGGCTTCACTATTACTGGCTGCTATTCTTTATCTTATTGTGTGTACTGCATATGCTGCTCCTTTTTATATGGGAAAAAAGAAGAAGGTGTCAGTGCATATTGATGTACGTTGTGTTATTAAATTTAGTGATTCATAAAAATAAATGACTGCGTTCTCACTACTACTTATGCCCTCTTTCAATGCCTATATGACAGATCTTTTCTGTAGCGAAGGGTAAAGCATATGAAATGTGGAAGCAACTTGGTGGCCACATTTCTATTTTAGCTCCGGAGCATTATGGCCTTATTGATTGGTCCATGTATGTTTGCTTCTTATTTTATATTGGGGTTTTTTTACCCTAATTTATAAATGGGTTTTCTAATTTGATGGAAAGTATTTAAATTTTGTTTACTAGGGCAGAGTTTTTCTATTGTTGATCAATGAGTAACTTTAATTTACCCTTTTCTTTTGTTCGCAAACTTGGCAAAATATTTAATACATATAATTTTCTACAGTTTTGGAGGTGTTATTGTGGACTCGCTTGAAGCAAAAGAATCCATGTCAAGGTGGGTTGTTTGACATTCCTTTTCTACCATGCTGACTTCTATGATCTATAGTTATCGTTAAAAGGACTTCCCTTGCATGCAATACCTTCTTGATCTGATTGACACAAATCCAATCATATTCCATTTGATAGACAAAAAGTATTTTTGGTGGTTGTTCATATTAATATCTTGAATTTGTAATTGCTCTTCAATAGCAAGAAAACTTAGGTGCAAATATGAAAGTTGAATGTTGCTGAGAAAATGTCCAATCTATGAGCTTGTGTTTGGAGTAAAATTGGAATATAGGAGTTAGTTCCATGGCGTTAGGATGAGATGTTAGGAATGGTTGTGACAGATTTACAGAATGTATGAAGTTTAAACAAAAGCTATACTATATTAAATTGTATTCTTATTTGGGTAGCCAAAAATAATATTTCGTATTGTTTGTCTCTGTTCTCAAGCAATATTGTCTGATGTTGTAATATATGATGGGTATGATGATGATTTTGCTGAAGTATTCATGGCAGTGAATCCAGAGATTGAAAAAGAAAAATATAACAAAAGTTGGAGACAACTTGAGAGGCAGTTGGTTCAAGCGATTTGTTTTGTCCAAAAACTTATTCTGAATTCCTTGTTATTTTCATTTTGAGATATAATATTGACGGGCAGTAATTATTTAAGCTATCATTTAGTCTATGAGCTAATTGAAATTCTCTGTCTATCTTCAATTTTCTTGGAAACAATATAAATGTGTTCACAAATAGGTCTTTTCCGCCTCCCTTCTCTTTTCTTTTCTAACAGCTTCATATTAAAGATAAAGGCATACTCATATTAAGACTGCACGTAACAAAATGCATATGCAAAGTTGCTTCAGTTGGACATGCTATGATTAGTGAGTTTTAGATTCATGCAGCCTTATGCAGGAGCCATTTTGTTCAGTACCACTGATATGGATAATTCAAGAAGATACACTTGCCAATCGTCTTCAATTGTATGGAGAAATGGGCTTGAAGCATCTTGTTTCTCATTGGAAAAGGGCTTTTAAAAGAGCTAATGTTGTAGTGTTTCCAGATTTCACTCTGCCGGTAGGTCTGCAAAATAATTGGTTTGCACCTTATTTCTAATTATTTTTGCAAATTATCATTCTATTGGTTCTCAAATTTTCTTATTTTTATCCTTCCATCCTGTATCAGATGTTATATAGTGTTCTTGACACTGGAAACTTCTTTGTCATTCCTGGGTCACCAGTGGATGTTTGGGCTGCAGAAAGGTACAGTAAAACCCACTCCAAGAATCAGTTGAGGAAAAGCAATGGATTCGAGGAAGATGATATGTTGGTCGTAGTTGTTGGGAGTTCATTCCTCTACAATGAGCTTTCATGGGACTATGCTGTGGCAATGCATTCTATTGGACCACTGCTACTAAAATATGCAAGGAGGGAAGATGCAGGAGGGTCATTTAAATTTGTTTTCTTATGTGGTAATTCCTCCGATGGATATGATGATGCTTTCCAGGTAGTTAGTCTTTAATCGATGCTACTAGAATATGCTATTGTCCCAGTTATTATCACATTTTGAGCTTCTTTCATCTTATATAAATGCATTCAAGTTCCTGTATTTTCTTAAGCAAAGGATTTTCTTGGTAAATGATGACTGGAAAAAGAAAGATAACTTTGCAATATGAATTTGATTGCGGACAGAATGACAATGGTGGCTGAAAATGAAGTCCTTCTGTATATTTCATTTGATACTCTGGTCAATCTTCTGATCTGTTTTACAGGCATTAATTCATAGGACTAATATGAAATGCATTTTGATCCATTGATCTCTTTTTTAGGAAGTTGCTTCACCTCTGGGACTTCCTCGCGGTTCTGTAAGGCATTTCGGCCTGAATGGTGACGTGAACAGTATGTTATTAATGGCTGACATTGTTCTCTACGGTTCTTCCCAAGATGTACAAGGTTTTCCTCCATTGCTTATCCGCGCCATGACCTTTGGGGTCCCAGTCATTGCACCTGATTTTCCTGGCTTGAAGAAATACGTGAGTTCCCTAAAATTCTTCGTGTCTTGATAGTTCATTGATATGCTTGGGAGGGGTCTGTTTCATTGTCTTTTACTTTTGTGAAATTACAGGTAACTGATGGAGTTCACATAAATACTTTTCCAAACCATAATCCTGATGCTTTAATGAAGGCTTTCTCACTTATGATTTCAAACGGGAAACTTTCTAAATTTGCTCGAACAGTTGCTTCTTCTGGAAGACTGCTTGCTATGAACCTGCTGGCATCAGAATGCATAACTGGTTATGCAAGGGTTTTGGAGAATGCACTCAATTTTCCATCCGATGCTCTGTTGCCAGGCCCAATCTCCGAGCTTCAACAAGGTACATGGGAATGGAATTTGTTCGGGAATGAAATTGATTATACAACAGGTGATATGCAAGACGTTGATGAGCAGTCATCCTTGGAAAACACTAGTGTTGTTTATGCTCTTGAAAAGGAGTTTTCGGGTTTGGCTTACTCAACAAACATCTCTGATAATGGAACTTGGGAATCGGCACAAGATATTCCAACTCAATTAGATTGGGATCTCTTGACAGAAATTGAAAACTCTGAAGAATATGAGAGGTTAGAAATGGAGGAGGTATGTATTTCTGGAAATTATGGAACTTGTGTGATATGAGCTCAATCCCTCCAGTTCTTCCACACCCTTTATGTGTCAATGTAATCTTTCTCGAAAGACAGCTGACATGGAATTTTTTCTGTACTTGTAGCTATCTGAAAGAATGGAGAGAGACCCTGGTCTATGGGATGATATTTATCGTAATGCCCGAAAAGTTGAAAAGCTTAGGTTTGAAGCAAATGAGAGAGATGAGGGAGAACTTGAGAGAACAGGCCAGTCAGTATGCATTTATGAGATATACAGTGGATCTGGGACCTGGCCGTTCTTGCAGCATGGTTCTCTTTACCGTGGATTAAGTCTTGTGAGTTTCTTTCTCCTTTTTCCTTTTTGTGTATTTTTACACTGTTTTAATTTTCTCACTTTATTATTCAGTATTTCTACTATTCTCTTAGTTACATCTCTGCAAGTCTCATGTTCTTTTCTTAATAATTCTATTCTGTGACTTGGATTCATTTCTACTGAGAACTGCAATGAAAGCATTTAAACATGCTATAAATCACATAAAATATCTACATTTCGTAAGAGATATAAATCTTTGTTTAAATACGAAAGCTATAGTTCTCTCTTGAACTCTGAAATAATATTTTACATCTGAGTCAATTGTCTTATCCTTTTGAATTTACCCTACAATGTATTTGGTAGTCAACCAGAGCACGGAGATCAACATCAGATGATGTGGATGCTGTTGACCGGCTTCCCATATTAAATGAAACTCACTATCGCAATATTCTCTGTGAGATTGGAGGAATGTTCGCTATTGCAAACAAGGTGGATAGTGTCCATAAGCGACCTTGGATTGGGTTTCAATCTTGGCGTGCTGCTGGTAGGAAGGTATTTCTTATTGTGGTGGGAATTTTTCTTTAAAGTTATTTGTGAGTCTCACTGGGTCCCTCCCTGCAATGTGGTTATGATCCTAACCATCTATTTTGTATGCATCCATTTAGTGATTATCTGAGAAAAAAATCTACAAAATCGAAAACTGTTTAGTAATCTATTTGTCATTAATAAATAGATAAATGTTTTGAATTAACGTAGAAATAAAATGATATTCAAATAGGTAAATAATTTCTAATTTGACTAATTTTTTGCGTGGATGATCCTTGAATGGGAACCTAACAAATGCATGGTCCATATCAAAGGATCACATTGTGGGGTGGACTGCAAGAATTAGAATTTGGTCCTTTTGTTAACATGAGGACATTATAAGATTAGGACTTCATATTTATATGCATATATACATACATGTACTCACACAAACCTGTCGGTTCTTTGGAATGGTTTTGGTGTCACAGAAAAATAAAAGAAAATTATAGTTCAACTTTAATGTACTAATGAAAGATATCAGCTACAACACAAGTATTGAACCTGGTATATCCTGATTCAACTGTATGTATATATGCACGTATACTTGAAGAAAAGGAAAAGAAGAAAAGAAAATGTATGTGTGTACAATGCATGCATTGTTCTTTAGTTTCGCATCATATTCATCATTGTTTTCCCCAAGCAGGTTTCTTTGTCCAAGAAAGCTGAAAAAGTTTTGGAAGAAGCAATACAAGAGAACACGGAAGGTGATGTGATGTACTTTTGGGGACGCTTGAACATGAATGGTGGGGTGACGGGAAGCAAAGATGCACTCACTTTTTGGTCCGCATGTGACATCTTGAATGGGGGCCATTGCAGGTATGTTTTATGAAATATTAGTTGAGCTAGTGTTGTTTGCACGCATAACTTGGGTTGGGTGACTTATAGCTGTCACTGTTTTCATGGGTTGCGAATATAATGTGATGCCATGCTTTTAGGAGATACACTCTTGAACGTGAAATTCTTTGGTGAGGCAGCCATATGCGACCACCTCTCACAGTGGGTGGGAAGGTGGCCACATAGGGCTGTGCTATACAAGAATTATCCTCTTGAACAGTGGATTTTATGGCTGGTATTATGAGAATATGAGGTTCCTGTCTTGCCTCGTCATCAAATGCCAATGGTGCACTTAGAACCAAATGATTCCAGTTTCATTAGTATTACCATATTTTTTTGCTAGAGCATTCATATAACTTTATAATACATTTTTGGATTAATAGACCAAACCACACAATTAGCTTTGTTTTGAGCTTCATAAAATCATGTATGAAAACAAGTTTTTTACCAACTACTCTTTAATATTGTCAAGCAAAAAAAGGAAGGTATGCATACTCAAATACAGGTTTTTTTTTTCAATGAATCAAAAAGATGGGCCATCAGTTTCGTAATGTGAGCATGCACAAAATGTTCATTCATAGACACTCCCATGTATTAATTGGGTGCTTAAGGTTTCATATTTGCACAATTCAATTCTGATTGGGTTTGTCTTGGTCCTATAATCATGAGTTTGATTTCATTAATTCATCAAGATCGATGTTCCTTGAACATAACTTTTTTTCCACCCAAAATGAATGCAGAAATGTTTTTGAACATGCATTTCGCTGGATGTATGCCTTGCCAAATAATACAGAAGCTCTTCCTCCCATGCCAGAAGATGGTGGTCACTGGTCTGCGTTGCATAGCTGGGTGATGCCAACTCATTCGTTCCTTGAGTTCGTAATGTTTTCCCGGTAATTTACTGAGGATCTGAAATCTAATAACATTTTTTGGTTTTATTCAGTCGCAGCCCTCAACACTAAAGGAAGTTGATGATGGTTAGTTATGAGAGTATTATAACTGAAAGTTTGTATTTGAACTACAGGATGTTTGTTGATTCTCTGGATGCATTGCACACCAACAACAGCGGACAAAGCATGTGCTTGTTGGGTTCTTCGGAGCTTGAGGTATGTCATGTAGGTCTTTAGGTATAGTTTTTCTGGTCGCACTGGGAGTTTGACTTTCCTCACTCATTCTTTAATAATCAACAGCAAAAACATTGTTACTGTCGGGTATTAGAAGTCCTTGTCAATGTCTGGGCTTATCATAGTGCACGAAAGTTAGTTTACTTAGATCCTATCTCTGGTTCAATGGAGGAGCAGCACCCACTTGAGCAACGCCAAGCATTCATGTGGGCAAAATATTTCAATGCTACATTACTGAAGAGTATGGATGAAGATTTAGCAGAAGCTGCAGATGATGGTGACCATCCAAGGGAGAAGTGGTTGTGGCCGCTAACCGGGGAACTGCATTGGCAAGGAATTTATGAGAGGGAAAGGGAAGAGAGATACAGGCTAAAGATGGACAAGAAGAGGAAAACAAAAGAAAAATTACTTGAAAGAATGAAGTACGGATACAAACAAAAGACGCTTGGAGGATAGGAAGGTTATAGTTGTAGTTGAAATGGTCTAGTCCTAATTCTGTCACACTCAGAATTACGATATGGTTACTGAACTCGTCAACTTGGGAGTGGGAGAAGAAGACTCTCGAGGATTGGATACGATTTATTCTTTCTAACGGCGACAGTATGGTTTGTAAAGAGGAATTTTGTAGGTCTTTTTCTCTGACTGAATATATAGATACTCGAAGTGGGTGGAAGACTGTAGCTTTTCCAGCAATTGCAGCTCACTTAGCATGTGAGGCGTTTACACGTTTCAAGTCACAGAGGCAGAGGCTACCAAGTTTTTGAGCAGTATACACAAACAGAGGCAGAGGCTACCAAGTTTCTGAGCAGTACACACAAACATTCGTTGAAATTCTTTTTCACAATTGACATCATGTATTCTTTTGGCAATGTTGATAGGAAATTTTGATTAAAATAAAGCAGTTCTCGGCGGTTCTTGTTTTGATTTTTTCGTACACTGAACGTAATCGCTCATGTCATCTTGGTTACACGTGTAATAATAGTGGCATGTTCGTGTTGAGAAGACTCGACGAGATTAATAATCATGTTGTGTTGATCTTGACCCAACTAATCTAATACATGCCTCTTTTAACAGACACAAACTGTGCAAGATTTAGTGTAGTGCATCAATTTTCACGACAGAGGTGATTACATGATGTAGGGGAAGAAAATGCATCAATTTTCCTACATCAGTGAATTGAATGCCCTCTTGCCCCATGTTATTATATCGACAATGGTAATCCAAACTTGAAAATAAGGTCTCACTAAGGTGACGGGGTGTGAGTGGTGAATGGGTTGTGCGGCGAGCTCTTTGCTCGGGCATCAGCCTATACAACTCAGTGAAACATCAGGATGTATCACAACCTCAAAAGAAACACTAGCTAGGTTTCTCTTTGACAAGAAACTGGCATGCAACATGTGAACTCGTAAGGCTGTATTTTACTATAGCAATGGCATTAAGCAAAAAATCGATCTTCATGCAATTGGTTTAGCAACGTCGTAAATCTCCACTCAGATAAGCACTCAAATTTTCATCCATTACAAATATGCGGACAAACAAGATACAAGAACACCTTCACTTTCGGTTGAAGAATGATTTAGCTTTGTGCATTTATATTGAGTTTGTTCATATTCGTCCAGAGTTCTGAGCTCCAATAGCATTAACATAGCACATACTATATTCTAGCAGTTCCTGTAAATGCCTGAGCATATCTCTAATTTGTTGTTTACAAAGGGGAAAAAGAAACATCCATGTTTTAAGCAGCAGACGACCTGAGATCAAAGAGGCTGGTACAAAGTTACTTCACAGACAATTATATATGGTGTTTGTACATGGAATGAACTGAAAGTCACAGAAATTTCATGGGAATGAATTCTCATTGGTTGATCTGTTTAGGGCATATATTTCCTCTGTCTAGCTATCAAGTATCAAATGGTTTACTTCATTTGGGAATAGCCGAGTTTACGAAAGTTGGGTAGAAGATTTTCTACCTTGCGCTTCTTCCTTTTTATCCGGTGGCCGAGCCCCTAAAAATCCCTCAATAGCAACTCCAGAAGCCAGTGAGGATTGAACAACTATATCATAAGACTTTGGTGAGAGGTCAAGGCCCTGATTTTGAGCTGTCAAATATAAGTCATATGCAAGCCTTGGTTTACCTCCATTGGCAAGACCCTCAATCATCATTTCATATGTAACATTGTTTGGTGAAATGTTCTGATCCTTCATGCGCTGAAACCATTCATATGCAGCATTGGTTGAACCGTTTCGTGCAAACCCACTGATAATGGCATTGTACGTGACAACAGTTGGCTCGATTCCTGATGAAACCATCTCATGAATGATGGTATCTACCATATTCAATTTTCCGTGTCCACTAAAAACTGAAGCCATAATTGTGTAGGCATACAAGTTCGGTTTTACACCAACCTTAAGCATATGTTCCCACACCTGCCGGGCCTCATCATAGAGTTTTCCCTTCTCAAGGGCACTAAGCAATGCTCCATAAGAAAGTACTGTAGGTTTTTGACCTTGTTCCACCATTCTTTTAAAAATCTTGACAGCAGCAGAAGTTTCTGCAGCCTTGGAACAGGCAACAAGAACTGCATTCCACTCCTTACTTCTAGGTTTAAGACCTTTCTCTTCCATCTTGTTGAGCAGCCTGATGCCCCATCTCCAAATTCCTCTTTTTCTAGCTGCAGTCAGAAGAACATTAAAGTGAGATACTATCAATTCATATGACATGTTATTTGGCTTCGGCCCCCTGTCCAACATATCCTCATAAATCTCCAAAGCTACCCACCATTTCTTAGCCTTCCCCATCAACCAAATTACATGGTTACACACAGATATACCTATTTCAGTATGCCTTTCTCTTATCCTATTATACAATTCTTTTGCCACAATATAATGTACTTCACGGGTGCAAGCCCACAAAAGGCGCTCGTGTTCTGCCCGACCGAGTGGAAGCCCAGCAATATCCATCTGTGCTAGAAGTTTTAGAACGTTGGTACTTAAGTTATCGTCCTTCACAAGCCACCGGCGCATCACTTGGTAGCAAACACGTTTTGTAAAGTTCTCAAGCTGTATAAACTCATGTTCCCAGTCTTCAAAAGACTCTTTACTTATATCACCTTTATGGTACTTTTCTCTGAACTCAATGAAGAACTGTAAAGCTCCATTTCCATCTTGCATTCGTTGATAAGCCAGCAATGCTGTAGAATAGGATACTGAAGATGGAATCAGGCCCTTCTTCTCAATATCCTCAAGAACATCAAGGGCCTTAGTACTTAGTCCTTGCTCTATGTAAATTGCCATTTTAGTATTGTAAGTTACAACATTCAGTTCCACCCCTTCCTGAGTCATAGCACTCAAGACTTTGTCCATTTCTCCAAATTGTTTAGACTGCTTCACTGCACCCAAAAGACTATTATATATGAATAAGTTTGGGGTAATCGAACCATTAGTTTCTTCACTCTTTCTCTTAAGCCATTCAACAACAGCAAATGCAGAATCCATCAATCTGTCTCTTCCAAAACCCCTGATCATGGATGAGAATACTTGAAGGGGCAAATCACCCTTGTCCTTAAGAACCACCTCTACATCATCTGCTGTTTTTGCAAACTGTAAGCTCAATGCTAGCGCACGCACATCAATCTTGTCATTTTTCTGCTCCCAATTCGCTCCTCGATTTCTTACATCTACTTCATTTTTATCTTCACCACCCTCTGCTCCATCCACAATTAGATGATCAACACCCTTACTCTCACCTTCCCCTGACAACCTATGTTCTGATGTGGATTCTTCTATAACAATGTCATTCCCAATTGCTTGTTCTTCCAATGCCCATGCTACTACAAACGAAGCACCAAAGGAACGCTTCTTAGACTGAAAAATGCGAGCAGGTTTAAGTTTGGAGTACCCAAAAAAACACCCACAACCATAATCGAATTTTGAGCTTCCACTAAAAGCCTCAGCCCCAATAGCCCCTGAATTGCTAGAAAGTAATAATACAGCACCACTTCTACCATAACAAACAGGAAAACCAAGACTCCACATCTTTTTTCTTCTTATCCTAGAACTAAATTTACAAGAAGAACCAAGTTCAAAGCCTAACTGGGGCAACTGCCCAGGTTTCACCCCTTGAAGGCCAAGTGACCAAAGCTTGCATTTTCCATGAAATTTACAGGAAAAGAGAAACAACCCAGAATTGTATATCCTGTGGACGAGTAGGATCATAAAGGTTGTCATTATACAAATTTCAACATAGTTTTCATCTTTAGAGAGAGAAAACTTAAATGAGAAACAACAACTATGAGAGATGTGGTTACATACCTGAACTCCAACAACAACTGTTAGTTTGATTCTGAGTTTGCGAAATTCCCAGAAACTGTGAGAGTAGATTGAAAAGGCGAGAGAGATAAATTTGCAATCTTGGGTTGTGCCACTAATAAAACCAAGTGAACTTCCAAAGTGGGTTTTGATTTTATTTCTCCATGGTGCTGTGGTTTTCTCACAGCCATTCATTTGTAATGAGAAGAAAATAAGAGGTGAGAGCTACAAATCAGTCAAACAATTGGAAAAAATGGGGGAAAATGAAGCAGGCCAGGCCTTCCATTAATTTGTCCTGGGCTCAACCTAATGGACTCAGGTATTTATTCTGCCCTAATTACCCATTTACCCTCTGCAGAATGGTGGTCGGGTCGGGTGCGACCCGATGAGTATTGTGATTTTACCATTTACCCCCCTCTCAAGTAGAAATAATTACACACCTCCCGCCCTCCCACAGCTTTACCAATTAGAATGCTGCCACTCAACACTCGACAGTCGTTTTGTTTTTTTCTATTTATTTTGTATTTCCATTTTGGCTTCTTACTCACTCTCTCAGTCAGCCTCGCTGTGTAGTAGCAGTAGGGTTTTGAAAAACCCCGAAACCTAATCTCTCGTCCTCAGTTCAGGTAATTCTCTCACTCTCTGTGCTTCTTTCGTTTTCCCAATTCTTATATGCTTCATTCTGACCCTCATTTCCAGATTTTTGCTTTTTTATCGCCGTCTTTTGTAATTAGTCTGTTTGGGTTTACACATATCTTGTGGCAGTTTTAAATTCTTCAGTTCTCTGAAATTCATGTTTTTATTGTTGAGTTTTCTTGATGTATCTCTCTTCTTATGTGGGTTGCTCTTGGCTTCTCTTGATGTTGATGTCTTTGGATTGTTTGCGTGCTTAAAACTGCGACCCTTTTGTACACACACATAAAACACACATGCTATGTTTCTTTGTATATGTTGTTGATGCTCTATTTCTTCAGTTAGTTACCAAAACCTGGCCCATATTAACTTGCGGCTATTTTAAAAATCATTTGGTTGATTTTTTTATTTTTTTATTTTTTTAATACAAGCGATAGTCTAAACTAGAGAGGGGAGGGGGATTTCTCACACACACACACACAACGAAGATGCCATGGGGGTTCAAACTTAAGACCTCCAGTCTCCAAGTCAAGGCCCTTTTTCCACTGGGCTAGACCCCTATTGGCATCATTGGGTTAACTTCTCCGGCCTCTCTGCACTCAAAAATCCATGGAGCTAGACCAGTGAGCTGTTACGCTTTCTTCAAAGGTTGATTTAAGAAAAGATTCATTTTGCTACTTTATTATTGTGTATTTTATTTATTTATGATTTACCCCGTTTTCTTTGGGTTGTTGGAGCCTCTTAGGCGAGAATTCTTGTTGGTGACTGTATGTTTTGCCAAGTTTCAAATAAATTGTAGGAAACAAAATAAGTTTGTATTTTGAACTCTCAAAACATCAATTCAAAATTATAATAAACCAGAGTTTATAACTCTTGAAAAGTGAACTTACACTTCTATATTATGATCTTGTTTTAATACTCATATTTTTATACTATTTTCAAGTTGCACGCAAATCATATCATGCCATATCCCCTACTGGTATATCCATGATAATTTCCTGAAGCATTGGGGCAACTTTTGGTTTCATTTGCTGGGGTTTTTGTTGTTCATGTACAAAAGAAATTTTTGTGTAAGTTTCGACATTAATATTTCTCCTTATCTCCCTGTAGTCAATGGCATAAAGGTGGTATAAGATTTTCTTTCTTTTCCTTTCTTCACCCATGATTTGTTTGAGCTTTCCGTATTGACTGATGTGCTTGTGGATTTGATAATAATAGTACATTCAAGGTCGTTTTATTCTAAAAGGGAAAGTAAGACTCATGATTCAGGAGCCATGGTGATTGTGATGATGAGTCATCACTGTATATCTTTGAAACTTTATTTACCCAAAACTTATATATTTCTCCAGTTTGGTTCTTTTCAAAGTTCAGTGTTGGCTTCACTTGTCTTTCCTTACTACTTGATTTGTTGTATCTCAATCAGTTCTTTTGTTTTTTGTTTGTCTTTGAATTTATTTTATTTTAATGATTCCTGACTACCATTGTTGTTCAGAGCATTTTTCCTCCTATTAATAATGTTGTCCTTCTGTTAAAATATGAAACAGATTCGTTATTAGAAGGCCAAATTTTTGGACATTTGCATGTTGGATACCATTTGTGATTGAGAGACATAAGTATTCCTGTAGTTCCTGTTTTGATCTTTTATTTTAATTACTTAGACATCATCCAAATATCCAAAATACAAATAAGATTTCACAAGTGGCAAATGATTTATTTTTTTTTAATGTAATTTTTTTGTATTAAATTGTTAGTGTCTGTTTGTTCATTAGATATTTTTAAATGCAATGTTTCTGTATCTCACATAGCTTACCTGCGTGTAGGTTTGAATTTCACAAGTGGCGAACTTTGTGAATGTAATGCATGCTATAAAGGGTGGCTGGGCAGGGCGTACATTTGCCCTGGCTAAAAACAATGAATCTGAAGGAAGGAAGTCCCGAATTCGGCGTTCAAAGGAGGAGAGGAAGGCAATGGTTGAATCCTTTATAAAAACGTAATCACATTATATGATTATAGTTTCTTTGTTCAAAATTGCTACCATTCTAACTTACTGAGAAAAAGGATGTAAAAATCACTAATCTGTTAACCAATATAGTTCTGAAGAAATCTACTAAGATTATGGGCACCAGTAATAAATTTGATCTTCTCCCGACCCTTTACACAGGATAATTAAATAAGAATGAATTCTATATTCCTGTATTAAATTATCTTAAATTGGAAGCTGTTGACCAAGCATTACCTCTCATCCATTATGATTGTTTTCTTTTTGGTACTACTTTATTCTTATTCAGCAGGATACCACTGCTTTTGGATGTCTTTAAGTCATGGGCTGTTTTCTAGATCCGTGTTTATTGCTTCTGGATGAGCTTATGATCAATTTTGAAGATATATGCTTCCTTCCAATTGATTGCCAGCCAAATTCTTTGACGTACAGTGCTTTGATATTTTTTTTATTTTACCTGTAAGAATAAAGATAATTTATTCTGTCTGACCACTCTTTTAAGGACTTTTTGTTTTTATGTTTCTCGAGTTCAGGTCAATGAACATGAAAAACTAATAGTAACCTTGATGTTTCATAGGAATAAAACATATGATTGTGTCGTACTTGCAATATTGTTTAGCTGGACCAATTTTTATAGGTATATGCAGTAGTATTGTTCCCTGTTATAAGCTGGAGGGACTATTAGGATGTAATAGTGCTACTGTTGTATTTTCTTAGTTGTAAGATTTTTGAATATCTATTTTCCATTTGTGAATTTCTCAAGGAAGCAGATAACTGCAACCTGTTTAGTGATCTTGCTTACAGGTATCAGAAACTAAACAATGGGAGTTTCCCATCACTTAATCTGACCCACAAGGAAGTTGGCGGGTCTTTCTACACTGTACGAGAGATTGTCCGAGATATAATCCAGGAAAATAGAGTGCTGGGTCCTGCTAAGTTTACTGCAGAGGAGCAGACCATTGATCATTTCTTGGAACAAAGTCCATTGGGTTCCATCGCTACAGAACCACCAAATACTCTGTCAATATCATTAAATGAATCTCAGTTTATCTCCAATCAAAATCAGGGTAGAATTGAAGAACTGGTTTTCACATCGGATGGGCATTTAGCTACACTTGAACGTCAGAATTTTGACAATGGGAAAATCATCAATGGTACTCAAGTTGAAGTGAATAACAAAGAGTTTGAACTGAAAAGTACAGAGTTACAAGTAAAAGGACCAGTGGAAACAGAGAAGAAAGTTGCTGAAGAATCTGTAGTTCATAATGGGCATTGCATTGGGCCTGAATATCAGATGGTTGACAATGGATTAATCAATGGTAACCAGGTAGATCTGAAAGACAAAAAAACTGAGGAACTGACATGTACAGAACTACAAACCGTTGAACCTTTGGAAGCAGAGAAGAATGTTGAAGAAGTTCAGGAAACATCTAGGTCTAAAGTGACTCCTATAGCAGCAGATGTGATAGTGGAGACATTTCCATTAAAGCCGGCTAGTGGGACAAGTGAGAGCTTGGATGGAAGGTTACAAGAAGTAACAGATTTGGCTATATCTACCGAGGATAGAGTAGAGGAGAATCTTTCAAGTCCATTGCTTGAGAACAATTCCAGCTCACTGGATGAGGAAGCATTAGGAAATGCCAGAGATCCATCACTTGAAAGCTCAAATTGCTCAACCTTTAACGATGGTATTGTGCATGAAAAAGGAAGCACAGACCTTAATGTCAAAGCACCTCATAAAGATGTTCCAACATCTGAGATCTTAGAACAAAGTCAGCTGACTGCTGGGCCTAAGGTAGTTTTATTTTGAATGTCTATAGATTTTTCATAATTGTTCTCTTAATTACTAATATATAATTAAAAACTGAAGTGTCGATATGGTCATGTATTTGCATTCTTGCAATTCATGATTGGATGTGCCCTCAATTTTAATATTGTTAGTCTAATTCTAGTAATGATGTTAACACTGCTGGCTGGAATTTGCTTCAACATTGTCTCTTAGATTGATAGTAAGGATTCAATTATCCATACCATATTGAGTGCAGAATTCTCTTTTTCTCTTAACAATAGTTGCTTTTGTTCAAATCATGTCGGAGTAGAAATTTCAGCTTCAAACTATTGTTACTGCATTTTTACAGGCTATCAAAGCTCCAGATAGCCTACATACGGACAATAGAAATGGTACCGGTGGTAGTAGCGAGCTGTCAAAAACCAAAGAGGTGCTTGTGATTGAAGACGAAGTTGATGTTCAATCCAGCGGCAGCTTGCAGAAAGGAAGCAGCCCAACTTTAGACAGAATTAATCTGTAAGTATATGTTGTAAACCAACGGAGTGCTTGTTTTTTACTTACAGAACTAGGCAATTTAACATTATTGTTTAGGATCATTAATTTGCCTGGTCAATTGTTTCTCTTGGCAGTGAATCATGGGAAGGGAGATCTAAAAAGTCGGCAAAACCAGAAGGTAACCCACTTTGGGATGTATTTAAAGCGTTTATAGACGCCTTTGTGAAATTTTGGTCTGAATGAACTTAAAGAGTGTAGTTTCAGTTTTTGTTACTGGTGAGTGAAACAAGGAGTTCTGTACCTGCCAGAGTAATTTGTGATTTCACTTGGGTTAATTCTGTGGTCTTTCATTAGACTGGTTTTCTCCTTTCCCATACTTGACATGACTCAAACATCTCTTCATCTTTCCATCTGTAAACACATTTCTTCTTCTTCTTTTTTATGGCATCAGCTCTTCTACCAACTACCTCCTGATCAACGTTACTATATGCAAAAAAATTCAAATCAACGTTACTATATGCAAAAATTTCAAACTTTCTGTGGCAACCGTGTTTGATCGAAAATGAAACTAAATCCAAAGAGGTGAGCTCGTATTTTACATGAACAAGCAATTATAAGTCTTCAGTCTGTTTCAGTAACTTCTTGTATTGGATTTGAATCCAGCTTTTTAAACTCAAAAACAGAATTTGAGTTCAAAACTCAAAAAATTTGTTTGGTAGATCTAGTTTTGAAAATCTGAACTCAAAAATAACACAAAACACTCAAATACTTGAAAACATAACAAAAATCTGTTTTTTAGATTCTTGGTTTTTTTTTAAAACTGTTTTTAAGTTGGATACAAAACAAGTTTTTGAGTTTTAAAACATGGATTTTAGAACTCCTTGTTTTTAAAGTTTTTGAGTTCCTTATTTGAATAGGATACCAAACAAGTTTTTGAATCTTAAAAATTGTATTTCAGAACTCCTTGTTTTTAAGAAAAATCAAAGTTTTGAGTTCCCCACTTGAATAGGATACTAAACATCCCCTTAGATTTCCAACTACCGGGATATGCAAAGATAACTAAATCAAACTCCTAAATCTGAACATGAACACTACCATTTCCACTACTTACAACACACACACAAAGCTTTAAAAATTCCTACTACAAGACATAATTACATAACTTCCATTTACAGTCTTCAAGTATGGTGGGAAGCAGTGGCGGAGCCATGAATATTTTAGGGGAGGGGCAATATTTAACAAGCTAAAAGCTCCAAAAAAAAATTCAGACAACAAAAATACCCTTATACTTTAAATAATACTAATTCCCTTTAGATTCATGGTTAGGCCTAAGGATTGCGGGACATTTTTTCTTACTGCTAACCACCATTTTTTCCTTTTGTTCTCTTTGTTACAAACCGAAGATGATTAAACTCTCTAGATATGATAACATATGACATATACATGGGTCTTTCAATTCAAATAATGTTTTCAAGAAAATAACATCTATGGCTTTCAAATGAACTGCTCAGGTCAGACCAAAAATAAAGCATAAATGTTCTTATTGTTGCTATAAGAGGTCTAGGATCAAATCTCTTCTTATTTCCCTTCTTTAGGGTAGAGTGAATTAAGGAGTAACGAAAAGAAACAAGTTCAAAATATTCAAGTGACATGGTCTAAAACGAAGTAGTTTTGGCTAGGTCTTTAAAAAAATAGAAAGACCTCGCGTGCCTACCTGATACCCAGCACGCAGGACAAGCTTCACTCAGAAAATTACACAAACACCTGATTGGCATTCCTGCCTAGCCAACCAAAGATGCAAAGGTTAATATCTGCGGTTGCCATGGGGTTTTCCGGCGATGGGAGGTGCTTGAGCCTATGTGGCTCAGCCACTGGTGACTTACTTTGAGCTGTTAAGCCATACAAGTGATGAAATCTCATTGAGGTGGTCATTTTGAGCTGTTAACAAATTCTCCACTAATAGCTCTGGGTTATTTAGTAATTGGGATTTTTAGTTTTTTTTTTCACACTGGACTAGACCTCATTGACGGGATAAATTTAGTCTTTAATATGAAGTATTCATACAACTGCAATGCATAAGGACTATAAATATTTTCAGGTAATTGATAGTTTCTTTTTTTCATTTAAAAGGAAATTATGTTCTCCAAAAAAAAGGATTTGAGAATTTACATATACTTAATAATCCTCATAAAGGGGGAAAGAAAAACCAATGTGACATGCAAAAAACACTAAATGAACACAACGAGTAAAAAGTGTGGCAAGCTAAGGGCATTTTGGTATTCTACTTGAATCCAAAATTTTAAATTTAAAAACAGTATTTGAGTCCAAGACCCAAAAAAATCTGCTTGTTATGCTCCGTTTTGAAAACCCAAACTAAAAAAAATACATAAACACTTCAAAACAGAAAAAATATGTTTTTCTTTAGAAGCATTTTCTAGAAACAGTTTTCAAGTTGCATACCAAACAAGTTTTTGAATCATACAAAATGAATTTTAGAACTCCTTATTTTTAAGAGAAATCAAAGCTTACTTAAATAAGATACCAAACACCCCCAAAAGAAAAGGACTAGCTTGCCACGTCATAGACTTAGAGTAAAACAATTTCAAAAAAGAAAATATAATACTTAAACCATGGTGTAGCGATCTCCAAAATCATTTGGACAGTAGTTGACTTATCTCTTCTCTATTTAATTTTTTTTTTTCCCCTTCTTTAGATGACGACCATGGATAAATCATTTTATAAATAATCGCATATCCCCGTTTTGAGCAAAGCAAGAAAGCAGATATCACCACTCCATTAATTTATAAATAATAACCACTCCATTAATGTGAGAAATACAAATCACCACCGGAGTTTTAAATTCTAATCCAGTCAAAAGCACTCGATAAATTAATTTTAATTAAATAAACGAAAAATAATTAGATAGAAGAAAGAACCCTGATTTCATGTATAAAAAAGAAGAAGTATATATATAGAAAGGCGTATTACTATATATATACATATGGGTACATATAAAAAGGTATAATACTATACTAAAAGGGGAGATAAAGACTGGAATTCTTAAGCATATATCCTTACCTTGACATGAAGAATAAAGTGGTGATGAACGAGGTCAGATTTGGAATGTTGTTGTCTGGTTTACCTCACGATAAAGCTTCCATAGCTTTGATAATTACATAGATGTATATTGTAAATAATTAAATGTATTTATAATTACATAAATATACGAGGCGATTATTAGGAGTATCGATTTTCTCTTTATACAAGCAATATTCGACGAGGCAGAATCAAAACTCAACTGCTCGACCAATCAAAGTTATATTTACAAAAACTTATACAAAAGCACAAGTAGTACATAAAAACTTATACAATACCTACAAACAACCAACAATAAAAACACAAAATTTTGGATCTAAGCTCATCCGAATTTGAATTGTTAAGATACATGAACCATATCATGCACCATATCATTTTAATGAATTAAAATTTTGGAAATATCTGGCGCGTGGTGAAAAGGAATATTATTTTGCATGTTAATTTGTGATTATAAAAATACGTTTGGTTTATAGGCTAATGATTGACGGTGAAAACCAAGCAAGAGGGAGGGGACAGTTCACGTGGAAAGATGCAATTTCATAAAAGGTTGGTATTTGGTAATCTAATCCATACTTTTATTTTATTTTATTATTTAATATTTCTATATTTTTATATTTTATATTTTTATATTTTATATTTCTTATTTTTATGGTATGAGAGAGAGAGAGAGAGAGAGAGAGAGAGAGAGAGAGATCTTTTGGTAGATGGTTTTTTTGGGGACGAAAGATTTTTTGGTATCGGTAGATAAGCGTATTGAAGGTTCTTACATGGTATCCTATGCTGCTATATATATTTATATCTATATAAAATGCACCGTTTTGAGCGTTTTAGAGAGAGAGATGATTTGATGTGTTTTTATTAGGCTGTATATATATCTTCATGTCTACGCGCACATGGTGGAAGTGAGTGAGCAACATGCCAACATGTCTGCCAAAACGAAAGAACAACATGCCAACAAGGCACTCTACAAAGATGGGGCCAAAATTTCAAGTCCTAAAAATCCAAAACAAAAAATTATTTTATTATCATTAAAAGCTACTTATATTGGTAGGTTCCATCCACCATGAAAGATAAAATATTTGAAAGAGTTGACGATTTCGTGGCCAAAAGCGCCATGTTTTTATTAAGTTTTATTTCTAGTTTTTATACATAGGCATTGTATGATATGATATCTAATAAAGATGTTGTCTGTAAATTGGAATAAATGCACCCCCAAATTTAGATAGGTATTTCATAGCACTTTCACTTTGATTTATGTGGTCAAGAAATTTGATATCTATATATACATATAAAGTAAAAGGTAGAGAATAGTAAAATATTCAAAATATCAAAAAATTCCTTTGATTAATACAAATATTAAGAATTGAAATTATTAATTAAATGAGGATAATATGGTAACTTCATACTTTTTCATATTAACAAAATTAAAATTAAAAGAAAAATCAAATAATGGATCCTATTTTTATGGAACACAACTACCCATTTTCTTTTTTAATTCTAAAATAAATTTTAAAATTGTAAAAAAAACCTCTTGTAGGCGCGAAAGCGCATGCGGAGAGGCTAATATATGTAAAATAAAAAAAACTTAGTGAAATGAGATATATTTGTACGTGTTCGATGTATTTCAGGTTGTATTTCGATGTATTTCATTATTGAACATAGGAGTAGTTTCGGTTCGGCAATTGACTCAAAATGACGAAATCGCATACCCACGAAAAGGGTGCGGTATGGCTAAAATCATGACAGCCCCCGAACCACCAAAAGACTGTTACTAAATGTTTCGGTGTTAGTCGACTGCGGTCATCTTTGGCCAGTTATCGCCACCACAACTAAACTCATCGTCATCTTCGACTATCCTACAAATAAAGCAAACCCATAACTTAAAAAAAGAATACTAAGAGGTGAGAATAGAGGGTGAGTGAATGAGATGATGAGATGAGAACTGAGATACAAAGAGGTGAGACTGAGATGATGAGAGAGGTCAAATTCGTCGATGGGGAGCGATGGTCGATGGCAATAATCAAGCGACAAGATAGAGAAGAAGAGAAGATGATGTGTAGGTTTTTTTTTTTAATGAGGGAGTGAAAAGTCTGATATGAGAGTGAGAAAGATGAGGTTGAGTGAGATTAATTTGACGGCTTGGATTAATCTCAATCCTTAAATCCTAACCGTTAGATCTAACGGCTATTTTTAATACAAATATAATTTAAAATATATACTTAATTAAGTAATTATATATAAGTCGGTCGATGCAGTATATTGTCGGTTCTGGGTTTTCAAAACCGCAATAGTCTGTCCATCCTTAAAAATCGGCCTAGTCGATCGGTTTTCTTTCCCTTTGGGCACTGTGTTGGCAAAAATTTGATCGGTTCGATCGATTTTGCAGTTTTTCAGTCTTAATTTAATATCATCTTTTTTTTTTTCTTTTTTTTTTTTCATATCTCAGTTCTTTTTGGAAAGTTAAAAAGATAATATAGTATGTTAATCGTACATTGGTTGCGAGAAGTCTCCGGGGATGGTTTTGGCCATATTTTTTGAACTGCAAATATAGTTACACTTTGATTGGTACGTTTCGCTTTACATAGGGGACTGTCGGATGTCGTATTTTATAATCGACTTTGATTGTCTTTAATAAAATATTATTGCTCCTAAAAAATGAAATAGAAAAACAGAAAGAAAAAAAAGTTACTATTTAGTTAAAAAGAAAAAACAAAATTAAATTGCGGATTATTAAAAAGCTCACCATTGAACATGAATATCGTGCGGTTAGCCAAAAAGCAAAAAATGAACATGAATATCATGCCATACCCACCTTTTGGTTTGAGCGCGGGATGCACTCTCCTCCAGAGCGCGTTGATTATAATTTAAGCTTTAGAATTACGACCTTTTGCCATTAACGTAAGATTTACGTTAAATATGTCGATCCAAAACAAAAGCGAAAAATAAAAATAAAAATAAAAAAGACACAAAAAAGCAAGGAGAATGAGATCTGATTCATGCAAGGCCTTGGCCACAAAACCTCACAGCTTGTCGTACAACTAAATTAAATTCCTAATTATTACGTACCTTCATTTTTCTTCGGTGGATATATTTTTTTACCTCGTTTATTTTTTTGGTATGTTTGATTATTTAGAACGAAAAAGTAAGAAATCGGGAAATTTAGGAACCGGGAAAGTAAGTAATAAGTAATTGGACTCATATATTTTTAGTAACTGCAAGAAAGTTATGAATTAGAATATTTTTATTTCTTCTCATATCCCTTTCCGATAAGTAAATATGACATTAATGCACAAAATAGTAACATGTGTGGTCCAAGTATGTAACTCATAGTATTCATTACGATATTAACACATTACCAAAATTTTCATAAGTATAAATAGGAAACGACAACAATGAAATAACTACCCAAAAAAGGAAATTATAGATCGAAATTGACATCACAGAAATGGTGATAAACCTAAGCTCATCACCTACATCTCTAAGCTGCCTGCATATACTTGTTGGTTATTAATTCAAATTTAATTACCGAAAAGGATATCCAATAATCACTCCTCCCAGCTCAGCCACTCAAAAATAGAAACAAAAGGATATTATACGTGTCCAAATTTGTTCGGCCGCAATTATTTCTTAAACGCATGTAATCTTTTAACTGGACTAAACGTGTCACGAAGAGAGTGGAGGGGGTAGGGGTCATTTTCCTAAAGGACTGTAGCGCTAGTAGCTGAGAAGATAGAATAAAAGAAGCAGCAATGAGCTTTCTTTGTTTGTCTCTCTGCTGTATTACCTTCAAACGCACGCCTTCCCACTCTTTAACACGTTGTGATGAGCCCCCTTTACCTTCCCCATCCCAAAACCATAAATATATAATAGCCCCACAAAAAAACCCACATCACACCAAAACCCCTCTCCAAAATATAATCCATTTTTCTTCCTCACCATCTCCATCTCCATCTTCATCTTCATCTTCATCTTCAACCATGGCCACTGGTCTAGACTTCTGCCAAGACCTCCCAAATCCGAGATTCCTCACCATCAAAATCTCAACCCCAAAAGCCCAACAACCATTATCTCTCCATGACCATGATGCTCTCGATGAGGTCGTTCATGACTGCCGCACGCCAACATCCAAAGAGCACAAGATTCCCACGGTTGTTACATGCCCGCCTGCACCCCGAAAGCCGGCCAGACGGGCGGCTTCCTCATGCAAGAGGAAGCTGCAATTCTTCGAGACGGTGAACCAGGATGAGGTCGAGGAATTTTTCAGATCGAGCTTTTTGATTAACTCTCGTGCCAAGAGGAGCTGCCCCTGTACATAAACAAAGCTTCCACCGGTGCCAATTCAATTGAACGGGAACGGAACGGAGTATTAATTATTACACCGTTTTTCTTCTTCTTTTTTTTCGTAGTTTTTGGTTTCTGGGTTTTATATATATGGGATTTGTATGGTCCAAAACGTGAAAATTACGTTGATATAATTTGTATTACACGGTGGCTGATAAATTCATGCCGGTCGGTTGGGGACGAAGAGAGAATTTCCAGGTTATATATTCAGAGAATTGGATCTGAATTATATATATTTGTATGCCCTTCATCAATGTTCATGAGAGTATGAATTACATTCCTCCACTATAACCAATTGGTTTGTTTTGTTTGTACATGTTCTTTCTTCAATAAAGTGTTTTTCATTAATTTGACTTTGATCATTTTGGGTTCATGTTCTTCATCTTCCTGCTGTTTCTTCTTGGAATTTTGTATATACTCAAAAGCATGATCTGCGTGGGGGAAGATGGTAGATGCCGGGTCGGTGTGATGATTGCTTGTTTGAGTTGGGTTGAAGGAAGGAAGATGACTTAGATTAATCATATAATTAAGGTAGCATTTGATGGCTTATTTGTTGCGTAATTAAATGGTTGTTTGTTGGTTAAGAAGTTGGTTGATCTACCCGACGTTTGACATTTTCCACGTTGAGTTGAGTGATTGACACGGCTTTGGGATCGATAAACTTGATTAATCAGCCTCTGTTTTTTTTTCTTCTTAAGTTTCTTTTTTCTTTGTGTGTCTGAGACTGAGAGAGAGAGACTGACGGAGAGATTTGTACCCTTTTACAATCCCAAGAATGGTGCAATATGGGATGTCATAAACAATACTAGTATAATTCAATGTGTTTGTCTTTTGTCTATTTTGACAAATAACAATTCACATCATTAATTTTACTCTAGGGTAATTTCCCTCTCCCTCACCTCCCATCACTACACCCTCCTTCAATAAAATGCTTATAAAATATTAATTTTACTCTAGGGTAATTTCCTCCCAGATCCCTTCAAATCTTCAGTGTTCTTCGAATTTTGGTGGACTTATGTCGATCTGCTCATCCTTTTGGCAGATCTATTGTCTCATATCTAGGTTGGCTCTAGTTGTGCCTCATCTTGCGAGGCTACTCTTTGAGGTGTTGCGGCTTGGTCATGGTAGATTCACTGCTTATTGGTGTGTTGAGGCCCTAGAGTAACTATGTGACGCTCTATATGTCATGTCTCGAGGAAGATTAGCAGGGGTTGGTTTTCCTTTTGATGGCGTTGGTTTAGTTTTTTTGTATTTTTGAGTTGGTTTGTTCAATCAAGTCCAGAAATTATATGAGTTTTCTATGTTTTTTCACTTATAATTCCAGAAACTTAGTTAAGTTTGTTGGGTGTTCTTAGTCTCTCTAGGAGAGTCATGCCAGTTAGTTGCTAGTTTTTGTCCTTAACGTCATTGGACTAGATTTGGGGAAATTATGGTGGTTGAGAGAAGTTATAGAAAAGTTATTTTCGAGAGTGATTCTCGCCATATCATTTCAGTTTTTTAGTTGGCTCAGGCCACTAGAAAAGTTTTACCCATGTATGCCTTGTTGTTATTGGGATAGCTCCCTTTACAGTTATAGTTGTATTGATAGTTTCATGCACTGCGGTTCATGTCTGGCTTATTCAAGCTTGCATCCTTTATGCCCAAATTTCTTTTGTCTTATGAGGCCAGTATTGGATACATTTTGTGCGCTTGATGTTGTCTATGTGTTTCTATGTATTTAGATTAACCATGCGTGGTTACTATGCTTCTATCTTTGTATTAATCCTTTATGGGTACTTTTACTAGCCATTGTGGCTTATAGTATTTATGCCTAATTTATGAATACAATCATTGTTTTTCTCTATGTATATAAATATATAAAAAACAAATCGATGTAGAGACTACTGCTACAATTTAACCTTAAATTTACATAACTTGAAAATGGAACTAAGCTTCAACGCATTCATTTAAAATACTTCATGGCAATGTAACAAAAGCCAAACAATAATTTCCCGATTTCTACCTTTTCAAATTTACGGTAAACTTTCTGTGGCCTGAATACTATAAATAGCTTATTTTTCTATTTTACACCATCAACTGATCACTGATGGTTATGTTGTACCTTAACCATCGAAGCTCAAAATGTAACTGAAAGCTCAGTCCTACTGACCTCCATGTCCCTCATCTAAATAATAAAAACCAATATTAATTGCCTTATCATTGTTAGCAGCAGTGCCCAAAATTTTCAGAAAGAGACCACAAAAATAAATATTTATTCGTATCGAACTCTAACAAAAAAAAAAAAAAAAAATCATCTACAACTATACTATTCGGATTGTAAATAAGATGTGGTCACGAATTTGATACATGTAACATTTTTATTTTTTTTCATAAAAAAAGAGGGAAAATCTCCACTTTTTTCGAATTCGAAAAGAAAAATATCTCTTATATATGAAAATTTACCAAAAGACGAAATTGGCTGCTGACGGCTCATTAAAAGCTAAATTGGGACTAATTAGATAATTAAAATTAATTATTGGTTGATTTAAGGCATATAGATCGATTAGGATATATTCCCATGTGCCAATAGTATCTGGGAAAATGATGAATAATTTAAGATAAAATGCAAAAGGATAGGCCACATCAATCTCAGCCAACATTAACAACAAGGGCCATGTACACACCAGCTTGTTCGATCTTATGCTTATATTTTAATGGGAAAATTAGGGGTTGGCTTGAGTTTTACATGTCCTAAAGTTGTCATAAAAGTTGGGGCAGGCGGGCCATATTATATAAAATTAAGCATGCATAATTGAGGGAGAAGGAATAATAATCACAAGAAGAGAGAGCTTAGATTATAAGCTACTCTTTGGTCTCATAATTTTGACAGAATAATTAAAGGGCTTACTTTAATTTTTTGTGAGGGAGAGAGAGAGAGAAAGAATCAACTAGGCTTTCGTCTTGTAGAATTGGTTTCTATTTAGGTTCAATCTATATGGATGACGATGGTGATATATATATATAGTTCTTCTCTTATTCGGACGTTTGGATTTTCTTACCGTACAGACTCTATTGTTTACAGCTATATTTCTTACATCTAAAGTTTGTTTTGTATACCCACTGCTGCTCGTTGAAGCATATGAGTACAAAAAAACAGGGAGGAAAACTGAGAAAGGACTGAAAAAACAATAATATTTGTACGATAAAAAATTTCAAACATCATGACAAGAGAAAATGTGTAAACTTAATTGTGATGAGTTCGATACTTAGTTGTGGTTTATTGGCCCTTCTTATTATTTTGTACATATTCTATCGTTTATCGAAAAGATAGAGAGAGAGAGAGAGAGAGAGGAAGAGGATAAAGTGTACCAGAGATTCGTGTAAGAAGGGAGGGTTGGTTAGAAAGGGAAGTTCTGCTTTTAGAGTTGTCTAGCTATTCAAAGTGTAAGAAACACTCTGTGACTGTCCAATCACACCAGTACGTAAGATTAAGCAGAGTCACTGTCCAGGACAAAACTAGGAAGGGATCACCATCGGGAGTTGAGCAAGCACATATAACAGCCATCCATCAATATTAATTAATATTCGGGTCAATTACCCAAACAGAAAAAAGTATTCTTTTGATAAATCTTCCCTTACGCCTACTATTTTATATGGTGGAAGAATGCTTGGAATAGTCGTTAACCCTTTTATCGATTTAGTAAAATCTACACTTTGCATTAACGGTTGATAGTCGTCTATATATTTAAATATATTTTATATATTATTATGATTTTTTAATTTTAAAATTAAAATTATGTCGAATCAAGATAGAATGTGCACTCTTGATTTGTAGTTTGACAATAAGATATCCCTTTTTTTTATTTTTCCCGAGAGGGTACTTACACATTGTTGTAAATGATGTATTTCTTGTTAGATACTCAAGCATGTTATACATGGGAAAAAAAAAATTTCAGCCATGATATAACTGGTTAAAGTTAGAGACTAAAAAATTTTTAATTTACAAACATGTGGGGAGAACTAAAATTTTATATTTTTTTGACAAGCTTTTGAATTCTTTAATTTTAAAATTAAAATTATGTCGAATTTGTGAAAGAATATAAATCCCACATTGAAAACTTGACTAAGTAAAATACAATATATGATGAATGGTTCCACTACTAATATCATCGAGGTCTTTTGTGATAAAACTCCACACCCACAGAATTTTGTAGGTGGTTAAGTTGGGGACAATATCGGTGTTGTTAGTAGTGGGCCGCTGACTCGTCTCTCTGAATTTAACAGAATTATAGTAGAATGTGCACTCTTGTGATATCTCAAATTGTTTTTCGAGAGGTGTACTTACTCATTGTTGTAAATGATGTATTTCTTGTTGGATACTCAAGCATGTTATACATGGGAAAAAAAATATTTCAGCCATGATATACTTGGTTAAAGTTAGAGACTTTAAAAATTTTAATTTACAAACATGTGGGAGAACTAAATTTTTTTAATTTTTTTTTTTACAAGGCTTTGAATTTTCAGCAATCAATTCTCCACTTGACTTTCAATCGCAGTTGTGTATGTATTACGAAATGCAACTTGTTCTTTTTTGTATAATTTACGGTTTAAAGAATACAAATCATTGAAATAAATCAGTAAGGAAATGTGATTTGTATGGTTCATGAATGCACCATAAAAATTCATCCATTTCATTTATTTTGTCCAACCATCTCATTCCATCAATACAACTAATTTGTGTTTTAGGCCGGCCCCACTTGAAAATGGTACACTGTTCTTTCCTGAAAATCCCTAAATGAAGGCACATGCTTTGTGCGAAAGGATTCCATTTTCCTGGATTTAGCCAATGGCTCCAAAGAAAGGGACATTGGATTCCTTGTTAAAATAATAAGAAACAAACAAAAGAAGAAAAGAAAGGAAAGTACCATCATATATATATTTTACAACAAACGACAAGTACTTTTACAACGGGCTAATACACCAGTAACAATCGAACTCATCACAAATATACATCGTACTCGCTGTAGAAAATAAAGTGCAGGAGAGTATGATGGTGCCACAATCCTAAGTCCTAAAGTAGCTTGAGAACTTGAGAATAAGCTTTAACAAGAGAAAGATGAGTCTACCGTCCAAAAAACGTGTTGTGAAAGCCATAACTAAGAACCTTGCTTTACGTAGTTTTTTTTTTCTTCCCCTAAATAGAGAGTATCCAACCAATTGTTTGCAAATTAAGTATTGCTTTCTTTGATGCCGAAAGGAATCAAAATCCCAGGAAACAAAACTGGGAAAAGGTACACAAGACCAGAGGAAAAAGCAAATCAAACAGAAATGACAACTTAGAAAAGAAAATCGTGGAAAAGTGAAAGAAAAGGGCTCCCCAAGACCAACCATTTTGTACTTGGAAGTGTTGTTCTTTTTTTTATATATTTATTTATTTTGTCAGTGAAAGAAAGGCTAAAGGAATCTTGCTTCTTGGGAATATTGAAGCATCGTAGACTTTATACTTCATCATGTTATTCTGTGTGGTGTGGATGGAAAATTAAGAAAAAGAATTTCCTGGAATGTGAAATTGCACTCCTAGAAAGTTGCATAGAAATATAAATAAACTTAAGATTACAATTAATACTTTTGAAAGTTATGCATGTGAAAGGGCGTATTAAGAGTATTTCACATTCTCGATTGATTTTTAGGTTAAATGTTCACACCAACCATAACTCAATTCAACCTTCTGAGTTGGACGTTTACGTATTGATATTGCCTTTGAATATAAGCATTATAGAGACATTTGGCAACACACCAAATTAAGAGTCCATGGCTAAGTCTTTTTTGTTTTCAGGCTACCAGACTTACTGTTCCAGTCAACCACTCCACTGCAGATGTGTCTTTGTTTCTGTCACACAACTTGCTGCACTAGCTTGGCCAGTTTCACATATTTTTAAGATAAGTTGCTCTAGTCAAAGTTTATATAAAAGAAAAATGTCAAGACATATTCAACATCCACTTTGAATTTTCTCAAATAAGTAAGAGGCTTGTAACTCAAAGTGGTTAAAAGTATCAATTCATGCATTTGAACTTCTAGGTTCGATTCTTGCACTCACATAATATTGCTTGTATAAAAAAAAAAAAAATTCCTTACAAAATATATTCTTACTTGTATATCCTAGCGCAACAACTATTTTAAAACTTGTAATAAGATTATACAAGTGACAATATGGGAAGACAAGAACTAATAACATATTTACTTATCATGAATGAATATATAAGAATTATTCTAATTCTAGCTTTTCAAATTATTCCAATTAATGACTTCTCATGCTCTCAAAATTAAGAATAAGAGATTATTAACTGAGGGAAGTAGTTGATCTAATTCCAACTAATCCCTACTACGTCCCCGATTCATGAATTCCCCCATTCCTGGCAATAGGTAAGCATGCTTTCAACAAATAAGAGCATTCCAAACTCTCAAAATTGACATGGAAATGAAGGTTGGAGTGAAGGCGTTATAATTGACGTCCAAATGCTCAGGCGTTATTTTCATAGTCTTCATTTTTCTATTTGTACTGGTCCCACAAGCTTTTAATGATTGTAGCTTTCATTAGTCTCATCAGCTTATTTTATTCTTGATGGTCCCAATAGCTTTTATTCTTATTAATATATTCCATATATAAGTTTACAATATGTAAAAATACCACATAAGTCATCGAATTTAAATTCGAAATTTGTGTTTTAATATCTCCCTCGGAGATACTCTAAGCCGTTAAAGACAGAGACGAATACTTTTAACTAATTGAGCTACAAGTAACTTATAACTTACAGTAACACCAACCAACGCATTTCACAGATTAATTCATCAAAATATATTCATTAAAAAGGGAAAAATAATAAGTTGGGCTCATCCAATCATGTACCATATCAAAATACATGTCATCTTCTAAACTCGAGGAAAAAAAGATCCATGGAATTGGACTTTTTCAAGCTCTCATGATAGCTCCATGATCATTATTTATCTCTTCAGTTAATTATTTCATGCCTCATCACCAAACATTGGAGCAGGAATATATGTAGGAAATGACAAAAAGGAAAGTATTTAGCAGGTTCCACAGCACCTATTGTGTTGGATATTGTCTCTCAGTCATTACAACCTATTACACACGCCATGTTCATGGATCAGTTGACAATCAGACTGCATTTTGTTTTCATACAAATAAATTATCCTGTGATGAAAACTTTAATATAGAAAATACAAGTTACAATTTCTCCCTTTTTTTAAAAAAATTATTTATAATTACTTATTTATAAATTTTTAAAAAAACACGATAGGATATCTTTTGTTTGTTTGGACTAGGTACTTCGATTAGATGATTGATTACTCCATGACAGTCCTTGTTTTGTTTATCCAACAAATTATCATAAATAAATCAAGTGAAAGAAATAATCATAAATAAATCTAAAAATGTGTCTAAATCATGTAACAACATATTTATTTATCCAACAAATTATATAGAGAAAACGTACAATCTACTTGATTGTTGGTTTTTGCATGAATTATGTATCTCACGTTGAACAATCCCTGAAAAATTACTATGGACTTTGAAAATGTTTATTTTTATACCTGTATTATGATTAGTCTAAGGTAGTTTTTTTTATTTATTTACAAATACAAGCAGTAGTTTAAATTACTCTAAATTAATCTAATTTACGGGAAGGGGGACTCAAACTTTGGTACAAAAGGGATGGGCTCACTGCTCTAGCTGACTTACCAAACCCACATCTGCTAAGGTACAAACTCTTGATAAACTTAAATTCCAAATTGTTTTGGAAAATTCAATGACCTCTCCTTTCATAGGATTACAATGTGGCAATCAAGACAAGGCCCAGAGAAAACTTTGATCCAACTTACCTCTACTTCTAATATAGAAGCCCAAGGCAGGCACATGAAATCCAAGAAAGGAAAAACGGCCCATGATTGTCACTCCAGTTTGAGAGGGGCTATATGCTGGGTTAAATGTAAGATGGTTTTTGGGTGGGCTATATCTTATTTTATTAAATTCTATTTTTTCAAAAGTAACAAACGGCTCTTCGGACACTACCTGCAAAGCCCATGACGTTCTCTCAAGCTGCTACGTCAACAAACCGTTATTATTATTAGAGTGTTGCTAAACGAACCCTAAAGTTAACTACCGTATGATCCAAGTACACTTTAATATTTTAATCAAAATGTAAAATTAACTAAGTACACCCTATTGAACTACCAAAAATACCCCTGGTACACTTCAATACACTCTATCACACAACACCCTAATACCAATCCTAAACCAGGTCTCTCCTTTTATGCCATCTTTTTAGATTTTGGGTTCGCATCAAAATCTTTAATTTCGTAAGCTGTTGTTGGAGCAGATTTGCTAGCTCTTTCAATTCAAGGCTTAATTCTTGTAAATCCTTGTGATTTTCTTTGAAATATGTGAAGGAACTCAAACATCTCTGTCAAATTACTAGTGAAATGCATCATCTCCAGTTCGAAATCCTTGAGAATTTTGGATGCTTCCAAGTTAGAAGAAAAATTTAAACCCTGGGATTTTAAAGTCATCCACTTCAACTTTATTGTGTGTATGATGTTGAGCTAAGAAGTCAAACTGGAACAAATTTTTTCATTCAAATATGGCTGCCCATCTTTTGCATCAGGAAGAATCAAGTACATGGAGAAACGCCAACACTTGTCTTTCGCCATGTTTGTAAGGAAGCTCTAAGCCTTTGAAGCATCAAATGCCCTTAAAATTATACGAAACTTCTCTACATACGTTTGATTGGGGTTGAATATGGTGAGTAGGTGTACTTATTAAAATTATATTTGTTTCACAATTCCATATATCCTTTTTGGTCATTTTATATTAGGGTAAATTAGTAATTCAATAAATACTTTGATAGTAGGATGTACTCAGTTAATTTTAGAGTTTGTTTAGCAGCATTCTATTATTATTATTCACGTCAACAAGCCGTTAAATTGGTTTTTTTATATTAAAAAAAATATCCCCATATTTTTTTTTCTTCTATAAATACGAACCTCATTTCTACATAATTTCCCACATTCTCTTCATCCTTCTTTCTAATTTCCCACATTATTTTCATCCTTTTACATACTATCCTTACTCTTTACACCCTTCTACATAATTTTTATTGGGAGCTAATTTCCCCACTCCCCTTTTCTCCACTTACACTCCCTTTTGCTTTTTAATACTTTTTAATCAATTGTGTTCTTTATCTTTCCTATTCTATCCTTACCCTACATTAATTTCTTTTTTACTTCACTTTTATATTATTTCTCTTTCTTGATACTTAATTTTCCAACTTACACTCCATTTTCAATATTTAAGGGGGGAAAAAAACTTAATTTCTTACTCGATTAAAGGGAAAAAAAATACTGAAGATGGAGTGCAAGTTGGAAAATTAAATTTAAAGAAAAAGAACTAATATAAAAGTGAAGTGAAAAGAAAATAATGTAGGGTAAGGGTAGAATAGGAAAGAGAAAGAACAAAATTGATTAAAAAGTATTAAAAAGCAAAAGGGAGTGTAAGTGGAGAAAAGGGGAGTGGGGAAATCATATCCCTTTTTATTTATCAATTTTATTACAAATTCAGAAAACAAGCCACAAAACACCATACATGAAAAGAAAGACTCAAAAACAATTTATTAGAAATTCAAAAAACAAGCATGACTCCTCAAACATGACTCAATTTTTGTATAACACCACAAACATGACTCAATTTATTACACATTCAGAAAACAAGCCACAAAACCCCATACATGAAAAGAAAGACTCTAAAACAATTTCACTCTAGCGCTCATTTAGCCAAAAGATGTGCAACAAGATCTCGTTGTAGGTTGTCATTTTTAGTACGAGAACGTATTGACATATGAGGATGCATGTATTCCTTCACATAAATCCTACCAATTCTTGGATCCTGCGACAAATTATGGCCATCATATATTCTTGCACAAGCTCTCCTTGACCCATTTGGGTCTGTTTGTGCCTAGAAATCTCGGCCTATGGGGCCGACCGAAGGAGCGACCTCTCGGCCAGGGCGCCCACCAAAAAGAAAAAGGGGGAGGGGGGCCGAACGCGTCAAGTTGTTGTTCATTTCTCTCGTAGGATAGGGATGAGCCGTGAAGGCGAAACCATCCCGGCCACGACCACGGTGAGCATGAACGAAGAAATTGATAAACACTCAAATGCACGACCAAAGTAGAATGATTAAGTGGCGTCACCACGTGGCATCGAGGCCCTACACTCCATTTAATGAAGTAACGCCCCTGACTACAGTAGAGGACCCACGATCCATGCGAGAGCATTTAATGCACAAGAGAAGAGGGGAAGTGATTGAAGTCAGGATATGGCGAGTAAAATCAGGGTGATTAGGTGCGAAAATCTTACAATTGGCGAGGTTGAGCCACCAACCACCAGACCAAAGCATTAAATGCTCCTCCAAGGCCCAAGACGCAGAACCCACGATCAGGGCGGCGACCGAGATTTATGGGGGTCACACCACCATACTTCACGTCCCCGAACGTCAGCTCGACTAACCACTATCTCTGGTCAACCTCATCATGCAGATTTTCAGCCTTAGTGTCCTCTCAGGACCTCTCCTATAAATACCAGGCTCCAATTACGTCTAAAGGGTTCAAACACCAAACACAAGCCTCCAATGAAGCAGATTATATTTTCCTGTTATTTACCTTATGTCATTTATATTCCTGTAATGCACTTTCAGTATCTTTACTTGTTTTCTTAGGAGTAGTGACAACTTGTGGGAAAATCCATTCATCAATATATCATATGACCCTTGGTTTCCAAGGCGCCGGAGCACCATCCTTGTTTTTTTTCCATTCATCCCACATATTATATGATCGCTGCAATCCAGCGACGCGCCGAAGCACCACCTAAAAATCCACCATTAACGGCCTTATAGCTCAGGCCATGAACCCGACGGTCGAGATCAGTTCCTCTCTCGACCACAATCGCTTTGATTAGAAGTTAAACTCAAACAAGCGCGCAACTCATCCACCCATCCACCCTCACCATCCTTGCATGCACGATAGACCGTGCTGGCACGCCCGCGCACAAAAGCACCACACCAAAAAAGGACGACCCGTGTTGACGCAGATCCCCTTGGCCCAGGGCACCAGGCCGTGAGATTTGCGGAGGTCAATAGGGTCAACCTTATCATCTTCAGAATAACCATCAATATAAGCATCTCGTTCATCCTCTACAACCATGTTGTGCAATTCATGCATGCCATTATGATGGAGTTCAGTTTTTCTAGACTTCACCCTCTTTCTGGTGCCCTAATGATTAACCATCGCGCTTGTAGAATACCAAATGCCCTTTCAACATCCTTTTGGTACCCCTCTTGCTTCTTAGAGAAATTCTTTTCTTGTTCATTCACATGTTGTGGAATTTCTTGGACAAGAGTTGCCCACTTTGGGTCTCAATAAGGTACCCATGTTGTACTGACGACCATTGACGTAGTACTGTTTTGGGGTGATTCACCTTCTATGATGGAATCAAAGAGAGGTGAGTGCCCGAGTACGGTGAGGTCGTTTTGGGCTCCTGGAATCCCAAAGAAAGCATGTTAGATCCATGTATCGTACGATTCCATGGCCTCTAAAATAATAGTTGGCTTTCTCGATCTTCCGTTGGAGCTTCCTTACCATCCGATTGGACAATTCTTCCAATCCCAATGCATGCAGTCTAGTGATCCTATCATGTCGGGAAAGCCTCGGTCTTTCACTTTCCGTAGGAGCCATTCTATGTCCTTCAAATTTGGTGCTTAGAGGTACGTATCTTTGTAGATGTCTACAATTGTACGACATAATTCAGCAAGGTTCTCAAGGGAGGAAGACTCAGACATACAATATGTGTCATCTATCGCATCATTCGAGGATGCGTAGGCCATCATACGGAGTGCAACATTTAGCCTTTGGTGGGGTGAGAAACCAAGACAACTTGCATTATTCACTCTTTGCCATTAGAAAAGGTTGGCCATTTGGATGGCATGTAGCACACCCTCGAAAACATTGCGCCTCATTCGGAATCAGCTTCTGAAATCCTATGGGGTGTACACCTGATTAGGGTTGAAGTAGTTCTTCATCAATGTTTAGTAAGGAGTCTCCCATTGTTGGGGTTTGCTAGCATGACCAACAATAAAGCCACCCCACTTAGTTTGTTTGGACATTACCTCACACACCAAGGCTATCGCGGTTGCCTCCATAAGGTCATTGTTGCGCCTTCGGGCTTTATCTTCTTCATCCTCCTCCATTAGTTGGCGTCTCCTCTCCTCCCATTGGTTTTCCAATTCGGAATTAGAATAGGAACTCCAATTGAAATCCATTGCAGAATTGAATTGGAATGACAAATTATACAAAATGAAAGAGAGAAATTTGAGAGGAATCAGATGAAGGTGTGAGATATGAAACCCAAAACATCCCTTTAATTGACATTTGAAGATGAAGATAAGATGTGCCATAAGGACAAAAATAATCAAATCCGAAATATAGAGGGTTAATCACGTACTGACATGTGGCACTAAAAAATCCTATCTGAATTTTTTTTGGGATTACATCAGGATAAGATGTGCCTCGTGGACAAAAAATAAAAAAGAATAAAAAAGGGGGCTAATCACATGCTGACACGTGGATGTCAAAAATCATATCCGAAAAAATTGTGTCTTCTAAAATAAATTTTAAATAGGGTCTAAAATAGTACTTTAATTAAATTATCCAATATATTTAAATAATACACTAAAAACTAATAAAATATTGAGGAGACTATGATTTAGCCCTGCACTGCTGGAGATGGTAAAAATATAGCCCATCATTATTCTTAAAAAATTATAAATAGTGGGCCAATTTTTATGGGTGGACTATATTTAGCCCTCCAAGCCATCTCCAAGAGAGGGCTATATCCTCACTTTTGGCCCTTTCACACCCAAAATCCATCTCCAGTAAATGGGCTATATGTGCCATGTTATTGGGCCAAACACAATCAGCATGCCAAAAGGGTTATATGCTGGGCCAAATATAGGATAGTACTGGGGTGGGCTTTTTTTTGTTTCCAAAAGCAAGCAAGACTTTTGGATTTTTCAAAAGCCAGCAACGGCTCTTTAGTTGCTAACTTATTACATACTGAAATAAAATTAAGATTACTGATAAAGCGGAAAAGCAATTGATTGAGATAAATTGCGATCATCCCTAATGAAATTTCAAGAACCTAAGAGCATGATTACCTTGCCCTCCCATGGAAGTCCCCCAAATTCATTCTGGTTTTGAGTGGAGAGAAGTGTTTTCTGATCCTAACAATCTCATGTCCGCTTGGGTATTTTCTCAAACTCCATATGCATTGCTTTGTTTTGATCTGGGTATGAAAGGTGGGAAAATGGTGATTTTTAGCACATTGAGGCTACGGAGATTACCAACATTGGGCATGGAGGAAAGGAGATGTAGAATTTGGGGTACTGTGAAATTCATAATTATTAGATTAAAATAATAATAATTTGAATAAATGTAATTATTAGAAAGATAATAATAAATTAGTTGTTAGATTTAATCTCAGCCATTAATAGTGCTTAACTCTAATGGATTAAAATTTGTGTTAAAAACATAGTGCCACGGATTCGCCCCCTATATATATATTCAAACAGTTTTTTTTTCTTTCTATAAATACCAACCTACATAATTTCCCACAATTTTTTCATCCATCCTACAATGCCGGGAGATGAAGATTATCTTTTTTAATCTGTTCGTTGTTTTTAAATTATCCAATATATTTAAAGAATATACTAAAAACTAATAAAATATTGAGGAGACTGATTTAGCCATGCACTGTTCGAGACGGTAAAAATATAGGCCATCACTATTCCTTACAAAACTATAAATAGTGGGCTATATTTCATGGGTGGGCTATATTTTAACCTCCACTATTGGAGATGGCCTAATAGTGGTATGATCCAGTACAGAGTTGTTCTTGAACTGTCTGATTGAACCCCTCCCTAAATCCTTTCCAATAGTGGTCTCTGAATCTCGTTTGACTTGGAGTGGAATTCAAGCAAGTGTTACTCCGATTTAGTTAGAGACCATATACAAAGGTACACCATACATTGTACCTTAACATACTGCTTCGTGTTCTCTAATTGTAAGGTTACTGAATTAAGGAGGATCTTTAGCCAACACCACACTAGTGCCCCCTTATTCTCTTGAGCTCTTCTATGCTTTTTAGGTCAATTTAGAAAACTTATAACCCCTGCAAAACTATGTTCTTACAACTTCCTACAAGATAGAAGGAAATGATACCTAACTCAAACAAGATGTGCATATGTTGTTCTAGCTAAATCAAACAAATTTGCCATTATCATTAATCCTATATATATCCTTCAAATAATTTTATTTGAGGGACACCCTTTAAGGTCCCGTATAATTTTTTTTTCAATGATCCAAATTATCTATTCTTCAAGTCTTCATTCATAGATCATCCTTGCAAAAACTTAGAGAAATTGAAAATTATTAAGGAATTTGGTTGGCACCAACAAAATAGACGAAGACGGTACTTCAAGAGAATACTATAATAACAACCATCTAATTGAGTGGTCAAATGGTGTTGGATTTAAGTGATTTTTTGCTGAGATGAACTTTGAGGGAATATCTAAAAACTAGACGGTTCGGATCATTGAAATACAATGTGTGGTGGACCCTACAAGGGTGTCCCTCAAATAACTTATTTGAGGGATCTCTCAATTGAAGCTCTCACTCTCTCTCTCTTGCTGCATAAATTTTTCTTTTTGGAAAAAGTAGAAGGCTCCATTTGGATGGAGGTATTTGAAAGAAATTATTGGATTTGAGAACAAAGCTAAATTTACTAAAAAGAAACTAGAAAACATGAGATTCAATGTATTTAAAATAACTAGATGTAATATATTTGGAATGTTTGAAATGTCTGAAAGGAGTCATTTGAAATCCACTTGTTTTCTTTTTCTTTTTGTTCATATTCAAATCTTGACATACATAAATTACACTAGTATAATCTTACAATGGCCTCTAAATCCTTGAATTTGGAATCCTTCCATGCAAATGGACCCTAATACGTACTGCATGGCAAGATATTAAATTATTAAAGATATGTCATTGGTAAAATACTGTATTCTCTCACATTAATTGACTACAAGGCTATTAACGGGTGAATTTGTACCTAATGGATTAAGACATAATCACACACATAACACAAGTGTTTGAGTGGTTCACCCATAATGGGGCTACATCCACTATAACTTATAGCTTTGTATTTGTATTTGAAAATGGAGATTACATTGTACATGAGAGAGATATGGGGAGAGAGGCTTGAGAGCTTTAGTAGAAGAGATATAGAAAGCTTGGGAGAGCTTTAGATAGCTCTTGGAGAAGTGAGGAAGTAGCAGCTGATCCTTTGCTTGGAGGTGGTAAGCTCCCTTTATAGTCCAAGTTGGAGTACACAAGGTTGATTGATGGCTAGGTCCTTTGCATGGCCCCCTTTAATTTAGGGTCTTGGGCATTGAGAAGGCATAGGAGGGGGCATGGCTAGCTACTCCTTGTTTGATGGGATGTCGCATATGACAAGCAAGTGTTATCCTTTAATTGGTGGGATTTACTTAAAGGGGAAGGTGAGGTCAACATGGTGTCAACAGAAGCCCCCCAAGTTCACAATCTAGAATGGCTTCTTGGCTGGGGACTTTCAAGTAAAACTAGTGTCTGACCGAGCTGAGCACATATATTTTGAGGTGATGAGGCCGAGCACATATCTGTTGAGGTGATGAGGTCGAGCCAAGCACATATTTGTTGAGGTGATGAGGCAGAGCACATATATGGAGATAATATTCCTTCTCTTTAACCATGGCGAGACAAAGTGAAGGAGGTGCTGAGCCAAGCACATATATGGAGATAATATTCCTTCTCCTTAACCATGGAGAGACATATTGGAGATGGTGTGGCCCAGCCGAGCACATATCTGTTGAGATGATGAGGCCGAGCACATATATGGAGATAATTCTCCTTCTCTTTAACCATGGCGATACAAGGTGAAAGAGGTGCCAAGCCGAGCACATATATGGAAATAATAAGGCCGAGCCGAACACATATGTGAAGATATAATAAAGCCGAGCCGAACACATGTATGGAGATAATAAGGCCGAGCCGAACACATCTATAAAGATATAATAAAACCAAGCCGAACACATATATGAAAATAATAAGGCCGAGCCGAACACATCTGTAAAGATATAATAAGACTGAGCCGAACACATATATGAAAATAATAAGGCCAAGTCGAGCACATGTATGGAGATAATAAGGCTGAGCCGAACACATATGTGAAGATATAATAAGGCCGAGCCGAACACATGTATGGAGATAATATTCATTCTCCTTAACCATGGAGAGACATATTGGAGATGGTGTGGCCGAGCCGAGCTCACACATAAATATAGCAAGGCTGCGCCAAGCAAATATCACATAATGTTGTGATGATGGTGTTGTATGTAATGACTTGATGACGATGTATGACATGCCACAATGGCGATGTATGTCATTTCATGGTGGTGATGTATGCCATGCAATGATGGTGACGTATGCCATGCAATGATGACGATGTATGCCATGTCATAATGGCAATGTATGTCGTGTCATGGTTGCCATGTATGCCATGAAATGACGGCGATGTATGCCATGTAATGATGGCGATGTAATGGAGTTGTATATATGTTATGATATGATGGTACGATGATAGCGCACACTAATTGGTAATTTAGATAATAATAGGTATGTGTAATCCCTTACTTTCGACATCGAGATAGTCATCATTCGTCCTTAGTTGAGCACAAGTGTGGTGATATAATTTTCCTTGTCTCTCTTTGGCCATGGTAAGATAAGGTGGAGATGGTGAGGTCAAGCCGAGCTCACATATGAAGCTAATATTACTTCTATCTTTGACCATGGTGGGACAAGGTGGAGAGAGTGCCAAGCCAATCATAATGGATAATGTAACAAGACGGTGGTTTGACCAATCCCACGCAACTTCACTGAATAGCACCTATGCTCTTTATTTGATCTCTGGCTGAGATAGGAGCAAAGCACACATGTCCTGGCAACATCAAGATATAAAGCCCATTTGGACTTTCGTCTGTGGTAGGGCACGGTGGTGCTACTAGCTGACTTCTAGGCAAGAGTGATGGGGCACCCCATGAGAGAAAGGCAGGCAGGTTCTGAGCTGAGCCGTTTTTCCATTCTCCTTTCACGTGTTGCCTTTTTGTCTGAGTAGGGGGAGAGTTTCCTAGTCTCTTTGAGAGAGAAGAGGCATGGGTGCAACAAACTTAGCTGCCCCGTGTCCCAAGGTTAAATGGATCTAGTCGGCAGCGACCGGACCTGGTCAGCAGCAATAGTAAGATCTGCTCGGTAGAGATGAGATTGGGTTGAAGGAAATCAAGAGGTCTGGTTGGCAGCCATGGGACTTGGTTGGTTACGGTGGTAAGGTCTGGTAGGCAGCAATGAGACTAGGTTGGTGACAATCGTGAGGTCTGGTCGAAATCAAGGAGTGACAGAAGGGAAGCTGGGTAGTCAGTGGAAATGAACACATTTTGTCGCCTCGCTTGGTGGTCGAGTTGCTCATGCAAGGTGGCGGGCGACCATGCAAAGTGGTCGGCGCTCATCCATGGTGGTCGGGTCGGCCATGCAAGGTGGTGGGCGACCATGCAGAGTGGTCGGCACTCATCCACGGTGATCGGGTCAGCCATGCAAGATGGTCGACACTCATCCACGGTGGTCGGGTCTGCTATGCAAGATAGCAGGCGACCATGCAAAGTAGTCTGCGCTCATCCGCAGTGGTCTGGTCTGCCATGCAAGGTGGAGGGTGACCATGTAGAGTGGTCGGCGCTCATCTACGGTGACGGGTCGGCCATGCAAGGTGGCCGACGCTCATCCACGGTGGTCAAGTCTGCTATGCAAGGTGGCGGGCAACCATGCAAAGTGGTCGGCGCTCATCCACGGCGGTCGGGTCTGCCATGCAAGGTGGAGGGCGACCATGCAAAATGGTCGGCGCTCATCCACGATGATCGGGTCGGCCATGCAAGGTGGTCGGCGCTCATCCACGATGGTCGGGTCTGCTATGCAAGGTGGCGGGCGACCATGCAAAGTGGTCGGCGCTCATCCACGGTGGTCGGGTCGGCCATACAAGGTGGTCATAACCTGGTTCGTGTATTGATACATAATAACAATATAATATCATAAGATATTATGTTATGACAGCCCATCACAGATATTAAGTTGAGATATCATACCTAGATATTTATGTTTAGATATTATTTTATGGTAAAATCACTAAATGAGAGAAGAGATTTCTCATCTTCTTCGAATGGTCTCAGACCCAGCACAAAGGAGCATGAAATTTAGGAGGTGGAAGACACATGGTACTGATCATGCCTAGAGAAATGGATGAGGTTGCCGACCGAGTGTTTGTATTTGGAGAGAAGCCCCCAAGTCCAGCAATGGTAGGACCTATCTTGAAAAGTTTTGGCAGAGGAGACACATGGGTGTCTTCATAGTTGCTTGGCTGGAGCAACAGGTTGGGTGTGTCGTGACAGAGAAGGTCATTCTTCATGCATCACAGGCCTTGTTCAGACCAAGAGATGAGGGGCTACCCCCAATCAGAACAAATTTTTTGGTGGACCTCTTGGTTGCTCAAGGTGCTTCACGGTTAGTAACAAAATGGTGAGAACGACATGGATCTATGCCGCGTTTCCCACAGACGGCGCCAAATGTTAATGGGCGAATTTGTACCTAACGGATTAAGACATAATCACACACATAACACAAGTGTTTGAGTGGTTCACCCATAATGGGGCTACATCCACTATAGCTTATAGCTTTGTATTTGTATTTGTATTTGTATTTGAAAATGGAGATTACATTATACATGAGAGAGATATGGGGAGAGTGACTTGAGAGCTCTAGTAGAAGAGAAATAAAAAGCTTGGGAGAGCTTTGGACAGCTCTTGGAGAAGTGAGGAAGTAGCAGCTGATCCTTTGCTTGGAGGTGGTGAGCTCCCTTTATAGTCTAAGTTGGAGTAGACAAGATTGATTGATGGCTGGGTCCTTTGCATGGCCCCCTTTAATTTAGGGTCTTGGGCATTGAGAAGGCATAGGAGGGGGCATGGCTAGCTACTCTTTATTTGGTGGGATATCACATATGATAAGCAAGTGTTATCCCTTAATTGGTGGAATTTACTTGAGGAAAAAGGTGAGGTCAACATGATGTCAACAAAGGCTTTAAACTACTACTGGTAATTAGAATAACTATACCATATAGTGGAAAGTCGTAGCAGTTTGATTTGAAACAACTTTAGTAGAAGGTTTGAATGACTTTACTAGTTGTATTCAAAGAGAAACGGCCAAGTACAGAAAAAAACTGAAGAAAATGTGTCGGTCCTCAAAATCCCAAGTACTGATGCCTATATGGAATGATGATATATATATATATATATGCAATTAGAGTTGAAGTCAACAACATAATGGGGGAGGAGTAACATGAAGACTGAAGCATGGACACATGCATGCAATAATGGAAATGGTTTATATTATTAGGAGCAGTGGCGGATCCAGAAATTTTCATTCCGGGGGTCAATCTTTTCATAGTCCTCGAGCAAACAAAAAACTAGAACAAGACTCAAAACAATCTTTCCGAACATTTTCCACATTAAAAAAGAGAGGAAGCAAGGGACTGCATTAAATTTAAATTTTAAAAAAAAAATACAACATCATGGCGCACTTCCTGACTCCACAATGGGCTAAGTATGAAAAATGATTTTTCGGCATAATAATTTTCTCAAGATAATTTTTGGCGGCTTTTATTCCTTACACATCAAATAAGAAAACTTGATTTTATGGGATTTTATTATGACGTATATATTGACTTAATGAGCCATCATTTTTAGCCTAAATCGTATTTTGTACTAAAACCGATTTTTCATATTTTGATTTGGTGAGAATTTGATTTTCTAGTATTTTTATTTGAATCCAAATGGGGGGTACTTCCTTATTTACATTGTAAACTTAAGTAAATGGAGTAATATAAAAATAAATAAAAGTAAAAGGACAAAGAAGAAAATAAGGAAATCTGCATTGTTTCATAACTCTCTATATACAAATTACATATGTGGATCCGCCCCTGATTAGGAGGCCCTGGACAAACATATGTTAAGTTACCTAAAAAAGGCATGAGAAATGACCAGCAACAGCAACAAGCGACAAATGATCAACTGCTTATAATTGACATCCAGTATGAAATACCTTTCCTGAAAGAACAAAAACTGCTATCATATTTATTAATTACATTGCTAATAAAGAGGTGTGACATGCAAGAATAACTTGTAAAGATGAGACAATATATAAAAAATAGATAAATGATATACATAATTTTCTAACATGAATAATGAATAAGTCGAGTTTTTTTTTTTTTTCAAAGTTATAGGATTTTGTTTTCCTTCTAGCCAAAATTTCCAAGAACATCCAGATTAAGTGAATTTTCATTTTATATAAGGAGAGTGTATGAGAGATGAGTTAATTTGGTTTCTTACTTAATTAGTCTACTTTCTAGTTCAAAATGTATGTTGCTCATGCTAAGTAAGATGTCACGGTTAATAAATGAGTTGGATTTTTTTTTCTTTCCAAATTTAGGAAGGGGAAGGGGGTAAACTTACACACACAAGTACCACGAGAGCTTGAACCCAGACAACTTGGGAGCACACTAAAGACTTGAGCCAATCCAACTAAAACTCCATTAGTGTCAAGTTATCGATGAGATTAGTTATGTTAATAATAGTATCCATATAGCATAAGAATAAACAAATAATTTGTACATCTTTTACATGGAGGTGACATCGGTTGATATCATCAATTTCAGGTAAGTCGTCACCTTCTTACCGAACCCTAACATTACTTTTGGCGTCATCATATATCTAGACTCATACTTTTCTACCGTAAAGATTTACTTGCAAGTGTCGGGAAATGAATAATGGGAAGACAAAGTCGATAAATCGATTTACTTCTAGAGGCTAGCCCAAGCCAGAAAAGCCTAGAAAATGAAATCTTTGACTTTTTCTTCTCTGCGGGCCATGCAGGTTGTAGAAGCACCTCACCACCCACCACCAGTCATGCACCACCGCCTCAAGATTAGACTCGGCTTCTTTTAGCTCCAGTATAAGGTCAGACTAAACTTGGTCAAAGGTCACTTTGCACAAAGGAAATGGAATTTATACATATGGGGACCTCCATTTAATTCACAAATTTACTACTTTTATTTAGTCCAATTGTTCCTCTACCTATAAGTAGAACACCACCTCTGAAATCATTCTTCAAATTATTGCCTTCCAGCCCTCCCTTTGCTCCCCACCCAACCCTTTTCTTCTCTCTCTCCCAAACTTGACGGTCCAAAGCCACCCAATAATTTCCTTGGGGTTCTTGCCATTTAGTTTTCTTTGCTTTGTATTTATATATAAACAAACTCCCTCTTTGATCTTAGTCAGTACTATAATATATGTTACTTGAAATGGGTTCAATCCTTGAAAGCTCCACCACAGAAAATGAAGAAATAGAAATCCAATACCTTCAGAAAGGAGTGAGACACTTGTGTGAAAAAGGGCTGACCAGAGTTCCAAGCAAGTACATATTGCCCATCAACGAACGACCCAACTTGGGAGACACAAGGGTCAATGCTGGTAACCTTAACCTCAAGCTGCCAGTTATTGATTTCACTCAGTTTCAAGGCTCAGATAGATGCCAAGCAATACACTCCCTCGAAAAAGCTTGCCGAGAATTCGGATTTTTTCAGGTTGATCTTCATTTAACTTCATACATGCATTCTCGCGCGTTGTTCTTGGTATACATCATCTATTTCATATTGTTGTGTGTATTTGTTCATATGCATGTCATCTTAGTCTGCTTCTTAAATCGGATCAGGCTTGGGTTTTGAACGGGGCATTGAATTTTGTTTAAAACATGCCCTAAACTCTATATTGATCCATGCATAATTAGTTATACAAAAAGTAAGGAGATTGAAAATAAAATCCTGATCATTAAGTTTTGATTGGTGTGCAGTTGGTAAACCATGGTATCAAAGATGATGATATTCTTCGAATGGTGGATGTAAGTAGAAGATTTTTCGAGCTCCCTTTCGACGAGAGAGCAAAGTACATGTCAAAGGACATGGCTTCCCCGGCTAGGTATGGAACAAGCTTTAACCAGAGCAATGACAAAGTGTTCTGCTGGAGAGACTTTCTGAAACTTAGCTGCCAACCTTTGGAAGACACTGTGCCTTTTTGGCCTTCCTCTCCTGGGGACTTAAGGTGACTCTCTCTCTCTCTCTTTCTCTCTCTCTCTCTGTGTAGTGCTTAATATTTGAATGCGATCACATTAATATATTGTGCCACCATGCATATATATAGGGAGGCAGTCGTGAACTACTCGAAGAGCACAAATTTTTTGTATCTAATGCTAATGGAGGCCATCTTGGAAAGCCTAGGATTGGAGGAAACAACAGAAGGTGCTGAAAGAAAAAGCAGAAGTATAGAGGAATTTGAAGATGGAAGCCAACTCATTGTGGCAAATTGCTACCCTGCATGCCCTGAGCCAGATTTAACACTAGGCATGCCACCCCATTCCGATTATGGCCTCCTCACTCTTCTCCTTCAAGATGAAGTTGAGGGCCTTCAAATACAACATGAGGGCAGATGGGTAACTGTGGAACCACTTCCAAATTCATTCGTTGTCAATGTTGGTGATCATCTTGAGGTCAGTAATTACCAAATTAACCATCATATCCTTGCATAGATCCCAATAAGATTTCCTAATTAAGTCATACTAATCATCATCAAATCATTATATAAAACTTAGAAGCTACCAATATACACAGATATTTTTGGAAGAGTAAAGAATTATTATTTTTAATTTATTTTATTCCACACATAGAATGATAACATTCTAATTCATATAGATCTCATTTACAAAGCTGGTATCCACACACTCAACCACATCTCTCTCAGAAAGGTGATGAGATCCACTTATGTGAACAATGAGTCATATGATAGTGACATAGTTATCTCAAACATTTAACCAATAAATGTTGAACAAGCAACTTTTCTCATTTTACAATAATGTGTTATTTTAAAAGGAATAAACAAGAATAACATGAAGACGTGACATGCTGATATAGTATTTGTATTATATTTTCAACCAAAATGTAACACTTGTACAATTTTTAATATCGAAACCCTAAAATCAAAATAGAGAACCCCTCGGTCTAATCATGTGTGTTATAATTGAACACTATATCAGATAATATACCGTCATCTACAAAAATTTCTCATTTGGGTCTCACAAACTTTTTTCTGGGTTTGATACGTATTTAAGCTGACTATTTCGTAAAACTTAAGCTTCTTTGAATTCAGTGGTTGTTTAACATAGCATTCGAGATATTTTTTTCGAATTTAAAATTCTATCTCCCATGCCACCTACTTATTAATTTGCAAGGTATACAGTGTCTCGAATGTGATGGATGAGAATGCCTCTCCACGTGTTGGTTGAGCATGCACCTAGTTAACTCATTCCTAAAAAAGAATTGTAAAAAAAGACCTAATGTTTTAGATTCAACGGTTTACAAACAACATTAATCATATATAATATGAAATTTTGACTTTTACGTGTGGTAAAAATATTGGACAGATATTCAGCAATGGGAGATACAAGAGCGTACTCCACAGGGTTCTTGTCAACTCCTGCAAGTCTCGCATCTCTGTGGCCTCATTGCACAGCCTGCCATTCAACAGCATGGTTCGACCATCACCAAAACTCATTGACGAAGCCAACCCTACACGTTATAAGGACACAGACTTTGCCACTTTCCTTCGCTTTGTTTCTTCTCATGACATGAACGCCAAGACTTTCTTAGAATCCAGGAAATTGACTGCATGACCCAAAAAAGAAAAGTAGATTTCCACAAGATTTTTGGTGTATTGCACATGCCATGACTGCAAATGAGAGAAAGATCTAGAAATTGAATTTTTTTGCTTTTTTGTTTTTTTGTGTGTGGCAGTCTTTGACTTTTATTAGGTTTTATCCGACCCATCGTTGGTAGAAATAATCAAGGGGGGATTTTTCATCGTGGAAAATAAGACAGGGAGAACGTTTGTGATTTGCATGCAACATGAATTTGGTGAAATATGTATTGCTGTATTTCATACGGCAGGCAATGTTCTAAGTCAATAAGTAATGAATATTTTACAATCTTATTTAATACTTATATTACCCAATTTGTCTATACCCTCCACGTCCCCTATTTATTCGAATGACACATGTACTACTTTAATTTAAGAAAATTTAAGTTTAACAGGAAAACGCTTTGGAGGTGGCAGAATTTGTACCTCTGCTCTGTCATGGAGGTGCTCACAAACTGCTCAAGGAAATGCCTCAGCGAAACTCCTTTTTGTTTGCTGTGTTTCTGGGCTACTGCACGCAGCACAATGCATATAATTTTTTTTAAAATCCCTGGCCAAAACGCTGTCGTTTTTGGACCAGTGCAAAATAAAATAAAATTCCTCTCAGCCTTGCACGTGGTCATAATCAGTATTATATACTATTATTAATAATTTAATACAAAAGTCCAAGTTCACTCCAGTTGAACAAAATTGAAGAAGCGTCGAGGCTCTTGCAGAAAGCTAGTGACGAGTATATGACTAAATATCTCAATTATTTGGGTGGGTAGGGTTTGCGTTGGGGATTTGAGTTGCTTTGAGGGAAATATGTTTGACTTTGGGGGATTATTGGCCTCCTCTTTTGTTTTTTGTTTTTATTGTTTTTCTTTCGCTTGGGGAGAAAGGTTGATAACTTTAAAGAATAAATCAATAATAAAAGAAGAACAGACATGCATGCAAGCTGCCGCTAAGCCTTTATTTGGACCATTACATCGAACAGATGGTTGGCATTGTAAGACAAATTCGTGTCTTAGTCTAAGTTGTGGTCTTCTAATCATATCTGGTTTGGAGGAACTCTAATTGATCAGGAAGTATTAATCCTCATACCAGTAGGATACTCAATCAAATAGTGCGATTACACTGAGATAGGAGTATCTTAAGGATTCCTAATTCAATATGGATTAAAAACATCCTATTACTAAGCAAACAGAATTTGTTCGAGTACTCTTTGATGGGTAAGGTACTAGAACAGATGCTTATAAATAAGGTCCCTTCCCTATCGGCTAAAATACACTCATAACAGAAAACTCACCCCATCCAGAGATAGAGATAAAGAGCCGTGTAGGACAAGAAGATCCTTATTCACAACCAAGAAGATCCTTATTCATAATGTCTTATCAAGGTTAGTATTTGAGATTCAAAGACTTGAAAGAACTTACATGTGGTATCAGAGCACTAGGTCTTGTTCTCTAATCTAACCTACAGATTTATATAAAATTGCTGCTAAAATAAAATTTTGATCATAAGTCATGAAGCATGTAGACTTTAACCAATTGCATATCTTATGTGATAAGGTATGATCAAGGGCATCAAGAATATCTGCTCGATCATGCTTGAAAGACTATTGATCAAAGACTGTGAATTATTATTGCTTAAATTAAGTAAGCCATAGCTGCTTAATTGTTGCAAGAGTAATGTTCAATCGAAAAATTGATCTATACTTGCATCACAACTGGTAGCCTTTTGTGATTACTTCTATCCACAGATAGTAAGTACACAAACTGATAACAGATGTGATGGTACAATATGGATGAAGGGACTGAACAGACTAACAAGAAAACTTCTTAATCCACAGATGAGAAGTTCTACTTGTGCAGGAAGTTTGTTCAAACTCTAAATCCAGTATTTAGGAACATGCTCAAATCACAACCCACAGGTGTGAATTGATAATGTTTAAGTAAAGTTTAATGGGGATAGTTATTTATTATTTGTTATATGTTTACATTGAATCCTTCAAACTATCAATCCATTGAAACACTGTCTGGATCGAATTACCAAAAATGGAAGCAAGATTGGGAGATTTCTTTAGGTTTCCTTGATTATGACTATGTGCTTAGAGAAAAACCTGTTCAAGAACCAGCTGCAGATGCTTCTGCAGCAGTGAAAACCAAATATGCCAAGTGGGAAAAGGCTAATCGTATGAGCATGCTAATTATGCAAAGGTCAATGGCATCATCTGTGAAAGGTAGCATTCCCAAATCTGAGAATGCTAAACAATACAATGAAGCTATTGCACAGAGATTCAAGGAGTCTGAGAAAGCTATCAAAAGTACCTTACTAAATCAGTTGATTAATATGAGATATGATGGACAAGGATGTGTGAGAGCTCATATCATGAATATGATTGACGTTGGAACTAAGTTGCAGGATTTGGATTCATCTTGCCTTGAATTCACTGCCTAAGGAGTTTAAGTCTCTCAAAGATACCTACATTGCTCAAAAGGAAAGTTGGACACTAAATGATATTATCACCACATGTGTTCAACAGGAACACAATATAACAAGAGAAAGAGGTGCAAGAATGGTGAATCTGGTGCAGTCAAAGCAAAATAAGGAATATAGGAACAAAGGTACTGCTGCTGGAAAAGAGAAAGAAAAGGAAAAGGATAATAACAGTCCAAATGCTCTGAAACCAGTGGGATTGAAATGCTTCTTCTGTAAGAAAACTGAGCATATGAAGAAGAAATGCAAAAGGTATAAGAAGTGGTTGGACAAACAAAAAAACTAAAGGTAAAACTGATCAAGTTTTGGTTTGCTTTGAATCCAATTTAGTTGATTTTACTGATGATTCATGGTGGTTAGACAGTGGTGCATCTATTCATGTGACTAATTCTTTGTAGGGGTTCATAAAGAGGAGGCTGCCAAACAAGGATGAAGTGAAGGTGTTCGTAGGCAATGGAGATAAAGTGCAAGTAGATTATATTGGAGTAGTTAGGATTGAACTAGATTCTGGTTTTGTTTTTGATTTAGAAGATGTGGTTTATGTTCCCTCAATGAGGAAGAATCTTATCTCAATTACTAGGCTTGTAAAGTCAAAGTTCACTTTGAACTTTGATGATTTTGGTTGTTCTATTTTCAGAAATAAAAGTTTAGTTGGAAAAGCAAGTATTGTGGATGGTATGTTTCGATTAAACTACAAAGAAACTGTAACATCCCGACCCAAAATTTAGGACATTTCACTAATTAATTAAATTAAAAATGGAATTTCCAATTTTGCCCTTGAAGTGGGGGCAAAAAGGGTCATTTTTATCCGAGAAGAGTTTGGAGCAATGGATGGTATTTTTAGGAAGGTCGTACTGAGCCGAGTCCGTAAACACGCGGTAGGCTCGATTCGGACTTGAAACGAAGAAGTTACGATTGAAAAAATCATTGAGGACCTAATTGAAATTATTTCAAAATTAATTTGGATAAAAAATCAGAAATTCCTTTTCATTTTCTCATTTCTCTCTCTCTCCCCCCCGACTTCTCCCTCTGCGACAGACCCATTCCACCTCCCTCTCTCTGCAACTTCGGCCACAGTTCACGGCAAGCCACCAGACCGGTTGGGTTAGAACCGCTAGCTCCTCCTCCTTCCGTTCCACTCCAGCTCCGACGCCGGCAGCAACGAGAACCACCGGAAATTGCAGAAAAGTCGCCGGAAATTTCAGAAACTTCGAAGTCTTCGTTCTCCTTCGTTTCTCAACCGATTTCGACAAGTGAGGTATGGATTTTCGATAACTTTTCGTGCTCATGCTGGCTGTTGGGTTGTTTTTATCTATGTTTTTGGCAGGTTTGAAGTTTGGGATTTGTCCTGTTTACAGGGGAGACTCTGCCAAATTTTTCTGGTAGAAAGTCTCGGTTATTAGTAAGTGGGCCTGGCATCTGCGGAATGCCGGATTTATAGACGGGATCCGTCCCGGTTTCAGAGGAAATTCGGGGCGGGTCCTGTCAACTTGGTATCAGAGCATTAGGTTTCTTTTCTTGTGACTTTCATGCTTCTTTTGCGTGTTGGTACTAATGATTTTGTGGTTTCTTTTGTTTAGAACCATGCATCCCCGTGGTGGCAGAATAAGAGGTCATGGTCGTACACAGAGATACGGACCTAATCCTCCGCCTCCATCTCCAACTCCGCCATCATCTCCATCACCATCTCCACCTATTGGAGAACAAGCGGGAGACAATGTGCCGGATTTCCAACAAGTGCTGAATCAATTCACTAGCCAGTTCACTCAGACCATGGCCACAGCTCTCCAAGGGCAAGGGAGACGAAATGTGGAAGGGTTGGATATTAAGAGGGTCAAGGAGTTAGGGGCTAAAGAATTCTTTGGAAGTGCAGACCCTATTGAAGCTGAGGCTTGGCTTACTGATTTGGAAAGAATTTTTGATGTCTTACAGTGTCCAGAGGAAGACAAGGTACGGTTGTCTGTCTTCCTTCTGAAAGGGAATGCCTATTATTGGTGGAAGACTATCAGGAGGGGTTACCCCAGTGTTGCTGCCATCACTTGGGAGGAATTCCAGCGAGTCTTCTTCATACAGTATTATCCACACTCTTATCAGGATGCGAAGAAGACCGAGTTTGAAAATTTGAGGCAGGGAACTATGTCAGTATTTGAGTATGAGCAGAAGTTTAATGAATTATCCAAATTTGCACCTGAGGCAGTACTCACAGAGGAGGAAAAATGCAGACGCTTCCAAAATGGCCTGTGGTGGGACATACAGGGGGTGACCACTGCCACCATCTACCCCACTATGAGGGCTTTGGCCGAAGCAGCAGATAGGGTAGCCAAGGCTCACAGTATGGACGGAAACCGGCGTCGCAGGTACACTTCAGGCTTTGGTGGACCGAGCCAGGGCCCATCAAAGAGAGGAGGATCCAGCTCCAGCTCAGCAGGTAGTGGTTGGTCCGGAGGATTGGGATCCAGTTCAGGCAGCGGTAGGTCTGGCTCTCGACCAGCTTGGAGCCAGCACTTGGGATATCAGCCTGTTACCAGTGCAGCCTGCTTCCTTTGCGGACAGACAGGACATATCAAGAGGAATTGCCCGCAACGTGCACAGCATAGTAGTATTCCCCAGAGGACCGGGGTGACTTGTTTTAGTTGTGGACAGTCAGGGCACTACAGGAGTGAGTGTCCACTCCTTATTACTGGTGACACTACCGGACAGGAGCTTGGGGCCCAGCAGGGGCAAAGCGGTAGAGGACATGGTCAGACCCGGGGCGGGGCATCTTCTTCTGCAGCCGGTTCATCGAGCAGCGGAGTTCAGTCCACCTTCCGTGGGCGGGGTGGTAGGAGTCAGAGGGGTCAGTCAGGGCACTGCCTTATTAAAATAAATTTTAAAAAAAGTGAAAAAAAAAAAAAGTAAAATGCAATTGAGCTAAACCTACAATCTCCACTTTGCTTACAAACCAACTTATACTTTACTTTGTACTTATCTCACTACTACAAAACTCCTCTATGGGCACATTTCAAAGAGCACGAAAGAAGGGTTTATGCCTTTTCAATTTCATTTGGCACAAAAAATATTTAAAGATGTCTTTTCCACAAAAAACACAATAAATGTATGTCTAAGAACAAATTTATTTGTGCCTATTGAAATTTGGGCACGACCTTTGGGTCCAATGCTAATATCAACTTCCATCTTGTCACCTCACTGTTAGTGAGAGTAATTATTATAGTTTAAAAGCATGATTAATTGTGCTTTCCATAGGACACGAAAAACTTTTTTGCGCCTTCAGGTTTTATATACTTTTAAAAATAATTATTTATTCTATTTATTGACTCCTCATTTTAGAAGGAAAAAAAATTATCTTCTCCTCCTTTTGCCTTCCACCATGAACAATTGTAGATTGAAAGAGGTGATCTCTCTCTCTCTCTCTCTCTCTCTCTCTCTCTCACTCTCTGTTGGTGTTGTTCTAAATTCTTATGGATGGTCAAATACGTTCTTTGTGAAATGAACGACAATGAAAAGTTTGCGTTTTGTAGGACAAGCCTAACAAGTTTGTACATGTTCACTGTTCCAATTGTAAGACAAATCGATTTTGCTTTGACTGTATTGAAAATTTTAATTTTGGTTGAAAATTTTAATTTAAAGAGAGAGAGAGAGAGGCGCTGATTTGGATGGTAGAGGGATGTAAGAGGTGGCGGTGGTTGGTAGGGCTGTGCAGGATCCAAACCAATCCGCTAAAACCGACCAATCCAATCCAATCCAATCCAATTTTTATTGGTTTCGACAACATCGGCGGATTGGATTGGATCAGAAAATTGAAAATCCAATTGGATCGGTTTGGATGGCGGATCAAGTTTTTAAAATCCAACCAAAACCGAACCAACCAAATCCTCTCTTGCATATGCAGGCTGGGTTCCGTGGGTGGGAGGCGGGAGCAGGGATCTATAGCCGCCGTCGGGGAGGAAGGGAGGGATGGATCTGGAGGCAAGGGTTGGGGAATGGAATGGGTCTGGGTCTGGGGCTAGGTCTCGGCTGGGGAGAGAACAAAAAGAATGAGGAGGAGGGGGGAGGGATCTGTGGGGTGGGGGATTGATCTGGGGATGGAGGATTGGTCTAAGGGTAGAAGGTGCTGGTTACATGGGGAATGGGAGGAGAAGAAAACCCAAGGGGGGCTGGGCTTGGGGGTTAAAAAACAGAAAGGCGGAGGTGAGGGGAGGGGTTTGCGGGGTGGGGGATTATATTTTCATACAAACCGATCATCCAATCCAATCCAATCCAATGTACATTGGATTGGATTGGATTGGATCCTGATATTTGATTATATTGGATTGGATTGTAAAATCTGTAATCCAATGAAAAATTGGATTGGATTGGATTGTTAAGAAACCATTGGTTTCGGCCCGATGCTCACCCCTAGTGGTTGGCAACCCTAATAATTTTTTTAATAAAGTAAATACATTTGACACAAATGAATGGTTTGTAACAAAAGTCAAATCAAAAGCAGCCATCGATGTTGTCAAATATATACCATATATACAATAAGAAAGTGAAATTTTTTGTTTTTTGGGATGTGTGTGGCAATCTTTGACTTTTATTACCTTTTATTGGACCCATCCTTGGTAGAAATAATCAAGGTTGGAATTTTTCATCGAGGAAAATAAGACAGGGAGAACGTTTGTGATTTGCATGCAATATGAATTTGATGAAATATATATTGCTGTATTTCATACGGCAGGCAATGTTCTAAGTCAATAAGTAATGAATACTTCACAATCTTATTAAGTACTTGTATTACCCAATTTGTCTATACCCTCCACGTCCCCTATTTATTCGAATGACACATTTCCCACTTTAATTTAAGAAAATTTAAGTTTAAATCAAGAAAATCTTAAGGAATTAGGATATGCCAGCCAGCCACCACTGCCGGTCGTCGACAACCATGTGTGACACCATGCTAAATGACCTGCAGTTTAAGGGTTAACACCTTTATTAAAATAATTTTTTTTTTCCAGCCAATGAAAGAGAGATGCTTTATTAAAGTTGAATAGTAAGGTTTAAATCAAAAGCAAGAATATCAAAAATTCACTTATGCCACACTTGATCCCATACGTGGCTGCCCCCCTACTCTTGAAATATTGGCTGCAACCTCAAGTGTTGCCTTATTAAAATAAATTAAAAACGAAGTAATAAAAGTAAAATGCAATTGAGCTAAACCTACAATCTCCACTTTGCACAACCTTACAAACCAACTTATACTTTACTTTATTCTTATGAGCTTTTATATATATTACTTACACTATATTTTTATCTACATGAACACCCATTTTTTTAGAAATACGAACAAATTCTTCACCGTCATATATATAATGTTAGAGTGGCATATAAATTTATTTAATTTTTTTTTTTTTAACACAAGAAGAGTGAGGAGTGAGTGACAATATCTGGAGTCAAAGCGACGGTTTTCGAAATGAACTACGAGGTAAGGGTTCTTGGTGTTTGCTAGGTTCACTCCATGTTGCACTCCTTATTGTTCTCAAATTAACCAACTACACCAATGCAATGGAAAAATGTTTCTTCCTGAAAAATTAAGGAATGTTTGGGATTTACAAATTTAGCTACAAATTAGAAAAAGATAAATCGAGAAACTAAACGCCCGTTCAGTATCATTTTCACAGCCCAATTTTCATTTTCCCTTTCTTGTTTTTTCTGGAATACACGTTTAGTGGAGCATTTTTGAGAAATCCAGAATCTGTTTTCTGAAAACAAATCTAAGTTATGAGCAAAACTTGAAAACAACAACGTTTTCAGAAAACAAGGGAAATCATTTGTCCCTCTCTCTCTCTCACTCTCTCTCTCTCCTAGGAATTGAGGAACATCACTCTTGAAACCCATCTCCTCCGACCCATCGTCTTCGACCGCCACCTCCAAATGCCACCATCGACTGCAACCATTGAGTGCCACCATTGACCCTTAAGTTCAGGCTAGTCTACCACATTGTCAATTGATGCCTAAGAACCAGCAAACTGCAAAACCAAGGGGGGAGAGAGAGATGGGTATTTTCTACAGGGAAAAAAGTGAATATACTACAAGGTGGGGTTGAGGATGGTTTCTTTTTTAGACCTTCTCTACAGCCATGGAAGGGAGGACGCGAGGTTTTTATCTTATATTGATTTGCAACATAAATAAAATTTAGTAAGATAATTTTATCCTTTAAAAAAACATTCGGATTTTTTTTATTTGTTAAATTATACATTTTCATTGTTTATGATAATTTTAGCCTTTAAAAAATATCGTTATTTTATTTTATTTGTTTATGTTACCAAACACACTTTCATTGTTTTTGTTTTCTGAAACTGTATTCTACTTAAACTACCAGATATATTCTCATATCTTGAAAATGCAAATTAGTTTCTTGTTTTCATTTTTTAAAAATATTCTCCGAAAACGTTACAATACGGGCCCTAAGTACCCAAGAATCAAGAACACAAGAACTGCATGGACGATATGCACCTCTTCGATGCCAATTGACAATATTTCGATAATCACCTTTCGATGGATGACCGCCACCAGTTTTGATAGCCGAACAATATTCCTTTCAATGGGTGATCAACGGTTGAACGACAACTCTTCGATGACCAATCGACGATATTCGATGTCCGAACGACACACATTGTATGGATGATCTACATTATTTTGATGGTCAATTATCTATGGATTATTTTGGTCGTCATTATATCATGGGCTTCATCGGAAACATCATAATCCAAAACTATATGGTAAACCTACAAACACAATAGTAGATCCATTTCGTTGAACCTATAAGTGCCATTGTTGATCCATTTGAAGTGGAGGTAAATGCCAAAGCCGAGGTATTTAGTATAGAAGCAAACACCATAGTAGACCCATTTTACGTGGTAGTAACAAATTCCACAAAGAATTTTTTGTTTGGTGCATAAGCTGCAAACCCCACAAGGTTGAAGTTGTCTTAGAAATAGGATGAAGGGCAGCCTAGGTGTTGTTGATGATGATCTCAGCAAGGTAAGGGTCTGTTTGATATCCTATCCAAGTAGGGAACTCAAAAACTGTGATTTTTCTTAAAAACATGGAGTTTTTTAATTCATTTTTAAAGATTCAAAAAGTTGTTTGGTATGCAACTTGAAAACTGTTTTTGAATCTTTAAAATTTGAAAACTTGTTTGGTTGAATTCTTGAAAACATTTTTTTTTATTATAATTAATATATTTTAATAAACATTATTAAAAAAAATAAAAATTAAACATACTTTTTTAACATCCATATTTTAGTACCATATATGATCAACAAGTTCAATTGGCATACTTATTGAAGAATAAACAACGATAGACGAAGAAGGCATATAGGAGAAAGCACCTAAAAATGAGCAAGAAATCAAGAGGTATTGTGTGCTTCCAAATACTTATTAGTAAGCAAGAGAAAGAGAGCATATCCACAAGGTTTTCATACATAATCATTGAACCTATTTAAAAGTTTTCACAACTCCAATCCAATCTCCCATTAATTACAAACCACAAGCTGAAAACCAGGACAATTAATCACATATAAGTGTCAAGCTCAATTAATCATTTAATCTAAATAAATTACGACTAATCATTCACTCTCGTTCACTTTAGTAGGCTATTGAGCCATACTCTTCTCCGTGGATCCAACATCTTCAAGAACATCTTCCTCCAATCTAAATTAGTAAACTTATCCAAAGCTTTCACATGAGCATCATCATTCACTCCCTCCATGGCCTCCAATATTTCTATACAATCCTCAATGGTGCTCAATTCTCTATATGGAGAGGACACTTCCTTCTCACTCTTACACTTAAGCCTTGCCAATGAAACTTCAGTCTTGGCATTAGAAAATGCACATACATTGAAGGATACCAAAACAATACAAGTTATACAACAAGATGCATACCTTGACATATGATGCCCAAACTTCTTCAAATGCTTGAACAGTGTTCATGTTTGGGTCCCAACCCATCTCGGTATGAGAAATGAGCTTTCCAAACTCACGATGAATCTTGTGCAGTCAGTTATATTTCCGCTTCAATTTGTCACAATTGTATCTCTTCCCAAACTTGTCAAACAACTTCTTTTCTATCCCAGCCCACTCATTCTTATCTAAAGTATTGGTTTGCAAGCCTTTTTGTTTGCCTCTTCGTATAATAGATGAATAAAAGGGTCTTCAATAGGCTTTGGCCAATTAGCTTTATCATCAAGCTCATTTTCAAGGTCCTTGTTTGACTTCTCTCTACTATGTATTAAATCAATGTAAAAAACAATAACAATCAATTTAAACAGCTGAAATCAAACTACAAATATTTACTACTAGGAAAACATAACTAAACAAAAACACTGCTGAGTTCATAAAATTGAGGAACTAAACAAAAGATCCAGCTCCTTAAGAAATCTACGTAGAAGAAACGATGGAGGAAGTTAAGCACATATGAAATTCAGGAAAAACTCATACCATTCATCTAACACAACTTTATCTTCTCATTTTCACAAGCCTATCATATTATCCTTTGTTTGATCATGATTAATATTCTAATCAGCGTATAAGCTCCAGACAGAGAAGTTTCCCTCTGTTCGGTTTAATTGTTTTTCATGGACAACATTGGATCATGGTTAGAATTTTAAGATAAACATACGAGATAAGAAAGATCAATGACATGTGTCATAACCATCCAGTATGAATTATGCAAAGATGTACAAAGCAATGATTTTGAAATCATAGATAGCTGACAGAGTAGATGCAAGATAGTCAAATTGCAAAAGAATACAAAATTGGATGACCCAGATTGGTCAAAACTACAAACAAGCCAATCACAGAATCAATAGCAATTGAACTGAAGTTTTAGAGTAAAAAAATGAAAGCCACAACATCAAATAAAGAGTGACCCCTACAGCAACAACTTGATGCCTTATTTCAGGAAAACCGAAAAGATTAATTGAATGATTAGTCTTAAAATCAATTAACAAGAAAATAATCTATGTCTCATAACATTGTTGTGCTTGGTTGTTGAGAAACTTTGGTTTAACCCCTAATTAATAAATGAAACGCAAATGCAGTTGAATTCTGAATATAAAAGGGCAGGATTAACTGACATAAATACAATTGAATTCTAAATTATAAAAGGGAAGGACTAACTAACACTAACTCTTTGTACGATTTCTTTTTGGATCTTTGGATCCTCTAGGATCTCCCCTCTTAGTTTCAACCCCAAAGATTTCTCTGTCTTTGTACCTCTCAACCTTGAAAGCCCTTGGTATCCTGAAGCAAGGCAACATGGTTTTAAACAAAAGAAACCCATTATCAAATTTAAACAGAAACTCACATTACCAACAAACAAAACCCAGTTATCCAACAAAATTCCAGAAACCAACAGAGAAAAGGCATAGAAAAAGCAAATTGACCTTTGATATTGGAAGAATCCCCAATTTCTAGGGTTTGAATTAATGAGAGAGAGAGTAGGAGAGAGGTAGAGAGAGAGAGAGAGAGTAGGAGAGAGGGATGAAGAGAGAGATGGAGAGAGAGGGAGCAAGAGAGCTTCAAGTTTCTGCCATGGAAGCTTGAAGCTTAAGTGAGCTCGAGCGAACCAGCAGTAGCGAACGATGCGAGAAAAAAATTCAAGAAAAACGCATTTGTTTTGTTTTCAATAATAGGGTCTTTTTGAGTTTGTTTTGGGTTTGGGTTTTTAAAAATGGGCCTGCCCAACGAGTTTTTGGGCATTTGGATTTAAAATTTGTGTTTGAGTTTATAAAATTGGACTCAAATCAAATACCAAACAAACCCTAAACAATCCGAACAATGATCAGTCCTTAATTGAGTTGCTCAAGATCTCAAAAATTCCATGACTGAGTAGTGATTTGATTTGGAAAGGTGTGTTCACATGGGGGAGAGGAGGAGGGGGAGAAAAGTTATTGAGCCTCCTCATCCTTTTCCCTTTTTTTTTTAATCTACATGAACACCCAATATTTTTTTAGAAATACGAAAAAATCCTTCACTGTCTTATATATAATATTAGATAATCAGAGTGGTATATAATTTTTTTAAGATGAGAAGAGCGAAAAGTAAGTTACAATGTGGAGTCAAAGTGAGGATTATTTCAAAATGTACTAGGAGGTAAGGGTTTCTTGGGGTTAGATTCACTCCACGTTGTCACTCACTCCTTACTGTTCTCGATGAGCTAACTACACCAATGCAATGGAAAAACAATTTCTTCTTAAAATTAAGGAAAGATTTAGGAATTACAAATTCGGATAAAAATTAGAAAAACAATGTTTTATGATTAACAAACAATAGTATTAAAAGAATTATTTTTGAATACTCCATGATATTTAAATTTGCATTAAGAGATAGGTATTTCACATGCTAAATAATTTCTTTTTTGCGTAAATATTTTGCTACAAAGAGAATCAGATTCTTCATTTTCATTTATCTCTTAGTAACATGTGTATAATGTCTTTTTAAGTTGCATTGTTAAGAATGATTAATATGTTCAATAGGTAGAGGAGATAGTTCAAATGGAGAATGGTGAAGCAACTACTCCAAAAAATAAAGTGAAAATTAAAAGCATCATATGAAGATTATGGTTGCTAAAAGGGATTCTAGATTAGAACTCGATCTTCATCCAAGACAAGAAGGGGTTTAGATGAGGTAACAAGTAGACAATTTGTTTGTGCACATCAAGGGAAATATGCGCCCAAAAATACATCATAGAAGACTTCAGAAGAGAATGATGAGAGAGACACAAGTGAGATTGAGAATATGAAAAAAAAACAGGTAAAAATTATTCCACGATGAAATGTGGGTGCAAAGCAAGTATGCGAATTAAGCTTGATAGATGGTCAGACAAATGGAAAGTTTCAATTTTCTAGGACTCTCACAATCACAAGCCAGTTACTGCGGAAAAAAAATTAAAATGAAGTCAAATAAGGTTATGCTGAAAGGAGCTAAAATTCTAACTGAAATATTTCATGAAGAAAATTTGCCAATTGCAAAAGTTCATTCAATCCTTGGTGGCTCGCACATTGGTTATAACAATAGAGATTATTATTCCCACTTGAGAAATGTTCGGCACAGACAACTGGATGAAGGTGATGCACAGTTAGTCCTTACTTACTTTAGGAAAAATCAAGCTGAGAATCCTCAATTTTTTTTTTATGCCATTCAATGTGATGAAAATGGAAGGGCAACTAATTTCTTTTGGGTGGATGCTCGATCACGGATGGCGTACCATTATTTTGGCATATTAAGAAGAAGTTTGCTGAAACATTGTCACATGTGTACTTCAAAGAGTCCAAATTCAAAATTTTGATGAAGAAATGTATTTGGTTGACATACAAGATAGAGGAATTTGAAGAAAAGTGGAAGGAATTGAGGAAAGAATATGAATTGGATAATGATGATTGGTTGAATAGTTTATATGATATACGTTCTTCTTGGGTTCCTGTTTATAATCGTGGCATATTTTTTGTAGGAATGAACACTACTGGTCGTAGTGAGGGCATTAATTATTTTTTTGATGGATTCGTTACACCGACAACACATCTTAAAGAGTTTATTGTCAAATATGAGCAAGCATTGAAGAAGATCATGGATAGAGAAAGTGATGAAGATTTTGAATCAGAACACAAGTATTGCACTGTCAATGAAGGAGAATTCCTTTTGAAACATGCATCAAAGTTGTATACTAGAAATGTTTTCAACAAGTGAAGGATGAATGTAGTAAAGTTAATCACTACAGAGTTGAACAAATGCCATGCGACAACGAATAACATGCATACCTAGTGAAAACAAAACTTGGAGAGCATGAAGAGTTTGTGGTTAAGTTAAATTTGCAAACATACAAAGGTATGTGTGAATGTCAAAATTTTAAGTTTGTTGGAATACTTTGTCGACATTTTTTGAAATTATATGTCCGCCTTGATATAGGTACATTACCTGATCATTTTATTCTTCCAAGATGGAGACAAGAAGCAAACATATTTAGGATAGTGGATTTTAAAACTTTGGTGACAAATGATGGTAAAGAAGAATTAGAGGCTTTGCGACTTAGCCATATGTGTCATCAAGCAACTAAGTTGGCTTGCATTGCAGCATTTCAAATGAGGCATACACAACTTTCATGGAAGATATAAATGAATTGTCCAAGAAACTGTCAGAAAATTCTAATCGGCATGCAACAATTCCTCCCTCAACAATAGGTGATCCATGTAGTACTAATATTGATTCCTCTCAATTATTGCTTTTGGACCTCAATATCTCACCAACTAAAGGTAGAAAGAAAGACAATATTAGCGGTTCCAAAAAGATAAAAAGTGGTATTGAGTTGGCTCAAAACAAGAAGAAAATAAAGTGTGCATTATACAAAAAGATAGCACAACATGACAAAAGAAATTGTCCATCAAATCTGAAATGAAGAAATAATGAATCAATGAATCCATGGAAGTTTTTTTTTTTTTTTTGGTCGAAAGGTAACACTTTATAAAGATAGCAATCCAACTACAGACCACCAAACAAAAGGAGACAGAGTCTCACAAAAGCAGACTGAAAAAAGAAAAGCAAAACAAGACTCGAAAGAGACCAGCAGGAAGCTTTTCCCCATTCAGACTACAACCTTAGACAGAAAAGCTAGGAGGGCACGGCAGCCCATCAGAGACCAAAACATGAACCAGAGACTGCGGTGGCCGGTAGGCCCAACTTTCCAGTTCCACAGACTCAAAACCTATCGACGCCGCAGTGTGGGCAGCACGATTAGCAATCCTAGAAACCCAGTTCCAGCGAACCTCCTGGAAGTTATGGCTGAGCCGACGGATATCTTCCAAGAGGGGTAAGATACTCCAGGCATGATTCAAAGTACTGCCATTAACACCAGTAACAAGAACCTTAGAATCCGTTTCCAACACGATATTTGTAAACCCGTTCTGAGAAGCAAGGTGGAGACCCTTGATCGCAGCCGCCGCTTCAGCTTGGAGGGCAGAGAAGCACCGGTAGGGGCAGGCCAAGCCCGCACAGAAGAGACCATCAGCGTCCCTTATCACAGTTCCCAACCCAGCCCTATGCGAGTCCGGCTTCCAAGAACCATCAAGGTTGACTTTTACAAACCCCCGCTGGGGAGGGAGCCACACTGAGACCGGGGTCAGAGTGGGGGGCGAAGGACGAAAGGGGAGGGGGGAGGGAGAAAGGGCAGTGGCATCCAAATACTCCTTTGCATTTCGGTCAGCCCTTGCCAAGACGCCGAGAGGGTCAGGAGCAAGGCCTTCAAACACAGCTTTACAGCGGGTCTTCCAAATCTCCCAAATGATGAAGCTGATCAACGAGAGCACCCAGTCCCTATCAGATTTACTCCAGCTCTGATATCCAAAAAGCTCATTGAGCCAGCTAGCAATAGTAGTAAACCTCTGAAGATCAACCTTGTAGGTAAGGGATGAGGCAAACCACACCAGTTTGGTCCAGAGACATAAAAAAATAAGGTGCTCAATGGATTCATCATAAAGCTGACAAAGGGGACAGAGAGGGTCAGGAGCAATTTTTCTTTTGAAGAGGTTAAGCTTAGTTGGTAAAGCATTAACCACTGTCCGCCAAAGGAAGTGACTGATTTTAGGGAGAGTACGGATTTTCCACAAAGCTTTCCAAACCAAAACGGGGACTGAGACGGAAGAGTGAGAGTTGCCAGAAGAGAGTCCACGGTTCTCAGAATACAGACTGTGATACCCGGATTTCACAGAGTAAAGCCCATCCGAGGTCCACGGCCAAAAAATTTTATCAGAGGAATTGGAGCGCCCAATAGGCATAGCCAGGATGGCTCGGGTAGTCTTCCAATCAATAAAATCACGAATAGCCTCAACACGCCAGGTGCAAGTATCAATGTCCATTAATTCACGGACCAGCTGGGGAGCAGTGGGCACAACAGGAGCAGTGGGACAGATAACACCTATACCAAGTAACCAGTTGTCCCGCCAAATACTAGTCTGTTCCCCAGATAGAACCACTTTGCGAGCTTTACACAGGATGGAGTCTCTACCATCAAGTAGGCTTGACCACACCCAAGAAGGGCGAGAGCCCAATTTCGCATCTAGGAAATCACAATCAGGGAAATAGCGCCCTTTGAGAATTTTGACCCACATAGCGTTGGGGTTCAACAGAATCCTCCAGCTTTGCTTGGCAAGCAGGGCCAAATTGAAGGTGGCAAGATCCCTAAAACCAAGCCCTCCATCCTTCTTTGCCAGACAAAGAGCATTCCAAGACTTCCAATGGATCTGAGAATCCTTATCAGGGTTGCCCCACCAAAACCGGGCAATATCCCCATTAATTTCTTTACACAAGGACAGGGGCAGCTTGAAGCACATCATCGGGTAGGATGGGACGGCTGTAGCAACAGCCTTGATCAGGACTTCTTTACCTGCTTGGGACAGGACTCCGTTCTTCCACCCAGCCACTTTCTTCTTGACTCTGTCTCTAATAAAAGCCATAGCACTCTTTTTAGATCTCCCCCAAGCAGAAGGCAGACCAAGATAAGTACCATGATCGGAAGAACACTGGACAGCAAAGAGGGAACCAATAGCCACTCTGGTACTCAAGGGAGTATTTGAGCTAAAGACCAAACTAGACTTGTCGAAGTTGATACGTTGACCAGAGGCAAGACAATAATTCTCTAAAACAACTTTAAGCTTCTCACAGTTTGCTAAGTCAGCTTTAGCAAAAAAAAGCGAGTCATCCGCAAAGAACAAGTGGGAAAGGATAGGACTTCGACGAGAAAGCTTAATACCTTGGATGTGCCCCTCATCAACATGCTTGGACAGATTGCGCGAAAGGGCTTCACACACAAGGAGGAATAAATACGGGGATATAGGGTCACCTTGTCTTAAGCCCCGGGAGGGCACAAAAGGGGGCCCCGGTTTCCCATTTAACAGAACAGCAAAAGAAACAGAGTTTACACAGGCCATGATAAGCCGGACCCAGCCAGCGCAAAAACCCATTTTCTTCAAGATGGCTTCCAAGAAGTCCCACTCAACTCTATCATAAGCCTTGTTCATGTCCACCTTTAAACCCAACTCAAACTTATTACCAGATTTCTTCAATTTCAAGTAGTGGAAAGCCTCATGGGCAACAACAATATTGTCCTGAATCTGCCTCTCGTCAAGAAAGGCGTTTTGGTGGTCAGAAACCAGCAGCGGCATGAGGTTCTTCAACCTATTAGCTAGAACTTTGGAGAGGATCTTATAGGAAGAGTTGCACAAGCTGATGGGTCGGAACTGAGAAGGTTTCTCAGGCTTTTGCACCTTAGGAATCAGAGCTATGTGAGTCCCATTGACCTCACGAAGAGAGAAACTCCCAGAAGCAAAGCCATCAGCCGTACCAAGGATAATGGCTTTGGCAACATGCCAATAGCGCTGGTAGAACAGAGAAGGGAAGCCATCGGGGCCAGGGGCTTTGAGAGAACCAAGTTGATCCGCAGCAGCACGAATCTCCTCCTCGGAGAAAGGGGTCAGAAGATCAAGGTTCATATCAGGGCTCACCAACTGTGGGATGGCATCCAAAATATTTCCCCAGTCTCGAGGGCCACTTGAGGTATAGAGATTGTTGAAATAGTTATGGAACTCCTCGTGAACCAGCTTCTCTCCATTCAACCACAAACCAAGGCCATTTCTGATCCTAAGAATCCGATTCTGTTGTCTCCGTTGTACGGTGGTAAGGTGAAAAAATCTAGAATTTGTGTCACCCGCTTTCAACCAGTTAAGACGCGATCTTTGGCTCCAATATAAGGCTTCATTTTTCCAAAGACTGGCTAGCTCACGTTTAACAGCCTCTTTAGTCACATCAATCTCCCAAAGTGGGCGAAAAGTCTGGTAGTCATCAAGCGCCCCGAGAAGCTGCTTGATACGCACTCTGTTATTTGGGTGGCGATCCTTGCTCCAACGAATAAGGCCCAATTTGCAGACTTCCAGGTTACGAGACCATTGGCTTAAAAAAGAGCCACCAAGGTCATTCCTCCAGCACTCAGCAATCACATCCATACAGGAAGGGTCTTCAGCCCATTGAGCTTCGAATTTAAAGAGCTTCTTGCCTTTAGCGAAGGCCGGAGTAGTGTCAAGAAGGATGGGGCAGTGATCCGAGCCCACACGAGGGCAATGGGTGACACAAGAATTAGGCCACAAATCAAGCCACTGAAGATTAGACAGGCCCCTATCCAACCTCTCTCTTAGATGGATATCACTGCCAACTCGGCGCTCCCAGGTAAAAGGCTGGCCAACAAAGCCGAGATCCACTAATTCAAGGTGGTCCATAAACTCCAATAAATATCTTTTCCGATTAGAGTTCCAACCACTACCACCCTCTTTTTCTGACTCCCAACAGATCTCATTAAGATCACCAATAATAACCCAAGGTAGGCTACCACAGTTACCAAGATTATGAAGCTTGTCCCAGAAATCAGATTTTTCGCTTCTGTAAGGAGTACCATACAGCCACGTAGCTCTGGCGAACAGATTTTCAGAATCCACACGGATCACAGCATCGATCCAGTGTTTAGTGGAGTCAAAAATACCAATCTCGATATTTGGTTTCCACCAAATACTCAAACCACCTGCCATACCATCTGGGTCCACCGTGAAACCCTTATAATAACCACATTGACGACGCAGAGCATTGATTCTGTGGCGGTTCTGTTTAGTCTCCATCAGAAACACCACAGTGGGATTTTTAGAGCGAATGAGCTCTTTAAGATACAGAACTATCAAGGGGTTCCCCAACCCTTGACAATTCCAAGCAAGTTGTATCATAATTGGCGTGCGGCTGTTTGAGGCCAGCCGCCACCACCCTGGAGGGGGACAGCATCCTCCTTCCCCTTTGCTTTCCTTCTACCTTCCCACTCTGCCAACTCCTTTGAGGGACTAATCTGGACTTCACACAACTCCGAGTTCTGTACCACAAAGGAAGTAGTCGTTAGACCGGGTGCGTCAAACCGAGCGCTAGATGGACGGCCCCTACCTCCCTTACTCCGGCCACGTCCTCCCCTACCCCCTCTATTAGACAGACGGAGGGAGCAGCCAGGGGAGGGACTGAAAGCAGCCCTGGACTTTTTGGCCGGATGGGCATGAGACTGGTGCAACTTTTCGTTCTTAACAGTACCTACATCAGTGCGCTTTCTCTTTCCCTGACCCGACACAACCGAAGACTCAAGGGAAGGAGACTGAGTTACTTCTTCAATTAACACCCCGGTTACAGGGGTAGGCCCATCTTCAAGTAACGCTTTGCTACGAACCAAGGGTGAGAGTTCCAGCTTAGCGTCACCAGCTTGTGATTTGTGGAGCAGCCCGTCGCCAACATTATGACGTGTGAGGCCTGAAAAATTGCCTATTTCCTGGTTTGTGAACCCCAAAGGCCCAATCTGTTTCTCTAGGGCCCAAGGTGTAGCCCGGAGAGGATCACACCAGCCTGTTTCCATAGAAAGCCCACTGATGGCTACAGACACAGCGCCCTTATAAAACTGAGTCCCATAGCTCTCGGGTTCCCACCTACCAACATTTTCCTCTGGAGTAACCATGCGCCTGGATGGACCTGCACCCTCCTGTGAAACAGGTTGAACATGCATAACAGGCTGGGCTGCCTCAAAAGTCCCAAGTTGCAGCATGGCATGCTGTAAATGCGTAGCAGACTGAGCAACCTCAAAAGTCCCAATTTGTAGCCTGGCAGGATTTACATGCGTAACAGGATGGGCGACCTCAAGGGTCCTGCGGTGTATCAGAGAATGTGTCTGTGGAACTGCAGGTTGAGTGGATGTTGCGCAGTCAGCAGAATCAACTTGCCCATTGACCAGAGGTAAATTCCCACTATACCCTCGACGTCCATCGGAATTAGCAGCATCCGGCCGGCGGTTCCCCCAGCGGGGAGTGTCTGTACGAGTTCCTGCGGTCGTTGGGAAAAGACGCGTGGAGGCTCTGGAGGTTGGTGGAGCACGAAGTGAATCATCATACCGTAGGTTCTGAGCGAGAAGCCGCTGATCTGGTTTGCCCCCGCAACCTCTAGTGTGACCCAGGCACCCACAACTAAAACAGAAATCACGTAGTCCTTCATAGCATATCCGAATGGTTCGTTTGCCTTGAACAGGGCAAGGCGTTATAAATCCCACCGGCAGGGGTTTAGAAGCATCCAACTCCACCCTGATCCGCATAAATCCACGAAAGCCAACCACATCAATCTCCTCAACTTCCAACACTGCGCCAATCCGTGCCCCCAGCATGCGAGCATTCTTGGCGGTACAAAAATTCCTTGGGACGCCATGCGCTTGGATCCAGAAAATGGCTCGGTCCGGCTGTATATCGTCAACTGAATGATATAACGGCCAGTGCTTGACTGTGAATACATACCCCTTTATGAACCAAGGATTACCATCAAAAAGTCTGCGGGCAATAGATTCGTTGCCTACTGTTAAAGAATAGACATTGGCTTTTGCTTTGCAGATCTTGACCACTCCCATGTTGGTCCATAGTACACGTAAGATCTCCTTCACTGTGGCCAGAGGTGGCTCATGCTCCGCCACGAGCAAACCCACCAAGGCAATTTTATCGTAACACGTATCATCGAGTTCCACTTTATCTTCAAAGAAGATAGACAGGCCTTCATCCCCCTCTGCGAAATCCCCCGATTGACAGTCAGCCATGGCTGGGTTGCGGAAGGGAAGGAGAGAAGAAATAGGAGAGGACAGAAAAAAGACACCTTAAAACACCATACCAGAAGAGTAGGCAGGGTTCACAGCAAAGCTCACTCAGAGCTCACGTAGTTGCGGTCAGCCATGAATCCATGGAAGTTAGTTCACTTTTTGTTATTTATATTTCTAATAAGGCCAAATTTAAGCGGACAATGTCTTGTTAGTGGAGTTGGGTCATGACAACAATAATTGTGTAATATAGTCACACACATTACACACACTCGATGCCGCAAAGGTTTCGAATCACAAAACGAGTGGAAACCATATTGGGTATTACTCAAGATATTTAAAGACTAAAACCTAACTATCTACATAATAAGCTCATTACTTACTTTAAACTTTAATAAAATACAGAATACTTATTTATTTTTTTTTAATATTATAAGTGATAGTATAAACTATAATGGAGAGGGGGTTTCTCATACACACTACCACGATGTCATGGAGTTTCGAACTTAAGACTAGTGGTAATCAAATCAATGCATTTTCTAACTCAACTAAACCCCGTTGGCAATACTTATTTAAAATAATGTACATTTTGATGCCACAAAGATTAAATTTTTTATTTCTTCTCCAATAAAATCACCTTAGTTCATGTTTCATCCTTAATATGTTATTACACATATTGCATCTCCTTGACTGAAAGCATATAATGCCGAAGAAGTCCACAAGTATATAATGCCGAAAAGTTCCGCAAGTATATAATGTCGAAGAGTTCCACAAGCATATAATGATTGTTAAAATGTGTTCATTTACTCATCCATTCATTTGATCGCAATGATTGGAATTAGGGGTGGGCACGGTCCGGTTTGCACTTCAAATTGGAATCGGAACTGGTACTATTTAACTGGTCCAGTTCAAATGAATATTTTTTTTTAAACTGGCCGATTCGGTTCTGACTAATTCTAGTCCGGTTCTGATCGGTTTCGGTTTTGAACCAGATTATTATTTTTTTTATTTTTAAAAAAATACAAATTATAATAAATAAGTTTGGTTCTGATTCAGTTTGTTGACTTTTTTGGTCAATCAATTTTTTTTCAATTTTTTTCATCCGGTCCGATTCGGTGTTCTGATTTTCCGGTCTCGATACCCATTCGCAATTGGAACTACTTGTATATATTAAGAATCCAAATCAACCATTCATTTGATCAAAATTCGATCAACTCCTAGGATGCCTTAATGCATAACAATTTTCACTATGTTTTTTTTTAAAAAGTAATTCATATTATAAAAGACAATATATTGAACTACACTTCTTTAATAAGTAATGCATATAATAAAATACAATAGATTGAACTATATTTTTTTAAAAAAGTAATTCATATGATAAAAGACAATAAAGCTATATCTTTTTAAAAAGTAATCCGATCCGGTTTTTAGATTTTTTTGCCAAATTTTAGTCAAATAATATGGGTAGAATATTTTCATATTATATTTCATTTCAAAAGGAGGTATTTATAATGAAAATATTTTTGCTCACCACTTTAACCCAAGGTGTACCCTAACCATCCTTCTCAACACTTGACACGTGTCCATTGGCATAACCATAGTTAACTCTTTACTTTGTATTATGGAACCATGGTAATGTCAATAGACACGTGTTAAATATTGAGAATGGTGGTGAGGGTACACCTTGGGTTAAAGTGGTGAGCAAAAATGCTCCCTATTTATATTACAAGGATGTAACCCTAGTAAGGTTAAACAAGGAAACAGGATAAAATCCTAATTACACAATATCTATACAAAAGGAAAGAAATAGAGTCCTAATAGACTAGGAAATAAATCTCCTAATTAAGCTAGGATCTCGCTAACAATCCCCCTCAAGTTGGAGTAAAGATGTCACGCATGCCGAACTTGTCAAGCGAGTTGAGAAAGGCCGTAGTATACACAGCTTTCATAAGAACATTTGCCAGTTGATACTCGGATGATATAAAGGGAAAAGAAATAATTTCAGCATCCAACTTCTCTTTAACAAAATGTCGATCAACCTCCATGTGCTTTGTACGATCATGTTGCACAAGGTTATGCGCAATTGCAATTGCAGCTTTATTATCACAATACAAATTCATGAGTTTCTGGGATCCAAACCCAAGATCTCTTAACAATCTTCTCAACCATAGTAACTCGCACACACCTTGAGCCACCCCACAGTACTCGGCCACAACACTAGACCTAGACACCACTTTTTGCTTTTTACTCCTCTAAGTAACAAGATTACCACCAACAAATGTGAAATACCCAGACGTAGAACGTCTATCAATGACTAAACCAGCCCAATCAACATCCGTATATCCTTCCACATCTATATAACCATACTTGCAAAACATTAACCCCTTGCCAGGAGTTACTTTCAGATACCTCAAAATGTGCATCACAGTACCCTATGTTGCACGGACATGGGTACGGGGACATGGAAACGTGACATGGCGACACGGCGACACGAAAAATCTCAAAAAAGTAGGACACGGACACGGCTAGGACACGGCAATTAAAATAATAATTAATTCTCAATATTTCAATGTCACATAATTCCATAAAACAAAATAAATAACTCATATTCATCATCCATACATAATAATTAATACACCACAAAATAAAACATAAATGATCTAACTCTCAATCTTCTTCAATCATCTATGCCTTCATTGTTGTTATTAGAAAACAACACGCCCTCTAATTCTGGTTCATCAAGTGAAAGGTTTGCAATTTCAAGCACACCCGCATTCTCCAAGTTCATAGTATCAAATCCATCCCACCAACATCCCACATCTTACTCTCACCTTTGGTGTAAACCGACATCTTTCTTGATAGAAGACGGAGATTATTATGCACGAACACCAAATCTTCGGCTCTTTCTGGTGCTATCTTGTTCCTCCTAAAGGAATGTACAAAGTTATATGTACTCCAATTTCTTTCACAACAAGAGGAGGAACAAGGTTGGCCAAGTAACTGCAAAGCCAAACGTTGAATGATTGGAGAAAAAGCTCCATAAACAATCCCCCATTTCACCAGTTGCAAAGATACTTACCTTTGCAAAAGCTGGAGAAGAGGAGAAGAGCTGTGCAGAGGAACTGAAGTGGCTGCTGAAAATGTGAGATTCATTTAGGTTTAAAAATATTTTTCCATTTAGTCTTTTTTCACTTTTAACCCATCTTTTTAAAAATATTTAAAATCAGTCCACCAAAGTTTCAAAAATCACATTTAGACCCCAACTTTTATTTTCAAAATTTCAATTTGGTCCCTGCCGTGTCTTGACCGTGGCGGCGGCGTGTCTTGACCGTGTCCCAGCCGTTGACCGTGTCCAACGCGTGTCGGAGCCGTGTCGGCGTGTCCGACACTCCGACACTCCAGCAGTTTGGAGTGTCGGTGCAACATAGACAGTACCCATATGATCTTCACTAGGAGAATGCATAAACTGATTCACTGCACTCACTTCAAATGCAATATCAGAATGTGTATGAGCTAAATAAATCAATTTCTCCACAAGTCGTTGATAACGCTCTCTATATGTAGAGACTTGATCAAGATACAACCCCAACTTATGATTTTGTTCATTAAGGGTATCAGTTGGTTTGCAATCCAACATTCCAGTCTCTGCAAGTAAATCCAAAATATACTTTCTTTGGGACAAAAAATACCATGTTTAGATCTTGCAACTTCAATCCCAAGAAATTACTTCAAATCACCTAATGACTTCATCTCAAACTCGGAAGCCAGATACTTCTGAAGATTTTGCTTTTCTGCTTAATTATCTCCAGTCAAATCATATCATCAACATAAATAATTAAAGTTGTCAATTTACCTGTACGTCGCTTAGAAACGAAGTATGGTCTGAGTTACTCTGTACATACCCACATTTCTTCATAGATGCTGCAAATCTCCCAAACCACACTCTTGGAGATTGCTTCAATCCATATAAGGACTTCTGCAGCTTACACACAACACCCTCCTTAAAGGTTACATGAATACAAGGAGGGAAATCCATGTAAATCTCCCCATTGAGGTCACCATATAGAAACACATTTTTAACATTGAATTGCAATAAGGGTCAGTCGCAATTAGTAGCCAGGGACAAGAGTACACGCATAGTATTGAGCTTTTGCCACTGGAGCAAAGGTATCCAAATAATACACTCCATATGTCTGAGTATAACCCTTTGCTACCAATCTATCCTTGTAACAGTCAATGGAACCATCGGCTTTATGCTTCAAAGTAAACACCCATTTGCATCCAATAGCTTTCTTCCCTCGTGGCAAAGGAACTAAATCTCATGTTTTATTCTTGTTCAAGGCATCCATTTAAATATTCATGGCATCCATCCATTTGGGGTTAGATAAAGCATCCTACAGCTTATTTGGCACACATACACTAGATAATTGACACAAATATGATGCATATGACTTAGATAAGCTATAAGTTGTCACATAATGACTAATGGGATATTTAGATTTGGCATGTATATCAGGGGAATATTGTACTTTGGGTTTCCCACGAGTATTTCATAGGGGTAATTGATAAGTTGACACAGACAGATCATCAGAAATTACCTCACTTGACTCATTATCACGATTAGAGTAGACATGAACATAGGCAACATACCCAAAATCTTTAGGAGTCAACTTGGAGATAGAGATAGGGGAAACATGGTCACCAAACACATCATGTGGAGTCTTGAAATCAAGAACCCGGCTAGGAGTACGATTAATCAAATAGGCAGCAAACAGAACAACATGCCCCCAAAGATGATGGGGAACAGACATATCCAATATGAGTGAGTGGGTAACTTCAAGCAATTGTCAGTTCTTTCTTTCAGACACACTATTTTGTTGAGGGGTAAAAGGGGTTGTCGTTTGGTGAATAATACATTGAGCACGGAAGAAAAATGCCAAAGTATTATTCACATATTATCCTATGTTATCAGTTCGGAATACTTTGACCGAGCCTTAAACTGAGTAGACACCATAGTATAAAACTCTAGAAGGATGGAAGCAACATCATGTTCATTTTTCAGCAAGAAAACTCAAGTAAGTTGGGTACAATCATCAATAAATGTGATGAACCAATGAAATCTGTTCGACGTAACGCGAGCTAGACCCTACACATCAGAATGTACTAAATCAGAAGGCTTTGCAGCTTTACTGTCACTTAAAGGAAATACAGTGCGATGACTTTGGCCAAAATACATCTCACACTTAAAACTGGACTCATCACAAGCGCAAAATAAAGATGGAAATATACGCTTAAGGTAGCCAAACGACGGGTGTCCCAAGCGACGATGCCATAACCGAATTTGGTGTTTGTCTTTGACACTGCAACTTTGAACAGTATTAACAACACGATCACAAACTAGTGCAGAAGGCAATGTCAAATAATATAACCCCCTATCCATTAACCATGCTCAATTGTCTCATGAGTCTTAAGATCCTGAAAAGAGCAATGTGTAGGATAGAAAGTAGCAGAAACATTAAGTGTATCAAGTAATCGACCAACAGATAACAAGTTACAATGGATATTGGGAATTAGTAACGCACTAGACAAGGACAGAGTAGGAGTGAGAGAGATTGTGCCCTCGCCAGTAATTGGAGAAGGCAAGTCATTAACACTAGTTATATATGGGTCACGAGTGTTACTAAATAACTCATCAAAAAAATTAGCATCATAAGTCATATGAACAGAAACATGAGTGTCAATTATCCAAGTATTTGAGTTAGTGCCTGGAATAGAGTCAGAAACACACAAATTTGCAGAAGCAGTAGCAACAGCACCAACAATGGAGTTATCACCAATAATTGTAGCAGAAACTCAACAGATCACGGCAGAGAACACAGCGGAACACAACAAAGGCACAAATACAGCAGATGCACGAAGACAGACACGAATACAGTAGAGATACAAACACTATAACACAATACACAAACCCAGGAAGGCACACACGGCATAGGTAGAAAAAAAAAATATATATATATATAGGGCTAGAACAACACACAGGTCACCAGAAAAGTTGGCTCTGATGCCAAATCAAACAATATGGGTAGAATATTTTCATATTATATTTCATTCTCCAAAAGGATGTATTTATAATACAAGGATGTAACCCTAGTAGGGTTAAATAAGGAAACAAGATAAAATCCTAATTAAATAATATATGTACAAAAGGAAAGAAATAGAGTCCTAATTAACTAGGAAATAAATCTCCTAATTAAGCTAGGATCTCGCTAACAATTTTAATTTTACATTTGCAAAGTTTACAGCTTACAGAATTTTTTGAAAAAAGATAAATTATTGGAAAATTAACTCCCACTCTAGGGCAATTAAAACAAAACCGGGAAAAAAAGAAAGAAAGAAAAAATGACAACACAAAATTCTCATGCGCTCATTGAGTTTTGGTTACCCTAGCACTCTTTCATCTTCACAGCTACTAGCAAAAAGAAGCAATACTCTTCACAGACCCACAAAAAAGAAATTGAGAGCGGAGTCTTCACGATCTACCCTAGGTATTCTTCTTCATAGTTTCTTCTTCTTCTTATGTCTTCATCTTTTTCTTTTTCTTTTTCTTTTTCTTCACAATTTCTTATGTTCTGTTTCTCTCTATTTACAGAGTCATCTGGTTCTTATTTACAAGAATTCGAACTCAAGTTTGTCTATCAATTCTCTTTGCTTTATAACGTTTGAGTATTTGTGTGAAAATTACTGTGTTAAGATATCTCATATGAGTTTTGATATTCAATTGATTGGTTTATGAGATCTGTTTGATAATAGGCTATGTGGGTTTGGGTTTTTTTGTTGGGTTATAGTGGGAGAAGTGAGGGAAGGATGAGGGCGCAATTATAGAATATGCAAAATTGCTCTGCTGCTAGTTGATTATGACATAAAGTTATATGCTTTTTATTGACTTACTCAATTTGCAAAATTACAAGTCATTTTGTTTATCTTTTTTATTTTCTGTCAACTTGGAATTTTCTCTTGGTTTGTTTGTTTTTTCCTGAATCTGTTGAAGTGTTGATGGCATCTTTTAGTTACATGCTCTGTTATGTAGTTCTGGCTTGTAAAAGAATGAATGATATGTATAAAGCTTTGTCAAGAAAAAATAAGGGGGTTTCACTAAAACACCCAAAATGGGGGCTGAAATTATAAAAAAACCCAACACCCAAAACACTTTATAAACACACCCAAATTCCATCATTACACACACTCAAAACCCATTTATAAACACACCCAAAAAATATACAATTGTTTATTTTAGAATTGATTTTGGGTGTGTTTCTATATTTAAATAGTGTGTGGGCTTTTTTATAAATACATGCCTAGAATTAGGTTTATTTATAATAATCTAAAAAAATAATGAACGAAACAAAATAAGTTTTGGTTGTAAGCAACTAGTTGAGATGTGCACACTGCTATTCATGTCAAAAGCTAAAATTCAAATCTTCTAAGCAAAACACACTAAAAGGTCAACTAAAGTAAAAAATAAATAAATAAAAGACATTTAAGCTTTTGGTAATTAAAAAAAAAAACCACACGAAAGTAAATAAATTACATGTCTTTGGATCCTCTACCATCCTCTTTATCTGATTCTATTTGTTCTCTAAGCTTAGTTGTTTTCATTTTTTTTACCTTTTTTGTGGGATTTTTAGTTTTGGGTCTTATGCTGTAGTGATATTTTGTTAAGTGTATTGACAACTCTGTATTTCCTATTTGGTGTGCTTATACCATAAATTGTACTCTTCACTAGCAAAATTAATTGATTGAGAATGTGGAACTTTGAGATTGGGCGTCTGTAACAATAGCCATATTACCCAGCCAATGTAATATGCCAATTATTATGTCTTTACTATAATTTGTTTCTCTCTTGTCTCAATCAAATGTAGATAATATGCCAATTGATAAATCATGGATGCGATCAGGGAGGTCAACACATGAGTATTTTATTAATTACGCATATAAGCATCTCAAGTATGATGACATGAAAATTTATTGTCCTTGCGTTAAATGTAGTAATAGGGATAGACGGGTTTGTGATGGAATACACCAACATCTTCTGTTTAAGGGTATTAGGCATGTTTATACTTGATGGTATTTGCATGGGGAGGATGAGGATAATGATAGTGATGAAAGTGATAGTAGTAGTAGTAATGGAAATGAAGTGGATAATCTAGATTCAATTGATAACATACATGGTTTAATAGAAGAAATTTTTCCACAAGAGGAAAGTTTTACAAATTGTTAGAAGAGGCGGAAGATTCATTGCACAAAGGGTTTTGAGACATACTCCTACTTGTCTTTTGTTGTTATCTTGATGCATATCAAGTGCGCAATAATTGGAGTAACCAATCTTTTAACATGTTGATGGAAGTGTTGAAAAAAGTATTTCCTTTTGGTAAAATGTTGCCCACAACCAAGTATGGTGCAAAAAATATTGTTAAAGATCTCGGCCTTCATTATGAGAAGATTGACGCATGTAAGAACGATTGTGTAATCTATTATAAGGAGCATTGTTGGGTTCTTTTTTACACATGATTTATCATGTTATTCACCCAATATTTTGAGTTAGTTCTTGACATTTTATAGCATTTTACTTCATTTTTGTGTTTTTATAGAATTTTACTTTGGTTAGAATGAAAGTGAGCTAAAAATGCATTATTGGTTATAATTTCTGTTTTTGCTCATTTTCGTAGGTTAACTTCATGACCATGGATGATCATCTTACGATGCTCGAATGTAGTGAAGCTCTTCATGAAACTTGTTGCAATGGATGTCAACTATAACATATCTGAATTTGAGCTCCATTGAACAAGTATAGCTTATCCAACCGATCCAGCATTTGACCCTAGCTCTAAAGGTTCGTCTTGGGCCAATTTTTACCTCCATGATGTCATCTTGATTTTTCTTGTTACCATACCATTTGGTAACTAGAACTTACCTTGATGGAGTGCAATTTTCTGAGACAAAGAGCGTCTTTGTGAAGACAAAAACCAAAAATCTCATCATGACATAGAGAAAAAGAATCATTATGTTATTGATGGGTGAGTTGGAAATGAGGAGAGAGAGAAGGAGCAAAAGAAAAAGGGGCATAAGCCCAATTGAAGGGGGGATTCGACAAATTTGGATCTAGAGAGCTGGAGAGGAAGCAGAAGGTGCAGCCAAGCAAGAAGGAGAGGAAGCAAAAAGTAAGGAGAGAAAGATTTCCACCATTAAAGACCTTGAGCTTCCATCACTTTCACAAAATCTGTAAACTCTTTCTAGTTATATTTTGAATTTGTGTTTGAAATAAGTATGAGGAACTAAACTCCATAGCTAGAGCTGAGGTTGAAGCCTTAAACATGATTACTCTATTGTTTTGATACTTGAGTTTATGAATTTCTAGATGTTGTTGATGAATTCACATTCACTAATTGAATATATCCTTGATGTATGTTCTTTGATTGATCACCTTTGAAAGCATGTTTCTTGAGGTTGTTGGGATTATATGTACCCTCATGTTTTTCTAAGCAATAAATGGATGAAGTAAGAATCATCCATGTGAATTGGTTTCTTGAATGCTTAATGTAAACACCATACTATTAGGGTTCTTGTGATGTTCATATTCTCTTTGAACTTAATGGGTTTTCCATATAATTAATTCGAAGTATTGAGCACACCTAGATTGATTTTAAGGAAAGCACAAGTATTATAGCACTAGCCCCGTACTCTACTTATTTTAGAGAGAATCAATGCATCTTGAGCCACTGGACTTGATATTGATTGCGAATATCTTCATCAACACATTTAGAGTTCATTACTTGAGTGTCCATGAACATGAGTAGGATTGTTTAAGGTGGATTCCGAAAACCCTAGTGTTTGTTACATACTAATTTCACACTTTGATATTCATTTTTGTCAATCTTGTTAAAATTAGAGTTTGATTACATTTAAGCATTAGAATTCGGTCACTTGAATCAAACACCACCACCACCACCCCCCCCCCCCCCCCTCTCTCTCTCTCTCTCTCTCTCTCTCTCTCTCTCTCTCTCTCTCTCTTAATTGTGTGTGTGTGTGTGTGAAATCTTGAGTGTTAATACCCCGATTAGATTTTTGGCTCGTGAGAGGACTTGTTCAATTTCCGACAAAATTGAAAGTTGGATCAGGTTGAGAAAAGCAGGCAAGCACGGGCTGGGCCCTGATGACTTGCTTCTTCTAGCCTGATCACAGATTGCGTAGGCGTGCCACTTTTGGGGATGAGACCAGCCCAATAGACCTGGTATATATGATGTAGAGTGCTTGTTTAATGGACTTGCGCTTGTTCTAGACCTTTAATCAAGCCATTGTGTTCCAAGGGGGGGTACTAGCTCAAATGAGTTCTTTTTCTATACCTCAATTAAGAGGACTTCAATATTCTTTCAATCGTACGTCGATGGTTTGGCAAATGCATATGGTACCTAGCCAAATAGGAAAAAACCAATGTTGAGGTCAATGCTCCCTTGATTGGGTTCATAAACCTAATTTGGGCCTGAGATAACCCCCTAGACTGGGTTAAGACTTAGCTAATTCGGGCCCGGATAAACCCTTGTTTTCTGGCTAATAAAGCCCTATTCAGACATAAAACCCTTATTTTGGGTCTATCTAGTAATGAGCAGTTATATCAAGAAGTTCAGATATAAAAATGCGGGAATATAAACTTTTAGAAAGTACGATGCAAAAAAGATCAATGACAAGAGTGTAAAGCATGATTAATGAAAACTGCAAAGAGAATAAAATTTCCAGAAGCCGGAGATTTCTCTATCTAGCTCCAGCATGATAACAAATTAAAATGAAAACCAAAGATTTCTCCATTTTGCTGTTTTTTCAAGAACAAGTTACAATATTGAAGAGATTGGATATTTCTCTTATCCAATCTATACAGGTTTTAGCTGTTTAGAAGAAAACTATATTGAGTAGTTAAACAAGAATCATACCATATAGATGGCAAAGCAATAAAAGATAAACGCAGGAGTTGTCAATTGGTTATTTGGGTAGCAAGTTGGCTAATTGAAAAATCTTGAAGTTTGTTCAAGTGTTTACAAGACGTTGCGTCTGATTTTGGAGAGAGATTCCTCTTGTGCTGCTGTTGAGCCTCTATATTTATAGGCAAAAGTCCCTAATGATGACGGTGAAAGCTGGAGGAGGATACTTGGGTGTTGTCCAAAGTCAGTTGCTGATATGTCCTCACGCATTGATCCAAAGGTAGCAGAAAGGATATCTCTGATGAAAATATTGGTTTAAGGGATGTCCCTTTGATTTTTCATCCTTTCGTAGCTGGAAAATCAATTGGAAGACGATTCCTCTTTGTTTTGGCATCCATTATCCAGCCTGCTTTCTTTCTGAGAGACATGGTGGTCAAGTCATTCTTAATGACGAGAACCCATCTTTAGACTGTCACATGGGTCAATTGGTAACGGTTACCCATTTTCTAACTTTAGTGTGGGTTAAAACTGGAATCATTTCGCAACATGGGCTTTTGAGTGGGTTTCATTCATTACTAGCCCGAATCCAAAACAGCCCTTTTCGTTGGTTTTATGAAACAAAGAAATTGGGCTTGGGTCTAATGTAATTTTATTGGGAAGGCAAACCATCTTTGGCCCATTTTCTAAATATGGTACAAACACTATTGAAATCATATTTTTACATACAGACAGCTATGAACCATATTTTGATCACTTGAAGGCATAAATTTTATAGGTTTGGTTAATCATAAGTTGACACCAAGGAACTTCGTTGAAACTTTATGTACCATTATGATGCTGCATGATTCCTCTGAGCAGTAAAAAATAGTTGTGATTTTTTAATTATACTTTTTTGTTACATTGGAGGAAATCAAACACTTCTCTATCATCTAATTCATTATTCCACATTCCCTTGCCACTTAAACTAACCCCAAGAATTTGAGGGTTGGGATTCTTGGTTCAAAAGGGCTCGCGCCTTGCCCAACCTGAACCAAGAAAAGCATTACCTTTGATCAAGCGTTAAAGTTGCCCATTAGCAGTCATCGGCTATCTCAGGTGGGCAGAGGCTAGAGATTTAATAGAAGAAAAAAAAAACCAAAAGTATGTACAGAATTTGAGATACAAAGGAAAATTGCCATTCATGACTGCAAGTCAAGGTTGCATTTCCACAAAGCAGATTTCTAAAAATTACACAAAGTAGGAAGCTGTAGTCAAAATTACACAAGTGAGAATCCTTGCACGACATCACCAAACCCAAGCTTGTACAAAGATAATATCTCATTCTGCTACTTATACTATACTTAAGAAAAAAATCTGTCAATCGTGACACAGGGAAATGTTAGTTATGTTCTAGTACATTAAACATAATGTTAGTAATTGATTTTTACAAAAATAAAAAATAAAAAATAAAAATAATAAAGTTACTGTAGTAATTAAAACATTACCTTGCTATTTACCCACCCACCCACTTTTATCCTTACCATGTCCATTTTTTCTCTCTCATGCCCAACTTAGTCACAAGATGAAGATTCTACTAATTTTGTGTCAATTTACTGGACACAAGATTCTGCTACCTATTTTTGCTTTTGCCTATGATAGCTAGAGAAAGAAACAAAAACAGAATTTTCATGAGAAGATTTTATTTACGCAAGAATGATGAATCAAGAGTGCCATTTGTTATTCCAATTATACAACGCATTCTGTTTTCCATATATAATCAGAAAAACATCGGCAACTACTGAAACAATCTACAGAAAAAAGGAGGACCTCAGAAGCTTCCCAATCATCTTCATCCTAAGGAACAACCACTGCATTTCCCCCTTCCACCATTCAAGTCATTCTATTCAAGTTTTATTCTTTTCTTTCCTTCTTTCCTATTAAAAGTTATTTTTACAGTATGGAGTATGCTCGAATCACCTCAACAATCGGTGCTCGACAAAGTGGGCACTTCCCTCCGCCACGAACCAACTCGTTTGCACATTTTGAACAAGTGCACATGTGCCCGCATCTGCAAACAGAAACAAAAAGAAGGGAAAAGGGGACACACAAAGAAGAGTGTATTATAAAACCATAGTCATCCTGCACACCATCAAGTTCCAAAATAGTTATTCAAAATGAATGTGTAACGGTTATAAGCACAATACCTGTACAAGAGAGAATCGATGTGACTATCACAACAAACACAACAAGTCCCTTTTCTCACATGACCCCATTTAGACCCATCCTCTGATGTCTCAGCGCCTAACCCTGCAATGTATTTGCATATTTCAAATCAATTACGAAAGATCAATAGATGACAGTTACAAGTTACAACACTAGTATGAAAACCCATCCACAATTTTGCTTCAATGATCACATCTACAGTTCCATTGCACACAGAGAGACATTTCTTGAACAAACCTTTTTCACCAGATGAACGATTCAGAGCTGCAGAAACTTCCTGTCTGACAGAACGTTGCAACTCCAATTGCATATCCATGCAGGCCTCCAACATCCTCTGCATGTGGCTCATGCCTTGCTGAAGTCTTGCCATGTCTGCTCTTAGATCATTAATCATCTCCCATTCCTGCTACAAATCAGAATTCACATTCAAAGAAAGCAACAGAGAGCAAGGAAACTAAAACCTATGCACAGAAAAGAATGTAGAATAGAAGATCCAGTCCAGCTCCCATTTACATCAATCATCAACTAATCAGGCAAAATGCATTCTAAATGAGTCTTGAAAAGTACTTTTGGTATGGTATGATGTCTTAGCAAACAAGACATCATAAGAATCTTAAAGCATGTGAAAGATGATAGGCCCCCATTAAATATCAAATTGGACAATAATTTTCCACAAAAATGCAAAATATTAGGTACTAGGCTATTTATAAAGAATAGCACATGGTAAGGGGAAAAAAGTAATGAAACAACCCCATGTCATTATTCCTCAAGTTAATGTCATACTAAGGTCCCAATTCCTTATGATCAACAGAAAGATTCCATATATAAAATAGAATTCTATTTCTAGTACTACATTCTTTTTTTCTATACATATTTTAATTCTGGAATAAAAATTTATAAAATCTGTAAAATATATTAATACATATTATATTATGTACATAATAGATATTTAATATAATAACTACATAATAGATATTTACTAATGTACTAAATATTGAATAAAAATAGATATTTATAAGTAAATATTACCTTTTATTAAATTTATCATACATATGGTTATATTATATACTTATTAACCAGGTGATGGTTTAAGAACTCAGAAGCCATAATGATAGCATAAATCCACACCTCAAATTTTGAGAGGGAAAAAAATATAAAATCAGAATGCCTGAGTGAACTGCATTTAGAGAAGAGAAAAAAAAGAGCCAGTATGCTAACAAATGGGATATGAAGTCCTAAAAAAAATTGTATAAGGGAGATGGCTCACGATTTCTGAACGATGCATGCTATGACGAGACCAGCCAGTGTGATGTAAGTCCTGATGCCATAATGGCTGTGGTGGGGGCACTGGTGGAGATGGTAGAACAAGTGAAGGTCTGTTGATGGCATCATGTTGATCTTCATTCTGATCATCCCTCTGTTGCTCCTGATCCTGCTCTGGTGAAGCCGGAGTTGGTGTTGGCAAATTCCTATGCAAATCCCAATCAATGGGAGAACGACTTTGCCTTTCGACATATGACTGTATTAGATGGTCCAGACTTTCACGGAACCCACTACGAAGAAGATTGGAAACGCTTCTCCTACAAAATGAAAAATCATAACCATCATAAAAATAATCAAATCATAATCATCATAAAAATAATCAAATCATAACCATCATAAAAATAATCAAATCATATGTCTACGTTGCTTGCAATGCATATAATTCATCTACTATTGATCAAATACCTGCTCAAAAGTTCCCTGAGTTCCATACTGTACACGTTATCATCATCTGGCGGATGAAATCTATTGAATCTTCTAACTGGAACAGAACGACGATTTCTCACGGGAGCAGAAGGCCCTTCGACCCAATTTCCAACAGCTTCCCGAGAACCATTCTCATGCCAAATCCCCTGGGCTTCTTGCTGATGATCTGTTTCTCCATCAACGTTTCTGGGAGTCTCCTGAGGCCAATTATTGACTGAATTTTCTTGCCAATTTTCAACAGTATCTTCAGCATTACCACCTCTCCATTCATTGAATTGACTGAAAGTTGTCTGCTGCCAGTTTTGTGTCTCATCTTCAGCAATTGGCTCCTGCCAATTCCCTCCTTCATTAGCAGTTTCTTGCCAATTGAGACGTTCAACAGCTGTGTTGCTTTCCAAGTTCCCCATTGGATCAGGCAACAGATTGACGCCAGTCCCATGACTCCCAGTCTGCAATTCCTCATGATTTTCCTGTTGGACATCCTGTGAAGCATTTGTTTGAGTATGATCGCTTCTAGAATCATTAATGTTACTGTTAGTCGCAGAATCAGTATGGCTGCCAACTTGACCACGAACAATGTTTTCTAATCTGGAGCGGAACCCTTCCCTAACAAGGAAACAAACTTGTCACTATGCTAACAACTGACATTCATAGCAATTTTGACCATTACCATTCTGACACTTCAAGGGAGTCAAACAATACGCAATAGATAAAACTGGAGCAATTAATCCAACTAACAAAGTAAACCAAACCAAAATAAAGAAAAAAGAAAACATAAATCAAACGAGTGCCCTCTTTATTCTGGCTTTTTACTATTATCCCAGGAAGAAATATTGTAAATCTCTTCCCATAAGTATCATAACATAGCCACCAAACGAGTGTCCTATTTATGTAGTACTGACGAACATTTATTCATCTATGACAGTTCTATTTGACACCTTGAGCAAAGCAGGTGCTTAAAGCAATGATTGCTCTGGCCACGCCATCTAGAAATGTTTCTATGTACCCCAGCCTAAGATCACTATTAATGTTTTTGCAAAGCACATTAGACTTGGAAAGAAATTTAAATCTCCTAAAGATACAAATAAATACCAACCAGCTCTTGGTCCAGTGGTACAAACCTCCCAATGTTGGAAGAGGTCTTAAGTTTGAATCTCCCCTCCACTATTGATTAAAAAAAATGAAAAAAGAATTTTGGGCAATGCTTCATATATTAATTTGAAAAAGAAAAAGTAAAAATCGCAATCAAGCTTTAGAATATCAACAAATTTATAACGATGTAAATAAGTTCAACAACAGAAGCAGACAGAAATGACAAAAAGATGACAAAAGATGACAAAACTTAAAACTGCTTCTTCAAGATAACAGAGATAAATAAAGAAAAATTAAAACTGTGTTTATGGCATTCTAAAACGTATGATATCTACACTTCATTTTTTCCTTGTAGATGCATTGCAGAAAAGACAGACCCACAAAAAGTCTGAACAAACAGAGAAAAGTAAAATACGATTTAAAGCTACAATAAAGGCAATGATGAACCAATTAAGTCATCTTAAGAAGTATGGCATGACTAAAAACATCTCATACCTTAAACCAGAAACAGTGTGTCGTTGTCTCAACTGAACTAATTCACCAGCAGCCATAGAAGGCGGTCTTTCTTCTTCAACAGGTCTTTCATTGCGTAAGAATCTACCTCTGAGCAATGACTGGAAATGTTCAATTGTATTAGTAGCCAATTCATGCCCATTTATGTAGGAAGTTTAACATCCACATTATAATATAAGGGAACTTTTTGGAGAGCAGAACAAGGAAAGAACTACGCAATTCCACTATATTAGGATGACGTCAATGCAACATCTAGTACGCACATGTAATGACATTATAGGCCATTGTAATAAGAACAGGCATATACAGGAAAAAACTTATAAATTTGCATTAGGGTTTAGGGTTTAGGGTTTAGGGTTTAGGTTTGAATACTAAAAGGGGAAAAAAGATCAATGGGTATTAAGACACGTAGGGGACAACTAATAACTATTTCCTATATTAACATAACTTAAGCATTCACCATATAGCAATATAATTATTAATTAAAGTGTGAGTTAAAATTTTCTTCACAGGGAGTAGAGATGTTAATTTGGGAGGAAACCAAGTGAATACAATGATATCCATGCAACCGGATGTAGAAACCTAGAATAAGTCCGTATCACCCACTGAGACAGAATAAAGGTATATCAGAAAGGGAGGAAAAACTAATGCTTTCTTAACCATCAGCTCTGGCTTCTGGTTCGTAGGACTTATCCACTAATATGAGGGGATACACTAATATGCGACCATGAACATATTATGAAGACTTAATCTGCTACTTGCCTGACAACGATTGTACTCAGCTATTTTGATCTCCTAAAGAATCCGGTCAAATTACAGAGCTCAAGTTTGAAGCTCTAGTAATTTACAAATTCTGTAGGATGGCAATTTGTAGATGCTCATTCATTGATAGACACCACACCGTGGGAGCAAATTGATTTATGTTAAACATACGAACAAATGAACAATCTTCATGAGGCAACTGACCTGAATGCGGTTGCGATGAGCAAAATCAGAGACAGCCCGATGCTCCACCAAAGATTGGAGCTCCCTTTGTCTTTCCGTCTCAATCCTCACAAGCAAATCAATTACAGCTTGTCTTCCGCGCAACCTCAACATGTCCCTGCGAATGTGCTCTGGTTGGCCTTCTTCATGGTCAGCAACAGGAGCATCACGAGCTCGATCAACTTGAGCACCAATGCTCGTAACTTGATCTTCCCTTCGGCCCCCACGTGCTCCTCTTTGCTGACTTGCCATTTGCACCCACTCACGAACAATTCTCACCCTTTCACGCTCTGTCTCACCAAGCCACTCTGCTCTGGGACTATTATTTCTCGGAGCAACATTGGATGAATGATCACTAATGCCAGTTTCCATCCATCCTCGTACAATCTGCCTCACTCTCTCCCTCTCAACTTCGCCAAGATCAGGAGATTGCTCCCTACTAGACGCGTCATTAGCGCCACGTTCATGTTGTGAAGCCATCTGATCGTGTGACCAAGTCCCATACTCATTCTCGCTCTCACTCGCATCCACCAAACTACCCTGATTCTCACTCCCTCGACTATCAGACATATTTGTGGTCGACTCATTAGTATTAGAAACAACACTCCTCCGATGCCTCAACCTTTCCCTCACCCTTTCACGCGCTCTGTTCAACACATGCTCATCCTCTAACTCCCTCCACATTTGCAAAATTGCAGAAGCCTGAGTGCTTGGCCTCTCCACAGCCCCCTGCCGCCTTGAAGTAGGGGACTGCGACTCCCTCAAGAATGAGGAGTCAAGCATCGACACCGTATGCAGCCCTGCAAGTGCCATCAGCTCAGACTCACGATTCCTCCTCTCAATGGTAGTTATCATTTCTTGTGCCTGCCGCGCAGCCCAACGGCTCAAAATCCGGGAGTGGTGGCGTCGGGCAGCAGATGACTCTGCTAAATCATCACCCTCCAAATCCAACCTCCGTCTCCTCCGCACGAGCTGCTCACCCTCATCATCATCATCATCAGGATTACGAGGAGAACTACATGATGCAAATGACATACATTCATCCAAGTGCCCACGCATGAATTCCTCAAATCCACGCTCAAAATCGGCGCAGGCATCGGCGGATTCTGGCTTCTGTTGTAGCGGCTCAAAATCCGTCATTACTAACCTATCAAATCCCACACTAGGACACCCAATCACCAACCTTTAACCTCTTTTCAATTCCCAAAACTCGCCTAAACCTTAGCACTCCATTTCCAAGCCCAAAAGTCAAAAACAATAATAAAATAATCAAAAAAACAGTTGCATCTAAACCAACATTCACAATCTACAGCCATACAGAACCAAATCCCAAATTGATTCTCAAAATCACAAAATTAAGAAATCGAGGAAACAGTGAACACTAACCTAATCAAAACCGAAATTCATTCATAGGTTGTACACACATCCCCACAGCTAATAACAAAATCACAAATGAAATTGAGAATTGGATGATTCCAAGAAGAAGAAAAATAGAAATTCGGAGGCCAAATAGATCGGCTTAAGAACATTCGTGAAAATGCCGGAATTTCGATTGGTGCGAAGAAAAAGGCGTACCTCTGAAGCTTCAATGTTTTTCTAATCGCAGTGGGTGTGTGTGAGAAAGAGAGAGGAACAGAGAGAGAGAGTTTGCAACGAAACCCTAAGCTTCAGGCAAATGTGAGTGAAAGAGAGAATTGTTGAAGACAGAGAAAAAAAGGAGAGAGATCAGAGAGACGAGAATGATTTCAGAATTTATAAATTAACATTCAGAGACACAAGAGAGAGAGAGAGAGAGAGAGAGAGAGAGAGGAAGAGAACGATCCAAAAGGGCAGAGAGAGAGAAGAGCGGCGGTCTATTAGGTGTTGCCACGTAGTTCTTAGTTTTTTGTTTAAAATTGATTTTCTTTTTGCTGTGGGCCATCGGTATTTTCCACGTCACGTCAGAAATTGCAAAAATTATGTGGTGATATTTACTTGTCTTAGTTTTCTCAATAATTAATATGAGAATATCTCAAACCTCTATAAATCCCGTTTGGTTTATGGGAAATGAGATTTAGGGATGGGAAATCAATTGTTTTCTCATGTTTAATAAGTTCATGCATGAAAAATGGTTGCTTTGCACATGGAAAAGTATGGGGGAAAGTGAAGCCCTCCTTCCCCCTTGGGTTTTATTTTCGTTTTCTCATGTTTAATAAGTTCATGCATGAAAAATGGTTGCTTTGCACATGGAAAAGTATGGGGGAAAGTGAAGCCCTCCTTCCCCCTTGGGTTTTATTTTCCCTTCTCATGGGAAAGTTTGGAAAAATGAGCCAATATTAAAAGCATATTTTTCATGACCATTTTGTCCCTATTAACAATTTAGAATTACAATGTATCATTAAATGCATCCTTTTTTTTATTTAATTTAATATGGGTATAATTAGAAAATTATACAAATTTTGTTTTCCATTCATACTCAAAACAAACATGCGAAAGGAAATAAAATGATATCTCCATGTTACTTTCCCAACTTAACCAAACATGAGAAAGGAATCTTCCATTTCCCATCCCTTGGAAAATGACATGGAAAGTGATTTCCCCTCAAATTCGTTCCTTGAACCAAACGAGGCCTAAACAGAAGGAAATTCAGCTATGAGAACGTTTTTGGAAACACCATAATTGTTTTACCAAGTAAGTCATATTATTCAGCTTTAGTTCAACTAGCATTAGGAGAGGATGAGCAATGAACCAAAAATAAAAGGGTTCTCGTATGAGAAAAACTTCCAAACCTTGTGTTGTTTGTTCCAACCATGTGAAAACATTATAGAAAAATTTATGTGGGGCTGTTTCTGTTACGTGACATTACAAAATGACATAACAGTCTAGGTAAAATATGACATGTGCTGGAATTTGACAACTAATTTTTATATCATCAGCAGGTGTCATTTATTAATTAGATCAATTTACCACTATGTACTAGCATGTAATTAAAGGAAACTGTTTTGTAAACCTTGGTAATATATTTGAACAACATATGCAAGGTACAATAATCATGACAACAAAAGTTTTATATATTTAAGCATGAGCTCAAAAAATAAAATTACACCCAAGGTCAATATATTAATTGAGTTCATTAAAGTTTAGTACCCTATAGTTACACCCTTAAGACATGTTAGTCCCTACCTTCTCAATTTTTACAATAACATACCCCGATCTTTTAAATTTGTTACAATGTGGCTCCACCGTTAGGTTTCTGTCAAATCTCTTCATTAGTTGCCTATGTGGCACTATGGGTCCAATATATATATATATATATATACAGAGAGCTTCCATTGAGGGATCCCTCAAATAAGCTTATTTGAGGGACACCTCTTGTAGGCCTCACTCCGGATTGTATTTCACTAATCCAAACCGTCTATTTTGTAGATACTCATTCAAAGATCATCTCTACAAAAAATCACTTGAATCCGATATCATTTGACCACTCAGTTGTGTTATTGAAATTTGAGTACTTTCTTGATGCACCGTTGTTCGTTGATTTTGTAGGAAACAATTGGATATCGAAACGGTTTCCGATTTGTCTAATTTTTTTGTAAGGACGATCTATGAATGAAGACCTAAAAAAATAGATGGTTTGGATCATTGAGAAAAAAATTGTAGGGTACCCTAAAGGGCGTCCCTCAAATAAAACTATTTGAGGGATCCCTCAATAGAAGGGGACTGATATATATATATATATATATATATATATATATATATACTTCAAATATGAATAAAATATTAAAAACAAAAATAAAATTAAAAAATAAAACTCTCTCTCTCTCTCTCTCTCTCTCTCTCTCTCTCTCAACCACCCAGCACCCCTCCTCTATGATTTTGACAACTGAATGATGCAGTTCTGATTTTGAGACACATTCCGTTTTTCCATAGAGACCCAAGTGGTACGAGCACAAGTGGACCTGGTGACAGTAGCAAGAACAAAGGTAGAGAGGGATCCATTAAGCCAAGAAAGCACCATTTGATCTTGTTGAATCCAGGCTTCATAAGCAGGATTGACTTGGTGTGTCGTTGCTAGTGTCATCTTTAAGAAACGCAGAAGGGCAGGAACTTTTACCTTCGGCAAACGACATCCAGTTCCGACTGCGAAGAATAGGAACTATATGTGCAAGCCACAACATATAGTTTGTAATAACCTAGTCCTAAATTAATAGTTAAATATTAAATTATTCAAGAAAAAGAAGATTTTAACTCGGGAATATTTTAATAGGTTTAAAATTTGACTTTTTGTTCAGGAAAGAATTTGGAGATTTGAGAAGTACCGCTGTGTAGAGCACGTCGAGATGAGTTCGTAGACACATAGTGCGCTCAAATTGGAGTTGTAACGAAGAAGTTACGATAAAAAATAGTCTAGTGGCAAAACTGTAATTTTTTCAAAAATGATTTTTTTTTAAAACATGATCTCTCTCTCTCTCTCTCTCAATCTCCCTATCGCGACAGCCCCCTCCCCCTCGTTTTTTCTTCTAGCCAGTTGGCTCTTGGAGCTACCGTCACCACCACATGCCACCACTGGCCCCAGGGTTGGAGCCAAACGAACCCCCCAGCTACCTTTGAAACAGTTTTGTCATTTATGAAAATGCCCCATGAGTTTTGAGGACACCTGAATTGTGTGATGCGAGGATGTGCATTCTTGGGCTGATTGGATGTCCCCCGAGTTCTGCGTGGAATGCGGCTTAGGTTGACTAGGTGTCCCCTAAGTCTTGCAAGGATTGCGGCTCGGGATGACTTTGTGTCTCCGAGGCCTGCGAGGATGTAACAGTTCGGGTACTTGGAATTGACAATATACTAATAGAATTAACGAAATATTAAAGGAATTGACGGAATATGAATGGAGGTACACCTAGGTGGAGAGTATTTGGGTTTTAAGATGTTTAACTAATATTGATAATTTTATCTTGGTAATTGGAGTAAAAGTTTAGTACCTATTTTATGATTATGAGACAAGGATTGATAGTTTTCTAAGTTTTAAGGATTTTATACAGTTCACAATTATTTTCTTAAGCGGTGACTTTGTTTTTACATATAAAAGAGGGAAACATATTTTATCTAAATTGTTGATATTGACATTAAGATTTCACGTGGTCAATGCTATTTTAATAATTTTCTCGTTTTCCTACTTATCTGTAATAAATTAATTATATATATATATATATATATATATATATATATATATGTATGTATATGGGCCTTATATGAGTTTCGAAGGAAAGGTTAAAAGTACCTTTGGAGTTGGTTTGTTTTATATATATAAACAATACGCAAGTAATATATATATATATATATATATATATATATATAAACTGATTTATGAATTAGAGGAAATTCTTTAAGTAGCCTACTTATGTGCAAGTATGAACTATTTTGAGAATTGGGAAAGTTGGAAAGTATACTTTAGAGTTTGTGAATATGATTGGGCTTATCACTAACATGAGTACTTAGATTGATTTGCAATCATATTGAAATACAACAAATGATAAAGATATACACTTGCATAATAAAAATGAAAGAACTACGTGTGGCTTGATCTCTCGATAAGGATACGTAGGCAACCTAGGTTAATCTAGGTGCAACCGCAAAATAAACTGTTGAACTATGTTTTGAATGGATTTAGTTGAAATCCATTGTAATTGAGCAGAATATGAACTACCGTTTATTCCCATATATTACAGGGTGAAGGCCAGTGTTTCGTTTATGTTGTGAATTACTGTGAATTGAGTATGGATAAAATTATTGTATGCTGAACGTTTGGGATTATGGAATTGTGTTTTATACAAGTGAAAATTTTGGGAAACGATCAAGTTACAGGGGAGACTACCGAATTTTCGGCAGAGGTCAAACTTGAAAAAGAATTTAAAACTTATAAGGGCATTTTGGTCAAGTGTGCTCGGCATCTGCCAAGTGTCAGACACGCACAGGGTTCGTCACAGATTCCAAAGTGGAATTTGGGTCGGGTTCTGTCATAGTTAGTCCTATCCAGTTTGACAAAAAGAAGGCTGGTAACCTTAGCAACACCAATGTGCAAGGAAACTAAAGTAGAAGAAGAAGCTTTAGTCGCCATAAGAAAGAAGAAAAAGAGAAGTCGCTTAACTTTTAGATTGCTTTGATAACAAGATAGGTTTTGGTAAGCCTACAATTTTAATTGATTAAGGTTCCTGTGTATTGTATTTATAAGGGCTTGTCCAATATAGATCCCTACATTTTCTATTTCCTAGACATATACCCATCACTCTATAAATCTATGTGTCAAACCCAATTTCAAATTTAAATGACCAATATGATATAAGAGGTCGTAGTATTCCTAGGTTTTTACATCGTTGCCACCAAACTTCATATTTTATTTATAATTTATTTCAAGCATTTCATTAAATGTCATAATTGTAATTAACACTTCCTATTAATAGCATATCAATCACCTCATTTCTTTTGGTTGTCATTCCCTCTCACATACCGCCCCCTAAAATTGCAAACCAAAAAAAAAATTTGTAAATTACATATCCAATAATGTACCTATGAAAAATATAAATATAAATATATTATTTAAATAAAATATAGGTATATTATTTACCAAAAAAAGTTTTAAAAAAACTAAGTCAGTTACTTTGTAATTGAAATTTCCGTACATTTTTCATAAATTAAAAATAGGTAAACAATAATTTATAGAAAATATAGGTACATTATATTACCCATAGGTAAATTATTTTACAATATACCTATAAATATGTATAGGTACATTATTTGGAGAGGAAAAATAGGTTCATTTAAAAAAAAAATACGTACATTGTTTTACTAGGTACATTATTAGAGGAAAAAAATAGGTACATTATTTGGAGAGAGAAAATAGGTTCATTTAAAAAAAATTATTTTTCATAAAACAAATAATAGGTACTTTATTCAGAGAAAAAAGGGTACATTATTTTGAGAAAAAAATAGGTACATTATTTAGAGAAAAAATAGGTTCATTTAAAAAAAATGTTTTTCATAAAACAAACAATAAATAGATTATCAAAATATTTTTCAACATAATTAGAATGTAAACTATTATTCATAAAACTATAATAAAATAGATTACTAGTAGTATAATTCATAAAAGGAAAACCATAAAAAATAAAAAATAAATAAACCAAAACATTTTTTTTTTTTTTGGGGTCATAAAACAAACCAAAACGTTACTAATACTTTAATGTTGAATTTAATATTTAATTTCAAATAAGTTTCTAAATTAATTCCTATATCCATTACAACCATTTGAATATCTTTCCAAATTCAACGTGTGCCATTAGTTACACACCACATAACACGTTAACTTGTAAATAGGTAGTTTTGGAATCCAAAAAATAGAATAAATCAAATTTTAAGTTAGATTAGGTAACTTGCTTACTTGGATCATAGTTATTGGGTTTTATTTGAAAAAATTGGGTATTTTAAATAGAAAAATAAAGGAAAGGGTTGTAGGTGATTATACATAAATTTTATAGATCTAAGCTCAATTTACTATATTTATAAATCACATAGTCCTACTGCAATAGGAGTTACATTCAATGATATACAAGTTATATCCTATCAGATAAAGAATGAAATATACAAAGATAACTGCATGAGAATGAAAGCTATCTAGAACTCTAAATAATTATGTCTAGCCATGACTTATGGGATTGTTGGCATGAATACTGGAACTGCTCATTAGTAGCTCCATCAATATTGAGCTTTTAGAAACCTTCAGGGAACAGCTCGAAATCTCATTCTGATTAACCCCTGCTCATTAGTAGCTCCATCAATATTGAGCTTTTAGAAACCTTCAGGGAACAGCTCGAAATCTCATTCTGATTAACCCTACAAGCACGTGGTTGTTCTTAAAATTGATGAAATTCTTCATAAAACTCAGAAAATCCTTTGAAGAAGATTGGGGTAGGATTAATTCGATTATAAAACTGCACTGTGAGATACACATTCGTTTTTAATTGTGGACATCCTCAATTTAGAATTCTCCTATGAACTGCTATCTTTATATGTTTTAGATTTTCTCTTTGGTGGAACTCCCACTCAATTAAAGCAACCATTTACTTTCTATCAAAAAACAAAAGAAGCAACTATTTGCTTTAATGGGTCAAATCTGTTTTAGGTGTGTGTAAAAGATCTTATGCCAAATTCCACAAACATTCAATTACATTCATCTATTATGTGGATGAGCACTGAAATTAGATTTTAATATCAACAGAAATATCTTCTATAATTTAAACTTTTTATTTTGTTAATAAATTGGCAGCAAAAAGTAGCTGACGTATCCCAACATAGAAAAGTGCTTAATTTGTGCGTAATAAAATTGTTTTGTTTTTTTCATAAACAGATACATTATACAAATTATTTTCAGTCACATCCGAATTTAAATACAATGATTCAAAAAGTAATTATAACAAATATCAAAATTTAACCATCATATGATGGTGGCATGTCGGTCACTTGTTCAATTACCTTTGACAAAGGCCCAATTATCTCTTGCCACTGCTCGATTCGAATGGTATCCAGCCATCCAATGCACTATGTTGAGTTATATTCAACGCAAAATCTATTGACAATGAATAAAGAGACATATGAACTCTGTATTTTCGTTTCTCGATATGAGACAATATTCTTCAACGTTTAATTACTTACGTGTAAATAGCCGGTTCATATTTAGGAAAACGTACTGCATTGTTTGTACTTTCTCAACACAGGCTCCTTATGTTATGGGCATAATTTTTGCATCCTAAAAAGGTATGGAAAAGCTACCAAAGCTCTCAAAAGCTAGAGAGTGAAGATTATAGTGACAGTAGAGCTGAGGAGAATAAAGGCATAGCTTCACAGAGTCGCAAAGCCAAAGGTAACTAAATACCAAAAAGTGAGTGGTGTGATTTTATTTTATTTTATTTTATTTTTGCGGGAAGGACCATTTTTCTTTTTTGTGGTTGAATTTGGCACGAGCGAAATCAGGTCCTTGTCTTACTCTTACACACATTTGGGGTTGCGTGACGGCATCGTTTCATGTACGTTGGGCTGCCTTTTTCAATGTAGCTCAGTACTTGGTCGAAAATTTAAACTCAAACAAAAAAGGTCGTCATGTGTTGATTGTTTGGGGCAGACCAACAAGGTAGTCTAAGAATCTAACTTTAGAACTTCTGTTGGTGTAGAGAACCGAGGAAACAAACATCACTCCTTTGGCATTAATGGCATGGCGTTGCATACTTGACCAAACTTGTTAAAGGAAAAAATCATTAATCCAATTCAATTAGGATCACTGCAGATCTAGGAATTTTCTTTTCTGAGAGCAAGAAAATACTACTACCAACTCACTAATAGTGAAGATTAATCAACTTTTAAACATTACAATCGTATAATGCACAAATTAGTAACACAGACTTTACATATTCTACCTAGTTCTTTTATCGCATGACACAAAGAGAAGAATGAGTCTAGAGAACGAGAAGACTAACATAAATAGAAGAGTAGAGCAAGCCACCCCCTTTGCCCTGCCTTAGTCTTCTTTGAGGAAGTTTATCCAACAAACTTCCCGCCATTCAATACAAAATTTCATAACAATTTGGCACCTTCACATGTAAAAAACCATAATTGTGTGAAGGCAAGTGCCTTTCACTAGACCCTTAATGGATCCGCTATACTTTCTTGAGTCATATTTTGTCACATGGATTAGATTTTACGTGCATAATTTATCGATCATGTGGTTCGGCACGGGGATGTGGTCATTTTGCTCTTTGACCATTATGTCACGTGACCAAGGGTTTGTGGCTAAAAATATGGCCTTATTACATCCGAATAGTGTCATTTCTAACACACATTTGACCATTAACGACGCTCTTGCTAGTGGACATCATATCATACCTCTCGATGAGCATAACAAATGATCAAGCTGACTTTGACGTTTTGAGATTCCAATTCTCCATGAATATTCACATGAAAAAAGTTTAATTTGTGATATACACACAAGAATAACAATTCAAACATGGATTGTTTTTTTGTTTTTTTTTTGGGAAATTAAACTCGACGACCATTTGTTGATATAGTTCACCAAAACTAATTATGTTTTGAAAGGCGGTTTTAAGAACATGATTAAAACTTGCCAACTCTTACCTTAACTAAGTTTCATAACCTAATTACAAATGAGGCTGCAAGAAAATATAGATACAATCATATAATAAAGAAGTAAGACAGAGAGAATATCAGTCAAAGAATTCCTTATCTCACCTCTTTCTTTATGAGGCCCCCTGTTAATTCAGCTAAATAAAACATGATTTGTCCTGTGCTCCTTTTATGATTGGAGAATAAGATTCCAGTACAAGTTTTGCTTTATCTCAAAGTCAAGAAAGTTGAGGAAAATGTCATAATTATTTATTTCAATTTGCAGTTTAAAGCTGGATATTATAGAATTAAATAAATTAAACTGCTATTCATTGGCTATCTTTTGCTGTCAAGTGATGAAATTGGAGGGCACTTAAGTTCTCTAGCATGCCTATGATATTGAAGTGAAACAAAATTATTTTGTTGTGGACCCTTTGATTGAAGGGTTTGAACTTGCCTCATGACCAATGTTGAATTAGCATCCTGCTATCATTACCACTAGGCAAACCTTTTTTTTGAATTCTTTTTTGTTGGAAGGGAAGGTGGGTTTAAAATGGAGGAAAAAGCAAATTACAAAAAAAATTCAGTTTAAAAAAATTAGAAGAGAAAGATATGAATTCTCACATCTCATAATGAAAGAGTGGAGGAATAACATATAATTTTGTATAATACTATAATACAGTCATATGGTATAATATGTTCACGCAGTGGCGGAGCCAGAATTTCATATGTGAGGGGGCCTCTTACAAAATATTTATAAAATAATTCAAACTCACAATACATATATGATGACATCTTTACACTTTTTTTTGTTTTTTTGGTAATCTACAAATTAATTGAAAGATCCATTGAACTCAATAGAGAATAATTCAAATTTTTACAAACTCTAACAAACCATAAGCAAAAAGAAAAGAATAAATAAAAAAATAAGAGAAAGATTAACAATCTTAATTAAGTAAGTTAACCCAATTGAAACTTGATAATTTGGCAAAGAAAAAAAATTAAAACTTGATAATATATTATATGAAAAATAAGAGAATAAATAGCCACAAATCGAGAGAAATGGGTGAAAATGACTCTTAGATTTGAAGGACTTGTGTGAAAAATAATAATATGTATACTAAATTTTTAGAAAATTGATCTAAAATGTGACAAAAGATGTAAACTTGAAGAAAAAATCCTAGAAATATTAGAAGTATCATAAAAGATATTAATATATAATATTTTTTAATATAAAAATGAGAGGGGATTCCAGAACCACACTAGTCTCTTAATGACTCCACCCCTGTCTCTTAATGACTCCACCCCTGTGTTCACGTGTTATAATATAAATAGATGACATGAAACATCTATAAATAAAGTGATCACCATCGATCCTCGAAATATATTTCTCTACATTGAAAAAATTCCTTGTCACTGGAATTATTGTTGTGTGTGTATATATACATATTTTATATATTATTTGGAGGATATTGGGTAAAAGTTCATGTGGATAAAGCTAGAAGGAGCTATGATCTTCCTAATCTAATGCTCCTCGAGGGCTTATAGGTACTTTCCAAACTGTTTTTATGTTTTTATTCTTTGTAAAGCTAATAATAGAGCAGGATAAGAATTACAAAGAATTCTCCAGTTGTCGTAATCTACAAAATATGCATATGTAGGTACAGGTGTCCTGCCTGCATTGGGTCTGTCATGCATGCTGACAAAGAAAGAATGTTACAGTGGAGCCCACGAGCATCTGCTTCTTCTGCATGGCGACACATTGTGTTCCTTCTCCCACTATTAATTATGTGAAATGAAAGCCCATGCGTTTGCTTTGACCTTTAGCAAATAAGTGGATAGACCACCAAACTTTTGTAAATAAATAAAGGACAAACACATAAACAAATGTAGCACCTAAAAAATGCTAACCTAGCAGCAAGCATGGCCCTATTGTTTTATATTCGAAAGAAAGCAACATCCGTTTATAGGGAGACTATAATGAGGAGTTATAGTAAGGAATTCTTTAATAGCTATTCGATCAATTTCCGAATTATTATTGAGTGGTAGAATTGGGCACCCACCCTCAACATAATCGCTTCATTATAAAAGCTCCCGTTTGTTTATGTCTATAAAAATGGTTAGTTCTCAAAAGGCTCTACAATGCAATCAATTACGGCCTTATTTTAGGTTTGATTACTTCTTTTCAAACTAGGGCTTTTTTATGAAAAAATAAAGAGATATTTAGTAGTCACATACTCATTCTTAGTACTAATGATTCCTACACCATTTAATTTCTATAAACAAACTATAAAAAAAAAAATTCAAAAAATGCAGCTGGCCCTATTGAATTTAATTTTAATTATTAAATTACTTAGATACCTTATTGAGTGTTTTGGGTTTTTTATTTATGAGATTTTGATGTTGGGCTTGTTTTAAAAAATCGATAACTGTTTTGTAATTTAAAAGAAGATGGAAAAGCAACAAAAATAGAATACAATAACAGGTGGAAACAAAGAGTCTTGCAATGGTGGACTGTCGACCAGCAATGGAGCTTCCAAGGTATGAGTCAGAGAATTGAGAAAGGGAATTGTGACTGATTAAGTTCTATATATGTTGATGTGGAGTGATTTTGGCCATTAATTTGTTTTTTAGTGGCAAAGATAGATAGGGTTGGGAGGAATTATATAAGAAAATGAAAAGGAGAAATGCTTATGGGTAAAATGGTCATTTTGATTAAATGACAGGACATCTAATAAGTAATGTGATGTGAAATTAAACCATAACGTGTATAATTTTGCCACATCAAAATTTCATAACATTGACGTTTAAACAAAATTAATAGATGATTCTTAAAAAATAAAAATAAAAATAATAGGTAATATAACATGAAACACATTCCCGAAATAAATAAATAAATAAATAAACCGACATAAATTTTGATATCCCAACAAGCAAAACAAACACAAAATGATGGAAACATGTACAAAAGTATGAAAAATGTGGCTACTTGGCAATGAATTTCCAGACATGCCATTTTCAATTGGGTACGAATGAGTGCCCACAGCCGTAAAACAAGCACAATTATTTACATTTGTCCATTAACATATGGACAAAGGCATCGGAAAGGAGGAAACAGTGCAGGATACGTTAGGTAATCTGTCTGTGTTTTGCTCAACTCCATGCAGATCGTCTCCTCTCAATTCTCTAGGGTTTCAGCAAAACTCCATCTCCAAGAAGCCAGAAAATCATTTCCTCCATCACACTTTGGTCCCTTGGAGTTATCTAGGGTTTGGTCTTACTCTTCCATGTGGAGAATAAAATTGGGTCAGAATTAGTGGCCTTTTTGGAAAACAAAATCGCACTGCAACCCCACATTGCTTGTTGGGTTTTTAGGGTTTTAAAAGAGGGAAGGGATAAGGGATTTGGAATCCTAAGTTTTGGATAGAGATTTTGGGTGTGGAAAATGAAAGAGTGTGTGTGGATGGGTCCATGAGACATATTTTACTTGGGTGTTTGTTTATGTCTAGTTGTGTCAAGGGAATATGCCGTCTCTCTGTTACCCAAATTAAGACAGGTGAGTTCTCATCAGGTTGTGTTCGAGATTGTTCCTTTTTGTTTACAAGTGGGTGGAAGTATATTATGATTATAGAGAATGGGCATGTGGTATTTTCGTGTAGGAACAGTAACCCAGGCAGCAGAAGATAGAAGATTAACAGAAAAATGTTATGCTTGTAAATTATGTGCTAGCCTTTATATAAAGTTGAATATATATTGTTTGTGCAAATTTCTCACGGGAAATTATTCGCTTGAAGATCCTTCGCTCTTTGAGCTTCTTTCTCTCTCTTCTTCAATTCCTGTAATATCAAACAGGATTTTAAAAAAAGCCACATCCGAGAGTGTTGACCAAAGACCCTCCGATACCTAAATTAGTTCGATTGAATCTTTGAGAAATAATAGCTAAAAAGGGTACGGAGTTTTCTATACGAGGAGAACCAGATGGCCGGAGCCGTGATAGGAGAGGCGAGAGTGGTGAGGCGGGCGGCAATGGAGATGTTGTCGGCTTAGTTTATTCTGATGTTTGGAAACTGCTAAGTGTTGTTACTAATGGGGAGAAGCGGTTCATATCCACTTCAATTAACACTTGGGCCTTCTATTTAATGGTATTCTACTGCATAAATAATGTGTCTTTGCAGGTATGAGACCCTTGTTCTAGAAGCAATTCATTTTCATTGATACATTTATTTACTTTACTTCTTAAGAGTAATACAAAACAAATAAGCAAACTGTGCAAAGTCACCTTCCTACAAAGACCAGCCTCGAAGAAATGTTTCTTTAACTTGTCCAAAAACAATAAAAAACAAAGAAGGTGATATCACCTGTAGGTGACAAGAGTACATTCTTACGGGGTGGCCTAACTTGGCTCCTTCGACCAAAGAAAAAAAAAAAGACTATTGGGTAGCTTCCGGGGACTTTTCGTTTGGTCTTTAAAAAAAAAAAAAAAATTATTATAAATGTTCGAGAATAAAATATAATAAATGTCTGTTTAGTATCCTATTTGGATCTAATTTTATAAACTCAAAAACAAATTTTAAGTCCAAAGACCACAAAAACCTGTTTGGTAGGTCCATTTTAAAAAACCCAGACCCAAAAAAACCTCAAAAATACCCACATTATTGAAATAAAGTAAAGTGATGTTTTACAATTTCTATCTCTCTCTCCTTTTCCTTTGTTAATTTCAATTTCAATTTTTTTTTAATGTTAAAAATAGTTTGTAGTGCAATACCAATCAAGTTTTTAGATCTTAAAATCAGTATTTAAAAACTCATATTTTAAAAATAAATCATGATTTTTTAGTTTATTTTTTTCAGGACACCAAACGGGCCCCAAATAACATATGATATATTTTTTTGAAAGGAAATAACATGATTTTTAAGACTAAGTTTTGGCATCTTTTTAATTGTAGTGGTACATTGGGGGGTGTGTCCAGATAAGATGTCAAAATTTGGACACAGGTGGGCAGAGTAACTGGGCCACCAAAGATGGCTACAAGGTGTAAATAGAATCCCTCCAAAACTAGATTTGGTGCAGTTAAAAACGATCCAGTCTTAAAAGCCTCTTGGGCTTGCAAAGAGGAACAGCATCTAAACGCAAGGAATTGTAGGAATAGAGGACAGAGAGCGAGTCAATAATATGTTACCGATGACATTGGTAACGCAATCTAGGTCAACAAATCAGAAAATTCATTTCTTTGATACATTTACCTGATCTTTATCCCTCTTGAACAAACCAAGCTAGTACAATAGAGAATTAAAACAATTGTGCGGAAATGATTCGCACTGCGTATAACAGAACAGCAAACATAATACAAGAAGCCAATAGAACTCGCAAGCGCTTATTATCTACAATTTCATATCTCACCAGTGCCAAGAGGCTGCCTTGATCTATCACCAGAAGCCCATGCTCGATAATCCCTCACAAGCTGCACCAAAAATTATGTGAGCATTCCAAGTATATCACAAGGAAAAACTTGAGAGGTAAAATTTGCAAGAATCCTAACTTTCAAAATTGAAAGTTACGCCTTCAAACTTCCACAGAAATGTGTGATGTCACATCTTATCATAATTTGAAATGCTAAATCATGCCCTGTAAGTGTCAAAATCCATGAATTGTTTCTTTGAACTATCTTCTTACAAGTGAAGTGAAATAGACACCGTAAATCCAAAGGCTGATCTTATAACTTCTATGATAAAAGAGCTAATTCCATTGTGGTGACGGCAGTCAAGCATCAAAAGTGCACAAGAGCTCTTAAACCATCCCAAAATATGTTTTTTCCCAATGTGGGATCTTGAGCCCTAACATTCCACTATGCTTCCGTACCCAACCTCCTCATCGACCCACTCTATCAATACTAGCCCGATGGTAGGCCTTTCCATTTCCTCCCTTTGAGATGGCTCTCACTGACCCACTAGTATTCAGCAACTTGATATTATGTCCATACATAATACCAGCCACCTTAATCTAGCCTATAAGTTGCCCCTTCAGTGGAGTCTGCCCAGTTGTTAGGTGAAACTAGAATCTGATACCAAATGTTAGGAGTCCATGGGTAAAACTTGCCCCTAAAAACTGGCTTGTAAGGGAAGGGCCCCCAATAGCTCTTAAACCATCCCAACATATGCTAGTTTTCCAATGTGGCATTTTGAGTCCTAACAACATCCACTCCAAAGATCAAAATTCAAAAGCCTTTGTTAGGTGTTTGCCTCAAGCCAAGTTGTGCCAATCTAGTTTAGCAACAATACCATAACTTCAATCCATAAATTGTTTGAGAAAGCAGTTCACAAGATTTACTATGTGCCAAGACAGCCCAAGAGCATACGACATCGTTCTCCTACTGATGCAAAATTAATCTGCAAGAAAACTACTGGGAAACTGAAACCTAGAGAGGGAGAGACAGACAGACAGACATGACTCTATATCAACTTGGATCATGGCTAACAAATTCACATATGTTAATGAATCCCATGAAAAAATGTTTCTCAATGATTTTATTCACTGAAATTATAGAATTTTTCATTTTGCCTCATTTTGAACCCTTGCTTTAAATCAATCCCATCCATTAAGTTATAGCAAATTCTTGCCTACTTCTTTTATCAATTATACTCATCTGTCATGTCCTCCATGGCTCAATCGGAATGAGATACAATGTGAAAATTAATTTTGATTCAATAGTATTCTGTAATGCAAATGAAACACATTCAATAGTATTCTGTAATGCACATGAACCAGTTTGTCGTCAAAGCCAAAGCCCTTTTTTCATCAGCGCACTTACATAGGGATTTTTTTACTTTTTATTTGGGTCAAATCAAAGGCCATTCAAGCTTTGGCTTACAACAACTCGAGTTCGTTTATCTTGAACTGTATTACTAGTTGGAAATAAAAAAAAAACAAAGATTGTAAAAGAGAAACTGTGACTAATGATGAGATAACAAAGTAATCCAATTCTTAAAATAAGCATAAACATTATGCTATCAGCCCATCCATCAAAATAGGTTTGAATTTATTCCAATTTACCTATCTAAAAAGGAAATTTTTAATACAATTTTATATTTATTTCCAATTTAAAATAATGTATACTTCCGAGAACATGGTCAGATTGGTTTTGAAATCAATAGATTAAAAAAAAACCAACAGAAGGACAAACTGCAAAACAGTATTGAAGAAATTTCCACTAACCTGCGACATAAACCTGGGAAGCATAATTCTTAATATTTGTTCAAGGACTTGGGTCCCGGATGATTCAATAGCTTGTGCAGGGATTGCACGAAATGCAAAAGGAATCTCAATGCTCACCTTAATTTCACAAAACAATCCAAGTTAGTTTCCAGACATAGTAAAATATCAATTAGCATAGTTACGCAACAATATATAGAAAATTTAAATAAATAAAAAAACTTGCAATATACACCTCAATGACAGTATCTGATGTGAGTTGCTGTAGTGAGGATTTGCTTTGGTTGCTAGTGCACGAAATTTGATTCACCATAAAAGCTGCATTCCCATACCAAATCAATGTCAAAGAACTCCTGAAGAGAAGTATAAATCAAAGGACTCAACAAAACGAATGCCTTCTCTTGTAGAAATGAAACTCTTTAATATTAAAAAATTTCATCATTGAGAAATGAAACCAAATACACTACCACAATTCACCTTCCCTACTATCTCTACAAACACTGTGCATGAACCATTCTGCAGACGGACATTTTTTGACCAATAAGTTTAACCAATATTAATCAGTGAATACCATTATTTCAGATGATGACAGTTTCCTTCTGCAGTCATTGGCACAGTTTGCCAGCTTTCACAACTGTGGAAAAGCCACGCATACACAACTGATTGGTGCAGACAAAATTTGTGAAACAAATAAACCATAAATAACCAATTGATTCACTCTAAAATCTGTGAAGTATCTGGAGTCGTGCAAAGACCTCAACAACCTTAAGCTTTGACGCATCCACTTTCAGAGTTGATTAATTCCTTTTCAGTTCAAGTTTGAAAAAATATTATCTTGTATGCCCCCTAAGGCTTACTAAAGAGAAATAGATAGAGATGTAAATGAGTTGAGCCTCTTGACAACTACTTGTGAGCTGCTCAATAAAGGCTTCGTCGAGCTCATTCAGTTATCTAAGTTATCCAATTGTGCCTCGACCAATTCGGAATTCCGATATTTACATCAAGAAGCATACAATGAGCCAGAGCAGGCTTTTCCAAGCCAAGAAGCAGAGTAAATTCTAAGGTTAACTAATTCATGGTCTCGACTCTCATGAGTACCTAGTATAGTTGAGCTTGAGCTTGGTTATTCATGTACCCAGAAGAGCTTAAACGACTACCCAGCTCACTTACACCCCTACAAATGGAAGCAGTTTGTGCGACATCACAAGGTTGCAGGATGCATTGATTACTAGTAAATGAATTGATTCTGTATGTGTTACTAAGATATACTAGGTACTCACGAGACCATGAATTAGTTAACCTCAAAACCTTGCTCTGCTTCTCGCAAAATAACTATTCGAAATTAAGCAGGCAATCATTGATGATTGTTCTTATGAAGCTCAATGATGGCTAACCTGTTTCCACAATAAACGAAAGTACAGTGCACTAATATGTTTTGAACCCTCAAGTATATTTTGCAATATTAAAGTAGTATAGTTATAGCAACATGCCGTAATCAACCTCCACAAATTTGTTTCAACAAAAAGGGCTTTACATAATTCTAATTCTGACTATCTCATAAAACTAAGCAGAAACTCACTCACCATCAAACTTGTCGTTCTGCGCAACCGCGATGGGTGAGCCGTCAAGCTGTACCAACAAAGCATAAATGAGAAACAAAAGGGCACATGATAATATTCATAAAGTTTTTTAAAAGAATAAAACTACACACACCTTGCAGGACAAGAGCTTAATGCAACAGCCATTGGGCTGCTCTTCGACTCTAACAAGAAGAACAGGGCAAACCTCAAATGCAAAGAACTTGAACCTATACACATAGCACCTGAATGTATTCTCATCCACTCTCTCTATCCTCTCTGCATCTAAAACCGAGTATTGACTAGCCGGTAAGCTCATATACTCACCTGAAAACCCCAACAACAAAAACCCATAAATTTCCGGAAAAAAAAAAAGGACAAAATTGAGAAATCAACCATGAAATTGCATAGAAAGAAATCCGAAATGTCATTCTAACATTACTTAGAGGCCGCTGGAGCTGCGGAACCGATACCGATTCGGTTCGCCGAGCGACGAAGCGCGCTTTCGGTGTCGAATCTGCCGAAATATGAAGCGAGGGTTTCGGGGAAGCGAAAGCGAAAAGCACATGCTTGAGTTTCAGTCCCGGAGACGTCCCGGTCCTCAGGTTTTCGTACGGACACGAAATGGAACCAAATTTTATAGAGAACGAGCTCAGTGCCATTTTTTTTCTTTATATTATAAAATAAATATTTAAATTTTTGCCCCGAAAGGGAAGCAAAAATAATAGGAAATGATATATTTATATATAAAAAGATTTGAATTTGGGAGGTTTGTGTCCGCGTATCAGATGAGAGAAGCAGAGGAAGAAGAAGCAGTCGAGTTGTGAAGGATAACAGGATAAGACAAATAATCTACCAAATTTAACTGTTGCATTTAATTTTCTTTTTTTCTCATCACTAGAATTTTGTGAATAAAAAAAAAATGTCAATATTTGCATGAAAATTATGTTTTTATATAGATACTGTTTGCTGCTTCTCTCGAAGAAGTCATTTTTACTATAAATCATAGTTTCATATGTGTGCAAAAATAATTCATTCAAAATTACTCTTTTCGTAAGCGTTTCCGCATCTATTAGAGGCTTTTTAAAAAAAAATTAAATTTATTTTTGAATTACAAAAAGATAATGGGTAGTTGTGTTCCATAAAAATAGGATTCATTATTTGATTTTTCTTTTAATTTAATTTAATTTAATATAAAAAGTGTGAATCTATCATATTATCCTCATTTAATTAATAATTTCAATTCTTAATGTTTGCATTAACAAATAGTAGAAAATATTTTGAATGTTTTACCATTATCTGCCTTTTGCTTTATATATATAGATTTAAAAAAAAAAAATTATTCTACACATGTCATACAAAACCCCTTGAGGTTTCAAAAATTACATAACACCCACTAAGGTTCCAAATTTTTTTCACAAAACTCTTTCCGTTAATTTTGCACCTAAAAATAGTTGATATCATGAAAAATAAAAAATAAAAAGTTACTCCAAATGATACTCAAAGATTCGATTGCACATATACCCTTAAAGCTTAATAATTGAGAAGTGTTTTAAAATATAAAAAAATTATTAACTTTTCAATGAAAAAAAATATTAAAGGAATGAGTTCCGTGAAAACAATTTGAGACATGTGAGAAAATTTAGTGTAATTTCTAAAAACTTAGAGGATTTTGTAAAAATACTACAGAAAATAGAGGGTGTGTAAATAACACTTTGTGGATTCGGGTCATTCCCTCAATAATGTGAGAAAGTTTGTACTTTTCACTTTGACCGGCTCTAGTCAGTTATTTCTAAAAACTAGGAATAAGATCAACCAAGTAGTTAATCCGATTCCAATTCTTTATTCCCAAATTCTTAAGTCTCCCGATCATAACTTCTCCAATTCCTTGTAATTAAGCATGCCATAAAAAGTAAGTCATCAACAATCTATAAGAATTTTAAATGTAATGATCTGTTGAGTGAAAAGGAAGTCTCATGGAACACAAAAGCCAAAAACCCGGCAGATAATATTGGAATCATATTCCTCCAAGATAACCAAGTCCAATAATAACCCGAATCTCTCTAATCTGATAATAATATTATTATATTGTTATTCAATTTTTATCCAGTTAGAATTGTAGTTGGCTTTGGGAGATATAACCCCTTTCCCACGTTAGATATAACAAGAAAAGAAAGGAAAAACCTCTGTACAAAACAGGCACCCAACCAAACCCTAGCTATATCTCCATTCAACCTAGAAGAAGGGACGAAACCGAAGCTTGGAACTTGGCTCTTCTTGTTACGTACTGTGAGTACTGAATTCCTTCTTACACCTAATCTGTTTTCTGTTTTCATGAATCATGTCGAGCGGCATGGTTTTATGCATAAACCCATCATGTTTGGTTACTTTTAATCAATACAAACATTACTTTGGGAAGGGTTAAATTGCTGGAATATTTAAGCTTGTTCTTTCTAATTAATTTTCTGAGCATAAATCTCAAAACGTAGGGAAGGAAATAAATCTCAAAACGTAGCATATGGACTTATGGGTTTTGTTTGATTACTGCAAAATCGGTTTATAATTTTTTTTTTAAAGGAGAAATCTTAGAGAAACGTGAAGATTTTTTATTTTTTTTCTTTCTGGCATTGGATCCAAAACCAAAGTTTTAAAGGGCTTTACCCTCTTTCCATTGGATCCAAAATCACTCAATTTGCTGAAGAAACGAAGGAACTACGGCTCTACAAAGAAGGGGTTCCAAACTGGAGTTTTAATACCAAAAAATTTCCAGAAACTAACATGATATGTAGAGCAGGGGATTTGGGGAAGACTGATATTGATTTTATTGTTTTCGAATTGATAGATGCTGCCATTTACGGGTGGAAGTTAGAATAATTTGAGTTTTATTGTTTTTGAGTGTGTAAAACGAGCATCTATTCGTGTAACACTGAGGCATAGAATTACATAGTACTTACAATTGTTTAATTTGCAGATCTTTCGGCTAAGAACGTACATCTACATACGAAAATTCTAATATGTTATTTGTATTGGTATACTTCAATTACTATGTGATAAATTATAACCTGGTAGTTTTGTTTTCTGAATTGTAGGTGATCACAATTCGGTACGTAGAAATGGAGTATGGTGAGTCTTTTTTTTGTTTTTGGTTTTCATAATTAAAGTTTCTGATTACCCTTTGCCTTTAGAAAGGGCTGCAAGATAACTAACTTATATTAATTTTCATGCTATGTTGTAAAATAGGATACTTTCAATTTCAATCAAGTCACCAGCAGGCCTTGAAACAGCTTGAAGCTCAGATGATTGAGCATAAGAAACTACTTGTGCAGTTGGAAGCTGAAAAGAGAGGGCTTAATGCATGTCTTGACAAGACTGAGGCTCAAAATTTAGATCTTGGGACGGAGCTTAAGCAGAAGGAAGTTGATAAGATGGAGCTTAGAAAGAAAGTGCTTCAGTTGCAGAAGGAAAAAGAACTTAATAGCAAATATTTTTCTCAGAGAATGCTAGTGCTGCAGGGTGAAGTTGATCGGAACCAACAGCTTAGGGCTGAAAAGGAGGATCTTTTGAAACAGCTTAAGCAGCTTGGGGTAGATAAGCAAATCCTTGAGGAAGATGCTGAGTGTTGGAGGAGAGAGCTTGAGGTGGAGCTTGATGCGAGTGAGCTTGAAAAGGGAGATATTGTGAAAGAGCTCAAGGCGATTCACGCTGAAAAGAAAAATCTTGAGGGACAGCTTGAGAAGATGGAAGATTATCAGAAAGAGCTTAAGAAGAAACTTCTTGATCTGCAGGATGAAGCTGAGAAGAAAGAGCTTCAGAGCAAAGAGCTTAATCAGAAAGTGTTTGACCTGCAGAGTGAAGCTGTTCAAAACAAAAACTTTAAGAGTGATCTTGAGAAAAAGCTTGCGGAGAGTGAAGCTGAAAAGAAAAAGCTTGAGGCGTTTCGGGGTGAAAAGGAAGATCTTGCGAAAGAGCGTCAGGATATTCGGGCTCAAATGGGATATATTGTGGAAGACCTTGAGATGATTAAGGCTGAGATGGGAGATCTTGAGAAAGAGCTTTGGCGGAGTGAGGCTGATAAGACGGAGCTTAAGAGGAAAATGCTTGAGCTGCTTAGTCAAGTGAAGACGAAGGAGATTGAGAACAAAGACCTTAATGATAAATTGTTTGAGCTTTGGAGGGAAGCAGATAAAAACAAACTGCGTAATGATTCTCTTGAGAAAAAGTTTGCGGTTAGTGAACGTCGGACGAAAGAGCTTGTTGGGATTGAGATTGAAAAGAAACATCTTGAGCAAGAGCTCGAGAAGATTCGATCTAAAACGGAGCGTGAGCAGAGTGAGACTGAGAAGAAGGAGCTTAAGCTGAAAGTGCTTGAGCTGGAGAGTGAAGGTCGTCGAAACAAAACGCTTTTGAATGATCTTGAGAAAAAGCTTGAGCAGAGTGAATGTCAGAAGAAAGAGCTTAAAGAAGAGCTGGAGATGAATAAGCAAAATCTCGACGAAGAACAACAGCACACTGTAAAAGCTTTTCAACGGAATGAGATGCAGTTGGATCAAATGGTATTTTTCTTGTTCTCCCCTCGAATTTACTTTGGTTATTTTCTTGGATTAAGTTACAGGAAATTAGATTGTTACCCTTAAATAAGATGTTATTCATTAATTTGAATGTATAAGTAAATTGTGTATATCATAATGCACACTTAACCTAAAGAACCTAAAATTCTGTACCTATGTTATATTTTTTTAAAAAAATTAGGCTTTTCACATGTAAGTCCATAAGTAGGACCCAAAATATAAAAAAATCCTACAATACTCGAACCTTAGGAAAAAGTCCATTTTGACTTTTCAAAGGGACCAAATATACCATACAAGCCTTGAAAATCCTAAACATTACAACACTACCATTGAAGTTTTTTTCTTTCTGAAAATCATAATGTAAGGATAATAATGGTATTTCACACATCAACTGGTCCTTTTTGGGTTTGTTTTCTTCAATTTATAGCTTTTAGTGTTTATACATAAAATCAATGCAAGAACTAGGTTTTACTATAAATTTCTCAAAAATTAATTAGGAGACTAAAATCAAAATGATTGATGTAGTTAGATATTTTAATTTGAATAACAATAATGATTCTTGTCTTCTTCTTGTTGTTGAATGTCAAAAGAGAGATCTTAAAGAATTGCTTGAGAAGAGTGAGGCTCAGAAGCAAAATCTTATGAAAGAGCTTCAGCTAACTAAAGCTGCAAAGTTAGGGCTTAAACAAGCTCTTGAGGAGAGTGAATGCCAGAAGAAGGAGCTCCAGGAAGGCCTTCACAAAAATCTTAGGCAAATGGTATTTTCCTTGTTCTCAACTTAAAATCATTTTACTTAAGCTAGCTTTTCTTTTAATGAAAAAACAATTTTATTCAATGATTAATTGGGCAATCTTGTTTCCGGCTGTGATTTTCAGACCGAAAAGATGAGGGAAGTGTTTCAAAATAGTGAGACTCAGAAGGAACAGATTAGGAAAATGTTTGAGCAGATTAAAGATGGAAAGCTAGATGCCGAGAAAGCTCTCGAGGAGAGTGAACGCCAGAAGAAGGAGCTCAAGGAGGTGCTTGCGAAGAGTGAGGCTCAAAAGGAACATCTTGAGAAAGAGCTTGAGAAGATTGAAGATGAAAAGATACAGCTTAAGGAAGCTCTTGAGGAAAGTGAGGTGATGAAAAGACAACAAGTGATAGTTTTTGGCCAGAAGGAACAACTTGTGAAGGCAGAGCTTAACAAGAAAGTGCTTCAGCTGCAGAATGAAGCTGATCAAAGCAAGGAGCTTAACAAAAGCCTTGAGCAAAAGCTAGGGCAGACTGAAATGCACAAGATATTACTTGAGGATGCTCTCAAGGATAGAAATATTCGACTGCAAGAAATGGTATTATTTTTTTCTTGTTCTCAACTTCAAATCAATTTATTTACTTAATTATTCTGTTTGTAATTATTATTTTTCTTTCAGAATCAGAGATTTGCTTTAGAGCAAAAGCATAATGAAGATACGGTGGCAGATTTGTCGACAGTACGAAAGGTTTGTTTAATTTCCATAATCAATCATATTATGCCTTAATTAACCTATTTTCAAATGTTAATATTATTTTGTTGTTTTATTTTTTGTGATTGACTAGAAACGGGAGAGTTTGAAGAAAGAGATTACATCTATCAACAGTGAAATGGAGTATCTTCATTATGTCAACAAGAAAAGCACAGAAGAGTTGGATGTTGCTGATGTTGCTGATGACGATGATGATTGGTTTAAAGTTTAAAGTGGCTATGTTAAGGCCACGTAGCCCTACCTAGACTTTGAAGTTTATTAATTAGGTTTTCTTTCAAGTACATAAGATGCATATAAACTTGTCTACATCTTTTTGCCCTTTGGAACTGAAGATGATTAATTATCTTTGTTTTGATTGAACTAGCCTTCAGTAAATAAACTAAGTTTTAAGTCTAAAATATTCAGTAAATTTTCCCAGCTGCTTTCTTAACCCTTTGATTTTCTCAATCTCTCTGTTCTTTTTTATTCTTTATTTCTCTAAATATTTTAATGTTACGGGCACTTCATGAAATTTATCCTACACTCTTCTCTTAAAAATATATACAAAGAAGTGTTAGTTGGATTGGCTCAGGCCTTTGTTGTGCTCCCAAGTGGTCTTGGGTTCAAGCTCTCTTGTTACCCTTCCCACGTATATACATACAAAGAAGAAATTACAGGTGTGCGAGATGATGAGGGTTAGAGGTTATAATGAGGGATTCGATTTAGTACAGAGTTATTATTGAACTGTTGAATTAAACCCCTCGATATAAATCCTCAACATAACCTCTCATTATAGAAAAAGCTCCCAACCTTTTGGTGTGGAGACTAATATCCATAGACAATTTTAGCCAAAAGCCCATAAGAAGAACGTCACACAAACAACAAACAACCGACCTATTGTGGACATCACAAATAATTGCTTAATTTGAGGACGGCATTATGACACGTTGTGGACATCACAAATAATTGTTCATGACGTCGTTTGAAATCACAATATTATTATTATTTTGACACCACCAGAAGTGCGTATTTGATTGGAACAACACGCAAAGAGTGAGAGACCCAAATATTCAACCAACGCACATTATTAATTCTGATTTCACACAAGAGAACAAAGAAAAAGATATTAAAGAAAGGAGAAACAAAATTCCAAAATATTATTATTATTATTATATATGCAGCAGCAGCAGTACGTATGCAAAAGCATAATCTGATACAAATGTAAACGTCATGCACAAACAAGAATACCTAACCTCTCTCTGATCTCTTACTTGAGCTTGCTTAATTAGTACACACAAAATGCACCAAGCAATTCCATACAAGTCATGGGCACCACTTCGCACCACCACCACAGTGCCACTGATCGGACGTCCAAATCCGACGGCTGTGGCGGCCGAAGACAAAATCATCCAAGGAACAAGTAATGATCATGCGATGATCAAGAACATGGTGTCGGAGACGGCGGTGATCGTGTTCACGAGACGCGGATGCTGCATGGGACATGTAGTGCAGCGCTTGCTTTTAGGCCACGGTGTCAACCCAACCGTGTACGAGGTTGATGAGGGAAAGGAGGACGAGGATGCTGTTGCGAAGGAGTTGGAGATGATTTGTGGTGGTTCGAAATCAAAGGTGGTTGTTATGTTTCCTGCTGTGTTTATTGGCGGTGAGTTGTTTGGGGGATTGGAAAGTGTTATTGCTGCTCATATATCTGGGGAATTGGTTCCCGTTTTGAAACAAGCAGGGGCCTTGTGGCTTTGATCTTACTTTTTCATTTTAATATAGATTTTGTAGGAATTGTTGGGTTCTTTTTTTGGCTGGAATTTAGGAATTGTTGGCATTTTCCTAGCTTGTGTGTAGATTTTAGAGTTTGGGATATGAATTTGTTGTTGAACAAAATAAAGACGGTCTTTTCTTCATTTTGTGATTTCCAAAGTCCACAACTGCTGCCAATGGATAAAAAACTAACCGAGAAAAGCAATCGGGACAATTGGGCAGAGAAATTGAAAAAGTAAACCGATCGGAACTAAGTACAAGGTTACATATTGCGGATTTCTTGTTCAACATAATCAAATTGTATCCAACCAAGAATCAAAATCATCCTGTTCTTCGGACTTTGTTCCAGAATGGGATGATTGAAATTCATCGACAGCCCTTTCTTCCTGGGCTTGAGACGGACCACTTTGCCTGATCTGTATGGATGTTTCATTTATCAAGTCATCAAGCTCATCATCAAGGTTAGCAGTCGCGAGCACCGATGAATCTGGGGCTTTTCTCGGAAGTTGAAGTGGAGCCATGAAAGCTGCTTCTTGTACTGAAACAGTTTTAACAGAACCGAAACCTGATGAATCATTTATCTTGGTCTCACCAAATGAGTCGAGAAGCATATCCAGCTCTGCCTCTGCAGTTGATGCCTCAAATGATTTCACACTGAATTGTGTTTCGGGCTCTGATAATTTGCTTTGATAATCAGATTTGCCAAGTTTACTTGGATCGATATTACCCTGAATCATGGAAACTGATCCTAGGTTAGGCAAGACTGGGTCTGGATGCCCACTTCCGGTTGAACCAGATATTGTAGTCTCAATATCATGATCAGCAACCTGGACCTTCTCTGAAATTGATTCTTCAGGCATTCCTCGGGTTGCTTCCTCATTACATGTTGCTTGCATCGGGTCAGAGGACTGACCGCAGGTCGCCTCTTGTCCCTCCACATGCTGTTACATAAACAAGGATATGTTACTTATCTGTAGCAGAAAGCATATTTATTAATGGACATCTAAAAATTACAAGGATGAAACGTGTTACTGTAAATATTATCACCACTACTTCCTTCCACAACCACGGAATAATAATCTGCTGACGTCACTCTCCCACACATTTAAGCATTGATCACTATACTCAAAAGTACTACTTTCACCTCATAGGTCCATGCATTTTCCAATTTTGACCACTATCTTGTTTACAATTATATTGTCCATTTGAGTTTGCCCTTGCAATGCATGTTTCCATCCCAAAACCCAACAAGCAATGCATATGAAGTCTACTGTAGTCTACAATTAACCGCTTCATAGTTGTAGTTCTTACATTTCATAAAGAAATCAAATGCAGAATTGGTAATCATCCCAAAATGTCATTGGCATTTCACAAGTGAAAACTACTAAGGACATTTAAAACTTCAACAAAGAGAGCACACCCACAACTGCATGCATTCTCATGCGCATCCACTTTTTATTTATTTTTTATATTTAGTTCTCTTTAGTTTGGGGAAAGCATACCAGCTCTGGTGGCAATAGTTCTGCTTCGATGAAAAGCCTTTCGGGTAACGCTATCTTTTCCAGTTGTTCTGCAAGAGCATGCAAATTCAAGGAGAGAAATGACACCTGCATGGTGGGTAAAAATAAAAGCTGAGGTGGCTTGGAGAATGAATAAAACTTAAAAAGATAATAAGGAAAAGAAGTGCATAGCTTAACAAACTAGCACAGGACAAGAATTTCATTTAGCCTACTACAAGGACATGATCTTAGCACAACTTAGAAAACTGAATTTCATTAAATGAATAGAAGAACCAATTTTATTGCTACGCAAAAGAAATATTACATAGCCGTGGACAATAAGTCAACTTACAAAGAAACATAATAAATCCTTAAGGCAACCAAACAACAAAACCAGTGTCTGTCAGACCAAGCAGGCACATCAATGATTGACATCCTCATATCACACTTGCAACAATTAAAACTCAGTAGTCTAAATGACATATGCATAAAACACATGTGATGCAGAAATAAGGCACGCCCACAATAGAGAAAAATACTGTTGGTAACTCCCAAAATTCATTTTTATACTCCTTTATTTCTGTATGGGACAAAACCTGTCTCCAATTACCAAACGGTTTAAAAACCTGTCTCCAATTACCAACACCTTGTGCTTTATAGTAAATTGTAATGCACAATTCCTGATATCAACAAATGAAGCATCCAAGTGACTAAATATATTGAATGTGTTCCCAGCATACACAAGGGTAAAAGTTATATTTATGCCTTTGTAATAATTATTTACTACGTAGTATATGACCAATTTTTTTATGTGTATACATTCCTAATCTTATTCCTCATGGGTGAGCACGGAAACCCAATTTATTTATAAAAGAAAAGTACTTTATCACTATTTGAGTATGAACCATTCAATGTTGATTCAACAGTTGGTGAATATTGAATTTCTGTTTACCAGGTGAGCAGGCTATCACAATCCTGTCTGTGTGCGTCTATAATGATTGCCTTATCATTCTTTCAAGTTCAACAAGAATTTTTTTCTCAGCCATTACATCAGATAGATGTGATTGAGATACATTAAGAAATGTGCAAAGATACATATATGCCTTGCATACATACATGTTCATAATAACAAAGTAAATAATGCATTACCTCATGATGTGCAGCAGTCTTATCCTCCACAACAAAATTATCATCTCCAATCCTTGATAGAATACTCTCACCCCTGACTGAAAGCATAGATCCTATCCCCTCATTCCAGTCCCCTGCACAATATGCAATTTAATATTGGAACTATAAGGACCTCTCTAGCAAGTAAAAAGTATTAGATTATAGTATTGCTTTCTTTTTCTTTTATTTTCCCAACCTACGACCTATGAAGGAAAGTCCCTACTGTATAATTGGAAACACTGGTCACAATGCAAATTATGTGTCAGCTTTACTTAATGTTGTCAAAGACAATGACTAAAGATAATTAGTGACAACTCCAAGAAACTATATGAGAATCAGGTAGGAAATGGACATGCAATTACATATACTAAGACTTCAGATATCACGTGCCTCAGAACAATCTAATGTCATTCGCATATATAAATTTCAAGCCAAAGCTGAAGTATATGCACTGATTGGGAAAAACAGAAAGAAGGAAAAACAAAAATTGATGAAGCTGCATATGGACAAAGGTGCAGGTGAGAACTCAAAAACTGATTCAAGTGAATTATCACATACTTATTGTTAGTTGCATCCTATGGTGAGTCCTTATATGGTTCAGAAGAATTTAACGGAATTCCTCCACATGTTCTTCAAATGAAAGAAAGTAATTTTAACAAAGGAAACATAAATCAAGTTGAACCCGCATATAAATATTTGCAAGAAAAACAAACCAACAAAGATCAACCAAATATTTCACCCAAAAAAATGATCAACTAAATATACTTAAAAAATTATCCAATAGAAACATAAATTTCCCTATTCAATTGTACAGAAAACTAAACCAAATTCAATAACATGGAAGCAAAGAACATACCAGGTAGAACATTATCCAAGGAAGGAAATGGGTCTGAATAAATGGTTAACTCAGACTGAGCCTGAGCCTCGGCAATCAGATGACGATAGTCTGCACCTTTACTCATTGGGACAGCAACATCAGGGGCTCTATTCAGCCCATCACCTGCTGGCTCTTCGGAACCTGCTTCGAATTCTTCCTCGTAACGATCCCAATTCGTGGGGAGTGCAGAGGCACCACGAGTAGGATTTGTTTTCTCCTTAACTTGCTTGCCCAATGGCTTCTTTGCAGGTCCGGCGTCGCTTGCCTTCCCGCCATCTACCGCCGGAGCTTTTGCTTTCTGACTTGGATGATGCTTTTTACCATGGCGCTGAGCGTGAGCCCTATTTGATTTCGCTAAAGCCTTGACGTCCATTGCCAAAACGAAAACTGATTTACATTTGCTGGAGCATTGCTGCTAGGCACTCAATTCGCCATTTCTACGGACAAAAATTAAGATGAAAATGAAAAATTAGGGCAGCATATGAACAATCTCAGAACTTCCTATTAAAAAAATCAGAAGAAGGAAAAAAGAAGAAGCAAGCACTTGAATTACCATTTCAATACGGAGAAACAACGGAAAGTGAGAGACGAGGTGAAGGTTTCGATTTGAGGTTAGTTTGACTTGGGAAAACTCTTCAAATTCTTCTCTCCAGCAGTTTCTCAGCAGCCAAACGGAGTTCAAGTAATAAGATTGTAACAAATTCACGGATATTTGAAGAAAAAGAAAAGGAGTTTGGGGGGCGACGACGAGAGTAATGGTGAACACAAGGAGAGAGACGATCAGAAGTTCTTGAGCAGCTCAGGTATTCGTTAAGCAGCAGGTCATCCTCTGCCCTAATTTTTAATTACACGGTGCCGTTTCAGGTGACACAAATTTTTATTTTTTGTATGTTTTTGAGAGAACACACTATTAAACTGCACAAACAGGTCCACCCTATAAAAGAATTTATCAAAAATACCATTATCTAGCTCTAAAGCATGTGTAGAGGTGGGCACGGTTCGATTAGGTCCAATTTACCTCTCGAATTGAAATCGAAACCGAAACTTACATATTGTTCCCTACTCACATATTGGGTTTTTTTTTGGGGGTTCAAAGGCTTCTCATATTGTTTCACTTCACATTTGTGCTCATGTTCACCATTATTTTATTTTATTTTTATTTTTACTCATTTTACATATACTGTTTTTCTTCATTTCTTCACTGGTTTTTCTTAATTATATTATGGGTGATGTGTCATTTCTATCTCACAATTTTTTAAGGAATGTTTGTCATGTGTAGCCTTCAATGTACAGGGAAATCTAATTAGTTTGGGGATGGAATGGAGGTTGAGACTAGCCAAAAAAAGTGCACTAAAAGGTAAACTAAAATAAATATGTGTGTCATGAACGAAATTATGGTATGTCGTGGAAGAAAAACTTACCTATCACAAGTTCATATCTTCTCTTTATTTGAGAAGTCACATGACAAGATAAATGTATCCTAAAATAATACCGAATAAACTAAGACTAAAAATTACCTAAAAATATAGTTAAAAGTGGATGAATCAGCAAATTACTCTATAGATAACAAATTGAACAATTGATACATGAAATTCGATTCATTTACTATAAAAAAGAATGAAATTACACATCAATCATGATCAGCAGGCGGGGAATACCGGCACAATGGGCAAAACCTACTTTTCTGCAGCCACTCCACAATGCAGCCCTCATGGTAAAAATGTGAACACGGCATTCGAGTCGCCTCGGACCCAACTAAAATATCCTCCATGCAAATCGAACACATTGTCGAGAGTTCGACTACTCTAGCCCTCTCCAACTTCTCAATGAACGCCCTACTCGCAGGCACAAATGCAGGCTGATCACTACCGTCATCATCCGCAACCTCCAAAACATCCGTGCCCCCAAACTCCTCCTCCATGTAATTCTTATCGGCAACATAAACATCGACGCGCACCGCGATACGCAGAACCTTGGGCGCCCCACAATGCTCCCTTGCGGCCTTAAAAGCTTCGGGCAATATGATCGTGTCAATCATGTCTTGATGAGCGTGGGAGGGGACTTGAAGCCGAGCAAGGGTTTGGGATATGACGGTGGCCAAGTCAAATGGGTTGTTAGCTAGGGTTTCGACTGTGTCTTCATACTCATCCACGCTCCAATTATCGTCTTCCAAAAACAACGAAATATCTTCATTGAAATCAATAGGCTGCTGCAGCAGGCACTGCCGAACCGTGGCCTTGGCATCCATCAAGAACTTGGTGCACGACAACGACTCGTTTTCGGGTTCGAAAGCTTGTTGCAGCCATGCCTTGCAATATGTCTCGCCCACCACTTTCCAACTCTCACTGGCCATTGAAGTTATATTGTATCTCGAGTGCAAGAAATCGATACGAGAAAATGGAGAACGGGTTGAATAAGGCAACTGTGGAGATGGAGATGGGTTTATATAGGATTGCGCTTGGTTTCCCAATTAACCTAGGATTCGTGAATCCCTAGAGATGTATTCTTTTCCTAATTGCTTTAGGAGAAAGATATTGGAGCGGGATATTTTTTTATTTTATTTTAAATTTTGGTTTTTGGAGTCTTGTGTCCAAATGTTCAAATCCTCTTTCCTGATATATATCGCTATTAATTTAAAACCTTGTATGGAGCCAATTGTTGGATTTCTTTCCATAACGATTGGATTTCTTTCCATTATCTGAAAACTTTTTAAAAATATGTATTTCTCAAAGAAAAATATTAAAAAATAAATTTGAGATTAAATAACCCAATTTTCGTTTTAAATACGACAACTTTTATTTATTTATTTGAGTTTAATACTAGTTAAAAAGTCAAATTTCATTTTAAAAAATGCATGGGCAGAAAGGTAAATCTCGTACATTGTGGCATAATGTAAAAGGTTTGTGACTTAGAGTAAAACAATTAACAATAGTGAAATATTCAAAATTCCACAAATTGCCCCTATTAACTTAAAATAAATAAACACAAAAATTCAAGTTGCCAAGCTAGTAGCATGTGCTAAGACACCAAAATTATTATTTAATGTGTGAAGGGTATCTTTTTTAAAGGTATTAGATGGATCGTGAAAGATGATACATCAACAGATTAATCGGATTTTTTCCTTTTCTTAATTTCACTTATTGATCATAAGAAAGTAAAAATAAATGAACTGTAGCTGATTGTATTTTATTTGGACATTAGAACCTGTATGAACTTTATTTTTGGTACTTGCAAATGATATTTAACAATCTATTAAAGCTATTAATATACCATTAGGGTTAAGTCGTCGACGTTTTACTACAACATTTTCGTTAAATCTAATTTGGAAAAAATTCTTAGCAACTAAAATTACCTCCTAAAGTAAACCTTTTTATTGGTTATTGTTACAACAAAGTGTTTACGCATTTAGTACTCTTCGTTGTGCACTAACAACAACGTGCTTCTACACTTGGTAGTCTTCGTTGTGCACTAACAATAACGTGCTTCTACACTTAGTAGTTTCTATTGTGTAGTAACATTAAAGTGTTTTTGTACGTTATAATTGTAGAAATGAGTATAGAAAGTTGACCATTTTTTAACAAAAAAATTGTGACAACATGATGTAATTGTCTACATTACGAACCATTTAATTATGAAAATTGGAGCTACAAGTCCCCAATAATTTGATATTTACTCTTATAATTCATCTAAACCTAATATTGTTAAAACTAAAAGCCCACAAATTTTGGGATACTAATTTTTGTTTGTTTGTTTAGAGTTTGCTTTCAAAATGCACTAATTTTTCCCTTCAAATTATAAGCATAAAAACATAATTGCAAAATGTTATTTATCAAGTTTTAGGTCACATTATCACATACTAAATAAATAATTTGAGTTTTACTTGGTCTTTGGTAAAAATGCTCTACAATCGTGTGTGAATTGTAGGTGTAGGACAAGCGATCGTATGGTGGGCCCATCAATGAAAACGTGTGGGGGAGGCGGTTACGCATCAAAAGCTATCCTATCATATCATAATCAGATACATACGGAACGTGGGGCCTCATGGCCACAGCATCAACGGTTGAGATCCATTGCACCTAAAGTCCACGACATCTACGGTAGAGATCCACCCGTTCTGAAAATGCAAAAGAGTTGGGAATTACAATACTAGGACTCGGAGGCGGTTCTGACGGCCAAAACAAAACAAAGAGAGAGAGAGGGAGAGAGAAAGAGAGAGAGAGGAGAGAGATAGAGAGATGGATAGGTAGGTGGGTAGCAGGCAGAGACTAGAAGAGGTTTTCTCCCCAGCTCACAGCGAAAACCAAACCCTCAAAATCACATTTTGCTCTCTTTCTCGATAATTTCATCGAACACCTCCTTCAAAGTTCAAACTCCATTCCAATTCTGCGAATGCTCTAGAGCCTTCTCTCACGTTCCGTCTCTGAAAGAAGAAGCCAAGGAAGACAATGGAGTCCACTGAGTCCTCCTACGTGTCGTCACCGGAGGCCCCGCGGAGGCGCTCATCCCCGCAGCCCAAATCACCAGCTTCAGGTCGCTCTCTCTCTCTCTCTCTCTCACACACACACACACACACACACACACACACTCTCTCTCTCTCTCTCTCTCTCTCTCTGTGATCTGATCCGCTTTCTCTCTCTGCTGTCTTTCCATGTGTGTGTTTTTCTGTGATTATTGGCGATTGCTGTTGTTTCTGTAGTTTAATTGTTCTGTTTAATGGTACAATCATGGCAATGCCAGCTTCGTTGAAGTTATGTTTGCTCTCTGTGTACTGAAACCCTAACCCTAATCCTTACCAACAACATTCTGTTTGTTTGCTGAGAAAATTGGAGGAGATTCGAATTGAAAGAAGATACTGTTGTAAATTACGTTTCAGTATATCAGATTTGGCTGAGCAAGTCTATTGTTGTATAGTTTTGTGCTCTAAACTGGTGTGATGGCCATGACAATTTCTTGTGATCGGTGCGATGGCCATAATATAGCATAATGAGTTCTAATGCGAGTGTCTTAAGAGTGAAGGCTCGAATAGGATCTGATTTCCTTTAATCTTAATTGCCTTAGGTTTTTATTTCCCCCTCCTACTCAAACCAAATGGTGTCTTAGAAATTATCAGATTTTCTCGAAGTTACTGTGGGTCATACATGGTAAGCTTGTATGTTGAATTGTGGTATAGTAGGCAACACCTGGACTCATGATTCAAATTGCTAAGTGCGGATCCAGTTCAGCGTGCAAAGTGGGCATGTGAAATTTATGAGGGATTTTTCTTCTAGACCTTACTCATTCTTTTGGTTTTAGGCCTTGTTTTATCATTGGCAAGGATGGAGGAAAAGAAATAGAAAAATTAAAGCATAGAACAGGAAAGGAAAGAAAGGAGTATGCATAAGACACTGTTCTTTCCCTGGCATGTTTTTAAAATCTGTAACACCTTAATTAAACTTTTGTAGTCCAACTGGAAAAGGGAGACATGTTATGCATTTATTAGTCTAGCATGAACAGATAGGATCTTTTCCTGGATTGTTTGATGCACAGTTGGTTGAAGTGGCTGGATTCAGATTTTTTGCATCACAAGTGCTGCATTATTGGACTTGATTGGAACTTGGAAGATTATTACAAATGGGCCAGACTGTATCCTGTCTTGTGAACATTCCTAAAAACACAGATTTCATTAATGGTGCATTATGGCGGTGGTTGGGGATCACAAATAAATGGATTTGATAGCTTCTTAATAATTTTTGGTTTGCTTGGTTAGCACTTCACATGCTTATATGTTATTTCTAGAAAAATCCAATAAGTTCTTAATGTCAACTTTTTTGGTTGATTGATCAAATGCTTTTTTTATATTCTGTTCTTTAGGAATATTAACAGGTAATGGATCCTTTGTGGATAATAGATAGGGAAACTTAATTTTATACATTTACTCACTAGATATAATGGAAGGAATTAAAGCAAATGTGAGGAGAGCTTAGTGATTGGCAAACTCTTCGCAGATGTTGTTTTTGTTTTACTTTTCCTTCATTTGTTTCTGTGTGAACTCTTGATATTTAACCTTTTCAAGGCGTTTGTGCACTTGCAGTATGTAGTTTTACTTTTACAGTTGTATGTAATATTCTTTCCAAGTTAGTTTTGACCAATAATTTCCCAGGCACAAGTTAACTCATACATGTAGCTTCTGAAATGTAATAAACCAGCCTCCTTATTCTTATGCACTAGTTTTCTTCTGTTTTGCTTCTTCCAGATACTATGGAGAAGCCCACATATGTTAGGTTTCTGGTATCAAATGCTGCAGCTGGTTCTGTAATTGGAAAGGGTGGTGCAACAATCACTGATTTTCAATCACAATCTGGAGCACGAATTCAGTTGTCACGCAATCATGAATTTTTCCCCGGAACAACCGATAGGATTATTATGGTTTCTGGATCAATTAATGAAATACTGAAGGCTGTGGACCTTGTTCTTGCTAAGTTACTGAGTGAGGTACTTGTTATGATATGGTTTCACATTATATGTTTCTTCAACAGTAGTAAACTATATATTTCTGGTGTTAACTGTGCTTTCCCTATGTTGGTAGCTTTATTCTGAAGAAACTGATGATGTTGAACCAAGAACAAAGCTGAGATTAGTTGTTCCAAATAGTTCTTGTGGTGGCATAATTGGGAAGGGAGGGTCTACTATAAAGTAAGAACTATTTCATAATAGCATAACATATTGTTGCCATGCTTACTGATGAAATAATATATTTTCTCGTAAGGATAAGATTCTGAATTCTTGTACTTGAAAACTTGTTTAATTTGTTCTGTCTTATAGAATTTCTGATATTAGAGTTTCGTTTCTATCCACATTAAATGTTTTTGGTATATAGTTTGAAAATTCTCTGTTGATTGATTAGATGATATTGGGATTTATTGGCTGTCATGTAAGGTTTAGATATATCAGAGACACTGGTGAGAGCAACTCTTTTCCTGTTGTTTCCTTAAATAGAAGTGACAAAATAAAGTGACACTCCCTGGTGTTTGTACTTCTCTCAAGCATTGAGTTCATGTATAAAATGCTTATATTTGCATCTTTACTTCACCAGTGACATAGCTATGACACTTTTATAAAAGGCACAGATACTTGAAATGTGATTCAAAGTATATTGCATCTTTACTTCAATGGTTAGGAAACCTGTCATTTATGCATAGTCAAAGTTCTCCTACTAATATAAATGTGTTATGGTGATTCAAACATGTATCTAAGTAAGGAGAACACTGAAGATACGAAGTTGGAGATATTGTTCTTGACAAAATTGGAATGAAGTTGCTCAAAGATGCTTGTAAAATGTCTAGATGAGGTTTTGGATAGAGTTTTCTGCTGTTAGTAATCATGAGAGAATCATCAGTGTTTTTGCTAAACTAGTGGATTTACATGCCATAATTATTGAAGTGTGGTTAGTCAGCTCCATATTGTCGGGCTCTTGCTCAATAACATAACTAATTGAGTGAACTTGACTGTGTTGTTAAATTATCTAGGCCTTGCAAAATGAAGGGCTGTTATGGATTGTGATAGGGCTCTGAATGGCGCATGATGCTAGGTTGGCTGTTAATATCAAACAAAAGTTGTAGCTTACATAGAATTGTTGTGCCTGAGCCTGGTTCATATGGCCTATAGTTAGACGCCTATCACCTCTGTCCAATTGTGTTGCCGATTCACTTGCTTATCTTGTTCAGCTACTCAATTGTAAAGGAGATCATGACTTATGAAGAGAGTTTTCAGTATACAGTTGACGGAGATGCCCTATTGATTCTTTTTTGGGGGAAAAAAAAGGAGGAAAAGGGGGGGTTGGGGTTGGATGGCACACATCAGAGGGATTTAGTGAACTTTTAGTAGACAGGTGGCAAAGATGACCTATTTAATCTTATTTTTGGGGAACCCCCACTGGGGGGGGGGGGGGGGTGGGGTCGGGTGGCACATTGGTGCATATATAGTAGTTCATATTGCAGGGTTCGTGGCACATTCGTGCATGTGGAGTAGTTCATATTTAAAAGAGACTTTTTTTTTTAATGAAAAGATACAATACATACGGTTGGACTAGGAGTCACATCAGCAATTATATTAAGTGGACATTTTGGCACTTAACTTCTCCTTCCTTAAATTTTTTTCATTTGTTTGTATTTTAAAATTGCTGGGCCTTTGCTTATCTTTTTCCATGATTTGTTAAATTAAAGAACTTTTAATAGAACAACTCATACCAAGGGAAGCCATGCTTATTCAATGTTGCTTGGTAAGATAAAAAAGGCTTGGTAAGATAAAAAAGATTAGCAGTTTTTTGGTGCTTAGATGCTAAGGCAGAAGATTTACTAACTAGTAGCTTTATAATTTTGGAAGGCGTTATCGGCACCTGAATAGAGGACATTTTATTTATTTATTTATTTTTAAATTTGTAAACTGATATTTTCCACCCATGTTTGATGAAAATTTCACTATTTTAATTTTATACTTCAGTGTCCTCATTTGTATGTTTGTCAGACCCCTCCTCTCCCCCCTCTCCCCTAAAAGTTGCTGACATCTGCATTTGACCAGGTCATTTATTGAAGGGTCACAAGCTGGAATTAAAATATCCCCTCAAGACAATAATTATTTTGGGTTGAATGACCGGCTGGTGACAGTAACAGGAAATCTGGATGAACAGATGCGGGCAGTTGATTTAATTGTTTCTAAGCTATCTGAAGACCCCCATTACACTCAGTCTATGAATGCCCCATTTTCTTATCCAGGTGTGCCCGCTTATGATCATATTCTTAATTTATTGCTGTTAAAAAAAATCTTCATTTATGGAGCTGCTTGGGGTTTTTGCATGCTAATAGTGCAACTTGGTGTGATTGTGTGCACCCACTTTTGAAATGAATTAAGGAACATGATTTATAAATGGTGTATTGGTTTTTACTATTAAAAATTTTATTTGTTTTTTTTTTCATCTTGAAATATGATTCTTTAGATTGTTTCAAGTAAATAAAGATTTTTTTTTTCAAAAAAAAATTTTTAAATTATTTTACATTCCATTTGCTTTCATGTAAAATGCGTAAAATATTGGACTATGCTAGATGAGCATCCGAATTGGCAAGCACACTTCTGCTCGAGAGGAGAGAGGTTCCCAGTTTGGAACTCCTCTCCCCCACAAAAGAAAAAGAATGTCATAACTATCAGAAGGTTCATAGAAATCTGATACTTAAATGTTTCATTGTAGTTAGCCTGAGGTCTCTGATCACGTTTGTTTTTCACTTGAGTACACCATATATATATATATATATATATTTTTTCTGGATTAGGCGTCCTTGGTTATTGATTTTGTTAAATTAAATCCCTCAAAATATGTTGTGGTGTCCATTCTTTTCCTTATTTAGGGGATACATGTGATTTTTATTTGAAAAAAGCCAAGTTAACTTATTTATAATTGTTAAAGTTATCAACTTCAAAATATTATAGCTTGCATTGAAAACGTTCCTTCTGTTTATGAATTTTGTATTTTAAATCATTCGTCGAGATCTCTCAAACAAGATACACAATGAAAATGAAATTATGTAAAACCAATTGAAGTAACTTTGATATATATATATATGCATTGATCAAGCAATCCAATCGTGATCCTTGTATAATTCAATCATAGCACACACCAAAAATCTTCTCTATCTATGGTCTCATTTGTACAAGAGTCCAAGATGCTCTCATAGCTTTTCCCATGACTCCCAAAGCCTCTATGACAATGAATAGATTACATATTTAATTTCATCACGTATCTTCGAGAAACATTAGATGGCAAACAACTTGGTTACAAGAATCGTGCAATGTTATCATTGGTGCATCACACCAAAATAAGTAGGTTTAAGTGCGTACCTATGGAACCAATTACATATGTAACACCCTATGTATCTCTGAAACAAATACTGTAAATTTTTTTGTATGAGTTTATATTGGCTCTGTGTCTTGTTTGATAGAGTTCGAGGAGTACTTGCCAGAAGTACAAATTTTATGATAGACATGTATAATGAAAGATGAGTGATTTTACTTTTTGAGAAAAATTCTAACATCCCTTCAGTTGGTTTCCTGTGTGTGAAATAGAATGGCACGTTTGTAGTTTCTGTTTCTTCCTTGGCATGTTATATGTGCATCCAATTGACTCTTCTACTTAGGCAACACTTGAAAGGTCTGAAAGTCATTTGACAGGAGCTAATAAATTTGTAACCCTGTGACCAGGATCCAAATTTTTGGTTTAAGTTTTCTGCACAATTGAGGGGCACAGCTTGGCCTTGCACTTAGGACGAGCCCTTAGAAAGTAGGTGGATTTATGAGTGACCTATCGAAGTAGGGCCCTTGTAGTGGACGTTCTATGTGTATAACATTTTATGAAAATATTTGAAGATCATAATTTTTTTTTACCGTGTTTGTAAGTAGTGATTCTTGATGGACATTTGTTTCCCTGCATGATTGCATGATTTCATATAATTGCCTAAATTGGATTGTACAAAACTGTGATGGTGAGATTTGATGCCTAGTAAGTTCTCTCCAACTGAACTTATAGGTGTTTTCTTCTCGGGTTTTCATGGTATTCCATATACATATGTGCTTCCTTCTGTTGCCACAGCAGCGTACAATGCAATGAGCTATGGACCACCAAATGGGACCGGAGGAAAGTTTCAGAATAACAAGGTTCATCCTTTTTCCACTAAGATATAATCTTATTTAAATTAACAGACGTGCAGGGACTTGTGATATAATTTTTCAAGAACAGATGCTTTTTAGGCTGCCATTTTCTTGACTTGTTAGTGTTGAGGAGGGATAATATTTGTGAATTCACATTGAAATATTACAAAAGTTAAAACGAGACAGTGGACGTGCTTGAAAACATGACTTGTCAAGTGGTTCTGGAACTGATTTATACTATGCTCAGAATAGATAAAGTAAAATTGGAAGTTCTGTTGGTAGGCGCATCAAATTGTGTCATTGATTTGATCTGTTAGTCCGTTTGGAAGTAGAAAGTATTGCATTAGCCTCATTGCCATAGAGGTTAAAAAGTGCCACGGAATGACAATGTGTCCTGCATAATTTTCATTCAAAAATGTAATTGATCGCAATTTTAAGTGGATAATTGTTTCATTTTGTCTATCTATCTGTCCGATCTTCATTAATAAAAAAAGGCCTTTTCCTTTCTTGATCCCTTATGAGTGGTTCTAGCCTTCTAGAAAGAGGATACTGGGTATGGTTTTAATTGTTAGTATGTTGTGCAAAATGGCTGCTCGACACCCCAACATTTTTACCATTGCATAGGGTTTGGTGCTGTGAACTAATACTTTTTGGAATCCATCCTTTTTCTGATGCTCCATCCCTGTTTTCTAAATCAGTCCATGTAATCCATCAGCACTGGTTTTTTATTCCTTTTGGGCATGTCTGAGTCAAAACAAGCTACCTTCATCCTTTGAGCTGTTGGTTTTCAAGTGACTAAAGACATTCTTTTGTTTTCTAGGAGGATCGAAGTAACTCGGTCACTATTGGCGTTGCAGATAGTCATATCGGGTTGGTTGTTGGCCGTGGTGGAAGGACCATAATGGAGATCAGTCAGGTTTATAATTAGCAACTTATATCTTTTAGCTTCATAACATCTGCAGAAGCTCTAACCAGAGAATTTTTTTTTGCAGGCAAGTGGGGCCAGGATAAAGATATCTGATAGGGGTGACTTCATGTCTGGAACTACTGATAGGTATAAAGAACTGTTGAGATTATTTGTTTGCTTCTCCCGCTACGATCTCCAATATCTTAACTTTCCTCCATCTGTCTAATTCTGCAGGAAGGTGACAATAACTGGGTCACAGAGGGCGATCCGTGCTGCTGAGTCTATGATACTGCAGAAGGTGTCCTATGCTTCCGAAAGGGCGATGGAATAGCTTTCCAACTATCTCAACTCATTCTCTTCGAGAATCTCTTGGTGGACCTGTCTGAATTTTTCTTAAACATTTTCTGATATTTAAGTGCGTCCACTTATGTTCTCATGGGATGATAATTTGGTTGAGAAAAATCTGAAAGCTGTAGTAGGAAGCAAGAACGGGAAACAAACTTCTTTTTGTCAGAAGAGCAACTTATAGGGGGCCTATCTGAGACGACCTATAATATTTCAGAAAGGAAAATGTTGGAGAAAGTCATTATTTATTGACCAAATAGAAGGATTAGCAATTATTTCTTAATTTTATACAATTGTAACTTCTGAATTTGTAGGTGTTGTCTGAATATACCTTTGTTAGATATTGTCGTTCAAATCATCAAGTTCTTATAATGAAACATTTTTTCCCTGTTGGCTATTGAACAACCTGGATTTACGTATATTTAATGTGAGATACTCAATTCATTCCACAATTGCGAAGATTGTTATGTCTTAATTTGGAATGAAATAGTTCTTGTGTTGCAACAGAAAAAATTCCTTTATTTCGTTCTTAAGAAAAAGAGACATCTGTTATATTGAAGTATTCTAACTTATATAAGTTAATAAGCTGAGTTTTTATACATAAAGTAGATGTATCAGTTGGATTTACGCATTTTTATACATAAATACATGCATTAGTGAGCACATGGGATTTTCATGTTGGGTTTGAACCTAGGACGACCATTCTTGTTACTTTTTTGGGCTAGGAAAAGAGAAGGTTAAAACAGAAAACCTCCAGGGCACCATGCCCAAAGAGGTTGAAATATAAGCTATTGAGAATAGAAAGGGGGAGGCAAGAGTCCCACAATTTAGAAGGAGAAAGCGAATGCCCTAAACTAGCTAAAGCATCAACCACAAAATTCGCCTCAAAACACATTCAGGTGAACCGAATTGATGGTTACATTTTGTTGCTAAACCCTAATCAAGGAGGTAGGAATTGAGACAAGGTCAATGCGTTGTGCGTCGTCAGTTCCCAACCTTTTTGAATCCTAAATTACATTTGTTGGTCACCATTTGGTTTATGAGTTGATTTGTGCATGGTAAAAAATGATTTCTATTCCACGTGGCCAAAAATAAAGAAAATATTAAATTTGAGAAATTATATCTTGCTAGACTATCTGGCAACTTAAATACTTATATTGTCAGACTATAAATTTATGCAATTTATTTTCCTTGTTAGATTTCGTAGTAGTAATATAAGATGATTTATTCATTATGTTGATTTGACATGAACTTGTGGTTCGGATACGGAGCCTGGCAACATAAATATCAGTTTGGCGAGAGAAGATTATAACATGAATGTGTTAACTCTCTCAAACCATTTGCAACACATTTACTTAGATATCAAACCACATCTCTAAGAAAGGAGAAAAAGTTGTACATCATGTAACACTGTTTTGTCATCCCCAATTATCACATGCCGTTATGAGTGATAATTGATTCACATAACGGCACGTGATTAATTAGAGAGATCAAAAAAGTGTTATCCTCGTGAGTCGTTACATGCAAACATAAACTTACTTTATTAATAGTATAATAGGACTAATAATGTGATAATTATAAATGTTTAATAGGGAAAGGTGGCATGCACGTATGCTACGTCCACCACCACATTTATACCGATATATGGATGCATGCATAAAGTGATGGTGAAATCTAAGCATTTATTTCACAGTGGCAACGATGAAAATATCTACCTAACACTCAAATAAGTTCATGTAATATTATATTCATGGTGAATCATCTTCCCCGCCTCCACCACCGTATCCTGACCCATAACCTGACCCGTAGCCAGAGCCCCTGCCACCACCGTTGCCGCTTCCACCTCCGCCACCACCGCCTCCTCCACTGCCACCACCACCGCCACCTCCCTTGCCGCCTCCGCTTCCATATCCACTTCCACTTCCATATCCGGAGCCATAACCTGACCCACTTCCTGAACCCGAGCCTCCACCGCCGCCTCCACCACCACCTTTACCGCCTCCGCCACCTCCACCACCTCCTTTCCCACCACCAGACCCATATCCCGAGCCACTGCCGGACCCATATCCCGACCCAGAACCACCATTTGCACCGGATCCACCACCACCGCCACCGCCTCCACCTTCACCTCCACCGCCTCCTCCTTCACTACCATACCCGGAGCCACCCCCAAAGCCATGCCCCGAACCATACCCGGACCCGGACCCTGAAGCTGAACCACCCCCTCCTCCCCCTTCTCCTCCTCCTCCACCTCCACCTCCACCAACACTAGGCCTACGTCCTTCGATAGCCTTTGATGACCTAGCAGCAAAGGAGAGCTCCACGAGGAGCAAAACCAAGAATGCAGCACCAATCACCTTAGTGCTCGCCATACTCAAACTTCAAAACTCAATGTGGGTTGTGTAGGTTGGTCAAGACTCTTGAGAATGTGAATATATTTAAGTGTACTGGTTGATGTTTATGAGTGAATAAGTTTCTTCAGAAACCAATGCTAGCTGTGAGTGCATAAGGTGAAGGCAATAAGGTCTCTATATATAGGCATCCGAAAGCAAAGCCAAGGTACTTTTACCAAACTTTGATGACAACATGATATTCTAGTAGCTTCTTTTGCACTTACTAAATTATCATCAATGGGGACGTGTCTCTGGTTTTCTTGATTGTTAGTGGCATTGGTGGTGGTGGTGGGTGTGGCGGTGGTGCTTTTGTGGGTGATCCCTTGTTCTTGTCTTCATGCAATTCCTTACTGTTCAATGAAAGTTTTAGCTCCACTTTTGACTTCAAATCGTCCTATGTAGAGATCTACTTAGGACGTGGGCCCACACGCCAATGCCATGCCAATCAGGTGCATTCACACGTCAATAATCTGTGTTGCATATATGAAGGCCAGAATTAGTGCATGAGTTTTTCCATTAATGATTCAATGAATTAGCTATTAGTAGTGGTGTTATTAATTATTTTGGGTGATGTGTGTTACATGTGTCTTTCAGATCGTGGGTTCTCATTAGTATATTACTAGTCACACATCACAATTGTGGTCAAAGTGACACCTAGCTAGTTGGAATTCTTAGCCATCCTTGTGAACATGGTTTGAAATATGGGTTATTGTGGGCATAACGAATGGGAATTCAAGTGTTACAAATTGAATGTGTTTCGCAGATTTTAATCAGGTTGTTACAAGGATCCCAATTGCCCTCCCCCATGGCATATCTTTTGTCACTAATGCAAAACGCCAACATGGTAGCCGATGATCTGATGGTCATTGGTCGTGGAAAATTTATGTATGATTTGAAATTCGTAGAGGATTCTCCTTCTAATTTCTTTCTTGATTGAAAAAAAATCAACTATTATTGCAAGATTTTATAGTAATCATTGTCGTGATGGCATATTAGATGCGATTAACTCGGGCATTGATCACCATATACACAAAGCTAGCTCTAAACCCTAAACTCTAAAATCCAAACTCTAAACTTATTGGAATTTATGACTAAAAAACTAAAACTCAATCCTATAAGACAAGCACTTGGCATTCTCAACTCATGGCTTGCCATCAAATCATCTCAAATAACAGCTGTAAATTTTGCACACTCTCCTTTGTGATCATGAACATCATTTTCACATCATGTCCCCTTGGCAAATTTTTAATAACCAACAAATAAAAGGAAGAAGAACCTATTGGCCTACGCGTATCAAAGGTTATCTCAAACTTTGACAATTGAGTTGCGCTTTGCTATGGTTAGCCATTTCAACGACAATTATGCTTTCGGAAGGTCCTGAAAATCTCAGGCCACAAAAACCCACTACGCTCTCTCTCCTCACCAACCCAAATTCCTTCCTTAATCGATATCGCATGTGTTAGTGGGTCTTTCTTGAATTGTACGCTTTGAATGACAAATGGACCTATATATGTTCTTCCCTATCTTACTTTGCGTGAGTGCCATTTAGGGCTAGCTTGCATGCACTTCACCCTTAATCATGGCAATGTGTGTGTACAGTGTACCCATCATATCTTACCAAAACAGCGTGGGCTCTGAAAATATTCCTAAGAAAATACTCTGCCTCCTTTTGTAAGTCGAAACTCCTACTTTTCTGCCGATTACAATTAATTCGATACGGTGAATAAATTCTTTTAAAGCGTCTCATTCTATCAGGGGAGGAGGCAAGCCATGTATAATTAGGATAATGCTTCCCTCCTTGCCCATCCTTACATACTAATGTGGCTCAACCACAAATTAACACTTGTCTTTAAAAAAAAAAAAAAAATCTCAAAAGTGCATTTGTTTTTCACTTAAATCATTATTTATAAGAGAGATACGTGTCAAATTGTGATTGAGCCACATCAGTAGACAAGGAGGAGTTCCTCCTCTCCTTATAGCCAAAAAGAGAAGCATTATTCGCTTATCAATTGAGCATAGGTCGTATAGGTTTGTATCCGCATATGCTTAGTGGACTGATTTGAGGATGCAAAAGAGACAGTGGAAGACTTCGTACGCGGGTGGTTTACGCGTAATCAAGAAATCTTGATTCACGTGCGGTATTGGGAGATATTGATTGACACGTGTCATAATAATAATATGACATGTGTTATCATAATAATATGATTGGTTGGTTAGTCAGTTAGCATGGTTATTTAAGGATCAAACTCACAGTTTATCGTATTCATTCTATTGTACCAAGTGTTGTGTGAGCTAATTAGGGGGATTTATATCCTTATCAGCGTAGTTGACTAATTCTTGTACATTAAGAACATAATTACCTCTCTTGATAAACATACTTACGTGAATCTTATGTAACCCCTATGTCAGGGCCGGTTCATTGATTTTGGAGACTTTGGACGAAAATGAAAAATAAGGCATTTTTTGTTTAATGCTTACCTCATTTTGAACAAACATTAAAATAAAAAAGTTTCAAACCTAGGTGGTAAGTAAGTCCCATTTATATGAAAAATAAATAATAAAAAAACCCAAAATAGTTCAAATAAAGCCCAAAAAACATTAGTTCCTATAAAAGGTCTTTTTGCTAGTATACTTATTAGACTGGAGGTGTGTAGGAGACATATTTCCTTTGAGAGAGAAATATGTCTTGCATTGATCGAGCTACCTCAATACTCAAGAGATACTTGAGTCCACCTAGGTTCTTCATCTCAAATTCTGTGGCCAAATAGTCTTGCACCTGAAATATTTCTTGTTCATCATTCCTCGTAATAATCATATCATCAACATAGATTATTAAAGCTCTCACCCTCCCTTTTTGGTGTTTTTAAGAACAAAGTATGATATGAATTACTATGCTTGAAACTATTGTTCTTCATTGCCATGGTAAACCATCCAAACCATGCATGAGGCGACTGTTTCAATTCGTACAACACCTTTCTTAACTTGCACACCATACCAGTCTGAGTAGAAGTAGTGTATCCAGGTGGAATGTCCATGTATACCTCCTATGTGAGTTCTCCATACAAGAAAGCCTTTTTAAAATAAAAAATAAAAAATCAAACTGGTGTAGTGGCTGTGAGTCCTTGAAAAATTCCAGAATATTGTTATGCTCACTATATTAATTGCACGGTCCTATTTGAGGTAAGTGGAATTTTTTTTCACAATTACATACCACTATTATATTTGAGAATAAATTATTTTCGACAAATTTGAAGTTAGAATTTTGGAATTTTTTTTCACAATTACATACCACTATTATATTTGAGAATAAATTATTTTCGACAAATTTGAAGTTAGAATTTTGGTATTTTCGACAAGCTTGTGGTATTTTTCGGAAGTCAGAAGTATTTTTGGTAAAATTTTGAAGTTGGAAAATAAGAAAATCAAAATACTAACACCACATGGCAGTGTGTGATTGGACCACATGGCAACATGTGATTGGCTGGTCCATCAATGATTGAGTTCATATATTTTTTTTTGAGATACAACTAGGTTCTATTGTGTTAGTCTTACAGTTTTTAATATTGTTGTGCATATTTTGATGATAATAAATTTTATCTAATGTATTTCAAGTGTGATAAGTTGTAAGGAGTAGATATTCCCAAATGGATCAAAAATAGTGTACACACTGGAAGACATTTGGAACATTGAAGAAAGAAGCCGATATTCAAGAAAATATTTCTTTAATAAGTAAGAGTTAGGTTATTCTTGTAAAACTCTTTAGGGTCGTTTGGCATGACGGACTGTCATAGACTGGATTAAATCCTAGGACTGTCTCGGATTAGCTCGGATTGGCCTAAGCTGGATTAAGTACTGACCTACATTTGGTGCTGCGTCGAACTAAAAAGCTGGATTATAAAAATAGTGAAGACCTATGTTTGGTGTTGTGTCAGACTAAAAAATAATTCTTATAATATTTAAATTTAATTGGGGTTTTTGACCTAAAAGATAAATAAATACTACAAAGAAACCCAATTCAAAGATTTGTAACAATATCAGGCAAAAAAAAAAAAAAAAGAAGAAAAGAAAAAAGGTTTAAAACAATAATAAAAAGAAAAAAAAATAAAATTATGTTTTTTTTTTTTAAGAATAAAATTATGATATTTGTTTTTTGGCTTCTCAAGATTAACCTTAGTTGGTCGAAACATTGTTAAAGGAGCTAAGCTCACTCTATATAATTCTAGGTTTTTCAAGGACCAAGTAAAACAATAATTTAAAAAAATATATATATATATATATATATATATATATATATATATATATATATGTATAATTTTTGTATATTTGACTTTTGAATTCAAACTGAAAAATATAATTTGACAGGGTAAAAATTGATTGCGATAAAGAAAGCATCACATCATGAATTATTAAACTTGTTTCAATATAAAAAAAAAAATCAAACATTTGTAAATTACTATAGTTTGATTTTCCAAATGCAATATCAAAATAATTATTGTAATATTTTAAGGATTTTTATCTTAAAAAAAATAAATGCTGCAAAAAAAAAAAAAAACTCATTCAAAGATCTAAAACAATAATAAAAAGAAAACAAAAAAATTTCTGATATTTTTTTAAAGAGAGGCGTTGGACTCACTTGTTCTATTTAGTGAGCGTGCTATTTAGCGAACCACTTTTCAGGCTCACTGTATTAGACGAGCGAGTGAGGTGTGTTTTTTCACTATTGGACTATACAGTCTCATTTAAGTTAGTCCCGTCTTTTACCAAACAAGGGTTTCGAGTACTTTTTAACCCAATCCAGTTCAATAAGGCGTACCAAACATGGCCGTTGTGGATTGAACAACTCAGACTTTTAACCTAGATTGACCTTAGAGACTTAATGAGCCATCATTTTTAGCCTAAATCATATTTTGAACTAAAACCGATTTTTCATATTTTGATTTGGTGGGAATTTGATTTTCTAGTATTTTTATTTGAATTGAAATGGGGGTACTTCCTTATTTACATTGTAAACTTAAGTAAATAGAGTAATATAAAAATAAATGAAAGTAAAAGGACAACATCTATATTCCTAACAACTATATTTCTATGCTTATAAATATGTCTTCAGATTTTTGTAAAAAAAAGACAACTCAATATATTCATCCAAGCTTACAAGCATTCATCAACCTCTGAATATCATTTTCTCTTGAGCCAATCCTGTTCAAATTCATACAAGAGTTCTAGTGTCCAAATTACTTCTATATCACCTACCCAGAAAGGAGAGTTATAATTGTGTGAGCTTCAATTGTATATCCTTCTCAAACAGGAGAGAGTTTTTGTTCCGAGAGTTGTTTCATTCAAACTTGTAAAAGGGGTTGGTGTGATCCCGTGAAGTGAGAAAGAGATTGTAATTAAGAGATTCTTTAATCTCGAATGAGTCGAACTTAAAAGATAATAAAATCCCATTGCTTAGGTAGTGGTGGTAAAATTATGTTGGGAGAATCACATTTTCCCTCAACAGTTATTAAGAAAAAAATTCTTATCAATTATTGTATTGTAATTTCGCCTCAATAAAAGTTCAATTCTGAATCCCACACTGTCTACATTCACATTAAATTCTTCACATCTTACAGAGATCTGGAGGTATCTTTTGTCTTAGATATTTGGAGTTAGAAGCTTACACAGATGCTGCTTGAGGGGTGATTCTAAGAGCATTTGGATCCAAGGAAAGAGGCAAAGGAAATAAGCAAAGTTGTAACAAGTTAGGTGGCATGTTGCTTACCCATTTGCCTCATGAAAAAAAGTTAGTCACTCCAAGGGATTAGGCAATGCAAGTGTACAAATCATTATTATATTATTTATTTTTATCTTTTATATTTACTATTATATTTTTATAGAAAGTATGTGAAATAGTGTAGATGATATTTTAATAAAAAAAGCAAGTAGGGCCCAATATACCTCTTCACTTTGAAGTAAATATATAGTATTGTCTTATTGGGGAGAGTATGTATATTTTGTCTACGCATTTGCCTCTTCTCTTGGAGCATAAAAATGATGATATGACAAGACAAATGAGGTTTGCCTACTATTTTGCCTCTTCCCTTGGAGATGCTCTAATTATACAAGATTCACCACGGTTTTGTAACCTTTCTGTGTACTAGTCTCATTTCATGGACCTCTAAGAAGCATAACATATCCTTGATTAAAAAAAAAAAGAAAAAAAGAAGAAAAAAAGAAGAAGAAGCATAACATAGTGTCAGAGCCATAAAGGCATAAGGAGGTTCAGCTACTGTACATTCCTCGCCGAAAAATTCCTTAGAGAGGCCCCCTGCATGTGGTGGATGGCTGGAGAAGTCATGCCAACCATCTGATCGATGTAATGCTACAAATAAAGGCTTGTCGGCAGCTTGCATGCATGTCTGTTCTTCTTTTATTATTTATTTTTCTTTAAAGTTATCAACCTTTCTCCCCAGGCGTAAGAAAAACAAGAAAAACAAAAAAAAGAGGATGCCAATAACCCCCCAAAGTCAAACATATTTCCCTCAAAGCAATTCAATTCCCCAACGCAAACCCTACCCACCCAAATAATTTTGCTGGCTTTATGATGTATTTAAAAGTTATTATAGCAAGACATAATAATCTTAACTAGCAATACAAACAATTGCTAACATAAATTGATTATGAGTCTATTTTAAAGCATATTTTTTATATGCTACGGTCCTTAATAAGATTACTTGCAAAGTAGTGTTGATTTTATATGTCTTTTTACAGGTTAGTTTTGTCTAAAAAAAATTTGTGATACTTTATGTAGTAAAAATCCTGGATCCGCCTACCTCACATTCCTAAACCTCGGATGCCTAAAGCTCCCATTCCTTTCACTCCTCATCTTAGATGTACTTCCTAAACGTATTCCTCAAATTCCCCATTTTCCTAATCCTAGAGTTCCTAGCCATCACAACTCCTCTACAAGTGGCATTAACAGTAACCAATGATGATTGATAGTTGTTGATAACCCAAAGTGGCTATTATTTATTATAAATAATATTAGTATTGTTTAAATTCTAAGGGTCTTGTTTGGGCCTAAAATGAAAAAAAACCCTTTAATGGGTTTTTTTTAAAGTACAAATGGGCTTTGGACCGCTTAAATTCATAAATAGAAAGACTTAACAATTGATGCTCAAGTCAAACCAGAAACAAGCCCAGAGGTTTGACTTTCTAAAATAAGAAACCCTTGCCAATAATTCAAAAGGGGCTCATTGTAATAACCCGATCCTAATTAAATTTTTAATTATTAATTTATTATGGGAAAAGACTATTTTGCCCTTGGAATATTATATTAGTATAAAAGTTGACTTTTCTTCGGGAAGGAATTTGGAAATTCCAATTAGACCGTTGCATAGAGCACGTCGAGACGAGTTCGTAGACACGTAGTGGGCTTGAATTGGAGTCGTAATGAAAAAGTTACGATCGAGAAACCCTCAGTTGCATAATTGTAATATTTTTGAAAATGTTTTATTTAAAAAATAAAATAAAATTAGAAACTTCTCTCTCTCTCTCTCTCTCTCTCTCTCTCTCTCTCTCTCTCTCACTCTATCCCCTGTCACGTTGAAACCCTTCCCCCCCCCCCCCCCCCCTTTTCGAGAATTTGCACAGCCGCCGCCCCTTTCCTCCATAGCCACCATCATGCTCCACCACCGGCCACGAGACCGGTCAAGAATGAATCGCCTCTCCACCCCCTTCCCTTCCCGTCCGGTCTCCACCCTTGGAACCGCTGGAATCCGCCGAAAAATCGAAGAAATCCGGCTGGTTTTGTGCGAAACTTCCCACCGTTCGATCTCTCTCCTCCAGATCCCGACGAGTGAGGTATGGATTTTCGTCTAATCTTTGAGCTCTAGCTGATGACTGGGTAGAATTAGAATGATTTCTAGCCTAGGTAGATCAAATCACGAATCAAAGTTTGGCCGGTTTTCAATTCGAAATTCCTACCACTTCCGGTCATCTTTCGGGGTAGGTCCAAGAGCAAAAGTGGCTCCAATCGATGTCCTGAACCAATGGTAGGAATCTTAGCCCTCGATTTTGAAGTTTTTCGGCTGCTAGTATTGCTTAGGACACCCACGCGCTGCCTGCGCATGGGCACTATAGCGGAGGTGCATTGTGTCCCAATGTGATCTCCTGGTTGTCACGGGCGTGTAGGTGTGCTCGAATCCCAATATCGCATATTAGACGTTATCCGGGTTCGATATGTTCGGACTGTTGGATCGACTCCAATTTAATATATGTTGATCTAGGCATTCCTAGGATCGTATAGGAATTCGCGGATCATGAATCGGAGCCCCGAATGTTTCGATTCAATAACTTAAAATTTGAGTTTTACGATAACCGTCCAATCGTACGATCGTGAGCAATTCGACCGTTCAATTTGGACCAAACTTGTAGGGCATAATTATTAAAATATGTTGAACCTATAGGAACTCTCGGATGGGTAATTAGAGGTTGTGGATCCCACGGGGTCCCGGGTTGACTATTTCGAGAAATTTATCGCTTATCGAGTCTCGGGTATTTTTAGACTGTTCTAACCGTCCGAAATGTTTAAGTGGGCATATGAATGGTCTTAAACTATGTACACACACTTTTAGAAGCCAGGGTCAGGGTTTTGGATTAAATAATTATGTTAAGCAAATTTGTTAATTTAATATTTTTAAAGGCCTAAATAGGTACTCGGGCACCATCAGACCCGCATGAGGGACCCTCAAAGGGTCAAGCTAGATTAGACGCCCAGTGAGTGGACTTTTGTTTTATAAATAATTTTATGCAATTAAAATTACATTATTTGATCTTGAACAAGTATTAATGCCTATTGTTTTCCAAGTATAAGTATTTAAATTCAAATATTTATGGTTATATTCTGTTATATTTTAAATGAGAATGACTTGGAAAGTAGGAAGGATAATGGCAACTGGATTTAAGAATGGATGAGAAATAGTTTATAATTTTCCAGAAAATGTTTTTAAACCACCATAGGTACCCATGTTGTCTTTGGTTATAATGTTGCCTTCGGATTATGATGCCTTCGGTTATGTCAGAACAGTTGCCCCACGAGTCTTAGGGCTATCCAGACCGTGCGGAGCGAGGAATGTGGATCAGGTAGACTAAATGTCCCATGAGTCCTGTGAGAATGTGTCACACTACGTGACACAAGGAATTGACGGTAATAAGGGAAATAAGTATAAGACTATGGAATTGACGGTTATATATATATTTCTTTACAATGTTTCTAAAAGTCTCGATGTTTTAACTGAATGCTTGATTAATAATATGTATATAAATATGCATGCTTAAATTTTTGTACGAATATGGAATATAGAGATAATTGAATTTTCAAAATGATTTTAATAGTGGGGTTAGTATGTTCATATTCTATTTTTCTAAAACTTTATTTTTGTCCACTCACACTTTTAAATGTTTTACGCCCCCAGACAGTAAGCGTGAACCAGAGCACCACCACCGAGCATTCGTCATCACTCTTCCTTCTCTTCCCACTATGTAGGATTTATTTTCGTTTCCACACTTATTTGTAATTAAGTAGATTAGTATTGCTCTGAAATTGCCCTAAGATTCTGTAAGGCCAGAGGCCATATAATTTTGTTGTTGGATTGCTTGATTATAAACTTAAAGCATGCTGAATGTTATGTTGGTAAATTGCGTTTCTTGCAGGTGATTTTTTTTGGGGAAACAAGCATTTACAAGGGAGACTCTGCCGAATTTTCGGCAGAAGTTAAACTCTCAAGTAACTTAGTTTTCGTTAGAAGGGCAATTTGGTCATTTGTGCTCGGCACCCGCCAGGTGTCGGACACGCACAGGGTTTGTGCAACTGCATTTGAACTCTCAGTCTCTACTTAGCCAACTTGTTGAAGAAAGCCATGCTAGGGATAGCAAAATAACGCAACGACACATATGATAACTTTTTCATGGGTTATTGTACTACGGATTAGGTGTAAGATCCTACATCGACCAACAAAGAGGGGGTGATGTGCCTTATATGTACATGTCCACCTCCATCTAGCACAAGGCTTTTTGGGAGTTCACTGGCTTCGGAGTCATAGGAACTCCGAAGTTAAGCGAGTTGGGGCTAGAGCAATCCCAAGATGGGTGACCCTCCAAGAAACAAAACCATGAGGGCAGAGAGGGGGGCCCAAGGTGCTTTATTGTCATTACTTATTGGTCTCGAGCAGCGGCGGATCCAAGATCCGTAACCCAGGGGGTCATAGTGTAAATATTCCAAAAAAAAATTAGAGAGTTTTTCTTTTTCTTATCTATTTTTTCTCTTTCAAATTCTCTATTTTTTTGAATTCCAATTGTGATATAACATAATAAAAGATAACTTATGATTATAAATGGTTTTAATCAAATATGCCATGGCCAACAACAAAATAAATATAACTACAAAAGTGGGTAGAAAAAAAGAAAGGAAAAAGAAAAAGAAAAAGAGTGTGACTAGAAGATAGATCCATCTTCTTTTATTTATTAATTATTTTTTCTATTCTACTTTTCTTTTCTTTTATTTAATATTTCCCCCTCTCTTTCTTTATTATTTTCCTTCTTCTTCCAGCCAACCCCTCTTTTTTTTTTTATCCTTTCTTTCTCTCTCTGTTTATTTCTTCCCAGCCTCCCTCGCCACTCCCTCACTGCTAACTAAACGAAGAGACTTTCTTCCATTGTTTCACAAACAAGAGCAGCACGAAAGTTGGTTTGGCTTTTGCATCAGTGCACAATCGAAAACAAATGGTCTATTGATTCCATGGCAGACCAACACAAGACACAGACAGGCTGGGACTTTCGTCAAGCACCTGGTGTGCACAGAAGGGGTCGCTCCGCAGCTGTCCAAGGGGTCGTCCATGGAGTCCATAGCCAAATTTCAGGCATTCCAAGGGGTCTAGACCCCTCTTGTCCCAACGTGCGTCCGCCTCTGGTCTCGAGCATTTGCTGATCATTTTTTTTTCATTTTCCATATTGCTAATGACTTTCTTCCATGTGATCATTGGTGTAAAGGCCAATTCCATGCTCAGAGAATTGAAGTGGGGGGACAATGGATGTGGCTCAAGATTCTTTTTCAATAATATAAATGACATTTAAATACAATATTTAAATTTTATTTCTACAAAAAAATAAAGGGTCATGCTAGGGAGCATCTTTGGAGACAAATTTTGTACCATTTCTCTAGTAAAGATGGAGCCCACCAATACCTGGGTCCCACCTCTATTGGAAAGATTGTACATAAGTTTCTCTAAAGATGGAAGGAAAACTCTCATGTAATGGGATAATAATTTTTGCTATCCCCAACTAATAATGCTACGTGTCATTATGTTATTGGTTACGAATAACAAAACAGTCCTATCCCGTTACATGTAAATTTTTTTGCTAAAGGGTCTCCTTAGCATTTTCCAAAAAAAAAAAAAAAAAAAACTATATATGAGATAAGACTCAATGGTGGTCGTAGTGACAGTGACAATGATGGTGATGCTTATGGTGGCAGAGGAGCAAAACCACATTAGTATTTGTTCAAAATAAAAACGTATTTTTAATGTATGCAACTTGACCTCAAATAATAATAAAACTGAAATTAAAGTTGAAACTCTAGTCGAGTCCTACACATCACCTAGCTGACAAAGTACTACATGTTAGCTCTGTGTTAGAACACATTGGATTCAAATTACCATGAAGATTGTCTCTGGGCATCTCTTGTTGTGGACATAAAAGAAGTTTGGGAGGGAGTTGCAAGCATTCAACCTCTCCCTCAAGCATCTCTATAACTTTGTTCATCGAAGGACGATCGCTTGGCTTCAATTGTATACAGCATAAAGCAGTTATAATCATCTTTTTTATTATTTTCTTTTCCTCTTCTGTAGCATCATCCATCTCAAACTCTTTGCCCATGCAAAATTGCTCTGAGACCCAAAGAGGAAAATAAATTTGGCTTGAATGCTCTATGGATGCTTTCAAATTCTTCCTTCTACTTGCCATTTCCATCAATAACATTCCAAAACTATAGACATCAGCTTTGTATGAGACACCTCCAATATTTTTGTAAAACAACTCAGGAGCCATGTATCCCATTGTTCCTCTTGCTGCCGTCAAAGAGACGATGATATTACCTACCGGATATAGCTTTGCAAGCCCAAAGTCAGAAATCTTTGGGATGAAATTCTCATCCAGAAGAATATTGTTAGGCTTGATGTCAAAATGTAGAATTTGCATGTCACAACCTTGATGTAGATATTCGATCCCTTGAGCCACTCCAAGAGAAATCTCATACATTTTCTTGCAACTTAGAGGGTTGCTTCCTTCTTTACAATAAACGTATTTATCAAGAGATCCATTTGGCATGAAGTTATAAATTAGGGCACGCTTTGATCCCTCAACACAATAACCAACAAGTTGAACCATATTAAAATGGTGAATCCTCCCAATAGTAGCAACTTCACTTATGAAATCTTGTCCATTAGCTTTAGGCTTCTCCAACATTTTAACCGCTACAAATCGACCACTGCGTAACTTTCCTTTAAATACAGAGCCATAACCTCCTTCACCCAACTTCTCATTGAATCTACTGGTCATCTTTTTAATATCTGAGTAAGAGTACCTTATCGGAATGAGGTTGTTATCACTTTGCAGGAAATCTTCTATGCTGCGATACATTGACAAATGCATTCTTCGGCGTTTGTAGATTAGAAGAGCAGCCAGAAATGGAACCCCAAATATAGATCTTATTTGGAAAAATGCTCCTGCAAAGCAACATCACAAAAAGAATCACAAATGACATGCTTTATTGGATATAATATATGTGTCAGGACCTTCCTCTTTGCTTCCATTTGTTTTTTCTACTGACTAATAGGAAATACAATTCTGCACTAAAGGAATATGCAAACTCTTACCGAGAATAAGCCAATAGTAAATACCTGCAAGAGATACAAGAAAAAGTGACCAATTAGCGTGAAGAAGAGAGAAGGGAATTTAAATTAGCCAGACAAAATACAAGTAGTAAAACTATTTAAAAAATTTCGAATTTTTATTTTCAAAGAATATTTGACGTACTTTCTCCATATGTCTTTCTCATTTCCAGCCCTGTATCGCCTTATTTCAAGTAAAACTTATAAAGAAAACAAATGATTGAAAATGAGAAATAAAGCTAACAAAAAGTCAAAGATGATAGATTTAAACAAGTCACATTTGTTTGAGTAAGAAGTTAGACTTGGAATATAGCAAGTAATTCACAAACCTACCCCAGTAGCTGATCCTGCGAAAGCGGAATTGAAGCTCAAAGCCATACCCCAGTGCGCGGTGTATGTCATGAGAAGAAAAGTTTTTGTCCTTTTCGTACAAGAACGACTTACTCATCAAAGTCGTCCACTCTATTCTGCACCCGTCCTCCATATCTGATGCCGTTATATTCCCTTGCTTGACATAATTACGCGTTCTCATCACAGACGAGTTCACTGCTTTTGCACACTTGAAGAAAGTTATAGGTGTTGTACTTGATGCTAATCGAAGATCACTATGAGAAGTTAAGTTGTAAATGGAAAGCGAATAACGGGGGATGGAGGAGTAATCATTGTTGCGAATGCCAGGATCTACAACTCGGATTGTTAAGTTGTCGTATTTGATTGCCTGCACAGAGTAGTTTCCTGAATCTACTTCCAATACTGTGAGGTTGTTGTGACAAAAGAGGTTGAAATTCCAGTTCGTGCAGTGGCTTTGATTTGGATTGTTGGCTAGTCGAAAAGGGCTGGTTATGTTGTCGGTGTTACCGCAGGCAGACGAGATGCAATTACGATGGCTATGGCTCAAGATCAATGTACCAGTTACATAGCCTAATTTAAGAAGAAAAATATAGGCAAACAAGGCACCAAGACAAAGCAATAATACACTTGCTATAACGAGAACACATAATCTGCAAGTGCTTGCCATGGAGAGAGAAATTTTTAGACACACTTCTTCAATCCGCAAGCTAGCTTTGGTCAAGCAGCTGCTGCATTTCTATTGTCTCGACTTAAAGAGGTCAAAGCCACATCTGACAGGAGCTCTTCCAAGTATCATTGACGCGAAGGCCATTGCATGCTCTGAATTGAAAGTGGGCGACAATGGCCTGTTGAAGATTCGTTATAAATAAATAAATAAAAAAAGGTAATTATTGTTTAGTTAAGGGTGTTGGAATTTGGAGCGACTTTATTATTGTTTATTGTTTGCTAGCAATTTCGTGGGCTTTGCGGGAAATGATGGCACAGCCGCACAGGAGGAGAAATGGTGGCCTTTTGTGCCTACGGAACACCTAGTGGGTATTAATTAATTAGACACAGTATCCGTGGCCAATTAAAATTGTGTCAATGGTTAAAATTATGTGTTCTTGGAGTCTTGAGGTTGTCTCATTACGTTTTTGTCTCACTCTGATCTGCATGGGGTTATTTTTCTTTACAATTTGTGTCTGGTAGTTGGCGGTCAACGGTCAAAGCCGCGTTTTACATGCCCGCATCATAGTCTCATAAAATATGATCAGATATGATCAGATAGATATTTGGTTGCTAGAAGAAAATCCATGGGCAATGCATCAAGTCAAAAATAATGCTCATATAAAATCTTCGTTTTGCATGCTGCTAATGACATTTATATGTATTATATAAAGAATTTTTTGCCGTTTTGCCCCCTCAACTGTTAGGGAATTCGAACTTATAATTATGGGGGGAGAAACCCATATTGCAGGGAGGGGGAGGGTGGGGCTAGAACAAAAACATAAAGATTGGGGGTAGGGGTGGGTATGAAGAAGATGGGTGTGGGTGAGATTGTAAAGTGATAGAAATGACAAAAATTTCCTCAAAATTCGAAGCACATGCCCCTCACATGTCCATTTAACGGCAATGTGGATTAAATTCTCAAAAAACTAACGGTGAGTGCAACATTGGCTATTTTTAACGAGTTCATCAAGTGCTAAATCAGCAAACAAAATAATCCAAGGGGTAAGTTCAAAACGCGTCATAGTTCAAGGGGGAAAACGACACTTTATGTAACACTCCGATCCAAAATTTTCATTTATCTATAATTATTTAATTTAATTAATTGTGAAATTACAAATTTGCCCTCGAAATAGGGTCATTTGGGTCACTTTTTTAATTCGGTAGGATTTTGGGGAAATGAATAGCATAGTTGCGTAGAGCGTGTCGATACGAGTTCGTAGACATGTAGTGAGCTTAAATCGGAGTTGTAACGAAGAAGTTACGATCAACGGAAGTGCAGTGGCACAACTGTAATTATTTCGAAGTTGGATTTTTAAAAACCTCAAATTTCCTCTCTCTCTCTCTCTCTCTCTCTCTCGTGCGACAGCAGCCACATTTTGGCCGGCAGTTTCCTCCTTCGGCCACCCCAGGCTATGGGGCCAGTACCAAAATGACTAGCTCAACATCCTCTCTCCGACCTACCCCACCTCATACGAAATCCACAATCACAATTGCCAGTAACAGCTCAAAACCGGCCGGAAATTCTTTGAAATTTCTGGCGTTGTTTCCTTGTTGGGGAGAGTAGGGATATTTTTCCTACCCATTTGCCTCTTCTCTTAGAGCATAAAAATGTTGATGTGATAACACAAATGAGGTTTGCCTACTCTTTTGCCTCTTCCCTTGGAGATGCTTTACGGGCAAGTCCACTGCACAGGGCATACCCGAGCAGGAGGGGGCCCAAGTACCATATTACAGCTCCAGCGCGCCAAGTCCAGCCTGGGCAAGGGGTGGGTCCCACGAGCAAGAATCGCCTGGGATGTTGTCCGAAGGTTGCTGACGTCATAATGACGTCAACAACCCAAAAAAAAAAACCAAAAATTTCAGATTTTTTTTTAAAAAAAAAAATAAATACCTAGCCATATTCTTTACTTCCCACACCAAAAACTCTATACAAATTCATCTCCTCATATCTCATGTGAATAGTCATTGCCCTTACCCTAGCCCATAGGGGTAGAAACAGAATTGCAAGGGCTGCCACTATTCACATGAAAAGTGACAGCCCTTGCCGTGCCTTTGCCCATAGGGGTGGAAGTGCTCTAATGATACAAGATTCACCAAGGTTTTGTAACCTTTCTGTGTACTAGTCTCATTTCCTGGAGCTCTAAGAAGCATAACATATCCTTAATAAAAAAGAAAAAAGAAGCATAATATAGTGTCGGAGCTATAAAGGCGTAAGGAGATTCAGCTGCTGCACGTTCCCTCGCCGAAAAATTCCTCCCCCTACATAGTGCTGTGCGGTTGGACCGCAAATACCGGAAACCGGCGGTTTCCGATCGGCAAACCGTTGACTTTTCCGGTCAATGACCGGTTGCTGTTGGACGACCGAGCCGAAATACGGCGGATGCGGATGCGGTTGCAGGATACCAAAGCCGTCGGCAACCGCAGCCGACCGATATATATATTAAAATATATTTTTAATACACCTGGCTGAAGAAACTAGAGGTTGAGATCGACTCTCCCTCATTTCATTTCATTCCCTTCAAATTCGAACCCTAGTCGTCTCTGAATTTCCTCATCTCCTCGTCTTCCCCTTGAATCTGAGAAACAGGAGGCCAAAAACCCCACCAAGCCAGGCCAAAACAAGGAGAAGAAGAGAAACAGAGAAAGCAACAAAAGAGGAAGAAAAAGAAAAAAAGAAAGAAAAGAGAGAAACGCAGAACAAAAAGAAAATGAGAAACAGAGAGAAAAGATAGAAGGAAAGAAAAAGGGAAGAAGAAGGAAAAAATAAAAAGGAGAGAGAAATGTTTCTCTCTGCCGTTACATTTTCTTCTCCCTCCCTTGATATTCTATACAATATTTTAATATTCTAGTGGAGAAATGGGCATATGGGGTTGATGTAATTAATTTTAAATTCTAAATATTAACAACTTTTGATTGTCATGGGATTTTCTAATATTTTAAATGGGTGTTAATAAATGCCCAAAGTTTCCTTTCACCGTTCACTGCCCAAGAAAACAAAAAACCACGAGCCTTCTTCCTTATCTTCTTCTTCCCCTCTCTCTTTAACTCATCTCTATCTCCCCCCTCCCTTTCTCTATTTCCTCTCTGGTTCTTAGGTTAATAACTAAGTTTGGTTTTATTTTTTAAATTTCTCTCTCCCTCCTTCTCTGTGTTTGTGATGAATCAAGGTTATTTCTCTCTCTTTCTCTACTTTTTTTTTTGCAGGTTTGTTATTCCAAGTTTGGTAACCGACCGATACCGCAGCTACCCACGGTAACCGGCAGCTCCGGTAACCGTCTTTGTGCGGTGCGGCATTGATTTGGATTTTGGCTAAACCGCAGGTAGTCGACCGGTAAACGGTTTCTTTGTTTCGGTGCGGTTACCGCACCGAAAACACCCCTACCCCTACATGTGATGGATGGCTGGACAAGTCATGCCAACCATCTGTTCGATGTAATGTGGTCCAAATAAAGGCTCAGCGGCAGCTTGCATGCATGTCTGTTCTTCTTTTATTATTTATTTATTTATTCTTTAAAGCTATCAACCTTTCTCCCCAAGCGTAAGAAAAACAAGACAAAAAACAAAAAACAAAAAACAAAAGAGGAGGCCAATAACCCCCCAAAGTCAAACATATTTCCCTCAAAGCAACTCAATCCCCAACGCAAACCCCACCCACCCAAATAATTTTGCTGGCTTTATGATGTATTTAAAAGTTCTTATAGCAAGATATAATAATCTTAACTAGCAATACAAACAATTGCTAACATAAATTGATTATGAGCCTATTTTAAAGCATATTTTTTATACGCTAAGGTCCTTAATAAAACTATTTGCAAATACTAAATTAGTGTTGATTTTATGTCTTTTTACAGGTCAGTTTTGTCTAAAAAAAAATTTGTGATACTTTATGTGTCGACCCTTGAAAGTAAAAATTCTGGATCCGCCTAGCTCAGATTCCTAAATCTCAGATGCCTAAAGCTCCCATTCCTTTCACTCCTTATCTTAGATGTACTCTTCTTCCCAATCGTATTCCTCAAATTCCCCATTTTCCTAATCCTAGATTTCCTAGCCATCACAACTCCTCTACAAGTGGCAGTAACAATAAGCAATGATGATTGGTAGTTGTTGCCAACCCTAAGTGGCTATTATTTATTATAAATATTATTAGTATTGTTTAAAGTACAAATGGGCTCTGGGCCGCTTAAATTCATAAATAGAAAGACTTAACAATGGAAGCTCAAGTCAAACCAGAAACAAGCCCAGATGTTTGACTTTCTAAAATAAGAACCCTGCCAATAATTCAAAAGGTGTTTTATTCGGGTAAAGGCGTGACTACATACCCAAATCGAAACCCATGTTGACTTCGACAACTGGGAAGGAGTCAGGCAACAAAGAAAGGTTGAGCAACTGCATTTGAACTCTAAGTCTCTACTGAGCCAACTTGTTGAAGAAAGCCATGCTTGGGCAATTCACCATTGACACAAGAATCAAAGCACTCAAGAATCACCAGTTTAACTGGCAAAGAAAGGATTGGTAGCACATACTCAACCATCTCTTCACCAAGCGTGTGAATTCAAAATTTAAATTTTATTTTTATAAAAACATCTTTTGTGTATCATCTCTTTAATGGAGGTGGAGCCCACCAATACAATGGGTCCCATCTCTATTAGAGAGATGATACACAAGTTGGTCTCTCTAAAGATGGAGGGGAAACTCTCATGTAACGGGATAACACTTTTTGCTTTCCCCAACTAATAACACAATGACACGTATGATAGCCTTTCCATGGGTCATTATGTTATTGGTTAGGGATAGCAAAACAGTGCTATCCTATTACATGTAATTTTTTTTGCTAAAGGTGGTCTCCTTAGCATTTTCCACAAAAAAAAAAAAACTATATATGAGATATGACTCAATGGTGGTGGTAGTGATAGTGACAATGATGGTGATGCTTGTGGTGGCAGAGGAGCAAAACCACATAACTATTTGTTCAAAATAAAAATGTATTTTTAATGTATGCAACTTGAACTGAAATTAAAGTTGAAACTCTAGTTGAGTCCTACTCATCACCTAGCTGACAGAGTACTACATGTTAGCTCTGCGTTAGAACACATTGGATTCAAATTACCATGAAGATTGTCCTTGGGCATCTCTTGTTGTGGACATAAAAGATGCTTGGGAGGGAGTTGCAAGCATTCAACCTCTCCCTCAAGCATCTCTATAACTTTGTTCATCGAAGGACGATCGCTTGGCTTCAATTGTATACACCATAAAGCAGCTATAATCATCTTTTTTATTATTTTCTTTTCCTCTTCTGTAGCATCATCCATCTCAAACTCTTTGCCCATGAAAAATTGCTCTGAGACCCAAAGGGGAAAATAAATTTGGCTTGAATGCTCTATGTCTGCGTTCAAATTCTTCCTTCTACTTGCCATTTCCATCAACAACATTCCAAAACTATAGACATCAGCTTTGTATGAGACACCTCCAATATTTTTGTAAAACAACTCAGGAGCCATGTATCCCATTGTTCCTCTTGCTGCCGTCAAAGAGATGATGGTGTTACCTACTGGATATAGCTTTGCAAGCCCAAAGTCAGAAATCTTTGGGATGAAATTCTCATCAAGAAGAATATTGTGAGGCTTGATGTCAAAATGTAGAATTTGCATGTCACAACCTTGATGTAGATATTTGATCCCTTGAGCCACTCCAAGGGAAATCTCATACATTTTCCTGCAACTTAAGGGGTTGCTTCCTTCTTTGCCATAAATGTATTTATCAAGAGATCCATTTGGCATGAAGTTATAAATTAGGGCACGCTTTGATCCCTCAACACAATAACCAACAAGTTGAACCATATTAAAATGGTGAATCCTCCCAATAGTAGCTACCTCACTTATGAAATCTTGTCCATTAGCTTTAGGCTTCTCCAACATTTTTACTGCTACAAATCGACCACTGCGTAACTTTCCTTTAAACACAGAGCCATAACCTCCTTCTCCCAACTTCTCATTGAATCTACTGGTCATCTTTTTAATATCTGAGTAAGAGTACCTTATCGGAATGAGGTTGTTATCACTTTGCAGGAAATCTTCTATGCTGCTATACATTGACAAATGCATTCTTCGGCGTTTGTAGATTAGAAGAGCAGCCAGAAATGGAACCCCAAATATAGATCTTATTGGGAAATATGCTCCTGCAAAGCAACATCACAAAAAGAATCACAAATGACATGCTTTATTGGATATAATATATATATGTGCGTCATAACCTTCCTCTTTGCTTCCTTTTTTTTTTTTTTTTTCTACTGACTGATAGGAAATACAATTCTGCACTAAAGGAATATGCAAACTCTTACCGAGTGTCAGCCACTTGTAAATACCTGCAAGAGATACAAGAAAAATTGACTAAAATCAAAGGCTTGACATAAGTTTGAAATTTCGAAGCACAGATATATGTATACTCTGCCCTGCTTACTGGTTGACTAAGACTAATTAGCAGACTACATCATATAAGGAAGGTGAAGAAGAGAGAATGGAATTTAAATTAGCCAGAGAAAATACAAGTAATAAAGCTATTTAAAATTTTAAGAATTTTTATTTTCAAAGAATATTTGACGTATTTTCTCCACATGTCTTTCTCATTTTCAGCCCTTTATCGCCTTATTTCAAGTAAAACTATACAAAACAAATGATTGAAGATGAGAAATAAAGCGTAACAAAAAGTCATAGATGATGGATTTAAACAAGTGACATTTGGAGAAGTTCAGAAAGTTTGAGTAAGAAATTGTAGACTTGGAATATAGCAAGTAATTCACGAACCTAATTTGTAGCTGGTCCTGGGAGAGTAAAAGTGAAGCTCAAAGCCATACCCCAGTGCGCTGTGTATGTCATGATAAGAAAAGTTTCTGTCCTTTCCGTACAAGAACGACTTACTCATCAAAGTCGTCCACTCTATTCTGCACCCGTCCTCCATATCTGATGCCGTTATATTCCCTTGCTTGACATAGTTATACGTTCTCATCACAGACGAGTTCACTGCTTTTGCACACTTGAAGAAAGTTATAGGTGTTGTACTTGATGCTAATTCAAGATAACTGGAATAAGTTAAGTTGTAAATAGAAAGCGAATAACGGGGGATGGAGGAGAAATCATTGTTGCGAATGCCAGGATCTACAACTCGGATTGTTAAGTTGTCGTGGTTGATTGCCTGCACAGAGTAGTTTCCTGAATATACTTCCAATACTGTGAGGTTGTTGTGACAAAAGAGGTTGTAATTCCAGTTCGTGCAGTTGCTTTGATTTGGATCGTTGGGTAGTCGAAAAGGGCTGGTTATGTTGTGGATCTTACCGCAGGCAGACGGAATGCACTTACCATGGTTCTCCGTAATTAATGTTCTAGTTGCATAGGCTAATCCAGCTAAAATAAGAGAGGCATAAAAGGCACCAAGACCAAGCAATAATACACTTACTATAACGAGAACACATGTTCTGCTTGCCATGGAGAGAGAGTTTTTAGACACACTTCTTCAATCCGCTAGCTAGCTTTGGTCAAGTAGCTGCTGCATATTTCTATTATTGCTTGTCAGTCAATTCAAAGTTGTTGCCCTTTACATTTTGTGTGGTGCATATTGTCACGACTTAGAGGTCACGACTTAGATATATATATATATGCCAAATCCATGGACCTGCTTTTGCATATTGCCAATGACTTTCTTCCAAGTGGGGACAACGGCTGTCGCTGAAGATTATTTATTTATTTATAAAAAAAATTGTAATTATTATGGAGTATATACTTGTACATACAGGAGTATAGTATCCACTTCACGTACTTGATACTGAGTGATATGAAGTTAAGTTAATTACACTGTACAGAAAGAAAAATGGATTACCATATACTTGCACAAAGGAAGATGCCTTTTTTTTTAATAATAGTAAGCAATCTTCATGAGGTGAAATTTAACCAAATTATGGACCGATATTGTCTCCACCTAGGTTTAATATTTTTGGGTGGGTTTAATGTTCGGTTCATTTTTACACATGATTTTTCATGTTATTCCCCTATTATTTTGAGTTAGTTCTTGACATTTTATAGCTTTTTACTTCCTTTTTTTGTTTTCTTAGATTTTACCTTGGTTAGAATGAAAATGAGCTAAAAGTGCATTATTGGTTATAAATTCTGTTTTTGTTCATTTTCGTAGGTCAACTTCTTGGCCTGGGATCAACATGCTCTGGTGCTCGGATGAGGTCATGATCTTCATGAGACTTGTTCCAATGGATGTTAACTACAACATATCCAAATTTGAGCTCCATTGGACAAGTATTGCCTATCCAACCAATCCAGCATGTTACCACAGCTCTGGAAATCCGGATTTGGCCAGCTTTTACCTCCTTTGTGTCATCTTAATTTCTTGTTACCATAACTCTTGGTAACAAGGAATTACCTTTGTAAATGAGATATTTTCTGAAGCTTTTGGCATCTTTGTGAAGTCAAAGCTTCATCATGGCAAGGGGACAATGGGCAAAGGCTTTAGAGGAAAGAATGAGTTTTATATTAAAAGTGTGAGCTGGAAATGATGGGCAAAGGAGCAAAGGGAAGTGCAATCTGAAGTGGGAGAGGTTTTGAACGTGGGTAGCCTATCCATTCTATCATTCTACACATTGAGAGCAGATTTTGGAGAGTTTGGAGCCAGGAGAAAGCCAAGGTGCAGCCAAGCAAAGTGGAGAAGAAAGCTTCCACCATTGATGACCTTGAAGCTTTCATCATTTTCTCAAAATCTGTAAACTCTTTCTAATTTTATTTTGAGTTTGTATTTGGAATAAGTATGAGCAACTAAACTTCATAGCTAGGGCTTAGGTTGAAGCCCTAAACATGATTACCTTATTGTTTTGATACTTGAGTGTATGAATTTCTAGATATTGTTGATGAATTCCAATTCACCAAATTAATCTATCCTTGATGTGTGTTTTTCCTTGGTTGGCCATCTTTGAAAGCATGCTTCTTGAGATTGTTGGGATTATGTGTATCTTCATGTTATCCTAAGCAATAAATGGATGAAGTAAGAATCATCCATGTGAATTGGTTTCTTGAATACCTAATGTAAACACCATGCTATTAGGATTCTTGTGATGTTCATATTCTCTTTGAACTTAATGGGTTCTCCTTGTAATTGAATCGAAGTACGAACCATACCTAGGTTTGGTTATGGGGAGGGCACAAGTATTGTAGCACGAACCATGCACTTTACGTCTATTAGAGAGAATCAATGCGTCTTGAGCCACGACCCATGGTCTTGATTGCGAACATTTTCATCAACACATTTAGAGTTCATCACTTGAGTATTCATGAACTTTGGTAGAATTGTTTAGGGTGGATTCCGAAACCCTAGTGTTTGTTACTTGGTACTTTCACATTTTGATAATTCATCTCTGCCTTTCTCATTTAAATTCAAAGTCCATTTACTTTCATGCAATAGAAATAGGTCACTTGAACCAAACCAAAACCCCTCCCCCCCAATGTGTGTGTGAGTTGTGTGTTTGATACGTTGTGTGTCTTGTTTACTGAATTCTGTTTATTTTCGTAACTGTTTTGGACTTTTGGTTCGCGTGTGTTCTTCAGTTTTGTGTGCTGAATCCAACCGTATAAAGAACGTAAATTTTGGACATACGGTTGGAAAGTTATAGGTCAAACACTGGACAGAGGTCGAAACTGGAAAAATAGATAAACGAATCTGTCCAAATGGTGATAAAAGGGTGATAGAAAGTGCTGTTTCTGTTTTTCTTTGGTTTCTTGTGTTGTTTCATTTCTTTACTCATTTTTAGTTTCCAATTTGCATTTGTGCATTTGTGGTGTGTTAAATAAGTGTTCTTTACGTACTCAAATTAGAACTTATAGGAAGCCGACAAGTTCTTCGTGGGATCGACCCCGTACTTACATAATCTATACTTCAATAGATTCGTGCACTTGCGGGTATTTTTAATTGGTTGTTTGCACATTAATTTGTGTCCTCTTAGGAATGCAACAATTTTTGGCGCCGTTGCCGGGGAACTGGCACGGTTGCTTATCTGTTTTGTTTGAGTATGTTTAGAGTACTTAGTTTTATTTTTGTTTATTGATTGTTGTTTCATTTTATCTTGATTTGTTTTTGTTTCTTTTTCTTATAGGAATATCCGAGGAGTCACCTCCACCATACCCACACCAACTTCATTGCACTGAAATTGTGGAACTTACTATGCAAGAATACTCCAATAAATTTGTGATGGAGGAAGCAAATGTTTTTGGCTCATTTCATAATGAGTTGCCTATGAATGAATATTTCCGACAAACATACAATCCGGAGTGGAGAAATCAGTCAAACTTCTGGTGGACCGACAATCCAAATTTTCAACAAGGGTCATATCAACCATATCAAGGCCAACATAATACTTGTCCAACTTATGGTCAACCCCAATATTATAATCCACCACCGCTTAGTCAATCTCACCAACCACCTCAAGGACCAACTTTGGAAGAAATTGTTGCTTCAATGGTTAGAAACACAGATAATTTCATCATGCAGAGGAATGACACCCACATGCAGAGGAATGATACCCACATGCAGAAAATGGATAAGGCCATTGCCAATCTAGAAAATCAAGTGGGACAAATTGCTACAGCTTTGAGTCAAAGGGAAGTTGGGATGATGCCTAGCCAACCAGTGATTAATCCAAATGGGTGTGAGCAAGTTCAAGCAGTTACCTTGAGAACTGGTAAGGTAATTGGTGAGGTTGATAATTCTGAAAATTTGATTCACAATGTTGATGAAATGCAGGTTGAACAAGTGACTGAGCCTAAGGAAAAGGATGAAATCAACATGAAGGAAAATACACAAGCAGCATCTCCACCTGAGTGGATCCCAAAGCATGAAATTGCAAGAAGGGCAAGAAAGGAAAAGGTATGTCGTGAACCTACTGATGAAGATATCTCACGTGCTCCTTTTCCTCACAGGTTGATGGGTTCTAAAAATCAACATGCCAAGGACATATTGGAAACTTGTAGGATGGTGCAAGTCAACATTCCTCTCTTGGAGGATCTTTGTACCAACAAGAGGAACTTCAAAGATGATGAAACAGTTGCACTAACGGAAGAGGTTTCTGTTGTTTTGCAAAGGAAGCTTCCTCCCAAGTTGGAAGATCCAGGAAGTTTCACAATTCCATGTGTAACTGGTGATAAATTGTTTGAGAAATCTTTAATTGATTTAGGTGCTTCAATTAATCTAATGCCTTATTCTGTTTTTGAAGTACTAGAGGAAGACAAGCTGAACATCCATGTTCCAAGTACCAACCATATGTTCAATGTCATTCCTTCTACTCAAATGAATTGGCTACCTAATCCTGAATATGTGCCTCCTCCATCTAATCCACGTATTGAAGAGCGCTTAAAATTGCTTTTGAAATCTACTCATGCGCATAAAAAGAAAAGAATACGAAATGGGTTGATTAGATGGCAAAGAGATTTGAAGAAACTTCATGTTCAGCACAAGGAGGCGATTGAGCCAAAGCCCCCCAAGTGACCATAGTATGTTGGAAGTCCAGCAAAAGACTTAAAACTTAGCGCTTCTTGGGAGGCAACCCAAGGTGAACAGAGAAGTTTGTTGTCGTCCTAATCGCTTCAAAGTGGAGTTTCTCTAGACTCAAACTTTCTTTTATTTTATTTTTATTTTTATTTTTATTTTTTGAGTTAGGGTTACAATTTTCCAACCAAGGTAATTAGGATTTTCTTGTTGTTTCTCTTTGTTTTTCTTACTTTTGCTTTCCTTTACTTGTTTGTATTTCTAACTTGTTTTTTTTTGTTTTTCTTCTTTATTGAAGTTTGTGGTTGTTTATTTTCTTTTTGTTCATCCCAATCTTTCTATATGGCATTGTTTAATTTTAAATCTCCATCAGTTATAAACAGTGTTTCATATAAGTTTGGGAAGTGTTTTCAATTCATTAATGCACAATCAGAACTTGGGCGTGAATACTTCTTCATTTCATAACATGTGATTACATAAACACTAGTGAAAATGCGTACATTAAATTCCTAATCACATGTTCTTTGTTGCATTCTGCGCCACCAGAGGCTTCTGCTAATTGCCTCTGTCTGTTCTTGCTTGTAGAATCTGCAGCAACTCTACATGATCTTCATTCCTTTTCTGCAGCATCTCTACATGCTGGTTGGCGCTGTAGAGCCGTTTATGCAGGTCCGCCACCAGAGCTTTCAGGGCTGCCACCTCCTCACTCAGTGCCCCGCACTCTCGTGTTCTCGCCAGTAGGCGCATGCCCAAATTTGTGGCCGAGACCGCGTTGAGCACGGTTAGATTGTGGGACTCGTCCACTGCCATCTGGTCAGACCTCTGCGCCACATGCAGATGATCTGCAACTGTCAGTCTGCTGACAGTCATGCCCTCCGGCAATATTGCCCTACGCGGCACCACCTCAGAGAAGTTTGAGGCCGAGCCATGGTGGTATGAGGAGTTTGGGAAGATAGGGTTTGGAGGAGCCCGTGTCTGGGCATTTGGTGGTGCAAGGGACAACTCAAGGTTAAGGTCATCAACAAGCATATCTGGGGATGCCATTGATTTTTCTGTCTGGGCTTTTTGATGGTTTTTCTTGAGTTTGCAGGTTGAAATGCAGGATGCTCCTTCTTTCAACCGAGAAGTGGTTTAAATAGCCATATGCTCATAAGGGAGCCGACACCACTTTGCATTTCCTGCGCAATTTGCGGTTGCGTCCGGTTAAAAGGGGAAGCATTTCTACTTTCGCTTTGCTTTCTTTTCCTCCCTGTTTTCTGGTGCATTATGTTTTGATTTCTTTTCAGTTTGTCGTTTTTGTTTTATTTCAGTTGGGGAAGTGTGATTTGTGTCGTTTTCGTTTGTCGCATTCCTTTTATTCCGGTTTGGGGAAGTGCGTTTTGTTTTTCTTCTTTGTCTTTTGCAACTTTCTTTTCTTTTTATTTCCGGAAACGAGAAATTTAAAATTAAAAAGAAAATAAAATAAAATAAAATACACGGAAAGGGCAAAGACAACCAGGCACACCACTAATACATTAGAAATTATTCTTTCACAGTGCTCGGTGTCTCGGCCATTGGACCTTTGAGCTTAGCCCTATGGCTATCCTCTTCCGGGGCTTCACGCACAGCCTCTTGGGGCTCATCACTCGAGCTCCCAAAGATCGCACTCTTAGCTTGAGCGTACCTACTCTCGCGATCTGTTTTCTTGCGTTTACCCGGTTGGTCCAGGTCCTCCAGCTGCTTTCTCATGTCATGGGCGTAAACACTTACCATCTTTGAGAGATTTTTGTTCTCTTCCCGCAACGCCTCCAGCTGGTGTCGATTCACCTCCACTATCCTTGCCCTTTCCCTTTTTAAGCTTTTAATAATACTCTGGCACTCTTCCACCATACTTCGCTCCGCCGCCAACTGACCTCTTAGCACCTCCACCTCATGGGACTTCGCAAGTAGGCGATGACCCACACTTGCGACTGTTGCGGTGCTTTGCACGCTTAGTGCCAGAGCATCGCTCACGACCCGATTGTCATCCCTTGATCCCAGCACCCGTATATCCTTGGGAGTTACTAGATTTCTAGCAACTCCAAGGGCAACATCGTTGTCCAGCAGTATCGAGTCATTCACTGTCACGTGCCCCCGTGCAGAGGCAAAGTAGGGCATCCACACTGGTGCCACTGCTTGGCCCCGAGTCTGAGTCGGTGGAGCTAGGTTGAGATCCAACGAGAATGGATAGGAAGAGGCCATTTGAACTTTCTTTTCTTTTGTCTTTCTTTTCTCTTTTGTGTGTTTCTGAGTCTGTGTGTTCTTCCCCAACTCTTTCTCTTCTTCTTTTATAGAGTTAGTTTTTACGTAACCCTAGCCACTGCGCTTCTGCGTTTTGCGCGGCCCTTACGGCCTATCCCCTTAGGTCACCCCACCTGGTCCCCAACCCCTTTAATTACAGTTCCGCCTTTCAGCGCTTTTGAGAAACGAAAGTCGTCACACCTTCCTATGAAGCCAATAATTCTGGCTTGGGGACGTGAGAGAGACCTCTGCTTGTCGACACGTCTCTCACTTTGTATCCCGTGACTCACAGGTGCCGAGACTTCAGGGCCCACTTTTTCTATTTTACTGAGTTCTCGCTCTTTGTGCTTCTGACTTGGTTTCTTTGTCTTATTACTTTCTTCGCTTTTGGGCTTTCATTTGGGTTGGGCTTTCATTTTGGTTTGTGCGTTTCTTTGGGTTGGATTTCTGCGTACGTAGGACTATTGTTAGGGCTTACTGTTTTATTTGTTTCTGTTTGGTTTCGTTTTTGTTTTTGTTTTTGCAACCGTGTTGTAGTTGTTTTTCGTGTTTGTTCTTGTATTTACTTGCTTTATTCTCTTTAATTCTTGTTATAACGTTGTTGATGCCTGAATTCTTTAACATTGAGGACAATGTTTGTTTCTAAGTTTGGGAAGGGATAGCAAGTCTTTTTCGTTTCACTTAAATTCTTACTTTCTTTTATTTTGTTTTCTTTTCTGTTTTGAGTCTTTTTTTTTGTTCTTAAGTCACTTTCCGAACATATATGATGAGATTGTGATGAATGTTTAAATGACTTGATTGAAAATGCTTTAAAAAAAAAAAAATAATTTGTTATTCACTAAATGGCATCGTTCTAGCATGATATGTTTGAAACCCTCTATGCACTTGCCATTTGTTTCATAATTCTCCAGTTGAGGGACTTGCATGATCCAAAGAATTGTATCAAGCATGAATTAGACTTGTATAACCATATAATGTGAGCTTTGAGCCTTGTGCTTCAATTCATGAGTGTTATACACATATTCTTATTTTTCTTGTCATCTGAGTTGTTGTTTGATCTCATTATTCATTGATTTGGTTGAGCACTTAAAAGTCACTCATTATTGTGCAATTTGATTACATGACATTTGAGAAATGATATTAAGGCCCTCTTTGGACCGTTTGTGCCTTTCAAGCTAACCCTATGCATGCTTATGCATGATTTTCCATTGTTAACCACCTTGAGCCTACATGTATGCCTTTTCTTTCAAGTAACCAATTATTACTTCTAGCCTTAGCCTGAAAAACAAGAATTTACCTTTCTAAGGAACTCGTGAGCTTTAATTTAGATGTGTTTTTCATGCTAAGTTTGGGAAGGGTTATTACATTCTTAAAAAAAAAAAAAAAAAAAAAAAAGAAGAGTACTTCACTCAAAGGGTGAAAGAAAAGAGAAAAGTTGTGGTTAAGTGGCAATGGTCTCAAATTCAATTCCATGTTTCTTGGTTGTTCAAATGGAAGGAAGAAGTGTGAATCGTAATTAGTGGAGGTATAAGGCTTTGTGGTCTATTTGATCACCAAAAAAAAAAAAAGAGTGAAAATCTCAAGCGTGATGTTTCAAAGTCTTTTAGTCAACGATTATATGCTCTTACATTGTGAGTTCCTTGGACTTTGTTGTATCCATATCCTTCATTTCTTACTCACCTTGCACCCTTAGCCCCATTACAACCTATAATAAAGACCTAAATTGATCCTAAATGTCATGTGGTTGAATTGTACACATTCTGCTTTTAAGTGTTTGGCATCCTTCTTGAGATCATATTTATGCATGTTTTTCATCTTGCTAATTTTGAGTTAAGTCCCTTATGGTTTAACTCTATTCTCATATTTACTATTGAGTGATGCATTGTAACCCTCTTCCGAGTGATTCATTTGTGAGAGGACAACTTTGGTGAGATTTGAAGTTACATTTGTGCTTGGTATGATTTTTGAAGTTGTGTGAAAACTGAAATTGGAGAATGAGTTTCATTTGGCCATCACACTACTACACTTGAGCATGTTGTGTTCTGAACTTTGCCGCCTTGTGACTAATGTCTAAACTGAGTTTTTCTTGTGAAAACTTTTGAGTCGTTTGCATGAGTCGCTCTCTCTTTAGAAAGTGTTCGGAAAGTTTTGTTTCGAGTCTTGTTTTAATTTCTGTTTTGCTCGAGGACTAGCAAAAGATAAGTTTGGGAAGTTTGTTCGGTTCATTTTTACACATGATTTTTCATGTTATTCCCCTATTATTTTGAGTTAGTTCTTGACATTTTATAGCTTTTTACTTCCTTTTTTTGTTTTCTTAGATTTTACCTTGGTTAGAATGAAAATGAGCTAAAAGTGCATTATTGGTTATAAATTCTGTTTTTGTTCATTTTCGTAGGTCAACTTCTTGGCCTGGGATCAACATGCTCTGGTGCTCGGATGAGGTCATGATCTTCATGAGACTTGTTCCAATGGATGTTAACTACAACATATCCAAATTTGAGCTCCATTAGACAAGTATTGCCTATCCAACCAATCCAGCATGTTACCACAGCTCTGGAAATCCGGATTTGGCCAGCTTTTACCTCCTTTGTGTCATCTTAATTTCTTGTTACCATAACTCTTGGTAACAAGGAATTACCTTTGTAAATGAGATATTTTCTGAAGCTTTTGGCATCTTTGTGAAGTCAAAGCTTCATCATGGCAAGGGGACAATGGGCAAAGGCTTTAGAGGAAAGAATGAGTTTTATATTAAAAGTGTGAGCTGGAAATGATGGGCAAAGGAGCAAAGGGAAGTGCAATCTGAAGTGGGAGAGGTTTTGAACGTGGGTAGCCTATCCATTCTATCATTCTACACATTGAGAGCAGATTTTGGAGAGTTTGGAGCCAGGAGAAAGCCAAGGTGCAGCCAAGCAAAGTGGAGAAGAAAGCTTCCACCATTGATGACCTTGAAGCTTTCATCATTTTCTCAAAATCTGTAAACTCTTTCTAATTTTATTTTGAGTTTGTATTTGGAATAAGTATGAGCAACTAAACTTCATAGCTAGGGCTTAGGTTGAAGCCCTAAACATGATTACCTTATTGTTTTGATACTTGAGTGTATGAATTTCTAGATATTGTTGATGAATTCCAATTCACCAAATTAATCTATCCTTGATGTGTGTTTTTCCTTGGTTGGCCATCTTTGAAAGCATGCTTCTTGAGATTGTTGGGATTATGTGTATCTTCATGTTATCCTAAGCAATAAATGGATGAAGTAAGAATCATCCATGTGAATTGGTTTCTTGAATACCTAATGTAAACACCATGCTATTAGGATTCTTGTGATGTTCATATTCTCTTTGAACTTAATGGGTTCTCCTTGTAATTGAATCGAAGTACGAACCATACCTAGGTTCGGTTATGGGGAGGGCACAAGTATTGTAGCACGAACCATGCACTTTACGTATATTAGAGAGAATCAATGCGTCTTGAGCCACGACCCATGGTCTTGATTGCGAACATTTTCATCAACACATTTAGAGTTCATCACTTGAGTATTCATGAACTTTGGTAGAATTGTTTAGGGTGGATTCCGAAACCCTAGTGTTTGTTACTTGGTACTTTCACATTTTGATAATTCATCTCTGCCTTTCTCATTTAAATTCAAAGTCCATTTACTTTCATGCAATAGAAATAGGTCACTTGAACCAAACCAAAACCCCTCCCCCCCAATGTGTGTGTGAGTTGTGTGTTTGATATGTTGTGTGTCTTGTTTACTGAATTCTGTTTATTTTCGTAACTGTTTTGGACTTTTGGTTCGCGTGTGTTCTTCAGTTTTGTGTGCTGAATCCAACCGTATAAAGAACGTAAATTTTGGACATACGGTTGGAAAGTTATAGGTCAAACACTGGACAGAGGTCGAAACTGGAAAAATAGATAAACGAATCTGTCCAAATGGTGATAAAAGGGTGATAGAAAGTGCTGTTTATGTTTTTCTTTGGTTTCTTGTGTTGTTTCATTTCTTTACTCATTTTTAGTTTCCAATTTGCATTTGTGCATTTGTGGTGTGTTAAATAAGTGTTCTTTACGTACTCAAATTAGAACTTATAGGAAGCCGACAAGTTCTTCGTGGGATCGACCCCGTACTTACATAATCTATACTTCAATAGATTCGTGCACTTGCGGGTATTTTTAATTGGTTGTTTGCACATTAATTTGTGTCCTCTTAGGAATGCAACATTTAAGCTCAATGGACTTCTAAGTGTAAGACTTTTAACTTAAAAAGTCCCAGTGCAATTAATATTAACAACCTATATTTGAACTATATTATTATTCTTAAATGTGAAACTTACATATCATATCATGACTTGTATATGATTTATATCGAGCCACCTACAATTGTTCTGGCTTATAAACCCTTATAATGAACCAACAACTAACTAATTTCCAGTTAGAACCTAAAACCTTCTAATAGAACAACAAACTCCTAACTAATCTGCAAGCACATCAGCAACTGATAACTAATTGCCACATCAGCAGATTCCTAACAAAAGTACTATAGAATCTGTAAAGTCTCACGTGTTTTGCTAACCTAAATTTATGATGAGATTTAAATACGAAATTTAAATTTTATTTATTTAGAGAAATCAAATATACAATTGAGTGATGGTGGCCGTCGTTGTGATAACAGGAGTGATGCATGTAGTAGATGCAGAAGGTTTTTGGCGCTAACTGGAAATGTGGTTTACTTGTACACTGTGGATGCTCTATTATTAATATATTTCAAGTTAAAAATGAATTAGACAAAAATATAACTTTGTAATCAAAATGAACTCTTCTAAGTGTTGGAAAATGTCACAACTTTGTAATCAAAATGAACTCTCCCGTTGATAAAAAAAAAAAGATAAAGAAAAAAATCACAAAAATCACAAAAATATAAATAATAAAAATGAGTATTTTTAATGGGACAAATAATGTTATCAAACACACAATTAAACTAACTTTACACCAATAACATTTATATTTGATATTTATGATAATATTATTCTGATATTTTTTCGGAAAATAAAGAAAAAGAATTATAAAATGCCAGACAAAGACACAGAATTTAAAGTTGATAAAGGTACTCATAAAAATTTAGAGAAGGATTTTATATGTGAGCATAATGATTTATGTTATCGATGTGAGACATAAAATTCGTGGCATTTGAAACATAAGATAATTGTTTAAATCATAATAAAACTGCATTAAAGTTCATCACCTAACTGACAGAGTACACGTTAGCTCTGTGTTCGAATACGTTGGATTTGAATTACCATGAAGAATGTCTCTGGGCATTTCTTGTGGACATAAAAAAAGCTTGGGAGGGGGTTGTAGGCATTCAACCTCTCCCTCACTTCCTTATTCAACTTATTTTTTAGGTTTTTTCTTGCAATCATATAATGGCTAATTCCAAATGCAACACATAATTTCTAAATTCTAATATGAGAGAGAGGTGTGGTGGAGCAGAGACGCACAACATGCTTTTTGCCTTGCCATAAAGAAGATTTTTTTTGTTTTTTTTGGGAAGGGAGAGTCAACAAGAAGTTGGGAATAAGTGAATTTGGTGCCAAATGAAAGAAGAGCGATTTGGGTATAGCATGCAGAGCACGCCACACAAACACACGTCTCACGAGTATTTTTTTTAATTTGTTAATGCTAGGAACAAAAATCTACACGTTAGGAACAAAAAATAATGTTTTAGAATAAAAAAAATTTCTAGCAGAAAATATATAATATAACGCTGGGCTTTGGGCAAGCAGCTGCTGTAATTCTATTGCACGACTTGGAGGTCAAAACCGCGTTTGACAGGAGCTTGATAGATATAATGCCAAATCCCTTGGACCCGCTTTCGCATATTGCCAATGAGTTTCTTCCAAGTGATCGTTGACGCGAAGGCCAATTGCATGCTCTGAATTGGAAGTGGGGGACAAAATTAATGTTTAGTTAAGTGTCTACTTTTTGGCAATTTCGTGGACTTTGCGGGGAAATGATTGCACATGCCATCTTTGTCAAATCATGTTGGAAAGCTTTGAATATTTACTAGGCTTGGGCCGGGCCGAGCTTCAATTGGGAGGAAAAAAAATGAGCCTGGTCGGGCTGGGCTTACTGGGCCGGGCCGAAATGTGCTTACTGGTTCAACTTAGCTAACTTCTGTTTTTCCCTCTCTTTTCTTCTATTTTTTTTATTTATAAATATCTATGTTCATAGTTCTCTGGAAGCGGACACCTGTATCAAATCAATGCTTTTTTTTTCCAACTCCGATTTCAATAAAAAATTAGAGTGAGCAACCTGTGAATTTAAAACAATAAAATGTCAAGCCTCTATTCTATACGCCCTTTTTTTATTAGCCTCCTCCAAGTTCTTCGTAAATGATTTTGTATCTTTTATTGTAGAAGATGGACAAAGATTAATCTGCCATTGCCAACAGAGAACATGCTTATTGCTGTGAAAATATCTTACTTGAAGGAATCGCTACAAAGCACATGCTTGAAGATTCAGAGATTCAACACAACATCAAATACAATTAGTGCACGGAATAATAGTAGTGTCCTTATACATAGATGATGAGTTCACTGCCTTCGCACACTTGCAGAAAGTTAAAGGTGTAGTACTTAAAAGGGGAGCGAAGTGAAGTTGTAATGGGACAATGAATAGCGGGGGACGGAGGAGAAATTATTGCTGCGAATGCCAGGCTCTACAACTTGGATGGTGAAGTTGTCATAATAGATTGTCTGCACTTAGTACTTCCCCGAATACAAGCGCAATACGGTGAGGTTGTTCATGCAAGAGAGGTCGTTATACCATGGCCGGTTTGCTCCGTTTCTTTTATCTGGACCATTGGTTAGCCGAAAAGGATAAATTATACTGTGGACGCCACCGCAAGAAGACGACATGCACTTTCCATTGCCGTTGTTGTGCTTAGCTATAGTAGATTCGTAGATTAATTGAGAAACAAGCAAATTGCTATTACGAGAGATTTTAAGACACTCCTGCAATTCACTCGCTTTGATGAAGCAGCTGCAGCATTTGTATTGCCGCCCTTTGCATTTTGTGTGGTGCTTTATTGTCACTACTTATTGGTCTCGGACTCTCGAGCATTTGCTGATCATTTTTTTTCATTTTGCATATTGCTAATGACTTTCTTCCATGTGATTAGGCCTCATCATTTGGCCCGCGGGCTCATGGGCCTACGGGGGCCCGCCCGGCCCATTGAAAAAAATCCCGGCCCGGCCCGTTATGGGCTTTGAGAGGGCCCGGCCCGCTTGGGCTTGGGCCGGGATTGGGCTTGGGTGTTTGAAGCCCGGCCCGGCCCATAGGCCCGGCCCGATTAAGCCCATGAAAGTTTGGCCCGGCCCGACCACAAAAGCCCGGGCCGTTAGGCCCGCATACATATATAATTATGTATAAATAAGGGTTTAGGATTAGGATTACATCACTTGAATGACAAATCCCCCTCTTTAATTTTTTTGTGTGTGTTACTTGTTTGAAAAATTGTGTTTGTTTCCATTGAATTCTACTCATTCCTAGTTTATAATTGGATGATTAGCACATTAATTTGTGTTATTTATTAATACAACAATTATATATATATATAGTAAGACAAACAACATATCAGATCACCAAACATAATCATACCACCAAATATAATCATACTTTTCTTTAACACATCACCAAACATTTGCATATTTATTCATACCATCCTTATAAAAAAATTATTTTTTTTACACTTATTATTTTTTAGGGCCATTTTGGCCCGGCCCATTGGGCTTAGCCCGGCCCGGCCCGATGGGCTTTTTCAAGCCCAACTCAAGAGATGGGCTTGGGCTTTGAATTTTCTAAAAAAACCCGGCCCGATATTTTCTCTCTCCTCTTTAAAGCCCGGCCCGGCCCGGCCCATTGACGAGCCCTACATGTGATCATTGGTGCAAAGGCCAATTCCATGCTTAGAGAATTGAAGTGGGGGACAATGGATGTCGCTCAAGATTCTTTTTCAATCATAAATGACATTTAAATACAATATTTAAATTTTATTTCTACAAAAAAATAAGGGTCATGCTATGGAGACATCTTTGGAGACAAATTTTGTACCATCTCTCTAATAAAGGTGGAGCCCACCAATACCATGGGTCCCACCCCTATTGGAGAGATTGTACACAAATTTCTCTAAAGATGGAAGGAAAATTCTCATGTAATAGGATAACAATTTTTGCTATCCCCAACCAATAATGCAATGACACGTAGGATAACTTTTTCACGTGTCATTATGTTATTGGTTAGGGATAGCAAAACAATGTTATCCCTGTTACATGTAAATGTTTTTGCTAAAGGTGGTCTCCTTAACATTTTCCCAAAAGAAAAAAAATCAATAAAAATGTCGTGATTGTGACAACGAGGGTGATGCTTGTGATGGCAGAGGAGCAAAACCACATAAGTATTTGTTCACAATAAGAACGTATTTTTAATGTATGCAACTTGAACCCATATATTTCCCTTATTAGCTTAAATAATAATAAAACTGAAATTAAAGTTGAAACTCTAGTTGAGTCCTACTCATCACCTAGCTGACAGAGTACTACATGTTAGCTCTGTATTAGAACACATTGGATTTGAATTACCATGAAGATTGTCTCTGCACATCTCTTGTTGTGGACATAAAAGAAGCTTGGGAGGGAGTTGCAAGCATTCAACCTCTATAACTTTGTTCATCGAAGGACGATCGCTTGGCTTCAATTGTATACAGCATAAAGCAGTTATAATCATCTTTTTTATTATTTTCTTTTCCTCTTCTGTAGCATCATCCATCTCAAACTCTTTGCCCATGCAAAATTGCTCTGAGACCCAAAGAGGAAAATAAATTTGGCTTGAATGCTCTATGGATGCGTTCAAATTCTTCCTTCTACTTGCCATTTCCATCAACAACATTCCAAAACTATAGACATCAACTTTGTATGAGATACCTCCAATATTTTTGTAGAACAACTCAGGAGCCATGTATCCCATTGTTCCTCTTGCTGCCGTCAAAGAGACTATGGTATTACCTACTGGATATAGCTTTGCAAGCCCAAAGTCAGAAATCTTTGGGATGAAATTCTCATCTAGAAGAATATTGTGAGGCTTGATGTCAAAATGTAGAATTTGCATGTCACAACCTCGATGTAGATATTCGATCCCTTGAGCCACTCCAAGAGAAATCTCATACATTTTCTTGCAACTTAAGGGGTTGCTTCCTTCTTTGCCATAAATGTATTTATCAAGAGATCCATTTGGCATGAAGTTATAAATTAGGGCACGCTTTGATCCCTCAACACAATAACCAACAAGTTGAACCATATTAAAATGGTGAATCCTTCCAATAGTAGCTACATCACTTATGAAATCTTGTCCAATAGCTTTAGGCTTCTCCAACATTTTAACTCCTACAAATCGACCACTGTGTAACTTTCCTTTAAATACAGAGCCATAACCTCCTTCACCCAACTTCTCATTGAATCTACTGGTCATCTTTTTAATATCTGAGTAAGAGTACCTTATCGGAATGAGGTTGTTATCACTTTGCAGGAAATCTTCTATGCTGCTATACATTGACAAATGCATTCTTCTCCGTTTGTAGATTAGAAGAGCAGCCAGAAATGGAACCCCAAATATAGATCTTATTGAGAAATATGCTCCTGCAAAGCAACATCACAAAAAGAATCACAAATGACATGCTTAATTGGATATGATATATGTGCGTCATAACCTTCTTCTTTGCTCCCATTTGTTTTTTCTACCCACTAACTGATAGGAAATACAATTCTGCAGTAAAGGAATATACACACTCTTACCGAGCATCAGCAAATCATAAATACCTGAAAAAGTAACTAAAATTAAAGGCTTGACATAAGTTTGAAATTTCGAAGCACAGATATATATATTAAATATATACTCTGCCCTGCTTACTGGTTGACTAAGACTAATTAGCAGACTACATCATATGAGGAAGGTGAAGAAGAGAGAATGGAATTTAAATTAGCCAGACAAAATACAAGTAATAAAACTATTTAAAATTGTTAGAATTTTTATTTTCAAAGAATAACTGTCGTATTTTCTCCATGTCTTTCTCATTTTCAGCCCTGTATCGCCTTATTTCAAGTAAAATTAAACAAAACAAATGATTGAAAATGAGAAATAAAGCGTAAATAAAAGTCATAGATGATAGATTTAAACAAGTGACATTTGGAGAAATTCAGAAAGTTTGAGTAAGAAATCGTAGACTTGGAATATAGCAAGTAATTCACAAACCTAATTTGTAGCTGGTCCTGTGCAAGAGGGATTGAAGCTCAAAGCCATACCCCAGTGCGCTGTGTATGTCATGATAAGAAAAGTTTTTGTCCTTTTCCTACAAGAACGACTTACTCATCAAAGTCGTCCACTCTATTCTGCACCCATCCTCCATATCTGATGCCGTTATATTCCCTTGCTTGACATAATTATGCGTTCTCATCACAGACGAGTTCACTGCTTTTGCACACTTGAAGAAAGTTATAGGTGTTGTACTTGATGCTAATCGAAGATCACTATGAGAAGTTAAGTTGTAAATGGAAAGCGAATAACGGGGGATGGAGGAGAAATCATTGTTGCGAATGCCAGGATCTACAACTCGGATTGTTAAGTTGTCGTATTTGATTGCCTGCACAGAGTAGTTTCCTGAATCTACTTCCAATACTGTGAGGTTGTTGTGACAAAAGAGGTTGAAATTCCAGTTCGTGCAGTGGCTTTGATTTGGATTGTTGGCTAGTCGAAAAGGGCTGGTTATGTTGTCGATGTTACCGCAGGCAGACGAGATGCACTTACGATGGCTATGGCTCAAGATAAATGTACCAGTTACATAGCCTAATTTAAGAAGAAAAATATAGGCAAACAAGGCACCAAGACAAAGCAATAATACACTTGCTATAACGAGAACACATAATCTGCAAGTGCTTGCCATGGAGAGAGAAATTTTTTGACACACTTCTTCAATCCGCAAGCTAGCTTTGGTCAAGCAGCTGCTGCATTTCTATTGTCTCGACTTAAAGAGGTCAAAGGCACGTCTGACAGGAGCTTAATAGATATATGCCAATGAGTTTCTTCCAAGTATCATTGACGCGAAGGCCATTGCATGCTCTGAATTGAAAGTGGGCGACAATGGCCTGTTGAAGATTCGTTATAAATAAATAAATAAAAAAAGGTAATTATTGTTTAGTTAAGGGTGTTGGAGAGCGACTTTATTATTGTTTATTGTTTGCTAGCAATTTCGTGGGCTTTGCGGGGAAATGATGGCACAGCCGCACAGGAGGAGAAATGGTGGCCTTTTGTGCCTACGGAACACCTAGTGGGTATTAATTAATTAGACACAGTATCCGTGGCCAATTAAAATTGTGTCAATGGTTAAAATTATGTGTTCTTGGAGTCTTGAGGTTGTCTCATTACGTTTTTGTCTCACTCTGATCTGCATGGGGTTATTTTTCTTTACAATTTGTGTCTGGTAGTTGGCGGTCAACGGTCAAAGCCGCGTTTTACATGCCCGCATCATAGTCTCATAAAATATGATACGATATGATCAGATAGATATTTGGTTGCTAGAAGAAAATCCATGGGCAATGCATCAAGTCAAAAATAATGCTCATATAAAATCTTCGTTTTGCATGCTGCTAATGACATTTATATGTATTATATAAAGAATTTTTAGCCGTTTTGCCCCCTCAACTGTTAGGGAATTCGAACTTATAATTATGGGGGGAGAAACCCATATTGCAGGGAGGGGGAGGGTGGGGCTAGAACAAAAACATGAAGATTGGGGGTAGGGGTGGGTATGAAGAAGATGGGTGTGGGTGAGATTGTAAAGTGATAGAAATGACAAAAATTTCCTCAAAATTCGAAGCACATGCCCCTCACATGTCCATTTAACGGCAATGTGGATTAAATTCTCAAAAATCTAACGGTGAGTGCAACATTAGCTATTTTTAACGAGTTCAAGTGCTAAATCGGCAAACAAAATAATCCAAGGGGTAAGTTCAAAACGCGTCATAGTTCAAGGGGCAAAACGACACTTTATGTAACACTCCGACCCAAAATTTTCATTTATCTATAATTATTTAATTTAATTAATTGTGAAATTACAAATTTGCCCTCGAAATAGGGTCATTTGGGTCACTTTTTAATTCGGTAGGATTTCGGGGAAATGAATAGCATAGTTGCATAGAGCGTGTCGATATGAGTTCGTAGACATGTAGTGAGCTTAAATCGGAATTGTAACGAAGAAGTTACGATTAACGGAAGTGCAGTGGCACAACTGTAATTATTTCGAAGTTGGATTTTTTAAAACCTCAAATTTCCTCTCTCTCTCTCTCTCTCTCTCTCTCTCTCTCGTGCGACAGCCATAGCCACATTTTGGCCGGCAATTTCCTCCTTCGGCCACCCCAGGCTATGGGCCCAGTACCAAAACGACTAGCTCAACATCCTCTCTCCGACCTACCCCACCTCATACGAAATCCGCAATGACAGTTGCCGGAAATAGCTCAAAACTGGCCGGAAATTCTTCGAAATTTCCAGCGTTGTTTCCTTGTTGGGGAGAATATGGATATTTTGCCTACCCATTTGCCTCTTCTCTTAGAGCATAAAAATGTTGATGTGATAACACAAATGAGGTTTGCCTACTCTTTTGCCTCTTCCCTTAGAGATGCTTTACAGGCAAGTCCACTGCACAGGGCATACCCGAGCAGGAGGGGGCCCAAGTACCATATTACAGCTCCAGCGTGCCAAGTCCAGCCTGGGCAAGGGGTGGGTCCCACGAGCCCAGGCAAGCCCACAAGCAAGAATCGCCTGGGATGTTGTCCGAAGGTTGCTGACACAATGCTGACGTCATAATGACGTCAGCAACCCAAAAAAAAAAAATCAAAAATTTCAAATTTTAAAAATAAAATAAAATAAATACCTAGCCATATTCTTTACTTCCCACACCAAAAACTCTATACAAATTCATCTCCTCATATCTCATGTGAATAGTCATTGCCCTTACCCTAGCCCATAGGGGTAGAAACAGAATTGCAAGGGCTGCCACTATTCACATGAAAAGTGACAGCCCTTGCCGTGCCTTTGCCCATAGAGGTGGAAGTGCTCTAATGATACAAGATTCACCAAGGTTTTGTAACCTTTCTGTGTACTAGTCTCATTTCCTGGAGCTCTAAGAAGCATAACATATCCTTAATGAAAAAAAAGAAAAAAAAGAAAAAAGAAGCATAATATAGTGTCGGAGCTATAAAGGCGTAAGGAGATTCAACTGCTGCACATTCACTCACCGAAAAATTCCTCCCCTTACATGTGATGGATGGCTGGACAAGTCATGCCAACCATCTGTTCGATGTAATGTGGTCTAAATAAAGGCTTAGCGGCAGCTTGCATGCATGTCTGTTCTTCTTTTATTATTTATTTATTTATTCTTTAAAGCTATCAACCTTTCTCCCCAAGCGTAAGAAAAACAAGAAAAAAACAAAAAACAAAAAACAAAAGAGGAGGCCAATAACCCCACAAAGTCAAACATATTTCCCTCAAAGCAACTCAATCCCCAACGCAAACCCCACCCACCCAAATAATTTTGCTGGCTTTATGATGTATTTAAAAGTTCTTATAGCATTTCATGGCTAGCCATTTACCTCCATTAGGAGAGCTCCAGCGGCGAAAGGGATTAGTCACTGCTGTCGGCGGTGGATACCCTTGGGTCTCACCTAAAAAAAAAATTCTTATAGCAAGATATAATAATCTTAACTAGCAATACAAACAATTGCTAACATAAATTGATTATGAGCCTATTTTAAAGCATATTTTTTATACGCTAAGGTCCTTAATAAAACAATTTGCAAAAATACTAAATTAGTGTTGATTTTATATGTCTTTTTACAGGTCAGTTTTGTCTAAAAAAAATTTGTGATACTTTACGTGTCGACCCTTGAAAGTAAAAATTATGGATCCGCCTAGCTCAGATTCCTAAATCTCAGATGCCTAAAGCTCCCATTCCTTTCACTCCTTATCTTAGATGTACTCTTCTTCCCAATCGTATTCCTCAAATTCCCCATTTTCCTAATCCTAGATTTCCTAGCCATCACAACTCCTCTACAAGTGGCAGTAACAATAAGCAATGATGATTGGTAGTTGTTGCCAACCCTAAGTGGCTATTATTTATTATAAATATCATTAGTATTGTTTAAATTCTAAGGGCTCGTTTGGTATGCCTCCCTAACTTGGACTGGCTTGGATAAAAAATTATCTCATGTTTGTTGTCATATGGTTCTAGTTTTAAATGGGATTAATAATCTGGGGCCCACCAAAAACGCCTCCTTAACTGGGCTTAGTGAGACCCGTGTGTGAAGTGGGGACAAACTAATCCCCTCCTCATCGCTCGCGACTTCCTCCCCTCTCCACGCCTTCATGCTTCATCTCTTCCATCAGTTCTCACCCCACCACACACCTTGTCACAGCCATCACCTCCCACCTAAGCACACACCTCGTCACAGCCATGGCCTCCAACCCTCATCCATGTCAGCTGCGCTCTCTCTCTCTCTCTCTCTCTCTCTCTCTCTCTCTCTCTCTCTCTCTCTCTCTCCTACAAAACCCAAATGGAGGAAATAAATCAATTAATTCAAATCGCTTTTTCTTTTTATGAAATTAGGAGAAGAACCTCATAAAACAATAGCTAACCATCAAGCAATTCATCATCAAAGAACCCACCCAGGCAGAAGCCTCCTCAAAGAAGCAAATTCCCAAATTTAGATTGTGGGGTTTGGGCATGTGGCTATTGAAGAGAGAGGAGGGTGAAGAGAGAAATAGTGAAATAGGAAATTGAGAGAGTATAAAATTTTGAATTAAGAAGCAGAGAGATAAATTGAGAAGAAGAGCAGAAGGAGAGAGGAGGGAGAAGAAGAAGTTGAAGAAGTCGCAGGTTGGAAGAAGATAAAACAACAGAGAAAGAAAGAAGAGAAGTTAAAAAAACAAAACAAATAAATCCACTTGCCTTATTTTTTATAATTAAAAAAAAAAGTTAAAAAATTTAGTCCTAGTCCAATCGTGCACCAAACACAGCACAAGTCTTATCCAGCTTATGCCAAGCCAAGCCAATCCAAGACAGTCCCAATATTTAGTCTAGTCCATGACAATCCCACGTACCAAACGAGCCCTAAGGGTCTTGTTTGGGCCTAAAATGGCAAAAAACCCATTAAGGGGTTTTTTAAAGTACAAATGGGCTTTGGGCCGCTTAAATTCATAAATAGAAAGACTTAACAATGGAAGCTCAAGTCAAACCAGAAACAAGCCCAGATGTTTGACTTTCTAAAATAAGAAACCCTGCCAATAATTCAAAAGGTGTTTTATTCGGGTAAAGGCGTGACTACATACCCAAATCGAAACCCATGTTGACTTCGACAACTGGGAAGGAGTCAGGCAACAAAGAAAGGTTGAGCAACTGCATTTGAACTCTGAGTCTCTACTGAGCCAACTTGTTGAAGAAAGCCATGCTTGGGCAATTCACCATTGACACAAGAATCAAAGCACTCAAGAATCACCAGTTTAACTGGCAAAGAAAGGATTGGTAGCACATACTCAACCATCTCTTCACTAAGTGTGTGAATTCAAAATTTAAATTTTATTTTTATAAAAACATCTTTTGTGTATCATCTCTTTAATGGAGGTGGAGCCCACCAATACAATGGGTCCCATCTCTATTAGAGAGATGATACACAAGTTGGTCTCTCTAAAGATGGAGGGGAAACTCTCATGTAACGGGATAACACTTTTTGCTATCCCCAACTAATAACGCAATGACACGTATGATAGCCTTTCCACGGGTAATTATGTTATTGGTTAGGGATAGCAAAACAGTGCTATCCTATTACATGTAAATTTTTTTGCTAAAGGTGGTCTCCTTAGCATTTTCCACAAAAAAAAAAAAAAAAAAAAAAAAACTATATATGAGATATGACTCAATGGTGGTGGTAGTGATAGTGACAATGATGGGGATGCTTGTGGTGGCAGAGGAGCAAAACCACATAACTATTTGTTCAAAATAAAAACGTATTTTTAATGCATGCAACTTGAACTGAAATTAAAGTTGAAACTCTAGTTGAGTCCTACTCATCACCTAGCTGACAGAGTACTACATGTTAGCTCTGCGTTAGAACACATTGGATTCGAATTACCATGAAGATTGTCCTTGGGCATCTCTTGTTGTGGACATAAAAGATGCTTGGGAGGGAGTTGCAAGCATTCAACCTCTCCCTCAAGCATCTCTATAACTTTGTTCATCGAAGGACGATCGCTTGGCTTCAATTGTATACACCATAAAGCAGCTATAATCATCTTTTTTATTATTTTCTTTTCCTCTTCTGTAGCATCATCCATCTCAAACTCTTTGCACATGAAAAATTGCTCTGAGACCCAAAGGGGAAAATAAATTTGGCTTGAATGCTCTATGTCTGCGTTCAAATTCTTCCTTCTACTTGCCATTTCCATCAACAACATTCCAAAACTATAGACATCAGCTTTGTATGAGACACCTCCAATATTTTTGTAAAACAACTCAGGAGCCATGTATCCCATTGTTCCTCTTGCTGCCGTCAAAGAGATGATGGTGTTACCTACCGGATATAGCTTTGCAAGCCCAAAGTCAGAAATCTTTGGGATGAAATTCTCATCAAGAAGAATATTGTGAGGCTTGATGTCAAAATGTAGAATTTGCATGTCACAACCTTGATGTAGATATTTGATCCCTTGAGCCACTCCAAGGGAAATCTCATACATTTTCCTGCAACTTAAGGGGTTGCTTCCTTCTTTGCCATAAATGTATTTATCAAGAGATCCATTTGGCATGAAGTTATAAATTAGGGCACGCTTTGATCCCTCAACACAATAACCAACAAGTTGAACCATATTAAAATGGTGAATCCTCCCAATAGTAGCTACCTCACTTATGAAATCTTGTCCATTAGCTTTAGGCTTCTCCAACATTTTTACTGCTACAAATCGACCACTGCGTAACTTTCCTTTAAACACAGAGCCATAACCTCCTTCTCCCAACTTCTCATTGAATCTACTGGTCATCTTTTTAATATCTGAGTAAGAGTACCTTATCGGAATGAGGTTGTTATCACTTTGCAGGAAATCTTCTATGCTGCTATACATTGACAAATGCATTCTTCGGCGTTTGTAGATTAGAAGAGCAGCCAGAAATGGAACCCCAAATATAGATCTTGTTGGGAAATATGCTCCTGCAAAGCAACATCACAAAAAGAATCACAAATGACATGCTTTATTGGATATAATATATGTGCGTCATAACCTTCCTCTTTGCTTCCTTTTTTTTTTTCTACTGACTGATAGGAAATACAATTCTGCACTAAAGGAATATGCAAACTCTTACCGAGTGTCAGCCACTTGTAAATACCTGCAAGAGATACAAGAAAAATTGACTAAAATCAAAGGCTTGACATAAGTTTGAAATTTCGAAGCACAGATATATGTATACTCTGCCCTGCTTACTGGTTGACTAAGACTAATTAGCAGACTACATCATATAAGGAAGGTGAAGAAGAGAGAATGGAATTTAAATTAGCCAGAGAAAATACAAGTAATAAAGCTATTTAAAATTTTAAGAATTTTTATTTTCAAAGAATATTTGACGTATTTTCTCCACATGTCTTTCTCATTTTCAGCCCTTTATCGCCTTATTTCAAGTAAAACTACACAAAACAAATGATTGAAGATGAGAAATAAAGCGTAACAAAAAGTCATAGATGATAGATTTAAACAAGTGACATTTGGAGAAGTTCAGAAAGTTTGAGTAAGAAATTGTAGACTTGGAATATAGCAAGTAATTCACGAACCTAATTTGTAGCTGGTCCTGGGAGAGTAAAAGTGAAGCTCAAAGCCATACCCCAGTGCGCTGTGTATGTCATGATAAGAAAAGTTTCTGTCCTTTCCGTACAAGAACGACTTACTCATCAAAGTCGTCCACTCTATGCTGCACCCGTCCTCCATATCTGATGCCGTTATATTCCCTTGCTTGACATAGTTATACGTTCTCATCACAGACGAGTTCACTGCTTTTGCACACTTGAAGAAAGTTATAGGTGTTGTACTTGATGCTAATTCAAGATAACTGGAATAAGTTAAGTTGTAAATAGAAAGCGAATAACGGGGGATGGAGGAGAAATCATTGTTGCGAATGCCAGGATCTACAACTCGGATTGTTAAGTTGTCGTGGTTGATTGCCTGCACAGAGTAGTTTCCTGAATATACTTCCAATACTGTGAGGTTGTTGTGACAAAAGAGGTTGTAATTCCAGTTCGTGCAGTTGCTTTGATTTGGATCGTTGGGTAGTCGAAAAGGGCTGGTTATGTTGTGGATCTTACCGCAGGCAGACGGAATGCACTTACCATGGTTCTCCGTAATTAATGTTCTAGTTGCATAGGCTAATCCAGCTAAAATAAGAGAGGCATAGAAGGCACCAAGACCAAGCAATAATACACTTACTATAACGAGAACACATGTTCTGTTTGCCATGGAGAGAGAGTTTTTAGACACACTTCTTCAATCCGCTAGCTAGCTTTGGTCAAGTAGCTGCTGCATATTTCTATTATTGCTTGTCAGTCAATTCAAAGTTGTTGCCCTTTACATTTTGTGTGGTGCATATTGTCACGACTTAGAGGTCACGACTTAGATATATATATGCCAAATCCATGGGCCTGCTTTTGAATATTGCCAATGACTTTCTTCCAAGTGGGGACAACGGCTGTCGCTGAAGATTATTTATTTATTTTAAAAAAATTGTAATTATTATGGAGTATATACTTGTACATACAGGAGTATAGTATCCACTTCACGTACTTGATACTGAGTGATATGAAGTTAAGTTAATTACACTGTACAGAAAGAAAAATGGATTACCATATACTCGCACAAAGGAAGATACCTTTTTTAATAATAGTAAGCACTTCATGAGGTGAAATTTAACCAAATTATGGACCGATATTGTCTCCACCTAGGTTTAATATTTTGGGTGGGTTTAAGCTCAATGGACTTCTAAGTGTAAGGCTTTTAACTTAAAAAGTCTCGGTGCAATTAATAGTAACCACCTATATTTGAACTATATTATTATTCTTAATGTGAAACTTACACATCATGACTTGTATATGATTTATATCGAGCCATCTACAATTGTTCTGGCTTATAAACCATGAACCAACAACTAACTAATTTCCAGTTAGCGCCTAAAACCTTCTAATAGAACAACAAACTCCTAACTAATCTGCAAGCACATCAGCAACTGATAACTAATTGCCACATCAGCAGATTCCTAACAAAAGTACTATAGAATCTGCAAAATCTCACGTGTTTTTCTAACCTAAATTTATAATGAGATTTAAATACGGAATTTAAATTTTATTTCTTTAGAGAAATCAAATATACAATTGAGTGGTGGTGGCCGTCGTTGTGATAACAGGAGTGATGCATGTAGTAGCGGTGGAGCACAAAACCACATTTTCGTCCGCCGGAGAAGCAGAATAGGGATGTAAATGTGGTTTACTTGTACACTGTGGATACTCTATTATTAATATACTTCAAGTTAAAAATGAATTAGACTAAAATATAACTTTGTAATCAAAATGAGTGTTGGAAAATGTCACAACTTTGAATTTCGTATCTCCCGTTGATAAAAAAAGATAAGGAAAAAAATCACAAAAATATAAATAATAAAAATGAGTATTTTTAATGGGACAAATAATGTTATCAAACACACAATCAAACTAACTTTACACCAATGACATTTATATTTGACATTTATGATAATATTATTCTGATATTTTTTCGGAAAATAAAGAAAAAGAATTATAAAATGCCACACAAAGACACATAGATTTTAAAGCTGATAAAGGTACTCATAAAAATTTAGAGAAGGATTATATATGTGAGCTTAATGAATGTTATTGATGTGAGACATAAAAATCGTGGCATTTGAAACATAAGATAATTGTTTAAATCGTAATAAAACTGCATTAAAGTTCATCACCTAGCTGACAGAGTACATGTTAGCTCTGTGTTAGAACACATTGGATTTGAATTACCATGAAGATTGTCTCTGGGCATCTCTTGTTGTGGACATAAAAGACGCTTGGGAGGGAGTTGCAAGCATTCAACCTCTCCCTCAAGCATCTCTATAACTTTGTTCATCGAAGGACGATCGCTTGGCTTCAATTGTATACAGCATAAAGCAGTTATAATCATCTTTTTTATTATTTTCTTTTCCTCTTCTGTAGCATCATCCATCTCAAACTCTTTGCCCATGCAAAATTGCTCTGAGACCCAAAGAGGAAAACAAATTTGGCTTGAATGCTCTATGTCTAAGTTCAAATTCTTCCTTCTACTTGCCATTTCCATCAACAACATTCCAAAACTATAGATATCAGCTTGTAGAACAACTCAGGAGCCATGTATCCCATTGTTCCCCTTGCTGCCGTCAAGGAGACGATGGTATTACCTACTGGATATAGCTTTGCAAGCCCAAAGTCAGAAATCTTTGGGATAAAATTCTCATCAAGAAGAATATTGTGAGGCTTGATGTCAAAATGTAGAATTTGCATGTCACAACCTCGATGTAGATATTCGATCCCCTGAGCCACTCCAAGCGAAATCTCATACATTTTCCTGCAACTTAGGGAGATGCTTCTTTCTTTTGAGTAAACATATTTATCAAGAGACCCCTTAGGCATGAAGTTATAAATAAGGGCACGCTTTGATCCCTCAACACAATAACCGACAAGATTAACAATATTAGCATGGTGAATCCTCCCAATTGTGGCTACCTCACTGATGAAATCTTGTCCGTTATCTTTAGACTTCCCCAAGATCTTAACTGCTACAAAACGGCCACTTCGTAACTTTCCTTTAAATACAGAGCCATATCCTCCTTCACCCAGCTTTTCACTGAATCTATTGGTCATCATCTTAATGTCTGAGTAAGAGTATCGTATTGGAATGAAGTTGTTATTGCTTTGCAGAAAGTCTTCGATGGTGTTATACATGGACAAATGCCTTCTACGCCATTTGTAGATTATAATAGCAGCCACAAATGGAAACCCAAGTATAGATTTTACTAGGAAAAATTCTCCTGCGAAGCAACATCCCAAAAAGAATCATGAGAAAAAGAAAATGGTTGATCCATTGCTTTTTTTATAAGTAGGGATTGGATTATTGATCCACTGCTGTCAAACCTACACTTAAGGAATACGTAACCTCTTACCCAGTCCGATCATTTGAGTATCTGCAAGAAAGATATAATAGAAAAAGTGAGCAAAATCAAAGACGTGACATAAGTTGGAAATTTCCAAGTTCGCACACACACATATATATTGTATCAACTTGATGCAATGGTTGATGATAAAAGATAAAGGATAATAGCAATAACGCTATAGTTAGTGCTAAAAAAAAAAAAAAAAAAAAAACAGGTGCATTTAATGGTTGACTAAGACTAATTAGTAGACTACATTAGTTATCTGGCCTAAACAAAAAACAGATCAACAATGTCAACGGTTTAGTTTAGTGGACAAGGGCCTTAATTTGCAGACCAGTGGTTTCATATTTGAACCCTTATGACATCTTGGTGTATGTATTATGCCCATCCCTTTGTAATTTAGACTATCACTTTTATTCAATGAAAAACAAAAAAAATCAGATCAACAATACTAGATATACGAACTTTTTTTTAACAAGTTTATTTGTAATCTATTTCCATGTCACAGTCTTACTTTTAAAAATAAATAAGGTTAAAGGTGGGTCAAGATTTGGAAAAATGATAGACTGAGACATTTTTGGTGAGCAAACGTTGGTGTATATACTAATTAAAAAAACCGATTTAAACCAAGACTTGCCATCACGTAGATTTGAGAAAGAAGTTGATTTGGGAAGAAAGCAATTTCTCATTTTCATTCATTCTTGTGAGTTTCAAATAGATCACTGAAAGTTTGAGATCTAGTGATTTGAAAAGAATGTGGTATAGCTGTTTTCGAAAGTTGTTTGTTCTCCACTCACAACGTGGTATATATAATTGGATTTTCCGTTTCCATCAACTAACTTGAAATACTGAAAGAATCTCGTTCTAAGTTCCTAATATGATGAGGAAGGTGAAGAAGAGGGAAGGGAATTAAAGTAGCCAGACACAATTAAAATGAGATATTTAGTCATATACCCATTCTTAGCACTAAAACTATAAACAAACCCTACACCATTTAATTTCTATAAACAATCCCAAAAAATGATAGCTGACCCTATTGAATTTAATTTTGATTATTAAATTACTTTGATGCCCTATTGAGTGTTTTGGGCTTTTTTTATGAGGTTTTGGGGTTGAGTTTGTTTTAAGAAATCAATGATAGTTTTGTAATTTAAAAGAAGTTAAAAGCTTTTTTGTTATGTTGTAAATAGGCTTTAGGTGTGTTTCTAAAGTCCATTTCATATATGATTTTTTTATATAATTTGGGCTCCTATATTGAGTATAATAGTGAATCTCGCAATTAAAATTATATGATAAAACAATTTAAAATTTTTTAAAATTTTATTTTCTAAATATTTCATCTATTTTCCTCATTTTCTCCCCTCTCTTGTGTATTTTCTCTGTCTTATATTCATCCCTCTATCCCCTTATTTGAAGAAAAATTAAACAAAAAGAAATATGAACCTTGCTCGAAAAGGTGAAATAAGGCGGAAATTTAAAAGTCAGAGATCTAAACAAGTGAAATAATTTGGAGAAATCAGAAAGTTCGAGTACAAAAATTATAGACTTGGAAATATAGCAAGTAATTCACAAACCTATACTCACGAAGCGCCGAACGTTGATTTGAAGCTCAAAGCCATACACCAGTGCGTTGTGTATGTGTTGATACGAAACGTTTCGGTCCTTTTTGTACAACGACGTACTCACCATAGTGGTCCACTCTATTCTACACCCATCCTCCAAATCCGACGCCGTTATATTGCCTCCCTTCACATAATCATACGCACTCGTCATAGAAGATAAATTCACTGCTTTTGTACACTTGAAGAAAGTTACAGGTGTGGTAGTTGATGGTGATGGAAAACACGAATCGAAAGAGCTGAAGTTGTAAGGGGCCAGCGAATAATGGGGGATGGAGGAGAAATTGTCGCTGCGAATGCCGGCATCCACGACTCGGATTGTGCGGTTGTCGTAGTTGATTGCCTGCACGTAAAACTTTCCGGAATATAAGTGTAACACTGTGAGGTTATTGTCGCAAGAGAGGTCAAGATACCATCGCCCGCCGGCACAGTTGTTTGGTTTTGGAACTTTGTCTAGTCGAAAAGGATAGGTTATGTTGTGGATGTTACCGCAGGCAGACGGAATGCACTTACCATGGCTCTGCCTAATTAATGTACTTGTTGTATGGTTTATTCCAAGAAAAATTACATAGGCAAACAAGGCATAAAAACCAAGCCATAATACACTTGCTATAACGAGAACACATAATCTGCAAGTGCTTGCCATGGAGAGAGAAATTTTTAGACACACTTCTTGAATCCGCTAGCTAGCTTTGGGCAAGCAGCCGCTGTATTTCTATTGCACGACATAGAGGTCAAAGCCGCGTTTGACAGGAGCTTGATAGATATATGCCAATGAGTTTCTTCCAAGTGATCATTGACGCGAAGGCCAATTAACGAGAACACATAAGGATGGAGAGAGAGAAATATTTAGACAACTTCTTCAATCCACTAGCTTTGGTCCCGCAGCTGCTGCATTTCTATTGCTTGTGAGTCAATTCAAAATTGTTGCCCTCTACATTTTGTGTGGTGCATATTGTCACGACATAGAGGTCAAAGCCGCGTTTTGTTGATTTATAAATTCTTAAGCAGATTTATTAGGTAGTTAAATACAGTTTTCATTTTAACTCACTTTGTAAGCCAAGTGTAAGCTTTCTATTGGATGACTAAAGGAAAGGCTGGGATCTCTTTGATGTGTAAAGGATCCAGCTATTAAGCCTAACGGTCATATATTCCTCACACTATGTGCGTGAGGTTGTAAGCAAGAGAGAGAGACTGAATGGATAGAACATTCCTCTGCTACACGTATAGCAGAGTGATCTTTGCCAAATTCTGCTAGCTATCGTTGTTTCTTTTCTTCTTCAGCACTCGTCATCAATATCTAAAATATTGTATTTCTCATATTTGTGGTTCGATTATGATGAGACACAAAGCTCCCACTGGTAAGATTTCATATATCTTCGAATCTCATCTGCAATTATCTGATACAACGGTTTACTGATAAGGCAGATGTATAATAGAAATAAATACAACAGTAGTTTTCAAACAATTGACGTCGTAAAGAAAAGTTATACGTCGCTATAAGTGAAGAAACTGACCGTCGTGGTTTACAAATTTAAATCGTCTTTATATAGTAAAAATACGATGTGGATATTTTTGCATTTAGAAGTCGTTATCTACTCTTCTATGGTTCCCAGATACTATACGATAGTATTTTTATAAATTCCGTCGTAGAACTTTATAATAAAACGTCGATCTTACCCCTCATAACTATCCGTAGCCCTTTGATTGATTTGATGGCTATAAAGTGAACCTCTTAAAACTTACCCCTCATAACTTACCTCGCATTATAGCCTTTGGAGTGTATTGTTGGCGTGATTTGTAACTAGGGCTCATCAATGGCCCGGGCTGGTTCGGCCCAAATTTATTAGATTTGGGTCAAGTTAGGTCGGGCTTCAATTAAGAGAGAGATAATAACAGGTTGAGTTGGGCTGGATTTTTTCAAAAAATTCAAAGCACAGACTTGCTTCATGAGCTAGACTTTCTCAAACCCACCAGACTGGGCCGAGCTGAGCTTACTATGCCGGGCCGAAGTTTTTGCTCTCTTTTCTTCTATCTTTTTTCTCTGTTTTTCTATGTTTATGTTCCCTTTTTTTTATTTTTTTCTCTATGCTCATAGTTCTCTGGAAGTGGACACCTATATATTAAATCAATGCTTTTTTTTTCTCCAACTCCAAGTTCAATAAAAAATTAGAGTGAGCAACCTGTGAATTTAAAACAATAAAATGTCAAGCCTCTATTCTACATGCCCCTTTTTTTGTTTTTTGTTTTTTTTTTTATAGCCTCCTCCAAGTTCTTTGTAAATGATTTGGTAAATTTTATTGTAAAAGATGGACAAAGATTAATCTGCCATTGTCAACAGAGCACATGCTTATTGCTGTGAAAATATCTTACTCATTAGTTGCTTGAAGGAATCACTATAGAGCACATGCTTGAAGATTCAGAGAACCGACATCAAATACAATTAGTGCACGGGATAATAGTAGCGTCCTTATACATATATGATGAGTTCACTACCTTTGCACACTTGAAGAAAGTTATAGGTGTAGTACTTAAAAGGGGAGGGAGAATTGTTCGGTTCATTTTTACACATGATTTTTCATGTTATTCACCCACTATTTTGAGTTAGTTCTTGACATTTTATAGCTTTTTACTTCCTTTTTGTGTTTTCTTAGATTTTGCCTTGGTTGGGATGAAAATGAGCTAAAAGTGCATTATTAGTTATAAATTCTGTTTTTGTTCATTTTCGTAGGTCAACTTCTTGGCCTGGGATCAACATGCTCTGGTGCTCGGATGAGGTCATGATCTTCATGAGACTTGTTCCAATGGATGTTAACTACAACATATCCAAATTTGAGCTCCATTGGACAAGTATTGCCTATCCAACCAATCCATCATGTTACCACAGTTCTGGAAATCCGGATTTGGCCAGCTTTTACCTCCCTTGTGTCATCTTAACTTCTTGTTACCATAACTCTTGGTAACAAGGAATTACATTTGTAAAATAGATATTTTCTGAGCTTTTGGCATCTTTGTGAAGTCAAAGCTCCATCATGGCAAGGGGACAATGGGCTAAGGCTTTATCAAAGGTGGTAGTTTTATATTAAAAGGTAAAAGCTGGAAAGGAGGAGAGAGGGAGGAGAAGTCAAAATTGCAATCTGATATTGGGAGCCTTTTGATCGTGGGAAAGCAGGCTATTCCAGATTCTACACAACTTGAGAGCAGCTTTTGGGGAGCTAAGAGCAAGGAAGGAGAAGGAGGTGCAGCCAAGGAAGAAAGGAGAAGACTTCCACCATTGAAGACTTCAAGCTTTCATCATTTCCAAATCTGTAAACTCCTTCTAGTTATATTTCGAGTTTGTATTTGGAATAAGTATGAGCAACTAAACTCCATAGCTAGGGCTTAGGTTGAAGCCCTAAACATGATTACCTTATTGTTTTGATGCTTGAGTGTATGAATTTCTAGATGTTGTTGATGAACCCCATTCACTAATTGAATTTTATGATATGTGTTTGCTTCCTTTGCTTAATCACCTTAGGTTGTATGCATGTAGCTAAAGTTGAGAAGTTGTGTAAGATAACCAAGAACACAATTTCTAATTAGCAACAAATGATTGAACTTGTTTAAGTGAGCATCATGTGAATTGGTTTCTTGACAACAATTGATGAATTCCAATTCACCAAATTAATCTATCCTTGATGTGTGTTTTCCTTGATTGATTACCTTTGAAAGCATGCTTCTTGAGGTTGTTGGGATTATGTGTATCTTCATGTTTTCCTAAGCAATAGATGGATGGAGTAAGAACCATCCATGTGAATTGGTTTCTTGAATACCTAATGTAAACACCATGCTATTAGGGTTCTTGTGATGTTCATATTCTCTTTGAACTTAATGGGTTTTCCTTGCAATCGAATCGAAGTACGAACCATACCTAGGTTCGGTTATGAGGAGGGCACAAGTATTGTAGCACGAACCATGCACTTTACGTATATTAGAGAGAATCAATGCGTCTTGAGCCACGACCCATGGTCTTGATTGCGAACATCTTCATCAATACATTTAGAGTTCATCACTTGAGTATCCATGAACATGGGTAGAATTGTTTAGGGTGGATTCCGAAACCCTAGTGTTTGTTACATTTTAATTTCACTTTTTGATAATTCATCTCTGCCATTCACATTTAAATTCAAAGTCCATTTACTTTCATGCAATAGAAATAGGTCACTTGAACCAAATCAAAAAACCCCCCCAATGTGTGTGTGAGTTGCGTGTTTGACACGTTTTGTGTCTTTGTCACTGAATTTTGTTTGTTTCCGTAATTGTTTTGGACTTTTGGTCCGCGTTGTGTTCTTGCATTTTCTGTGCTGATTCCAACCGTATAAAGAACGTGAATTTTGGATAAACGGTTGGAAAGTTATAGGTCAAAAACTGGACAGAGGTCGAAACTGAAAAACAGAGAAACGAATCTGTCCAAATGGTGATAAACGGGTGATAGAAAGTGCTGTTTGTGTTTTTCTTTGTTTTCTTGTGTTGTTTCATTTCTTTTATCTTCCTTACTTCATTTTTAGTTTCCAATTTGTATTGTGTTTGTGTGTTGTGTAAAATTAGTGTTCTTTACGTACTCAAATTAGAACTTATAGGAAACCGACAAGTTCTTCGTGGGATCGACCCCGTACTTACATAATCTATACTTCATTAGATTCGTGCACTTGCGGGTATTTTTAATTGGTTGTTTGCACATTAATTTGTGTCCTTTTAGGAATGCAACAAGAATACAATTCGAAAAACGAAGTGAAGTTGTAATGGGACAATGAATAGCGGGGAACGGAAGAGAAATTATTGCTGCGAATGCCAGGATCTACAACTTGGATGGTGAAGTTGTCATAATAGATTGTCAGCACTTAGTACTTCCCCGAATACAAGCGCAATACGGTGAGGTTGTTCATGCAAGAGAGGTCGTTATACCATGGCCGGTTTGTTGGCGTGTGCGTGAGTTCAGGAAAGAGATTTCCTAATTAGTGTAGTTGACTAATTCTTGTACAATTAGGACTTTGTTTCCTAGTTTATTTTGTTTCCTTGTTAAACCTGTAAAACCCTATGTAAACATATAAATAGCTCCTTGTGGAGATGAATAGAATTGAATCAGTTTTACCTAAACATATATTTCTACTTTGCTCCGTTTCTTTTATTTGGACCATTGGTTAGCTGAAAAGGATAAATTATACTGTGGACGCCACTGCGGGAAGACGAGATGCACTTTCCATTGCCGTTGTTGTGCTTAGCTACAGTAGATTCGTAGATTAATTGAGAAACAAGAAAATTGCTATTACGAGAGATTTTAAGACACTCCTGCAATTCACTCGCTTTGATGAAGCAGCTGCAGCATTTGTATTGCTGCCCTTTGCATTTTGTGTGGTGCTTTATTGTCACTACTTGTTGGTCTCGAGCATTTGCGGGTCATTTTTTTCATTTTGCATATTGCTAATGACTTTCTTCCATGTGATCATTGGTGCAAAGGCCAATTCCATGCTTAGAGAATTGAAGTGGGGGACAACGGATGTGGCTCAAGATTATTTTTCAATCATAAATGACATTTAAATACAGTATTTAAATTTTATTTCTACAAAAAAAATAAAGGGTCATGCTAGGGAGACATCTTTGAGACAAATTTTGTACCATCTCTCTAATAGAGGTGGAGCCCACCAATACCATGGGTCCCACCTCTATTGGAGAGATTGTACACAAGTTTCTCTAAAGATGGAAGGAAAACTCTCATGTAATGGGATAACACTTTTTGCTATCCCCAACCAATAATGCAATGACACTTATGATAACTTTTTCACATGTCATTATGTTGTTGGTTAGGGATAGTAAAACAATGCTATCCCAGTTACATGTAAATTTTGTGGCCAAAGGTTGTCTCCTTAACATTTTCCCAACAGAAAAAAAATGTCAATATATGAGATATGACAGAGTACAAAATAAAAACGAGGGTGATGCTTGTGATGGCAAAGGAGCAAAACCACATAAGTATTTGTTCAAATTAAAAACGTAGTTTTAATATATGCAACTTGAACCCATATATTTCCCTTATTAGCTTAAATAATAATAAAACTGAAATTAAAGTTGAAACTCTAGTTGAGTCCTACTCATCACCTAGCTGACAGAGTACTACATGTTAGCTCTGTGTTAGAACACATTGGATTCGAATTACCATGAAGATTGTCTCTGGGCATCTCTTGTTGTGGACATAAAAGAAGCTTGGGAGGGAGTTGCAAGCATTCAACCTCTCCCTCAAGCATCTCTATAACTTTGTTCATCGAAGGACGATCGCTTGGCTTCAATTGTATACACCATAAAGCAGTTATAATCATCTTTTTTATTATATTCTTTTCCTCTTCTGTAGCATCATCCATCTCAAACTCTTTGCCCATGCAAAATTGCTCTGAGACCCAAAGAGGAAAATAAATTTGGCTTGAATGCTCTATGGATGCGTTGAAATTCTTCCTTCTACTTGCCATTTCCATCAACAACATTCCAAAACTATAGACATTAGCTTTGTATGAGACACCTCCAATATTTTTGTAAAACAACTCAGGAGCCATGTATCCCAATGTTCCTCTTGCTGCCGTCAAAGAGACGATGGTATTACCTACCGGATATAGCTTTGCAAGCCCAAAGTCAGAAATCTTTGGGATGAAATTCTCATCAAGAAGAATATTGTGAGGCTTGATGTCAAAATGTAGAATTTGCATGTCACAACCTTGATGTAGATATTCGATCCCTTGAGCCACTCCAAGAGAAATCTCATACATTTTCCTGTAACTTAAGGGGTTGCTTCCTTCTTTGCAATAAATGTATTTATCAAGAGACCCATTAGGCATGAAGTTATAAATTAGGGCATGCTTTGATCCCTCAACACAATAACCAACAAGTTGAACCATATTAAAATGGTGAATCCTCCCAATAGTAGCTACCTCACTTATGAAATCTTGTCCATTAGCTTTAGGCTTCTCCAACATTTTAACTCCTACAAATCGACCACTGCGTAACTTTCCTGTAAATACAGAGCCATAACCTCCTTCACCCAACTTCTCATTGAATCTATTGGTCATCTTTTTAATATCTGAGTAAGAGTACCTTATCGGAATGAGGTTGTTATCACTTTGCAGGAAGTCTTCTATGTTGCTATACATTGACAAATGCATTCTTCGCCGTTTGTAGATTAGAAGAGCAGCCAGAAATGGAACCCCAAATATAGATCTTATTGGGAAAAATGCTCCTGCAAAGCAACATCATAAAAAGAATCACAAATGACATGCTTTATTGGATATAATATATGTGCGTCATAACCCTTCCTCTTTGCTTCCATTTGTTTTTTCTACTGACAGATAGGAAACACAATTCTGCACTAAAGGAGTATGCAAACTCTTACCTAATGTAAGCCAACTGGAAATACCTGCAAGAGATAAAGAAAAAGTGACTAAAATCAAAGGCTTGACATAAGTTTGAAATTTCGAAGCACAGATATATATATACTCTGCCCTGCTTAATGGTTGACTAAGACTAATTAGCAGACTATATCATATGTGGAAGGTGAAGAAGAGAGAAGGGAATTTAAATTAGCCAGACAAAATACAAGTAATAAAACTTTTTAAAATTGTTAGAAATTTTATTTTCAAAGAATATTTGACGTATTTTCTCCATGTGTCTTTCTCTTTTTCAGCCCTGTATCGCCTTATTTCAAGTAAAACTAAACGAAACAAATGATTGAAAATGAGGAATAAATTGTAAATAAAAGTCATAGATGATAGATTTAAACAAGTGCCATTTGGAGAAATTCAGAAAGTTTGAGTAAGAAATTGTAGACTTGGAATATAACAAGTAATTCACAAACCTAATTTGTAGCTGGTCCTGCGGAAGCGGAAGTGAAGCTCAAAGCCATACCCCAGTGCGCTGTGTATGTCATGATAAGAAAAGTTTTTGTCCTTTTCGTACAAGAACGACTTACTCATCAAAGTTGTCCACTCTATTCTGCACCCGTCCTCCATATCTGATGCCGTTATATTCCCTTGCTTGACATAATTATACGTTCTCATCGCAGACGAGTTCACTGCTTTTGCACACTTGAAGAAAGTTATAGGTGTTGTACTTGATGCTAATCGAAGATCACTATAAGAAGTTAAGTTGTAAATGGAAAGCGAATAACGGGGGATGGAGGAGAAATCATTGTTGCGAATGCCAGGATCTACAACTCGGATTGTTAAGTTGTCGTAGTTGATTGCCTGCACATAGTAGTTTCCTGAATCTACTTCAAATACTGTGAGGTTGTTGTGACAAAAGAGGTTGTAATTCCAGTTTGTGCAGTTGCTTTGATTTGGATCGTTGGCTAGTCGAAAAGGGCTGGTTATGTTGTCGATGTTACCGCAGGCAGGCGAGATGCACTTACGATGGCTATGGCTCATCCTAAATGTAACAGTTACAAAGCCTAATTGAAGAAAAGCAACATAGGCAAACAAGGCACCAAGACCAAGCAATAATACAATTGCTATAACGAGAACACATATTCTGCAAGTGCTTGCCATGGAGAGAGAATTTTTAGACACACTTCTTCAATCCGCTAGCTAGCTTTGGTCAAGCAGCTGCTGCATATTTCTATTGCTTGTGAGTCAATTCAAAGTTGTTGCCATTTACATTTTGTGTGGTGCATATTGTCGCGACTTATAGATATATATATATGCCAAATCCATGGACCTGCTTTTGCATATTGCCAATGACTTTCTTCCAAGTGGGGACAACGGCTGTCGCTGAAGATTATTTATTTATTTTAAAAAAAATTGTAATTATTATGGAGTATATACTTGTACATACAGGAGTATATTATCCGCTTCATGTACTTGATACTGAATGATATGAAGTTTAGTAAATTACACTGTACAGAAAGAAAATTGGATTATTATGGAAGATGCCTTTTTGAATAATAGTAAGCAATTTTCATGAGGTGGAATTTAACCAAATTATGGAACGATATTGTCTCCACCTAGGTTTAATATTTTGGGTGAGTTTAAGCTCAATGGAAGTGTAAGGCTTTTAACTTAAAAAGTCTCGGTGCAATTAATTATGACCACTTATATTTTTGAACTATATTATTATTGTAGGGTTATTTACTGTAAACGTCCTTGAACTTTACTCCAAATTGCAATTGGGTTCGTGAACCTTTTTTTGAGGCAATTACATCCTTCAACGGAACAAACAGTTCCAATTAGGTCCTGCCATCCAACTCTGTCAATTTGCCCATCAAAATGAGGGGTAAAAGCGTCCTTTTGAGTTTGAAGACTCACCTCTTTTTTCTTTCGGTCTGAAACTTCCTTTCACAGTCCATCGGTGACGGCAATTCTGGTCCTCTAAATCGGAGTGCCTTCTTTGTAGGCGGAGAGCCTCCTGTTGGCGGCGTTGGCGCGGTCCATGTCCTCCAGCTGAGATCTGGTAGTCCTGGTTTTCTTCAGCACCGTCAAAATATCAACATTAATTTTGCTGCGCAAGGACTGCAAAGCCTCAGACTTGTAGGTCCTGCCATCCAACGCTGTCAATTTGCCCATCAAAATGAGGGGTAAAAGCGTCCTTTTGAGTTTGAAGACTCACCTCTTTTTTCTTTCGGTCTGAAACTTCCTTTCACAGTCCATCGGTGACGGCAATTCTGGTCCTCTAAATCGGGGTGCCTTCTTTGTAGGCGGAGAGCCTCCTGTTGGCGGCGTTGGCGCGGTCCATGTCCTCCAGCTGAGATCTGGTAGTCCTGGTTTTCTTTAGCACCGTCAAAATATCAACATTAATTTTGCTGCGCAAGGACTGCAAAGCCTCAGACTTGTGGAGGGACTTGCTCTCCTCGTTGGCTTGCTGTAGACGCCCCAGAATGTCCAGGACAGAACCCATCTCCTGCTTCACCTTCTCGGCCTCTTCCAAGAACAGACCAAGGTCCGGTGTGCATATGGGTCGTGGAAGATGACATCTCCACATTATTATCCCCAGCTTCAAGGTCCAAATCTTTCATAGCCTCTTTCTTTAGATCAAAATGTCAAACAAAGTAGGGTAAATATTCAGTTATGCTAAGATACGCTCATATTATTATTCTTCTCCAATATGGAGGTATTTATACAAGTACAAAGATGTGTTAACCCTAAATAAAATAGGAAATATATCTAAATTACAATAGGAAGTAAATCTCTATTACAATAGGACTAAATAATAATTGGTAAGTAACCAAAATTCTAATGAAATAAGAAACCAAAATCCTAACTAAGTAAGAACTCGCCAACACTCCCCCTCAAGTTGGGCAAAGATATTTCGCACACCCAACTTGACAAGCGAGTCACAGAACACCATACTTGAGAAGCACCAATTGTAGAGAAGGTCTTTTTGTCAACCACGAGAGCAAACCCTAAAAAATAAGGTAAGGCAAGGCAAAGAAAGTCAAACTAAAGCAAAGTTCGCAGCGGAAACACAAGAGCAAACCCTAAAAAATAGGGCACATAGCAGAACACAGAAACCCTGTGAACACGGCAGTAGATAAGGCAGAACACAGACACCCTGTGAGCACGGTAGTAGGTAAGGCAGAACACAGAAACCTTGTGAGCACGGCAATAAATAAGGCAGAACACAGAAACCCTGTGAGCACGACAATAGATAAGGCAGAACACAGAAACCCTGTGAACACGGCAACAGCAAAGGCAACCGAACCCTAAAAATAGGGTAAGGCAAGGTAAGGCAAATAAAGGCTAAGCAAAGGCAAGGTGGCAAGGCATGGCAAAGAAAGCCCAGATAGGGCAACAAAACCCTAAAAATAGGGTAAGGCAAGGCATGGCAAGGCAAAGCCAAACCCTAACAAATAAGGTAAGGCAAGGCAAAGAAAGTCAAGAGTAAAGGCAAGGTCAACGGGCATGACCACAACGAAAACACACCAGAAAAGGCATGAGCAACAATACTGGCACCATAACAGGCAAGAACAATAATATTGGCACCAACAAGAGTAACAAGGCAGAGACATAACATGCATCATTAACAGCAATACAAGGCATTGGCACTAGCAACAACAGAGACAACTTCTCTTCACTCCCCCTGAAGAGAAGGGGTCGATGGAGCCATATGATCAATGGTACTTGAGAAACATGCACTAACTAACACTGAGATGTAGCAGAATCAGCCATGACAGATAGTTGGTTAAATTGCAGTGGAATAGATGAGCAGCGATGACAATAGCAAGGTAGGCAGCAATGACGGTAGCAAGGTAGACGGCGGTAGCGGCGGCATACTAGGATTATAAGCTAGATGTATAGTGCAATAGAAATAGGTAGTCTATAGGGTTAGGGTAGAGACAGATCAAAACACAGTAACATCATCGGCAATGACCATAACAACGGCAACATCAACGACAACAATAGCTGCAACGGTAACATCGACGACAGTAATAGAGGTAACGGCAACGACAACAGAAACAACAACAGTTCTTCCATATCAACTTTAGCTAATTCACACAGACAACTTCTCTTCACTCCTCCTCTCCCCCTAAAGAGAAGAGGTCGTCGGAGTCAAGAAATAAGCAACATCTTCATGGGAATATGTCAAGCTAATGGGGATACATCAATAAACATATCCTTTTCACTCCCCCTCCCAGAGCACTTAAATTGCAAGGAAAACGCAAACACATGTCACAAGAAAACTAGGCTCTGATACCATGTCAAACAAAGTAGGGTAAATATTCAGTTATGCTAAGATACGCTCATATTATTATTCTTCTCCAATATGGAGGTATTTATACAAGTATAAAGATGTGTTAACCCTAAATAAAATAGGAAATATATCTAAATTACAATAGGAAGTAAATCTCTATTACAATAGGACTAAATAATAATTGGTAAGTAACCAAAATTCTAATGAAATAAGAAACCAAAATCCTAACTAAGTAAGGACTCGCCAACACAACATAGTTGGTGAAGGATTTTGTCATCAGGTTGTTCATCTTTCTTGCCTTTTCTTTTCCTTCCCTTTCCTTTCCTTTTAAGTTTGTTGGAAACCAAAGATCCTGTATTTTTATATTGATTTGTACAAATTAAACAAAACTAGATTAATTTATACCCAGATTCAAAATTTGCCTTTTTAATTCATTTAACTAGCTACTAGGAAACTGTCGAAATGGATTAGTTTGAAGATAATTTTTGCCTACCTTTGCCCAATACAGAGTGGGAGGAGTAGCAAGCACTTCGGTTGCTTATTTTTGGGAATGAGCGAGAATTAGGCAAGAATTCAATCAGCTGCAAGATATCTCAGGTTCTTTCTTCACTTTCAAATGAAATGCAACAAAGAGCTAAGCGGATGACCAGCTTTATCACAATGAAATTTCTAAACAGTTAATTGGAGATTTCTCATATTCAGGGGTTATGAAGCGAAGGAGAGTTTCGGACTTGAAAGGACGCTTTTACCCCTTATTTTGACGGACAAATTGACAGAGTTGGATGGCATACTACACCAGAATACATCTATTACGGCGCACAAAGCACATCGTGAATTATCAATCACGATGCGAAACAGGCAAGCAGTAAAAGCCTGCGTCGTAAATAGTGTTCCTCAATCACGACGTGCATGAATGTCGCAATAAAAACTTAAGACGACGTTACTTGTGAGCCGTAATTCAGTTGAAGCAATTACGACACGCTCTGCGTGTCTTAAAAGAGTAATTACGGTGTGCTTCACGTGCCTTCTTAAATGACTAATTACGGCATACAATTCACGCCGTAAAAGAGTAATTAATTCCCATTTAAGACGTTCATTGCACGCCGTGTTTAACTTTAAATTTTTTTATAAAAAAAATTATTAATTCCCTGCCTGCTCCTGTTTCATATTTCCCAATCATAATCAATTCCAACCAAAACAAAAAGTAGTATTGCAACCAAACTTGAAAGAAAGAACCATTTCATTGAAAACTATACCAATCATAGTCAATTCCAAATCCAAACTCTATAGAGTATTAAAAAAACACATAATAGTGCTGCCAAATCTACAATTAACTTGTACACAGCCTCCAACTCATTCACTCATAATAGTGCTGACAAACCTACAACGTAACCTATGCAAAAACCTCATGATAGCACTGGCAGTAGACATCATCTAACAAGAATCAAACTCACACTTGATCTGCGGCAATGGACACCTGCATTTTGTTTGAAAACTCATTTTAGCAACTTAACCATTGTAATTTGCCAAAGGAAAAACCTCATAATAGAAGGACAAAACTAAGCCTGAATGTTATGATTGAAGTGTGCATTATTAAGGAAAGAATTTGCTGAAGGAAAGAATAAAAACAAAAACAAAATAAGAATATTAGAAGACATATATTATGATTGAAGTATGCATTATTAAGGAAAATGGTGGAAAAATATTTGTCTCATGTATATCCAGAAAATTATGTGTATGCCTTTTCATCAACACAGCAAAAATGGACAGAGGCAGAACTTGTTGTTCTTCACTTTGTTCTTTACACAAAAACAATCACATTTCACTAGAACAATTTATATCATGAAAGACAGATAACGCATCAAACATACAAGAACCAGATAAATAACTGATAGATTTTACCTCTAATGTTTCCTCTGCTGCCATATCATCCAAAAGAAGTATGTCATTTGCGACTCTAGAATGAATACAACCTGACCAAGATATGTTTAGCCTTATAGCCATAACTCACTAGAAAGGGAAAGGCACTAAATCCCTTAACAACGATAACAACAAATAATATACGAAAGAAAAATGTGCCACATGAAAGTTACCTGATCTATACTAAATTATGCAGATTGAAATTGTTGCATTTGATGGGTATTCTGGAACCCGTCAGAGCCATCTAGAGCCTGATAAACAAAAAAATTGCTGAAGTTAAACATGAAACTACAAGTTCCTAATATAAAGTACATAACTTTTTGATCCTTATATGAATTGGAACATTTCAACAAGATTTTACCTCTCTCAAACTATGAATAACAAGTTGAATTTGTCTCTGAAGTGTTTCCTCTGCCATTAGATGAACATTTCAGCAACAAGTTGAACATCTATCAAACTATGAATAACAAGTTGAATTTGTCTCTGAACATTTCAGCAACATAAAAGCTTACAATCAAAGAACACATATGAGATATAAAATCTCTTAGCTGAAATGGTTTTCAGCAGCTTCGCATATCTTATCAACTTTAGCCTCAGATAAACCTTTGATTCCATTCAAGTTCTGCCATACAGAAATCAGAGTAAGGAATCGGACCTTAACATGCTCAGTATAAGAAATTAGAGTTTAAATTCGTTTTACCTTCTTCATATGCATCATCAAGTGATTGCAGTTGTAGATCCTAGCGTCTTCAAACTTCTTAATATCTCCGGCATTGATTCCCTGAGCAATCATTGCACAAAACCCACGCGTTACTACTAGAAATTCGATTCCTCAGTTTTGAAGCAAAATTCGCTCAAAACTTACGTCTACAGAATCGGGGAAAACTAGTTTGATCTCACCGAGAAATCTAACTGAATTACTTAAACGAAGAGATACTCATATATTTCTGAAGTTTTTTTTATTAAGAAAAACAGAGCAAATCAAACAGAATTTTAAAAATACGAAAAGAAATTTGAAATCCGATTCAGCGCTGAACACTGAATCCAAAACGTACAGAGATCGAGCTTGAAACAATGAATATTTAAATAAATCGAGAAAAATAGTTAACTATATCAATTTTTTTGAATTTAAACGAAAATAATGTGCCGTATAAATCAAGAATTAAAGACAATGAGGCCTCTAACCACAAGAATGCAGTAGGGAACATGATTCTAAACTATAAGAAGACTCATAATCAAGCATTGGGGGTTAGGGCTTTAGAGAATCGCACCTTGGGACTGTCACTGAGCATTCAACTTTGAAGTAATAGGGCTCGAGCAATAGTCTTCTAGCGAACAAGGAGCTGGAGCTCTTGAATGGTCTAGTGAGAGAAAATCCTAAAATTGTGAGAGAGGGAGAGGGAGAGGGAGAGCGAGAGCGAGAGGGAGAGAGACGTAATGAGAATGTTCTGGTATGAAGGAAAACTAAAATGAGGGAAATTAAAAAAAAAGGGTCATATTTTTAGAGGGTTTTCAAATATAATTAGGGGGTTTCGTTAAAAAGCAAAAATAAAAAACAAAAACAAAAACAATCAGGGCGTACTTAGTTGCACGCCGTAATAGATAAAAAAAAAAATTTAGACTTCACGGCATATATCTAAACATGCCGTTAAAAGATATTAAAATTACCTTTTTAAGGCGTGCTTTCACATGCCGTAAATATCAGTTATTAACAGCACGCTTTATTACCTTTTTAAGGCGTGCTTTGATATGTCGTAAATATCAGATATTAACGACACGCACAAAAAGCGTGTCGTAAATCTCAAGTCGTAAAAGCTCCAATTTGGTGTAGTGGCAGGATCTAATTGGAACTCTTTGTCCAGTTAAAGGATGTAATTGCCTAAAAAAAAAAGTTCACGGACCTAATTGCAACTGGGGGCAAAGTTCATGGACGTCTATAGTAGATGTGAAACTTACACATTATAGCTTGTATATGATTTATATTGAGCCACCTACAATTGTTCGGGCTTATAAATCCATATAATGAACCAACAACTAACTAATTTCTAGTTAGCTCCTAAAACCTTCTAATAGAACAACAAACTCCTAACTAATCTGCAAGCACATCAGCAACTGATAACTAATTGCCACATCAGCAGATTCCTAACAAAAGTACTATAGAGTTGGTAAAGTCTCACATGTTTTGCTAACCTAAATTTATAATGACATTTAAATATGGAATTTAAATTTTATTTTCTTAGAGAAATCAAATATACAATTGAGTGGTGGTGGCCGTCGTCGTGGTAACAGGAGTGATGCATGTAGTAGCTGTGGAGCACAAAACCACATTTCCATCCGCCAGAGATGCAGAATAGGGATGTAAATGTGGTTTACTTGTACACTGTGGATGCTCTATTATTAATATACTTGAAGTTAAAAATGAATTAGACAAAAATATAACTTTGTAATCAAAATGAACTCTTCTAAGTGTTGGAAAACACTACTACGTTTTACCCTTTGCGCGACAAACAGTTGTTCATCGCACAAGAAATCCTTGCGTGACGAAAAAACGCATGCGTAGCACAAACTATTGCTAAACTTGAGCGACGACACATATCGTCGAGCAAGATTGCTTAGCGCGACAGTACTAGTTATCGTCGCGTAAAGTTAGCAGGAAAAACGCAGGGTTATTTTATTTGGTGCCAAAAACTTGCATGACGAAACATATCATCGCGAAAGAAAGCTTCGCGCGACAATTTTGCAAGGAAAACGAGGGGTGATATTATTTGGCACCAAACACTTGCGCGAAGATATATATCGTCGCAAAAGAAAACATAGCACGACAAAGCACTTTATCGTCGCGCACGAAAATGCGGGGATATTTTATCTGGGGACAAAAACTTGCGCGACGAGAAAGGAGTATTTGCGTGACGACAATTTGTTGCGCGACGAAAGTTGTTTCGTCATGTAAAGTAGGATGTGGGCACGTACTAGCGCGACGAAACGTGTAATTTACGTGACGACTATTAATTGCGCGACGAAGGTTTTCTTGTCGCGTAAAGTAGGATGTTGGCACGTACCAGCGCGACGAATGCGAACTTTTTGAGCGACGCATCCCCCTTTCGTAGCGCAAAATTCTTCTTAAAATATATAATCTGTATTCAGCTATTGCAGAGGCAATCTGCAAACAAATTGACTCTGCCTCTGCCTCTTCCTCTCTTTCTGCTAGGAATTCGTTACGTTCATTGGGTAAGTATTTTTTGTCGTTAGTTTAAAAGTATTAATGTAAATTCATACTAGCGCCATTAATGTCGTTGTCTATAGGGATATTATTTGTGATTAGCAGTTGGTGGAGAACGATTGAGAAGGTATTTTCTTCATTTTATATTTTAAAAATATAAAATTAATTACATTATGTTAAACTTTGTTTGTTATGTGTATATTGTTTTGTGAAATTATATTTATATTATGTTGTTAAATTGTGCGTGACGTAGCACAATGTGTTGTGATGTACGAAGTTAATTGAAATTAACTTCGTACTTTTTTTATTTTTTTTATTTTTAGTAAAACTTAGTTTCTCGTTCGAGATTAGTTGGATTTCGTGCATGGTTGCGTAAAGCATGACTGCGGTTCAATTAATTCTTGAATTGTCCCATTATTTGGACAGTTTGGGAATGCATAGTCATGTCACGTAATTTACGGCTACACGATTAGGTTTCGGTTGTGGAGATTTCAGTGTCATCTCTGTACGTTCTTCGAGTGGTACATATGTATTTTATACATATGGTACACCTTAAGAACTATATCGAGATGCTGCTGAAATTCATCCACGTCGAAATCTAATATCATGTAGTTGTGAATTACACGACATAACTGTGCATTCCCGAATGGGATAGGGCCCTTACCGGAGGCATAAAGTGACATTATGATTTTGTAAGAAGTTGTTGTGATTGTTGTGTTGTGATTGTGGTTCTAGGAATTATGAGCAGGAGGTGGATACATAACCCGAATAGATGCGCAGACGAATACTTGGATGGAATCGAGGATTTTATTGACTTTGCACGTACACACAACCCGAGTGCAACTAGAATCCGGTGTCCTTGTAGGAGCTGTAACAACACGTTGTGGGAGACAATTGAAAATGTTCGATTTCATTTAGTAAGGAATGGAATGATTGAGACATATAGCACATGGAACAATCACGGGGAACAATTAGACATTGCTTCGTCTTTCAAGGGCCACAAGAGTGGACAATGTTGAACCTATTGTGGATCCTAATGAACAAGCCATAAATATTATAGATATTTATAAAAATACCCAATCCTAGACATGTATTTATAAAAATACCCAAGCACTATTTAAACATAGAAACATACCCAAAATGGGTTTTGGGTATGTGTGTAATGATGGGTTTTGGGTATGTTTATAAATGGGTTTTGAGTGTGTGTAATGATGAGTTTTGGGTATGTTTATAAAGTGTTTTGGGTGTTGGGTATTTTTATAATTTCAGCCCCCATTTTGGGTATTTTAGTGAAACTCCCTATTATAAATGATGTTTTTCCATTTATATCGACCAACATCAATTAGGAAGGGGAAGATGATGTGCCTACACCAATGGACAGTGCAGAGTTCGAACAATATGAAAAACTGTTACAAATGCCAACCAAGAGTTATACCTGGGGTGCAAGAGCTTTTCCGTTCTCATGGCCATTGTGGAGCTAATGCACGGAAAAATAAAGTATCGTATGTCGAATTTGTGTTTCGATTACTTTTTGGGGGTTTTCAAGAGAATGCTTCCGATGGACAATTATTTGCCAAAAGACCATAGACACGCGCAAAAGGTGTTGAATGGTCTTGAATTGGGTTATGAAAAAATTCACGCTTGCAAAAACAATTGCAAGTTATTCTACAAAGAGTATGAAATATTGGAGACATGTCATATATGCAATGAGTCGAAGTTCAAAATGACATCTCAGAATAGAATGACTAAGATCCCACAAAAAAAGTCATGCGTTATCTGCTCTTGAAACTTAGGTTGCAGCGATTGTATATGTTGACGCATACTGCCACAGACATGAGATGGCATAAGGAAAAATGGGTAGACGACGATGTGATGCGGCATCTTGCAGATGGGGTGGCATGGAAAGAGTTCGATCGAACATTCCTCGAGTTTGCTGCTGATCCCCGAAATGTTAGATTGGGACTTGCCACTGACGGATTCAATCCATACAGGGTTCTAAACCAACACCACAGCACTTGGCCGATTTTCGTATTCCCATATAATTTTCCGCCTTGGAAATGCATGAAAAAAGAATACATGATGATGATTGTTTCAATAATTGAGGATTCTGGCAGGTCAATTGATGTTTACTTAAGGCTGTTGGTTGATGAGCTTAAGCATTTATGGACAAACGGTGTGTGCACGTACAATAAATCCACTGGGAAGATGTTTACTTTGCGGGCAGTAGTTATGTGGACTGTGAATGATTTTTCAGCATACGCAATGGTTTCTAGGTGGAGCACAAAGGGTTATATGGCATGTCCTGTATGCAAGGAAGATGTAACTTCTGGTTGGTCATCTTAATATTTATTTGGCGCCAAATTCTTGCGCGACAAACTCATTCTCGTAGTGTTAAGTTGCAATTTTGTGTGACGACTTTATATATTGTTGCGTCAATATATGTATATTATAATATAATATAATATATATACAGAAATTCTCTTATGCGGACATCCGGACGTTATTATCGTGCGGACGCCGTGTATTTTGTACTACCCCTCTCTGTTTTCTTCCCTGTTTACAATAGGATCCGCACAATAATAACGTGCGGACATCCTGATAAGAGAATAACTATATATATATACATGGGTATAATACATATATATATATATAGATAATATATATGGGTATGTTATAATAATAATAATAATAATAATATACATGTATATACGTGTATATATGTATATTATAATATATACATATAGTATAAATATATAATGTATATGTGTATATGTATATATATATATATATATATATTACATATATACATGTATGCTATTATTATAATATTAATATGTATATGTGTATATGGATATACTATAATAATATACGTGTATATATACATGTTTATGTGCATATACGTGTATATATGTACATTATAGTATATGTGTATGTAATAATAATAATAATAATAATAATAATAATATATGTGTAGTACATGTATATGTGTAATATATGTATATATATGTGTAGTATATGTGTAGTATATGTGTACATATATATATATATATATATATATATATATATATATATATATGTATATATATAGTATATGCGTAGTATATGTGTATATATATAAAAAATTAACCTCATTATTATTATTGTCTATAATTATTCAATATCTCAAACAAATCCCGAAATTCAAAACTACCCGTTATCCAATAAAAACCCAAATTTCCTAATAATAAACCTTAATCCCCGACACGATTCGTTACAAATGTTGTTTGACAAGCATTTGTCGCACTAGGTCGTGTGAACCAAAAACCTATTAATAGATAAGAACACATTCCAACCAATTCCCAAAAAATATAAATTTGTATCAAAGTAGAACTAGTAACTATACATATAATCATACATCGCGATGCCAGTAAATCATTCTTTAAAAAAAAAAAAAACTTTGCGCGACGCCAGTAAATCATACGTCGCACAAAAGGTTGCAGGACGCACCATTTCGTTGCGCAACCTAACTTTGAGTGACGCCAAATCTTCCTGCGTCGCGCAACATAACTTTGAGTGATGCCTAGGCATCCTACGTTGCGCACTATTATAATTTTCGAGGGTTTAGGGTTTAGGGTTTACAGTTTGCGCGACACCAGTATACTTTTACGTCGCGCAAGTTGCCGAAAATTTTGGCGGAATTATTACCTTGTGCGACGGTTTGCTGTCGTCGTCGCGCAAGGTGGTGAAATTTTGGCAGAATTATGGCCTTGCGCGACGGTTTACTTTCGTTGTCGCGCAAGTTGGCGAAAATTTTGGTGGAAATAATACCTTGCGCGACGTCAATTTTCTTTTCTGTAGCGCAATCTGACCTTAAGTGACAGTTTACTTTCTTCGTCGCGCAAGTTTGAGAAAATTTTCTGAAAAAAACACTCAAGTACAGACCCCTCACTTCCTCTCTCTCCTTCGACCCCTCAGTACCTCTACCGAAATTTGACACCTCCCCCTCCCAATACTCCCTCCCTCCATAACCACCACATCCATCCACCTCAACCCACGAAATCGTCACAGGATCTGGCCACCATCACCTCTGAGTTCCTCTCTCTCCTTCGACCCCTCTCCCTCCCTCCCTCCCTCCCTCTATAACCGCCACATCCAACCACCTCAACCCACGAAACCGACGCAAGAAGGGCTGGGCCGCCACCACCTTCGAACCCCAACCCTTTCCCCGCCATCAATGTCACGCCTGCCGCCGGTTTTGACTGATTTTCGCCGGACGTGTGAGGTATGGTTTCTCAACTATTTTTCATGCTCTAGCTGATGATTGGGTATGATTTAATAAATTTCTAGTTTTGGTATCTCGATTTTGAACCCTAACTTTGACCGATTTTTGAATTGAAATTTCGGCAACTTTCGGCCATTTTTCTGGGTAGGTCCAAGAACAAAAGTTGCTCCAATTGATGTTCTGAACCTAGGGTAGGAAGCTTGGCCCTTAATTTTGAGAAATGTTCGGCGATCGTTATCGCTTTAGACACCCACGCACTGTCAGCGCGTGTGGTGGTGCGTGGGGTACTGTAACAGAGGGGCATTGTGTCCCAGTGCGATTCCTTAGTTGTCACGAGTGCGTAGGTGTGCTCGAATTTCAATGTGGTTACCGTTTGAGTCTCGAACGAATTTCGCCTATTGTGCGGACCGTTGGATCAAACTCAAACTCACGTATGTTGCACCTTGTATTTCTAGGATCGTATAGGATTTGACGGATCGTGGATTGGAGTCTCGAATACTCCGAAATCACGAACCCTAGGGCAAGATATGCTTTAATTAATTAGTTAATGAAATTGTATATACTTAGATTATATCTTGGTAAATTGGATTAATTTTTATGTTTATTAATGAAATTGTGCAGATGTCAAACCTTATTAGAAGTCATAAGGCGATGACGACTGCACAGAGTTCACCTCCCCTGGCTCAGCCGTCAGCTGCGACTGCTCCAGCACAGATGGACCACTTGCGGGTTGGTCCCGGGGTCTCCCATGCGCCAGTGTCATTAGCGTCATTAGTGGCGCAACCTGTTAGCGCCAGGCGTCATCATCGCCTCGTCAGCACCATCGACACAACATCGACAGACACTACTGGTGCGTCGGGGTCACACCAAGGTAAAGATTTCCTTGAACTCCAGTTGTTTTGGACCAAGATTTTAGTACGATTAGTTATTTAACGTTAATTTTATATTTCTTTGCAACCAAGAAGAACACCCGGGGACCTTGTTGCCAGTTGAAGATGGCGCAGGTCACCGAGGTGACCAACAGTCTTATCAGCATCGGATACGACGCGCGGCATCAGGCTGCACCAACGGTGGAATTGCATAGCTCATTGGCCCACGACATTGGTCACGTTGTTCGGACCCATTGCCTGATGAAATGGAAGTCTTGGAAGGTCATGCCTGACGAGATGCGGACGGAGGTGCGCGGACAGTTGTCGGTATGTATCCTACCTTTTAATTGTTTTTCCTTCAAATTTTATAAATTTCTATTACTTAATGTATGTAATTAATTTATTACAGATGAACTACAATTTAGAGGACCTCGACGACGAGTCTTTGGCGTATGTCAACAGACTCTTTGCTGAGAGGTACAAGCAGTGAAAGAGCGACTTGCACCACCATTTTTAGGCATTTGATGATCTGCAGGTCGCTCTTCATGAGGGTTGCCTGAAGGAGTTTGAGGGGCGGGAGGATAGTTGGGCGTGGCTCTGCGGTCATTTTCAGGAGGCCGATTATGTGGTATTTTTTTAATATTAAGTTCAAAATTATTACATGTTTCTTACTAATGTTTATTTAATTTTTTATATTTCATTTCAATTTCAACTAATACGTTCATTTTTTGTATAACAGAAGAAGGCCCAAGCAAATAAGGGCAATAGGAACAAGAAGACTCTTCTCCACCATTCAGGTTCCAGGCCCTTCTCACATAAGATGGACGTGCGGCGGCGGGTAATAATAAAATCCTTTATATTCAATTTTTAATATGTCATGAATATTAATTTGTTTTTTTCGTACTAACATTTTTCTTCTCTTGTTTAATTCAGGGGGGGTCCAAATTCCCTGAGATCAACGTCTTTGGCGATGTTTATGTTCGACATGGGAATGAGTTGGTCGAGTCCCTTCATGTAAGTATTCTTTAATTTTAATTATTATCTTACGCATTCAAGTTTCATGGTTATTATATGAATGTTTTAATTAATATTTTATGTTATTTTAAACAGACGCCGATGATGGAGAAGAGCCAGTTGGTTCTTCAGGAGTCTGCCTCTCAACTTCCTCCCGATACTCCGCACGAGTCTGTGGATCAGACTCTCGGGAGGAGGCCAGGGACATATTGTCGAGGGATGGGGAAAGCTGGGCGGCGAAAACCTAGATCCCGTTCATCGTCACAGTCAAACAAGGTGACTGCTTTGAAAGCAACGGTGGTCGAACTTAAGGGTCAGATGTCTGTGCTTCTAGAGTCCCTTGCTCGGTCCGGCATTCCAATCCCGCATTTTGGTCCCTCGTCGACCTCCGAGCCCCTCCAACCCGAGCATGGCCACCAGACCTCTGCCCTTGTGGACAATGTCCAGACCTCAGAGCCACATTTGCCAGACGACCAAGTAGATTTTGGAACATTGTTTGACTAGTTTTTTACTTTCATAATTACATTTTAGACATTTCTCTTGTACTATACATTTATATTATTTTATAAATTCTTTTTTCTCTTCATTACATTTTTTTTAATTGCAATTTCATTTTATTACAAAAAAATAAAGCATATTTATAAAAAAAAATAAAAAAAACGTAAAATCAATTCACATTTTTACAAAATACAAAAAATGTAAAACTAAATTTTTTTTAAAAAAATTTATTTTTGCGCGACGAAAATAAAGAAAAAGAACTATAAAATGCCGCACAAAGACACATAGAATTTTAAGTTGATTAAGGTACTCATAAAAATTTAGAGAAGGATTATATATGTGAGCTTAATGATTTATGTCATTGATGTGAGACATAAAAATCGTGGCATTTGAAACATAAGATAATTGTTTAAATCATAATAAAATTGCACTAAAGTTCATCACCTAGCTGACAGAGTACATGTTAGCTCTGTGTTCGAACACGTTGGAATTTGAATTACCATGAAGATTGTCTCTGAGCATTTCTTGTGGACACAAAAAAAAGCTTGGGAGGGGGCTGTAGGCATTCAACCTCTCCCTCAATCTCCTTCATAATTGATTGTCTGCATGTAGTACTTCCCCGAATACAAGTGCAATACGGCGAGGTTGTTCCTGCAAGGTCGTTATACCATGGCCCGTTTGCGTAGTTTCTTTTATTTGGACCATTAGTTAGCCGAAAAGGATAGATTAAGTTGTGGATGCCACCGCAGGAAGACGAAATGCACTTTCCATTGCCGTTGTTGTGCTTAGCTGTAGTAGATTCGTAGATTAATTGAGAAACAAGCAAATGGCAAAACCCGAGACCAAGAACAAGAGAAACTGCAATTGCTATTACGAGAAAGGCCCATAAGGATCTGCCAGTGCTTCCCATGGAGAGAGATTTTAAGACACTCCTTCAATTCACTTGCTTTGATGAAGCAGCTGCAGCATTTGTACTGCACTTTGCAATTTGTGTAGTGCTTTATTGTCACTACTTACTAGTCTCGAGCATTTGCTGATCATCTTTTTCATTTTGCATATTGCTAATGACTTTCGTCCATGTGATCATTGGTGCAAAGGCCAATTCCATGCTCCGAAAATTGAAGTAGGGGAGAATGGCTGTTGCTCAAGATTCTTTTTCAATTATAAATGACGTTTAAATACAACATTTCAATTTTATTTCTATATAAAAGAAAATCAATATATGAGATATGACTCAGTGGTGGTGGTAGTGATTATGAAAACACCACATAAGTATTTGGTCAAAATAAAAATGTATTTTTAATGTATGCAACTTGAACCCATGTATTTCCCTTATTAGCTTAAATAATAATAATAAAACTGAAATTAAAGTTGAAACTATAGTTGAGTTCCACTCATCACCTAGCTGACAGAGTACTACATGTTAGCTCTGTGTTAGAACACATTGGATTCGAATTACCACGAAGATTGTCTCTGGGCATCTCCTGTTGTGGACATAAAAGAAGCTTGGGAGGGAGTTGCAGGCATTCAACCTCTCCCTCAAGCATCTCTATAACTTTGTTCATTGAAGGACGATCACTTGGCTTCAATTGTATACACCATAAAGCAGCTATAATAATCTTTTTTATCATTTTCTTTTCCTCTTCTGCAGCATCATCCATCTCAAACTCTTTGCCCATGCAAAATTGGTCTGAGACCCAAAGAGGAAAATAAATTTGGCTTGAATGCTCTATGGATGCGTTCAAATTCTTCCTTCTACTTGCCATTTCCATCAACAACATTCCAAAACTATAGACATCAGCTTTGTATGAGACAACTCCAATATTTTTGTAGAACAACTCAGGAGCCATGTATCCCATTGTTCCTCTTGCTGCCGTCAAAGAGACTATGGTATTACCTACTGGATATAGCTTTGCAAGCCCAAAGTCAGAAATCTTTGGGATGAAATTCTCATCCAGAAGAATATTGTGAGGCTTGATGTCAAAATGTAGAATTTGCATGTCACAACCTCGATGTAGATATTCGATCCCTTGAGCCACTCCAAGAGAAATCTCATACATTTTCCTGCAACTTAAGGGGTTGCTTCCTTCTTTGCAATAAATGTATCTATCAAGAGATCCATTTGGCATGAGTTATAAATTAGGGCACGCTTTGATCCCTCAACACAATAACCAACACGTTGAACCATATTAAAATGGTGAATCCTCCCAATAGTAGCTACCTCACTTATGAAATCTTGTCCAGTAGCTTTAGGCTTCTCCAACATTTTAACTCCTACAAATCGACCACTGCGTAACTTTCCTTTAAATACAGAGCCATAACCTCCTTCACCCAACTTCTCATTTAATCTACTGGTCATCTTTTTAGTATCTGAGTAAGTACACTACTACAAAAAAGGCAAAAGACGACGGGAATTCACCGTCGTGTATCGGGTTGTCAAACCGTCGTAAAATCGACCAACATCTTTTCCAAAGTAAAACCACGACGGTAAATCACCGTCGTTGTTATAACAAACAACGTCATTAACAAAAAACAACCGACGTCTGTATACTGAAAAATGAACCCAAAAATTGTCAAGGAGAAGAATAGACGACCTATTTTATACAAACTCCGTCGTGTAAATAAATACAATACGTCTTTAAATAAATAAAATACGACGTTATTAAGCCATACTACGTCTCATATATTTATATAACCGTCGTAAAATGATTTTTCCACTTCATTGTATATAAAATAAACGACGTGGAAAATATGTTAGGCTCATGACTTACGACATATTTATTTCTGTAAACGACGTAGTATTTTATATACAACGTCGTGATCATGTAAAAGACAGCCGTGTTTATAAATTTATACGTCGTCTTTACCAAAATATTAGTCGTCTAACCTATCTGAGACGGCGAAGTTTTTCAGCCAATCGCCGTGGAAAATATATTTAACGACATAAGAATAAAAAAGAGACGTGGATATTATCATATAACGTTGTTTTTGTAAAAGAACGACGTTCAAATATCTTTTTATGTCGACAAATTTACCTCAGGATTTCAAATTACGTCGTGAATTGTTTATTTTTCACTTCGTTTTTGGCATAACAAGCGACGTGGTAAAATTTTAAGACGATGATTTTTGATTTGTTACGGACGAGTTCATGATCCAAGACGTCGTCTTTTGTAACGTTCAGGTTCAATATCTCGCTTTTAGACGTCGGTATTATGGTACTGGAGTCGTGTTATTTGTAATTACATGTCGGCTCTTTATGCTTCTCCAACGTGATATCGTTAATAACTGTTTCACAATACTGTCGTCTTTCTTTAATTTTACTTCGCTTTTAGACTTCGGTAAATACAATGCCGTCGTTGAATGCTCCAAAATGTCATTTTTTTATTGACAATTTTATGAAAACAGACGTCTGTTTTTCACAGTTTTATGAGGACCGTCATTTTATAATATTGAACCAGTATTTTATGTACTGATTGTTTTGTGGCCAAAACCTGCATAATGAAAGTGAAGAAAACACATTACAATTTATTACAAAATTAATGTCATACAGTAGTGCTGTTTAGGGCATAAGTAATTTCATAAATTACAAGAGCATCATTCAATCCATATATCTTCATACCCATCTCGAATATTTTGACTCCCAAACTCACCCACCATTTCATCAAATGTGTCAACATTTGGCATCCCTTTAGTAAATGGCTCATACTCAATTCTCACATCACCTAAGACATCATCACCAATAACATCATTATATTCTCTATTAGGCATTGATAACACTACCGACCAACCACGATGCATCGGGTCGTCAACAAAAAATACTTGTTTGACTTGAGAAGCCAAAACAAATTGGTCATTCATATGTCCAATTTTACTCAAATCTACAAGGGTAAATCCAAGTTCGTCGACTATAAGGACGGAAGTACTATCTATCCAATCACACCTAAAGACTGGGATTGTAAACTTTTGGTAGTCAAGGTCCCAAATTTCTTGAATGACACCATAAAAACCCATATTTGAGAGAATTGAGTTTTTATCCTTGGCACTAGCAACTTGCATGGTATGTGCAAGTAAATAAACTCCACTATTTTGAACTGTCTGATCGGTTCATAATTGTATATTATTTCTTACCCTTCTAGCTTATGATTTGGTTATGTTTTTGAGTTAAACTTGTGCTTTTAATCCTTTTTGTGTTTATCTTTCAGTTAATTGAGCTTTAGGTAACAATGATGGCTTTGGAGAACATAATTCATGCAATTCAAGCATGTTAAGGCTTAATTTGGATGAATTGATGAAGAGCTTAAAGACAAATTCATTATGGCTACAGCCCCCTGCCAGTCCAGTTCCGTAGGTCATATTGCAAGCTTTGTTTCAGCAACCTACATAGCTCGGATGAGGCCACATTCTTCATGAAAGTTGCTCCAATTGGTGTGTACTATAACATATCCAAAATTCAGCCCCATTGGATAAATCTGGAGTCCGTTACCTAGCAAACACAGAACCATGCTCAGGATGGATCTTATCAGCGCGGAAAATGAGTTAGCAATTTGTTTCGGCCTTAACTTCTTCCTCCGACCTTGGATTGGCCCAAATAACATATGGCTGGAAAGAAGACATTCCGAACTTCAATTTAGAGTGCTTAAAGTCCTAATTTGATTAAGAGAAGCCCAAGTTGTAAGCCCTTGAAGTTGCTGGTCATGCTGACCTCAGCATGTGCTGGTTGGATGCTTGGTCATGGTGAGCTAGGTATGAGCTATCATTTCTGGTTGGAAGCTTGGTCATGGTGACATGAAGATGAGCTAGGGCTGCTGGTGGGATCTATTGGTGAAGTGCATCAACCAATTCAAGATTTTCTAATACAAGTGCATCACCCAATTTAGATTTTCTAATACAAGTGCATCAACCATTTCAGATTTTATAAAACAAGTGTTGTATGCATTAGCCATACTTAATTCAGATTTTCAGCTTCCTTAGGCCTATATATAGTGAGGTTTCCCAAGCTTGTAAACACACCCCAAGGGGGGGAGCTCTCAAACACTTCTCTAGAGCTCCCTTCCCTTCTCTCCCTCAAATTCTCTTAGTTTCTCTTTCTAGTTTTCAATTGTTGTAATGAAATCTTTTGTGTTGAAATTTTCCTTAAGTTTTTCTTAGTTCCACTTTACTTTTCATTATGTAAATTCTTTCTTAAGTATTCAAGTTTAATTAGTTTCCAAGTTTCAATTATGGTTTTTGTTCTTATTCATTATGCTTATAAGTTAATATGCTAGTTTGAATGATTGATCACCATTTAGGCTTGCGTGTTAGCTATCTTGGTTTGAATTAAGAGTATACACCATGCTTTAATTCGAATTGAACTATGAATAGGAAGAGTATGTATGGACATTCGACAACAGGGATTAGATACATGCTTGGTTGTTTAAAATGTTCTTCTATGCTTAATGGGTTCCTAATGCTTAATTTTAGGTTAGACAACAAATGATCAAATTAGGGAATTAGGAACACAAGGTTATGACCACACACCATGGCTTAATCATACTTTAGCTAGAATCAATCCATTAATCTAAATTGAACTTGGGAACTTATTTGCTTGAGTTACTTATTTCTTTCTTCCTTGTTTTATGTTCTTTGTTTTTGTTTCTATTTTGTGTAGGGAAACTAAATTGGATCATTCAATCACCAATCCCTGTGGAATCGACCTCGCACTTACATATGCTAAACTACCAACGGCTCGTGCACTTGCGAGTATCACAAGTTGAGGATGCAGCTGAATCCATTTTGGTGCAGCTGTATCTACACAACAAGTTTTTACCAATACCCCCAAACCTAGATTTTGCTAGTCCTCGAGCAAAACAACACAAAACAAAGTTAAAAACAAAACTAGAAGTTAACTAAACCACTTTCGTAGGTAACTCGATTGCATTTAGCATATGCAACAAGCCTTTAAACCTCTAGGCATCCCTAGTAGGAGGAGTTGTGTCTCCTGAGGGTTTAACAGATACGATACCCACAAACGTTTTACTGACTCTGTAAAACAAAGTAATTAGAAAACTTAAAGATTGTTAGTCCTTAAGCAAAACCAAAAACAAAAACAAACACAAAAACACAAAGAACTTAAAACAATTTTTCCGAACATTTTCTGAAGAGAAATGACTCATGCACATGACTTAAACGTTTTAACAATAAAAGCTCAATTTTTAGACATTATTTACAAAGCGGCAAAGTTCTAAACACAATATGCTCAAAGTGTAGTAGTGTGATAGCCAAATGCAACAAATTCCCCAATCTTAGTTTTCACACAATTTCAAAAATCATACAAAGCATAAGTTCAACTTCAAATCTCACCAAAGTTGTCCTCTCACAAATGAATCACTCAGAAGAGGGCTATAATGCACACTCAGTTATAAACATGAGAATAGAGTTAAACCATAAGGGACTTAACTCGCAATAGAAATATGAAGAACTTGCATTAATATGATCTCAAGAAGGATGTCAAACACTTAAAAGTAGAAAAATGAATGCAATTCAACCACATGACATTTAAGATCAATTTAGGTCTTTAACATGGGTTGTAATGGGGCCAAGGGTGTAAGGTGAGTAAGAAATGAAGGATATGGATAATACAAAGTCCAAGGAACTCGCAATGCAAGAGCATAAAATAATTGTTTACAAGACTTCGAATCATCACGATTAGATTTTTTTCTTTTACCTGATCAAAACTCCTTATACCTTCATTTACATTGATTGATACTCCTTTCCTTTAATTGAACAAACACCAATTTATTTTGAAGGCTCAAAAATGAAATTTCAATCAACCATCACTTAAATTTTCTCTTTTCTTTCACCAATTGTGTGATTTTTTTTTTCTTCGAAATGTAACACCCATTCCCAAACTTAGTATGAAAAACACATCCCAATTAAAGCTCATGAGTTCCTTAGAAAGGTAAATATTTGTTTTTCGGGCTAAGGCGAGGAAATAAAATTGGTAAATGAAAGAAAAGGTTTACATGTAGGCTCAAAATGGTTAACAATGGAAAATCATGCTTAAGCATGCATAAGGTTAGCTTGAAAGGCACAAACGATCCAAAGAGGGCCTTAATATCACTTCTTAAATGTCATGAAATCAAATTGCATAAGAATGAATGACTTTTAAGTGTTCAACCAAATCAATGAATAATGAGATCAAACAACAACTTTGATGACAAGAAAATAAGAGTATGTATATAACACTCATGAATTGAAGTACAAGGCTCAAAAGCTCACTTTATATGGTTGGTTATATAAGTCTAATTTATGCTTCATACAATTCTTTAGATCATGCAAATCCTTTAATTGGAAAATTATGAAACAAATGGCAAGTTTAAAGAAGGTTTCAAGCATATCATGTTAGAACAATGCCAAATTAAAATTATTTTTTTTAAATTTTATTTTATTTTTTTTTAATAAAGAAAAAAAACACTAAAATAAAATGAAATCCAATTTTCATTTAAGTCATGCAAACATTTATCACAATCTCATCAAATGTGTTCGGAAAGTGAATAAAATCAAAATAAAAATAAAAGCAAGACTCAAACAAAATAAAATAAAAATAAAAACAAGTAAAAAAATTAAATTAAATTAAGGAAAAAAATCAAATTTACATGCTAAACTCCAATACCCCCAAACCTAGAAATGAACATTGTCCTCAATGTTTAAAAATTAGGAACAAGCAATGTCATAGCAAGAAATGAAAGGTACTAAAGTAAATATAAATCACAAAACACACAAGAATTAAAATACACAAATAAAATAATTACAAAAATAAAAATTTCAAAACAAACAAACAAACAAACAAAAAATGAAACAGTAAACCCTAATCACACAATTCTGAAACCCAAAAAAATTTGAAGCCCAAAGCCCACAATGAAATTAACCCACCTTGAAACCCAAACAAGGTGAAAAACCGACCCAAAATGAATTCTGAAGCCCACACATTTTATTATTATTATTATTATTATTTTAAAAAGAAGATAAAACGTGAATTATGAGCGCAAAGTGGGATTTCTGAAAAGAAAGCACGTGGTCCCTAATGTCGTCTCATGGATAGTCACGGGCAGAAAGCAGGAGCCACGTGTCGACGCATAGAGGCGCCGCAGACTCCACAAGCAGAAATTACGGGGCCATACAAAGTCGTGATGACTTTACTGAACGCGTCCGTTCAGAAAGGTCACGTCGAGATAAATGTGTTGGGTACGGTTGGAAAGCGAGAAGGTTGTGGGACTCGATGAATGCTGGAGATTCAGAAATGCTTAGACGCTGCAATGGCTAGGGTTTGTCAAAGACTATATCTATAAGAAGGAAAAAGAAGGGGATAAAAACAAAACCACAAACTCAGAAACACAAAAGAGAAAAGAAGAAAAAAGTGAGAAATCAAATGGCCTCTTCCTACCCATTTTCGTTAGATCTCAACCTAGCTCCACCGACTCAGACACGAGGCCAAGCAGTAGCACCAGTATGGATGCCCTACTTTGCCTCCGCACGGGGGCCTGTGACTGTCAATGACTCAATACTCCTGGACAACGATGTTGCCATTGGAGTTTGCAGAAATTTAGTGACTCCCAAAGATATACGTGTGTTCGGGACAAGGGATGACAACCGGGTCACGAGTGATGCCCTGGCACTGAGCGTGCAGAGTACAGCATGTGTCGCAAGTTTGGGTCATCGCCTACTTGCGAAGTCCCATGAGGTAGAGGTGCTTAAAGCTCAGTTGGCGGCGGAGCGAAATTTGGTTGAAGACTGTCAGAGTGCTATAAAAAGCTTGAAAAGGGAGAGGTCAAGGATTGTGGAGGTGAATCGACACCAGCTAGAAGTATTGCGAGACGAGAATAAAAATCTATCAAAGATGGTAGAGTTGTACTCTCGCGACATGAGAAAGCAACTGGAGGACCTAGACCGACCGGGTAAACGCAAGCAAGCAGATCGCGAGAGTAGTTACGCTCAAGCTAAGATTGCGATCTTTGGGAGCTCAAGTGATGAGCCCCAAGAGGCTGTGCGTGAAGCCCCGGAAGAGGACAGCCAGAGGGCCAAACTCAAAGCTCCTATGGTCGAGACACCGAAGGCCAAGAAGAAATGATTTCAGTTTTTATTTAATTTTAAAGTGTATGTGCGTTTTTTTTTTCTTTAATTGGGAAATAAAAACGTTAGCTATCTCAAAGAAACGATTGACCCTAAATTTAAAGAACGACAATCAAACAAAAACACGAAGACCCAAACAAGATTTTTTTTTTTTTTTAAATTTTTTTTTTTTAGTTAAGTAAATACACAAATAACTGCTTCTTCTTTTAAGAGAAAAACTTAAGGATAACCAGTTAAGGGCCTCAGAAAACACAGCCAGGGGTTCCGGGAAGGTTGGAGGGGTCACAATGGTCCCGCTTAAAACCCTAACTTCTTAGACACCGAAGGTGTCGCCTTAAAGAACTCCTAGACACTGTATAGACTGCGGTTGCTCACTGGAGTTACCAAAAATTTAGCTCCTTCAAAGAATATCCTATGAGTTTTAAATTATACTACCTAATTAAATAAAAAAAACAAAATAAATAAATAAATAAATAAATAAATAAACTGAAATAAACACGCAATTCAAACAAGAATTTAAAAGAAGAGTTGGGATTCTTGCACCAGGTGTCCAAGACGCATCTTTAATTTTGTCTCTTCTTCCAACTACATTATTAAGAAACCTGTCAAACAAGAAGAAAATAATTGAAAATAAAATAAAATAAAATAAAAACTAAAAAAGCAAAAACACAAACATCAGAAAACAGGGAGGCAAAAGTAAGTGAAAGTGTAGACATGCTCCCTTTTAAAAAAAAACGTGCTCGCAATTTGCGCCAGAAATGAAGGGATCCGAGAGAAAAGAGCACAGGATAGCACCCTCGAGATCCGAAGTGCTTTCGGCTCCCTCGTCTGTATAAGTCTATTTAAACTCATCTCGGTGAAGTAGAAGAGTACCCCGCATTTCTTCCTGCAAATTCAGAGAAAAACATCAAAAAATCCAAAAACAAAACAATGGCATCCTCATGCACTCACCTTGATGATCTTAGCCTTGAACTGTCCCTTGCACCACCGAATGCGCAGATAAGGGCTCCTCAAAACCATGTCTTCCCAAACTCCACATATCATCACGGTACGGCCTCAAACTTTGCTGAGGTAATACCGAACTTTTCTGAGGCAATGCCGAACAGAGCAGCGCTGCTTGGAGGCATGATTGGCTGCAAGCTCACACCGACAGATCATCTGCATGTGGCACAGAGGTCTGACAAAGCAGCGGTGGAGGAGTCCAATAATTTAACTGTTCTCCATGCGGTCTCGGCTACCAATTTGGGTATGCGATTGCTGGCGAGAACACGGGAGTGTGCCGCGATGAGCGAGGAAATAACTTCCTTGAAGGCTATGGTGGCGGACTTGCAGAAGCGGCTCTACTGTGCCAATCAGCACGTGGAAGCACTGCAGAGAAAAAATGAGGACCATGTGGAGCTGCTGCAGATTCTGCAAGTAAGAGATAATAGAGGCATGCCATGAAGATGAAGATGAAGACGAAGAAGAAGAAGAAGAAGTTGTTTTTATTTTTAATTTATTTGAATGTTCTTTTTTTTTTTTCTTTTTTTTTTCTTTTTCTTTTTGTTTTTTTTTTTTAAATTTTTACTTCTTTTTTTTTTCTTTGTTTGTAATGCAGTGTTTGAGTGAAATAAAAATAATATGTTTTTAACACTCAGAAATAAACTAACTAACCACACCACGTAAATAAATACATAAACTAACTTAACAAAACAAAAAAAAGAAAACAAAGAAGTTCCAAATTGATTTTTTTTTTAAATTTATTATTATTTACAACTAACTGACCACACAAAGAAAAATAAAAAAAATAAAAAAAAAGAAGTTCCAAATTTCAATTTACAAGGATAAAAAAAATAAAAACTCAAATTTCAATTTTTTTAAATTTTTTTTTTTTTTTTGGTTTTTTTGTTTTATAAAACACACAAATATACAAGCAACTCATGGATGACCAGTTAAGGGCCTCAGAAAACACAGCCAGGGGATCCGGGAAGGTTGGAGGGGTCACAAAGGTCCCACTTAAAACCCAAACTTCTTAGACACCGAAGGTGTCGCCTAAAGAACTCCTAGACACTGTATTGACGGAGACGCTCACTGGAGTTACCACGAGTCAGCTAATATAAAAAATCTTTTTAATTTTTTTTTAATAAAAGAAATAGAAAATTAAAATTACTAAAATAATAACAAAACAACTAAAGAGAAAAGATTGGAATACTCCCCCTTGAAGCGATTAGGTCGAGCATGGATGCATTTGGAGGTCGCGACTTCTCCCACTGCTCCACACTCCCCATTCTTATGATTGAGGTTGCCATCTCTCTCCATTTTTATTAAGCTATCATAAATTGCTAAAACGAACACAAAAAACTTGAAACAGAATTAAAGGATTACGAAATATAAAAAAAAACTAAAAATGAAAAGGAAAAATCAACACACATCCAATTCCATGCTTCAAAGCAACAAGCACCAATGGGTTGTGTAAGCTGGGACTTAAACCCAGTTCTCTTGCTTGTTGGGCAATTGTCCTTTTCTGTTGGACTACAAACACAACTTGTCCATTAACGTCATTAACTTTAAAACTTGAAATTGTCCAGTTAAGAAAAAAAAACTAAAGTAGGAAAGCCAAATAGAATCAAACAATGTTACCGATCCCCGGCAACGGCGCCAAAAACTTGTTGTGTAGATACAGCTGCACCAAAATGGATTCAGTTGCATCCTCAACTTGTGATACTCGCAAGTGCACGAGCCGTTGGTAGTTTAGCATATGTAAGTGCGAGGTCGATTCCACAGGGATTGGTGATTGAATGATCCAATTTAGTTTCCCTACACAAAATAGAAACAAAAACAAAGAACATAAAACAAGGAAGAAAGAAATAAGTAACTCAAGCAAATAAGTTCCCAAGTTCAATTTAGATTAATGGATTGATTCTAGCTAAAGTATGATTAAGCCATGGTGTGTGGTCATAACCTTGTGTTCCTAATTCCCTAATTTGATCATTTGTTGTCTAACCTAAAATTAAGCATTAGGAACCCATTAAGCATAGAAGAACATTTTAAACAACCAAGCATGTATCTAATCCCTGTTGTCGAATGTCCATACATACTCTTCCTATTCATAGTTCAATTCGAATTAAAGCATGGTGTATACTCTTAATTCAAACCAAGATAGCTAACACGCAAGCCTAAATGGTGATCAATCATTCAAACTAGCATATTAACTTATAAGCATAATGAATAAGAACAAAAACCATAATTGAAACTTGGAAACTAATTAAACTTGAATACTTAAGAAAGAATTTACATAATGAAAAGTAAAGTGGAACTAAGAAAAACTTAAGGAAAATTTCAACACAAAAGATTTCATTACAACAATTGAAAACTAGAAAGAGAAACTAAGAGAATTTGAGGGAGAGAAGGGAAGGGAGCTCTAGAGAAGTGTTTGAGAGCTCCCCCCCTTGGGGTGTGTTTACAAGCTTGGGAAACCTCACTATATATAGGCCTAAGGAAGCTGAAAATCTGAATTAAGTATGGCTAATGCATACAACACTTGTTTTATAAAATCTGAAATGGTTGATGCACTTGTATTAGAAAATCTAAATTGGGTGATGCACTTGTATTAGAAAATCTTGAATTGGTTGATGCACTTCACCAATAGATCCCACCAGCAGCCCTAGCTCATCTTCATGTCACCATGACCAAGCTTCCAACCAGAAATGATAGCTCATACCTAGCTCACCATGACCAAGCATCCAACCAGCACATGCTGAGGTCAGCATGACCAGCAACTTCAAGGGCTTACAACTTGGGCTTCTCTTAATCAAATTAGGACTTTAAGCACTCTAAATTGAAGTTCGGAATGTCTTCTTTCCAGCCATATGTTATTTGGGCCAATCCAAGGTCGGAGGAAGAAGTTAAGGCCGAAACAAATTGCTAACTCATTTTCCGCGCTGATAAGATCCATCCTGAGCATGGTTCTGTGTTTGCTAGGTAACGGACTCCAGATTTATCCAATGGGGCTGAATTTTGGATATGTTATAGTACACACCAATTGGAGCAACTTTCATGAAGAATGTGGCCTCATCCGAGCTATGTAGGTTGCTGAAACAAAGCTTGCAATATGACCTACGGAACTGGACTGGCAGGGGGCTGTAGCCATAATGAATTTGTCTTTAAGCTCTTCATCAATTCATCCAAATTAAGCCTTAACATGCTTGAATTGCATGAATTATGTTCTCCAAAGCCATCATTGTTACCTAAAGCTCAATTAACTGAAAGATAAACACAAAAAGGATTAAAAGCACAAGTTTAACTCAAAAACATAACCAAATCATAAGCTAGAAGGGTAAGAAATAATATACAATTATGAACCGATCACTGTCCGCACATCATCTTGTGCCTTGATGTTAAATTTAACACCTTTAATAAGATAGCTCCTATATAATGGCATTGCCATGTTTGGACCAGCTGCTAGCTACCTTAAATTTTCTGATACGCCATGATTGTCTCCCTCATTAAGTTCACTTTGAACCTGCAAATTAATCATATCTTAATTCAATCTAACATAGAAAGAAGAAAATTAAAAGTCCAATATGTTATTGAATAACATATACCTTGAAGCGTAGCCATTGAATGAAAGTGCTATTGTGCTTATCTTGCAGCCACTTTGTTCTCTTTCTAAATTTTGAATAAGCGGCCTTGATGTGGATCATATGTTCCCTACATGACACGAAAAATTCAAGCATTACGGTCCCAAACATATAAGATAAACATAAGGAATAATTTAAAATGGAAACTTAAAGAATAAAACTCATACTCGATATAAGGTAGGACTTCCTCCGTATTCTCCAAGACATATAGATGTGCTTGGTTCAACAGGTCCCGATCAACTAAGCTCACTGTGCAACCTTCGGGATGAGTACGGTTCTGAACATAACCCTTTAGAACTTTCATATATCTTTCGAACGGATACATCCATCTAAAATATACTAGCCCACATAGACGAACTTCTCTGACAAGATGTACTACTAGATGAACCATGATATCGAAGAATGAAGGTGGAAAGTATTTTTCAAGCAAACACAAAGTAACTACTACATCTTCTTCCAACTTATCTAGCTTGGAAATATCAACCGTCTTTGCACATATAGCATTGAAGAAGAAGCACAAACGAGTTATTGCATACCTTACAGGCTTCTTCAAAACAGAACGAATTGCCACATGGAGCAATTGTTGCATTAAGGTATGACAATCATGTGATTTAAGGCCAAGAAGTCTTGAATCTTGTAAAGATACAAGATTTTTTATATTTGAAGAATAACCTTTAGGGACCTTCATACCATAGAAAGAGTTGCAAACCTCTCTCTTCTCTGTTCTTGACAAATTCCAAGGCCCTGGAGGCAAACGAGTACTTCTTTCTCCATACTCGGGTTGCAAATCAGTTTTGACCCCCATGTTCAATAAATCTAACCGAGCAGCAATCCCATCTTTATTTTTTCCAGGGATCTCCAGCAATGTACCAATGATATTATCACAAACATTCTTCTCAATGTGCATAACATCTTGGACATGCCTCACTGGAAGGTATTTCCAATACTCAAGATCAAAGAATTTTGACTTCTTCTTCCAACAAACTCTGTCACCATCACTTTCACCTCCACCTCCCCCTTTTTTCGAGCCCCATATATAATTAATATCTTCAACCATATTCAGCACTTCTTCTCCCGTTAATGGCTCCAAAGGCGTGCCATATTCAGGTTTCCCATAAAAAGCTGCACGTTGCCTCCTATATGGATGATTGATTGGTAACCATTTTCTATGCCCAATGTAACAAATTTTGTGGCCATTTTTCAACCTGTGACTAGGTGTATCATCGCCGCATATTGGACAAGCTTTATATCCTTTAACAACACAACCAGATAAGTTTCCATAGGCGGGAAAATCATTAATGGTCCACAGTAATGCAGCTCTGAGTGTAAAGTATTCTCCTATGTGTGCATCATACACTCCTCTAATCCCATCCCACAAAGATTTTAAATCATCAATCAAAGGCTCCAAGTAGACGTCTATATCATTTCCGGGTTGTTTAGGATCGGAAATCAATAAAGTCAACATCATGAACTTTCGTTTTATGCACAGCCATGGTGGGAGATTATATGTAACTAAGATAACTGGCCAGCAACTATATCTGCTACTTAGAGAACTGTGGGGATTGAATCCATCAGATGAAAGAGCCAATCTCAAGTTTCTCGGCTCATTACCAAACTCGGGCCGTTTATCATCAACAAGTTTCCAAGACGGGGAATCCGCCGGATGAGACATCTGACCGTCAATTGATTTTCTAGCAGCATGCTAAGTCAAATTCTTAGCTGTCTCATGTGATTGAAACATCCTTTTAAACCTTGGAATTGGAGGAAAATACCACAACACCTTCGCTGCCACACCCTCTTTCAAGAACCCATCTTTGGTTTCCTTCCACCTTGAGATACCACAAGTAGGACAATTAGTTGAATCTTCATACTCCTTCCTATACAAGATGCAATCATTGGGGCATGCGTGGATTTTCTCATAACTCAGCCCTAATGCACACAAAATCTTTTTTGCCTCATACATAGAGGCCGATATTGTATTTCCTTCTGGAAGCAACTCGCCCTGAAGTATCAATAATTCTGTAAAACATACATCACTCATCCCATGTTTTGCCTTCAAATTATACAACTTCACTAATGCCGATAACTTGGTGTACTTTCTACAACCAGGGTACAATGGTTGATCTCCATCCCCAATCACATTAGCAAACTCATAAGGATCGTATCCAAAATCACCAAAATCATTATCATCCATCTCTATTTCTTCAGACACAAAACTGTACCTACTATGGTCATCATCTTCTTCAACATTTCTACTAGCATTAGTAGTTGGTTCCCAAGGTTCTCCATGAAATGTCCAATTCTTATAGCTTTGGTCAACTCCATTAAAGTATAAGTGATCCCTTATAATTCCAACCCCAAACAATTTCAAATTCACACATTTAACACATGGACAACGGATATGCGTTGTAGTTAGAAGATTTTCTACAGAAAATTGCAATAATGCTTCCACCCCTAACTCATATGCCTTCGATCTTCTATCTGAGTGCATCCATGACTTATCCATCTCCGACAATATATCCTATTATTTATAATAAGGTGAAAAGACAAGCAATGACTATCACTATAGCAGATTATATAAGGTTTTAATAGCAAATAATATAGTATACAGATGACGATTTTTAAACAACAACAGACGTATTACACATATATAGACGACGGGTTTTAAAAAAAAGTCATCTAATGCTAGCAAGAAACAGAGGCCAGCGAACTTGAACCACGACGGTAGTTAAAAAATGCGTCGTGGTATAAAAATACAGACGACGGTTTGTTAAAAAACCGTCGTCGTATGCATAAAAAAGATATCGAAATCCCAGTTTATTTTCAAGAACCCAAAATATATTCAGAACACAACATATACATTAATTTTTATGTTGGGTATTAAGAACACGTATACTAAGCATGAAACCAACATATACTAAGCATGAAAACATTAAATCCATTCCCGATTCATAATAACAGAGAGTGATTAAAAGATCCGACAACATTAAATCCATTCCCGATTCATGAAAACATTAAACATTAAATCCATTAACCCATACCGTCGACAACATTAAAAAATCACAAAACCCTTTACCACAGAACTGAATATCATTCAATGAATTTACAAGCATGAGATTAGGGTTTGTACTTACAGGTAGGCAGAGCTCGCAGATTATGGCCAACTTGGATTCGACGGAGTTGTAAACTTGGCCAACTTGGATTCAACGGAGAGCCCAACTTTGAATTAGAGTTGAAGTGAGAGAGCGGAGCGAAATGTTTTAGGTCACAGACTATGGCCAACTTGGTTCAGGGTTACAAGTATAAGAGTTAGAGCGAAATCTGAAAATTTTAGGTCGAGGTGAAATTTTTAGAAAGCGCACTTTTTAAAAAACATCGACGGAAACAAAAAACAATTGTCGTTAAAAGTTCAACCTAAACATGACGCTTATTTAAAAAATGACGTCGTTGTAAATATCCTTACGACGCAAAAACAAACTACCGTCGTTAAAATGTCAAAAGAAATATGACGCCTATTAAAATAATTGGGTCGTGGTATCTCCATACGTCGTAAAAAAAAAACAGACGTATTAGAAAATTAAATAGACAAATATACCCTAAACCCTAAACCCTAAACCCTAATAAATAAAACCTAAATTATATATATATTTTAAAAAAATAATTTTTCAAAAGGGATTAGGGTTTTATGGCCTAAAATATCTTGTCCATAAAACCCTAAACCCTAATCCCTTTTCTAAATTTATTTAAACCCTAAACCATTAAAGTATAAGTGATGTTATGACTCATGAAAACATTTTTCTTTTTTGTGGTAATTTTAAATTTTTATAACTCAAACTTAATTTTTTAAAGCTTAAGGGGGAAGAAAATATCTCAATGACTTCATAGGAGTTGACGTTGCATTTTTTGGAGTTATTTTAAATTTATTATGAATATTTCGAATTAAATAGAATAAAATATTATTAATAAAACCCACAAACGACGTCGGCGTTAAGAAATTAAAGACGTTGTAAATCATAATAAACGACTTAATTTTAAAACAAACGTCGTTTAAAGTTAAAACCATGGCCATTTTTACACAGAAAACGACGTACAAACCATATTCCACGACCTAAACTCTTAACTTCTCGCCGTCTAATGTCAAGCAAACAACGTCATCTATATAACCAATAGCGTCGTTTGAAAAACCTTTTACGTCGCTTTTTAAAAAACTATGACGTTGTTATGTGTGTACAACGTCATTTTAAAGAAACCACGGTTTAGAAATGCGCTCTTCGTAAATCATCAACGGAAAATAAAAAAACCGTCGTTAACAATATAAATAAACATGACGCTTATTACATCTATACCCTAAACCCTAAACCCTAAACCCTAAATCCTAAACCATAAAATATAAACCCTAAATTATATATATATGTTTAAATAATTTTAGAAAAGGGTTTATGGTTTTACGGCCTAATATATATTAACCATAAACCCTAAACCCCAAAAATAAACCTTTATCCCCCTAAACCCTAAACCCTAAACCATTAAAGTATAAGTGATGTTGTGACTCATGAAAACATTTTTCTTTTTTGTGGTAATTTTAAATTTGTATAACTCAAACTTAATTTTTTAAAGCTTAAGGGGGAAGAAAATATCTCAATGACTTCATAGGAGTTGACGTTGCATTTTTTGGATTTATTTTAAATTTATTATGAATATTTCGAATTAAATAGAATAAAATATTATTAATAAAACCCACAAACCACGTCGGCGTTAAGAAATTAACGACGTTGTAAATCATAATAAACGACTTAATTTTAAAACATACGTCGTTTAAAGTAAAAACCATGGCCATTTTTACACAGAAAACGACGTACAAATCATATTCCACGACCTAAACTCTTAACTTCTCGCCGTCTAATATCAAGCAAAGAACGTCGTCTATAGAACCAAGAGCGTCGTTTGAAAAACTTTTTACGTCGCTTTTTAAAAAACTGTGATGTTGTTATGTGTGTACAACGTCTTTTTGAAGAAACAACGGTTTAGAAAGTGCCCCTGTGTTTTTCACAACATGAAAACCTCAACAAATTTACAGGGAGGTTGACGGTGCATTTTTTGGATATATTTTAAATTTATTTTGAATATTTTGAATTTAATAGATATAAAGACGACGGTGTTCTATATAATTATGTCGTTGCAAGTTTTATTACACGTCGGTCACACAATTTCCGTTTTTTTAAAATAATGAAAACCTATTTGAAATTCATAGGGAAAAAAAGAATGTACATTATACATAAAATTTGCACAAAAACTTGTCTAATTCTAACAAAATTTGTACATTTTATAAAAATGTTTAAGTATTCTAAAACTCCTCTACTCCATATGAACACAAACAAACTCTGCCCATTCTTTCCTAACTTCTTCAATGGCTTCTTCGGGGTATGGCGCTTGATCCTTTCCCTTCGCAAACTGCAATCCATAAACAATGATTATTCTATCAGACGACGCTATTTTTCATTTACTAACGTAGTTTATATATTCAACGACGGTATTTTTAATTTACCGTCGTTGATAATACAAAAAATGACATAAAATAAATCTGGAAATTTTCTTCTTACCATCTTCTCAAATTCCAGGGAAGTATCCTTTATGATGTCTCTCATAAAGCGCATGACATAATACCCGCATTCTACACTGCTTGGTTGCTTTGGTGTGCCGGACAGAGTTTTCCAAACAGGTGTTTTACGGCCTACTCTGCCTATGTGTGTATTATACATTTTTAGAGCACTGTTCACTATGTTTTTCCCGTCCTCATCCACAACTCGATTTCCAGGTAGTGGATCTAGAAAATAGACGGTCTCCTTCTTTGCTCTCACAATGATCAAGACCCAATGACGGCTGCACAAAATAAATATAAAGGTTAAATAGTTTTATATGCAGAGCATCATACAAACAAAATCCTATTTTTTGTTTGGAGACTAACCCTGGATTGTAAGGCATCAGGAAAATCTGTTCACCATCTATTTTTTGAAGTCGATTGGCTATGAGACGTGATCTTTCAGTTAATGAACCAGCATCGGCACTAACTAGAGCAGGGTCGATAAAGCCAACCATGTTCACCATATTTGCAGCTTTCAAATTATCAAATAGGCACCTAAATATATGAAATGAAACCATGAGTGTTTTTTTTTTCAACATAAAGGAGAGTGTAAAATGAATATTTGATAAGGACAAACCTCATATATACTGCAACCACAGTAGCCCCAATTTCTTCCATGCCAGCAAATTGGGTAATATCTTCATGCAAGACGAAGGTAGTACGATCTATGCCAAACACCTCCTTCTCAATTGTAAAGGTCATAGCCTTCTCCTGAGGCTTTAGTGTCGTTTCCACATAACTACGAAGGGATTGTAAAGAAGATGTCAACTCCAGCGTTGAATAATCTGGTACTTCAGTATTCTGTTTGAAGAAATAAAGCAACATAAAGTGACGTGGTAAATAAATAAAAACGACGGTTTAAATAACAAACCGTCGTCTGAAAATAAGTTACACGACGGGAGAAAAAATACCGTCGTAATGAATACTTTATTACGTCGTTTAAAAAAAACCGACGTCTAATTCAAATGCAAAATTCATAGATAATGAATTTACCTTTTCAATTTGCTTTTCTCCAACACTGGATTGCTGTTTTAATAAATAAAGAGATATATATATAAGAAAGCTTGTACAACAATTTAAACATTCAATTAAAAAAAAACTGCCGTGGAAATTTCAAACAAACGACGGTTTAAAGAAAATATCGACGTCTGAAAATTGAAAAACAAATGAAAAAGGCAAAGTTATGAGAATTTACCTTTTCATCTTTCTTTTCTTCTATCTTTTCTTCTATCTTTTCTTCTATCTTTTCTACTATCTTTTCTACATCCCCGGATTTCTGTTATAAGAAATAAAGAAATATATATAAGACATTGTACAAAAAGTAAAAAATTAAATTAAACCGTCGTGGTACTGAATAACAGACGATGGTATGTAAGAATTACAGACGTGTAAAATTCATTAAACGACGGTAAATAATAAACATCGTGGTAATTCATTTATTACGACGGTAATGAGAATTGAAAAACAAATGAAAAAGGTGAAGTTATGAGAATTTACCTGTTCAACTATCTCAACTATCTTTCCTTCTACTCTCTTTTCTACTTCCCCGGATTTCTGTTTTAAGAAATAAAGAAATATATAAATGACATTGTACAAAAATTAAAAACAAGTAAATAAACCGTCGTGGTAAAGCTTAACAGAAGACGGTATGTAATAATTACAGACGTCTAAATAACATCAAACGACGGTTTAATAAAAAATGCGTCGTGGTATAACATTTAACACGGCGGTAAATATAAACAGAGAAACAGAGAATTCAAAGTTCAAAGACGTTACCATTTCTTCCTGCTTTTCCCCATTCTTGGCAGTATCCTCCTCAAATTGTAGGGCTCTAACATCAAGTGCCCCAGAGCAGCTTGCTTTGTCCGACATTGGATTTTTGGGACTTTGCACTTGGATTTGACCGGGGTTAGTATTCAGTTTCAGCACGCTTGGATCAAAATTGGGGATGAGTTTGGAAAGCTGACTCAGCAAATTTTCCCTCTCAGCTTCTACCAATTGCTTGGTCCTAGCCTCCATCTTTAAACTCTCTTCTCTTGATCTAGCCTCCATTTTCAAAGTCTCTTCTTGAAGGACAAGTCTTACACTTTCCTTCAATTGATCGGCAAACCTTACCTTCTGTTGTCTAGGTAAATTGAAGTATTGCTTAGGGGAAATCCCAGCCCCTACCCCTCTAACTCTTCCTGGATGCTCGGGACCCAAAGCCAATGTCAACACATCATTGGTTCCTGACAGAGTAAGAGTGCCTTCAGAGACTTGCTTTTGCAAATCATCCTAACAAAAAGACATAATAAAAAGTCAGAACAAGGAAACACACAACGGTTATTTATAAAAAATCGACGTAATAGAATATTTCACACGACTTAATAACATAACAATCGACGTAATATAATATTTCAGATGACGCTACCTAAATACCGACGTTATTAATTTATTAACACGACGTCAATAATAAACCACCGACGTCTTATGATATAATTACAAAAAACAGAGTAGTGATTCCAAATTCAGACCTTTAACGACGTGTTTTAAAATATTTCGATGTAGTAATATTTTTCACACGACGCAAAAATATAACAGCAGGCGTAATAAATTTTTTAAAACAGAGTGAGTAGGCTTACAATTAATTTTGCTTTCTCTGCAGCCTTCGGATTCGGGATGTTACCATGTTTGTCTTCTCTAGCTTTCTTCCATAAGGTAGATCGATCAATATCTGCCCCAGGCATGGTTTCCACCAAGTGCTCCTCCAAACCAACATATCTTTTTTGAGACAATCGATGATTGTACTCAAGTTTCTCCCTCCTCTGTGATTGTTCTTCATGCACAGCCTCAAGTTTTTCAGATAACCTTGAAGCTACAAAGGCATCCCAATCAGCTTTCTCTATGAATTTGTATGTTTCAGGGGGTTGCCTTAATTTCTCCTTCTCCTTGATGAATGGAAGGATATGAACCCTCGTTAGTGTAGACTTGAAATCCTTCCATTTCTTGGCAGCAGAAGATAACACCATTTTCTTGACCCCTTGACCAACCACAAAAGCCATGTCAACGGCTTCCCAAATCTGCTCTTTTATATCCTTGGATATTTGAACCCATTTCTTGTCCACAAGTGGGACTCTGGAGCATGCCAACACACCAATGTAGGACTGCATCTCACTATGTGCACGGCCACATGGTTTCCCCTTGGAATTGTACTCAACAACAGACTTGATTTTCTGAAATTTTCCCTTCACAACACGGGGCATTGTGCTTATACCCCGACCTGACTTTGGCTCCTCAGAAGATGAAACAAACTTCATCTTCTTCGAGGACTTGGCTTGAGGATTTACAACTCTAAGCTCCTTACATTCATTTTTTTTCAAGCCAGACTCCTTACTTTGGGATTGAGAAACCATGGTTACAGACAAATCAAACCTGCAAGTGAAAATATTTCAGTGAAATTAAGAAAAAACACGACGGTTATTTATAAACTACGACGTATTATAATATTTCAAACGACGTAAGAACAAAACAATTGACGTAATAATAAATTTTCACGACGGTAATTAACCACCGACGTGATAAAATATTACAACGACGTCAATAATAAACAACCGACGTCTTATGATATAATCACAAAAAACAGAGTATTAAATATTACAACGACGTTAATAATAAAAATTCGCCGTGGAATTGAAAATAAAACGACGTAAATATTAATATACCGTCGTCTATACCACAAAAATAAATTAGGAAAAACGTAAAATATTTTCAACAGAAAAATAATTAAAAAGATTTTCAAAACAAAAACCATTGTTCAGAGAAATCAAACCTGCAATGAATATATCCTTAAAAATCAAATACAAAAAAAGAATATCATTTTAAAAAACAACGAAGAACACTTTCACACGACGCTAGGGTGACTGACGAACCGTCGTGGTCTATAAATCTAACCACGTAAATAACAAGCCACCGTCGTCTTATTTAGTTGAAGTAAAAGAATCAGAGTAGTGTTCAAACTTGGAAACTTTCTGTCTTTGTCTGCAAATTTTATCAAACTTGGAAAGAAAAAATGTAAAAAGATTTAAAACAACGAAAATGATATGCGCATGCAAAACAGGAACAAAAATACTTCCAGGCATGCTTACCCTTTGCGTGCAATGAAAGCTTTCTCCTGGAGTTTGGTGTTTCAGTTCAGAGACGAAGACGAAGAGGAGAGGAAGACGAAAAGTTTTCTATCGGAGATAAGCTTGAAAGTTTGAAACAGCGCTTTGAGAATGAATAATGAGAGAAGCTTGAAAGTTTTTCTCGGGTTTGGAAACAGTGCAAGTATGGGTCAGGTAGGAGAAAAGTTTAAAATAATAACAAACCGTTTCATAAAACGACGCTATTAATAGGAAGTGCCCTAGTATGAAACATTATACGGCGCAATAGGTTAACACCGCCCTATAATATTACTTTACACGACGCAAGGTTTTAATGAACATCCGTTTTTATATCGAATTACACGAAGCATTTTTCTTCAAAAAGATGAATCACGTCATTTCCAATTTACCCAACGACCTTATACTCAATAATAACGACGTGAAAAATACATACCACGTCGTTTTAATTACTCATACCGACGTGTAACTTTTTTAATTACACAATAAATTAGTTTTCCAAAAAATGACAACGTCGTTTTTATATAGCGTCGTTGTTAATTAATTTATACGACCTTATTTTAGGTTTAAACGACGTTTATGTTTTCATATAAACGTCGATAATTTAAAATAACCGACGTGGTATATAAGATTTGTTTATAAATAAGGGTTTTTCTGTGTTTCTTTCGTCTTCATTTTTCAATTAGGGTTTCAACTTTTTCTTGCCCTTGGCTCTGTCTCACCTCTCTGGAGGCACATCACCTCTCTGTCTCACCTCGCTTTCATTTTTCAGTTTGGATGTTGATGTGTGTGCGCGTTTGTGTATCTGAAAGACACAAACACGCACACATCATCTAAAAAATTGTCTTTCTGCACCCAGAGGTGAGGAGAGCAGTCTCGAACAGAAGGAGAACAAGGTCCTTCACTGACTTGTCATTCTTGTCTGCATCAGCTCTCTTTCTCAGCTCCTCCATGATGGGGTTCTCTGGGTTGATCTCCATGGTCTTCTTGCTCGACATGTACCCAGCCGCTCTGTTATCCCTCAAGGCCTGAGCCTTCATGATTCTTTCCATGTTGGCAGTCCAGCCATACTCGCCTGTCACCAAACAGCAGGGAGAGTCTACCACACGGTCAGACACCACAACCTTCTCCACTCTGTCACCCAAAACATCCTTCACAACCTTGCAGAGTCCCTCAAACTTCTCCTTCAACTCTTCCTTCTTCTTTGCCTCGTCTTCACTCTCATCAAGCTTGAGACCTTCCTTGGTGGCTGAGACAAGCTTCTTGCCCTCAAACTCCTTGTGAGAGTAATTGGCACATCATCAACTTCTAAAACATTGCCTTTGTTCATTCTGGTTCGATTATGATGAGGAACAATGGTAAAAAACGAATAATGGTTCGATTATGATGAGGAACAGAGTTCATTCTGGTAATGATAGACAAATAATGGTAAAAAATTTGTACGTCGTTAATTTAACAAACCGTCGTGGTTAGTACAATTATGCGGACAGTAGAGTTATGGATACCGTCGTAGTATAGTATAATTAAAAAGTCGATAAATTTATATTTACAGTCGTGGTAACTTAATTTAAATCGGCGAATTTTTTTGTAATTAACCGTCGTAGATTTCTTGAATTTATGCGTCGCTGACTACGAAAATTGGGTCGTGTTTATTAATTAGTTAACACGGCGTCTTATTTTTATATCGTCGTCTTTACTTTCTACGGCGGTGATTTCATAGATGCAGTCGTTGTTTTTAGGTTCAGATTTTAACTCTAAAAAATACCTTTGTAATAAGACGACGCTTTTTTAATTTGGTGCGTCGTGGTTTAAAAATATCTATACGTGTACCGGTTTTTTAGGTGTTTAAAGTATGTTTCTATGACGGGTTTTTATTACCGTCGTCTTTTAAAAAACAACGACGGTTTTTTGATCTACCGTCATTGTTTACTGGTCGTCTTTTGCCCTTTTTGTAGTAGTGGTACCTTATCGGAATGAGGTTGTTATCACTTTGCAGGAAATCTTCTATGCTGCTATACATTGACAAATGCCTTCTTCTCCATTTGTAGATTAGAAGAGCAGCCAGAAATGGAACCCCAAATATAGATCTTATTGGGAAATATGCTCCTGCAAAGCAACATCACAAAAAGAATCACAAATGACATGCTTAATTGGATATAACATATATGCGTCATACCTTCCTCTTTGCTCCCATTTGTTTTTTCTACGCACTGATCACTGATAGGAAATACAATTCTGTAGTAAAGGAATATACAAACTCTTACCGAGCATCAACCAATCGTAAATACCTGCAAGAGATACAAGAAAAAGTGACTAAAATCAAAGGCTTGACATAAGTTTGAAATTTCAAAGAACAGACATATATATACTCTGCCCTGCTTACTGGTTGACTAAGACTAATTAGCAGACTACATCATATGAGGAAGGTGAAGAAGAGAGAATGGAATTTAAATTAGCCAGACAAAATACAAGTAATAAAACTATTTAAAATTGTTAGAATTTTTATTTTCAAAGAATAACTGTCGTATTTTCTCCATGTCTTTCTCATTTTCAGCCCTGTATCGCCTTATTTCAAGTAAAATTAAACAAAACAAATGATTGAAAATGAGAAATAAAGTGTAAATAAAAGTCATAGATGATAGATTTAGACAAGTGACATTTGGAGAAATTCAGAAAGTTTGAGTAAGAAATTGTTGTTTGTGCCTAATAAAACTCGGCCGAGGAAACTGACCGAAGGAACTTCCTCTCGGCCCTGGAGTCTACCCACGGCCGAAAGTTACAGGTCATCATTCGTTTCCTTTTGTTAAGAATAAAGGCGAGCTTATAATTCAAAGCGTGGTGTCGAGGTCCCACGCTTCATTTAATGAAGTAACGCCTCTGGTTACAGCAGACGGGCCCATGACCCACGTAGGGGCATTTAATGAGCCGAGAAAAAGGGGACGTGATTGAAGTCAGGATATGGCGAGTAAAACCAGGGCATTAAATGCTCCTCCAAGGCCCGAGACGCAGAGTCCACCATCAGGGCGGCGGCCGGGGTTTATGGGGGTCACACCACCATGCTTCACATTCCCAAATGCCGACTCGACTGCCCACTAGCTCTGATCAACCTCACCATGTAGATTTTCAGCTTCATTGTCTTCTCAAGACCTTCCCTATAAATACCAAGCTCCAGCTACATTTAAAGGGTTCAAACACCAAACACAAGCCTCCCACGGAGCAGATTATATTTTCCTGTCATTTACTTCCTGTCATTTATCTTCTTGTAATGCATTTTCAATACTTTTACTTGCTTTCTTAGGAGTAGTGGCAGTTTGTAGGAAGATCCATTCATCAATATATCATACGACTCTTGATTTTCAAGGCGCCGGAGCACCATCTCTGTTACTTTTTCGTTCATTTCATATATCATACGACCGTCGCCACCCAACGACACACCGGAGCACCACCCAAAAACCACCATCAACATCACCATCAACGACCTTGTAGCTCAGGCCGTGAACCTAACGGCCGAGATCAGTTCCTCTCTCGGCCACAATCGCTCTAATTAGAAGTCAGACTTAAACAGGCGCACAACTCATCTATTCACCCAACCACATCACTCTCAAACGCACGGTGAACTGTGCTGGCACGCCTGCGCACAACCGCACTGCACCAGAGAAGGACCTCACGTGTTGACGCAGATCCCCTCGGCCCGGAGCACCAGGCCGTGAGATTTGCGAAGCCAACAATTGTAGACTTGGAATATTGCAAGTAATTCACAAACCAAATTTGTAGCTGGTCCTGCGAAAGCGGAATTGAAGCTCAAAGCCATACCCCAGTGCGCTGTGTATGTCATGATAAGAAAAGTTTATGTCCTTTTCGTACAAGAACGACTTACTCATCAAAGTCATCCACTCTATTCTGCACCCTTCCTCCATATCTGACGCCGTTATATTCCCTTGCTTGACATAATTATACGTTCTCATCACAGACGAGTTCACTGCTTTTGCACACTCAAAGAAAGTTATAGGTGTTGTACTTTATGCTAATTCAAGATAACTGGAATAAGTTAAGTTGTAAATGGAAAGCGAATAATGGGGGATAGAGGAGAAATCATTGTTGCGAATGCCAGGATCTACAACTCGGATTGTGAAGTTGTCGTAGTTGATTGCCTGCACAGAGTAGTTTCCCCTATACTGTGAGGTTGTTGTGACAAAAGAGGTCGTAATTCCAGTTTGTGCTGTTGCTTTGATTTGGATCTTTGGCTAGTCGAAAAGGGCTGGTTATGTTGTCGATGTTACCGCAGGCAGACGAGATGCACTTACGATGGCTATGGCTCACCGTAAGGGCTCGTTTGGTACGTAGGACTGTCTTGGCATGGACTATGCCTTAGTACTGTCATGGATTGACTTGGCTTGGACTAAGCTTAATAAGACTTATCCTGCGTTTGGTATAATGCTGGACTGGGACTGGGACTTGAATAAAAATATGTTTATTTAATTAATTAAAAAAATTAAAAATATAAAAAACTAATAAAAATAATTTTTTATTTAACCCAAAGCCACAATCACCCAAAACCATCAACAAGCAGCCGCTGGACTGGATCTCTGCAAGGGAAGCGAGAGTTCCCCAAAAACCATCAACACCATCCTCTCCTCTTCATCTCTCTATCTCTCTCAATTTTGGTTCTTCCATTCCGTGGCGATTTCAGATTCGCCGAGGCATTGCAGGCACCAGCACGAACCCTCGCACTGACTCAGATCCATGGGATTTTGATCTCAATAAGCGAATGATGATGATGATGTTAACGGTGAAGCCAGTGTGTTGAATCGGAATGGGGATGATGGTGATTACATGACTTGAATTAAGTGGTTGAGTACGAGCTAGCACAGAACGCATGAGATTTTTTTTAATTTTTTTTTTTTTCTGAAAACGCACGGGATTGTCTAGTCCCCTCTTTTTGCACGGGATTAACTAACACCTTCTAAGGAGGTGTTTTTAGTGGGTCCCACATTAATAATCCCTGCTTAGAACTAGAATTGTGTGAACCAAACATGGGCCTAATTTTAATCCAATCCAATCCAGGCCTGGGAGGTGTACCAAACGAGGCCTAAATGTACTAGTTACATAGTCTAATTTAAGAAGAACAATATAGGCAAACAAGGCACCCAGACCAAGCAATAATACACTTCCTATTACGAGAACACATAATCTGCAAGTGCTTGCCATGGAGAGAGAAATTTTTAGACACACTTCTTCAATCCGCTAGCTAGCTTTGGTCAAGCAGCTGCTGCATTTCTATTGTCAAGACTTAGAGGTCAAAGCCGCGTTTGACAGGAGCTCGATAGATATATGCCAAATCCATGGACCTGCATTTGCATTATTGCCAATGACTTTCTTCCAAGTGATCATTGACGCGAAGGCCAATTGCATGCCTGGTGAAGATTCTTTATAAATAAATAAAAAAGGTAATTATTGTTGAATATTGGCCCAAATTATTGTTTAATTAAGTGTGTGGGAGCCACTTTATTATTGTTTGCTTGCTTTCAACTTTTTGGCGATGATGGCCACATGCCATCTTTGTCAAAAAGCGGGTGACAAAGGGGGAAGTGGTGCCTCGAATCATGTAGGAAAGCTTTAAATATTTGGTGGGCTGCGACCAGCCATTCTTTATGGCTTTTTCTTTTGGATTTTGACCACATGGTGGGACAAGACGGAAAGTTGGTGTGTATTGTTGGCGTGACTTGTAATTAGGGCTCGTCAATGACCCGGGTTGGCTCGGCCTAAATTTATTGGATTTGGGTCAAATTAGGCCGAGTTTCAATTAAAAGAGAAAAAATAATGGGTTGAGTCAGGCTGGATTTTTTAAGAAAATTCAAAGCCCAGACCTGCTCCATGTGCGAGACTTTCTCAAACCCACCAGATCGGGCCGAGCTGGGCTTACTGAGCCGAGCTGAAATGGGCTTACTGGTTCAACCTAGCAAACTTCTTTTATTTTTGCTCTCTTTTTTTTTTTTTTTTTTTTTTCCAACTCTAAGTTCAATAAAAAATTAGATGAGCAACCTGTGAATTTAAAACAATAAAATGTCAAGCCTCTATTCTACATGCCCTTTTTTATAGCCTCCTCCAAGTTAGTTCTTTTATTTGGACCATTGGTTAGCCAAAAAGGGTAAGATTATGTTGTGGATGCCACCACAGGAAGACCGGATGCACTTTCCATAGCCGTTGTTGTACTTAGTTGTACTAGCTTCGTGGACTAATTGAGAAACAAGCAAAAGGCGAAACCAGCTTCAATTGGTTTGAGAGCTATGGAACTGTAAAGTTGGATCACCAGACCACCATTGTATCTTGTTGGGGTTTTAAATTCTGATGGTCTGCCTTGCCCACCACAGGATGACAATACCAGTAGGTAATTTTTAGTTGTTTTATTTGGTAGGGGTTTAGATGATAATACTAGGCTTCGATGGAGCTTTAGACTTGTCTGACCTCTTGTAGTTTGTTTCTTCCCTTCTTCTCTGGATGTTTGCTTGCTTTTGTATCCTTCTACCTCTTTTGGGTTTTGAATAGTTTGGGCCTCAGAATTTCATTTCTTGTTTTTAGTCTGACACAACTAATTGAAACTATTCTCTGTAGATGCCCTTTCATTCTGTCCCAAGTTCATCAACTACTGCCTCCTTTGCTGATCCAGAATTGGTAGAGTTCGAGGCTATGGACTTGGAAGCTCAGTTGCTGAAGATTGAGAAATTGGGAGCAACCCCAAGCAAGGCCAAGTTCAAAGTAGTGGATGAGGCGATGGACAAAATCAGAATTTGGCAGTCAACTAAGCTAAATATGTATGGGAATTAAGAAGCCATCGATCAGCTGATGAAGGATCTGGATATGCTGCACAGGGAGAACATGGCTTCTTGACCTATCCTTGAGATCAGCCTGGAATTGGCCAGAGATGTACTCAATCTACAAAATCGATATGAAGATCTCAAACCCTCCTTCAATATTTCTAAGTTCTGCAAGGCCACGCATGAAGTCAACTTGGTGGATTATCAGAAGCAGAAGTCAGAACTGGATGTAATGGTTGGAGATTACAAAGAGACCAAATATTCTGTTGACAAACTGGAGAAGCATATTGAGGAACTCCGTAAACAACTAACTACACTGAGGGAGAGGCAGAAAGATCTTGGGGATGGATTGGGTGCGAAGACCAAGGCCACATTCCTTGTGCAGAGCATGGTCTCAGCTTCCAGGCCTGCATTGGAGGTTGCAGAGGCCTCCATTCATCAAGGAGTGGTTCTCCAAAAAGAAATTTCCATCAAGAAGGCTGGATTGCAGGAGACTCTCAAGAAACTAGGCCTCTAGACTCTGCTTATTTTGTAATAAAAACTTAGTCATTTATTAATGACAATATGTGACAGGACCCGACCCAAATTCCACTTTGGAATCCGAGCCGAACCCTGTGCGTGGCCGACACCTGGCAAGTGCCGGGCACAAGTGACCTAATTGCCCTTTCCAGTCAACTTTCAACATAAAACTGGGGTTTGACTTCTGCCAAAAAAATTAGCAGAGTCTCCCCTGCAATTAGACCAATCCCAAACTTACACCTGTCAGACATGCATATAAAATAATATACACCAACTGCCAGCATACAAAAATTTACATACTAACAGTTAGACAAGTGTTCTAGGGCAATATCAGAGCTCTACACAGATTAGGTTACAAGTATAAAATAATTAAACAAAACCCTACTTTGTCAAGGAAGGTGGCGGAAGATGAACTCGGCCCGGTGGTGGCTCACTGTGCACGCTTACTGCCTGGGGGCGCAAAACATTAAAAGGGTGAGTGGACCAAAAACAAAGCGTTAGAAAATAGTATTAGAACATACTAACCCCTCTGTAAAAACAGTTATAAAACTATATCATTTTCTTATTTATACTCATACTAAAATCAATGCACTTCCATTTATATCTAAGAGCCAATCATACACTTAATCAAACATTAAGTCTTATATAAATATACGTACAGAAATCAATGCAAGCGTGTATATATATATATATATATATATATATATATATATATATATATATATAAACAATCGCACACTTGATTAAAACATTAAATCCTTGAAAGCATTGAAATCAACTTTTAAATCTACCACCTAGGTGTACCCATTTAGTAATCCGTCAATTCCTTTAATTTCCGTCAATTCCTTTATAATCCGTCAATTCCATTCTCGTGCCACCGGAGTGACATGTCCTAGCAGACCTCGGGAAACACAAAGTCAACCCGAGCCGCAATCCTAGCAGAATTCAGGGGACACTTGGTCGGCCTGATCCGCAATCCTAGCAGAATTCAGGGGACACTTAGTCGGCCTGATCCGCAATCCTAGCAGAATTCAGGGGACACTTGGTCGGCCTGATCCGCATTCCTCACACCCACGGTTTGGGCGTCCCCGAAAATCGTGGGGCGGTGTCTAGCATGCTGACTTATCTGAAGGCAACTGGATGTCCGTCGACATCAATATAACCGAAGGCAACATAATTTTATTCCGAAGGCAACTTTATTTCCGAGGCAACATTTATTATACTGAAGGCAACCTTGGGTACCTATGGTGGCTTAAAATAAATGTATATATATATATATATATAATTCTTAAAAAGATTAAAGTTTATAAAACTACTTATAAAACTATTCCTTAAATCCTGCTGCCATTTAATCTGATAATACCTCAGTTCTAACTTTCCAAATCCCTTTTTAAATGTTCCACTAGGCAGCACATAAATAAACATAAGTATTTAAATCTATCAAGTCATGCTAGGAAGCCGTATTCAGTAAAACTTATTCAAGATCAAATAATGAAAATAATTTGCATAAATCATTTATAAAACAAATAGTCCACTCACAGATACTCTGAGCTAGCTGGACCCTTTGAAGGTCCCTCCTGCGGGTCACCTGGTGCCCGGGTGCCTGTATAACCATCATAATATTTTATTAAAAACTCTGCTCAGTAATATAATATTAAATTAAAAACCCTGACCCCCGGCTCCTAAAAATGCGTGCATCACTTTAAAGGTCATTCCTATGTCCACACTCACTTTCCTCTCAGTGGACACGATTTAAAAGTACCTAGGGACTCAAAAGCGATAAAATCCCCAAAAGTCAACTCGGGACCCCGTGGGGTCCACGACCTCAGAATTCCGATCCGATCGTTCCTAGAGGTTCCAATAGGCCTAGGACACATGTCTCAAGAGTTTGGTCTCGATCGGATGGTCGGATTGCTCACAATTGTACGATCGGACTAATGAATGATTTTCCGTAAACCTAGTCCAAGGGTTGGCTTTTTCGGAGTATCCGGGACTCCGATTGACGATCCGTCGAATCCTACACGATCGTTAAAATACCTAGATCAACATCCTCCAGTTTGGCTATGATCCAACGGTCCGAACGTATTGAACCCGAAAAACGCATACTATGCGAGATCCGTTCGGGGTTCAAACGTTATCCGAATTGAGATCCGCGAAAACCTACGCGCTCGTGAGAACACGAGGATCGTTCTGGGACCAAGAATGGCCCCTGCTACCTGGCCCACGCGCCGCCCACGTGCCGGCAGCGCGTGGGTGTGCATAGTAAGTTCCGGCGGCCGGAAAATCTCCAAACCGCCCGCCCAAACTCCTATCCTAAGTAATACACCCTATTTGGAACCACTTTTGTTCTTGGACTATGGCCAAAAAGTGGCCGGAAATGACTGAAAACGGCGACGCAAACTGGCAGAACTTTCAGCTCGAAATTTAACCAATCAAACCTCAAAATTTCTCAAAACCTGCCCAACCATAAGCTAGAACGTGAAAATCAGTCGAAAAACCATACCTAATTCGTCCGATTCGGTGACCGGAGGAGGGAGAACGAGGGTTGAGAAGTTTGAGCAAAAACCAGCCCGTTTTTCTGCAGGGTTGAAACTCGCGGCGGCTGACGGCTGGGCTGCCGAGGTGGCTGCGATACTTCCTTGGCCGGTCTGGTGGCCGGAGGTGGTGAGTGGCTGGGTGTTAGTGGCGGTTTGGGATGTTGGCTGGAGCAAAAGAAGAACAGGGGAGGGGGAAGTTTTGCGAAGAAGAAGAAGAGGAAGTGAGGAGAGAGAGAGAGAATCAGATTTTTAAAAATCTGATTTTCGAAAAAAATACCATTTTGCCCTTTTTTTCGTATTTTGATCGTACTTTCTTCGTTACAAGTCCGATTCGAGTCCACTACGTGTCTACGGACTCGTTTTGTCGTGCTCTATGCAATGGTACAAGTGGATTTTCCAAAATCCTTCCCGGTCAAAAAGTCAACTTAAAACCAAATAAAATACCTCAAGGGCATAATTGTCTTCTCCTCTAATAAATTATTAATTAAATATTAATTAAGGTTTGGGTTGTTACAATATGAATGAAAAGTTCTATTTATTTTTGCCAATCTTGTGTTTTCATATTTTCGCCTCATTCAAACATCACAGATGGGCAGAAAAGCCAAAAATGAACCATAAATATACATCAACTATTCAAAACTCAAGCAATAGTTCTATCCACTTCTCCTTCGATCCCAGGATCTGTTTGTACCGCTTGTGAATCCCACATAGTTGGATAGAACTTCTTTAACCATTTGCCATTAATTGGTGCAGCATGGACTTCTCCATCTTGGTCCTGTAACATGTATGCCCCCAATTCAAGGACTTGTTTAATTAAAAAAGGGCCCTTCCATGTGGGTGACCATTTTCCATAACCAGCCACTTGGGATCCAAGGGGCAGTTCTCCAGACGATTTCTCTCTTCAAATCTCTTGTTTTTAACTCTCTTATTATAAGCTCTTGCCACAACTTCTTTTCCTGCTAAGAGTTTGTTGAGGGTATCAATTATGCTCGTGGGCAATTCTGATAGATTGGATCGTGATTTCCATGGGCAGAATTGCGTTGGATTTTCCTCAAGCATTTTCCTGATGTCATTAATGATCACCTTGTTGCTCGATTCTGCCTATCTATTTGTCTGAGCATAGTAAGGAGTAGACTGGAGTAACTTGATCTTGAGCCTACTTGCCATATCTTGCATCTCCTTGGATATGAAGGAAGTCCATCTGTCGGTTGTGATTGATTCAAGTATGCCAAACCTATGTACAATCTACTCCTCAATGAAAGTGATGATCTCTTAAGATGTTGTGGATTTGACTGGTTTAGCCTTCTCCCATTTAGTGAAGTAATCTATAGCCATAATGATGAAACAATGGTGTTTGCTACTGGTTGGATAGATCTTACCAATGAGGTCCATTGCCCATCTCCTGAATGGCCAAGGCTTAATGACTGGATTCATGGGAACTGAGGGAGCTTGCTGGATTGGTCTATGTCTCTGGCAAGCTTCACATCCTTTAGAGTATTCTATGCAGTCTTTCATCATGGTAGGCCATAAATAACCATATCTTGTGATCAGCCAACATATTTTTCTTCCGTTACGATGAGCTCCATAGATTCCCTCATGGACTTCACCCATGACTTTCATGTATTCTTCCTTCCCCAAGCATCTTAAGAGTAACTCATCCTTGCTCTATTGGACCAAGTCTCCATTCCACATGAGATAGTTTAGGGCCATGATTCTTATTTTCTTTTCTGAAGGAAGGGTTGGATACTACAGATAATTAATTATAGGCAATCTCCAATCCTCCTCACTCATTATGGTAGAATTGACAACTATCCCCAAGCCCCTGGTCAAAGTAGATGGTAGACTCTTTTTCCCTACTTTGATGATTCTCTAGACGCAGTCTTCAGGTATTTGCACTCCTGTTGCTATCTAAGCCATTTCATTGGCTGCAAAATTCTCTTTCCTTAGAGTATGTTCCCAAGTGGCTTCCCTGAATTCTGCCAGGAGATTTCTGGCTGCCACCAAATAAACAGTTAAGGAAGGATTCAAACACTTGTATTCTCCAACAATCTGCTTTAGAACATGCATGGAATCTCCCAGGATTTCCACAGACTGGATTCCTAGTTCTACCAGTATCTCAAGGCCAATGATCAAAGCTTTGTACTATGCTCTGTTGCTGGTGCATTGAAAATCCAGCTGGAATGAATAACAGTGTCTAATTCCCAATGGATCTTCTAAAACAGTTCCTGCTCCAGAAGCCAGGTCTGTTTTAGATCCATCAAAATACAACTTCCAAGGGGTGAGATGGACTGAGTAGATGGGATTATTGAGATAGGTGTGAGCACTACTCAGCAGATCTACATTGGCTATATCCATGAAATCCATGTTCTCAATCTCTTCCTCTGGATGATCTGCCAAGAAATCTGCTACAGCTTGTCCTTTGATAGCTTTTTGAGGAACATATCTGAAGTCAAATTCTGATAAGGCCAGAGTCCATTTACCAATTCTGCCTCTCAACATTGGTCTTGTTAGCATGTACTTAATCAAATCTGTCATGGCAATGATGTAAATGGTAAAAGGTAGCATGTAATGTCTGAGCTTTATAGCAGTGAAGTACAAAGCCAAACACAACCTTTCGATCGCAGAATACTTTCTTTCTACTTCTGTCAGAGTTCTGCTCAGGTAGTAGACTTCCTGCTCCTTCCCTTCCTTGTTATCTTGAACCAAAAGGCTCCCAATAGATACTTCTGATGTAGAAACATATAATTTGAGTGGTCTACCTTTCTATGATGGAGACAAAAACTGGCGGACTTGAGAGGTAACACTCGAGTTCCTCGAAAGCCTACTGGTGTTGTTCTTCCCATCTAAATGCCTGTTCTTGTTTCAGCCTTAGCAAGGAAGAGAAAGGTTGGATTTTCCCCGCATAATTGGATATGAATCTTTTGAGAAAGTTGATCTTCCCCAAGAGACTTTGCAACTCTTTCTTATTTCGAGGTGGCAAAGCTTCTATGATAGATTTTGCTTTGTTCTTGTCAATCTCTATGTCTCTTTGATGAACCAAGAAACCCAAGAAATTTCCAGCTTGAACCCCAAAGACGCATTTCTTGGGATTCATCTTCAAATTGTGTTGTCTCATCCTTAGGAAAGCTTCCTTCAATTTTGATACATGATTCTCCTTTTCTGGAGACTTAATCACCACATCATCTATGTATACCTCTAGGGAATGGCCTATCATTTCATGGAATACAGAATTCATTGCTCTTTGATAGGTAGCCCCTGCATTTCTTACGCCAAAAGGCATCACAACATATTCAAAAACACTTATATGTCCTGGACACATAAAAGTAGTTTTGTAGATGTCCTCTTCTGCCACCATTATTTGATTATAGCCAGCGTTCCCATCCATGAATGATAGCATTTGGTTATGAGCAGCTCCATCTACCAACATATCTATCATTGGCATGGGGTACTCATGCCTCGTTCAATTCCGGTAGTCCACGCAAACTCTGATTGCTCCTATCTTCCTCTTGAGAACTGATACAATGTTAGATAGCCAATCAACATAAATGGCTGGTCTGATAAAACCTGCTTTAACAAGTCTTTCTATTTCCTCTTTGACTTTCAATTCTGTCTCCATGGACATTCTTCTTCTGGCCTGCTTGACTGGTAGGTATCCTTCTTTTATTGGCAATTTATGTTCTACCAATCCTCTATCCAGTCCAAGCATTTCAGGATAATGCCATGTGAAACAGTCTCTGAAATCATGCATAAGTGCAATAATTTCACCCTTCAATGGTTCCTTTAGCAATGCACTGATAAAAGTAGGCCTAGGATCCTCTTCTGTCCCCAACTTTGTTTCTTGTAGAGGGTCTTCCACTTTTGGCAAGGAATCATCCAATGCTGCTAGTGCAAATTTCAATTCTTCTTCCTGTAAGCTTTCCTCTTGGTATTCTGCACTCTCATGCATGAATTCTGACATATTGACGGTTGGATTCTACATAGAAAGCTTCATTTCTTCCCAATATACCAACAATCTATTCGTAATGGATCGAATTGTTGCACCTCGATCCTTTTCTTGTTGGTTTGAGCTAAACATAAGAGTTTTGGAGGTTTAGGACAAAAGGCCTATTCCAGTCCTCTAGAGAACCAGCCAGACCTTCTTCAATGAGCCTTTGGGCCGTGACACCATGGGGGCGGCTGTTCTGATTGACACAAAAGAAAGTAAAAGGACCAAGATCATCATGATAATATCTAGCCTTGAAACATAATGTGGATGCTAGAAATGGTTGTGGATTGGCCTCTACTATCTCCATAAAACCCTCTTCATGCTAGAGGGCCAACTGTTGGTGTAGAGTGGAAGGAACACATAAATTCTAGTGGATCCAATCCCTCCCAAGCAATGCATTGTCAGTGGTAGAAGTGGTATCTACCACAAAGAAAGCAATCTTCAGCTTCTTGGTTCCTACCATGACATCCACATCTAGTATCCCATGGGTCTTGGTGATGCCCCTAGCGAAATTGGTGACTGTGAGACGCGTTGAGATTAGGTCTTTCTCCGTTCTGCCCATCTTAACCAAGAGTCTGTGAGATAGCAGATTGATGGCTGCACCTCCGTCTACCATTACTTTAGGGATAGGAATCCCCCCAAAGTTTCAGTGATGAACAAGGGTCTGAGATGGTTGGCCATCTCCTTGGTAGGTTTGGAAAACACAACTGCTCTGCAGCCATTTTCAGGGTAGTTCTGCTTGTTTTGACATGATTGTTTGGTGTTCTGGCGCCTCTTCCACTTCTGTCAATCTGCATTCAAAGCTTTCTTAGGATAGTATATCCCCTTCCATAGTGCTTTCTTGTCCTTCTGCCGCTCTAAACGTCTCTGACAAGATAAACTCCATATTGATGCCCAAATCACCCTGTAACAAGCTTTCCAGTTCTGCACCGAAAGCTTGAGTTTCTTCATCTAGTTCTCCTTCGTATTCCACCTGTTCTTCACCATACTCCTCAGTCCAGTTCTCTTGATCATCTGTTTCAAGGGGTCCAGTCTGGTCTTCTGCAGATGGTTCATAGTCCACTTGTTCTTTCTTTTATTCTTCAGTCCAGTTCTCTTGATCATCTGCTGGAAGGAATTCGGACTGATCCTATAACTGTGAGAGCTCCAACTGATTAGTCGAAGATGAACCTTGGTGGAAAGAGGATTCATTTGGGAATCCTGCTTCTGTCAGCTCATCCGGTTGGTACATTGTTTGTTCTGCTTGAAGATCCCCTTTTGGCTCAATCTTAATTCTGGCAGAATTGACATCCGCAAACACCTGTGTGTTATCCCTGTTTTTGAGGAAAGTGTAGTACTGCCTCTGGATTCTCCTTCTTTGTGTTTTGGTTAGCTCTAGGGTTGGCCTGCCATTCTTTCCAACAGAATACCACCTGCCTTCTATGATGGTTGTTAATGGCCAATCATTTCCAGGTATCTTAATTGGCATTTCCTTCTTTGGCTGCTCAACCACCTTCCTGATCTGTTGGGTAGGTTTGTTCGGGACAAACCCGCCTGTAAATGGTGGTGGCTTTTGATCATTTGGTGGCTTTATCAAAGCCTTGCAGCTGATAAGGTGCTTTAGCTTTGTCATTTCTGCCACTGCTACCTCTTATGATTCAACCTCAACCAAATGGTCTGAGGAAGTTGGTGTCTTATAGTATGTGCCTTTGGAAGAATTTCTCTTCTACTGCTCTTCCCTTAATAGTTCTTCATACTTGGAGGCCTTATCTGCCAATTCTTCCAAGTCTCCAAACACCATTCCATCGAATCTCTTTCTCAGAGAAATCTTGAGGGCAGTCTGAGCCATCTGGATGAAATGCCCTTCTTCCATGGGGATTCTGCACTTTATTTTGAGTTTCCTAACCTGGTGATGAAATCCTGGGCAGGTTCATCCTCACTCTGTTTGAGAGCCGCCACGCCATTGATGGTGACTTCTGGCTGGATTATGAAGTAATAGTCGTGGAAAGCATTCTCCATCTATTCCCGTGTCTGGATAGAATTGGCCAATAAATTGGTATACCAAGTGAAAGCTTGTTCGGACAGGGAATTCCCAAAAAGCCTAAGCTTCAATAGGGGGGTTATTCTCTGTAGCTATGCACTGGACAGAGAATCTGCATATATGTTCGACTGATGACGCATGAGCGTCTTCTCCATTGAACAGAGTGAAATTTGGTACTTTAAAACCGGGGGGTTGAGACATTTGATCAATGTAAGTAGGATATGGCTTCCTGTAAGTTGGTCTCTCTCCTCTTTTGGCCTTAGGATCCATCATTTCTCTAATCATTCTTTGCAGTGCCCTCATGTAGTTTAAAGCATTAATAGGGGATAAGTTCTGACCTTGTTCTGGCTGGTTCTGTTCAGCCATATGTTCAATTTTGTATGGACTAGGTACGACCTCCTCCCTATGTTCTTCTTCTTCTTCGTAATCTGGATGATTTCTCCAGTTTGCCCCCAGCCTATTCCTTTCATTGTTGGCAAAATGGTTATTTCCTCCTCTGCATCTTCTGCCTCTTACTAGTGGGGGAAATGGATTGGGATCCATTCTTCTAGGTTTGTAAGGCAACACTATTGGCTATTCAGGCAGATGTGCCACTTGCTGGCCATGTGGAACCTTTGTCCGTGGAACTGGTGGAAGTTCTGGCTGATTCTGGGGAGCCTAAACTGATGCTTGTCCTGCTGGAAGAACTGGAGCTTCTTGTCCAGGCACTCCAGCTATCTGTGCAATGCCAATCCTAGTGGAGGTCCGAAAGGGAGTTCTAGCTTCTGGACTACAGTGTCTGGGTTTGGATTTCTCGCACTAGCAGCCTGACAATCATTCCTGAACTGCATGTTGACTTGCCATTGCATCTATTTGTGCCTAATAAATCACAGTCGTACACTGACCGAAGGGGCTTCCTTTCTCAGCCCTAGCACCTGTTCATAAACAAAAACGCGGCGTTCCGTCAGGTGTTTTTGCCTTCTTCAAAACAAAGGAAAAGCGGCGAAGGCATAATCATCTCGGCCTCGACCGCGGTATTGCAGGCCGAGGCCGAACGACGAAAAGACACGGCCAAAAATATTAGAATCAAAACGCCACGTGGCAGCCGGGGCCCACACTTCATTTAATGCAGTAACGCCTCTGACTAGCAAACCCACTGACTGCAAAGAGGCATTTAATGCACGAGGGAAGAAGGGAAGTGACTAACGTCAGGATTTGGCGAAAGAAATCAGAGTGGTTAAGCACAGACATTCTTACAAAAATTCTTACAGCTTGAGAGATTAGGTCACTAGCTATCAGAGCATTAAATGCGTCTCCACGGCCAGAGGCGCAGAACTCACGATCAGGGCGGAGGCCGAGATTTACCAGGATTTATGGGGTCACACCACCATGCTTCACGATCCCAAATGTCAATTGGACTACCCACTTGCTCTGATCAGGCTCCACCGTGCAGATTTTCAGCCTCGATTACTCATCTAAAGAGCTCTTCCTATAAATACCAAGCTCAAGCTACATTCAAAGGGTTCAAACACCAAACCAAAAGCCTCCCACGGAGCAAATTATATTTTCCTGTAATGCACTTTCAATACCTTACTTGCTTTCCTAGGAGTAGTGTTAGATTGTAAGGAAGATTCATTCATCAATATATCATACGACCCTTGATTTTCAAGGCGCCGGAGCACCATCTCTGTTACTCTCTCATTCACCCCATATATCATACGACCGTCGCTCTCTGAGCAACGCGCCGGAGCACCGCCCAAAACCCACCATCAACACCACCACTAAACGGCCTTGTAGCTCAGGCCGTGAACCTGACGGCCGAGATCAGTTCCTCTCTCGGCCACAATCGTTTGATTAGGAGTCGAACTCAAACAGGCGCACCACTTAACCATTTTATCCAAACCGCATCACCATCTCGACGCACGGTAGACCGTGCTGGCACGCCCGCGCACAACTGCACCGCATCCAAAATAAGGACGTCATGTGTTAGCGCATATCCCCTCGGCCCGGAGCTCCAGGCCGTGAGATTTGCGACGCCAACACTTTTGGCACGCCCGGTGGGATTCTTATCAAAAACTCATGGTGGAAACTAGGGCACAGGCAAAGCTCAAAAACAAAACAGTTGAAATGACTTCTGAAACTCCTGAGTCCACCTCACCAATAACTATCACCGAGACCGAACATGCGGTCAGAATCTCGGCCAGCGCTCCAGTAACGACGGATCGCACGGCCGAGTCCATGCAAGAGCAAGCAGTGGTGGAGGATCTGATGTCTAAGCAGGCATACAGGATAGAGACATCCTTTATGCCGGCAACCCCGTCCGCAACACCTCCCAGAACCGGACAGAGAACCCAAGAGCGCGAAAGGATCTAGCCTTACGGCGAAAGCAGCAGCCTCGGCGTCTCTAGCCGCATCCAAGCAGAAACAGCGTGCGGCCCACTCCATGCCTTGGCCGTACCATTAGGACAAAGTAGCCCCACGCATTATGTGGTCCAGCAACTCGGCCCAGTTCACACCGTGGCCGTCCGGACCCATCCTGGCCCAAGCAACGCGGCCGCTGCTCCATCACAGCAGTACGGTCAGAGCAATCCAACCGTTTCACCACCGTTGCAGGCGTCATTATTTTCGTTAGACTCCCACCTTCAGTATGGTTTGGCCATTCCGACGGTAACACACACGTACCTTGGTCAAACCCATGTCACTCATCTAGTGCCACCCGGCTCGGTCGTACCGGCCGAGCCACCTGTTCAAGTGGCCCAGCAGATAAGGCCACAGAACGATGTGCAACAGGTCCCGCGGCCGTGTGCGGCCCAGCAAGAAGCGCCCCCTCAAGGGCTCCGATTTGAGGACGTCCGGTGAATGATCGAGGACGGCCTAGCTCAGAGGCGACCGAAAGCGCCAAGGTATACAAGGCCGTACCCGCCAGAAATTGACCGAACCCCTCTTCCCCGGAACTATCGATCGCCAGAATTCATGCTATTCTCCGGGGATGGGCAGACCTCTTCCATTGGGCACATAGGCCGTTTCACGGCCCAGTGTGGAGAGGCCGATTCGGACACCCAAAAGCTCCGTTTGTTTGTTCACTCCTTGACCGGCGCGGCTTTCTCATGGTTCATAAACCTCCCACCGAATTCGGTGAGGGATTGGTCTGACAAGGAAAGGATATTCCACGAACATTTCTATCAGACCAACCGAGAGATAACGGTCGCCGAGCTGGCAAGGATGAGCCAGGCATCAGACGAGTCACCTCGCGACTACCTACAGCGGTTAAAAACATGCAAGAATTGGTGCCGAACAAAGATTCCCGACGCCAAGTTTGCGGCTTGGGAAACGAAGGCCTACACTTTTGATTTGACAAGGGCCGAGGCTATCTTTGACCTGCTATTGGCCGAGAAAAAGATCAAATTGTCTTTCGGCGATAAGATTCTGAAACCCGACGAGCTCAAAGGAAAGACGTTCTGCAAATACCACAGTTCTTGGTCTCACAACACCAACAACTGCGTTGTCCTGCGAGACGTCATCCAGAAGTTGATAGACGAGAAGAAGCTCCAGTTCCCGGAGAAGGCGGCCATGCAGGTTGACTCCAAGCCATTCCCTCCACCTGTCGTCAACATGGTCAACGCCCAACTCCAGGCCGGATATAGGGAAATTCGTCGGCCGGCAAGAGGAAAGGAATCATTGGCCGGACCAGAGCCGGTGCTTTGCGATCAATGCAAATGTGAGGTCGGTCAGCCCAGGCTACAGGAGAACAAAAGGAAGGCCGCCGAACCATCTCAACCGACTATGAAGAAATTCGGCGGCTTGCACGACCGTTGGTCGGCCAGCAGAACTGTTTTCGACCGACTGGGGGCACAAACCCCCAGTACCTCGGTAGGTCACAAAGACGAGGCCGCTCCTAGGCCAGTAAAGACTTTTAAACCGCCGGTCATGCAGGATGACCGTTGGTACCATGCACGACCTGGGGGCAGGGCCGAACCACTGACAAAAACCCAGCTGAGAAGAATGCAGAGACAAGTTCAGCAGGCCAGGATACAGACAACCCAGGCCGAGGGTCCCAAATGCCAAAAGAAAATGGCCACCGTAGACGGGCCACCGTCTGTACCAATCGCCCCCTCTACAGCGAACACGGCCAGCGTCAAGCCTCTGAGGATGTGGCGCCCTAGGCAGGACGAGAATCCTCGTGGAATGGTGGCCGCTTCGGTTGAGTAGAAGGCCGTGGCCCTGGAAAAAACAGGCGAGGGTATCATCGACGTCTACCACGGAAGGGACCCCCCTTTCTCGGCCAACGGTTTGTCCTTTCTCATGGAATTCCATAAAGACCAATCGGCCACCGACCTATACGGCATGACCTCTGAGAACCGTGAAATCGTGGAATTGGCCCTCAAAAACACTAAGGCGAAGGGGCTCCTCATTACCAGCGGATCTGACTCGGCCATTAAGGCCGTATACCAGGCAAACAGGGAAGCCAGAGCGAGAGGGATGCCAGGCTACCAGCCTGACCTAGGAAGATTGGAGGCGAAGGCCCCCTTCAGCAAAGGCGACTTAGAATACCTCCGCCAATATTTTACTATGACTCCGGCCGACACTACCTTTGGTCTGACGACCGAGGAAAAGGCCCGGGTAAGCCGTTTTGACGACTACTTAACAGCCAGGGATACGTTGGCTAAGGCTAGACGAGCCCTCGAGGAGAAGGTCGAGGCCTCGAACCCCCCTGAGATCAAAGTGTCCACAGACGATATCCCTGGGACTGCGAGGCCTATGATCAAGGGCCCCGGTGATCCTTTCTTTGGGCATGAGGCCGAAGACGACCCCACATTGGGAATCTCCGATGAAGAATACGAGGGGATCCTTGGGATGGTTGAGGAAAAAACCCTCGCCATGGACGGTTGTGAGGCCAAAGAGGAAGTTGGTAAAGGGGACCGGCAGGAGCCAAAGGAGGTCAACATGAACATGGTCTTGGTACTACCGTCTGAATTTTCAGGTCCAGGAGGGCAGACCGACGGCCTGGATAATGACGTGACCGAGGAGCAGCTTGATCAGAGGCTAAAGACAAAGGAAGAATTGTTGGCCGTGGCTTTTAACGAGGTAATACCCAGAGACGAGCCGAACAAATACCGACATCTCAAGCCGTTGTACATTTCGGCTCATGTAGAGGGTGTGCCCGTGTCCAAGGTCTTCGTTGACTGTGGGGCGACGGTCAACATCCTTCCCTATTCCCTGATGAGGAAGTTGAATAAGTAAAAAGAGGACCTCATCCCCAGCGACGTGGTCATGAGCAGCTTTGTCTGCGATAAATCTAAGACAAGATTCGCAGCCTTCTATGTAGTCGAATCCAGTGTGGACTACAATATATTGCTCGGTCGTGACTGGATCCATCAATCCAGATGCATACCGTCCTCCCTCTTCCAACTGTTGTGGGTATGGCCAGAGGGTATGGCCAGAGATTTGCGACCGCCAACAGCATCATGGCTGTCATGTTGTTTAGAGTGTCCTGGCTTCTTTGTGCTGCAGCTTCTTGTCGGGAGCATAGCCTCTTGTTTCTGGTTTATCCTTCTAGAGCTAGACCGGGAACGTCTACCCTTGGTACTGCCGTGAGCTGATTGCTTAGCATCACTCTCTTCTGACTCATGTCCTTCCTCTCAGAAAGTGGGTTGATCTCTTTCCATGGCAAAGTGTGGGTTCTGGCTAAAACTTCCAATATTCATACACTAAAAAATGTTTTTAGGAGTATGTATACTGTGAGGTCCCACTGGGCTTGCCAAATTGTTCACCCATATTTAGGCATGTGGTGGTAGAGAAAAATTCCTCATTGGCTTGAAAACCATTTGTGGTTAACAAGTCAACTTTCTTTAGTGTGCGAGCGTGCTATTGTTAGCAGTTAAAAACCATAACAAACTTATGAAAAATAGATAACTTGCACCCCAAGTTATTGACTTTGAACAAGTGATTGTGAATTTCGGTGAGGAATATCTCTCAAGTAAGTTCTTTTCTTGCCTCAGACTGGTGAGGACTTCACAATTTCTCATAGTAAAAACTAATAGTTCTGGCCAAAATGAATATGGAAAAATAAATCAAACTGTTTTAAAGAGAATTGCCTATTACACATTTTAAAACAAAAGGGGACTACCACGTCTGAAAAGACACCAAAACATTGGGCTTCGATTTCTGCTTGGATTGTTGCCTGTGATTCAGGCTGGACTAGTGTTTGTGCCTAATAAATCACGGTTGTAAACTGACCGAAGGGGCGTCCTCTCGGCCCTAGCACCTATTCATGAGCTAGAACGTGGCGTTTCGTCAGGCGTTTTGCCTTCCTAAAGACAGAGGAAAAGCTGCGAAGGGGGAATCCTCTCGGCCTCGACCGCGACATTATTGGCCGAGGCTGAAGGACGAAAAAGAAACGGTCGAAGATATTAGAGTTAAATCGCCACGTGGCAGCAGGGTCCCACGCTTCATTTAATGAAGCAACGCCTCTGACTAGCAAACCCACTAGCCGCAAAAAAGGCATTTAATGCACGAGGGAAGAAGGGAAGTGACTAAAGTTAGGATTTGGTGATAAAAATCAGAGTGGTTAGGCGCAAACATTCTTACAAATATTCTTACAACTTAGGGTCAGATCACCAACCACCAGACCAAGGCATTAAATGCGTTCCCACGGCCAAAGGCGCAGAACCCACGATCAGGGCGGCGGCCGAGATTTACTAGGATTTATGGGGACACCCCACCATGCTTCACGATCCCAAATGTCGATTGGACTACCCACTTGCTCTGATCAGGCTCCACCATGCATATTTTCACCCTTGATTACTCCTCCAGAGCTCTTCCTATAAATACGAAGCTCAAGCTACATTCAAAGGGTTCAAACACCAAACCAAAAGCCTCCCACAGAGCAAATTATATTTTCCTGTAATGCACTTTCAATACCTTTACTTGCTTTTCTAGGAGTAGTGATAGATTGTAAGGAAAATTCATTCATCAATATATCATACGACCCTTGATTTTCAAGGCGCCGGAGCACCATCTCTATTACTCTCTCATTCACCCCATATATCATACGACCGTCGCTCTCTGAGCAACGCGCCGGAGCACCGCCCAAAACCCACCATCAACACCACCACTAAACGGCCTTGTAGCTCAGGTCGTGAACCTGACAGCCGAGATCAGTTCCTCTCTCGGCCACAATCGTTTGATTAGGAGTCGAACTCAAAATAGGCGCACCACTTAACCATTTTATGCAAACCACATCACCATCTCGACGCACGGTAGACCGTGCTGGCATGCCCGCGCACAACCGCACCGCATCCAAAAGAAGGACGTCACGTGTTAACGCATATCCCCTCGGCCCGGAGCACCATGCCGTGAGATTTGCGCAGCCAACAACTGTATGTATCTGTGTTGTATTCAAACGTCAGGACCTTCAATTGAAGAGGTTCAGCTGGAAATCGATACCAATGTTGAGATTGGCAGAGCTTTAATATTTTTTAGCCATGGAAAGGTTTGTTGGATGGGCAGAACTGGGATTTCTTCAATTTGGATTGGATTGGAAGTGGTTGGATTGACGATTTTTGGTCTGGAACAACACTTCAGCACCTATTCTGCTTAATTGTGGACCACCTGCGATCTGTTCTGGTGACTGTCAGACATCAAGGCCTCTTTGTAAATTTGTTGAGGTTTTCATATTATGAAAAACCTGAATTCTGCTTGATTGGCTTATGCTGAACCAAATTTGTAACAAGAGGAATCTCGTTCCTTTGTGAACTGCTTCCCCGAACTGAACTGGAGTCAGACGTCTGAGTTCTACCTGTTTTGTTTAGAACCTGGATGAATTTTCAAACCAAATGGCTTGATTGTTTCGGAGTCTGAAGGCCCCTTGAGATCGTATGATCTTGTTTGAATTTTGTCAATATGACTTGGGAGTTTTTGTTTTGATTGAATTTTTGGCTATCCTCTATCTTGTTCACCTCCTCTTATATTTATAGAGAATATGAATGAGGGTTTATTTGTAACATCTCAACCCAAATTTAAATTATTAGTTAATTTAATTAATTTAATAAGTTATGAAATTACAATTTTGCCACTGGGGTAGGGGTATTTTGGTCACTTTTTAATCAGGAAGGATTTTGGGAAAATGAATGGTACTTTGCGTAGATCGTATTGAGATGAGTCCGTAGATACGTAGTGGGCTTGAGACAGAGTTGTAACGAAAAAGTTACGATCAAAAGAAACGTAATGGCAAAATTGTAAATAATTCAAAATGGGTTTTTTAAAAATCAGATTTTCTCACCCATATCTCTCTCTCTCTCTCTCTCTCTCTCTCTCTCTCTCTCTCTCTCTCTCTCTCTCTTTAGTTTGCGCGATAGCAGGCCCCCCACCCCTTTGTTTTTGAAACAGCCGGTTGGCTCTTTGAGCTGTCGCCGCCGCCATAGCCCACCACTAGACACGGCAGCGCGTGGGCCACTTTTTGGCTGGCCTTTGGGTCCTAAAATAATCCCTATGTATTCTCGAGCACGACGGTATGCTCGGATTTGAATTTGGTTATCATTTGACTGTCGATCGGATATCGTATAATAGGAGTTATCCGGGTTCATATATTTGATCTGGGCATCCCTAGGATCGTGTAGGAATTCGCGGATCTTGAATCGGAGCCCCGGATGTTCCGATTCAGTAACTTAAAGTTTGTGTTTAATGATAACCGTTCGATTGTGCGATCGCGAGCGATCCGACCGTTCGATTCAAACTAAACTTACAGGATATGTATTCTAAACCTTGTTTAACCCATAGGAACTTTCGGATCAGAAATCGGAGGTCGTGGGTCCCGCAGGATCAATTGACCCAATATGGAAAGTTTGACCACTCGGTTGATCGAGCGTCTTCCGAGGCTATTCCAACATTCAAAACAGGTAGTTGGACCTTAGGAATGTCTTACTCCTTGTGCTTATACTTGAAACCCGGGAAACTAGGATTTTAATTTAAAATTCTCGTTTGAAGCGTTTTATATTAATTTCATACTCATATTTTGAAATAAGTACTCCGACCATGCGTATGCAGTGGATTATTCTGACTATCGGATATATATAATATTGGAATTTTGACTATTTGGATATTTGAGATTCATGGTCGTTTTGAAATTGAAATTCATACTATGATGAAGTAATTGGGCAAAAGATTTATATGAGTTAGGATACTTTGTGATGGTTATGTGAATATGTAATTGCATTATGCTAAGTACCTTCCCTTGGTTATTGTACCCACACATGGCATTGGAATATCCGGCGTGTGGGCACACATATGGTTGTGTTATTATCTTATCACACGTGGCGTTGGATCATCCGACGTGTGATAAAGTAGTATGTGCGCATAGGACTTAGTGTTTGGATTTGGCCACACGTGGCGTTAGAACTTCCAGCGTGTGTGCTGTAGAGTGTAGCCCCCTGGTTGGACAGCTCATCCCTAGACACAGGGTAGAAAGTTGAAACCCTACGGGCTAGTCAAACAATCCCCCCTATTGGATTGTTTCCCCAGTACTCAAGTCAAGTCGGTGTGACACTATCCTATATATATTATATACTATATATATATGTCATATTATTCGTGTACTTATGGAATTTGGGGAATATATATATATATATACACGTGGATTACTTCTAAGTTATTCTCACATATTCTGTTTCATAATCTTATGATTCGGGGACAGATTGGGTTAAAGTCAAAAGCAAGACTTGGACATTATGTTATGATATAGGGGAAGGGCGAATACTATGTTTTCATAATGTTCTCGGAGGAATAGTATAAATGGCATGTTTTGAGCATTATTTTCTAAATGGTGGGGTTAGTATATTGTTTTCAAGTATAACCAAACTTTGTTTTTGTCCACTCACACTTTTCTGTTTTGCGCCCCCCAGACAGTAGTTGATGGGAGCCGAACAACAGAGCCGAGCCCTGTACTTCCGAATCCTGAGCTTCAGTAGGAAAAGCTTTGTTCGTTTATGTCCTGTTAAACTTTATTATCGTTTGTAAACCGAAACTCTTAGATTGCTCTGTTATCGCCCGTACTAGGGTTTGATTGTGAGGCCGGAGGCCATCTATGTAAACTGTATGAGCCATCTTGTGCATGCTGCCGATTGGTGATATTAAATGTGTTTTTAACAAGTTTAGAAATTTGGGAAATGTCAAATTTTCAGGGGAGACTCTGCCAAAACTTCAGCAGAAAGTCTCGTGTCTTTAGTAAGTGGGACCGACATCGGTATGATATCAAACTAACACAGGATTCGCCCTAGATTCTGAGGAATTTGGGGCGGGTCCTGTCATTATTCCTTAATATCTGGAGGACAGATTTGTTGAGAGGATTCCTTGTTTTAGCGCGAAAAAAGGGATAGTGGTTTAGTCTAACAGAAGAAAAACCCCCATCAAAAGTCAATGTTTATGATGATCAGTTTTGATCTTTTGGTAACCAACTCTCTTATCTCTTGTTTATCTCTTGTAAAACCCCACTTGCCTTGATGCAAAGCCCTCATGAGCATAGGAAAGAAACTTGGCTTTCTTTTATGGCATTAAATGGGTATGGGGAGTGGTTTCCGATTTAACCTTCTACCAACTCCCCATCACATCCTCTGCCCTATTGAAATCTTGACTTTGGACTCACGTGGGCTTTTGTAGAGATAGAGATCTTCCTAATAATCTACCGACTTGATTTCTGAAATTGTGATCAACGGTGATGATCTAATTTTGAGCCTTTGGAGAGATTTAGAAGCTGGGCTTAGTTTTTAAACCAATTAAAAACTAATTTGTTCATATTAAATCACCATTAATGCAATTAATCTTTAATCTATAAATTTATTCCTGTCAATTGGTTCACGAAGGTGTGGGCCTCTTAATCCCATCTGGGCTGACTTCTGATTTTAATAAAACAAAGCCCAAACTCCTGTTTTTGACATGGGCCAATAGTTAATTGGGATGGCACATGGAATATAGGCCCAAACATGAATACAGCAAGCTTATGAAAAAAAAAAAAAAGGCAAAACCCGAAACCAAGAACAAGAGAAACTGTAACTGCTATTACGAGAGATTTTAAGACATTCCTTCAATTCACTCGCTTTGATGAAGCAGCTGCAGCATTTGTATTGCTGCCCCTTGCATTTTGTGTGGTGCTTTATTGTCACTACTTATTAGGGTTGTCAATGGGTTGGATCTTGATTGTCTATCACGTCTTATCATACAAAAAAAAAAAAAGTAAGAGATTGTCTATCACGTGTGTTGGTTTTGTTTTGAAAGAAGCTAAAGTATATTGAAAGAAACATTAAGGAAACATTAATGTTAGTATATTGAAAGAAGCTAAAGTGGTTTTGGTTATAAAAAAACATTAATATTAGTATTGAAAGAAGCTAAATTGACCCAATTTGCGGAGCCTTTGTTTGCCCATTTCCTGCTAGTTTTGTCTCTCACACTTATCTTCAGGACATCTATTTATTTTCACTCTTCATTTTATCTCCCACACATTTGTTCCTCTTCCTCTAACTCTTCTCTTACCCATTTTTCAGGTAATTTTTTAGACTTGTAAGATGGCTGAAGATCAGAGAAAAAAAATATGATATCGGAATTGTTATAGAGGTGAAAGATTCCCCTTCAAATTCTCCAAAGAAACGGAAATTAACATATGGCAAGACTTTGTTAAATTTAAAGGGCCAGATGGTAGTGAACTTGGAAGGTGTAACCATTGTCGTAAGCAATTTGTGGGAGATAGTATTAAAGGAACTAGCCACTTAAAGAAGCATCTGTTGAACTGTCTGAAGATAAAAAGTAAAGACATCAGTCAACAAATGTTAGCTATAGCAAAAAATACTTCAGGCTCCGCTGCTATGGTTATTTGCACAATTATCCATTCAATATGGCTAAGCATGAATACTTTGAGATATTTTTGAATGGTCTTCAACCAATGTTTAAACTTGTGTCAAGAAATACAGTGAGGCAGCATTTAAACTTGTGTCAACCAATGTTTAAACTGAGCATGAATACTTTGAAATATTTTTGAATTACGTGCTTGTATACTTTCTAAAATTGTTGAGCCTTTGGTGACTACAAAAGATTGGCTTCCTTCTAAAACACGCATGTAAGAATGTTGATTATTTATGTATTCAAAATAATTGTTCATATTTTCAAGATTAGTTATATTTTTTTATTTTTTTGAAGATCTGATTTCGGTTCTCCAACACAAAAGATGCAAAGAGGAAGATGAAAGTATCCTTCTAAAACACGCATGTAAGAATGTTGATTATTTATGTATTCAAAATAATTGTTCATATTTTCAAGATTAGTTATATTTTTTTATTTTTTTGAAGATCTGATTTCGGTTCTCCAACACAAAAGATGCAAAGAGGAAGATGAAAGTATTTTGGTGGAGTCGGAAGATTTTGGTTCATGTTGAAATTAAATTGAGTATTTTAGTTCCTGTTAAAGTGTAATTTGATCGGTGCATATTTATATATCATTTTGTACCCTTCTAACTTATGATTTGATTATGTTTTTGAGTTAAACTTGTGCTTTTAATAAATTTTGTGTTTGTTGATCAGTGTAATAAGCTTGAGACTCATTAAATGCATTTTGGAGATAAGTTAGCTCAAAATGGTGTCTGCAGATCAGTCAACTTCACGAATTGGACTGTACTTGCTCAAGAAGAACCAGATGATGACCCATATATCATTGGAAATATGCGGAAGTCTAGTTTTTGGAGAATTTTACGATTCATGATTCCGAGTCTTCTAGAGAAAGTTATACAAGTTTTGGCAACTTAAGGTCAAATTCGGCAGCATCTGCGTTACTGGGCTAAATATAACATTTGAAGGGCTTTCCGATTTTTCCTTGAGCTGGGCTGCATATACTTGGAAAGATAATTCAAAGAGCTTCAAGATCCAGATTTTTCCAGATTTTGTAGAAGGGAAGATCAAGCCCAAAACAAGCCCACAAGCTGACTGCAATGTAGTCAATTCCAGCCTATTTTCGGCAGTCAACTTGTAAGGCCCAAAACGTACACTTGTACTGCTCAGATGGGAATACATTCTTCATAAAGGTTGTTCCAATGGGTGTCTATTATGACATATCCAAATTTGAGCCCCATTGGATGTATATTGAAACCTCATGCCTTCCTACACCAAGCCTGGTGCAGAAGAATCGTTTTTTCCAGCAAAGGTGAAGAAAACCCACATGGGTTGGCAGCAAAAGGCAGCCACAATTGAATACCTTTGAAGTCCCATGTGAAGAAAGCTTGAGTTGCAGCAAAATAAGTATGGGATGGAATTGATTCCAACCACACTAACATAGACAAGATGAAGTGGGAGTTATGGGTTGTATTAAAAGAGAGGAATGGTGGTGTTGAAATTCATCATGATGTTCCTCCCTCTTAGCCCTATAAATAGAGAAGTCTTCAAGCTTCATAAATCACAACCTCAAGGGGGGAGCTCTCAAACACTTCTCTAGAGCTCCCCTCCCTTCTCTCCCTCAAATTCTCTCTTAGTTTCCTTTCAAGTTGTCAATTGTTGTAACAAAATGATTTTACTAAATTTTCCTTCAAGTTTTCAAGTTCTACTTTAATTTTATTTGTAATGTACATTCTTTCGTAAGTATTCAAGTTTAATTAGTTTCCAAGTTTCAATTATGGTTTTTGTTCTTATTCATTATGCTTATAAGTTAATATGCTAGTTTGAATGATTGATCACCATTTAGGCTTGCATGTTAAATATCTTGGTTTGAATTAAGAGTAGACACCATGCTTTAATTCGAATTGAACTATGAATAGGAAGAGTATGTTTGGACATTCGACAACAGGGATTAGATACATGCTTGGTTGTTTAAATTGTTCTTCTATGCTTAATGGGTTCCTAATGCTTAATTTTAGGTTAGACAATAAATGATCAAATTAGGGAATTAGGAACACAAGGTTAGGACCAAACACCATGGCTTAATCATACTTTAGCTAGAATCAATCCGTTAATCTAATTGAACTTGGGAACTTATTTGCTTGAGTTATTTCTTTTTTTTCTTGTTTTATTTATTTTCTTTTTCATTTCTATTTTGTGTAGGGGAAACAAATTGGATCATTCAATCACCAATCCTCGTGGGATCGACCTCGCACTTACATATGCTATACTACCAAACGGCTCGTGCACTTGCGAGTATCACAAGTTGAGGACGCAGCTGAATCCATTTTGGTGCAGCTGAATCTACGCAACATAATTGAATATTTTAGATGCATGTATCATATTATTTTGTGGAAGATTTAAGTGTATATATGTATATATATTCTATGTTAGTTTTTTTTAATTTGAAAATGTATGAGATAAAGGAATTCGGATCGGATTATCAGATCCGGTATCCGATAATCTATTGGATTGGATATGGAGCTAATTATTTAGAATCCATCGAATTATCGGATCAGATCGGGTTGTAATTTTTTCATTTCAGATTAGATTGGATATAGATGGATCCGCTCTATCTCCGATCCGTTGACAGCTCTACTACTTATTGGTCTCGAGCATTTGCTGATCATCTTTTTCATTTTGCGTATCGCTAATGACTTTCTTCAATGTGATCATTGGTGCAAAGGCCAATTCAATGCTCAAAGAATTGAAGTGGGGGACAATGGCTGTCGCTCAAGATTCTTTTTCAATCCTAAGTGACATTTAAATACAATATTTAAATTTTATTTCTATAAAAAAAAATAAAGTGTCATGTTAAGGAGACATCTTTAGAGATCAACTTGTGTACCATTTCTCTAAGAAAGGTGGATAGGTGGCCTTTAGTTGGTCTCTTAAGATGGAGGGGAAACTCTCATGTAACAGGATAACACTTTTTGCTATTTCCAACAAATAACGCAATGACACGTATGATATGATAACTTTTTTACGTGTTATTGTGTTATTGATTTGGGATAACAAAATAATATTATTCCAATTACATGTAAATTTTTGCTAAAGGTGGTCTCCTTAGCATTTAACCAAATATATATATATATATATATATATCAATACATGAGATATGACTCAGTGGTGGTGGTAGTGATTATTACAACGAGGGCGATGCTTGTGGTGGCGGAGGAGCAAAACCACATAAGTATTTGTTAAAAAAAAAAACGTAGTTTAATTAATGTAGGGTAATGCTATGCTTACCACATAAATCTACCACATTTTAATACCATCTTACATGGCAGCTGATGTGGACAACCACCTCATTAAAATTATATTAGTTTTTTTTTTAAGGAGATAATATTTTCTATATTTTTCTTTAGTTAAAAATTTATAAATTAAAAAAAAAACTAAACTAAACCCTACGACCACTTTTCACGCGTCTCTTTGCCTCCCCTAATTCTCTCTCTCCCTCCTTCCTCTCCTCCCCATCGCAGTGCTTCGCCGGACTCCTGCCACCACTCCTCCTCATCACAGGTGCTTCGCCGGACTTCTGTCACCGCTCCGCCAGACTTCTGACGTTGTTCCGCCAGACTTCTGACGTTGTTCCGCCAGACTTTTGACTCCATTCCACCGCTCTACTCCTTCCTTCACGGTTAAGATTCTTTTTCTGTTTAGCTTAACCTTCCTCCACCAGTCCTCCCCATCGCAGGTGCTTACCACGGACTTTTGCCACCACTCCGCCAGATTCTGACCCTGTTCCTCCGCTCTACTCCTTCCTCCACGGTTTTAGGTTAGTAAACCTTCGTTATAACTTTTTTTTTTGGTTTCGCTTACCTTGTTTTTTTTTTTTTTTTTTGGATGAATGCTTTCTTCTCATACACGGTTGCTGAATCATTAATTTATTTGTTTCAATCAGTATTCAAATTAAGTTTTTTTTTTACTAGTTAAACATGCTTTTCTTAAGAACCTGTAATAACTTGACTGTAGTATACCATTGAGATATAACTTTCTATTTCTTTTTTGGCTTATGTTGTTTCTTTTTTTAGTTTAATGTTTTTGATACGTTAATTTGTTTATAATTCTCTCTTCTTCTCTTTTTAGTCATTAGATGAACTGATTGACCGTAGTATTGAAATTTTGGTATTATATGCTTATGTATCATAAGCTCATGTCCTATATGATGTAGGAATGGAAGAATATTCAAATATTTCTGCAAGTTTAGAAATTATTGATGAAGATGAAGTTGTTGAATTGGAATCTGATGGGATTAAAATTGAAAATAATGGAGATGATGAGATTGCCATGGACAATAGAACAGATGTGAAAGAAAAAATACAAGAGCCGATGGTTGGAATGGTGTTTGACAATATTTATGAGTTAATTCAATATTATAGAGAATATGGGAAACAATCTGGCTTCCCAGTGATAAAGAGGTCATCAACAAAAGGAGATGATGGAGAGTTGAGATATATTACTCTTGCATGTGCTCGTTCAGGGACCTGCAAAAGTAATTCAAGTAATACCCTAAAGCCACATCCAAGTATAAAGAATAATTGCAAGGCTCAAATTAGGGCAGGTTTACGCTTGAGTGGAAGCTGGCGAGTCAACTCTATTAAGCTTGACCATAATCATGACTTGAGTCCAACCAAATCTCGTTTTTGGAAGTGCTATCGAGAGATAACCCCATATATTAAAAGGAAGCTTGAAATGAATGATAAAGCTGGGATAAGGCTGAACAAGAGTTATAATTCAGTTGTGGTAGAAGTGGGGGGGCATGAGAATATGCCATTTTTAGAAAAGGATTGTAGAAACTACATTGAAAAGGTTAGGCGATTACAGCTTGGGGAAGGAGATGCCACTGCAATTCAAAATCTCAGAAAGACCTTACCCAGGTAGGAAATAAAAGTTAGCAAGTAAAATGACAACTTTGTCGATTATGTACTTATAAATGTATTACAATATGTTACATGTTATATTTGTATTTGTGGCAGGATTTTCAACCGGTAATAAGTGATGCAGTTTGCCCTATTGGTGATTCACTCACTTACGGATGTGGTAATGTAGTTGCAACGCAAGAGAGCAATATTATTATGAAGGTATAACATTAATACATTGATATTTTTGTTAGTAATGTATTTAGTTAACAATTATGATCATTGAAATTCATGCTCTTTATAATTCAGGACTCCCAAACTCAAGTTTATATGGGTGACAACCAATATCCTACATTTAGTGGTTGTAATGTAAGTTTGTGTTTTTTTTTTTTTTTTGGCTGCTTTGTTCTATTAGTATTGTTTTATTGGAATCATTATTGATTTGTTTAATATAATTTATTTATGATAGGAAAATATGGCCTTGTTATTGGGGTTCACTCAAAAAGGTAATCCAAACTACATGTCCAAAGGGTATGAGATAGGAAATAGAGTTTATCCTACTGAAGATCATTTTTAGGTAATACATATATTTCCTGAAACACTTTTTTGCTTTTATTCATCTATATTTTATGATTTTCATGTTTCATTTTTCTGTTCTTATATTTAGGGTGCCTGATATCAATATTTAGGTGGAGGTTATGGGAAGCACAATATGCCAAGATTCAGGGAAAAGGATTACGAAGAGCTCAACTGCAAAATGGAAGCAAAACGGAGAATAATATTTTTTGTTTTGCCTTGTTGTTGAAATTTACAAATTTAGTTCATGTAATGCTGCACTCACTTTGAACGGCAAATGGTGTATCAAGCGGACATGTTGCCTTTCACTTTGAGACAAGACAAGAGCTTATTTTTCAATTGTCCTTTCAACTTTATCAAGCGATTGTTCTCTTTAGTTTGGCAGCATTTTGGACAGTCCAAATTTTCCCTGTTTGTTCTTCTTTTTTTGGTACAATGAAATCTTATGCTTACAATTGTAATAAACATTTTCAATCTGAATGCGTCATCCATATATAGGAAAAGGAATTTAAATAATGGTAGAAAGAAAGCTTAAAGATGGATAGATATTTGCGCAAATCCTTGAAATAGGCAGCTGGGTTACACATATGGAAATCGACTTTGAAGAGAGTTATCATATATTGATTTTGAACTTTTTGATATCATCTTTTAGGTATTAAGCTAATGAGTTTGGACAGCTGTTGTGTACATATTCCCACTCATGAATTTCATGGAGGCAAATGGTTCATCATGAATTTAATAAGTGTTCTTGTATTAAGCTATGCATTTGTTTGTTACACCCTGCTCATGAATTTCATAAAAGGAAATGGTTCATCATGAACAACACAAACTGAAAATGAGAGAATTTATACAGCAACCATTGAAAACTAACAAAATACATTAACTTAATTATGCTTTAACGATTACATCTCTAACTATAAATGAGATACAAATGAAATCCAATACATGAATTAGATACAATCTATTATCAGCGTGCATCCACCGGTGAATATCTTCAAAATAACTTCCTTAACATTGAGAGTCATCACTGCAAGGAACTCATGTGGCTTTTTTTTATTTTTATTATAGCAAGTACCTGTAAGGTTCATGAAAAAGCTATCATAATATGCCCATCGAATCCTTAATTAAAAAACACCCAAAAAAAACTCAATCAGATGTAGATGCAAACACAGTAAAGAAACCCATCAGAAAATTAAACAAATTCATACCCACCTAGAAAATTAAAAAAGTAAAACTCATTCATCCACACCTTATGAATTCCAGTCCTGATTTTCTTTAGATAAATTGCTTTGTGCGATATAGGTGTACTAAACCAAACACCAAGAGGATTCAACAATCGCTTATGAGAAGAAAGCATTCATCCAAAAAAAAAAGGGTAAGCTAAATAGAAAAAGAATCTTAAGAAAACTTAATTTGAATACTGATTGGAAACAAATAAATAAAGGATTCAACAATCGCTTATGAGAAGAAAGCATTCATCCAAAAAAAAAAAAAAAAGGGTAAGCTAAACAGAAAAAGAATCTTAACCGTGGAGGAAGGAGTAGAGCGGTGGAATGGAGTCAGAAGTCTGGCGGAGCGGTGACAGAAGTCCGGCGAAGCACCTGCGATGGGGAGGAGTGGTGACAGGAGTACGGCGAAGCACTGCGATGGGGAGGAGAGGAAGGAGGGAGAGAGAGAATTGGGGGAGGCAGAGAGATGTGTGAAAAGTGGTCGTAGGGTTTAGTTTAGTTTTTTTTTTAATTTTTAACTAAAGAAAAATATAGAAAATATTATCTCCTTAAAAAAAAAAACTAATATAATTTTAATGAGGTTGTTGTCCACATCAGCTGCCATGTAAGATGGTATTAAAATATGGTAGATTTATGTGGTAAGCATAGCATTACCCATTAATGTATGCAACTTGAATCCATATATTTCCCTTATTAGCTTAAAAAATAATAAAACTGAAATTAAAGTTGAAACTCTAGTTGAGTCCTACTCATCACCTAGCTGACAGAGTACTACATGTTAGCTCTGTGTTATAATACATTGGATTCGAATTACCATGAAGATCTTCTCTGGCATCTCTTGTTGTGGACATAAAAGAAGCTTGGGAGGGAGTTGCAAGCATTCAACCTCTCCCTCAAGCATCTCTATAACTTTGTTCATCGAAGGACGATCGCTTGGCTTCAATTGTATACACCATAAAGTAGTTATAATCATCTTTTTTATTATTTTCTTTTCCTCTTCTGTAGCTTCATCCATCTCAAACTCTTTGCCCATGCAAAATTGGTCTGAGACCCAAAGAGGAAAATAAATTTGGCTTGAATGCTCTATCTCTGCGTTCAAATTCTTCCTTCTATACTTGCCATTTCCATCAACAACATTCCAAAACTATAGATATCAGCTTTGTATGAGACACCTCCTATATTTTTGTAGAACAACTCAGGAGCCATGTATCCCATTGTTCCCCTTGTTGCTGTCAAGGAGACGATGGTATTACCTACCAGATATAGCTTTGCAAGCCCAAAGTCAGAAACCCTTGGGATGAAATTCTCATCAAGAAGAATCTTGTGAGGCTTGATGTCAAAATGTAGAATTTGCATGTCACAACCTCGATGTAGATATTCGATCCCTTGAGTCACTCCAAGAGAAATCTCATACATTTTCCTACAACTTAAGGGGTTGAGTGTTATACACATACTCTTATTTTCATGTCATCTAAGAACGTTGTTGTTTGATCTCATTATTCATTGATTTGGTTGAACACTTCAAAGTCATTCATTCTTATGCAATTTGATTTCATGACATTTAGGAAATGATATTAAGGCCCTCTTTGGATCGTTTGTGCCTTTCAAGCTAACCATGTGCATGCTTAAGCATGATTTTCCATTGTTAACCATTTTGAGCCTACATGTAAACCTTTTCTTTCATTTAACCAATTATATTTCCTCGCCTTAGCTTAAAAAATAAATATTTACCTTTCTAGGAACTCATGAGCTTTAATTGGGATGTGTTTTTCATACTAAGTTTGGGAAGGGGTGTTACATTTGAAAAAATAAAAAATAAAAAATTCACACAATTGGTGAAAGAAAAGAGAAAAGTTGTGATTAAATGGTGGTTGATTGAAAATTCATTTTTGGGTTCTTTATTGGCCTTCAAAATAAATTAGCGATTGTTCAATTAAAAGAAAGGAGTGTGAATCAAATTAAATGGAGGTATAAGGAGTTTTGATCATGTAAAAAAAATCTATCATTGTGATGATTCGAAGTCTTAGAAATAATTATTTTATGCTATTATATTTTGAGTTCCTTAGACTTTGTATTGTCCATACCTTTCATTTCTTACTCACCTTACACCCTTGGCCCCATTACAACCTATACTAAAGACCTAAATTGATCTTAAATGTCATGTGGTTGAATTGCATCCATTTTCTTACTTTTAAGTGTTTGACATCCTTCTTGAGTTCATATTAATGTAAGTTCTTCATCTTTCTATTTCGAGTTAAGTCCTTTTTGGTTTAACTCTAATCTCATGTTTATAACTGAGTGATGCATTGTAGCCCTCTTCTGAGTGATTCATTTGTGAGAGGACAACTTTGGTGAGATTTGAAGTTAAATTTGTGTTTAGATATGATTTTTGAAATTGTGTGAAAACAAAGATTGGGGAATTTGTTGCATTTGGCTATCACACTACTACACTTTGAACATGTTGTGTTTTGCACATTGCCGCCTTGTGAATAGTGTCTAAAACTGATCTTTTATTGTTAAAACTTTTGAGTCGTGTGCATGAGTCATTTCTCTTCGGAAAATGTTCGGAAATATTGTTTTGAGTCTTATTTTTGTTTTGTTTATATATTTATTTTTCTATTTATTTTTATTTTGTTTTTGTTTTTGTTTTGCTTAAGGACTAACAAAATCTAATAAGTTTTCTTACCACTTTGTTTTGTAGAGTCAGTAAAACGTTTGTGGATATCGTATCTGTTAAACCTTCAGGAGAACAAATCCTCCTACCAGGGATGCCTAGAGGTTTAAAGGCTTGTTGCATACGCTCAATGCAATCGAGTTACATGCGAAAGTGTGGTCTAATTAACTTCTTATTTTGTTTTTATCTTTGTTTTCCTTTTGTTTTGTTTGAGGACTAGCAAAATCTAGGTTTGAGGGTATTTGATCGGTGCATAATTACATATCATTTTGTACCATTCTAACTTATAATTTGGTTATGTTTTTTAGTTAAACTTGTGTTTTTAATCTATTTTATCTTTGTTTCAGTATATTAAGCGTTGGGACTCATTTAATGCATTTTGGAGTCAAATTAGCTCAACAATTGTGTATGCGGATCAATCAACTTCATGGATTAGACTGTACTTGCTCAGGAAGAACCAGATAATGAACCATATATCATTGGAAAGATGTGGAAGTCTAGTTTCTATAATATTTTACGGTTCATGATTTAGAGTCTTCTAGAGGAAGTTATGCAAGTTTTGGAAACTTAAGGTCAACATCGACAACATCTGCGTTACTAAGCCAAAACTGACATTTGAAGGTCTTTCTGATTTGTCCTTGGGTTGGGCTGCATATGCTTGGAAAGATAAGACAAAGAGCTTCAAGATCCATATTTTTCCAGATTTTTAAGAATGGAGGCTTGAGCCCAAAACGAGCCCATATTTTTCATGCATGACATATGCATGAGCTAATTATTTTTGAGTTCTAATTTAATTTTCATTGTAATGTAATTTCTTAGTTTTCAAGTTTGATTAGTTTCCAAATTTCAATTATGGTTTTTGTTCTTATTCATTATACTTGTAAGTTAATTTGCTAGTTTGAATGATTGATCACCATTAAGGCTTGCATGTTTGCTAACTTGGTTTGAATTAAGAGTAGACACCATGTTTTAATTCGAATTGAACTATGAATAGAAAGAGTATGTATGGACATTCGACAACAGGGATTAGATACATACTTGGTTGTTTAAAATGTTCTTCTATGCTTAATGGATTCCTAATGCTTAATTTAGGTTAGACAACAAATGATCAAATTAGGGAATTAGGAATATAAGTTAGGACTAGACACCATGGCTTAATCATACTTTAGCTAGAATCAATCCGTTAATCTAAATTGAACTTGGGAACTTATTCGCTTGAGTTAGTTATTTTCTTTCTTCCTTGTTTTATGTTCCTTTGTTTTCATTTCTGTTTTGTGTAGGGAAACTGAATTGGATCATTCAATCACCAATCCCTATGGAATCAATCTCGCACTTACATATGCTAAACTACCAATGGCTCGTGCACTTGCGAGTATCAAAAGTTGAGGATGCAGCTGAATTCATTTTGGTGCAGCTGATCCGACGACAACAATCGGCTTTGATGAAAATAGTACTTGAAAACCCCTAAAGTGCTGACGTACATTAATGTAAACCGCGTGAAGTTTTGGAATCTGGAAAAGAAAAGGAGAATATGGGGATCTGAGAAAATATTGGGATCCTGCCATATTTCCATCTATAGATATTGCCTCTGCAAGGCCTGATTGGAGTAACTATGTTTCAACTAAACTTCCTTCCATTTTCTGAAAATTCAGCTTTTCTAAGACTTTCCTCGAAACCTTTTAAAATGGCTTCCTCTTCTTCTCGCCCAAATCATTTCGATTTAAATGTTACTCCCAAAACAACCTGTGACGCCAAAGTCTGGCGTCCATTCTTTGTATCCCAAAATCGTCATCTCACGGTTAATGATTATGTGATGATGAATGATACGATTGCTGCCATAGTAGCTGTTAAGCTCATAATTTCATACATATACATGCCCAATTTACTTACTTCTTTTGTTTAGTTTCTTAGAATTCTGAGTTATTTGCCTCTCTTTGTGTGTTTTGTAGGCCAATAGAGCAAGATACCATAATTCATGCAATTCAAGCATGTTAAGGCCTAATTTGGATGAATGGATGAAGAGCTTAAAAGACAAACTCATTTTGGCTACAGCCCCCTGCCAGTCCAGTTCCGTAGGTCATATTGCAAGCTTTGTTTCAGCAACCTACACAGCTCGGATGAGGCCACATTCTTCATGAAAGTTGTTCCAATGGGTGTGTACTATAACATATCCATAATTCAGCCCCATTGGATAAATATGGAGTCTGTTACCTAGCAAACACAGAGCCATGCTCATGATGGATTTTATCAGCACGCAAAATGAGTTAGCAATTTGTTTTGGCCTTAACTTCCTCCTCCGACCTTGGATTGGCCCAAATGATATATGGCTGGAAAGAAGACATTCTGAACTTCAAGTTTGAGTGCTTAAAATCTTAATTTGCTTAAGGGAAGCCCAATTCGTAAGCCCTTGAAGTTGCTGGTCATGCTGACCTCAGGATGAGCTATTGTTTCTGGTTGGAAGCTTGGTCATGGTGACATGAAGATGAGCTAGGGCTGCTGGTGGGATTTATTGGTGAAGTGCATCAACCAATTCAAATTTTCTAATACAAGTGCATCAACCATTTCAAATTTGATAAAACAAGTGTTGTATGCATTAGCCATATTGAATTCAGATTTTTCACTTCCTTAGGCCTATAAATAGGGAGGTTCTCTAAGCTTGTAAACACACCCCAAGGGGGGGAGCTCTCAAACACTTCTCTAGAGCTCCCTTCCCTTCTCTCCCTCAAATTCTCTTAGTTTCATTTTCTAGTTTTCAATTGTAGTAATGAAATATTTGTGCTGAAATTTTCCTTAAGTTTTTCTTAGTTCCACTTTACTTTTCATTATGTAAATTCTTTTCTTTAGTTTCAAGTTTGATTAGTTTCCAAGTTTCAATTATGGTTCATGTTCTTATTCATTATGCTTATAAGTTAATATGCTAGTTTGAATGATTGATCACCATTTAGGCTTGCATGTTAGCTATCTTGGTTTGAATTAAGAGTATACACCATGCTTTAATTCGAATTGAACTATGAATAGGAAGAGTATGTATGGACATTCGACAACAGGGATTAGATACATCCTTGGTTGTTTAAATTGTTCTTCTATGCTTAATGGGTTCCTAATGCTTAATTTTAGGTTAGACAACAAATGATCAAATTAGGGAATTAGGAACACAAGGTTATGACCAAACACCATGGCTTAATCATACATTAGCTAGAATCAATCCGTTAATCTAATTGAACTTGGGAACTTATCTGCTTGAGTTAGTTATTTCTTTCTTCATTGTTTTATTTATTTCTTTTTTTTCATTTCTGTTTTGTGTAGGAGAAATGAATGGGATCATTCAATCACCAATCCTCGTGGGATCGACCTCGCACTTACATACGCTATACTACCGAACGGCTCGTGCACTTGCGAGTATCACAAGTTGAGGATGCAGCTTAATCCATTTTGGTGCAGCTGTATCTACACAACAGTAGCTAGGACTTTCCTTACTCTTATGGATGAAATACTGTTAACAGGAAGGTCTGACGAATAGGCTATTGATGACTCAATGGCTTTTAGCATTCAGAATGCTGCTTCTGTTTCTAACATGGCTGATCGTTTGCCTGCCAGAGTAAACGAGATTCAGGAGCTGAACACTGAAAATTTGTCTCTTTGGAGAATGCTGCATAGTCTCAGCAAGAGGTTGAAAAACTTAAAAAGGAAAATAAGGCCTTGTTGAAACTGGTGAGTTCATACTCCATTGATGCGCAGACAAGGCTTGACATGCTGCAGATTTCCAATGAAAAGATTCTGGGAGACCACGAGAGGCTCATGACTAAGCTTAAGAGGCACCGTTTTCTTCCTTCAGAGGCTTCCAGAACATAATGAAATCATATATATTTTACAGTGCCTGCTCCTTCCTTACAAGTGAAAAAATCTATTTGTTGCATGCTCATTTCCTGTTATAATAATTGGGTAAATTCTTAAACTTCCACCTGTGGTTTTCACGTCTTTTCAAAATGACAGTTTGGAACCTTGTGCCTCATAGGTTCAAATAACCACATCAAATCTCTCAAATTACATATTTCAATGCATGTGAGTCCAGAGCCTCTGGCCCAGGCTAAACACGACTTCAAAATTTATTTGCCTTTTTCAAATGGGCATGAAATATAAATTGAGTAAATGCCATGATAATATTGCAATATAGTAGTGAAGAGCATTAACTACTATATACCCAAAACTTAAGGTTCGGAATCTCTCATATATTTGGATCCATGGGCTTCCGACCCAAATCATATAATATAACAAAATATGTGGAAAGCCTCAATTCATCCTTTAAGGTTTATCCAGATATTATCTATTTCATGATGTATTCTAAACAACCGGAATTCACAAGATATATTTCTTCCTTGAGGTGTCAATTATAACATAAAAACTTTATTAAATTCATTATTTTCTTATGCCAAAGAAATATGTGTTATACCACAATTTGCAATAATACCTCAAGTGTTGTCCATTTAACTATTGCAACTTCAAGTTATCAATATTGTTAGATTTTGAATTTTTGGCCAAAATCACATATTCTCATGGTATAGACATTTTTATAATTTCCTGTACATATTTTGGGACTTCATGCCCTTACATAATTGTCCATGTTTTGAGGAACTTCTGGCATCTCATTTAATTGTTTATCCATGAGTTTAAGGAACTGCAGGCTCCCTTTTGTATATAGTGACGGTTTACCCAAAATGGTTAATATTTATGCATATGTTACTATTGATGTATACGGTACTATTCATCAAGTCATGAATACGTGTCTATTCATGCATACAGTATATTTGCCAGTACAGTTACTATTCATGTGTATTGTACTAGTAACCAATATGGTACTGTTACATCATCAAGGAACACCAGGTCCTTATTTACATGTCAAGGATAAAGGATCTTCAGGTCCGATATCTTGTTTACAAATATAGTACCGGAGAGATTGCCAGCTCTCATATCATTATCATCATCAAGGATCTTCAGGTCCTGATGTAGTTGTATGATGAGGATCAAGGAACTTCTGGTCCTGATCTCTATATGCTGTAAAACTCATCATATCACACAATTAATTCGTAAAATAAATTGTTATAAATTGCTTGTAAATAAATTGTTTTTATGGACGATAAACCCGCACCATATTTTAAATCAAGGTAAATGTGCGGTAAAATGAATTCATAAATTAAATTACTTGTTTTATGGACGTTAATTCCGCACCATACTTGATAAGTTCATAATTCTACACATTTGCATGCCTTCTTTATTTAGTGATTTGGTTTAGTTTCTCTTTATTTTGAGTCACTTACCTATGTTTGTGTGTTTTGTAGGATAAGGCAGCAAGAGATCACATTTGATACAATCCATGCATGTTAAGGACTGATTGGCACAAGAGGAATATAAGCTTAAAGACAGACCCAATTTGGGCCACACTCCTTGTCAGTCCAATTTCGTGGGTCATCTTGCAGGCCTCATTTCAGCAACCTACACAACTCGGATGAGGAGACATTCTTCATAGAAGTTGTTCAAACGGGTGTCTATTATAACATATCCAAATTTCAGCCCAATTGAGCATATTTGGAGTCCATAGCCTAACAAACACTGAACCATGGTCAGGAGGATTTTAATATGCAGTTGCCAGCAGATGAGCCTTGTGTTCCACACCTCCTTTGAGCCATGTGCCTCACCTCAGCTGTACCTGACTTTGGACTTGACACGTTGAGCAATTTAGGGAGGCATTTCAGCTATGGAAGTTCCAAGGAGCAAAACAAGGCATGCTTAATTATGGGGAAACTTGTTTGCACAAATCAAGGAGCAGTTTCCAGGATTTATGGTGGGCTGTCTACACCAGCCAAGGGGAGGACGAATTTGGCAGTCTTTAAATAGAGAGGTGCAGCTCATTCAAAAGAGAGACAGATACACACAGGCACTTCATCCATTACTCACACACACATTTAGATTCACCACAAAGAGAGAAGAGAGCTAGTTGTAAAGAAGGGAGAGCTTGGAGTTGTCCTGGGAACCACATTGCTGCCACCGGCTAGTTCTTCTCTTCTCTTCATTCCATCTATGTATCTCTTATTTTTTGTATTCATAGTTATGTCTAACTAATCCATTTAGTTAGGGCTTAGGATGAAGCCCTAGTCATGAATATTCAATGTTATGGATGATTTCATAGTTAATTGATTTCCTTACTTTCATTATCAAGTTGTTAATCTCCAGTTTATTATGTGCTTGATGTGTGCTTTCTTGGAGTAGCTAATTAGGATTTTATGCATCTAGCACAAGTTGGGAAGGGGTTTAGATTCACCAATTCTACTCTCCTTTCACAAGCAACACATGAATTAACGAACGAATCCACGAACTAGGTACTGATTGAATCCACAAACGAAACAACGAGAAGAATCCAAGTCGAATTCAAGGCAGTTTCATAGCAAACACCTGATCCACGATGTCGTTTGAGTCCTCATCAAGATTTTTTCTTGAACTAGAGAAAAAGTGAGAAAATCCAAATTGAGCACCACAGGCTTCAAAAATTTTTGGGGCAGAATGGCAAAGCATGCGTGGTCCTGGTTGAAGGAGAGGTGGAAAAGCGATGGAGGCAAAGATGGAGAGGGGCTGGGAAAGGATGGGTGAGGTCATGGTCGGGTTGGTTGGGAAGGGAAGAGAGAAGGTGAGAGATTTTTTTGTTTTCAATTTTCAATTTAAATTTATTTGTTTGATATAATTTAACTTTTTTTTTATTAATATTTGAAAAAAAAAGAATTTTTTATTAACAAAATTGAAGACATGACCAATTATCTTAACGAAATGAAGTTGAAGGACCACGAGAACCATTTTGGAAATTGAGGTACTCAAATGCAAATCGGGTTTAAATTCAGGGACTAATAAAACGATTAATCCTAATAAATTTTAAAATAAATTCAAAATTTTTTTAAAAAAAACCTCTCGCATATAGGGAGGCTCGTAATAAAATAATAAAAAAGATAAAGGGAGCTTATCCATTCGGTGTTGTCTCTTCCGACCAATTTTTCAGATCGCAAGCAAAGCCCAAGTAAAGCCACCAGCTATGATTCACATCCCCTTTTTCATTCTCTGTCTCTGATTGGTTGAACCAGAGAAGTAAGCATTCACAGCATGGGTAGCCACCTGAATCTCTGGGTACGTGAACCCATCCCCAATAGCAACCCCACCTAAATTCACACCAGTTATGTAAAGAGGCCGTGATTTAAACACAGGGTCAAGCTCAATAAACTTGGTAATTGCAACAAAGAGGTCTCTGGCAACTGAAATCTGGTCTCTTGGGATCTCTTCTGGCTTCGCAGCTATACTGAATCGAGTTCCAATTGGATTGTCAAGAAACACCAGGCCAAAGATTCGGTTCCAGGAACCAGAATTGGGAGGACACGCCATGGGCCGAGCTCGAAGAAGTTGCCGATCATGGAGGAGTAACCGGCGCCGCCTTGGAGCCAAATAGTTGTGGGGTTTGAGAGAGATCGGGTGAGATTATGAGGTTCTGAGCTTCATGAAAAGTGTAGAAAATTGTAGAGCCTGTGGTGGGATTGACTGGGAGGTAGCCTGATTTGGTGGGATGAGCTTGTTTGGGGAACAGAGGTTGTGATGATGATGATGAGGAAAAATAAAAAGAATTAAGAGATCTGGGTTTCATCAGAGAATTCAGCTGGTACTTTTAAAGCGAATTGGTGAGCTACACTTATTAGCTTTACAACATACCTCAATTTTATCTCTTGCAATCCTGCCAAAACAAAGCTTAATCCTGCCAAAACAAAGCTTACTGTAACGGCACTGCACACAACCAGATCAACTAGCTTGTTTCCGCATATCCCTTATCTGCATATTCACATTGAGTGCCGCAATATATAACTGGCGGCTAACAAGTTTCAATTTCACTCATAAACATAAACACAAAAACATCTAGCAGTCTTCAATATTATATGAGCAATATGTCCCAAAGCTTAAGCTCATCTTCACCCTTTTCTTCCTTCAAGCCCTCCTCACATCCCCCACATGAATCCAAGCAGCCCCAGCAAACTCAGATCTTCAGAGAATACATAGGAGCTAAATTCAAGAATGTCAAGTTTTCTGATGTCCCCATTAACCCAAATGTTGAATTCCACTTCATTCTCTCATTTGCCATAGACTATGACACTTCCTCCTCTCCCACCAACAGAAAATTCAATGTCTTCTGGGACTCTGATAATCTTAGTCCTTCCCAAGTTTCCTCCATCAAAAATCAGCATTCAAATGTCAGAGTGGCCTTGAGCCTAGGAGGAGACACTGTGAATAGTGTCTATGCTTACTTCAAGCCTTCCTCAATGGACTCATGGGTTTCCAATGCTGTTTCTTCTCTCACAAGCATCATCCAGCAGTACAATCTGGATGGAATTGACATTAATTACGAGCACTTCAGCGCAGATCCCGATACCTTTTCAGAGTGCATTGGGAGGCTTATAACAACCCTCAAGAACAATGGAGTGATATCATTTGCTTCCATTGCTCCCTTTGATGATGACCAAGTTCAGAGCCACTACTTGGCCTTGTGGAAGAGCTATGGTGACTTGATAGACTATGTGAATTTCCAGTTTTACGGATACGATCAGGGCACCACAGTGTCTCAGTTCATCAATTACTTCAAGACACAAAGCTCCAATTACAATGGTGGGAAGGTCTTGGCAAGCTTTATCAGTGATGGGAGTCGTGGACTGTCTCCTGAGAATGGTTTTTTCACTGCCTGTGACAGGCTCAAGAGTGAGCAACAACTTCATGGTATCTTTGTTTGGTCTGCAGATGATTCCAAGGAAATCGGTTTCCGCCAACATTTTTATTAATATGGGCTGATTTTTTCAACTGATGCATTTGCTGTCTTTAAAGCCCACCAACATTTCCTTTGTGATATATCTTGTATATATATATATGATATAGCTAGGACAGAAAAAAAGACACAGACGATAGCTGCTGCCTTCTTCCTCTTCATATATTTCTCTTATTTTCTAAACTAAGTTTTTTGAGCAACATAGAAAGGTGTTTGTATTCAGGTCCTTCCTCAATGCAAGGAAGAACCTAGACCGAGGAGAATATGGGGCTGTTTTATCCTGGGGACGTAGTGGCCTTTTCTGAACTGCTTTCACAAATTGGGCAGAGCCGCGAAACGTCTTAAAGATAGCAACTTAGTACGCGACTCATCCCAAGAATCGTTCACAGCTTCACAACGAATTTTTCCGGGTAATATTGTTCTTTTAAATTTCTCTGCTTCAACAATTTTAAGACGATTCATCTGCCATGGAAGCTGTAAACAATTCATTCACCCCTGACCTAAACCTTCCAAATTTGAGGGTCTTCATTTCAAACGATGGAGGCAAAAGATGTTGTTTTACCTTACAACGAAAAAATTAGCTTTTGTCTGCACATCTATTAAACCATATGCCAATGACAATCCCACTCTTGAACAAACTTGGGCCTTGTAGACATGGATTGAAAATGATTTCTTGCGCAAGAACTATATTTTGAATGGTTTATATCTGATGATCTTTATGATTATTATTCTTCTTATAATAGTGCTAAAGAATTGTGGGATACGCTTTAGAAAAAATATGATACAGAAGAAGCTGGTGCAAAGAAATTTGCTATCAGTCGCTATTTGAAGTTTCAAATGGTGCATGAAAACTTAGTAGAAGCACAATCTCATGAACTACAGAAAATTGCACATGAAATTTAGATCCCTCAACACAATAACCAACAAGTTGAACCATATTAAAATGGTGAATCCTTCCAATAGTAGCTACCTCACTTATGAAATCTTGTCCATTAGCTTTAGGCTTCTCCAACATTTTAACTCCTACAAATCGACCACTGCGTAACTTTCCTTTAAATACAGAGCCATAACCTACTTCACCCAACTTCTCATTGAATCTACTGGTCATCTTTTTAATATCTGAGTAAGAGTACCTTATCGGAATGAGGTTGTTATCACTTTGCAGGAAATCTTCTTTGTTGCTATACATTGACAAATGCATTCTTTGGCGTTTGTAGATTAGAAGAGCAGCCAGAAATGGAACCCCAAATATAGATCTTATTAGGCAAAATTCTCCTGCAAAGCAACATCACAAAAAGAATCACAAATGACATGCTTTATGTGCGTCATAACCTTACTCTTTGCTTCCATTTGTTTTTTCTACTGACTGATAGGAAATACAATTCTGCACTAAAGGAGTATGCAAACTCTTACCTAATCTCAGCCAATTGGAAATACCTGCAAGAGATACAAGAAAAAGTGACTAAAATCAAAGGCTTGACATAAGTTTGAAATTTCGAAGCACAGATATATATATATATACTCTGCCCTGCTTAATGGTTGACTAAGACTAGTTAGCAGACTATATCATATGAGGAAGGTGAAGAAGAGAGAAGGGAATTTAAATTAGCCAGACAAAATACAAGTAATAAAACTATTTAAAATTTTTAGAATTTTTATTTTCAAAGAATATTTGACGTATTTTCTCCATGTGTCTTTCTCATTTTCACCCTGTATCGCCTTATTTCAAGTAAAACTTATAAACAAAACAAATGATCGAAAATTAGAAATAAAGCGTAACAAAAAGTCATAGATGATAGATTTAAACAAGTGACATTTGGAGAAATTCAGAAAGTTTGAGTAAGAAATCGTAGACTTGGAATATAGCAAGTAATTCACAAACCTGTAGCTGGTCTTGTGAAAGCTGAACCAACAACTAAATAATTTCCTGTTAGCGCCTAAAACCTTCTAATAGAACAACAACCTCCTAACTAATCTGCAAGCACATCAGCAACTGATAACTAATTGCCACATCAGCAGATTCCTAACAAAAGTAATATAGAATCTGTGAAGTCTCACTTGTTTTGCTAACCTAAATTTATAATGAGATTTAAATACGGAATTTAAATTTTATTTCTCTTAGAGAAATCAAATATACAATTGAGTGATGGTGGCCGTCGTTGTGATAACAGGAGTGATGCATGTAGTAGCCGTGGAGCACAAAACCACATTTTCGTATGCAGAATAGGGATGTAAATGTGGTTTACTTGTACATTGTGGATGCTCTATTATTAGAGTAATGCTATTTAGACACACAACATTAACCACCTTAGCTGACCACCTTATGTGGCAACTGATATGTCATGCCATGTTTTTACTCTATCTATTTCTCACAAGTGCACGAACCAATTATAGTATAGGAATGCAAGCACGAGGTCGTTCCACAGAGACTTGGATGAAAAACACTTATTACTACTACTTAAACTCACAAGTAATCCTAAGACTAAAAAGAATTGAAATGAGGTTGTGTTGAGTTTGTTTGGAGTAAAAACTACAAAAAGGGAAAGCAAATAGCAAGTGACTGAAAACTACTAAAAGGGGAAGCAAATAGCAAGTGACCAGCAAGTAGATGTTTAGAAAATTTAGAGACAAAGGAGACAAGCACTAGGGTTTCAACTTCACCATGACAATCCAATTTCAAGCAACAAGTTAACAAGCATTTAAGTTAATCAATTCAATTTCTGGAGTTCGTTCTTTCTTATGTATGATTATCCATATGGTGTTTGGTTTTAATCAAGTACTCAGAAAACACAACTTAGCTATGGTGTTTAGTCTATCTGAATCCATTAAGCTTAAGAAGAACACAAAGGAACCAAGTAAACATTTAAACATGGTGTTTGTCCTAAATGCATTACCCACTCATTCACTAATCGGTTCAAGAGTCATATGGTGTTTATGTAAACTTGAACTAGATAACCAACATGCATGTGTTCATAGTGGCCAGTTATTTAAACATGCATAAAGATTCAACTAAGAACAAGTGAATGAGACCATAAAATTAGAAGTAATCAACAAGGGTAACATTAACTTGAAAACATGAAATTGTCTTGTCAGGTTACATTGAAACCCTAGCTATGGTAATTAGTTACACTCCATTAATGGAAAATGCATTTGAATCATAATAAACATGGAGAGAGTAAGAAAACCCGTGATGAACGAATTATGTTGTTGTAGAGCTTCTCACAGCTTCCACCATATATGCTGCAGCAAGAGATGAAGAGTGGTGTAGATGGTATGGATTGTGTTTGGGGAATGATGGGAGTGTGGAGGATGGAGTGATCTGTGGGAGAAGTGTATGAGGCTGTGGTTGATGAATGTTTGAGAGGGGATTGTGCTGGGATGAGTGGTCTGCTAGGAATTGGAAGAGAGGGATTGTGAATCCCAGGATATGATTGATGAAAGTGTTTGGAATGGAAGTGGTATTTATAGGGAGAGGGAAGTGAGAAATCTGAATTGAATATGGCTAATGCATACAACACTTGTATTAGAAAATCAGAATTGGTTGCTGCACTTCACCAATAAATCCCACCAACAGCCATAGCTCATCTTCATGTCAGCATGACCAAGCTTCCATCCAGAAACCAATAGCTCATGCCTAGCGCACCATGACCAAGCATGCAATGAGCTCATCTGCAAGTCAGCATGATGAACAACTTCTTGGGCTTACGAATTGGGCTTGGCTGAATCAAATGATGACTTTAAGATGTCCATTTTGAAGTTTAGAATGTCTATGATCCAACCACACAAGCATTGGCCCAATCCAAGCTCAGATGAAGAAGATAAGTCCGAAATGAATTCCTAACTCAGTCTCCAGTTTTTGCACGTTTTTGCACCATTTTGCTTCAAATGCCTCAAGTGGTACCTAGAGCTCATTGAACTGAATAACAAACACAAAATGGATTAAAAGCACAAGTTTTACCTAAAAACATAACCAAACAATAGGGTAGAGTGTTACAAAATGATACAGAATTATACATTGATCACATGTCAATTAATGAATGTTGCCATGAGGCCACTTACTAGGGATGCTTGGGTTTTTTAATTGACATGGTGACATTCATTAATTGACATGACATGACACAGCAGTTGCCACATAAGGTGGTCAGCTAAAGTGGTCAATGTTGTGTGTCTAAATAGCATTACTCCTATTATTAATATACTTCAAGTTAAAAATGAATTAGACAAAAATATTACTTTGTAATCAGAATGAACTCTTCTAGTGTTGGAAAATGTCACAACTTTGAATTTCGTATCTCCTGTTGATAAAAAAAGATAAGGAAAAAAAATCACAAAAATATAAATAATAAAATGAGTATTTTTAATGGGACAAATAATGTTATCAAACACACAATTAAACTAACTTTACACCAATAACATTTATATTTGATATTTATGATAATATTATTCTGATATTTTTTCAGAAAATAAAGAAAAAGAATTATAAAATGCCACACAAAGACACATAGAATTTAAAGTTGATAAAGGTACTCATAAAAATTTGGAGAAGGATTATATATGTGAGCTTAATGATTTATGTTATTGATGTGAGACATAAAAATCGTGGCGTTTGAAACATAAGATAATTGTTTAAATCATAATAAAACTGAATTAAAGTTCATCACCTAGCTGACGGAGTACATGTTAGCTCTGTGTTCGAACACGTTGGATTTGAATTACCATGAAGATTGTCTCTGGGCATTTCTTGTGGACATAAAAAAAGCTTGGGAGGGGGTTGTAGGCATTCAACCTCTCCCTCAAACTCCTTATTCACCCGATTTTTTAGATTTTTTCTTGCAATCATATGATGGCTAATTCCAAATGCAACACATAATTTCTAAATTCTAATATGAGAGAGAGAGAGGTGTGGTGGAGGCGCAGAGACGCACAACACGCCTTTTGCCTTGCCAAAGAGTTAAAATGTTTTTTTTTTTTTTTGGTGGATGAAAGAGTCAAGAAGAAGTGAATTTGGGGCCAAATGAAAGAAGAGCGATTTGGGAATAGCAAGGAGAGCACGCGGCACGCATGCACGACTCACGAGTATTTTTTTTATTTGTTAATGCTTGGAACAAAAATCTGCACGTTAGGAACAAAAATCTGCACGTTTTGGAATAAAAATTTGCTTAGAACAAAAAGTAGCAAAAAATATAGGATTTTTATCACAAATGGTCCCTGAGGTTGATGGAATTATCGCCTTTTGCCTTGTTGTTAACTTCTATCAATTTTCTGTTAAAATGCTGACTTGGTACATACATGGCCACACATCCAATAATATAGAGCCACGTGGCATTAAATAATATATTTTTAAAAAATTAATTTTTTGTAGAAAAAATAAGAAGATTAAAACTTAAATTTTTTACTTTTATTTTAAAAATGAAGTTGTTTCTCGCTTCCTACCTCTCTCCTCCTTCCAACCTGCCAACCCACCTCCCTCACCCCTCTCTGTCTCTGTCTCTGTCTCTCTCCCCTCAGATTCGTTGGTGATGGTCAGGCAAGCAAAGAACTGGGTCGGAATCTGGCTGGGTAAATGGATCTGATGCAAGGGCATAATTGGTTTCGATAGTTGGGGAAGGCATGGGGTCCAAATCTGGAATGGGTATGATGGGCAAAGGGTTTAGTTGGTCTGAAGGGGTGGAGGAAGTGGCTGTGAATCATGATGGTTGGATTTTTTTTTCCTTTTTTAATCAGAGCTGCTGATAGAGATGAAGCTTTTGTGATTACAGTGTACATGCTTTAAAATTTGAAATTGTGTTGGTTTCTTCTTGTTGTTGTTTTTTTAATTGAGTGGGAAGAGGGAGGGATTTCTTAGTGGGCAAGGAAAAACAAAGGGAGTGGGAGAGGGCGAGAGAGAGAGAGAGAGAGAGAGGAGAGGGAGAAATGGTAGAGGGGTAGACGCAGGGGAGGGCGGAGGGCCAGAAAGGGATGGCTGAAGGTTTTTTTTTATAATTTAAGTTTTAATCTTTTTTTTAAAGTGTAATTTTATTTTAAATATATTATTTAATACCATGTGGCTCTATATTATTGGATGTGTGGCCATGCATGTGTCACATCAGCATTTTAATAGAAAATTTGGTTAAAATTGACGGCAGGGACCATTTTGATGTGTGGAACCTTAGGGACCATTAATGTCACAAAAAAACATTAAGGACAAAATGCAATAATTTCATCAACCTCAAGGACCATTTATGATAAAAAGTCAAAAATATATAATATAATACTTGGCTTTTAAAAACATTTGGAGGCCCTGTGCGGTAGCACAGCTAGCACATGCCATGGCCCGGCTACTAGTTATATAGTCTAATCCACCTTGAAGAAGATAGACAAACAAGGCACTTAGACCAAGCAATAATACCCTTACTATAATGAGAACGCATAATCTGAAAGTGCTTGCCATGGAGAGAGAAATTGTTAGACACACTTCTTCAATCTGCTAGCTAGCTTTGGTCAAGTAGCTGCTGCATTTCTATTGTCATGACTTAGAGCATCTCTAGTAGACTTTCTATCCTCTCATTCTTAGCTACTTTTGCTAAAAAGAAGGAAAATCCTCCTTCCAGCAAACTCCATACTTGGCTCTCTATTTTGAAGAACCAACTTTTGGCTCTCTACATCTAGCAAGAAGGAGAGAGAAATGGAGGCTCGCCAAATTGAAGAGAAAGAGAAAGATAGAGAAAAAGGGGGAGAGAGATAGAGATATTTGAGAGGTTGGTGGGGTTGGTGGGGTTGGATTTTTACTTTTCTTTTTAATATATTTAGGGTTCATTTGGGACTGCTTCTCTAGGAAACATTTCTGCTCATAAACGCTTATAACAAAAGCGTTTTTATTATATAGTTGTTGAAAATTTCATAAAAAATCAAAGTTCTTCTTGAAGAAGCACATGGTAGGTGCTTCTCCAGAAAGCGCTTCTATAGCCCAGAAACACTTTTAAACTTTTTTGCTAAACGCTGTCAGAAGCGCTTTCAGTTGTCAGAAAGCGCTTTTAATCCTTCCAGAAGCATTCCCAAATTCCCAATAGGCAATAAAGAGCCCTTAATGGTCTGACTGACTACGAACTAGAAAATGATTTGAAAAAGAAGAAATGCATGCATATGGGAACGTATAAAAAAAAGGTCTAAAAGAAAGAGAGTAAAAGCAATCCGTATATGACATGTTTGGTTGAATGTTAGGGCAGATGACAACAGACAAAATAGAGAATATTGCTATAATAGCTTTCTAGCTATTTTAGCTAGAATTTAATTAAAATTTGGAGAATTTAATATGCCAAATCCCTAGGACCTGCTTTTAATTAAAATGAGTTTCTTCCAGGTGATCATTGACGCGAAGGCCAATTGCCTGTAGAAGATTCTTTGTTGAATATTCGTCAAAATTATTGTTTAGTTAAGTGTGTGGGAGCCACTTTATTATTGTTTGCTAGCTTTCTACTTTTTGGCAATTTCGTGGACTTAGCGGGGAAATGATGGCACATGCCATCTTTGTCAAATCATGTGGGAAAGCTTTGAATATTTACTAGGCTTGGGCCTGGCCGAGCCACAATTAGGAAGAAAAAAACGAGCCTGGTCGGGCTGGGCTTACTGGGCCGGGCCGAAATATGCTTACTGGTTCAACTTAGCTAACTTCTGTTTTTCCCTCTCTTTTCTTCTATATATATATATTTTTTATAAATATCTATGTTCATAGTTCTCTGGAAGTGGACACCTATATCAAATCAATGCTTTTTTTTTTTTTTTTTTTCCAACTCGGATTTCAATAAAAAATTAGAGTGAGCAACCTATATCAAATCAATACTTCTCGGAATACAAGCACAATACGGTGAGGTTGTTCCCGCAAGAGAGGTCGTTATACCATGGCCGGTTTGCTCCGTTTGTTTTATTTGGACCATCGGTTAGCCGAAAAGGATAAATTATACTGTGGACGCCACCGCAGGAAGACGAGATGCACTTTCTATTGCCGTTGTTGTGCTTAGCTGTGTAGCTTCGTAGATTAATTGAGAAACAAGAAACTTGCTATTACGAGAGATTTTAAGACACTCCTGCAATTCACTCGCTTTGATGAAGCAGCTGCAGCATTTGTATTGCTGCCCTTTGCATTTTGTGTGGTGCTTTATGTCTGCCGCGCAAATCTCACGGCCTGGAGTTCCGGGCCGAGGGGATGTGCGTTAACACGCGGTTTCCTGCTTTTGGGTGCGGTGCGGTGCGGTTGTGTGCGGGCGTGCCAGCACGGTCTACCGTGCGTCGATGTGTTGATGAGTGTTGGATGGATAAGTGGTGCGCCTGTTTGAACTCGTCTTCCTAATCAAACGATTGTAGCCGAGAGAGGAACTGGTCTCGGCTGTTAGGTTCACGGCCTGAACTACAAGGCCGTTGAGTGATGGTGTTGGTGGTGGTTTTGGGCGGTGCTCCGGCGCGCTGCTCAGGGAGCGACGGTCGTGTGATATATGGGGTGAGTGAACGAACAACAAGGATGGTGCTCCGGCGCCTTGAAAATTAAGGGTCGTATGATATATTGATGAATGGATTTTCATTACAATCTAACACTACTCCTAGGAAAGCAAGTAAAGATATTGAAAGTGCATTACAGGAGAAAATAAGTTGCTCCGTGGGAGGCTTTGTTTTTGGTGTTAAACCATTTGAATGTAGCTCGAGTCTTGTATTTATAGGAAGAGTCCCTGGATGAGTAATCGAGGCTGAATTTACGCATGGTGGAGTCTGATTAGCGCAAGTGGGTGTCCAATCGACATTTGGGATCGTGAAGTATGGTGGTATGATCCCAGAAATCCCGGTGAATCTCGGCCGCCGCTCCTGATCGTGGGTTCTGAGCTTCTGGCCGTGGAGACGCATTTATGGCCTGGATAGCTGTTGAACCAATATCTCAGGCTGTCAGAATTCTTGTGAGAATGTCCACGTCTAATCACTCTGATCCTCATCACCAAATCCTGACTTCAGTCACTTCCCACTTTCCCTCACGCATTAAATGCTTCTTTGTGGCCAATGGGTTTGCTGCATTAAACAGGCACTACTTCATTAAATGAAGCCTGGGACCCTGCTGTCACGTGATGATTTGCCTTTAATGCCTTGGCCGCGATTTTGTTCGGCCTCGGGCTCGGCCTGCGCTTGAGGCCGAGATGATCATGCCTTAGCATTTCTTCTTTTATCTTTAGGAAGGCGAAGTACCCTGGCGAAACGCTGCGTTTCAGTTTCTACGAACAAGTGCCAGGGCCGAGAGAAGGGGCTCCTTCGGCCAGCTTATGGCCGTGATTTATCAGGCACAAACATTGCCCCCACATCCCTGGATTCTTCGGCCTCGGCATGGGTAGGGGCCGAATGGATTCCAAGGGATGGACCCTTTGCATTCCTTCCTGAAGTGATTGACAACTGGGGCATTAAATGCGCAGGCCAGTCGGCGCATTTAATGCCTCAAGCACGTTGTGTAGGCCATCATTGCCCAGGGCGTCGCTTCGCTTTGTCAGAGGAAGCGACGGCCTCTGGGCTTTTGACACGTCGTTGCGCCTGTTGAGCGTGCTGACAGAACGTTACGTCTCTCTCGAGAGACACACCCTTTCGTTTCGAATTCTAGCGCCAATATAAAAACCCAGACTTCCTTGCTTTCTCCTTACGCTTTCAGAATCCTCAGACGCCCAAGCTTTGTCAAAGACCCATTTCTCCAACCTTCAAAACCCATCAAACCTTCGCACCTCCAAGGTTACCAGAGAATCCCTCGTGAACTTGCGATTTTCCAGAACCTACAGACCTTATTCCCCCCTTTAAACACTCATCTTAAGCTTGCTCTAATGGCCTCCAATACCCCCACATCCGTTGAAGTTCGGTCCCAAACCTTCCAAACTGAATTCGAGGCTATTTGCCGAGATATTCAGGGCTCAATCCTCCCTGACATCATCACGCCCTGGGCTGATGACGATGGTGCCTCCACTGATTCCTGCGTTCTCGGCCCCTCCATTAATGGTGGAATGCCAGAGAGGCTTGTGGCCCATCTGAAGAACAATCTAGTGGATCTTTCGGCTTTAGACGGGGGAGACTTCCAGGACTGGAATGTCCTCAGGCCGCAGCAACAGTGGCCAACCGTGACCCCAGACTGGGAAAAATGGCTGCCGAGGATGGAGCATTTCTTCGGTCAGCAATGGAAAGATCAAGGCATCTACCACTTGATCAAGTTATTCGATCGGCCGCTCGTCATGGATCGGTCGCTCTTGGCCGCAGCCCTGTGCTTCTGGTCGTTGGCCACCAACACCATGAACTTTCGGTTCGGCATGATGACGCCGACCGTTCTAGACATGGCCGCCCTGTTCGGCCTGTCCCCCCTCGGCGTGGAAGTAAACGCCGCCCTGGTTGCTCCCGAGGTGGAAGGGAGCTTTAAAGCTACGTGGCCTACTCTTGTGAGAGTTGCTGGGAGCAAGGCGAAGAACATGCTCAACTACTCCAGTTTCTACAGCAACTTCGGCGTAGAAGACAGTGATGAAGACGACGCCATTGCCCCTCTCGGCGAGGTTGAACACGCCGCGTTCTTACTGTACTGGTTGTGCAAGTTCGTGTTTTGCACCCAGGCGAACAAGGTTACCTTGGAGTTCGCCCACCTGGTCGATTACCTAGCGCAGGGCGGTAGGTTAGCGCTCGGCCCATTCCTACTCGGCCACATCTACCGCACGCTTCATGACGTCATCACTGATGGGATGAAGCCGAAGGACGGTGGTCCACTGTGGGCCTTCCAGTTCTGGCTGCAGGCCTACTTCCCAGAGCTGAGGGGGGTGGCCGCCCCCCAAGACAACGAGCCGCTGGCCAACGCATTTGCTCGAGCCCCAAGAAGCATAACGCCACGGCCTTCTGCTACAAATTCTTCTACGGCTTGGCCGAGAGAACTAGTACGCAATTCCGAGTCTGCCTTGCTCGGTCGTTCCCTCTGTTCCTGACTCACGACCTCTCCGTCGTTCCTGATGTTGAGACGGAGAACGATCTGAAGGAGATCTGGGGCTCCTTCCTGGTTTCGCGTGACCTCCATTGCAGCCTGTCCAAGGCTGGGGCCGAGGTGTATCTGTCGAACTTCGTGGCACGGCAGTTCGGCCTAATCCAAACGGCCCCACTCCCCCCCTGTCAACCAACCGGCTATCGTCCTGGAGGGCCGACGTCTTCCACCAGCACGGTGTGGCTGAGATCACCTTCCAGCTCCAAAAGGGAATGACCTTCCTGACTCTGACGCCTTGGTCGCGCCGGAATGCGTATGACGAAGATGGAAGGGTCTGGTATGAGGAGTGTATCTTGGCCAGATTTATTCGGCCTGTTGAAGAGGCCGCGAGGGCGGCCCTGACGAATGCAGATTGGGACCCTCTCACCCCCAAGGGCAGCAAAGTGAAGAAGGTATCAGCTGGGCCGCCTCGACCAAGCGCCCCGGCCGTGGCCGCCCCTAGGGTGACGGCCCCTCCCCTGGCTAGATCAGCGGCCGTGGCCTCCACCGCGGCCCCATCATCGACTGCAGCCCCAGCTCCCAGGGCGACGCCTGTGGTGGGGCCCCGAAAGACGCTGGCGCACAGGACCGTGTCGTCCTCTCTGCCAGCTCGACCGACCATTACTGCGGGTAAGCCTCGCCTAATTTTTCCATTTATCATTTATTCTTCACCGGCCTTTTCAAACCAGTTCTATCTCTGGTCATCTCACTCTTGTCTCTTTTCCTTGTGTACGTAGCCTTGGGTCGCAAGAGGAGTCGAGAGGCGTCGGGTACGGAGGCCGCACCGGCCCAGAGTGCCGCGGCCGAAATGGCGGCCCCGCAGCGGCCGAGGAAGAGGACCCTTTTTACCTCCTCGGAGGGCAGAGGTGAGGAGGAGGCTCCTCCTGTGATCGTGAGTGAGGCCCCCCTTGCGACCGTAAGTGCCACTCCTTGAAATCCTTCTTCCCTTTTTGTGCATTCTGGTAATCTGGTTCTTTCATCAGGACGTGGCAAGAGTCGAGGAGGAGGCTACGGTCGAGGTGCCGTTTGTAAAGGAAGCAGCCGCTGCCCACATGGTGGTCGAGGAGGTGGGAGCCGCAGAGGCGATGGTTGAAGAGGAGGCCACCGTCGAAGAAGTGGCTGAGGCGCTGGATGCTGAGATTGCGCCCGCAGACGTGCCGCCTGCCGAGGAGATTGCAGAAGGGGCGACCGAAGAGATCGCTGAGGAAGTCGCCGAAGAGGCCGCCGGCGAGGGCGGCGAGGAAGCCAATGAAGAGGCCGCTGAGGAAGCAACCGACGAGGCCGCCAAAGAGCCTGCTGCGGACGTGCCAAGTGGGCCTTTGCCGTCCACCCCTCGTCGCCCAAGAGGCATCTCCTTTCGCTCGGTAGGAATCCGCCCTCAATACACTTGGCTTTATCGTTCTCTTTTGATCTGTTCTACACTTTTGACCGAATTTTTGTCTCTAGCCTCCCCAATCGTCGCCGCCGCTGGCCATGGTTGCCGCGACCATGCCTCCTATGCCGTCGTCCTAGGACTCAATGGTCGTGGCCGAGCCAGTGATGACTAGAGCCACGGTCGTGAGTGTGCCGAGTCTCCTGCGGACTACTTCGGCGGTGATGACCGACCTTTCGCTCCCTGTGAGTATTCGACCTCCTTTTTTGTTTATCCCTTTATGTCCTGGTTAATTATCTCTTATCCCTTCTCCCTCTTATGTTTAGGAGGCCACCTCCTCCGATGATCTTGAGGAGCTATACGCTAGCCTCCATGAGGAAGGGGGAAGCTCGGCCTCGGCTCCCTTGGACGAGGACTCCAAGACCGTTATTGAACGGCTCCGGGAGTTCCTTCTCCTTGATGTTCGGCAAATGACCGCCGCTGGGGCGATTACGGAGTTTAGGTCCTGCTTGGATACGGCCATGGCGCTCGGTCTGCTCGACTCGGCTCAACTAGATGAACTGAAAGCCCGTCTGGCCGAAGGCGAGGAGATGATCGGCAGGTATGCTGAAGCTGCCACGCGGATGGCCGAGGGGAGCTCGCTCAAGTAGGATCTGGAGGTGATTAAAGAACAAGTTCAACCTGCAATGGCCCGACTGAAAGAAAATGACCTCGTCGCCCAACGAGAGAATGAAGAGCTTGCGCAGGTTGAGGCCCAGATTACCGAGCTCCAAGCTCGCCGAGATCTCATCCTCCAACGCCGAGATGGCGCGGTCGCAGCCAGGAGCGAGCTGAAATCCTTGGCCAAGCGAATCCTCAAAGCAACGACTGAGATGAAGAAGGCCCTGGCCGAGCGGAAGCTGATTCGAGCGAGATGGCAGGCGGACATCAACGGTGGGGACATTGCTTGGAGAAGGATCACCTGCCTAATCTGGGGAATGTTCAGCGAAGGGGTCTAGGCGGGCGAAGAACGGCCATCTCAACTATTTTTCTTTTTCTCTTTTCTGGGATGTAATAAAAATTCACATACATTATTTTATTTACACATATATATATAGTTTCTGTATTTTTCGATCGGCCACGACTGGTCGTTCATCCTTATTGTAAAGAAACTCCTTTAAACTAATTAATAAGGCTAGTCTTTTTCCCAAAAATAATCAAACGTATGCCTCTTGCCTTGTGTTGATTGCACCGTTTGTTTAATTCGTTCGCCTACTTTCCTCTTTTCTTCTTCTTGACTTTTTTGTCGTAGGTCCTCGGCGCCATCTTCTTTTGAACTTGCGCCGAGTTGTAGGCGTCGAGTTCCGACTGTTCGGAATTCTCTGAATTCCTGGGCCTCATCTGCGAGTGGCCCTTCTTCTCTTGGCCATGCTGCCCGATATTTTGAAGAAATCGAACCCTCTGCTTTGATATTTTACCAGGGTCATGGGCGTTGGCCAAGACATAAGGGGCTATACCCACGGCCGAAATTTCTGAGATACGGCGCGCCCAAAAAACCTTAGGAAATAAATCGTGCGCATTGCTAAGTTCCTTTGACAGGCGCGGCCTTAGGTAATCTGGTGCCCCCAGCTCTCCCTTTATTAAATCGTCCTTCACGATAGGTCGGATGTCTTTAAACCGAAACCCTTGACACGGCCTGCTTCGCTGCGCATTGTTTCGTGGCCAATCCTGCCGGGCCGTTTCAGCAACGGGCTCGGCCGTTATGACCGAGCCGGGTAGTTTCAGTTGAACGCTGTGGGTTTGGCCGAGACAATCTCGGTCCGCTGGCCATCGAGGTATAACCAACTGGTTCTGTTGGATGGCATCATACTGGGAACCTAGATAGGTCCGCGTTGTCGTCGGAATGGCCGGATCGTATATTTGTTCTGGCAGCGTGGCGGCCAAGCCTTTCTGATCGCATTGTTGTGGTAATGCTTCGGTCATACTGCTTTAGCCGGACTGTGCTTGATCGGCCAAAGTATGGGTTGGGCCGAATTTCTCGGCCGTAGACATCGTAGGACTCCTCCTGAATGCTTTGGCTAGAGCGTGGAGCGGGCTACATGCTTTCTTTGCCGGTTGGTTTGGTTCGGGACCCGCCCTTGAGGGCTGGGACTGCCCCCAGCTGTTGGTCGGCGGCAAAGAATGCTGGCCGTAGCCTAATGCTTGGGTACGGGAAAAGATGCCAAGGTTGCTGCTTTCGCCGTAAGGCTCAATCCTTTCACGTTCCTGGCTTCTATGTCCGGCTCCAGGGGGTGTTGCGGGCGAAGTCACCGGCATTCTCTCCTGGAAAAGCGTTCGTAGCTCTGAAGAGAATCTGTCCATCGTGGGCATGAAGGATGTTTCCATCCTGCAAGCCTGCTTGGACATCAAATCCTCCATTACTACTTGTTCCTGTATGGACTCGGTCGTACGATCCGTCATTACTGGAACGCTGGCCGAGATTCCGACCGTATGTTCGGTCATGGTAATTGGTGAAGTGGACTCAGGAGTCTCAGAAGTCATTTCGACGGCCTTGTTTTTGAGCTTTGCCTGTGTCCTAGTTTCCACCATAAGTTTTTGACAACAGTCCCACTGGGCGTGCCAAAAGTGTCTGCCGCGCAAATCTCACGGCCTGGAGTTCCGGGCCGAGGGGATGTGCGTTAACTGACAAGAGTCCCACTGGGCGTGCCAAAAGTGTCTGCCGCGCAAATCTCACGGCATGAGTTCCGGGCCGAGGGGATGTGCGTTAACACGCGGTTTCCTGCTTTTGGGTGCGGTGCGGTTGTGCGTGGGCGTGCCAGCACGGTCTACCGTGCGTCGATGTGTTGATGAGTGTTGGATGGATAAGTGGTGCGCCTGTTTGAACTCGTCTTCCTAATCAAACGATTGTAGCCGAGAGAGGAACTGGTCTCGGCTGTTAGGTTCACGGCCTGAACTACAAGGTCATTGATGTTGTGAAAATGGACAAACACTTTCACTCACTCCCCTAATGATCTTGTTGTTGATGGACTTTGTGACACAAACAAGGATGGATGAATCACACACACACACACTTGAGAAACCAAACAAGCACAAAGTGACACAAGTATTTATAGAGGTTCAGCAATTGCCTACATCCTCTTGGTGATCCTCTTGAGAAATTCACTAATGAAAGAATAAGTTACAACTTTGGTTTACAAAGAAACCCCCTTAGAACTCTATTCTCTCCCAAGCTCTCTTTTCTCTCTCACCCCTTGCTCAACACTTTGATACACTTGTGAACACTCTCACAACTCTTGATGTTTCCCCCCTTTGGTGTCTAGACTACTCAAGACTCAACTCAGCTCTCTCTTGAACTGATTGCCCTCTCTCTCTTCCTCCCTTGGTGAGATAACCTCCCTTTGCACACAATAGCTCCCAGCTACTTGACAACTTTGAGATTAACCACACTTGCTGTCTTGCTTCCTCTTCCCTTTAATACACAAGCCTTTGGACTTAGGAGAAGGCTCCATCTTTTCCTCCCACGTTCTCCCCTTGGTTTCCAGACTTGGACCACAACTTGGGCAGAACAAAGGCTAGGCATAGATAGCTGCAACTTCAGCCACCCTATCTAGAGCTATAAGGTAGGTACTCTTTGAAACAAGTCAACAATCCTCATTCAATGGTGCTCCAGCTTTTCCAGCACCTTGCTAGACCTCCTAGAACTCATAACACACCTTAGAGGCCCGAGGGATTAGGTAGGGAACCAATACATGTGAAGGCATCTTGAAAAACGCGTGGAAGAAAACAGCACAGCAGCCTGGCGACCGGTCGCCCGTTACTGGCGACCGGTCGCTTTACACTCTGACTGCAGGCGACCGGTCGCTTGCACCTTGCGACCGGTCGCTTTTCGCGACTTCCAGCTTCACCTCCAGACTTCTAATCTGCTTCAAAACGACCGGTCGCAAATACCCAGCGACCGGTCGCTTCCTCCTTCACTTGCATAGTTAATGTGAGCCATTTTTCCAACAATTGAGTGATGGTGTTGGTGGTGGTTTTGGGCGGTGCTCCGGCGCGCTGCTCAGGGAGCGACGGTCGTGTGATATATGGGGTGAGTGAACGAACAACAAGGATGGTGCTCCGGCGCCTTGAAAATCAAGGGTCGTATGATATATTGATGAATGGATTTTCCTTACAATCTAACACTACTCCTAGGAAAGCAAGTAAAGATATTGAAAGTGCATTACAGGAAAAAATAAGTTGCTTCGTGGGAGGCTTTGTTTTTGGTGTTGAACCATTTGAATGTAGCTCGAGTCTTGTATTTATAGGAAGAGTCCCTGGATGAGTAATCGAGGCTGAATTTACGCATAGTGGAGTCTGATTAGCGCAAGTGGGTGTCCAATCGACATTTGGGATCGTGAAGTATGGTGGTGTGACCCCAGAAATCCCGGTGAATCTCGGCCGCCGCTCCTGATCGTGGGTTCTGAGCTTCTGGCCGTGGAGACGCATTTATGGCCTGGATAGCTGTTGAACCAATATCTCAGGCTGTCAGAATTCTTGTGAGAATGTCCACGTCTAATCACTCTGATCCTCATCACCAAATCCTGACTTCAGTCACTTCCCACTTTCCCTCACGCATTAAATGCTTCTTTGTGGCCAATGGGTTTGCTGCATTAAACAGGCACTACTTCATTAAATGAAGCCTGGGACCCTGCTGTCACGTGATGATTTGCCTGTAATGCCTTGGCCGCAATTTTGTTCGGCCTCGGGCTCGGCCTGCGCTTGAGGCCGAGATGATCATGCCTTAGCATTTCTTCTTTTATCTTTAGGAAGGCGAAGTACCCTGGCGAAACGCTGCGTTTCAGTTTCTACGAACAAGTGCCAGGGCCAAGAGAAGGGGCTCTTTCGGCCAGCTTATGGCCGTGATTTATCAGGCACAAACACTTTATTATCACCACTTATTGGCCAAGAGCATTTGCTGATCATCTTTTTCAATTTGCATATTGCTAATGACTTTCTTCCATGTGATCATTGGTGCAAAGGCCAATTCCATACTCAGAGAATTGAGGTGGGGGATAATGGATGTCGCTCAAGATTCTTTTTCAATCATAAATGACATTTAAATACAATATTTAAATTTTATTACTACAAAAAAACTAAAGGGTCATGATAGGGAGACATCTTTAGAGACCAACTTTGTACTATCTCTCTAATAGAGGTGGAGTCCACCAATGCCATGGGTCTCACCCCTATTAGGGAGATAGTACACAAGTTTCTCTAAGGATGGAAGGGAAACTCTCATGTAACAAGATAACACCTTTTGCTATCCCCAACCAATAATGCTACATGTCATTATGTTATTAGTTAGGGATAGCAAAATAGTGCTATCCCGTTACATGTAATTTTTTTTGCTAAAGGGTCTCCTTAGCATTTTCCAAAAAAAAAAAAAAAAAAAAAAAAACACTATATATGAGATATGACTCAATGGTGGTGGTAGTGATAGTGACAACGATGGTGATGCTTGTGGTGGCAGAGGAGCAAAACCACATAAGTATTTGCTCAAAATAAAAACGTATTTTTAATGTATGCAACTTGAACCCATATATTTCCCTTATTACCTCAAACAATAATAAAATTGAAATTAAAGTTGAAACTCTAGTTGAGACCTAGCTGACAGAGTACTACATGTTAGCTCTGTGTTAGAACACATTGGATTCGAATTACCATGAAGATTGTCTCTGGGCTTCTCTTGTTGTGGACATAAAAGAAGTTTGGGAGGGAGTTGCAAGCATTCAACCTCTCCCTCAAGCATCTCTATAACTTTGTTCATCGAAGGACGATCGCTTGGCTTCAATTGTATACACCATAAAGCAGTTATAATCATCTTTTTTATTATTTTATTTTCCTCTTCTGTAGCATTATCCATCTCAAACTCTTTGCCCGTGCAAAATTGGTCTGAGACCCAAAGAGGAAAATAAATTTGGCTTGAATGCTCCATAGATGCGTTCAAATTCTTCCTTCTACTTGCCATTTCCATCAACAACATTCCAAAACTATAGACATCAGCTTTGTATGAGACACCTCCAATATTTTTGTAAAACAACTCAGGAGCCATGTATCCCATTGTTCCTCTTGCTGCCGTCAAAGAGACCATGGTATTACCTACCGGATATAGCTTTGCAAGCCCAAAGTCAGAAATCTTTGGGATGAAATTCTCATCCAGAAGAATATTGTGAGGCTTGATGTCAAAATGTAGAATTTGCATGTCACAACCTTGATGTAGATATTTGATCCCTTGAGCCACTCCAAGAGAATTCTCATACATTTTCCTGCAACTTAAGGGGTTGCTTCCTTCTTTGCAATAAACGTATTTATCAAGAGATCCATTTGGCATGAAGTTATAAATAAGGGCACGCTTTGATCCCTCAACACAATAACCAACAAGTTGAACCATATTAAAATGGTGAATCCTCCCAATAGTAGCTACCTCACTTACGAAATCTTGTCCATTAGCTTTAGGCTTCTCCAACATTTTAACTGCTACAAATCGACCACTGCGTAACTTTCCTTTAAATACAGAGCCATAACCTCCTTCACCCAACTTCTCATTGAATCTACTGGTCATCTTTTTAATATCTGAGTAAGAGTACCTTATCGGAATGAGGTTGTTATCACTTTGCAAGAAATCTTCTATGCTGCTATACATTGACAAATGCATTCTTCGGCGTTTGTAGAATAGAAGAGCAGCCAGAAATGGAACCCCAAATATAGATCTTATTGGGAAAAATGCTCCTGCAAAGCAACATCACAAAAAGAATCACAAATGACATGCTTTAATGGATATAATATATGTGCGTCATAACCTTCCTTTTTGCTTCCATTTGTTTTTTCTACTGACTGATAGGAAATACAATTCCGCACTAAAGGAATATGCAAACTCTCACCGAGTATCAGCCACTCGTAAATATCTGCAAGAGATACAAGAAAAAGTGACCAAAATCAAAGACTTGACATAAGTTTGAAATTTCGAAGCACAAATATATATACTCTGCCCTGCTTAATGGTTGACTAATTAGTAGACTACATGAGGAAGGTGAAGAAGAGAGAAGGGAATTTAAATTAGCCAAACAAAATACAAGTAATAAAACTATTTAAAATTGTTAGAATTTTTATTTTCAAATAATGTTTGACGTATTTTCTCCATATGTCTTTCTCATTTTCAGCCCTGTATCGCCTTATTTCAAGTAAAACTAAACAAAACAAATGATTGAAAATGAGAAATAAAGCGTAACAAAAAGTCATAGATGATAGATTTAAACAAGTGACTTTCTGAGAAATTCAGAAAGTTTGAGTGAGAAATTGTAGACTTGGAATATAGCAAGTAATTCACAAACCAAATTTGTAGCTGGTCCTGGGAGAGTTGAAGTGAAGCTCAAAGCCATACCCCAGTGCGCTGTGTATGTCATGATAAGAAAAGTTTCTGTCCTTTCCGTACAAGAACGACTTACTCATCAAAGTCGTCCACTCTATTCTGCACCCGTCCTCCATATCTGATGCCATTATATTCCCTTGCTTGACATAGTTATACGTTCTCATCACAGACGAGTTCACGGCTTTTGCACACTTGAAGAAAGTTATTGGTGTTGTACTTGATGCTAATCGAAGATGACTGTACGGAGTTAAGTTGTAAATGGAAAGCGAATAACGGGGGATGGAGGAGAATTCATTGTTGCGAATGCCAGGATCTTCAACTCGGATTGTGAAGTTGTCGTAGTTGATTGCCTGCACAGAGTAGTTTCCTGAATCTACTTCCAATACTGTGCGGTTGTTGTGACAAAAGAGGTGGTAATGCCAATCCCAGTTCGTGCAGTTGATTTGATTTGGATCTTTGGCTAGTCGAAAAGGGCTGGTTATGTTGTGAATGTTACCGCAGGCAGACGGGATGCACTTATGATGGCTCTCCGTAATTAATGTCTCAGTTATATAATCTAATGTACGAGAAATTATACAATGATACGGTATCACCACGTCAGCTTGTGATACTCCCACTCAAGATCTACCATGTGTCCTTTTTGAAAAGAAAATTAAAAAGAATTTACACCTGGACTTTGTCTTACAAGTTTACCCTTCAACATTAATTATCCTAACCCCTCTCCCCCCTCTTCCCTGTGCTATTGACGCCACCTAGCCGTCTAAACATCTCCCTCGCCACCCAGTCGTCTTCCCTCCTCCCTCACCACCCACCCGGCCTTTCCGTGCCTCCCATTCTTAGTAAAAAGTTAAACGTATTTAGAAAGCCCAGAAATTTTGAAAATCAGTGCAAACCCATTAACACATAAAACAAAAATCTTCAAAATCTCCTATGACGACAACCCACTAGTGAAAGAAGGGTATGTTTGATGTTGATATTATTGGAGGGGGACTGCAGCCAAGCGGCGGCAGTGCAAGGTAGGTAGATTGCCGAAAGGGAAAACTGCTACAGTCTTCTTGTTTTCTTTTTCCTGTTTTTACAGTTCTTATTTTATTTTATTAGGGGTAAAGTTGGAAGATAAAGTCTAACAGTGAAAAAAAGTTAATTTTCTTTTCAAAAAAGACACGTGGTAAGTTTTGAGTGGAAGTATCACCAGCTGACGTGGCGATACAGTATCATTGTATACAAAAAAGATAGGCAAACAAGGCACCAAGACCAAGCAATAATACACTTACTATAACGAGAACACATACTCTGCAAGTGCTTGCCATGGAGAGAAATTTTTTAGACACACTTCTTCAATCCTCTAGCTAGCTTTGGTCAAGCAGCTGCTTCATATTTCTATTGCTTGTGAGTCAATTCAAAGTTGTTGCCATTTACATTTTGTTTGGTGCATATTGTCACGACTTAAGAGGTCAAAGCCGCGTTTGACAGGAGCTTGATAGATATATATTGCTGCCAACCTACTTTTGCATATTGCCAATGACTTTCTTCCAAGTGGGGACAACGGCTGTCGCTGAAGATTATTTATTTATTTTAAAAAAATTTGTAATTATTATGGAGTATATACTTGCACATACAGGAGTGTAGCATCCACTTCACGTACTTGATACTGAGTGATATGAAGTTAATTACACTGTACAGAAAGGAAAATGGATTATTATGGAAGATGCCTTTTTGAATAATAGTAAGCAATCTTCATGAGGTGGAATTTAACCAAATTGTGGACCGATATTGTCTCCACCTAGGTTTAATATTTTTGGTGGGTTTAAGCTCAATGGACTTCTAAGTGTAATGAGCTTAATTCACTCCTGCAATTCACTCGCTTTGATGAAGCAGCTGCAGCATTTGTATTGCTGCCCTTTGCATTTTGTGTGGTGCTTTATTATCACTACTTATTGGCCACGAGCATTTGCTGATCATCTTTTTCAATTTGCATATTGCTAATGACTTTCTTCCATGTGATCATTGGTGCAAAAGCCAATTCCATGCTCAGAGAATTGAGGTGGGGGATAATGGATGTCGCTCAAGATTCTTTTTCAATCATAAATGACATTTAAATACAATATTTAAATTTTATTTCTAAAAAAAAAATAAATGGTCATGCTAGGGAGACATCTTTGGAGACAAATGTTGTACCATCTCTCTAATAAAGGTGGAGCCCACCAATACCATGGGTACCACCCCTATTGGAGAGATTGTACCCAAGTTTCTCTAAAGATGGAAGGAAAGCTCTCATTATGTTATTGGTTAGGGATAGGAAAACAATACAATCCCTGTTACATGTAAATTTTTTTGCTAAAGGTGGTCTCCTTAACATTTTCCCAACATAAAAAAAATCAATATATGAGATGTTGACGCCAAAAAGTGGTTCTTTGACTTAGAGGGTCAACTTAGTAATTTTATGCCTTCGGTATCCTTGATGCCTCGGTAGTCTACGCGATCTGCAATATGAGCAAACGCACGGTAAGACCTAGGGCACCGGTGTGGTACCGGCCGAAGGCTCTCCGATGCTTAAGTAAGTTCGGGAATAGAAAGTTCAACTGACAGATCAATAGGCTTGTATGCCGTAAGTTCTGATTACCTCTATTTTGGGATAGTTGGCCCCTTTTATAGGCATTGGGAGGTGTGCAGTTGTTGTAGAATTTCGATGTGGGACTGGGAGCGTGCCATGTGTCCCAGGAAAGGGCGTTGCCCTGATGGAGAGATCGGTAGGTAGAGTGCCGAGGGCGCCTCTGACCAAGCCCAGTTTTCTCCACGTGTCTTGCTCTTATTGGCTGTTTATTTTGGGTGTAAACAGGAGTCCCCGAAGTTCTCGAGCGAGATTTCTCGGTCAGGGGCTTGTCTGTTCTTCGGCACCCGCTAGGTTGTCCCACCGTTCGGTAGTTTACCAAGGAGGCACGCTGGGGCCTCGTCCTGGTGCCGATTTGTCCAGGAATCTGGCTAGGAGCCCAAGAGTCGCCATTTTGAGGGTTACCGTTCGGTAGTGCTTGGCGTGTTCGATCGGTTTCCGAGCGGGTCTTGCCGATTGGTTGCTGACTTGGGCAAATTTGATCGCTCGTTAACTTTTTGATGGGACAGAATGACGCTTCGTCTTCTGTACCCAGCATGCTGTCAGAAATTCCATTCGTTGCGCGACACGTGGCGTGTCAAATCACGCAGAGCGGCGCCATTAATGCGTCGTTTGGTTTCTCGAGGCGTACCGTTGGAAACCCAGCTCTATAAATAGGAATGATTTCTGAAGCATTGTTCACTTTGCGTTTGTGAGTGAAGCGGAAGCTCTGTCCAGGCGATTTCCGGCGAGTGTTATCGGCAATCGAGGCGATTTTTGAAGCGAACACTCGGTAACCAAGGCGATTTCCGGCGAGGTCATGGGTAATCAAGGCGATTTCCACCTCTTCTCAACCAGCTCATACAAGGTACGGTTCGGCAACCCTTATTTTTATTTTCTTTATTCATGCGTACGTCCTTCCTTGGTTCGAACTAGACTAGAACTTTATGCAAGTGGGGTGTGGTTCGGTAGTCTAGTTGCCATAGGCAGAGGCGTAGGCATCGGTAGGATAGTGCTTCGGCATAGCCCTTTAGCTTTCTTTCCTTACTTTTGTAGATGTCTGATAGTGAGTCTGGGTTTGAGAGCGAGCCCAACGCCTATGATGGGGAGTCCCCAGACAGAGGAAGGGATACCGAGAGTGAGGAGTCGGGTCCTGATACCGAGAGCAACAGTGATTCCGACGTTGAAGTAGTCGGTGAGAGAGTCAGGTCAGCGCCTATTCATGGGATCGGCAAGGGGCTTATGACCAGTCAACCGATGCCGTTGTCGGTAGTGTACAGCGACGGTAGGCAGGTTGGTTTGGGCGCGCATACTGGGCCCTTGGAAGAGGACATCCGGATTCCAAAGCAGCAAGGAGGATACCGAGCGGAGGCCTCTACATCTGGCCATGAGCGGGCGACTGTCGGCACCTCTTCTGTGCCGAAGGTCACCATAGTCAACCGGGGGGTCCCTAGGGTTCCAATAGGGGTACCGAAGGAAGTCCTATTTGCAGTGGATTACCTGGAACCCAACAAGATGACATATCGGGAGCTGGCTAGGATCCGGGCGGAGTATAGGATTCCTGATTCGGTAGGGATGAGGATCCCAGGCCCTACCGAGTCCTTGAGTGGCCCGAAGGACGGTGAAGTCGCTTTCTTTACCGACGTCCTTATGCAAGGAGTTAGGCTGCCGTTCAGAAGATTCTGGCCCAGATCGGGTATGCTCCGGGCCAGTTCAACCCCAACTTCTGGGTGGCTCTGATGGGGGTAGTCACCGCCTTCGGTATGGCTGGAGAGGGGGAGCCCACGTACGAGCAGTTCTCGTATATCTACAGCGTCACGAAGTCCAAGAGCGCCGATTGTGGTGGCTGGGTCCAGGCCAACTGCCTTAGGGCCTCTGAGCGAGGGCACTTCGTGAGCGCCGTGCCGACCTCCCAAAAGTCTTGGAGGAATCGGCGGGTCATGCTGTCGGGAGACTGGGAGTCTCCCTCGGGAATTCCCGTTCAGTTTCACATCCCAAACACCTTCCAGATTACCGGTAGGTCTTGACCTAACCGATCGGTAGGCAAGTTCTTCTTTTGTTTGGGTCCTTACTGTTTTGCTTTGTTTTCTTCTGCAGGTAAACTGAAGCAGCCGTTCCCTCCTCAGACTGAGATTTGGCAGATTGATAGGGTGAGGCAGAGAGTCCCTGCCGATTCCAGGGTTTATCCCCAGTTCCTGTTTACCGAGAACCTGATCAAGGCTCGGCTTGTTGATCCTGCCGAAAGTGAGTGTACTTACTTTTTTCTTGCTTTCTCAGTACCGTTTGTCCTTTCTTTACTGATTTATTTTGTGTAGTGACCGAGGAGAGGAAGAAAGCTGAGGCCAAGAGAATGACCGAATCCTCGAAGAGGCGGCTTGCCATGGGGATACAGGGCAAGAGGAAAACTCGGCAGCCCGAGATTCTATCAGAGCCCCCGGTATCTACTCCTGATCCGGATGACCAGCCCCTTGCCAATCGGCAGAGAGAGAGAGTTTCCGAAGCGCCAACTAGGTGTGCGCCTGCGGCCCAAACTTCGGACAAAGGCGATAAAAGCGCTGAGGCTGCGACCTCGAAGGCGTCCGGGAAACGGCAGGCTACAATTGACTTGGAGGGGGAGACGACTCCTAAGCGCACTCGGCACCCAGAGCTTCCGAGGGTGACCTTTTTTGCCGAGGATGAAGGCGGCCCTTTCGAACCTGTCACGATAGCCTGTCTGTTGAAGACGGTTCAGTTTGTGAACCACATGATCTTGGGTTCGCAGATGGAACTGTCTGAGATAGAGGAGCTTCCGAAGAAGCAGCTTCGGGATGAGGCTGGGCGAGCCTTCCGTCTCCAGGCTTCTGTAAGTTCCGTCTTCTTCCTGTCCTTTGATTTCCGTTTCTTGCATTACTCTGTTGCTAACCAATTTCCTTTGCAGGCGTCTATGGACATGTGGCTCTGCATGAAGTGGGCCCTAAACTCTGCTGAGCGCTCAAGGAAGCTATATGAGGACGGCAAGGCCCGGGTTGCCGATGCCAACAAGGCAATGCAGGACCATGCCAACCTGGTGCTAGACATGCAGGCTGCCGAGCGGCAGGTCAAGGCCCAGGAGTCTAGGATTGCCGAGCTGGTGTCGGCGCTTGGAGCGGCAGAGTTGGCGGCAAGGGATGCCGAGGCCGCTAAAGAGGCGGTGCAGGTGGCGGTGGAGGAATCCGAGCGGGCCAAGGCTGCCGAGGTTGAAGCTGCCGTTCGGGAGGCGGTCAGGTCCTACCGGTTGTTTGTGCCTGATAAATCACGGCCACGAGCTGGCCGAAGGAGCCCTTTCTTTCGGCCCTGGCACTTGTTCGCAGAGGCTGGAACGCAGCGTTTCGCCAGGGCATTTTCGCCTTCCTTAAAGAATAAAAGAAGAAATGCTAAGGCATGATCATCTCGGCCTCAAGCATAGGCCGAGGCCGAGGTAGAGCAAGGTCACGGCCAAAGGGATTAAAGTCAGATCATCACGTGACAACAGGGTCCCAGGCTTCATTTAATGAAGTAGTGCCTGTTTAATGCAGCAAAACCCATTGACCACAAAGTAGCATTTAATGCATGAGGGAAGGTGGGAAGTGACTGAAGTCAGGATTTGGTGATGAAGATCAGAGTGATTAGACGTGGACATTCTCACAAGGATTCTGACAGCTTGAGATGTTGGTTCACCAGCTTTCCAGGCAATAAATGCGTCTCCACGGCCAGAGGTTCAAAACCCACGATTGAGCGCGGCGGCCGAGATTCACCAGGATTTCTGGGGTCTCATCACCATACTTCACGATCCCAAATGTCGATTGGATTGCCCACTTGCGCTAATCAGACTCCGTTATGCGCAAATTCAGCCTCGATTACTCATCCAGGGAATCTTCCTATAAATACAAGACTCAAGCTACATTCAAAGGGTTCAAACACCAAAACAAGCCTCCCACGGAGCAACTTATTTTTTTTTGTAATGCACTTTCAATATCTTTACTTGCTTTCCTAGGAGTAGTGTTAGATTGTAAGCAGAATCCATTCATCAATATATCATACGACCCTTGATTTTCAAGGCGCCGGAGCACCATCCTTGTTGTTCGTTCACTCACCCCATATATCACACGACCGTCGCTCCCTGAGCAGTGCGCCGGAGCACCGCCCAAAATCCACCACCAACACCATCACTCAACGGCCTTGTAGTTCAGGCTGTGAACCTAATAGCCGAGACCAGTTCCTCTCTCGGCTACAATCGTTTGACTAGGAAGACAGATCAAACAGGCGCACCATTCATCCATCCAAAACTCATCGAAACATCAACGCACGGTAAACCGTGCTGGCACGCCCGCGCACAACCGCACCGCACCCAAAAGCAGGAAACCCCATGTTAACGCACATCCCCTCGGCCCGGAACTCCAGGCCGTGAGATTTGCGCGGTAGACACTTTTGGCACGCCCGGTGGGACTTCTGTCAAAAACTTATGGTGGAAACTAGGGCACAGGCAAAGCTCAAAAACAAAGCAGTCGAAATGACTTCTGAGACTCCTGAGTCCACCTCACCGATCACAAGTATCGAGGCCGAGCATACGGTCGGGATCTCGGCCGGCGCTCCAGTAACGACGGATCGCACGGCCGAATCCATGCAGGAATAGGCAGTGGTGGAGGAACTGATGTCCAAGCAGGCTTACAGGATAGAAACATCCTTCATGGCCGCGATGGACAGGTTCTCCTCAGAACTGCGAACGCTCTTTCAAGAGAGGATGCCGGTGGCCTCACCTGCCACACCTCCCAGAACAGGACCGAGGAGCCAAGAGCGCGATAGAATCGAGCCTTATGGCGAAAGCAGCAGCCTCGGCGTCTCGGCCCATACCCAAGCATCCGGCTACGGCCAGCATTCTCTGCCACCAACAAACAGCTGGGGGCAATCCCAGCCCGTTTGGACGAATTCCGGACCAACCTACTCGGCGGAGACAGCGCGCGGACCGCTCCATGCTTTGGCCATATCACTAGGGCACGGCAGTTTCACACATCCCGTGGTTCACCCGCTTGGCTCGGTTCATACTGCCGCCGTCCATACCCATCCTGGCCCAAGCAACGCATCCGCAGTAACGACACAACAGTACGGTCAGGGGAGCCTGACCGTCTCACCACCTTTGCAGGCGTCATCGTGTCCGTTGGGCTCCCACCTTCACTATGGGTCGGCCGTCCCAGCAACAACGCATATGCACGCTGGTCAAACCTACGGTGCTCATCTAGCATCGACCAGCTCGGTCATCCCGGCCGAACCTTTTGTTCAAATGGCCCAGCAGGCAAGGCCTCAGAATGAGGTGCCACAGGCCACGCGGCCGTTTGCAGCCCAACAGGAGGCACCACCCCAAGGGATCCGACTCGAAGATGTCCGGCGGATGATCGAAGACGGCTTAGCTCAGAGGCGGCCAGACATGCCAAGATACACGAGGCCATATCCGCCAGAAATTGACCGAACCCTCCTCCCCCGGAACTATCGATTGCCAGAGTTCATGCTTTTCTCCGGGGATGGGCAGACCTCGTCCATTGAACACATCGGCCGTTTCACGGCCTAGTGTGGAGAGGCCGATTCGGACGCTCAGAGACTCCGACTTTTTGTTCATTCGTTGACCGGCGCGGCATTTTCGTGGTTTATAAACCTTCCGCCGAACTCAACAAGGGATTGGTCTGATATGGAAAGGGTGTTCCACGAACATTTCTACCAGACCAACCGAGAAATTACGGTCGCCGAGTTGGCAAGAATGAGCCAAGCATCGGACGAATCACCTCGCGATTACCTACAGCGGTTCAAAACATGTAGAAATTGGTGCCGCACGAACCTACCAGAGAGGGAGTTCGTCAAGATGGCCGAGGAAGGATTGGAATTCGAATACCGGAAGAAATTCCAGGGGATCGAATTTCGGGACATGCATGACCTGACCAACAAGGTGGACAGATATGCGTCCTTGTTGAAAGAGGAGATGTAGAAGAAAACGGCCTCAAAGGGAACCTATTATAGGAATCCCATCGTCAGCTACGCCGAAGCAGACGGCTCCGCAGAGGCCGAGGGCGATGAGATCGAGATGAGCTCGGCCGAAGTCAACATAGACAAACCCTTCGTTTGCAGAGGGCTCGTTAAAACTGACAACATCCGCACAAAGATCCCCGACGCCAAGTTCGCGACCCGGGAAACGAAGGCGTACACTTTTGACTTAACAAGGGCCGAAGCTATCTTCGACCTGCTGGTGGCCGAGAAGAAGGTAAAATTGTCCTTCGGCCATAAGACTCCGAAGCCCGAAGAGCTCAAAGGAAAAACGTTTTGCAAGTACCACAGTTCTTGGTCTCATAACACCAACAACTGCGTTGTCTTGCAAGACGTTATCCAGAAATTGATAGACGAGAAGAAGCTCCAGTTTCCAGAGAAGGCGGCCATGCAGGTCGACTCCAAGCCATTCCCTTCACCTGTCGTGAACATGGTCGATGCTCAACTCCCGGCCGAGGATAGAGGAGTTCGCAGTTCGGCAAAAGGAAAGAAGCCTTTGGCCGAACTCGAGCCAGCCCTTTGCGAACGATGCAGGTGTAAGATCGGCCAGCCCGGGCCGCAGGAGAACAAGAGGAAGGCCGCCGAGCCATCTCAAACGGCCGCAAGAAGATTCGGTGGTCAGTACGGTCGACAGCCGACCAACAGAGCTGTTTTCAGCCGACTAGGGCCACAAAACCCCAGGGTCTCGGCCAGTCGCGAAGAAGAGGCTCCCCCAAGATCGGTAAAAACGTTCAAACCCCCAGTCATAAAGGATGACCGTTGGTACCATGCATGGCCTGGGGGCAGGACCGAACCACTGACGAAAACCCAGCTGAGGAGAATGTAGAGGCAGGTTCAGCAGGCCAGGATGCAGACAAACGAGGTCGAGGGCTTCAAACGCCAAAAGAAAGTGGCGACGGTTGACAGGTTGTCATCCGAGCCGGTTGTCTTCCCAGCCGTAAGAGCAGCCGGCACCAGGCCTTTGAGGGCGTGGCGCCCTAGGCACGACGAAAGTCCCCGTGGGTCGCCGGCCATTTCAACCCAGCCAAAGGCCGCGGTCGCGGAAGGAACGGACGAGGGTGTCGTCGACATCTACCACGGGAGGGATCCCCCTTTTTCGGCCAACGGTCTATCCTTCCTCAAAGAATTCCATAAAGACCATTCGGCCGTGGATCTATACGGTATGACCCCTGAGAACCGAGAAATCGTGGAGTTGGCCCTCAAGAACACAAAGGCAGAAGCACTCCTCATCACCAGCGGTTCTGACTCGGCCATTAAGGCCGTATACCAGGCAAACAGGGAGTCCAGGGCAAGAGGCCTGCCGAGTTACCAGCCCAACCTCGACGGATTAGAGGCCAAAGTTCCCTTCAGCAGGGACGATTTGGATTATCTCCGCCGGTACTTCACTGTGACGCCGACGGACACGTTCTTTGGTTTGACGACCGAGGAAAAGGGCCGAGTGAGCCGCCTAGACGATTACCTAGCCGCCAGGGACGTATTGGCAGAGGCCAGACGGACCCTCAAAGTGGAGGTCAAAACCTTAGAACCCCCCGCGGTCAAAGCATACATAACCGATAGTGCGGGGGCCGTAAAGCTGATGGACGAGGGTTTCGGAGATCCTCTCTTCGGACACGAGGCCGAGGACGACCCCACAATGGGAATCTCCGATGAAGAATATGAAGGAATCCTCGGGATGGTCGAGGAAACAGCTCTCACTAAAAACGGCTCTGAGACCGAAGAGGAAGCCGATAGGGGAAACTCGCAGGAGCCGGAGGAAGTCGGCATCAACATGGTCCTGGTGCTGCCATTCGAGTTTTTAGCCCCGAGAGGGCAGACCAGCGGTTTAGAGGATGACGTGCCCGAGGAGCAATTTGATCAGAGGCCAAAAACTAAGGAGGAATTGCTGGCCGTTGCGTTTAACGAGGTAATACCACGAGACGAGCCGAACAAATACCGGCACTTGAAGCCGTTGTATATCTCGGCTCACATAGATGGCGTGCCCATATCCAAGGTCTTCGTTGACTGTGGGGCGACGGTCAATATCCTTCCCTTTTCATTAATGAGAAAGCTGGACAAGTCGAAGGAGGACCTCATCCCCAGCGACGTGGTCATGAGTAGTTTTGTCGGCGATAAGTCAAAAACCATTGGCGTATTGCCCCTGAAGATTACCGTGGCCGATCAGACGAGGGTCGCGGCCTTCTACGTGGTCGAATCAAGCGTCGACTACAACATATTACTCGGCCGTGATTGGATCCATCAATCTGGGTGTATACCATCTTCCCTTTTCCAACTGTTATTTTTCTGGGACGGCCAAAAGGTGTCCATACACCCGGCCGACGAAAAACCATTTGAGGCCAACGCCGTCCAAGCTCGGATTTACGACGATGATGTTGGATGGGTTGTTTGTGCCTGATAAATCACGGCCACGAGCTGGCCGAAGGGGCCCTTTCTTTCGGCCCTGGCACTTGTTCGCAGAGGCTGGAACGCAGCGTTTCGCCAGGGCATTTTCGCCTTCCTTAAAGAATAAAAGAAGAAATGCTAAGGCATGATCATCTCGGCCTCAAGCATAGGCCGAGGCCGAGGTAGAGCAAGGTCACGGCCAAAGGGATTAAAGTCAGATCATCACGTGACAACAGGGTCCCAGGCTTCATTTAATGAAGTAGTGCCTGTTTAATGCAGCAAAACCCATTGGCCACAAAGTAGCATTTAATGCATGAGGGAAGGTGGGAAGTGACTGAAGTCAGGATTTGGTGATGAAGATCAGAGTGATTAGACGTGGACATTCTCACAAGGATTCTGACAGCTTGAGATGTTGGTTCACCAGCTTTCCAGGCAATAAATGCGTCTCCACGGCCAGAGGTTCAAAACCCACGATTGAGCGCGGCGGCCGAGATTCACCAGGATTTCTGGGGTCTCATCACTATACTTCACGATCCCAAATGTCGATTGGATTGCCCACTTGCGCTAATCAGACTCCACTATGCGCAAATTCAGCCTCGATTACTCATCCAGGGACTCTTCCTATAAATACAAGACTCGAGCTACATTCAAAGGGTTCAAACACCAAAACAAGCCTCCCACGGAGCAACTTATTTTTTTTCTGTAATGCACTTTCAATATCTTTACTTGCTTTCCTAGGAGTAGTGTTAGATTGTAAGCAGAATCCATTCATCAATATATCATACGACCCTTGATTTTCAAGGCGCCGGAGCACCATCCTTGTTGTTCGTTCACTCACCCCATATATCACACGACCGTCGCTCCCTGAGCAGCGCGCCGGAGCACCGCCCAAAATCCACCACCAACACCATCACTCGACGGCCTTGTAGTTCAGGCCGTGAACCTAACAGCCGAGACCAGTTCCTCTCTCGGCTACAATCGTTTGACTAGGAAGACAGATCAAACAGGCGCACTATTCATCCATCCAAAACTCATCGAAATATCAACGCACGGTAAATCGTGCTGGCACGCCCGCGCACAACCGCACCGCACCCAAAAGCAGGAAACCCCGTGTTAACGCACGTCCCCTCGGCCCGGAACTCCAGGCCGTGAGATTTGCGCGGCAGACACCGGTCGTCTACCGAGTTCGCCGCACTTGTGGATAAGGAGGTGGGCTCGGAAATGGCGGACCTCGTCTACCATTTCAAGCGGTACAATCCCGGCCGGAAGCTCAATCTCAACTTCATCGCCGATCCTCCTCCTCTTCCCGAAGGCATAACGAAAGAAATGATCGAGGATTATGAGGGGGAGGAGGACCCTCCTGCTGCCGATCCCTCCCAGTTTGCTGCCGTTCCTCCCCAGACTTCCGAGGACGCTCCTGCTGCTGAGGATGATGTTAGGGAGGCTGCCGTTTGAAGCTGGCCTTGGGGCCCTTTATCTTTGTATAATAGTATGTAATTTTGATTGCCGTTTCAGGCATTTCCGAACAAGTTGATGCCGAGGGTATTTTTTAATTTAAACAAGTTTTTTGTTCAACTTGTGCTTTGATTGATTGATTGATTTTTCTTTTTGAAAATTCTATCTGTACTTGTTACTGCCGTAGGCTAATAACTGCGTAGGATAGTTACCGATTGGGCCGTTGGGGTTTAGGGGTTTACTTGCCCTGGATTAGCGAAGTGTCCCTACCTTCGGTAGATAAACCCAAAGTAGCAATACTGCCGTTGGCTCACACTTATTTGCCAGGACCAAAGTATTACGCGCATCGGTAGGAACAAGGTCCCAACAGCCTTTCGTCCATGGAGATGCCGTGGGCAAGTCTAGGATACCGTATAGCTTTGTAGTCCGCTCGATGAGAATACCGTTGGCGATTCCAGAGCGTGGTACTGCCGCTGGCTCGTACCCAATGCTTGTTGCCAAAAATTTGTAAAAATGGCCAAGGCATTTATGAATCGGTAGTTTAAAATAAAGAGCGTAGCTTTTGATTGCCGTAGGCAATGTTACTGTGGCTCATTCTGGTGAGTCCTACCGAAACATTTTTTTTTTTGAAAAAGGTGTCGTTTAGGCTATGATGTTTCAAACATATGCAACTCTGAATAATCTCATTTTATATATAAGTGCCGTAGGCAAAAATGCAAATTCCTCCCTGCCGTTGGCTAGGGGAGCTTCATTTAAAATAACTTTTGAGATGGTCCACATTCCATGGGTGACCGAGGGTCTTCCCATCTGTGCCTCGGAGCCTGTAGGTGCCGGATCGAAGGATGCCGATGATTTCATAGGGTCCTTCCCAGGAAGGTCCGAGGGTTCCTTCCGTTGGGTTTTTGGTTGCAAGCGAAACCTTGCGCATGACCCAGTCCCCGATTCCGAAGGAACGCGGTTTGACCCTTGAGTCGTAGTACCGAGAGACGCACTGTTTGTAAGCTTCGTTCCGAAGGTTGGCTACCGTTCGTCGTTCTTTGATTAAATCCAGGCTCAATGCGAGTGCTGCCTCGTTAGCCTTCGGCTCGAAGCTTTCCGTTCGGTAAGAAGACTCACCGATCTCAACTGGGACAACGGCTTCTGAGCCGAATGCAAGGCTGAAGGGAGTTTCCCCTGTGGAGGTTCGGTAGGATGTTCGTATGGCCCACAGAGCTTCAGGAAGCTTCTCCGGCCAAGCGCCCTTGGCACTGTTGAGTTGCCGTTTCAAGAGTTTCTTAATAATTTTATTTACGGCCTCTACCTGGCCGTTCGATTATGGGTGAGCTGGCGAGGCGAAGAACAAGTTGATTTTGAGGCGAGTGCAGAACTGCCTGAAGAGCTCCGAATCGAACTGTCTGCCGTTATCAGTGATGATGGCATAGGGGATGCCGAAGCGGCAACAGATATTGGTCCAGACGAACTCTTCGACTCTTGCCGCCGTTATGGTGGCTAGGGCTTCAGCCTCAACCCATTTCGTGAAATAGTCCACGGCAACGATCGCATATTTGACATGTCCTTTGCCTTGCGGCATTAGACCAATCAGGTCGAGCCCGCATTGGGCGAACGGCCATGGACTTACGATCGGTGTGAGGGGTTCGGCAGGCATGTGGGGAATATTGCCGAACCGTTGGCATTTATCGCTCCTCTTCACCATTGCTATTGCATCCCGATGCATTGATGGCCAATAGTACCCTTGCCGAAAGGCCTTGTGGGCCAGGGATTTAGAACTGGAGTGATCGCCGCAGACACCACTGTGGATCTCCCGAAGGACATATTCGCCCTGCTCTTCGGTGATACATTTCATGTTGGGGGTCGAGTAGCCACGTTTGTACAGAATATCGTTGATGACAATGTACCTTGTCGATCGGTACCGCAGCTGTCTGGCCTTGGCCTTGTCTGCAGGAAAGGTGCCGATCGTTAAGTAAGCATGAATAGGCGACATCCATGTGTCGTTGTACTCTATAGCGCAGATTTGGGCAACGGTGGTGCTCGGCAGGGTCAGTATCTCGACGGGGATCTTTCGACCCACTTTGTCGTTGATCGCCGAAGCCAGTCTAGCGAGGGCGTCGGCATGACTGTTCTCGTGTCTTGGTATCTGCCGAATTTCGTACGTCTGGAATTTGCTTAGCAGTTTGTGTGCTGCTGTGAGGTACGCCGTCATTGACGCGTCCTTTGCTGCGAAATCGGCAATCACCTGGTTTACTATCAGCTGTGAGTCGCTGTAGATGCTGATATGGATGGCACCCATGCTTCTGGCGAGCCGTAGGCCGGCCAAAAGCGCCTCGTATTCGGCTTCGTTATTGGACGTTCGGAAGCCAAACCTAATGGCATATTCGATTTTGGCTCCATCGGGAGTGGTGAGTACCAGGCCAGCCCCGCACCCTTGTTGATTTGCCGAGCCATCTACGTGTAGGATCCATAAAGGAGTTGACTGGTCGAGACGACTGCCGTTCGGTAGGCCTTCTTGTGGAAGGGTTTTTTCAGGTTCTGAAGCCTCCGAAGGTGTCAGTTCAGCGATGAAGTCTGCTACGGCTTGTCCTTTTTCGGCAGGTCTGGGTTTGAACTGTACGTCGAATTCTCCTAGCTCGATCGCCCATTTCACCAGCCTTCCGGATGTTTCTGGTTTTTGAAAAACTTGCCGAAGGGGCTGGTTGGTCAGAACGATGATGGTGTGGGCCTGAAAATAGGGCCTCAACCGCCGGGCAGAAACAACCAGAGCTAAAGCCAGCTGCTCGAGTGGGGGGTACCGAGACTCTGCCCCCTGAAGGGCCTTACTGACGTAGAAGATCGGCAGCTCTGCCTTCTCCGGGATCCGTATCAGTACTGAGCTGACGGCAGTGTTGGATACCGATAGATATAGAGAGAGTGTTTCCCCAGGGAGGGGTTTTGACAGTAGCGGTGCTCTGCCCATATAGTCCTTCAAGTCTTGAAACGCCTTATCGCATTCGACAGTCCATGTCGATCAAGGCTTTGAAGAACGGTGCACACTTGTCTGTGGCTTTAGAGATGAAGCGAGTGAGGGCTGCCACTCGTCCGGTAAGGCTCTGGATGTCCTTCTGTGTCTTCGGCACCTCCATGTCGATTATGGCTTTAATTTTGTCGGGGTTAGCCTCGATGCCCCTCTGGCTGATCATGAAACCGAGGAATCTCCCAGAAGATACGCCGAAGGCGCACTTCGTCGGGTTGAGTCTCATTCGGTAATTCTTCAAGATGCCGAACATGAGCGATAGGTTTTTCAGATGCTCCCCTGCCGTTCGGCTCTTTACTAGCATGTCATCCACGTAGACCTCGATGACTAGTCTCTGATAAGTCGCCCCTGCATTCTTCAAGCCGAACGGCATGACGTTATAGCAATACAGGCCTTTGTCTGTTATGAACGCCGTGTGTTCGCTGTCGGCAGGGTGCATGAAGATCTGGTTATATCCATAGTATGCGTCCATGAAGCTGAGCAGCTCGTGACCGGCAGTGGCATCAACCAGCTGATCGATGCGTGGCAACGGGAAGCTATCCTTCGGACAGGCCTTATTGAGGTCGGTATAGTCCTGGCACATTCGCCATCCGCCCTTTGCCTTCGGAACCATGATTGAGTTCGCCAGCCATTCTGGGTATATGGCCTCCCGTATGAAGCCGATGGTCATGAGTTTGTCCACTTCGTTCTTCATGGCTTCATACCGTTCGGTATCATAGGATCGACGCTTTTGCCTGACCGGTTTGAATGCTGGCGAGATGCTCAGCTTGTGGCTGATGATATCAGGGGATATGTCCGGCATGTCGTTGTAGGACCAGGTAAAGACCTCCGAATTCTGCCGAAGGAACTGAATGAATTCGGTACGAAGGGTGGCATTCAGCATGGTACCGATCCTTACACACCGTTCCGGTTGACGTTCGTCTAGCGCCACCGTTTCGAGATCCTCGGCAGGTTGTGCCACCGGGGTGGGCATTTCCTCCCTTGGGTCGTCTACTGGTTCATTGCCGTTCGGCAAGTCTGCGACCGTGAAGGTTTCCTTTTGCTTGTGCGGAGCTGCCGATTTCAACATTGTGGCGTAGCAGTTCCGAGCGCTCAATTGATCGCCCCTGATTGCCCCTGTGCCGTAGCAGGTTGGGAACTTCATGAATAGCATGTGGGGGGACAAGTGGGCCTTTATTGTCGTGAGCGCCGTTCGGCCGACAATAACGTTGTATGCCGTAGGACAGTCCACCACAAGGAACTGGTCGTAGACCATAGTCCTTCGTGGGGCTGTGCCGAAAGAAATTGGCAGACTGACACTGCCGATGGGCTGGACCAAGTCTCCCGAAAAGCTTAGGAGAGGCGAGAGTTGCCGATTGACCTGGCTGTCATCTATCCCGAGTTCTTTGAATGCATCGGCAAAGATGATGTTTACCGAACTCCCATTGTCGATCAGGATTCATCCGACATCGAACTCGGCAATCTCGGCTCGGATGATCATAGGGTCATTATGTGGGTAGATGATCCCTTCCTCTTCTTCTTCGGAGAAGGTGATGGGTTCCCACCTGACCTTCGGCATCTTTGTGTGCCGGCTGCTTTCAATGCCGAGGACTTGGGGGTACTGTGCCGCCCTGACATACTGCTTTATCGACCGGTTAGATGCTCCGGCAAGGGTTAGGCCTCCACTGATCATGTTGATCTGCCGATTAGCGTTCGGGACTGGCGCCTGTTGGGGCCTGGCTATGTATTGATCCAGTTTGCCTTCCCGAATTAACCGTTCAACGATTTTTCGCAAACTTATGCAGTCCTCGGTATTGTGGCTATTCTGCTGATGGTATCGGCAGAATTTCCCTGTATCCCTGCCGTCCTGCCGATTAGGCTTTCTGAACGATGGCTTCGGGATTATCTCGTTTTCGTTCATCAGCACTGCCTCGTAGGAGGTGTTGAGCAGGGTGAACACTTCCGTCCCCTGGTTATGTGCCGGTAGTGGGGATCGGTAGCTGTCCCTGCCGTACCTATTCTTGTTTTTCTTGGAATGCCCCCTTTGGGAGCTTCCGGTGTCTTTGCGCTTGTGGCTTTCGAGGTGTCCGGCAGTTTGTGCTGCTGGAGCGAACGGCGATGCCTGAGCCGCGGAGGGACGCTGTACAGGTTCGTTTTGCCGAGCCGTGGGCTCGGCCCTCGAGTTGAAGTATTCAGCTTTGGCGTGGATTGCCGCTTGTTTCATGAGTTCATCGTACGTACGCCAATTGCTGCTGTGTACCAGATACCGGAAGTGTGAGGACCGTAGGCCACTCTTGAAGGCGCCGTAGGCTGCCCTGTCATCGGTATCCGGACATCTCGAGTATTCATGGCTGAATCGTGCGGCATACTCACGCAATGGTTCGTCATCTCTCTGCCGGATGGTATACAGGTCATCGGCAGAGTACAGTCTGTCCGTCTGAATCATGAAGTGGTTCAGGAAGATTTGCTTCAGGTCGTCGAAGGAATCGACCGTCCCCGGTTCCAAACGGTAGAACCAATTTAGAGCTGCTTCCGTAAGTGAGGATGGGAACAGAAGGCAAAGGCCTTCGTCGCTTAGCCCTCGGCACCCCACTGCCGATTGGAAAGAATGAAGGTGCGTCAGTGGATCCTCCACCCCTGTGTAAGGGGTTATGCGTAGGGGCTGTACGTCCCTATCCTGCCGTGAGTGCCTTATGCACTCGGTGAAGGGTCCTGGCCGGAGCCTTCCCCAGTCCGGCTCCTGAGAGCGAGTTCGATCGTCCTCCATCTTCTGTACCCTTTGAAGGAGGAGGCGGATGACAGGGTCCCTGTCCGGTATCTCCTCCACAGTTTGATGCACCGATCGCTGCTGGGACCTAACAGGATTGACCTCAGAGAACTTCGTCGGCGTTGCCGAACGGTAGGACGGTGACCGGTTTGCGGAAGGGACGTACTCTTGGTCAGACTCTGCCGTGGATTCCAGGACCGGTATCCTCCGTATCGGAGACTTCCTCCCTATGCTTCTCAGTCGGGGATCGTCCAGGCGGGCATTGATCCTGATCGGCGATTCCTGCCGTTCGGTGTGTCGTTCGGCTTCCCGTTCCAACAACCTATGGCGGCAATCAGAATAAACCTTCTTCGGCACGTGGGGCCTATTTTTTGGGGCCGGGACCACCAATTGTTTAGATGGCGCAGGCGCAGGCGTTGCCTTTGCTGCCCTCTTGCCCTTCTTCTGCCGGCGGGGGGTCTGTAGGCTTTCGGACGATCGATCTGTCGGCATGTTTTGCGTTTGCTGCTGGTTCAGCAGCAGTTGTGTTTCTTCCACTCTGGTCGAGAGGAGATTATTGTGTTCTTGCATCCTAGCCATGTCCTGCCGAAGGGACACGACTTGGGCTAAAAGCTCCGCGTTTTCGGCGGATTGGGTTACAGGGGGATTAGTTGCCGGTGTGTATGGGGGCGGCACTGGGCTAACCCCGCTAGGCATGCCGAACGGCATCCCCTCCTGCGGTAGGTGATCGGTTCATAATTGTATATCATTTTGTACCCTTCTAGCTTATGATTTGGTTATGTTTTTGAGTTAAACTTGTGCTTTTAATCCGTTTTGTGTTTATCTTTCAGTTCATTGAGCTTTAGGTAATAATGATGGCTTTGGATAGTAAATGATGCAATCCATGCATGTTAGGGCCTAATTTGGATGAATGGATGAAGAGCTTAAAGACAAACTCAATTTTGGCTACAGTCCCCTGCCAGCCCAGTTTCGTAGGTCATATTGCAAGCTTTGTTTCAGCAACCTACATAGCTCGGATGAGGCCACATTCTTCATGAAAGTTGTTCCAATGAGTGTATACTAGAACATATCCGAAATTCAGCCCCATTGGATAATTGTGGAGTCTGTTACCTAGCAAACACAAAGCCATGCTCAGGATGGATTTTATCAGCGCGCAAAATGAGTTAGCAATTTGTTTTGGCCTTAACTTCCTCCTCCGACCTTGGATTGGCCCAAATGATATATGGCTGGAAAGAAGACATTCTGAACTTCAAGTTTGAGTGCTTAAAGTCTTAATTTGCTTAAGGGAAGCCCAATTCGTAAGCCCTTGAAGTTGCTGGTCATGCTGACCTCAGGATGAGCTATTATTTCTGGTTGGAAGCTTGGTCATGGTGACATGAAGATGAGCTAGGGCTGCTGGTGGGATTTATTAGTGAAGTGCATCAACCATTTCAGATTTTATAATGCAAGTGTTGTATGCATTAGTGAAGTGCATCAACCATTTCAGATTTTATAAAACAAGTGTTGTATGCATTAGCCATACTTAATTCAGATTTTCAGCTTCCTTAGGCCTATATATAGTGAGGTTTCCCAAGCTTGTAAAAACACCCCAAGGGGGGGAGCTCTCAAACACTTCTCTAGAGCTCCCTTCCCTTCTCTCCCTCAAATTCTCTTAATTTTGCTTTCTAGTTCTCAATTCTAGCTTTCCTTTTGCTTCTTAGTTGTAGTTTATTTTTCTTTGTAATGTAAATTCTTTTCTTAAGTTTTCAAGTTGAATTAGTTTCCAAGTTTCAATTATGGTTTTTGTTCTTATTCATTATGCTTATAAGTTAATATGCTAGTTTGAATGATTGATCACCATTTAGGCTTGCATGTTAGCTATCTTGGTTTGAATTAAGAGTAGACACCATGCTTTAATTCGAATTGAACTATGAATAGGAAGAGTATGTATGGACATTCGACAACAGGGATTAGATACATGCTTGGTTGTTTAAATTGTTCTTCTATGCTTAATGGGTTCCTAATGCTTAATTTTAGGTTAGACAACAAATGATCAAATTAGGGAATTAGGAACACAAGGTTATGACCAAACACCATGGCTTAATCATACTTTAGCTAGAATCAATCCGTTAATCTAATTGAACTTGGGAACTTATTTGCTTGAGTTATTTCTTCCTTGTTTTATTTATTTCCCTTCTTTTTCATTTCTGTTTTGTGTAGGGAAAATGAATTGAATCATTCAATCACCAATCCTCGTGGGATCGACCTCGCACTTACATACGCTATACTACCGAACGGCTCGTGCACTTGCGAGTATCACAAGTTGAGGATGCAGCTTAATCCATTTTGGTGCAGCTGAAATCTACACAACAAGTTTTTGGCGCCGTTGCCGGGGATTGGCAACATAGTTTGGTTCTATTTCTTTTCCCTACTTGTTTTATTTTTATTTTTCATTTTCATGTTTTTCTAGACAATTTCAAGTTTTAAAGTTAATGACGTTAATGGACAAGTTGTGTTTGTAGTCCAACAGAAAAGGACAATTGCCCAACAAGCAAGAGAACTGGGTTTAAGTCCCAGCTTACACAACCCATTGGTGCTTGTTGCTTTGAAGCATGGAATTGGATGTGTGTTGATTTTCCTTTTCATTTTAGTTTTTATTTCATAATCCTTTTAATTCCATATCAAGTTTGTGTGTTTGTTTTAGCAATTTATGATAGCTTAATAAAAATGGAGAGAGATGGCAACCTCAATCATAAGAATGGGAAGTGTGGAGCAATGGGAGAAATCGCGACCTCCAAGTGCATCCATGCTCGACCTAATCGCTTCAAGGGGGAGCATTTCAATCCTTTCTTTTCTTTGAATTCTGTTTATTTTCGTAATAGTTTTTGCCTTTTGGTCCGCGTTGAGTTCTTTGTTTTTCTATGCTGAATCCAACCATATAAAGAACGTAAAATTTGGACTTACGGTTGGAAAGTTATAGCCTAAAAACTGAACAGAGGTCGAAGCTGAAAAACATAGAAACGAATCTGTCCAAATGGTGATAAACGGGTGATAGAAAGTGCTGTTTGTTTTTTTTCTTTGGTTTCTTGGTTTGTTTCTTTTAGTACAACAATTTATGTTGTTTGTTTGAATTTGTTTACAGTACTTAGTTCATTTTTGTTTGTGGTTTGTTGTTTCATTTTATCTTAATTTGTTTTTGTTTCTTATCTTAACAAATTTTAAAAAAAAAAGATTTTTCATATGAGCCGACTTATGGTAACCCTAGTGAGCACTTCCGTTAATACAGTGTCTAGGAGTTCTTTAGGCGACACCTTCGGTGTCTAAGAAGTTTGGGTTTTAAGCGGGACCATTGTGACCCCTCCAACCTTCCCGGATCCCCTGGCTGTGTTTTCTGAGGCCCTTAACTGGTCATCCGTGAGTTGCTTGTATATTCGTGTGTTTTTAAATTAAAGTTTTCTTTATTTTCTTTGTTTTCTTTTCTGTTGAGTCTTTGTTTTTGTTTTGTTTCTGTTTTTGTGTTGTTATGTTAGTTTATTTATTTATTTACGTGGTATGGTTAGTTAGTTTATTTCTGAGTGTTAAAACACATTTTTATTTCAAACATTGCATAAAAAATAAAAATAAAAACAAAAATAAAAACAATAAAAATAAAAAAAACAACATCATCATCTTCTTCATCATCTTCTTCATCTTCTTCATCTCCATCATCATCATGGCTTGACTCTATTTTCTCGCACTTGTAGAATCTGCAGCAGCTCCACATGGTCCTCATTTTTCCTCTGCAGTGCTTCCACGTGCTGATTGGCACAGTAGAGCCGCTTCTGCAAGTCCGCCACCATAGCCTTCAAGGAAGCTATTTCCTCGCTCATCGCGGCACACTCCCTTGTCCTCGCCAGTAATCGCATGCCCAAATTGGTAGCGGAGACCGCGTGGAGCACAGTTAAATTGTGGGACTCCTCTACCGCTGCCTTATCAGACCTCTGTGCCACATGCAGATGATCTGTCGGAGTGAGCTTGCTGCTAATCATGCCTCCTAGCAGCACTGCTCTGTTCGACAGTGCCTCAGAAAAGTTCGGTATTGCCTCAGCAAAGTTTGAGGCCGTGCCGTGATGATATGAAGAGTTTGGAAAGACAGTGTTTGGAGGAGCCCTTGTCTGGGCATTCGGTGGTGCAAGTGAGAGCTCAAGGTTGAGATCATCAAGGTGAGTGCATGAGGATGCCATTTGTTTTGCTTCTGAATTTTTTGATGTTTTTCCTTGAGTTTGCAGGAAGAAATGCTGGGTATCATCCGCTTGCAGAAGTGTGGTTTAAATAGACATATGCTGATGAGAGAGAGCCAACACCATTTCGGATTTCCCGGGCATGCTCGACCTAATCGCTTCAAGGGGGAGCACCTTTACTTTACTTTACTTTTTTTCCTCCGTGTTTTCTGGTGTTTAATATTTTTGCCCGTTACTTTCATTTTCTAGAGCTTTGTGTTTTTGCTTTTCCCTTTCGGCTATCATCTTTAGTTTATTTTAGTTAGGGAAATGTGTTTTCTTTTCCGTTTGTCGTCTTTGTTTTATTTTAGTTAGGAAGTGTGTTTTCTTTTTCTTTTTCTTTTTCTTTCTGCAACCTTACTCTTTTATTTCCGAAACAAAATAACGAAAATACAAAAACAACAAAATAAAATAAAAACAACAATAATGCAGTAGGAAATCATTTCTTCTCGGTGCTTGGTGTCTCGACCATTGGAGCTTTGAGTTTGGCCCTCTGGCTGTCCTCTTCCGGGGCTTCACGCACAGCTTCTTGGGGCTCATCACTTGAGCTCCCAAAGATCGCAATCTTAGCTTGAGCGTAACTACTCTCGCGATCTGCTTGTTTGCGTTTACCCGGTCTGTCTAGGTCTTCCAGCTGTTTTCGCATGTCGCGAGAGTACAACTCTACCATCTTTGATAGGTTTCTATTCTCGTCCCGCAATACTTCTAGCTGGTGTCGATTCACCTCCACTATCCTTGACCTCTCCCTTTTCAAGCTTTTTATAGCAGTCTGACACTCCTCAACCATACTTCGCTCCGCCGCCAACTGACCTTTCAGCACCTCTACCTCATGGGACTTCGCAAGTAGGCGATGACCCAAACTTGCGACTGTTGCTGTACTCTGCACGCTCAATGCCAGGGCATCGCTCACGACCCGGTTGTCATCCCTTGTCCCCAGCACACGTATATCTTTAGGAGTCACTAAATTTCTAGCCACTCCAATGGCAACATCGTTGTCCAGGAGTATTGAGTCAGTTACTGTCACAGGCCCCCGTGCGGAAGCAAAGTAGGGCATCCATACTGGTGCCGCTGCTTGGCCTCGTGTCTGAGTCGGTGGAGCTAGGTTGAGATCCAACGAAAATGGGTAGTTAGAGGCCATTTGATTTCTCACTCTCTTTTCTTCTTTCTTTCTTTTCTCTTTTGTGTGTTTCTGAGTTTGCGTTTTTGTTCACCCTTTCTTATAGACTTAGTCTTTGACAAACCCTAGCCATTACAGCATCTGAGCATTTTCTGAATCTCCAGCATTCCTTGAGTCCCACAACCTTCTCGCCTTCCAACCATACCCAACTCATTTATCACGATGTGTCTTTTCTGAACGAACGCGTTCAGTAAAGTCTTCGCGCCTTTCCATGAGCCCGTAATTTTTGCTTGTGGAGTCTGCGGCGCCTCTATGCGTCGACACGTGTCTCGCCCTGTCTGTTGGTCCCTTACACTGAACCGAGACATCATGACCCATGTTAAAATCCCGCTCTTTGTGTTGCTGTCACGGTTCGATAGTTTGTTTTTACAAAACTAAATAATAATAAAAAGCCGGAAATGAAAACAAATTGTGGGTCGGGTTTCACTTTAGTTTGGGTTTCAAAGTGGGTTAAATTCACCGTGGTTTGTGTTTCGAAATTGTGGGCTTTGGGCTTCAAAATTTTTTTGGGTTTCAGAATTGTGTGATTAGGGTTTACTGTTTTATTTTTTGTTTGTTTGTTTGTTTGTGTTGTAATTTTTATTTTATAATTGTTTTGTTTTTGTTTTCTTTTGTGATTTTGTGATTTTTTTAATTTGCTTTAATACCTTTCATTTGTTGTTATGACATTGTTTGTGGCTAATTTTTAAACATTGAGGACAATGCTCATTTCTAGGTTTGGGGGTATTGGAGTTTAGCAAGTAAACTTGGTTTTTCTTAAAATTTAAAATTAAAAAAAAAAAAAAATTTAAATTTCTTTCTTGTTTTGAATCTTGTTTAGTCACTTTCCGAACACATTTGATGAGATTGTGATAAATGTTGCATGACTTAAATGAAAATTGAATTTTATTTATTTATTTATTATTATTATTTTTTTTTTGTTCCTTGTAAATTCTTCTTGTAAAATAAATAAAATAAAATAATTCATTAATTAATTAATTTGGCATCGTTCTAGCATGATATGTTCGAAACCTTCTTTGCACTTGCCATTTGTTTCATAATTTTCCAATTAAAGGATTTGCATGACCCAAAGAATTGTATCAAGCATAAATTAGACTTATATAACCATATAATGTGAGCTTTTGAGCCTTGTGCTTCATTTCATGAGTGTTATACACATACTCTTATTTTCTTGTCATCAAAGTTGTTGTTTGATCTCATTATTCATTGATTTGGTTGAACACTTAAAAGTCATTCATTCTTATGCAATTTGATTTCATGACATTTAAAGAAATGATATTAAGGCCTTCTTTGGATCGTTTGTGCCTTTCAAGCTAACCTTATGCATGCTTAAGCATGATTTTCCATTGTTAACCATTTTGAGCCTACATGTAAACCTTTTCTTTCATTTTACCAATTATATTTGCTCGCCTTAGCCCGAAAAACAAATATTTACCTTTCTAAGGAACTCATGAGCTCTAATTCGGATGTGTTTTTCATGCTAAGTTTGGGAAGGGATATTACATAGAAGAAAAAAAAGAAAAAAAAGAAAATCACACAATTGGTGAAAGAAAAGAAAAGAAAAAAGTTATGATTAAATGGTAGTTGAATGAAATTTTGTTTTTGGGTTTCATTGGTGTTTGGAAAGGAGTTTAAATCATTGTAAATGAAGGTATAAGGAGTTTTGATCATGTAAAAGAAAAAAAAATCTAATCGTGATGATTCCAAGTCTTGTAAACAATTTTTTTTATGCTCTTACATTGTGAGTTCCTTGGACTTTGTATTATCCATACCTTTCATTTCTCACTCACCTTACACCCTTGACCCCATTACAACCTATAATAAAGACCTAAATTGATCTTAAATGTCATGTGCTTGAATTGCATTCATTTTTCTACTTTTAAGTGTTTGGCCTCCTTCTTGAGATCATATTAATGCAAGTTCTTCATCTTCCTATTTTTGAGTTAAGTACCTTATGATTTAACTCTAATCCCATGTCTATAACTGAGTGTTGCATTGTAGCCCTCTTCTGAGTGATTCATTTGTGAGAGGACAACTTTGGTGAGATTTGAAGTTGCATTTGTGCTTGGTATGATTTTTGAAATTGTGTGGAAACTAAGATTGGGGAATTTGTTGCATTTGGCTATCACACTACTACACTTTGAGCATATTATGTTTTGAACTTTGCCGCTTTGTGAATAATGTCTAAAATTGAGCTTTTATTGTCAAAACGTTTAAGTCATGTGCATGAGTCATTTCTCTTCACAAAATGTTCGGAAAGATTGTTTTGAGTTTTTATTTTGATTTTGTTTTTTTTGTGTTTTGTGTTTTGTTTTTATTTTTATTGTTTTTGGTTTTGGTTTTGCTTAAGAACTAACAAATCTAATAAGTTTTCTAACCATTTTGTTTTGTAGAGTTAGAAAAACGTTTGTGGGTATCGTAACTGTTAAACCCTCAGGAGACACAACTCCTCCTACTAGGGATGCCTAGAGGTTTAAAGGCTTGTTGCATTCGCTCAATGCAATCGAGTTACCTACGAAAGTGGTCTAGTTAACTTCTTGTTTTGTTTTTAACTTTGTTTTGTGTTGTTTTGCTCGAGGACTAGCAAAATCTAGGTTTGGGGGTATTTGATCGGTTCATAATTGTATATCATTTTGTACCCTTCTAGCTTATGATTTGGTTATGTTTTTGAGTTAAACTTGTGCTTTTAATCCGTTTTGTGTTTATCTTTCAGTTCATTGAGCTTTAGGTAATAATGATGGCTTTGGATAGTAAATGATGCAATCCATGCATGTTAGGGCCTAATTTGGATGAATGGATGAAGAGCTTAAAGACAAACTCAATTTTGGCTACAGTCCCCTGCCAGCCCAGTTTCGTAGGTCATATTGCAAGCTTTGTTTCAGCAACCTACATAGCTCGGATGAGGCCACATTCTTCATGAAAGTTGTTCCAATGAGTGTATACTAGAACATATCCGAAATTCAGCCCCATTGGATAATTGTGGAGTCTGTTACCTAGCAAACACAAAGCCATGCTCAGGATGGATTTTATCAGCGCGCAAAATGAGTTAGCAATTTGTTTTGGCCTTAACTTCCTCCTCCGACCTTGGATTGGCCCAAATGATATATGGCTGGAAAGAAGACATTCTGAACTTCAAGTTTGAGTGCTTAAAGTCTTAATTTGCTTAAGGGAAGCCCAATTCGTAAGCCCTTGAAGTTGCTGGTCATGCTGACCTCAGGATGAGCTATTATTTCTGGTTGGAAGCTTGGTCATGGTGACATGAAGATGAGCTAGGGCTGCTGGTGGGATTTATTAGTGAAGTGCATCAACCATTTCAGATTTTATAATGCAAGTGTTGTATGCATTAGTGAAGTGCATCAACCATTTCAGATTTTATAAAACAAGTGTTGTATGCATTAGCCATACTTAATTCAGATTTTCAGCTTCCTTAGGCCTATATATAGTGAGGTTTCCCAAGCTTGTAAAAACACCCCAAGGGGGGGAGCTCTCAAACACTTCTCTAGAGCTCCCTTCCCTTCTCTCCCTCAAATTCTCTTAATTTTGCTTTCTAGTTCTCAATTCTAGCTTTCCTTTTGCTTCTTAGTTGTAGTTTATTTTTCTTTGTAATGTAAATTCTTTTCTTAAGTTTTCAAGTTGAATTAGTTTCCAAGTTTCAATTATGGTTTTTGTTCTTATTCATTATGCTTATAAGTTAATATGCTAGTTTGAATGATTGATCACCATTTAGGCTTGCATGTTAGCTATCTTGGTTTGAATTAAGAGTAGACACCATGCTTTAATTCGAATTGAACTATGAATAGGAAGAGTATGTATGGACATTCGACAACAGGGATTAGATACATGCTTGGTTGTTTAAATTGTTCTTCTATGCTTAATGGGTTCCTAATGCTTAATTTTAGGTTAGACAACAAATGATCAAATTAGGGAATTAGGAACACAAGGTTATGACCACACACCATGGCTTAATCATACTTTAGCTAGAATCAATCCATTAATCTAATTGAACTTGGGAACTTATCTACTTGAGTTAGTTATTTTCTTTCTTCCTTGTTTTATTTATTTCCTTTTTTTTTCATTTCTGTTTTGTGTAGGGAAAATGAATTGGATCATTCAATCACCAATCCTCGTGGGATCGACCTCGCACTTACATATGCTATACTACCAAACGGCTCGTGCACTTGCGAGTATCACAAGTTGAGGATGCAACTGAATCCATTTTGGTGCAGCTGAAATCCACACAACAAGTTTTTGGCGCCGTTGCCGGGAGTTCCTTGGACTTTGTATTATCCATACCTTTCATTTCTCACTCACCTTACACCCTTGACCCCATTACAACCTATAATAAAGACCTAAATTGATCTTAAATGTCATGTGCTTGAATTGCATTCATTTTTCTACTTTTAAGTGTTTGGCCTCCTTCTTGAGATCATATTAATGCAAGTTCTTCATCTTCCTATTTTTGAGTTAAGTACCTTATGATTTAACTCTAATCCCATGTCTATAACTGAGCGTTGCATTGTAGCCCTCTTCTGAGTGATTCATTTGTGAGAGGACAACTTTGGTGAGATTTGAAGTTGCATTTGTGCTTGGTATGATTTTTGAAATTGTGTGGAAACTAAGATTGGGGAATTTGTTGCATTTGGCTATCACACTACTACACTTTGAGCATATTATGTTTTGAACTTTGCCGCTTTGTGAATAATGTCTAAAATTGAGCTTTTATTGTCAAAACGTTTAAGTCATGTGCATGAGTCATTTCTCTTCACAAAATGTTCGGAAAGATTGTTTTGAGTTTTTATTTTGATTTTGTTTTTTTTGTGTTTTGTGTTTTGTTTTTATTTTTATTGTTTTTGGTTTTGGTTTTGCTTAAGAACTAACAAATCTAATAAGTTTTCTAACCATTTTGTTTTGTAGAGTTAGAAAAACGTTTGTGGGTATCGTAACTGTTAAACCCTCAGGAGACACAACTCCTCCTACTAGGGATGCCTAGAGGTTTAAAGGCTTGTTGCATTCGCTCAATGCAATCGAGTTACCTACGAAAGTGGTCTAGTTAACTTCTTGTTTTGTTTTTAACTTTGTTTTGTGTTGTTTTGCTCGAGGACTAGCAAAATCTAGGTTTGGGGGTATTTGATCGGTTCATAATTGTATATCATTTTGTACCCTTCTAGCTTATGATTTGGTTATGTTTTTGAGTTAAACTTGTGCTTTTAATCCGTTTTGTGTTTATCTTTCAGTTCATTGAGCTTTAGGTAATAATGATGGCTTTGGATAGTAAATGATGCAATCCATGCATGTTAGGGCCTAATTTGGATGAATGGATGAAGAGCTTAAAGACAAACTCAATTTTGGCTACAGTCCCCTGCCAGCCCAGTTTCGTAGGTCATATTGCAAGCTTTGTTTCAGCAACCTACATAGCTCGGATGAGGCCACATTCTTCATGAAAGTTGTTCCAATGAGTGTATACTAGAACATATCCGAAATTCAGCCCCATTGGATAATTGTGGAGTCTGTTACCTAGCAAACACAAAGCCATGCTCAGGATGGATTTTATCAGCGCGCAAAATGAGTTAGCAATTTGTTTTGGCCTTAACTTCCTCCTCCGACCTTGGATTGGCCCAAATGATATATGGCTGGAAAGAAGACATTCTGAACTTCAAGTTTGAGTGCTTAAAGTCTTAATTTGCTTAAGGGAAGCCCAATTCGTAAGCCCTTGAAGTTGCTGGTCATGCTGACCTCAGGATGAGCTATTATTTCTGGTTGGAAGCTTGGTCATGGTGACATGAAGATGAGCTAGGGCTGCTGGTGGGATTTATTAGTGAAGTGCATCAACCATTTCAGATTTTATAATGCAAGTGTTGTATGCATTAGTGAAGTGCATCAACCATTTCAGATTTTATAAAACAAGTGTTGTATGCATTAGCCATACTTAATTCAGATTTTCAGCTTCCTTAGGCCTATATATAGTGAGGTTTCCCAAGCTTGTAAAAACACCCCAAGGGGGGGAGCTCTCAAACACTTCTCTAGAGCTCCCTTCCCTTCTCTCCCTCAAATTCTCTTAATTTTGCTTTCTAGTTCTCAATTCTAGCTTTCCTTTTGCTTCTTAGTTGTAGTTTATTTTTCTTTGTAATGTAAATTCTTTTCTTAAGTTTTCAAGTTGAATTAGTTTCCAAGTTTCAATTATGGTTTTTGTTCTTATTCATTATGCTTATAAGTTAATATGCTAGTTTGAATGATTGATCACCATTTAGGCTTGCATGTTAGCTATCTTGGTTTGAATTAAGAGTAGACACCATGCTTTAATTCGAATTGAACTATGAATAGGAAGAGTATGTATGGACATTCGACAACAGGGATTAGATACATGCTTGGTTGTTTAAACTGTTCTTCTATGCTTAATGGGTTCCTAATGCTTAATTTTAGGTTAGACAACAAATGATCAAATTAGGGAATTAGGAACACAAGGTTATGACCAAACACCATGGCTTAATCATACTTTAGCTAGAATCAATCCGTTAATCTAATTGAACTTGGGAACTTATTTGCTTGAGTTATTTCTTCCTTGTTTTATTTATTTCCCTTCTTTTTCATTTCTGTTTTGTGTAGGGAAAATGAATTGAATCATTCAATCACCAATCCTCGTGGGATCGACCTCGCACTTACATACGCTATACTACCGAACGGCTCGTGCACTTGCGAGTATCACAAGTTGAGGATGCAGCTTAATCCATTTTGGTGCAGCTGAAATCTACACAACAGTAGGAACGTAGCTTTTGAGTTGGTCCCCATGTGTTTTGGGATAAAGGGTCGATTTTATCTTTTCCCACAGACGGTGCCAAACTGTTGACGCCAAAAAGTGGTTCTTTGACTTAGAGGGTTGATCGGTTCATAATTGTATATCATTTTGTACCCTTCTAGCTTATGATTTGGTTATGTTTTTGAGTTAAACTTGTGCTTTTAATCCTTTTTGTGTTTATCTTTCAGTTCATTGAGCTTTAGGTAATAATGATGGCTTTAGAGAGCATAATTCATGCAATTCAAGCATGTTAAGGCCTAATTTGGATGAATGGATGAAGAGCTTAAAGACAAACTCATTTTGGCTACAGCCCCCTGCCAGTCCAGTTCCGTAGGTCATATTGCAAGCTTTGTTTCAACAACCTACATAGCTCGAATGAGGCCACATTCTTCATGAACGTTGTTCCAATTGGTGTGTACTATAACATATCCAAAATTCAGCCCTATTGGATAAATCTGGAGTCCGTTACCTAGCAAACACAGAACCATGCTCAGGATGGATCTTATCAGCGCGGAAAATGAGTTACCAATTTGTTTTGGCCTTAACTTCCTCCTCCGACCTTGGATTGGCCCAAATAACATATGGCTGGAAAGAAGACATTCTGAACTTCAATTTCGAGTGCTTAAAGTCCTAATTTGATTAAGAGAAGCCCAAGTTGTAAGCCCTTGAAATTGCTGGTCATGCTGACCTCAGCATGTGCTGGTTGGATGCTTGGTCATGGTGAGCTAGGTATGAGCTATCATTTCTGGTTGGAAGCTTGGTCATGGTGACATGAAGATGAGCTAGGGCTTCTGGTGGGATCTATTGGTGAAGTGCATCAACCAATTCAAGATTTTCTAATACAAGTGCATCACCCAATTTAGATTTTCTAATACAAGTGCATCAACCATTTCAGATTTTATAAAACAAGTGTTGTATGCATTAGCCATATTGAATTCAGATTTTCACTTCCCCTAGGCCTATAAATAGGGAAGTTCTCTAAGCTTGTAAACACACCCCAAGGGGGGGAGCTCTCAAACACTTCTCTAGAGCTCCCTTCCCTTCTCTCCCTCAAATTCTCTTAGTTTTGCTTTCTAGTTCTCAATTCTAGCTTTCTTTAATGTTTTCTTAGTTGTAATTTATTTTTCTTTGTTATGTAAATTCTTTTCTTAAGTTTTCAAGTTGAATTAGTTTCCAAGTTTCAATTATGGTTTTTGTTCTTATTCATTATGCTTATAAGTTAATATGCTAGTTTGAATGATTGATCACCATTTAGGCTTGCATGTTAGCTATCTTGGTTTGAATTAAGAGTATACACCATGCTTTAATTCGAATTGAACTATGAATAGGAAGAGTATGTATGGACATTCGACAACAGGGATTAGATACATACTTGGTTGTTTAAAATGTTCTTCTATGCTTAATGGGTTCCTAATGCTTAATTTTAGGTTAGACAACAAATGATCAAATTAGGGAATTAGGAACACAAGGTTATGACCACACACCATGGCTTAATCATACTTTAGCTAGAATCAATCCATTAATCTAATTGAACTTGGGAACTTATCTACTTGAGTTAGTTATTTTCTTTCTTCCTTGTTTTATTTATTTCCTTTCTTTTTCATTTCTGTTTTGTGTAGGAGAAATGAATTGGATCATTCAATCACCAATCCTCGTGGGATCGACCTCGCACTTACATACGCTATACTACCGAACGGCTCGTGCACTTGCGAGTATCACAAGTTGAGGATGCAACTGAATCCATTTTGGTACAGCTGTATCTACGCAACAAGTTTTTGGCGCCGTTGCCGGGGATCGGTAACATTGTTTGATTCTATTTGGCTTTCCTACTTTATTTTTTTTTCTTAACTAGACAATTTCAAGTTTTAAAGTTAATGACGTTAATGGACATGTTGTGTTTGTAGTCCAACAGAAAAGGACAATTGCCCAACAAGCAAGAGAACTGGGTTTAAGTCCCAGCTTACACAACCCATTGGTGCTTGTTGCTTTGAAGCATGGAATTGGACTTGTGTTGATTTTTCCTTTTCATTTTTAGTTTTTTTTTTTAATATTTTGTAATCCTTTAATTCCGTTTCAAGTTTTTGTGTGTGTTTGTTTTAGCAATGTAAATAGCTCAATAAAAATGGAGAGAGATGGCAACTTCAAAGATAGGAAGTGTGGAGTAGTGGGAGAAGTCGCGACCTCCAAATGCATCACGCTCGACCTAATTGCTTCAAGGGGGAGCATTTCAATCCTTTCTCTTTATTTGTTATTATTTTAAATTTCTATTTCTTTTTTAAAAAAAAAATTTAAAAAAATTTAAAATTTAAAAATTTAAAAAGATTTTTCATATAAGCTGACTTATGGTAACTCCAGTGAGCACTTCCGTCAATACAGTGTCTAGGAGTTCTTTAGGCGACACCTTCGGTGTCTAAGAAGTTTGGGTTTTAAGCGGGACCATTGTGACCCCTCCAACCTTCCCGGATCCCCTGGCTGTGTTTTCTGAGGCCCTTAACTGGTCATCCGTGAGTTGCTTATATATTCTTTTTTTTTTTTCTTTCTAAACCTTCTTCTTAACTTTTCCCCTTATCATTTACATGTTCTCAATCATCTTTACTTTGCTTTAACATTGAGGACAATGCTTCATTTAAGTTTGGGGGTGCTGGAAAGTTTTTTAGTTTGTGTGTTTGTGTTTGAAAACGTAGGCTTCTTCATTGCTACAAATTTTTTTCTGCTACTGTTTTGAAAGTTTGGTCCGCGCTGTGTTCTTCATTTTTTCATGCTGAATCCAACGACATAAAGAACGTTAAATTTGACCAAGTGGTTTGAAAGTTACATGTCAAAACAGATTATATGTTGAAATTGAGCAAAACAGCAATTTGAAACCTCACGTTTTTCTTTTCTGTTTCTTTTCTTTGAGTCATTTTCAGTTTTCCTTCCCACACCAATGATAAATCATGAGTCTAACTTCTAATATGGCTCTTAGGAATTTGATAAGCATTGTGTTAGGTCTGAATCTTATTCTTTTGCTAGCTAAGTCTCACATAATTATGCTTGAGCTTTCTATGCACTTTAGCCATGATTATACAACTCTTGCATGTCTTACCCAATTGTATGCATTTTTGCTTGTGTGATTCACTGGAATGTTAAGTTATAACTAAGATATGATTTAGGCCATCTTTGTTAAGCCTATTTCTTTTTCCTCCATCAACCCATACAATACATATTCCATTGTAAACCCTTTTGTGCCCAAACACTTAGCCATTTCTTTCTATCACCTTATCATCCATTAAACATCCTACCATCTAGGGGACATGTAGAGTATGATTGTATTTCAGATTGTAATGTATTCAAGGCAATAAATGAGCTATTAAAAAAAAAAATTCAAAGAAAAAGAGAAAAGAAGTGTGGCCAATGTAGTCACGACCCTAGGGTGATATAAGGAGAAATCAAGGTGATCTAGGGTAAAGAGCCGCAAAATTGGGCCAAATATTATACAAAGTATGTAAATGTCAAAATCAAATTGTGAAGTGATTCAATTGCAAAATCTGGTGTTGTGAGCTTTTCAATTTATGTGCCTTACATTTCAAATGTCCATGATCTTGTTTATATGACATGCTCTACTTTGTTCCTTAGACTTTGTGCTTCATTATCCATTACTTTTCTAACCATTACATTACATCCATGAGTAAAGTCCTATTGATGTTGGTTTAGCTTGGCAAACTTGTGTTCATTCTTGCAGGAATTCATATTGTTGTTTGAGAAGCATGAGTTGTATCTTCATGGCTACTTCACACACACACCTTGAGCATGATTTTTGTGAGATTGTGGTAGCACTTGAATAATGTTTAGAACTTCCTTAGTGCTTGTTTTGTTCCTTGTTGAGCCATGTCTATGAAGTTTAACATTTTTGTCCGGTTGGAAGGTTAACGTTTTTGTTTTTTTTTGTTTTTTTTGTTTTTCTTAAGAACTAACAAATCTTTTAAGTTTTCTAATTAGTTTGTTTTACAGAGTCAGTAAAACGTTTGTGGGTATCGTATCTGTTAAACCCTCAGGAGACACAACTCCTCCTACTAGGGATGCCTAGAGGTTTAAAGGCTTGTTGCATACGCTCAATGCAATCGAGTTACCTACGAAAGTGGTCTAGTTAACTTCTTATTTTGTTTTGTTTTTCTTCGTTTTCCTTTTGTTTTGCTTGAGGACTAGCAAAATCTAGGTTTGGGGGTATTTGATCGGTTCATAATTGTATATCATTTTGTACCCTTCTAGCTTATGATTTGGTTATGTTTTTGAGTTAAACTTGTGCTTTTAATCCTTTTTGTGTTTATCTTTCAGTTCATTGAGCTTTAGGTAATAATGATGGCTTTAGAGAGCATAATTCATGCAATTCAAGCATGTTAAGGCCTAATTTGGATGAATGGATGAAGAGCTTAAAGACAAACTCATTTTGGCTACAGCCCCCTGCCAGTCCAGTTCCGTAGGTCATATTGCAAGCTTTGTTTCAACAACCTACATAGCTCGAATGAGGCCACATTCTTCATGAACGTTGTTCCAATTGGTGTGTACTATAACATATCCAAAATTCAGCCCTATTGGATAAATCTGGAGTCCGTTACCTAGCAAACACAGAACCATGCTCAGGATGGATCTTATCAGCGCGGAAAATGAGTTACCAATTTGTTTTGGCCTTAACTTCCTCCTCCGACCTTGGATTGGCCCAAATAACATATGGCTGGAAAGAAGACATTCTGAACTTCAATTTCGAGTGCTTAAAGTCCTAATTTGATTAAGAGAAGCCCAAGTTGTAAGCCCTTGAAATTGCTGGTCATGCTGACCTCAGCATGTGCTGGTTGGATGCTTGGTCATGGTGAGCTAGGTATGAGCTATCATTTCTGGTTGGAAGCTTGGTCATGGTGACATGAAGATGAGCTAGGGCTTCTGGTGGGATCTATTGGTGAAGTGCATCAACCAATTCAAGATTTTCTAATACAAGTGCATCACCCAATTTAGATTTTCTAATACAAGTGCATCAACCATTTCAGATTTTATAAAACAAGTGTTGTATGCATTAGCCATATTGAATTCAGATTTTCACTTCCCCTAGGCCTATAAATAGGGAAGTTCTCTAAGCTTGTAAACACACCCCAAGGGGGGGAGCTCTCAAACACTTCTCTAGAGCTCCCTTCCCTTCTCTCCCTCAAATTCTCTTAGTTTTGCTTTCTAGTTCTCAATTCTAGCTTTCTTTAATGTTTTCTTAGTTGTAATTTATTTTTCTTTGTTATGTAAATTCTTTTCTTAAGTTTTCAAGTTGAATTAGTTTCCAAGTTTCAATTATGGTTTTTGTTCTTATTCATTATGCTTATAAGTTAATATGCTAGTTTGAATGATTGATCACCATTTAGGCTTGCATGTTAGCTATCTTGGTTTGAATTAAGAGTATACACCATGCTTTAATTCGAATTGAACTATGAATAGGAAGAGTATGTATGGACATTCGACAACAGGGATTAGATACATACTTGGTTGTTTAAAATGTTCTTCTATGCTTAATGGGTTCCTAATGCTTAATTTTAGGTTAGACAACAAATGATCAAATTAGGGAATTAGGAACACAAGGTTATGACCACACACCATGGCTTAATCATACTTTAGCTAGAATCAATCCATTAATCTAATTGAACTTGGGAACTTATCTACTTGAGTTAGTTATTTTCTTTCTTCCTTGTTTTATTTATTTCCTTTCTTTTTCATTTCTGTTTTGTGTAGGAGAAATGAATTGGATCATTCAATCACCAATCCTCGTGGGATCGACCTCGCACTTACATACGCTATACTACCGAACGGCTCGTGCACTTGCGAGTATCACAAGTTGAGGATGCAACTGAATCCATTTTGGTACAGCTGTATCTACGCAACAAGGGTCAACTTAGTAATTTTATGCCTTCGGTATCCTTGATGCCTCGGTAGTCTACGCGATCTGCAATATGAGCAAACGCACGGTAAGACCTAGGGCACCGGTGTGGTACCGGCCGAAGGCTCTCCGATGCTTAAGTAAGTTCGGGAATAGAAAGTTCAACTGACAGATCAATAGGCTTGTATGCCGTAAGTTCTGATTACCTCTATTTTGGGATAGTTGGCCCCTTTTATAGGCATTGGGAGGTGTGCAGTTGTTGTAGAATTTCGATGTGGGACTGTGGGCGTCGCTTGGGAGCGTGCCACGTGTCACAGGAAAGGGCATTGCCCTAATGGAGAGATCGGTAGGTAGAGTGCCGAGGGCGCCTTTGACCAAGCCCAGTTTTCTCCACGTGTCTTGCTCTTATTGGCTGTTTATTTTGGGTGTAAACATGAGATATGACTCGGTGGTGGTGGTAGTGATTGTGACAACGAGGGTGATGCTTGTGATGGCAGAGGAGCAAAACCACATAAGTATTTGTTCAAAATAAAAATGTAGCTTTAATGTATGCAACTTGAACCCATATATTTCCCTTATTACCTCAAATAATAATAAAACTGAAATTAAAGTTGAAACTCTAGTTGAGTCCTACTCATCACCTAGCTGACATAGTACTATATGTTAGCTCTGTGTTAGAACACATTGGATTCGAATTACCATGAAGATTGTCTCTTGTTGTGGACATAAAAGAAGCTTGGGAGGGAGTTGCAAGCCACGTCTGACAGGAGCTTAATAGATATATGCCAATGAGTTTCTTCCAAGTATCATTGACGCGAAGGCCATTGCATGCTCTGAATTGAAAGTGGGCGACAATGGCCTGTTGAAGATTCCTTATAAATAAATAAATAAAAAAAGGTAATTATTGTTTAGTTAAGGGTGTGGGTGCGACTTTATTATTGTTTATTGTTTGCTAGCTTTCCACTCCTTAGCAATTTCGTGGGCTTTGCGGGAAATTAGAGCACCTAGTGGGTATTAATTAATTAGACACAGTATCCATGGCCAATTAAAATTGTGTCAATGGTTAAAATTATGTGTTCTTGGAGTCTTTTGAGGTTGTCTCAATACGTTTTTGTCTCACTCTGATCCGCATGAGGTTATTTTTCTTTACAATTTGTCTCTGGTACTTGGTGGAGAGGCTAGAATGAGGAGGTTGAGTGAGGAGGTTATTTGAGGAGGTGAAATCTCACCATCAACAACTAAAAACAAAGTACATGGGGGGTGCATTGGGGGGTCCACACCCCTTTTTGATGGTGAGATGGGCCTCCTCAAATAGCCTCCTCACTATAAACCCTCATTATAGAAGCTCCCGGTACTTGGCTGTCAAGGTCAACTGTCAAAGCCGCGTTTTACATGCCCGCATCAGAGTCTCATAAAATATGATACGATATGATCGGATAGATATTTGGTTGCTAGAAGAAATCCATGGCAATGCATCAAGTCAAAAATAATGCTCATATAAAATCTTCGTTTTGCATGCTGCTAATGACATTTATATGTATTATATAAAGAATTTTTAGTCGTTTTGCCCTCTCAACTATTAGACAATTCGAACTTACCCTTCGAATTATTTCGTCTGCCGATTTAGCCCTTCTACTTGTTTAAAATAGTAAATATGGAACTTGCCGTCAGATTTCTTGAGATTTCATCTATATTTCTATCTAAATAGTGATTACGGGGCCATGTGATTTGTGTGTTGAGGGCATTATAGTCCTTCCATTTGTATTTTCAATTATTGTTTAAAATAAACAATAAAACAAATTCTTCAATCAAAAAAATTCTTCAATAAAACAAATTCCACACTACTACAAAAAACGAAATAGACGACGGGAATCCACCGTCGTGTATCATGTTTTACAATCGACGTGAAATCGACCGCCGTCTATTAACACATAAAATAACGAAGGCAAATAACCGACGTGGTTAATATATTACACGTCATAAAAAAAACTAAAACCGACGTCTACTTCATACATAAAAGCATAAAAAGACAACTTTCGACTATATTAGACGACGGTTTTAGTAAAACACAGACGTTTAAATAATGTTAAATATCAAAAACAACTACAAACCCGATGTAAATATTTTTATCAAAGTCTCTAATTAAACCAAAACCGACGTGTAAAACGTAAAAACCGTCGTGGTTAATAAATACTACGTTCACTAAATTAAAAACGTCTGCAGAATGAAAATGTGATCGGAATTAAAATGATATACAGAGCTATGAATTAATGTCATACAATTAACTGCATAATTAATGTCATACATTACAACAATCAATCAATCCATATATCTTCACACCCATCTCTAATATTCTCACTCCCAAACTCACCCACTAGGTCATCAAATGTGTCAAATAGCAGAGAACAAAATGAAAATTAAATATAAAACATGGACAAGACGAAGGTTTGAACAAAATAATCGTCGTTTAATATAAATTCAGACGACGACATCTATAGTCACCGTCGTCATTAAGATACCCAAACCCAGAAATTTGTACGGGGTTCTGGTAGCCTAAAGACGACGTTTAATGGAGAAATAGTCGTCTTTAGGCTACCAGTTGCGGCTTAAAACTCAGACAACGGGAGTAAATGAACAACCGACGTATAATAAACATTTGGACGATGATTTGATCCGTCAACCATCGTCGTAGTTAAAAAAAAAACAGCTTAAATCTCCCATTCCCATTCCTTTTCCAAGAACCCATGGCCAAACAAACATAAAAGAACCCAAACAGAGAGTAATTATTACAAGAATGCAAACACCAAAACATAAAAGAACCCTAATATAGCTACCAATTAAGAACCCATAGCTACCAACAAAAACATTTATGGATTTAAGAAGAGATTAGGGTTAAAGGGACTAGGGTTGTACTTACATGGATATTGAGAGAGAGCTGCGAGAATATAACAACTGCTTGAGAGAGAGCTTGGAGAATCTACGTACCCAATGCTTTGAGAGAGAGCTTGGAGAATCTACGTACCCAATGCTTTGAGAGAGAGCTGAGAGAATATAACAAAAGCTTGAGAGAGAGCTGAGAGAATTAGGGTTAAAGGGACTAGAGTTGTACTTACATGGATATTGAGAGAGAGCTGGGAGAACATAATAACTGCTTGAGAGAGAGCGAAAACTTTCAGACAAATTTATGTTGAAGAGAGAGAATCAACTATTTGAGGGTTAAAGGGAAATTCTGAAAATTTTAGGTCGCGGTCAAAAATTTTAAAGTACCGCGTTTTTCAACGACGACGGTCAATACTTATATGGACGTCTAATTCTTACTTACAACGGCGGTTTCTACACAAGACCGACGTTGTAAACATAATGGACGTCGCTATTTAATAACCGACGTGGTAGACCGAATTCAATTAGTCTTGGTTTATGTAGTTGACCAAAAACAGCGGGAGAAAACCGGCGTCGTTTCAAAAAACCCTAAACCCTAAACCCTAAATTTTACAATAATTTTAAAAAAATACACAAGTATGAGAAAAATGAACCAAAAACTGCTATGGACTCCTTACAACAATGCCTTCTACAATAGTAGGCTAAAATATGGATTTCATAATTTTGAATTGATGGGCACCAATGGATCACATAAACTTTAGGGTTATGTTATGTAAAGTATAAGGAGTACCGTGCTTTGTCTCTAAATTTGTTTGAATTTTGTTATCATTTGAACTTTGAAAACTAAAATTACATTTTTCAAGCCTTAACGGGCAAGATATTGTCTCAATCAGTGCATAGAATTTGCCGGTATATTTTTCGGATTTTGTTTTGAATATATTATTAATATTAGCAATTAAATACAACAAAAAAATATTTCTAAAATTATATTTTTTTAAAGCTTTAGGATAGAGACAATATTTCAATGAGTGCTTGGTAGTTTTTAGTTTAATTTTTGGATTTAGTTTTGAATTTAATATGGAATTAAATAAAATATAAAAGTCATTAAAAATTAAATGGAAAATGACCTCTCCGACGTTGTGTCCTTTTACAACGACGTTAAACATCACAAACTGACGTCATATAATTTTTAGACGTCGAAACGAATAGAAAACGACGTCTTTTTTTGGATAACTGACGTGGATTATTGTATTACCACGTCATTTTATTTTAGATAACCGACGGTGTGTATCTATACAACGTCAAATGTTTAATAATAACCGCCTTTGTATATTATTAAGACATCTATATGGTTATACTAACCGACGTAGTATATCGGTACAAAATTCATCTATAGAAGATGAATTAATTATAAACCGTCGTGTATATGACTATTACATGTCGTTTTTAAGAATTGTCGTCGATGTTATATTTCCAGTTACAGCAAGACGACCATTGTGTACACATATGGGACGTGTAAATTAGAATCAGACGTCGGTTTTTGGGAACTAAACAAGTTTTTTTTTAAAAAATTAATTTTTTTGATGGTTGTTCGCTTGATTACAACAAAAATATTTATGTACATTTTAAATAAACTAAAATAAACCTAAACATTGTTCATAAATATTTATATACATCAATTATCCTTCGGTAATAATTTGTTCACGAATTCTGCCCATTCATGCCTAACTTCGTCAATATCCTCTTGTTTATACTGAACTTTATCTTTTTTCTTTTCAAACTGCAAAATAAACCAAAAAACCGACGTGTTATAAAGATACAAACGACGGTTTTAAACAAAAATCTGACGTAGTAAAATAAAGAAAGTATATCTAAAATTTTGCGTTTTACCTTCTTCTCGAAATTTAGGTTTGGATCATGTTTGTGCCTAATAAATCACGGCCATGAGCTGGCCGAAGGAGCTCCCTTTCTCGGCCCTGGCACTTGCTCGTAACACTGAAACGCAGCGTTTCAACAAAGTGCTTTGCCTTCCTAAGAACAAGAGAAAAATGCTAAGGCATGATTATCTCGGCCTCGAGTGCAAGCCGAGGCCGAGGCCAAGCGAAATCACGGCCAGAGATATTAAAGTCAGATCGTCACGTGATAGCAGGGACCCATGCTTCATTTAATGAAGTAGTGCCTGTTTAATGCAGCAAACCCACTGGCCACAAATAAGCATTTAATGCATGGGGGAAGGTGGGAAGTGACTGAAGTCAGGTCTTGGCGACAGAAGACAGAGTGATTAGACGTAGACATTCTCACAAGAATTCTTGCAGCTTGAGAGATTAGGTCACCAGCTATCAGAGCAACAAATGCGTCTCCACGGCCAGCTGCGCAGGAATCACGATTAGGACGGCGGCCGAGATTCACCAGGATTTATGGGGTCACACCACCATGCTTCACGATCCCAAATGTCGATTGGACACCCACTTGCGCTAATCAGACTCCACTATGCGTAAATTCAGCCTCGATTACTCATCCTGGAACTCTTCCTATAAATACAAGGCTCAGGCTACATTCAACGGGTTCAACACCAAAACCAAAGCCTCCCACAGAGCAACTTATTGTTTCCTGTAATGCACTTTCAATATCTTTACTTGCTTTCCTAGGAGTAGTGTTAAACTGTAAGGAAAATTCATCCATCAATATATCATACGACCCTTGATTTTCAAGGCGCCGGAGCACCATCCTTGTTGTTCGTTCACTCACCCCATATATCATACGACCGTCGCTCCCTGAGCAGCGCGCCAGAGCACCGCCCAAAACCCACCACCAACACCATCACTCAACGGCCTTGTAGTTCAGGCCGTGAACTTAACAGTCGAGACTAGTTCCTCTCTCGGCTACAATCGTTTGATTAGAAGACGAGTTCAAACAGGCGCACCACTTAACCATTCCTATACACCTCAACCATCTCGACGCACGGTAGACCGTGCTGGCACGCCTGCGTACAAACGCACCGCACCCAAAAGCAGGAAACCGCGTGTCAACGCACATCCCTTCGGCCCGGAACTCCAGGCCGTGAGATTTGCGCGGCAGACACTTTTGGCACGCCCGGTGGGATTCTTGTCAAAAAACTTATGGTGGAAACTAGGGCACAGGCAAAGCTTAAAAACAAAGCAGTCGAAATGACTTCTGAGACTCCTGAGTCCACCTCACCAGTCACAAGTACCGAGACCGAACATACGGTTGGGATCTCGGCTAGCATTCCAGTAACGACGGAACGTACGGCCGAGTCCATGCAGGAACAGGCAGTAGTGGAGGAGCTGATGTCCAAGCAGGCCTACAGGATAGAAACATCCTTCATGGCCTCAATGGACAGGTTCTTCTCGGAATTGCGAACGCTTTTTCAGGAGAGGATGCCGGGACCAACCTACTCGGCAGAGACGGCGCGCGGACCACTCCATGCTACCCAGTTCACACGGCGGCCGTCCACACCCATCCTGGCCCAAGCAACGCGACAGCCGTATCATCACAGCAGTACGGTCAGAGCAATCCGACCGTTTCACCACCAGTACAGGCGTCCCTGTTTTCTTTTGGCTCTCACCTTCACTGCGGTTCCGCCAATCCACCGGCAACGCATACGCACCTTGGCCAGACACACGGCGCTCACCCGACGTCAACCAGCGCGGTCATCCCGGCCGAACCCCTTGTTCAAGTGGTCCAACAGGTCACGCGGCCGAATGCGGCCCAGCAGGAGGCGCCACCTCAAGGGGTCCGATTCGAAGACGTCTGGCGGATGATCGAAGACGGCCTAGCCCAGAGGCGGCCGGACGCACCAAGATACACGAGGCCGTACCCGCCAGAAATCGACCGAATCCCTCTTCCCCGGAACTATCGATTGCCAGAATTCATGCTATTCTCCGGGGATGGGCAGGCCTCCTCCATTGAACACATAGGACGTTTCACGGCCCAGTGTGGAGAGGCCGATTCGGACGCCCAGAGGCTCCGCCTGTTTGTTCACTCTTTGACCGGCGCCACGTTCTCATGGTTCATAAACCTTCCGCCGAACTCAGTAAGGGATTGGTCTGATATGGAAAGGGCGTTCCATGAACATTTCTATCAGACCAACCGGGAAATAACGGTCGCCGAGCTGGTAAGGATGAGCCAGGTGTCGGACGAATCACCTCGCGATTACCTACAACGATTCAAAACATGTAGGAATTGGTCACGCATGAACCTACCAGAGAGGGAGTTCGTCAAGATGGCCGAAGAAGGTTTGGAATTCGAATACCGGAAGAAGTTCCAGGGGATCGAATTCCGGGACATGCATGACTTGACCAACAAAGTGGACAGGTATGCATCCTTGTTGAAGGAAGAGATGCAGAAGAAGACGGCCTCAAAAGGGACCTACTACAGGAATCCCATCGTCAGCTACGCCGAAACAGATGGCTCCGCGGAGGCCGAGGGCGAGGAGGTTGAAATGAGTTCGGCCGAAGTCAGCATAGACAAACCCTTCGTTTGAAGAGGGCTTGTTAAAACTGACAATAGCCGCACAAAAATCCCCGATGCCAAGTTCGCAACGCGGGAAACGAAGGCCTATACTTTTGACTTAACAAGGGCCGAGGCTATCTTCGACCTGCTATTGGCTGAGAAAAAGATCAACTTGTCCCTCGGCCATAAAATTCCGAAACCTGAAGAGCTCAAAGGGAAAACGTTTTGCAAATACCACAGTTCTTGGTCTCACAACTCCCAGCCGGGTATAAAGAGGTTCGTCGATCGACGAAAGGGAAGGAGCCACTGGCCGAACTAGAGCCGGCCCTTTGCGAACGATGCAAGTATGAGATCGGTCATCCCAGGCCGTAGGAAAACAAGAGGAAGGCCGCCGAGCCATCTCAGACGACCGTAAAGAGATTCGATGGTCAGTACGACCGACGGCAGACCAGCCGAGCTGTTTTCAGCTGACTGGGGCCACAAACCCCCAGAACCTCGGTCAGCCTCGAAGAAGAGGCCGCCCTTAGGTCGATAAAAACTTTCAAACCACCGGTCACAAAGGATGACTGATGGTACCATGCACGGCCTGGGGGCAGGGCCGAACCGCTGACAAGGACCCAACTGAGGAGAATGCAGAGACAGGTTCAGCAGGCCAGAATGCAGACGACCGAGGCCGAAGGCTTCAAGCGTCAAAAGAAAGCGGCGACTGCGGACGGGCCGTCATCCAAATCGGTTGTTTCCCCAGCGGTAAAGACAGCCAGCACCAAGCTTCTGAGGACGTGGCGCCCTAGGCAAGACGAGGGTCCCCGTGGATCATCGGCCAATCCAACTCAGCCAAAGACCGCGGTCATAAAGAGGACGGACGAAGGTGTCGTCGACATCTACTGCAGGAGGGACCCCCCTTTTTCTGCCAACGGTCTGTCCTTTCTCAAAGAATTCCATAAGGACCACTCGGCCACGGACTTGTATGGCATGACCCCTGAAAGCCGAGAAATCGTGGAGTTGGCTCTCAGAAACACAAAGGCAGAAGCGCTCCTCATCACCAGCGGTTCTGACTCGGCCATTAAGGCCGTATACCAGGCAAACAGGGAAGCCAGAGCAAGAGGCCTGCAAAGTTATCAGCCCGACCTCGGCGGATCAGAGGCCAAAATCCCTTTCAGCAGGGGCGATTTAGAGTATCTCCGCCAGTATTTTTCTGTAACTTCGGCGTACACAGTCTTTGGCCTGACGACCGAGGAAATGGGCCGGGTAAGCCGCCTAGACGATTGCCTAACGGCCAGGGACACATTGGCAAAGGCTAGACGGGCCCTCAAGGAGGAGGTTGAAGCTGCGGCCCCCCCTGAGATCAAAGCATCCACGACCGGTAGCCCGGGGGCCCTGAGACCGATGATCGAAGGTTTCGGCGATCCTTTTTTCGGGCACGAGGTCGAAGATGACCCCACTTTAGGAATCTCCGATGAGGAATATGAGGGGATCCTCAGGATGATCGAGGAAACGGACCGCGTGATCGGTGCATATTTACATATCATTTTGTACCCTTCTAGCTTATGATTTGGTTATGTTTTTGAGTTAAACTTGTGCTTTTAATCCTTTTTGTGTTTATCTTTCAGTTCATTGAGCTTTAGGTAATAATGAGGGCTTTGGATAGTAAATGATGCAATCCATGCATGTTAGGGCCTAATTTGGATGAATGGATGAAGAGCTTAAAGACAAACTCAATTTTGGCTACAGTCCCCTGCCAGCCCAGTTTCGTAGGTCATATTGCAAGCTTTGTTTCAGCAACCTACATAGCTCGGAGGAGGCCACATTCTTCATGAAAGTTGTTCCAATGGGTGTGTAATATAACATATCCAAAATTCAGCCCCATTGGATAATTATGAAGTCTGTTACCTAGCAAACACAGAGCCATGCTCAGGATGGATTTTATCAGCGCGCAAAATGAGTTAGCAATTTGTTTTGGCCTTAACTTCCTCCTCCGACCTTGGATTGGCCCAAATGATATATGGTTGGAAAGAAGACATTCTGAACTTCAAGTTTGAGTGCTTAAAGTCTTAATTTGCTTAAGGGAAGCCCAATTCGTAAGCCCTTGAAGTTGCTGGTCATGCTGACCTCAGGATGAGCTATTATTTCTGGTTGGAAGCTTGGTCATGGTGACATGAAGATGAGCTAGGGCTGCTGGTGGGATTTATTAGTGAAGTGCATCAACCATTTCAGATTTTATAATGGAAGTGTTGTATGCATTAGTGAAGTGCATCAACCATTTCAGATTTTATAAAACAAGTGTTGTATGCATTAGCCATACTTAATTCAGATTTTCAGCTTCCTTAGGCCTATATATAGTGAGGTTTCCCAAGCTTGTAAACACACCCCAAGGGGGGGAGCTCTCAAACACTTCTCTAGAGCTCCCTTCCCTTCTCTCCCTCAAATTCTCTTAGTTTTGCTTTCTAGTTCTCAATTCTAGCTTTCTTTAATGTTTTCTTAGTTGTAATTTATTTTTCTTGTAATGTACATTCTTTCTTAAGTATTCAAGTTTGATTAGTTTCCAAGTTTCAATTATGGTTTTTGTTCTTATTCATTATGCTTATAAGTTAATATGCTAGTTTGAATGATTGATCACCATTTAGGCTTGCATGTTAGCTATCTTGGTTTGAATTAAGAGTAGACACCATGCTTTAATTCGAATTGAACTATGAATAGGAAGAGTATGTATGGACATTCGACAACAGGGATTAGATACATGCTTGGTTGTTTAAATTGTTCTTCTATGCTTAATGGGTTCCTAATGCTTAATTTTAGGTTAGGCAACAAATGATCAAATTAGGGAATTAGGAACACAAGGTTATGACCAAACACCATGGCTTAATCATACTTTAGCTAGAATCAATCCGTTAATCTAATTGAACTTGGGAACTTATTTGCTTGAGTTATTTCTTCCTTGTTTTATTTATTTCCTTTCTTTTTCATTTCTGTTTTGTGTAGGGAAAATGAATTGAATCATTCAATCACCAATCCTCGTGGGATCGACCTCGCACTTACATATGCTATACTACCGAACGGCTCGTGCACTTGCGAGTATCACAAGTTGAGGATGCAGCTTAATCCATTTTGGTGCAGCTGAAATCTACACAACACCGCGCCAAGGACGGCTCTGAAGCCGAAGAAGAAGCCGGTAGGGGAAATCCGCGGGAACCGGAGGAGGTCGGCATCAACATGGTCATTGTGCTACCATCCGAGTTTTTAGCCCCAAGGGGACAGACCAACAGCCTAGAGGACGACGTGGCCGAGGAGCAGTTGGATCTAAGGCCAAAGACAAAGGAAGAATTGTTGGCCGTAGCGTTCAACGAGGTAATACCAAGAGACGAACCAAACAAATACCGGCACTTGAAGCCGTTGTACATCTCGGCTCACGTAGAGGGTGTGCCCATATCCAAGGTTTTCATTGACTGTGGGGCGACGGTCAACATCCTTCCTTACTCCTTGATGAGAAAGCTAGACAAGTCAAAGGAGGACCTCATCCCCAGCGACGTGATCATGAGCAGCTTTGTCGGTGACAAGTCTAAAACCATTGGCGTATTGCCCTTAAAGATTACCGTGGCCGACCAGACAAGGGTCGCGGCCTTCTACGTGGTCGAGTCCAGCGTCGACTACAACATGCTGCTCGGCTGCGATTGGATCCATCTGTCTGGGTGTATACCGTCCTCTCTCTTCCAGCTGTTGTTCTTTTGGGACGGCCAGAAAGTGTCTATACACCCGGCCGATGAAAAGCCTTTTGAGGCCAACGCCGTGCAAGCTCGGATCTACGACGACGACGTTGGATGGGTTGTTCTCACCGGCCACGATGCAAATGGCCGACCAACTAGAACGACGGCCCAGAAGGTACTGGAGTTAGGCGCCGAGAATATTCGACAGGACTCGGCGCGCGAAGTATTGATCGACCTCACCAGCCTTTAGATGACGGACAAGGCCACTAAAGAAGAAGGGGCGGCAGCCATGAGGGATTTGGTGGAATGACTGCTGGAACATTGGGCGGAGGAATCCTTGCGGCCAAATTCACCAATCAACCTGATCGAATTCCTCCACGAATCAGACGAGATGGACGCGTTGACTTTGGACGACCTAGAAACGGCGCCTGCCGAGATGGAGGATGACTATCCGGAAGTCCAGGACCCTTTGTTAGAAATAAATGTAGGGTCGGAGGCCGAACCACGGCCTCTCTTTGTAAGCCATCTGTTAGCGGCCGAGGTTATCGGCTTGCTCCATGAATATAAGGATTGCTTTGCTTGGGATTATCATGAGATGCCCGGGTTGCCAAGAAGTTTGGTCGAGCACGAATTAAGAATCAAGGAGGGGTTCAAACCCTTCCAGCAGCCGCCGAGGCGTTTCTCGACCGAGGTACAGCTCAGGGTCAAGGAGGAAATTGAACGGCTCCTTAAAGCCGGCTTCATCCGAACGGCCCGGTACGTTGAGTGGCTGGCCAACATTGTACCGGTTTTGAAGAGGACTGGGGCTTTGAGGGTTTGTACCGATTACCGAAATCTGAACCTCGCAACCCCCAAAGACGAATACCCCATGCCTATGTCTGACCTCCTAGTGGACGGGGCCGCCAAGCACGAACTCTTGTCTTTCATGGATGGTCATGCGGGTTACAACCAGATTTTCGTAGCCGAGGAGGATGTCCACAAAACGGCGTTTAGGTGTCCAGGAGCAATCGGGACCTATGAGTGGGTGGTCATGCCTTTCGGCCTAAAGAATGCCGGCGCAACATATCAGCGAGCTATGAACCTAATTTTCCACGACCTCATAGGCCGGACCGTTGAAGTCTACATTGACGACGTGGTTGTAAAGTCCTCATCCAAAGCCGACCACGTAGAGCATCTCCGACAGGCTTTTGACCGAATGCGGGCACATGGCCTAAAAATGAACCCAAAGAAATGTGCTTTCGGCGTCACCGCCGGGAATTTCCTCGGTTTTTTGGTTCACCAACGAGGAATCGAGGTAGATAAAAATAAAGCTACGGCCATCATGGCGGCCCCTCCGCCAAGAACCAAGAAGGAGCTCCAGTCCTTTCTCGGCAGGGTCAACTTTTTGAGACGATTCATATCCAATCTGGCAGGGAAAATCCGGCCGTTGTCTCCCTTGCTCAAATTGAAAGACACGGAACGGTTCGTATGGGGGACAGAGCATCAGGCGGCTCTTGACGACATCAAGAAATATTTGTCCCAGCCACCGGTCCTTATGCCGCCAAAAAGAGGGAAACCATTGAGGCTCTACATTTCGGCCTCAGAAGGCTCTATTGGCTGTCTGCTGGCTCAGAACAACGAGTCTGGGCGCGAACAAGCGGTGCACTATCTAAGCCGCACCCTCAACACGGCCGAATGAAACTATTCACCGATCGAGAAATTATGCCTAGCGCTTTATTTCGCGGCCACCAAGCTGCGGCATTATATGCTTCCCTCGGTCGTTCAAATCATCTCCAAGATCGATTTCATCAAATATATGCTTACTCGGCCGATCATACGCGGCCGAATTGGGAAGTGGACGATGGCGTTATCCGAATTCACCTTTCAATACGTAGCTCAGAAATCGGTCAAGGGTCAGGCATTGGCCGATTTCCTAGCACATCACCCGACCCAGGGACAAGAGGAGGAGTTGGAGGTCGAGATCGGTATGGCCCGCATGGAAAAGAATTATTGGACCATGTACTTCGACGGCTCCAGCACCGAGGCCAGGTCAGGAGCCGGAGTCGTGATCGAATCTCCTCAAGGGCAAAAATGGCAGTTCGCATTCCAACTCGACTTCAAATGCACTAATAATCAGGCTGAGTACGAAGCGCACATCATCGGTCTCGAGATTTTGAAAGAAATGAAGGCAACCCGTGTTTTGGTCTACGGCGACTCTCAGCTGGTGATTAACCAACTGACTGGGGAATACCAATGCATGAGCGAGAATTTAGCCATGTATTATGTAACGGCCCTCAACACGGCCGATGAATTTTCTAGAATTTCCTTTGTTCATATACCGCGCGCCGAGAACGGCGAGGCCAATGAGGTGGCCCAGGTAGCATCAGGCGTAAACATCCCGAACACCGACCACGATCGCGTGATAAGGATCGAGAGGCGCACCTTGCCAGTATTGGCCGAACGTGGAATGGCAGCACAAGTGTCTTCGACCGATATCACCGACGAGATCAGCACGGCCAAAGCCGACTAGCGCTATCCCATAGTGAAATATTTGCGTAATCCTTCTGGCAGCCATGAGAGGACTACACGTTTCCGGGCTCGGTGTTACTTGATTTATCAGAACGAGCTGTATCGAAAGGAATCAGACGGCTTGCTGCTCCTATGTCCCAGCGCCGAAGACATCAGGGTCATCATGACCGAATCTCACGAAGGGATTTGCGGTGCTCACTAGTCTGGCGTCAAGATGAGGTGGTTGGTTCGGAGACACGGCTATTACTGGCCGACCATTTTAAAAGATTGCATAGAATATGCGAAGGGATGTATCAAGTGCCAAATCTACGGCCCCATACAAAGGGTACCGGCTGAAGCCCTCCACCCGGTTACCAAACCGTGGCCGTTCAGAGGGTGGGCTGTGGATATTATCGGAAAAATTCACCCAACTGCGTCCAACCAACATGCATGGATTTTGGTGGCGACCGACTATTTCACTAAATGGGTCGAGGCCGAGTCCTATCGATCAATTTCCAGCGCACAGGTGGTCAAATTCTTTGAAAATCACATCGTTCACCGGTTCGGTATTCCAGAAACTATCACGGCCGATAACGGCCCGGTATTCGCATCGGTCGAGACATGGGAGTACACCGAGAAAATGGGGATCAAACTGATCCACTCAACACCTTACTACCCTCAGTCCAACGGACAGGCCGAGGCAAGTAACAAAGTAATCAAGGGCATCCTTGAGAAGATGATCGAGGAAAAACTTAGGGCGTGGCACGACTTGCTCCCCGAAGCTCTTTGGGCTTACCGAATCTCAAAGCGGTCGGCCACGGGCACATCTCCTTACGCCTTAACCTATGGTCACGACGCCATCGTTCCAATGGAGTTACAGGTTCGGTCTCTCCGTGTGGCCGAGCAGCCTGAACAAGAAAATGGGGATTATGCACAAGCCATGGCTCAGGAGTTGGAAGATTTGGACCAATCTAGACTCGATGCCTATAACCTAATGCAGGCACAGAAGCAAATTGCGGCAAGGGCTTACAACAAAAAGGTTAAGCAAAAGGCTTTCGCCGAAGGCGACCTAGTATGGCGGGCCGTGCTTCCTATTGGGACAAAGGACCCTCGGTTTGGCAAATTTCGCCCAATTGGGAAGGGTCGTTCGTTATCGAGCGAACTCTTGGCGGAGGTGCGTTTCAGTTAAAGGATAGGGATGGAGAGTGGCACAACTTACCGAACAACGGCCAGTATTTGAAGAAGTACGCCCCGTCATTATGGGAGACGGCCGTGAAAGAGTTATGAATATTTACAAATAATAAAAGTGGGGTATGCAACACGACAAAGACGAACTAAAGGGAATCATACTTCATTTTATTCATTTAGTTTAAAAAGGGGGACACGTTTACAAGGGAACGGCCAGGTCATGGCCGAGTACAAACACACAAGAAAAATCACATCCTAAATCTACGCGCTTCGGCTCCATGGTCCTCCTGCTAGACAATCGGACGCTTTCCCCCGAGGCAGGATCTCCGCCACTCATATCATCATCAGCCACGGCCAGCCTAAAACCAGGGCTTCACTCCAGGCCAGGGAAAGCGCGAGGGGCGTCACTCCGGACACGAAAAGCAACTGCCACCCCAGCCATGGTAAGTAGTCGCCATTCTGGCAATGGCAGTGGCCGTCGTTCAGGCCGTGGTAGCGGCCATCACTCTGGCCATGGTAAGCGGTCGTCATTCCGGTTGTGGTAGGAGCCATCACTCCAGCCATGATAAGGGCCGTCACTCCGGCCATGGATATGACCAAAGTACTCAGCCGCGTAATATCGGCCACGTTGGGGTCATCATCCCAAGTCCCCTCGCCCTCATCAAACTGCCAAGTCATCTGGACCAGGCCAAATCGCCAAGTCATGAGACTCAGCAGATTTGGCTCCCTGGTTTCGAGGAGTCTGCAATGAGGATCATTAGGGCAGGTTGGAATAGGGGAGGACGAAGCCCATGAGTCGAAGGAGGGCTCCAGAGTGATTAAAGCAAGAAAGAGGGTCACTGAGTAATAGAAAGAAAGCTAAGAAAAACTGGGGAGAGTCAGTGTCAACCTTCGAAAAACATGAACCCATAAATTTTGGAAGTGTGAAAGAAAATGCGAAGGGGTTTGGGTTTTATACTGGCACTGGAGTTCAAAACACAGAGGTATGATTCTCGAAAGATAAAACGGCCTGACAGCGCACTCAGAGCACGCGAAGACATAACAGAAACTTGGTGGCCGACGTTTCGATTAGCAAAGAAAAATGATGGCTCGTGCGAATTAAGAGCGCGATGACGTGGTGAAAATCCAGAGACCACCATTTCACTTGACGAGGCGAGACGACGCCTCGAGTGAGCCTGGGCAATAATGGCCTACACGACGTGCTTGAGGCATTAAATGCGCCGACTGGCCTGCGTATTTAATGCCCCAGTTGTCAATCACTTCAGAAGGAATGCAAAGGGTCCATCCCTTGGAATCCATTCGGCCCCTACCAATGCCGAGGCCGAAGAATCCAGGGATGTGGGGGCAATGTTTGTGCCTAATAAATCACGGCCATGAGATGGCCGAAGGAGCTCCCTTTCTCGGCCCTGGCACTTGCTCGTAACACTGAAACGCAGCGTTTCAACAAAGTGCTTTAACTTCCTAAGAACAAGAGAAAAATACTAAGGCATGATTATCTCGGCCTCGAGTGCAGGCCGAGGCCGAGGCCAAGCGAAATCACGGCCAGAGATATTAAAGTCAGATCGTCACGTGATAGTAGGGACCCATGCTTCATTTAATGAAGTAGTGCCTGTTTAATGCAGCAAACCCACTGGCCACAAATAAGCATTTAATGCATGGGGGAAGGTGGGAAGTGACTGAAGTCAGGTCTTGGCGATAGAAGACAGAGTGATTAGACGTAGACATTCTCACAAGAATTCTTGCAGCTTGAGAGATTAGGTCACCAGCTATCAGAGCAATAAATGCGTCTCAACGGCCAGCTGCGCAGGAATCACGATTAGGACGGCGGCCGAGATTCACCAGGATTTATGGGGTCACACCACCATGCTTCACGATCCCAAATGTCGATTGGACACCCATTTGCGCTAATCAGACTCCACTATGCGTAAATTCAGCCTCGATTACTCATCCTGGAACTCTTCCTATAAATACAAGGCTCAGGCTACATTCAAAGGGTTCAACACCAAAACCAAAGCCTCCCACAGAGCAACTTATTTTTTCCTGTAATGCACTTTCAATATCTTTACTTGCTTTCCTAAGAGTAGTGTTAAACTGTAAGGAAAATTCATCCATCAATATATCATACGACCCTTGATTTTCAAGGCACCGGAGCACCATCCTTGTTGTTCGTTCACTCACCCCATATATCATACGACCGTCGCTCCCTGAGCAGCGCGCCGGAGCACCGCCCAAAACCCACCACCAACACCATCACTCAACGGCCTTGTAGTTCAGGCTGTGAACCTAACAGCCGAGACTAGTTCCTCTCTCGGCTACAATCGTTTGATTAGAAGACGAGTTCAAATAGGCGCACCACTTAACCATTCCCATACACCTCAACCATCTCGACGCACGGTAGACCGTGCTGGCAAGCCCGCGCACAAACGCACCGCACCCAAAAGCAGGAAACCGCGTGTCAACGCACATCCCCTCGGCCCGGAACTCCAGGCCGTGAGATTTGCGTGGCAGACAGATCATGAATTATATCTCTCATGAATCGCATCACGTAATAGCCACACTCTAACACTTGTTGGTTGTTCAGGAGTGCCGTGTAGATTTTTCCAAATGGCCTGCTGTTTACGTGAATTTTTGTTTATATGAATGTTAAACATTTTAATTGACCTGTTACAAGAAAACAAAGGGTGTTAATGACAAAATAAAAAATTTAAATACAAATAGTAACCGTCGTGGTAAATCAGTCAAAACGACGGAGTTTTAAAAAAAATGACGTGATATTTTGTTTCAAACGGCAGTTAAAATTACCGTCGTTGTGTAACATTATAACGTCAGTAAGAGTAAAACGTCGTATAACAAAAAATTGAACAGAAAAAATTAAAACGTTCTTAAATAAAACCCAAACGACGTGGTAGTTAAATTAACACGACGTTTTTAAGACAATTATGACGTAATAAATTATTTAACACGTCGGTAATAACTTACCGTCGTTATATTTTCATTATAACGTCGGTATTATTAAAAACCGTCGTATATTTAAATAATTTAAAGGAAAAAAAATCTTAGATCAGAAGAAATCAACTTACGTATTCACTATATTTTTCATGTCGTCGTCAACCATGCGTTTTGGCAGTGAATTCATGTAATAGGCAATCTCCGTTGCTGGTCTCACAATTACCATCACCCAATGACCCCTGCACATAATGATTCATATAGGTTAAATAGTACTACAAAGAAAAATATTACAAGCTTAGGAAAATACTTTAAATGTACTAACCCTGGATTATAAGGGACCAAGAAAAATTGATTCCCATCTGCTGTTTTCAGGCGGCTTGACAGGTGTTTTATTCGGTCTGATAGAGATCCAGATTGAGAGCTCACTAGCCCAGGGTCCACGAGGCCAACAAGGTTTACCATATTTGCCATTTTTAAATAGTCAAATAGGAACCTAAATATATGAAAGTCAATTAAATGAGATTTTAATTTAAAAGAAAGGGAAATGTAAAACAAAATGGGATTTCTAGAATTACCTCATGTATACTGATATCACTGTGGTTCCAATCTCAACCATGGAACCAAATTGCAAAATATCATCAGGTAAGAGGAAGGTATCAGGCTCAAAGCCAAACACTTCCTTGGGGATGTGTACTGTCAGAGCCTCGTTAGTAGACAACAACTTGGTCTGGACATGTTGGCATAAGGCTAACAGAGGAGGTGACATGTCTAGCTTTGAGAGATCCTGTTACAATAAATAAATAAAGAAATATAAGTTAGTTTGTGTGTGAACTAAAATAAATGACTCTAACTAAACCCAAAAAACAGACGTGGTATATAATATAAACGACGGTTTCTAGTAAATACTGACGGAGGAAAGGTTATACACGTCGGTAAATACATAACCGTCGTTGTGTGGAATTTATAACGTCGCTCTACTATAGAAAGGTCGTCTAATTAAAATGCAGTTAATGAAATCATGAAATAGACGACGGTTTATAAAAGAGTTAGACGACGGCAAAAAACACAGTCGTTATTTTTAATGTCCAATAATTTGCAAAACAAGTAAAAGCGTCGTGGTATTTAACTAAACACGACGCTTCTTGTAAGAAACAGACGTATATACCGTCGTTATTTTAAAATTTAACTCCGTATATTAAAAAGAGCGACGTCTATTTAAAATTTAAAAGGCAGAAATAGAAAATAGTAGAGATTTTACCGTGTCCTCTTTCTGTTTTCCAGCAATATCAGCTTCAGGCTTTGGATCTTCTAATTCCAAAGCTAGGGGTCTGATACCAGTGGCCCCAGAGCAGCTTGCCTTATCAGACATTGGATTTTTTGGGCTTTGATCTTGAGGGGGTAAAGTAATTGGAGTAATTGGAGAAATTGGGGTTTTGAGTATCTGGCTGGGATCAAAATTAGGAACTAGTTGATGGAAATATGCCAACATAGCCTCCCTCTCTGCTCTTACTGCTTCCATTATAGTTTCCCTTGACTTCACCTCAATCCTGAAGGTCTCTTCTCTGACTGCCTCCCTCACACTTTCCTTCAATTTGTCACCAAATTTCACTCTCTGTTGTTTCGGAAAATTGAAGAACTGAGTTGGGGAAACGCCATCACCAACTCCTCTGACTCTCCTACCATGCTCGGGGATTCCCAAAGCAAGAGTCAAGACATCATTGGTCCCGGAGACAGTCAGAGTGCCTTCGGAGACTTGCTTTTGCAAATCATCCTAAAAGAGAGAAAGAGAGATTGTTAGAAACTGAGCAGGGTGTAAAACAGATAAATAAACCGACATTGTAAATTATAAACAACGACGGTTTTATTCAATTACTGACGTAGTATTAATTTAACACGTCGGTATTTAAATACCGTCGTTGTTTATAATTTAAACGTCGGTAGATAAAAACCCGTTGTATATTCAAAATAAAATAGATTAAAACATAAATAAAAAAACCGTCGTAGTATTTAAAGTAAGACGACGGACTATTGAACAAACAGACGTAGGACTTAATTTCATACGGCTGCACAAAATTACCGTCGTTGTATAAACATTCTAACGTCTAGATAAGATAAAACCGTCGTAAAGTTTAATGAAGAAGTGAAAAAACTCGATTGAAATATGCATTCTTTTCCAGAAATTGTGCACCACAAATTTCAGTGAAATAGACAGAGAGAGGGAGAGTGTGTGCGTGAGTAAACTTAAAACAAAAATGCAGTTCATAGAAGAATTTAATCCGTCGTATTAATTCTATCTAGACGTCTACTTTATTCAAAAACCGACGTCCTATTCATTTTTAAAGGTCTGTAAATTAAGCCCATCGTGGTGTTTATTTTATAACGTTGCTTATTTAAACGTACGACGTCTATACCAAAATAAAACACTCTGTTTTTCAAATTTAGAACAGAGTTAGTGAGACTTACGATTATTTTTGCCTTCTCTGAAACCTTTGGATCAGGGATGTTTCCTGTTTTATCTTCTCTTGCCTTCTTCCATAGAACAGCTCGATCGATTTCTTCAATATCGGGCATGGTTTCTACCAATTGGTCCTCCAAACCAACATACCCTTTTCTAGACAACCTATGGTTGTACTCCAATTTCTCCCTCCTCTGTTTCTGCTCAGTATGCTTAGCCTCAAAATCTGGGGTTAACCTTGAAGCTACAAAGGCATCCCATTGCGATTTCTCTATGAACTTATAAAGCGCAGGGGTTTCTTTTAACTTCTCCTTGTCATGTGCGAATGGAAGGATATACTGCCTAGTTACGTTATACTTGAAATCCTTCCATTTTTTGGCGGCAGACGACAAGACCATGTTCTTGTACCTATCCCCAATAACATAGGACATTTGAACAGCTTCCCAAATCTGCTCCTTCACGTCCTTGGGCAATTGAGTCCATTTCTTGTCCACAAGAGGGACTCTGGTGCGTGCCAAAACACCAATGTAAGACTGCATCTCAATAGCAGCCTTGCCATGTGGTCTGCCCTTTTTATTGAACTCAACCACAGGCTTAACCTTCTCAATTTTCCTCTTCACAACACGGCTCATTGTGCTGATACCGCGGCCGGATTTTGGCTCCTCAACAAATGTGGCTATGCTCGAGTCTTTCTCGGAGGTTGAGGAAAATCTCATCCTCTTCAAGGGTTTGCTTTGAGTTGATTTTTCTTCTTCCACTTGAGCCTTTGAAACTGATTTGGCTTCATCCCCTTGTGCCTTTGAAACTGATTTGGCCTCTGACGCTTGAGCTTCCTTGTTTTGAGATTTCGAAACCATTTTTAATTAATCTGCAAGGAAAACAACGTCGGTTATTAAAAAGAAATGACATAATAATAAAGAAACAACGTCCTAAAAAATATAGCCGTGATAACTCATTACGACGACGGTTGTAAAACAACACCGTCGTCGTAAATAGAACACCACGACGGTAACACTAAAACAGCGACGTCCTATTAAACGTCCTAAGAACCGACGTGGTTTAAAATTTTCAACATCAAACACAAAACGACTGTTCTTCTCCCACAAGACGACGGTTTTATCATGTTTCCGACGTATTAATTGTCACACCATGATGATTTTTAACCACTGTCGTGCAGTTTGCATTCGGTAGAATTTAACGGCCGTCGTGGTGTGTCCATTCTATCGTCGCAAACAAGATAGAACTGTCGTCTTTTGGCGTCGTGAGAGTATGGACTTATGAATTTAATCAAAACCAGTGAAAGATTTCCTCAATTTGACAGAATCTTGTTTCCAGACAACGACGGCATTCAAATGAAATGTAAAAAAAGGGAAGAGAGTGAGAAAAAACCTTTGGCGTGCAAAGAAAGTTTCCTTCCAACGAAGACGAAGACGAAGATGGTGATTTGGAGACGAAGACGAAGATTCAGACGATGATGCTGCTTTTGGTAAATGAGAGGGAAACTGCGATATTTTATCGGTGAGAGAAAACCGTAGAACATTAGGTCAGGTGACGAAAAGTTTATATATTTTCCCAGAGTTCAATACAACGGCGTTTTTATTACAAAACTGCCGTATTATTTAGTTATAACGACGGTAAATAATTCAGAACTGACGTGGTTATCACAACTGCCGAACGACTTTTGGAATTCTGATGTGGTTATGACGGCGCTTGTTTATCTAAACTGACGTTGTACTTCGAAATTCAACAACTATGTATTTTAATAAACCGACGTGGTTACTTTGGGGTTCTGAAAACAACGTCGTTCTCTTTTTAATACGCGCCAAATGACTTTTGGATTTCCGATGTAGTTATGACGGCGCTTGTTTATCTAAACTGACGTTGATTATTCAAATATGACGTCGCTATGTATATTAGAACCGACGTTGATATTTACGATAATTTGTTTAAATATAATTTTTTCACGCGTTTTTTAACTCTCAGTTTTCAATTAGGGTTCCAACTTCTTCTTGCCCTTTGCTCTGTCTCATCAAATTCTAAAAAATTGTCTTTCTAAAAGCAAATGGGTTTGCAGAATGATTCCTCACAAGACCAAGCATGGGTTTGCAGCCGTACTTGCCCGTTTGAAGGCATACGAGGGTGTTCCTGATGCTCCTTATGATAAGATAAAGAGGATGGTCATTCTTGATGCTCTAAAGTGAGCTTTTCACACTTTGTTGATTTTGATTTTCTGAAATTATTAGATATTGATCTATGGCTGTGCAGGAGCTTGAGAACAAGAGGAAGGAGAGGGCCCATTTTGCATATGAGAGGAAGAAACAGTTGAACAAGCTGAGGGTGAAGGCAGAAAAGAAACCACGATGTATTTGCCTAATTTGTGTACATATATTGTGTAAATATTAATCAATATCTAACACAAAGAGATTTGCCTTTTAAGATGAAAATGTTGTTGAGGATTGAGAATTAAATTTTTTTTTGTGTTAAGAAAGATATTACCAAAATAAAAGAAAAATTAATTAATTTTAAAAAGCTATAAAAATAAGACGGCGGTTTACAGAGAAGGCAGACGTATAAATAGAAAAAATACGACGGTAATTTGAACTTAGGATGTGGTAAATAAATACGACAGTAGTGTTGTAGGTACCGTTGTAGTACACTCCAAAATAATAAGTCGATAAATTAATCTCTCGCGTCATGGTATATTATTTAACACGTCGGTTTTTTGTAATATACCGACGTGGATTACATTACATTATACGACGTGGATTCCATAAAATTATACGACGTGGATTCCATTAAAGAATAACCGACGTGGTTTTTTACAATTAGACGGCGGTATGTCTATAAGGACCGCCGTGAGTTTAAAAGATTTATTGTATAAATTTGACTCTTTCTTTCAATTTCAGTTTTCATTTAGGGTTCCAAGTTCTTCTGATCTCTCTGGAGGCTCGTCTTCCTCTCTCACATACACACATACATCATCACTCTTTCTCACATTTAGGGTTCCAAGTTCTTCTGATCTTTCAGTTTTGGTGTATCTCAAAGACACCAAAACGCACACATTATTAACTTTCAAAACATTGTCTTTCTCAAAGTTTGCAGTGGTCAGTTCAATTCAGGTTTCTTTTTGAATTTTGTGTATTTAAAATATTGTCTTTCTCACTTTGGTGGTTCGATTATGATCAGGATCCAAAGATCTCAATGGTAAGATATCATACCTCTTGGGATCTCATTTTAATTTTCGTAGGCCACCAAAATTAAAAAATAATTAAATCTTAAAAATAAATAAAAATTAAGACGGCGGTTTACAGAGAAGGCACCGTCGTAGTATACCGACGTGGATTCCATTATATTATACGACGCGGACTAAGAACAGTTGGTCGTGTTTAGTTAGGAGTTAACACGACAGGTTTTTTGGTGAACTGTCGTCTTTATGTTCTACGTTGGTGGATTCAAACCTGCTGTCGTTGTTTTTTGGTTAGATTTTAACTCTGAAGAAAACCTTTTTAAAAAGACGACGCTTTTTTATTTGTGTGCGTCATCTTTTAAAAATATTCAACAGTACCTCCATTTTTTAGTTGTTTAAGGCACTTATCCACGACGGTTTTTTTTGTTACCGTCGTCTTTTTAAATACAACGACGGTTTTATGTTCTGCCATCGTCTTTTTCTGGTCGTCTTTTTCACTTTTTGTAGTAGTGCCATTTATTGTTTCCATTTTCGCACCCAAACCCCTACTCCTCCTCCGCCGGCGAACATCCCACAACCAAAAGACCTCAATAAGCTCTGTGTCACCAAAAAAATGAACAACGAGAGGAAATAAGGATACAAAGAGGAAGAATAGGAAAAAAATAAAAAATAAAAAAGGCAAATAGAGGAGGGGGGAGGGTGGGGCTAGAATCAAAACATAAAGATTGGGGGTAGGGGTGGGTATGAAGAAGATGGGTGTGGGTGAGATTGGAAAGTGATAGAAATGACAAAAATGTCCTCAAAATTCGAAGCACATGTCCCTCACATGTCCATTTAACGGCAATGTAGATGAAATTCTCAAAAAAGTAACAGTGAGTGCAACATTGGCTATTTTTAACGAGTAAGTTTGAAATAGTTGAGGGGGCAAACAAAATAATTCAGGGGGTAAGTTCGAAATGCGTCATAGTTCAAGGGGCAAAACGACACTTTACCCTTATATAAAAGCAAAATTAGATATTAAACATAAGTATCTTTACTAATTAGTATTTGAGACATAGAGTATTTTTTTTTTTTTGGGTTTTAATACTTAGGAATGAATTGTTGTTTGGGATTAGGCCAAAGAGGAGGCCCAGATTCGTTGGCCCAGCTTAAAATAATAACTGAAAAGACAATGCTACCCTTCCTCTTAAAAAGCCTGGCCCAACTTTAAAACTTACAAAGTAAATGACTTTTTTACCCATGTATGTTTAAAGTAAGCGCGATATGAAACTAGAGCTCTGGTTCTCTTTCGTTTCCATTCGCTTTGACAATTTGGAGCTCTGGTTCGTTAAGCTGCGATTGGAGCTCTGATGTTGTCGCATGTTTTCGTTCGATTTTCTTCATTTTTCTATTTTATTCTGATTATGTTTTGTGTTTTTACATTGATTTTTATATTTTCTTCGTAATTTTACTTTTGCATGTAGAATCAAGGTCAATTTTGGCGTGCAATTTCTGTGCTCCGATTCGATCTTGTTTCTCCTATTTTGAGCTCAGTTTTGTTCGTTCTTACGTGATTTTGTGGCGCGATCTTCTTCGTATTGTGCAGTTTCATCTTCGAACTTGAAATTGTATTTTTCTGTTGAATAATAGGATCCTCAATAGAAGGGGACTAATATATATATATATATTCTCTTATGTAGACATCTGGATGTTATTGTGCCGATACCATGTATTTTCTACTACCCTTTTATGATTTTCTTCTTGTTTATAATGGCATTCGCACGATAATAACGTGCGGGCATCTGGATAAGAGAAATATATATATATATGTATGTATGTATATAGTAGTTAGATTGATAATACATGTCACAAGATAAGCTAAGTTTTTAATACATAGAGCTCAACAGCTCAAAAGCCAAGCATGTAGAATCGTACCCACGACCATGGGGCCGGGAGGAAAAGTCGTGGTTTCAGCAGTGGAGCTTTTTGGTTGGATCTACACTGCGTCATCGTGATGGCTAGGGTCCGTCATGGATTGTGTTATCACGACAACCTTGCTTCTCTAACCATGGTTGTTTGGAAGGCTTTGATTGAGTGTAACAGATTCCTTTGATTCGAGAGCAAAGTGTTGAGTATAACTCGATGCTCGCAATGAAAGCACCAAAATGTTTGTGCAAATATCCACACGGGGGAATATTCTCGGATTGATTCTTCACCTTTCGAACTCCTTTCTTCTTCACCCTTCGAACTCCTTTCTTCTTCTTCCTTCTCACTTCCTGTAAAACAAATCTAGGTCAATGGATTGTGCTGTCGCGACGACCTTGCTTCTAACCATGGTTGTTTGGAAGGCTTTGATTGAGTGTAACAGATTCCTTTGATTCGAGAGCAAAGTGTTGAGTATAACTCAATGCTCGCAATGAAAGCACCAAAATGTTTGTGCAAATATCCACACTTGGGAATGTTCTCGGATTGATTCTTCACCTTTCGAACTCCTTTCTTCTTCACCCTTCAAACTCCTTTCTTCTTCTTCCTTCTCACTTCCTGTAAAACAAATCTAGGTCAATGGACCACACCCTAGGTGTGTTGACTAAAGGCCCTTTGATGCATAAGTTAGTTAATTGGATCTTAGGAAGATATGACAAAGTAATGGAAAGGATGGATGTCTTCTCTTATTGGGAGAGCCGGATGACCGGAGCTGTGTGTGTTTTGGCCGAAGCCGTGTGAAGGAGAGAGAGAGAGAGAGAGAAAGTAGCGTGAGGGGAGAGAGAGAGTGAGAGTTCTCTATGGTTTTCAAAATTGAGTTTACAATTACCTCATGTGTGTTTTGTAGTCATGTATTTATAGAGCTCATGCCTTCTAGGGTTTGAAGAATAATCCTTATTTAATCGGGATTATTCTTACCCAAAAATAGGAGATTGGAATTAATCAAGGATATTTGGTGGAAATCTCTTCCTTAATTTAGGGAGATATTCAGATCTTAAATCAAATATTGTCTCCCTAATTAAATAGGATTTAGTTAGGATGATTATTTGACATAGGGAATTTCCTTTTTCCACATGTCATCCACTCATTGGTCCTCGAAACATTTGTTCCCACATGGTCGACATTGCAAGTTGGTGGATTTGATTGGATCTCATATCTCATGTTTGAATTTTATTTTTGAGGCATTTTGCGGTGTTTTTAGTTATAAAAGGGTAGAAACATAAATTAAAATACAAATTAAACAAGCCTTAAAGCCCTAGTGAAGGCCCATTGACCTCAAGCTAACAAAAATTCAAAAGCATATTGTAACGACCCGGTCCTAAATTAATAGTTAAATATTAAATTATTCAAGTAAAAGACAATTTTACCCCGGAATATTTTAATGGTTTAAAAGTTGACTTTTTATTCAGGAAGGAATTTGGGGATTTCAATTGTACCGTTTGGTAGAACACATCGAGATGAGTCCGTAGACATGTAGTGGGCTATAATCCGAGTTTTAATGAGAGAGAGATATGATCAAAATTCAAGTAGGGGCAAAATCATAATTTTCCAAAACTGGTTTTTTAAAAACCAGAATTTCTCCTCTCTCTCTCTCTCTCTCTCTCTCTCTCTCTCTCTCTCTCTCTCTCTCTCTCTCTCTCACGCGCAGCCCTCCCCCTTGCACAGCCGGTTGGCTCTTTGAGCTACAGCCACTGCCACACTCAACCACCGACCCCGGGACTGGTCACGTTAGAACCGCCGTCATCTCCTCTTCCTTTTCTGATCATTCCCAGCCGCAACCGCCGGAAAGAAAACCGTCTGGTTTTTGTCAAAAATTTCCAACGCTCGTTTGAGCGACTCCGACCACCATTTTCTTCGATCCAGATATGCTTTTCTAACCTCTCAAGGTGTTCTAGCTGCTGGTTGTGCTGTTTAGGAGAAATTTCTGTGTTTAGGGGGTTAATTAGGCGACTGAAAATCTGCCGATTTTCAGTCTACGATTCCGACCACTTCTGTCGACTTTTTGGGGTAGGTCCAAGAACAAAAGTTGCTCCACTCTATGTGGTGATCATGTAGGTATAAGTATTGATCGACGGTTTGGAGTTTTTTCGATCGCCAGTCCTTGAATCCTAAAATCATACTCATGTCGTCCCGTGCATGACGGTATGCTCGGATATAAATTTGGATATCGTTTGATCGTCAATCGAACATCGCATATTAGGCATTATCCAGGTTTGATATGCTCGGGCCGTTGGATCGACTCCAATTTAAAATATGTTGATCTAGGCAATCCTAGGATCATGTAGGATTTCGTGGATCGTGAATCGGAGCCCCGGATGTTCCGATTCAATAAGTTAAAGTTTGCGTTTTACAATAACTGCCCGATCGTACGATCGTGAGCGATCCGACCGTTCGATTTGGACCAAATTTGTGGGGTAGGTTTAGAAAAGTGTGTTGAACCTATAGGAACTCCCGGATTGGTGATCGGAGGTCGTGGGCCCTACGGGCCCGGTTGACCAAGTTTGGATAGTTTGACCCCTCTGTTGACTGTGAGTCTTCCGAAGTAGTTTCACCCTTCAAGAAGGATTAGAACGATCTTGTAAACGAGTCCTGACCGAAAGTTGAGTTACTCTGATCACGTTAGGATTAGAGGATTGTGTATAGTACCTTATAGAAATTCTTGGATATTACGTTCATAATTAAAATTATGGGATTTTCTTCAAAGGTTATTACTTTTATTAATTGATATTATTATGATTATAAATCAAGTATATGGATTGGGTAGTATTGGGCTATGTACGGAAGTATATTGTTTTAATGGTGGGATACAGTATTTTATAGAATTTATGTGAAAACCAGGGGTTGATTTCTATTTGAATTATTTACGGGTCCCTAGAAGATTTATGCTTATGTGAGCGTTCATTAGTTTGTAATGGCATTATTTTCATTAATTGAATTACTATGCACTCTATTATGGATTTATATGATTATGGAATGGGTATATATATATAGATTGCTAAATTGTGCATATTTCTATTATTTTGTTATCTGAAAGTATATGATAGTATTTGATGGTTAGCCTAAATATGATTTTCGATATTTTGAGATTATTCATTATTGGAACTGATGGAATCTCTAGGGGTAGTGGTTATATATTTATTTATTTAATTACTTAGTTATTTATTTATTTATTTATCTAGTTATTTATTGCTATTAAGATTATTATTATAGTATCGGAACAGTTTTTTAATCGGAGTTCGATGGGATTAATAAACTAATTAAATATTTGAGTGCATGTCTATATTTAATACGTGTACGCAGCAGTTGAAAATGATGAATCCTGGATACTAGTTCTCAATAGTATGTAGTGTAAATTCCAAGGTAATTGAGAACTGACTTATGGAAAGTTGAGAAGAGAATCTAAGTGCGGTTTGTGAAATAAGATAAATTTCAGACTATGGTTTTCAAACCAACCTCAGGAGTACCCCCTCCCCCTCAGTTGTCTTTGAAACAGATTTGTCACTTATGACATTGCCCCATGAGTTTCGGGGACGCCTGAACCGTGTGGTGCGAGGATGTGCGTTCTCGGGCTAACCACATGTCCCCTGAGTTCTGCGAGGAATGTGGCTCAGGTGGACTAAGAGTCCCCTGAGGCCTGCGTGGAATGCGGCTCGGGTGACTTTGTGTTCCCGAGGCCTGCGAGGATGTAACAGACAGGATACTTGGAATTGACGGGATAGTGTGGAAATTAAATAGAAAATCATGGAATTGACGGAATCTTATTGGAATTGACGACATATTAGAGGAATTGACGGAATATAAATGGGGGTACACCGAGGTGGAGAATAATTGGGTTTTAAGAGGTTTTAAACTAAAACTGATGAATTTATCTCGGTATTTTTAGTGGAAGTTTTAACATGTAAACTCTGATTTTGTGAGACAAGAATTTAAGGTTTTCAAGTTTTTAAGGATTTTCTACAAATAAATGCTATTTTATTAAGCTTATCGTTTTACTATTGTTAAGTAATAAGTTAACTATATATATATATGTATAATAATCTAACCCATATAATTGATTTATGCATTAGAGGGAGTTTACTGAGTGGCCTACTTATGTTCCGAGTATGAACTGTTTTGAGAATTGGGAAAGTTGGAAAGTTTTACTACGAAGTTTGTGAATGTTGTTGAGCATGTCAATTAACCTGAGAACTTGGATTTATTTGTAATTAAAATGAAAAATAAAAATCAACAAGTTACACAGGTGCTATATAAAAAGTGAAACAACTACGTGTGGCTTGATCCCTTGTTAAGGGTACGTAGGCAACCTAGAGTTACAAGGTGCAACCACGAGACCAAGTGATTGAAAAGCCGTTCAGCTAAGCTATTTTGAAATATGTTAACGTACCTATGATGTTTTAAAGGTTGGGATCAATTTCAGTTGGCATAACAATTTATTTGATTTAATGAGGCCTGATGTCATGATAAGGTTGAAAAGTTTGTCTCATGCCAATGAGATTATGAAATTTACATGTTTATTATTTCTAAATTTATATTAGTAACTATTGGAGCAGGATTTCTTTCAAGAAGAAATACCTCAACAGGTTCTTGACTGATGTCCGCATGCTTCCTTGGTTGAAAGAGAACTCCATATTACGTTACCGAAATCGAACGATGGAAAGTGGGTGAGGACCTGCAAAAGTCACTCTAACGCTCAAGTCAGTGTTTGTACAACGTACTCTTAGTGTTCTGTTCAATTTCACGTACCTTTGCTGGAGGTCTAGCTGGGTTTTTATTGCACTCCGAGGTCGTGGGTTTAGCCCCACTTCCCTAACTTTGCGCATCCCGTCCTCCACTTCATGGTAATGGGATCAGACGAGCAATTTGTGCCTCCCTTGTTCCGCACTCCTCTAATGGGTGGGAAGTTTGCTCATCCCACGTCCTTTAGTTGTGGCATATGGGTTAGGCCATGATACGTTAGATTTGGTCCCCACAGTGCCCCCCCTTTTTCCTCTCTACACGTTTCGCGGATGGAGAGGGAAAAATGATCTAAGTAGTATTTTGGAACGTGGTTTCTTCGGATTGGGCGCATGCTGCCGTGGTGGGCTCATGGCTGAGCCCGAAAATGAGCCATACGTTTCCTTTCTTGGGCTTGCTGGTCATATCCAAAAATGTGATTCCTACTCATGCGTGTTTCTTCCACATCTTGCATGTGAAATATCCAAATATGAATTTTCATGCACGTTGCTAACTATTCAAGCTTCAACAACTGTGGACTGTCATATTCCCATGTGGAGTATCCAAATGCGAACAGCCAATCCCATGCGCAAGTGGACCCTTCTCTTTATTATGGATTTCTGCACCTTTGCCGATCCGGTGGGCCCCTGCGCATTTTCCTCTTTGCCAACTGACCCCAGTTGGGGTCCCATCCCCAACTGGCCAATCCCATCCCCACTTGGGTGTGGCCTTTTGCCAATCCGGTGGATCCCATATTCTCTCTCCTGGACGATCCCATCCCCACTTGGGTGTGGCCTTTTGCCAATCCGGTGGATCCCATATTCTCTCTCCTGGCCGATCCCATCCCCACTTGGGTTTGGGCTTTTGCCAATCCGGTGGGTCCCATGCTTCTTGGTTGTCCTTCTGGACCCGTGTGCCTTCGGTCTCTCTGCCAATCCAAGGTGTTCACGACCCTTTTTTCTTTTTTTTTGTGCTTCAGCTATCCATATAGACCCCAATACCCCTTAGCTATCCTTTCGGACCCGTGTGCCTTCGGTCTCTCCACCGATCCAAGGTGTTCACGACTTTTTTTTTTTTTTTTTTTTTTTTTTTTTTTTGGCTTCAGCTGTCCATGCTCTAGTCTTTGCGTGAAGGAGTGAACAAGCTTAGCTCCGTAGATGTATCTTGCACTACTTATTGCCTATGCATGCTGAGTGCATGCAGCTTTCTACCAGGGGAGTGCATGCGTTGGGTAGAAATAATTTCGAGCTGTCATATCATACCAGGCTTTGTTGTCAGGGCCTGAGGCAAATAACTTAGCTGGCCACATCCAGCCTTTTGCTTTTGACAAACTTTTTCTCGTGACTTCTATGAATTACTTTTCCAATCTTCGCCCCCGCCATAAAAGTTCGGTTGATGGGGGTACATTCGCTCGCAAAACCATTTGCTCTTGTTCCTCACATATAAGCTCCAGGCGTGAAAGGAGAGGAAAGTGTTCTGTGCATTTGACAACTCCGCCAAAGGGTTCTTGTTCTTGCCACCACCCAATAAGTACTACTTTCATCTTTGCTATTTTTCATGTGGAGCCACGAGATTTGGCCCAAGTCCGGTGGTGTCCCACCAAACTATGAGATACTTAAGGCTCGCACCAAAGGATGTGTTCCCGACAATGTAGGGGTCGGTCCTCTTCCTCTGGGGTCGAATATGTACACTAGTGCCAGTATCCCTCGGGATTCCTTAATTCTCTCGCCAGCCCACTTAGAGCATATTAGGTTCCCGCTCCATCCCCTTTTTCATATGCTCCTGTTCTTCTTGGACATTCACCCCATGCAACTAAACCCAAATTCTTACCTTCTCATATCTGGATTTCTAGCCGTCGATTTGAAGTGGGGTGTGTCACTATTTCTTTTTTACGTCCGGGCCTGGTAAAAAGGTATTTACTTGTAAGCCCACTTCCGCCAAGTACTAGAAAAACCAACCTCTCTTAATCACTGGGGAGTGGGCGGCGCCTGAGATGTCTAACATGCCTATCCCGTCGGCATTTGGCCCAAAACCTGGTATACATATTTACGTCTTTGAAATATAGCGTGTTGTGTTTTTGCAGGTCTAACTAACCTCTTCTTTTGGAAGAACTTCTTTCGGACAAAAGATACCTCATTTCTGAGGACCGAATCGCTTGGATGGAGGACAATTTGGCTGGTTGGGGGTGGGATATCACACACTTCGTCGATCCTGTGACTCTCGTTCGTCTCTCCACTGCGCTCCGTACGGTGACTTATTTGCCGTTCACTTTGGCTAATTCGAACCTGCGCGGAATAGACTTGTTCAAGGACATTTGTTCCGTCGACATTGAGATTTGTTGTACCGAGGATTCAGTGTCTCTTATCCAGGCTAGCTTTCAAGAAAGGGAGGCTGAGTTAGCTCAGCACAGCAGCTCCGAGGACTGTGCATCCAGGTTTGAGTCTGACCAGTCAGATATGTCAGCACCACGCTCATTGTCGGTCCCAGGCCGTAGGGAAAGGAGACCGGGAAAAGAGCCCGAGCCCTCTGGGTCTGCAAAGAAATCCCGCCATGCTTCACAGGTCGTTTTGGGTTTGGGTTCACCCAATGCGTCCACTTCGAGTACACCATCCCGACCTCAGCAAGTCCCCTGTGCCACCACTCCTGCTAGCTCATTGGGAGAGAACGACCTCACGTCCATGACTGATGAAACAGATGTGGGGTTATCAATCATAGTGCTTGAACGCGGTACGTTTGGGATTTGTGCTTGTGTTATCCAATTGTCATGTCCTATCATAGTTGCATGTTTAATGCCCCACTTTTTATTTCTCGCAGATGGTTGGAATTCGCAACGCGCAAATGGCGAGGTTTCAAGCTATGAGTCGCGAGATATGCGAAAAAACAGCGACCCTCGAACTTAGCGGGAAGCGCATCAAGGAATGTGAGAATGAGCTCGAGCAACAGCGGGGTGAACTGCAAACTCTGAAAAGTGGCCGAAGCACTGTACTGATGGAGGTTGACCGCCTTAAGCAAGAACTGGTGGATGCCGCACGCAATAGGGACGAGGAGTATCAAGCCAACACTAAGCATATCAGGGTCGAGGTGGCCAGGCAATTCAGATACGGTTGGGTTCAAGGTTAACAGCTCCCCGAGCATTGGTTTGTGGCGGGCCCAGATGACTATGATGATGAGTTGGGATTTGATCCTGCTGGCTACGAACTATTTCAGGGTATGCAACCCCTTCTGGGTCGGTTGGGACCGTTGTCCCTAGCGCTAATGTTGCGTCGTCTATTGCCAGTACTGGGCATGTCCTTGGATTTACGGGCTTCACCTCGCCTGCTGGATTTTCTACCTGTGTTGGGCCTACCTCAGAGGTCGTTCCTGACCCATTTGATGACACGCCCTAGATTGCCTTGTTTCATTCACTACTTGTTGTATTCTCTTTTCGGTTCTGTCTTTGTTTTGATGTACTTAATTATTCTGGGTCACGTCCCCAGAATTCCAGACTCGCTTTATCAAGCGCTATGAATTATCCACTTGATTTGAATTTTAATCCTAACGTAAGTACCTGAGGCTTAGCGTGATGGTTTTTCAAACCTGGCCAAGATCCTCCCAGGGTGTATCGTCATTTTCAAATTCAAAAAGCAAGGGATTGGATATCCTATCGTCTCCTTATCAGGCGTCCCTTATGTCTCTGACAGAGACATGAGATCCCATTCATGGCTCATAGACGCAAGCTAAAGCTCCACTTCCGTCTTTACGCAGATGTTCCAAAGAAGGAAGACTCCCCGAGGAGGAGGACTTTGTCTCTGTCACGGAGGGAATCCCCTAAGCGAGATTCCAAGAGCCCTAATGGGATCATTGAGATATGCTCTCAAGATTCCTCTGCCGACTCCCTAGCGGATGTTTCAGATTACACGGAGGTTCTCGACTCGTTCCGTGGGTCTAGGTCCCGATCCGGTGATACTAGAGGTGGAGGAAAGGCTACTGTGAGAAAGAGCACCCCAAAGGCACGGGATGAAGCTGGTCCGTCTCGTGTTCCTCGCTGCTCCTGTCACTTTGACCATAACATTCTGCTGATGGAACGTGACTTACTCAAGGAGGATCTGGCATGTGTCAGTGCCCAAGTGACTCGCCTCCGAAGTGATCTTGCTGATGCAGATCGCGCCGTGTCCGCCGCTCACTCCGACGGCAAACGTGACGGATTTAGACAGGGTATCCACCACTTCCGCATCAAGGCCAAAATGGTTTACCCTTATGTGGATTGGGATCGTCTCCCCTTGCCTTCAGACTGGCCCAGGCTACTTAGGGGTTCGCACACTGTAGGCTCGGTAGTTTTATGTAATTTCCAGCTTTGAATAATTCGGAGGCCTTCCTCCTATGAACGTTTCATGTTTTTCCCTTTTATGGTTATGGCCATAAAAGCCTAATGCTATTGTTATGCTTAATCATGCGGTCTTCGACCTTGTCACATGCGCACTCTTATTTATGTTGCTTGATCTCTAACCATGTCATGGTCCCTGATCATGTTGTAATCTTTATGCGCGATTTCCAATCGCTTCTTCATGCGTGATCTTCATCCACGTCTTGATTGCGATCTTCAATCGTACTTTTTTTTTTTTTTGCCTTTTGGCCAAGCACCTTCTGTGCCCATGGATTTAGTATACGCATTTTCTTATTTACAAGGTCTTCGACCAAAACATTTTGAATGTGAAGAAAACATGTGTTCCATTAAGCGTTCATCGAACGATGGACAATTTAGGGAAAATTCATAAATGACAGAAAGATGAAAGCAACAAAGAAATGAAAACTCAGTGACAGCCATATATAGATATAAAGGTTCGGCGCGGTATTGGGATAACATTCCCTCCACTTGATACCTGAGACTTCGGCACTCATCAGTAGTGTGTCCAAAGTCGTTATTATGGGCGCACATTTTGTTTTTGTCGCGCTTTACTGGGGATTCGCGGATCACAAGTGGTGTTCGGAATATACCTTTGCCCTTGTTCTCGTGAAAAAGTTTGGCTAAACTCACCGTGAGCCTGGTGAAGGGTCGGCTATGCTTAGGTCCATTGCTAAATTCTTGTCTTGAGGAATATCGCTTTGTCTCCACCTTTTGCTTCGGTAGAGGCTTTGGGGTCACAATGGTGGAAGTGGTGCGTTTTGATTGGGTGAGCTCTTCTTCTTCTAGTCTGATGATTCCATTTGCCCGGGCCATCACTTCCCTCATATCCACTGGTGGGGTCTTCACTAAAGACTTGTGCATTTTTGTTCCAGGTATGACCCCGTCACGAAATCATATTCCTCAAGAGTGGACATTTCCTCCGTAAAACGCCTCAAGTAGTCTTTAAGGCTTTCTTCGGTACTTTGCTTCGTGCTGAATAGGATCGTGACATCTTTTTTTTTTTTTTTTTTATTGCAAATGTATTGAGATATGAACATTTCATAGAGTTGGGTGAAAACGCCAATAGACCTTGGTTTCAGCTGTCTAAACCAAATCAGGGCCGATCCCTACAAACTTGAGGGGAACAACTTACATAACAGGGCCTCGTCATCTCCTTCGAGCACCATTTGTTGTTGGAAATGGTAGATGTGTTCAATGGGATCAGTCGTGCCCTCGAACAACTTAAAGTTGGGTTGGGTGAACTTAATTGGCTTCTTGGATTTCAGGATGTCTTCCATGAATGGCGATTTGCAGATTCTTTTCGCCGCCTCCAAAGCTAGTTCAGCGGGTGTTTGTGGCTTGTACCCTTTGATAATCTTCTCGATTTGACTGTGCAAATCAGTGTCCTTCGCCCTTTTCGCCATTTTATACGGGTCGGGATTTTTATCTTGATCTTCTACCGTGGCCCTGTCACGGACGCTCAAGTGTGTGCTGCTAGAGGAGTCTCCCTCGGAGATCTCATGTCTCTACTTCCTCTTGCCCTCTTTTGAGTCCTCACGGCAAGCAGTGTTCTGCGCCTTCTCCAAAGCTTTCTCCGCTACCTTTCTTGTTTCGCGCAATTCTTTCATGATTTCCCTCAACTGGATAACAGCAAGGCTTGGTTCCCCATCCTGGCCGTTGGACCTTGTGCTTCCGGGTTGAGGAGTGGACATCGCATTCCCTGGGATAGAGGTGTTTGGAGTTCCCTGTGCAGGTTCAGTCATATTTATGATCAACTTTGCGAGATTCCCACAGACGGCACCAACTGTTGGAGCAGGATTTCTTTCAAGAAGAAATACCTCCACAGGTTCTTGACTGAAGTCCGCACGCTTCCTTGGTTGAAAGAGAACTTCGGATTACGTTCCCGAAATCGAACGATGGAAAGTGGGTGAGTACCTGCAAAAGTCACTCCGACGCTCAAGTCAGTGTTTGTGCAACGTACTCTTAGTGTTCAGTTCAATTTCACGTACCTTTGCTGGAGGTCTAGCTGGGTTTTTATAGCACTCCGAGGTCGTGGGTTTAGCCCCACTTCCCTAGCTTTGCGCATCCCGTCCTCCACTTCATGGTAATGGGATCAGACGAGCAATTTGTGTCTCCCTTGTTCCGCACTCCTCTAATGGGTGGGAAAGTTTGCTCATCCCACGTCCTTTAGTTGTGGCATATGGGTTAGGCCATGATACGTTAGATTTGGTCCCCACAGCCTCCCTTTTTTGAAAGATGGCCTGGATAAAAGACGCTGAATCCTCGGTACAACAAAGCTCATCGTCGACGGAACAAATGTCCTTGAACAAGTCTATTCCGCATAGGTTCGAATCGGCCAAACTGAACGGCAAATAAGTCGCCGTACGGCGAGCAGTGGAGAGATGAACAAAAGTCGCAGGATCGACGAAGCGTGTGATATCCCACCCCCAACTAGCCAAATTGTCCTCCAACCAAGCAATTCGATCCTCAGAAATGAGGTATCTTTTGTCCGAAAGAAGTTCTACCAAAAGAAGAGGTTAGTTAGACCTCAAAAACACAACACGCTATATTTCAAAGACATAAATATGTATACCAGGTTTTGGGCCAAATGCCGACGGGATAGGCATGTTAGACATCTCAGGCGCCGCCCACTCCCCAGTGATTAAGAGAGGTTGGTTTTTCCAGTACTTGGCGGAAGTGGGCTTACAAGTAAATACCTTTTTACCAGGCCCGGACATAAAAAAGAAATAGTGACTTTTCCCCCTAACACAAGCCAAGTCGTAGAGGTAAATGAAATCCTTAAAGCTAAGGGACACACCCCACTTCAAACCGAAGGCTAGAAATCCAGATATGAGAAGGTAAGAATTCGGGTTTAGTTGCATGGGGTGAATGTCCAAGAAGAACAGGAGCATATGAAAAGGGGGATGGAGCGGGAACCTAACATGCTCTAAGTGGGTCGGCGAGAGAATTAAGGAACACCGAGGGATACCGGCACCAGTGTACATATTCGACCCCAGAGGACGAGGACTGACCCCTACATTGTCGGGAACACATCCTTTGGTGCGAGCCTTAAGTATCTCATAGTTTGGTGGGACACCACCGAACTTGGGCCAAATCTCGTGGCTCCACATGAAAAATAGCAAAGATGAAAGTAGTACTTACTGGGTGGTGGCAAGAACAAGAACCCTTTGGCGAAGTTCTCAAATGCACAGAACACTTTCCTCTCCTTTTGCGCCTAGAGCTTATATGTGAGGAACAAGAGCAAATGGTTTTGCGAGCGAATGTACCTCCATCAACCGAACTTTTATAGCAGGGGCGAAGATTGGAAAAGTAATTCACATAAGTCACGGGAAAAATTTTGTCAAAAGCAAAAGGTTGGATGTGGCCGGCTAAGATATTTGCCTCAGGCCCTGACAACAAAGCCTGGTATGATATGACAACTCGAAATTATTTCTACCCAACGCATGCATTCCCCTGGTAGAAAGATGCATGCACTCAGCAGGTGTAGGCAATAAGTAGTGCAAGGTACACCTACGAAGCTAAGCTTGTTCACTCCTTCACGCAAAGACTAGAGCATGAACAACTGAAGCAAAAAAAAAAAAAAAAAGTCGTGAACACCTTGGATTGGCAGAGAGACCGTAGGCACACGGGTCCAGAAGGACAACCAAGAAGCATGGGACCCACCGAATTGGCAAAAGCCCAAACCCAAGTGGGGATGGGATCCACCAGATTGGCAAAAGGCCACACCCAAGTGGGGATGGGATTGGCCAAGAGAGAGAATATGGGACCCACTGGATTGGCAAAAGGCCACACCCAAGTGGGGATGGGATCGGCCAGGAGAGAGAATATGGGACCCACCGGATTGGCAACAGGCCAAACCCAAGTGGGGATGGGATCGGCCAGGAGAGAGAATATGGGATCCACCGGACTGGCAAAGGCCACACCCAAGTAGGGATGGGATCGGCCAGGAGAGAGAATATGGGATCCACCGGATTGGCAACAGGCCAAACCCAAGTGGGGATTGGATCGGCCAGGAGAGAGAAACCAAGAGGTATGGGACCCATTGGATTAGCCAAGGCTCAAAACCAAGCGCATCCCAAACTGTTGTTGGGATTGGCTAGGAAGGAGAAAGCATGGAGCATGGGGCCCATGGGATTGGCACAAGCTCAAATGGGATCGGCCAAGAGAGAGAAACCAAGAGATATGGGACCCATTGGATTAGCAAAGGCTCAAAACCAAGCGCATCCCAAACTGTTGTTGGTATCAACTAAGAAAGAGAAAGCGTGGAGCATGGGGCCCATGGGATTGGCAAAAGCTCAAAACCAAGAAGGGATGGGATCGGCCAGGAGAGAGAAACCAAGAGATATGGGGCCCACCGGATTGGCAAAAGCTCAAAACCAAGCGCACCCTAAGGGATGGGGTCAGTTAGCAAGGAGAAAGCAAGGATCAGAGGCCCATCGGATCGGCAAAAGCTCAAAGCCAAGCGCACACCAACTGGGGTCGGTTGGCAAAGAGGAAAATGTGTAGGGGCCCACCGGATCGGCAAAGGTGTAGAAATCCATAATAAAGAGAAGGGTCCACTTGCGCATGGGATTGGCTATCCGCATTTGGATACTCCACATGGGAATATGACAGTCCACAGTTGTTGACGCTTGAATAGTTTGCAACATGCATGAAAATTCATATTTAGATATTTCACATGCAAGATGTGGAAGCAACACGCATGAGTAGGAATCACATTTTTGGATATGACTAGCAAGCCCAAGAAAGGAAAGGTATGGCTCATTTTCGGGCTCAGCCATGAGCCCACCACGGCAGCATGCGCCCAATCCGAAGAAACCACGTTCCAAAATACTACTTAGATCATTTTTCCCTCTCCACCCGCGAAGCGTGTAGAGAGGAAAAAAGGGGGGCACTGTGGAGACCAAATCTAACGTATCATGGCCTAACCCATATGCCACAACTAAAGGACGTGGGATGAGCAAACTTCCCACCCATTAGAGGAGTGCGGAACAAGGGAGACACAAATTGCTCGTCTGATCCCATTACCATGAAGTGGAGGAAGGGATGCGCAAAGCTAGGGAAGTGGGGCTAAACCCACGACCTCGGAGTGCTATAAAAACCCAGCTAGACCTCCAGCAAAGGTACGTTAAATTGAACCGAACACTAAGAGTACGTTGCACAAACACTGACTTGAGCGTCAGAGTGACTTTTGCAGGTACTCACCCCTTTTCCATCGTTCGATTTCGGGAACGTAATCCGGAGTTCTCTTTCAACCAAGGAAGCGTGCGGACTTCAGTCAAGAACCTGTGGAGGTATTTCTTCTTGAAAGAAATCCTGCTCCAACTGTAACTGAGGCCTTTCTTTTATGCTCGAAATCTTGTTGAGGTTGTTAGTGATTAATTGAGTAGTTCAAAATTGAGGGAAGTTTATGAATTCTTTATTATCATTCTCACTTGTGAGCCTAATATGATATTATTTGCATCAAGTGGCGGTTGTGGTGTTTATACCAACCCAGTTTATTTGTACACCTCCTTTTCTACTTAGCCTTTCATGAATGTTATCGTGTCAGTATTTTTGGACTTTGGTATGTGACATGTTTGATTGCATGAATTCTGTTTTTGTGTATGCTGAATGATTGGGATATATAAATGCTTGTTTGACAGGTGGAAGATTTTGGGAAATGAGCAATTTACAGGGGAGACTCTGCTGAATTTTCGGCAGAAGTCTAACTTGAAGTAAATTTGATTTTTAGTTAGAAGGGCAATTTGGTCATTTGTGTAGGCACCCACCAGGTGTCGGACAAGCACAGGGTTCGGCTAGGTTCCAAAGTGAAATTTGGGTCGGGTCCTGTCACATACGACTAAGCCCAAAACAAAACAAATCCATTAACTATATCTGGGGATGGCAAAAATTCCCGCGGGGGCGGGTCCCCGTCGGGTTCCCAACCCTAACTGAGGGAGGTTTCGAGGCCAAATAGGTATCGGGTATGAGGATCCCCGAACTTGAAAAATTCTAAACGGATATGGGGAGGGGATGGTATTGGTGTCCCCATCCCCGAACCCGGCCCAAAAATATATATGTTTATATTTAAATAAATAAATAAATAATTATAATATTTATGTTTAACCCTAAGTGAACCTCCCTCTCGTAATTCTTCCTTATCTTTTCTGGAATTTCATATTGATGTGATTTTGAATAGTTGAGTTGAACTTTATAGTTAATTTGGATGTGTTGAATAATAATTTAATATGAAACTTAATGTTAAAATGTATGACAAATATTTTTTATGCAAAAAAAATTGGAAATTCGGGGCGGGTATGGGGGATAGTCCCTCGATGGGGACGGGGATGGGGATTTCCCGAAACCTATTAAATGGAGATGGGTTCAGGGACGGAGGCGGGGATGGTATTGTCATACCCGGCCCCTACCCGAACCGTTGCCATCTATATCCTTATTATTTTCCATGTTATTTGATTGTTACCAAATTTTCCCAGAGAGAGAGAGAGTGAGGCAAGTCACAACACTTGATGCGCACTACCACACAAAAGGTAAGTCACAAAAGGAAAAGGCAACACTTGTGTTTTCTTGAGGATGGGGAAAGTGGAAGAAAGATTATGTAAATAAATAAGAGGATGGGGAGGAAGTGGGGGAGGTAGAGGTTCTAGAACCCCATCTGTATGAGCATTTGCTCTCTTATTCTAATTATTACCTCTTCTAGAGTTAGGTAGACCCAAGGTTGTCCAAGCCATACACAGGACGCAGATCAATTTTAAAGAACGAGGAATAGCCGTGAAGTGGTGTATATGATGATGTAAATGAGGTCTGGGGTTAACTTAGGATGGGAGTGAAAGGGGAATGAAGAAGATGTAAATAAATAAGGAAGAGGAAATGAGGGAGGTAAATGGTAGATCGGTGGGTTTAATTTTAGGCTTGGGAGGGGAGTGAAAGGGGTAGGGATTACTCTTGCATGTGCTCTATCTTCATCATGACATTGCTATTCTTAGTTATGGAGGACATCGGAGAGCAGAGGTACTGACCTTGGCCAGGCACAAAAGAGGGCTAGATTTTCTTACGAGTAGAGTGAAATTTCAAATTTAAGTTTTGGCTTGGGGCCTTTTATACTAGTAGGTGGGTATGGTTATGCCTTTAAGCTCACCATTTAATCTATGTGAGCGGCCTTGCGTCAATGATTTTTAGCTTAAAGCGAGCGGCCTTGCGTTGAATATACTTGAAATGTGGTTGTGTCTAAGGATTTATCCACGACAATGTGTGTGCCTTTTAACCTTTCGCTATCCTCGATAAGGCTTGCCACCACATCCATGTCATCGTCCGTTTCGACAAACAATGTGTCAAGCATGTGAATTGTTCTAGAGCCCGATCTTTATCAGCATTTGCTCTCTTATTTTGGTTCTTGCCTCTTTTAGAGTTAGGTAGACCCAAGATTGTTGCCATGAAGAGGTGTAGATTATGATCTAAATGAAGTATGGAGGTTAACTACGGATGTGAGTGAAGGGGGAAGGAAGAGGATGTAAATAAATAGGAGGAGGAGGAGGAGAAAGTGGGGGAGGTAGATGTAGAGGGGTAGGTATAATTATGGGCTTGAGAGGGGAGTGATTCGGCAAGGGGTTGCTATTGCATGTGCTCTCCCTTCATCATGACATTGCTTTTCTTGGTGATGGAGGACATTGGAGAGCAGAAGTACTGACCTTGGGTAGTAAATTTTCGTACAAGTATCGTGAAATTTCAAATTTGAAGTTTCGCTTTGGGGCCTTTACGCAAGTAGGTGGGAAAAGTAAATTAATCTAAGCCTTTTATCAATGCCCACACCTATGTCTTTTCTTTCATCTCTGCACACGGAAGGGGTCTTGTTGTAGCCGTGTGTTGACCTTTTATATAGGCACAAGGTTGTATTGTAGTCGTGTGGTACAACCTTTCATCTATGTACATGGAGAAGTTATGTTGCAGCCTTTCAATACTTATTAGGGGAATACTAGCCACTAGGAGATTGTACGTAGAATAGTCGAAGGAAATTTAAACTCTCCAAAGAAATTTAAAAACCACAAAACTCATTTTTTTTCCCCGTTTTATCCTGTTACACATATATGGCTTTAATTAATCCACCCACCCATCACTCATTTCTCTTCCTTTATTTCTCCCCAGTGCACATTACTATTTGTTACTGAAGCTGCATATGTGGCCAAACACATGAGCAATATCCCAGAAATTTCGAGTGCACATTATTACACATCCGGAAAAAAAAAAAAACCAAAGATAAAATAGAGAGAATCTAGTTAGAATACTTGAAATTACACACCAAAAATAAAATAAAGAGAATTTGGTCAGAATACTTCAAATTACATAACAAACTGTAATAATTAAATTACTCATCATTGATGTTTTCTTCCATCTCCGTTGTTGCTGCCTTTTGAGTCTTACCTCATGTCTTCTTCCACATAATTAGAAGAGCTTTCTGGCTTACTCAATAAATAACATATATAAAATTAATTATAATGATACACCTTAATGAAGTCGAAAGAAATTTAAACCCTTCATGTGATTAATGAAGTCGAAAGATACTTGAAAACCACAAAACTCTTTTTTTTTTTCCTGTTTTATCCTCTTACACACATAGAGCATTAATTGATTCACCCACCTATCACTTCGATAAATAAAAAGAAAGCAGGGATGCACAAATATAATTGACATACTGCTTCAAGTTTGGCAAGAGCAACTTCCAACTTCAAAGAAAGCTGATGGTTTTCATTTGCCAACGCCTCAATCTGCAAATAAAAGGAAATAACCCTTGCAGATTAGACAGATGAAAAAACATGATAGTACATATGCTTATGAGAATAACCTTTTGGGGATCTGCATACAAGCTTTTGTGCACTGAAGCTGGGCTTTCACAGAAGTCAGAGTTTTTATTCCTTGCCTGATTTCACAACCAACAGTAAAAGAACATAAAAATAAAGGCTTCAAATAAGTAATGCAACTGGATAGAACTGACTAAACACAAAAGCTAATTATCTCCCTGGAGGAATGCACTACCTTTGAGTTCATTGTTTCCAATAGTTGTACAAGATAGTCAAATTTTTCTTCCATGCTTTTCTCCCTTGAGGATGACCCATGCATGTTATGAGCAGGCTGCTCATCTTCACTTTCACCTTCGCTATCAGTTATATCTTCAATCACATGCTCCATATTCTGATTTTCAGTAGGCACAATACGATCTTGGATACGTAAAGATCGCCTAACAACAACATCATAGCACTTTGGCCTTTTCCTATATGTTTTGATACCTTGTTCTTCAATTGGAAGTATCATATTCCCTTTGGCCTTTTCCTATATGTTTTAGTACCATGATCAATAAGTAGTAAAATGAACTAAAATATGTAGAATTTCAGCCAAAAACTCTTCCTTCGTTTCTCCTCGAGTGCACATTACTATTTGTTATTGAAGCTGCATATGTGGCCATGCATATGAGCAACATCCCAAAAATTCTGACTTTACTTTATTACACCGAAAATAAAATAAAGAGGGATAGGTCTAAACACTTAAAATTACACACCGAAAATAAAATAGAGAGAATGGTGTCCATATACTTCAGATTACATAACAGACTCTAGTAATTAAATTAGCCGTGTGTCGCAATCTTTCATATAGGCACATGGAGGCGTCATGTTGTAGTCGTGTATTGTTGTAGCCATTCATATGAACATGGAGCAGTCGTGTTGCAGCTTTTTCAATAGTTATTAGGGGAATGTTAGCCTCTAGGCTACTATAGGTAGAGAAGTCTAGGGAAATTTAAACCCTCCATGTGGTTAATGAAGTCGAAAGAAATTTAATAACCACAAAACTCTTTTTTTTTCCCCATTTAATTCTCTTACACAAATATGACATTAATTAATCCACTCACCTATCACTATTTTTTCTTCCTTCATTTCTCCCTGAGTGCACATTACTATTTGTTACCGAAACTGCATATGTGGCCAAACATATGAGCAACATCCCAAAAATTTCGACTACACATTATTATGCCGAAAATAAAACAAAGGCGGATATGTCCTAATACTTCAAATTTCACAGCGAAAATAAAGTAGTGAGAATGTTGTCTGAATACTTCAAATTACATAACAAACTCTAGTAATTAAATTACTCATCGTTGATGTTGCTGCTACCTCTGTTGCAGTTGCCTTTGGAGTCCTCCCCCGTGTTTTGTTCCTCAAAATCAGAAGAGCTTTCATGCTTACTCAATAAATAACAAATACAAAATTAATCATAATGATCTTCCTGTTGAAGTGAGTCTCCTAATTAATCAAGGAGATTTATTTCCTTGATTAATTAAGGGATTTACTTTCCTATTTTATAGATTTATTTCCTTGGTTAATTAAGGGATTTACTTTCCTATTTTATATAGTTGTCAAATCATTGTATAATTAGGAGATACTTTCCTAATTCTTTACTGGATCTAATTCCTTGTAAAGCACTCATGTAAACTCTTATATATACCTCCTTATGGAGAAGAATAAAATAAGAACCTAACATATTCAAAACCATATTCATATTTTAGCATGGTATCAGAGCAATCGATCCTCGGTTGTCTCTAAGTTCTCATATCAAAATTTCTCCTCCCCTCCTCTTCAAGGGGGGGAAGGGGAGTGAAAACAGATCTGTTTCTCTTTATCATGGAGATTTTGCCTCTTTCTTGACTCCGACATACCCTTCTCTTCAGGGGGAGAAGAGAATTGAAGAGAAGTTTCTATGTCCTTAGCCGTGTTCACAGGATTTCTATGTCCTTTAGCCGTGTTCACAGGGTTTCTGTGTTCTCTAAATCCTCGTATCATCGTATCGCATTCCTCATATCCTCGTATCGTATCCTCGTATCCTAAATCAAATTCCTTGTTTCAGATTCAGATCTAAACCCGAATCCCTCGTATCGAATTCCTTGAAACACGAACCCGTATCCTTGTATCCTGAATCCCTGAATCCTGAATCCTGAATCCCGAAACAAGGAATCCTGAAACTCTGAAATCTGAATCCTGAATCCTGAATCCTGAATCCTGAATCCTGAATCCCGAAACCCTGAATCCTGAAACCCTGAATCCTGAATCCTGAATCCCTGAATCCTGAATCCTGAATCCCGAAACCCTGAATCCTGAAACTCTGAATCCTGAATCCTGAATCCTGAATCCCGAAACCCTAAAACACATCTTTTTTATCTTATTCTTAAATCCTTCCGCTGCCATGGATATCGTATCCAAATCCGAATCCGAATCCAAATCCGAATCCCAACCTTCCAACCTGAATCCGAATCCGAATTCGAATCCGAATTTGAATCCCAACCTTCCAACCTGAATCCAAATCCAAATCCAATTCCTACATCAAATTCATCAAATCAAATTCCTAAATCAAATGTCGGTCGCTAGTGGAAAGCGATCGCCCCCCCCCCCCCCCCTCTTAGTTCTTCGAACACGGAGAATCTGCTTCAAAACTTCCAGTCGCCAGTGGAAAGCGACTGGTAGTCAGAGAAGCTGTTTCAAACCGACCGGTCCCCAAAATCCTGCGACCGGTCACCAGAGGAAAACGATCAATTTTCTCCATGCTGTCAAAATCAGGAGGAGGAAATTGAACCGTCTTATGAGATTTTGTCCGCTTCAGCTCCAGCCCCACACCTGAGGATTGTGCAGGTGGTAAAGTGGGGACAGTATCAGTGTTGTTGGAGTGGGCCCTCGGCCCGTTAACCTAGAAAATTTGACACTTCCATGACCAAGGTAAATGGAAATTATAAATACTCAAAAAAAAAAGAAAGGAAAGGAAGAGAAATGCTATTCCAAGTCCCCCAAACCGTGGAAGTCCTCCAGAGAAATATTTTCCATCCACGTTGAAGTCGATATAAGGCGACTCTTAATCAAAGTCTTTTTTGATGACTCGGAATAAAATTTCTGAACAAAAAATATTACTTTTTCTCCTCCCAATCTTCCGCCTCAATAATATTTAGCTTAAGGTGAGCAGCCTTCCCTCGAATACTTGAAAATGTGATTGTATCTAAGGATTTATCCACGACAAAGTGTGTGCCTTTTCACTTTTCGCTGCCCTCAACAAGGCTTGCCACCACATCCATGTTATCGTTCCTTTGGACAAACAACGTGTCGAGGGTGTGAATTTATTATGGATATCGATCTTAATCGGCATTTGCTCTATTATTCTTATTCTTGCCTCTTCCATAATTTGGTAGACCCATAATTATACATGACTTACGCAGGAGGCAGGTCAATTTTAAAGAACGAGGAATAGTTATAAAGAGAAGAGAGGAAGAAAGAAAAATAGAAGAGAGAGATGAAAGAAAGCGCAAATACAATGTTAGATGGAATAATGAGGTTACTGCCGAGGATATGGAGGCTTATAGGATGAAGAAAGTTCATGATGATGATCCAATGAAGGATTTCCTCAACTGATGGAACCCTTCTCTCAAAATACATTCAAGGTTGATATCATGATGTAATGGCATTGCTCCTATACCGAAGTTTTGCAAGCTGGACTTCTTGAACTCGTAGTTCAGATGTGGCAGAACATGCTGGGCTGGAGCCTCCATCTTTGATTTGCAAACCTCTCAGTTGTGATCACTGTAAGCTAAGTACGGAGGAACCTGTAGTTATATTGCTATTACATGAACTACCCTGTGTCATGACTGAAGAAATTTGAGGTACCACCCCAAAACCAATTGGCAATGGGGGCAGTAGCCTAACTCCTTATAAACCCAGGCTAGGTCCCTTAACTTTTCAATGTGGGACAAGTACTCTCAACACGCATTCGCACGTGTGGCGAACTTTCAAGCCTAACACGCGGACAACACATATTTGGTGGCGTGGGAGCACGTGTGGCCGTTGGGCCCAACACATGAAGCCTTCCTCTAATACCATGAACAAAGTTGAGGTTCCACCCCAAAACCAATTGGCTAGGTCCCTTTAACTTTTCAATGTCGGACAAGTACTCTCAACAATGACATTACTTTGAATTAGCTAATTATGTTGCTGTTCTGGACGTTGTGAATCAATTGTTCAAAAGCAAAACTGCAATGATTTTCTTCTCTTATTAGGTCACCTAATGTATCAACATGAAGAAACATTTATTTAATTTAAAGTGTAAACTGTGAACATACTTCCCACTAAATAAGCTGCATAAGAAAGAAAAGAACCCAAAGTTTATACAGAAGGGAATGTTGACAATAGACAAAGCTGGAAACATGGAAAAGCTTGTCTACCACCTAGAAACTCATTTCCATGTTTTAGGGGAACACAAGGGGAACACAACAAGCTGGAAACATTGAGACATAATTCATGCTTTGGAGATTGTAATTTATTGTAAATGAATTGGGGTTGTAACCAACGGATGGCTATCTAGCTATGCCTATACTTGTAGATATATATCCAATATGTGCAATGAGAAAATACTGAATTGTATTCTCTGCAAACCTATCTTATTTCACATTCCCTACTTCAACAATTACACTATATTTGGCATGGTATCAGAGCAATCGATTTTGGTTGCCTCTGTATAACCTTGTTCCTGCCTAATCTCTACCTATCCTTGCCCATAATTTGCTGTTATATTGTTCCTATCTCATACTTTGCCTTGCCTCAAAATTGATCTTGATCACAAGCCTTATTTGTGCTCTTGTTTGCTGAAGTTTTAAGCTATTTCTTCCTCTACATCTCTTTATATATTTACCTCATGGGTGACACCAACGACTCAATCAACTCCACCAAGATCGCTTCTCCATCTTCCACCCTACTCTCCAACTCCGAATCAGGTACACGACCCACTACATGGATAATTGACACAGGTGCCACTGATCATATGACTTTTGACTCTACTATGTTTTCCACATTATCTTCTAAGTCTCGTCATCCTTACATCACTAGTGCCAATGGAGTTCCTTCTAATGTTGCTGGTGAAGGAACTATATCACTTTCCCCTTCCTTATCTTTATCTCATACACTACTTGTTCCCTCCATCAATTGCAATTTGCTGTCTGTTGGAAAATTACTTGACTCACATAATTGTTATGCCACATTCTATCCTTCCCATTGTATTTTTCAGGACCTCACGACTCACGCGACGATTGGGCATGGTAAACGAAGAGGGGGGTTGTATTCCTTGACGGTCTCTTCACCACCAAGGGCAGCTCATACTCATGGTTCTAGCTCACAAGCTCGCAATCAACACCAGATTTGGCTTTGGCATCGTCGCCTAGGACATCCATCCTTTGGCTATCTTCAACATTTGTTTCCGTCTTTGTTTCGTGGCTTAGATAATCATCAGTTTCAGTGTGAAACCTGTGTATTGGCCAAAAGCCATCGAACTGTTTTTCCCTTAAGTGATAATAAAACAGAATTCCCTTTTGATTTGGTTCACTCTGATGTTTGGGGTCCTGCTAAAGTTTCTTCCAATGGCAAAAGATGGTTTGTTACATTTATTGATGATTGCACTCGCATGACTTGGGTATACTTACTAGCTCATAAAAGTGACGTTTCCGCTGCAATCCGTGAATTTCATGCTATGATTACTACACAGTTCCAAGCCTCCATCTAAGTATTCCGGTCTGATAATGGTGGGGAATATGTGAACAATGTCTTGGCACAATTCTTCCGAGACCACGGCATCATTCATCAAACCTCCACATCTTTTACTCCACAACAAAATGGTGTCGCAGAGCGAAAGAATCGATAATTACTTGAGGTTACTCGTGCATACATGCTGGATAAATCAGTCCCTCACTACTTATGGGGACATGCCCTTCTTTCTGCAGTCTATGTCATTAATCGAGTGCCTAGTAGTGTTTTGAAGTTTGAAACTCCACTGAACACCTTGGCTCGTCACGTCTCTCTTCCTACAGTCCTCAAGTTGCCTCCTCGCATTTTTGGTTGTGTTGTATATGCTCATGTTCCATCTCATCAAAGAAGTAAACTGGACCCTTGTGCCATTCGTTGTGTGTTCGTTGGGTATGGATCAACTCAAAAAGGATACAAATGTTACCATCCTCCTACTCGTAAGCTCTTTGTCACCATGGATGCCACATTCCATGAAGATTTATCATACTTTGAAGCTTCTACACCCCCTTCTCTTCAGGGGGAGAGGAGGAATGAAGAGAAGGAAGAAAAAATTCAAGAAAAGGTTCAAGAAGAAACTCAAGAAATTCAAGACAGTCAAAATACAACCGGTCGCAGCCCAGAAACGACCGGTCTCTTTTCCACAGATTCAAAAACGACCGGTCGCACGGACCTCAGCGACCGGTCGCGTGACTCCAGCAATTCTGAAGATCGAATCTGTCCAAATACGACCGGTCGCATCCCAGAAACGACCGGTCACTTTTCCACAGATTCAAAAATGACCGGTCGCATGGACCTCAGCGACCGGTCGCTTGACTCCAGTGATGAAATGCCAATCTGCCCGAAAGCGACCGGTCGCTCAGAACCATGCGACCGGTCGCCGATCCCCTGTGAACTTGAAGATAGCTATTTGGACAGCGATAAAGACACTGAAAAGTTGTCGTTCTTATTTGGTGACAATCCCGGAGGAGACAATCCAAATGTTTGCTGTGATCAACTACAAAATACAACCCCTCATTCTCAACCATCGGACCAATCGTCTCATGAGGAAGAAACACTCGAGGTAATTCCCGAACCACCTAATGCTATACCATACACTCTCCCACCTAGGACCACTAGAGGAAAACCCAAACTTCAATATTGTCCTGACCTTACTGCCAAATCTAAATATCCCATTAATAACCATGTTTCAACTCATAGATTGTCAAAGTCATATGCATCATTTGTCAATCAATTATCTACTGTATGTGTTCCAAATAAGTGGCAGGATGCTATAACAGATTCTAGATGGGCTGAAGCAATGACAATGGAAATGGAAGCTCTAGAAAAGAATTCTACATGGGAAATGGTTCAGTTACCACAAGGGAAGAAACCAGTTGGATGTCGGTGGATATACACCATTAAATACAAAGCTGATGGATCCATAGACCGATACAAAGCCCGATTAGTGGCCAAGGGGTATACACAAACATATGGGATTGACTACCAGGAGACATTTGCACCTGTTGCCAAGATCAACACCGTTCGTGTTCTCATGTCATTAGCTGCAAATCTTGATTGGCCACTTCTGCAGTATGATGTAAAGAATGCATTTCTTCACGGAGACTTGCAAGAAGAAGTGTATATGGAACCACCACCAGGAACCTCTATGACATTCGGTCCCAACACCGTTTGCAAGCTGAGAAAATCATTATATGGGCTAAAGCAGTCACCACGAGCCTGGTTTGGAAAATTCACCGATTCCATGAAGCGTTTTGGGTACACTCAGAGCAACTCGGATCACACTTTATTCTTAAAGCGTCGTGGTGATAAACTTACGGCCCTTATCATCTATGTTGATGATATGGTGGTTACCGGTAATGACTATGGAGAAATGAAGAATCTGCAGAAGCTCCTTGCTAGTAAATTTGAGATGAAGGAATTAGGTGAGTTACAATATTTTGTTGGCATAGAAGTTGCTAGATCAAAACATGGCATATTTCTATCCCAACGAAAATATGTGTTAGATTTGTTGACAGAAACTGGAATGCTTGATTGTAGGCCAGCTGACACACCTATTGAGCAGAACCACAAGTTAGGGATGTATCCAGATCAAGTACCCACTGACAAAGAAAGGTATCAAAGATTGGTTGGGCGACTCATTTATCTATCACACACACGCCCCGACATAGCTTATGCTGTGAGTATGGTAAGTCAGTTTATGCACCAACCAAGTGAGGCACACATGAATGCAGTAACACGAATTATGAGGTACTTGAAGGCTGCCCCTGCAAAAGGGTTGATGTTCTCCAAACATACACCTATGGACCTAGAAGGATACACAGATGCGGATTGGGCAGGATCCATCACAGATAGACGTTCTACTTCTGGATATTTTACATTTGTGGGGGGCAACTTAGTCACTTGGAGGAGTAAGAAGCAAAGAGTTGTAGCTAGATCAAGTGCTGAAGCAGAATTTAGGGGAATGGCTCAAGGAGTGTGTGAATTGCTCTGGTTGCGGAAATTACTGAAGGACCTTAGAGTTAAATCATTAAAGGCTACAAACTTGTACTGTGACAACAAAGCTGCCATCGAGATAGCACATAACCCAGTACAACATGACCGTACCAAACATGTGGAAGTCAACCGACACTTCATCAAAGAGAAACTAGAAAGGGGTATAATTAAGTTCCTGTTTGTAAACTCGGAAAACCAACTTGCTGATATTCTGACGAAGGCCGTATCAAGCAAAGTCTTTTATGACTCACTTGACAAGTTGGGCATGCGTGATATCTTTGCACCAACTTGAGGGGGAGTGTTGACAATAGACAAAGCTGGAAACATGGAAAAGCTTGTCTACCACCTAGAAACTCATTTCCATGTTTTAGGGGAACACAAGGGGAACACAACAAGCTGGAAACATGGAGACATAATTCATGCTTTGGAGATTGTAATTTATTGTAAATGAATTGGGGTTGTAACCAACGGATGGCTATCTAGCTATGCCTATACTTGTAGATATATATCCAATATGTGCAATGAGAAAATACTGAATTGTATTCTCTGCAAACCTATCTTATTTCACATTCCCTACTTCAACAATTACACTATCTTTGGCAGGGAAGTGCTGAAACAAGCAGACTGCTAATAATGGCCAATTCTTTGAGTGTTTGAACATGGCAGCATTGTGGAAATTGCCAACTGTTTTTGTTGTGGAGAACAATTTGTGGGCTATTGGATGTCACATTTGAAGGCTACTTCCGATACGGAAATTTGGAAGTAGGGTTCTGCATTTTGTATGCCTGGTGTTCATGTGGATGGGATGGATGTTTTGAAGGTAAGGGAGGTTGTAAAGGAGGTGATTGGAAGGGCCAGGAGAAGAGAAGGACCAACATTGGTGGAATGTGAAACATACAGGTTCAGAGGACATTCATTGGCCGATCCCGATGAGCTTCGTGACCCTGGTGAGTATTTGAATTATGTCTTTCCTCTTTTAGATGTATCATTGTTTTAGACATTTTACTCAATTCTTGGAGAGATGTTAATGCTTCTGCTCCTACGCTTTTTCGAGTTAAAATTTGTCTATGCTTCTGTCTCCAGCTCCTTTTTGGTTCTGTTTCTGCCAACAGTTTCTTCTGTGATTTACCTATTGAGTTTTAATATCATGATTTTTTTTAATGTTTTGTTGGATTATCGACTTGAGCCACTATATGAAGTTTGAATTGGATAGTTTCTTCTGTGTTAGTTTTTTATCTTTTCATTTCTGATATGCTGATTTTTTTTAATTTACTTGTGTTGGATTATGTAGAACTCCCCGCTCTATTGGAGAGCATAATTCTCTGATTTTGCAGCCAGCATATTCACTTCTTAGTCATCCATATCATTCCATTCCTTTGAGTCGAAGTTGCTAAATATTAACCAATATGATTGGTTCCATTTTAGCAGATGAGAAGGCACACTATGTGTTGGAATTTTAAAAGGTTTTAAAAATTTAACCGTTTTATTTATTTTGGCTATTTTATTTTATTTATTGTGGGGGTTATAAATATTTAATATTCAAGTTTTATTTCTAGTTGGTGAATGCCTTAATTTTTTGGTTGGTGAACTTTTATGGTTGGTGAAGGTTACATGTTTTTGGATGCCTATAAAAGGTCACTCCTCCTTCACATTTGATACACACACAGTACAACATTAGAATCTCACATACCACAATTGTTGGAAAAATGGCTCACCTAAAAGGATACAGACTTTTTGGCGCTCAAAGGATGATTTTGAATCTGCCTAAAAGCGACCGGTCGCTGGACATTTGCGATCGGTCGTTTTGAAGCAGATTCGAAGTCTGGAGCTAAACCAAGGAACGATCGGTCGCTAGTTCTTTGCGACCGGTCGCAGGAACACGAGCGACCGGTCGCTTGACATTTGCGACCGGTTGCTTAGAAGCAGATTCAAAGTCTGGAGGGAAAACTTCTGGCGACCGGTCGCCCATTCTTGACGACCGGTCGCTCCAGTCGTGCTGTGACGTTTCCTTACGTGTTTTCAACTGTGTTTTCGATGGCTATCGCTTTCCACATGTTTTCAGAAGCTTTGTGGGTCACTTCTGAGTTAATTGAATGTTGACTACGTGCTGGATAAGTTGGGAGAGCACTCATGGCTAGTTGGTTATCTTATTTCAAAGATATCACTCTCCATTTTCTGGTGTAAGTGGGAGGTGGCTGAGTTGGATTCTATTTACCTACTTGATCTGACATTTAGTCTAAGTGGTGACTAAAGGGAAGAACGTGGAGGACAAGCTGATATCTTATCTCTTGTCTATTGGCTTGTGTAAGAAATGGGGTGAAGTAAGATAACACAAGAGGAGAAAACAAGTTGGATAATTAGGAAGTGGCTGGAGCAGAAGTTGTAGTTTTTCCAAGTGAGAGTTTTCAGAAAAGCCAAGGGGAGAGCAAGAGAGTTCTCTAAGTGTATCAAGGTGTTGAGCAAGGGTGTGAGAGAAACAGATTGTGAGGGTAGTGTTCTAAGGGGGTTTCCTTTGTAAACCAAAATTGTAACCTATCTTCATTAGTGAAATTTCTCAAGGTGATCACCAAAGAGGATGTAGGCAATTTGCTGAACCTCTATAAACACTTGTGTCATTTGTGCTTGGTTAATTTCTGTGTGTGTGTGTAAGACTCATCCATCATTGAGTTCTTTGTCTAAAGTCCATCAACAACAAGATCTTAAAAGGGCAGTGAGTTAGTCATTAATTCACAACAAGTGGTATCAGAGCTGTGTTTGGCAGCTGGTGCTAGTTCTTCTCTTGGAGTGCTAGTGTGTTGAAGATGGCAAGTGACATGGAAGCTGAGAGTGGTAGCAGTTCACAGCATATGAAGCAACCACAAGTAGCAAGCATGAAGGTGGAGTTAAAGCCTTTCACAGGGAAGGAGAACTTCACTCTTTGGCAACGAAGGATGAGGTCAGCTCTTACACAACAACAGCTCCATGTTGTGTTGGTTGGCAAGGAGAAGAAGCCAGCAAGCATGACGGATGATGAGTGGGGAGTTCTTGACGAGTTAGCTAGAGGAGCTATCGAAAACTATCTCTCCGATGAGGTGCTCATCAACGTGATAAAGGATACAGCGAAGCAAACATGGGAGAAGCTCGAAGAGATGTTTGCAGGGAAATCGTTGTCCAACAAACTCTTCCTCAAGGAAGAACTCCTGAATCTTAAGATGGAGGAGGGAGGAAATCTAATGGAACATCTAAGTAGTTTCAATAGATGTGTTGCTGACTTGCAGAGAATGGATGTGAATTATAGTCCGGAGGATAAGGCTCTCATGTTGTTGACATCCTTACCTTCGTCCTATAAACACTTCCGAACCACTCTTATGTTCGGAAAGGTTACTCTTGATTTTGAGCCTGTGGTGCAAGACATCATGACACACCATAGGATGACTCAACGTTCGGGAGAAAACTCTCAAGGCGAAGGTCTAGTTGCAAAGACCGGAGAGAGGGGTCGTTCAAAGAGGCGTGAAGGCAAGAAAGGCAATAGAGGAAGGTCCAAATCCAAGGCGAAAGATGGTTGTTTCGAGTGTGGGTCAAAGGAGCATTGGAAAAAGAATTGCCCCATATGGAAGGAGAAGAAGAACAAAGGGAAGAATGCAGCAAACACAGCGGAGGATGTCACGGAAAGTGATGGTGAGCTTTTGTGTGTTAATAGCAATGTTAAAACAAATGCATTAGCTAATTCTTCAAGGTGTTCCTCTTCCGATTGGATTTTGGATTCCGGATGCTCATATCATATGTGCTCAAACAAGGAGTGGTTTGACACGTATGAGAAAGAAGATAGCAGTGAAGTGATGATGGGGGATGGCTCAATGTGTAGAGTCAAAGGAACCGGTACAATCAAGGTAAAGATGCATGATGGGGCTGTTAGGACGCTTGGAATGGTAAGGCACATTCCAAAGTTGCGTAAGAATCTCATTTCCCTTGGAACTCTTGATAAGAATGGTTATTCATTCAAAGAAAATGGAGGGAAACTCATAGTCTCAAAAGGTTCACTTGTGATTATGAAGGGAGAGATACAACCTAACTGTCTATATAGGTTGTGTGGTACAACAATCATAGGTGGAGTAGCTGTATCTACAAGCAAGGACTCGGAAGATGAAACTCAGCTTTGGCATTTGAGGCTAGGGCACATGAGTGAGAGGGGCATGCAGGAACTACACAACAGAAAATTGTTGAAAGGTGTTCAAAGTTGCAAGCTTGAGTTCTGCAGATTTTGTACCATGGGAAAGCAATCAAAAATAGCTTTCAAGCAGCGAAACAAAGAGGAAGAAAGCAAGGGTGTGCTTGATTATATTCACACGGATGTATGGGGGCCATCACCGGTTAAATCAAAGGGTGGAGCTCGCTATTTTGTGACTTTCTTGGATGATTTTTCCAGGAAGGTTTGGGTCTACTTCATGAAGGAGAAATCTGAGGTCTTCACCAAATTCAAAGAGTGGAAGGAGGAAGTAGAGAACCTAACCGGAAGAAAGATCAAGATCCTAAAGAGTGACAATGGTGGTGAATATAAGGACAGCAAGTTCCTTGAGTTTTGCAAAAGTGAAGGCATTAAGAGGCACTTTACCGTGAAGAAGACACCCAACAAAATGGAGCTGCGGAGAGGATGAACCGAACTCTCATGGAGCGTGAGAGATGTATGAGAATTCATGCAGGGTTGCCCGAATCTTTTTGGGCAGAAACGGTTAACCACGCTGCCTATTTGGTTAACCGATCGCCTTCAAGAAATCTTGAGTTCAAGTGTGCAGAGGAGGTATGGTCTAATAAGTCAATTGATTATTCGAATCTTAAGGTGTTTGGGTGCAGTGCATTTGCACTTATTCCTAGTGATGAAAGATCCAAGTTGAAGCCAAAGTCTCTTGAATGTATTTTCATTGGATTTGAGAGTGGTGTGAAGGGCTACAAGCTGTGGGATCCAGTGAACCACAAGAAGATACTCAGCAGAAATGTTGTGTTTGATGAGAAGACCATACCTATGAACAAAGTCAAGAATTCAGAGGCAAAGGAGGATGTTGTTGAGAAAGAAACAACCATTGAAGTTCCACTCAAGAAGGTGTCAAGAAAGACTTCACGGAAACAGCCAACTGAAGACGTTCAGGAGGAGGTGGAGTCTGACATTGAAGAGGAAGAAGCTGGGCAGCTTGAACAACACACTCAAGAAGAAGAAGAGGCTCAAGAACAAGTGGAGCCATCATCTATAGCTCGGTCCAGGCCCAAGAGAACCATCAAACCACCTCAAAGGTTTGGATGGGAGATGGATGCAGTTCACTATGCCCTAAATGCTAGTGAAGAAGAACCAACCACGTTCCAAGAAGCTGTTGAGAACAAGGAACGAGAAAGTTGGATGGAAGCTATGATGCAAGAGATGGAATCTCTACACCAAAACTCAGTTTGGGAGTTAGTTCCTAAACCCAAAGGTCGCAAGGTTATTGGCTGCAAATGGGTGTTTAGGAAGAAAGAAGAAATGCATGAGAAGGGTGCCACCTTATTCAAAGCTCGGTTGGTGGCAAAAGGATTCTTACAAAAGGAGGGAGTTGATTATGATGAAATCTTCTCTCCGGTGGTGAAACATACTTCTATACGACTACTACTCTCCATAGTAGCACAAGAGGACATGGAGGTGGAGCAAATGGATGTGAAGACTGCTTTCCTTCATGGTGAATTGGAGGAAGACATCTACATGAGCCAACCTCAAGGGTTCATTGAAGCAGGGAAGGAAAATCTGGTTTGCAGGTTGAAGAAGTCTTTGTATGGGCTGAAGCAATCTCCAAGGCAGTGGAACAAGTGCTTTGATTCTTACATGATGAAGATTGGGTATAGAAGATGTGAATCTGATTGTTGTGTTTACTCTCATGCATTCAAGGATGGTAACTTCATCCTTTTGCTTCTTTATGTTGATGACATGCTAATTGCATGTAAGGACATGTCAAAAATCCAGAATTTGAAGACATTGCTTGGAAAGGAGTTTGACATGAAGGATCTTGGTGCTGCACAAAAGATCCTAGGAATGGAGATAAGGAGAGACAGAAAGGAAGGCAAGTTGTGGCTGTCACAATGCAAGTACATTTCCAAGGTACTTGAAAGGTTTAATATGATGGATTGCAAACCGGTGTCTACTCCTTTGGCGGAGCATTTTAAGTTAAGTGCAAAAGAATGTCCTTCTACGAATGTGGAGAAGGAAGAAATGAGTAAAGTTCCATATGCAAGCTTGGTAGGGTGTCTCATGTATGCAATGGTGTGCACACGCCCCGACTTAGCCCAAGCCGTTAGTGTGGTGTCAAGGTATATGGCGAATCCTGGAAGGCAACATTGGACAGCAGCAAAATGGATTCTCAGGTACTTGAAGGGCACCAAAAGGCTTGGGATATTGTTTGAAAGACAACAAGGAAATGCATGTGTGTCGGGGTATGTAGATTCTGATTATGCAGGAGATTTAGACAAGAGGAGATCCACCACAGGATATGTCTTCACTTGTGGTGGAGGACCGATTAGTTGGAGAGCAGTGTTACAATCGGTTAGTGCCTTGTCTACTACGGAAGCGGAGTATATGGCGTTAACGGAAGCTTCAAAAGAAGCGGTATGGCTGAAGAGATTGGCAAAGGAATTCGGGATAGCTCAAGACTTGGTGGTGATTCTAAGTGACAGTCAAAGTGCTATTTGCTTAGTAAAGAATCAAGTGTTCCATGGGAGGTTCAAACACATTGATGTGAGATACCACCGGATAAGGGATTGGGTGAATGATGGAGACATCACAATAATGAAGGTTCATACAAATGAGAACGCTTCAGATTGCCTAACAAAGCCAGTCACAACAGCAAAGTTCAAGCATTGTTTGAGCTTGCTCAATCTTGTTACATGCTAAAGATTGAGGTGGAGTTCTTGAGAGTTATCAGGGCGATTCTCAAGACATTACAGATGTCCTGGAAGGCAATGATGTCCACAAGGAGTATTAGGCTCGCCATGGTGGAGATTGTTGGAAAAATGGCTCACCTAAAAGGATACAGACTTTTTGGCGCTCAAAGGATGATTTTGAATCTGCCTAAAAGCGACCGGTCGCTGGACATTTGCGACCGGTCGTTTTGAAGCAGATTCGAAGTCTGGAGCTAAACCAAGGAACGACCGGTCGCTAGTTCTTTGCGACCGGTCGCAGGAACATGAGCGACCGGTGGCTTGACATTTGCGACCGGTCGCTTAGAAGCAGATTCAAAGTCTGGAGGGAAAACTTCTGGCGACCGGTCGCCCATTCCTGACGACCGGTCGCTCCAGTCGTGCTGTGACGTTTCCTTACGTGTTTTCAACTGTGTTTTCGATGGCTATTGATCGGTTCATAATTGTATATTATTTCTTACCCTTCTAGCTTATGATTTGGTTATGTTTTTGAGTTGAACTTGTGCTTTTAATCCTTTTTGTGTTTATCTTTCAGTTAATTGAGCTTTAGGTAACAATGATGGCTTTGGAGAACATAATTCATGCAATTCAAGCATGTTAAGGCCTAATTTGGATGAATTGATGAAGAGCTTAAAGACAAATTCATTATGGCTACAGCCCCCTGCCAGTCCAGTTCCGTAGGTCATATTGCAAGCTTTGTTTCAACAACCTACATAGCTCGAATGAGGCCACATTCTTCATGAAAGTTGTTCCAATTGGTGTGTACTATAACATATCCAACATTCAGCCCCATTGGATAAATCTGGAGTCCGTTACCTAGCAAACACAGAACCATGCTCAGGATGGATCTTATTAGCGCGGAAAATGAGTTAGCAATTTGTTTCGGCCTTAACTTCTTCCTCCAACCTTGGATTGGCCCAAATAACATATGGCTAGAAAGAAGACATTCTGAACTTCAATTTAGAGTGCTTAAAGTCCTAATTTGATTAAGAGAAGCCCAAGTTGTAAGCCCTTGAAGTTGCTGGTCATGCTGACCTCAGCATGTGCTGGTTGGATGCTTGGTCATGGTGAGCTAGGTATGAGCTATCATTTCTGGTTGGAAGCTTGGTCATGGTGACATGAAGATGAGCTAGGGCTGCTGGTGGGATTTAGTGGTGAAGTGCATCAACCAATTCAAGATTTTCTAATACAAGTGCATCAACCATTTCAGATTTTATAATTCAAGTGTTGTATGCATTAGTCTTATTGAATTCTGATTTTCACTTCCCCTAGGCCTATAAATAGGGAAGTTCTCTAAGCTTGTAATAACACCCCAAGGGGGGGAGCTCTCAAGCACTTCTCTAGAGCTCCCTTCCCTTCTCTCCCTCAAATTCTCTTAGTTTCCCTTTGTAGTTCTCAATTGTTGTAATAAGATCATTCTATTAAATTTTCTTTGTACTAAATATCAAACACTTTTCCTTTCTCTTCTTCTAATTCTCTAAAGCTTTCAAACACATGTTCTTCCAAAATCCTCAAAGTTCTCAAACATCTCTCTACTTCCCTTCTCTTCCAAAAGTCTCCATGTCTCAAACACTTCACAAACACATTTCTCTTCCTTCCCTAAGTTCTCAAATTCTCCAAGTTCACAAACATCCTCCAAGTTCTCAACCACTCTCTTCCAAATTCTCAAAGTTCCTAAACACTCTCTTCCAAAATCCACAAAGCTCTCAAAACACCTCTCTACTTTCTTCTCCAAATCCTCCAAGTTCTCAAACACTCTCTTCCAAATTCCCCATGTCTTAAACACATTCCCTTCCAAAATCCTCAAAGCTCTCAAACACATGTTCTTCCAAAATTCTCTAAAGTTCCCAAACACTTTCTTCTCCCTCCTCAAAGTTCTCAAACACTTCCTTTCTTCCTCAAAGTTCTCTTAGTTTCCTTAATGTTTTCTTAGTTGTAATTTATTTTTCTTTGTTATGTAAATTCTTTTCTTAAGTTTTCAAGTTGAATTAGTTTCCAAGTTTCAATTATGGTTTTTGTTCTTATTCATTATGCTTATAAGTTAATATGCTAGTTTGAATGATTGATCACCATTTAGGCTTGCATGTTAGCTATCTTGGTTTGAATTAAGAGTATACACCATGCTTTAATTCGAATTGAACTATGAATAGGAAGAGTATGTATGGACATTCGACAACAGGGATTAGATACATACTTGGTTGTTTAAAATGTTCTTCTATGCTTAATGGGTTCCTAATGCTTAATTTTAGGTTAGACAACAAATGATCAAATTAGGGAATTAGGAACACAAGGTTATGACCACACACCATGGCTTAATCATACTTTAGCTAGAATCAATCCATTAATCTAAATTGAACTTGGGAACTTATTTGCTTGAGTTACTTATTTCTTTCTTCCTTGTTTTATGTTCTTTGTTTTTGTTTCTATTTTGTGTAGGGAAACTAAATTGGATCATTCAATCACCAATCCCTGTGGAATCGACCTCGCACTTACATATGCTATACTACCAACGGTTCGTGCACTTGCGAGTATCACAAGTTGAGGATGCAGCTGAATCCATTTTGGTGCAGCTGTATCTACACAACAGCTATCGCTTTCCACATGTTTTCAGAAGCTTTGTGGGTCACTTCTGAGTTAATTGAATGTTGACTACGTGCTGGATAAGTTGGGAGAGCACTCATGGCTAGTTGGTTATCTTATTTCAAAGATATCACTCTCCATTTTCTGGTGTAAGTGGGAGGTGGCTGAGTTGGATTCTATTTACCTACTTGATCTGACATTTAGTCTAAGTGGTGACTAAAGGGAAGAACGTGGAGGACAAGCTGATATCTTATCTCTTGTCTATTGGCTTGTGTAAGAAATGGGGTGAAGTAAGATAACACAAGAGGAGAAAACAAGTTGGATAATTAGGAAGTGGCTGGAGCAGAAGTTGTAGTTTTTCCAAGTGAGAGTTTTCAGAAAAGCCAAGGGGAGAGCAAGAGAGTTCTCTAAGTGTATCAAGGTGTTGAGCAAGGGTGTGAGAGAAATAGATTGTGAGGGTAGTGTTCTAAGGGGGTTTCCTTTGTAAACCAAAATTGTAACCTATCTTCATTAGTGAAATTTCTCAAGGTGATCACCAAAGAGGATGTAGGCAATTTGCTGAACCTCTATAAACACTTGTGTCATTTGTGCTTGGTTAATTTCTGTGTGTGTGTGTAAGACTCATCCATCATTGAGTTCTTTGTCTAAAGTCCATCAACAACAAGATCTTAAAAGGGCAGTGAGTTAGTCATTAATTCACAACAACAATCACCAACATAAACTAATTCTCTCCTTTTCTACTTCTATATATATATTCTCTACTTTATATTATTATTTTGGCAATGGTTCTGTGACTTGGATACCCATATCCGTCTATGAACGTGCTCATAGCGGATCTTGAGTTTGTGTACAAGGGGTCGTATCTTGGAGTCTTGTAGACCGTCAGTACCTGCACGTAGGGAGGCTACAAAGGCTTTAGGACAGCGTCTTTGACGTGCTTCACCGTACCAAACTCACCTTCTTACTTATTATTTATTTTCCTTTTACTTACCTATTATTTTGTTTTCTTCAATTTCATTATACCTTAAAAGCTTTCCTATTTATTTATATGTTATTTATAATATAATATGTTTTGTGTTTGGCTTTACGGAAAAGGAAAACTATATTTTTTATATTTTTTATAACAATCTAAAGCCTTTGTATGTTAAAGTTGTTTTCTTCCCATACTTCTATTGCTTTAATACCTTTTAACTCTTTGACTGAAGCTTTTGCATTTGTATTGGATTATCAAAAATGAAAATTATGATTTGTTTTGGGTATATGCAGTTTAAAGCTTTGATGTTGTCTATACAATTTCAATTGCTTTAATTATTGTTGGTACATTTATATTTTATAATTTTGTTGCTAACGTTTGGCAAATTACTACTAGTATTTGAGAAAAAAAAAACAAAAAACAAAAAAACAAAACTGTTTGTTTTGTTGCATCTTTTCTTGATATATATGTTGCATCTTTAGTGTGGATGTCGGCAATTCTTTTCTTATCACAGGTTTTATACTTATTTTTCTAGGAAAGTGTTTGATCACTGATTGTCATTGCAAATGTTGAATTTATTTGAAAAATCCTTATCTGTAATAAAGAGAAAATAGTGATTTATGTTGTTACGCATAGATAAACAAATATGTATGATTTTTCTGAATCTTAAAACAGTTTTCTTTGTTATATATAAACAACTTGATTATTCTATTTACTTATTAAACTCAAAAAACATGTTGTAGTATTTTTTGTGTGTAAATTTCCTTTGTTGGAGTAAAAGAAAGTGTGATTTTAAGAGTCTATTTATAGATTTTGCTTGAGAGTATAAGAGTTATTATATTGTTAGGATTGTTGAAGTTGAAACAAAGAGCTATTTTTTATTTGTTATATGTGAAACCATACATCTTTGAAGTTGTATCTGTTAAGTCTGAATTATAAATCATATGTGTTTTAAATTAATTGCGACTCTTATAATTATGACATTTTTTCTTTGTATAAATTCGGCTACACATTAAATTTATGGTTTTAGTGTGTATGTTATTCATTGCACACTTGTATTTTATAATTGAGAGTTTGCTATGATGAAATTTAAGGTCTGATTAATATATTTCTATTGTTTCGAATAAAAAATAATGAAAAAAATTATTATTTCTTTAATTAATTTACTCTGAAGCTTTACACTGGTCGTTCATTTGAAATGTGAAATTCATATTTTACAAAGCTTAGACTACAACTTATTTTAGTAATATGAATAATTAATGACTTTATTTCAAAAGCGTTGGTATTTTAATGGGAAAATGAATATTAAATTATATTATTGCTTATGTTGGATATTTATTATTTGTGGTTCTGGAAAATGGATCAAATTATGTTATGTGTGGTGTCTTTCGAGTATTTTATATAACTATACATATATATTGCACTAACGATCTTGTTCAAAGCTTATATTATTTATGGGAATAGAGATTTATGTGATTTTCAAACAGGAGTTATGATGGAATCAAGATATTGGGGTCGAATATCATATACTGCGAGATAAGTGCTACCAATTAATATTTTATCTTAAGCAAGTGTGAGCATTGCTATAAATGTGTGTGATTCCAAGAAATTAACTTAGTTTGAATTTTGTGAAATAAGACAATATAGAAACTTATCATTTTCCCCTTGTTTAGTTTTGTCAAATTTTAAATAAATAAATAAATAATCTAAAATGGAAATCTATTTCATGATCTTAACTACATGGTCCTTTTGTTCTTTACAAATCAGAGTTTGTATTGTGTCTGTTTATTGTTTTCCTTAATTTAGAAATGTCAATTCATGAGAATGCTTTTTCTTGATTGCATACACTTATACCTTTCTTTTCCCTATGGAATTTCTTTATATTGGTGTGAATGCCCATTTAATCTTGTCAAACTTTAATTTGCTGAGTTTTCTATGATTACTTGTTTTGAAACCAACTTCAATTTATTGAGAATTAGAATTTTTACATTTATGGAGAAATTAATTTTGACTATTCTATTTTGTGCATATGTCCATATATAATATCTATTTTATTTATGTATTTAGTGGTCTTACTACTATATTTACTATGATTATTGAGATGACATTGAATTGGCATTTGAGTACCAAATTTGAAATTGTAAACATGCAGCTATTATTTTATTTTGCTTGATTCGTTTTGTTTGTAATGGAAAATATAATTTGAATTTAGTGGACGTTAGCTCCTTTTGGTTCCAAAATTAGTTAATTGCTATTAACTTCTTTTGGAAGCTTTTGCATTGCACATTCAATTACAAGATAATTTTTATTTACGGCAGCTTTAATTTCCAGCTTTAATTTCAATGCTGCTATTGCATATTATCAATTTGATGACGTTTAGAGATTTATGTTTGGCAACAGTTGTTGATATTGTTGGGTGTTTATTGCATTTAACGTACTTATAAACATAACAATTATTACTAGGTAAGCAAAGTTTAAAAGTCCCTTCCGCTCTAGGTTAGGGTTTTGTGAAACAGATTAGGGTTTTGTGCGCCGCTCTTGCTTCCACATTACGGCTAAGAAGCACGGATACGGATACGGATACGGCGATACGATACGACACGATACGGGGATACGGCAAATCTCCAAAAAGTAGGATACGATACGTCATGGATACGGCAATTAAAAATTTATATTAAAATATAATAATAAAAATATATAAACTTTAAAACATATTTTAATTAACATAAAAATTCAAATTCATCAACCAAATTCAAATTTAAACTCTAGAAAAATAAAAAAACTGAACTCTCAATCAACTACAATATTTGTAATGTCTTCCCCAGTAAATAAAGCAACCTCCAATGATGGCTCATCAAGAGAAAGGTTAGCAATTTCAAGCATCCCAACACCCTCTTCACCCAAGTTATCAAATCCATCTCCTCCAATATCCCACATTTGAGTAACACCTTCTTTGTAGCTTGGGCTCTTCCTTGATAAAAGACGAAGATTATTATGCACAAATACCAAGTCTTCAGCTCTTTGGGGTGTTAACTTGTTTCTTCTTAAAGAGTGAATGAAACTATATGTACTCCAATTTCTTTCACAACACGAGGAGGAACAAGGTTGTCCAAGTAGCTTCAAAGCTATGGATTGGAGAGTTGGTGTTGAAGCTCCATGAACAATCCACCACACCATTGGTTCCATGTGAAACCTATCATTCATAGCATCAATAGCGCCAAAGTCATCTAAGCACATTGAAAAAGAGGCATACTCCACATTGATATCTCTTCTAGCTCGGTCATCTGAAAAGTATTTCTCAAGACACTTTTTTCTTTCCCTTGTAATCTCAACATCTTGGTGTGGAGCAACACGGCTAGGATCCTCTTGCAGCCATTCTGGACTATAAAACCTAAAAGTAAAGTGTAATATTATTTTATAAAATTATCACAATATGAAAAGTAAATTTAAAATCCTTTAAAAGGAAAAAAGCACATAATACTTACCTAGGATTTAAAGAATGTGCCAAACAATGGAGTGGTGTGCTACTCTTAGTCCATCGCTCCACTAAAATGTGATACACCACATCAAAAAAGTCGCTTTGTTCATGTAGTTGCTTGTGTTCTTTCCTATAGATAGCTGCCTTCACCTTCTCTATCATGGTATCCCACCACTCATAAACCAAGTGAAGAGAAGGTTTATCTGTGTCAGCCATTCTAATCATCTCATATATAGAAGCTGTAAAGGAAAGTATATAATCAATATTATCCCAAAAGTATTCATCCAAAATCTTTTCCTTCACTGCTCTTGCTTTGCCAACATCATCCTCTTTATATAAAGACCAGTTTGGACTAATCACCATTTGTTGTAGACCTTCCTTTACTTCCTTAAATCTTCTAATCATCACAAGTGTAGAGGCAAATCTTGTTTCAGCAATGGAGAGCATCTTCAATTTGCAGTGGTCCTTATACATAACCAATCTCATATTATGGTTCACAATAAAAAATTTTATGAACCCAACATCATCAGCAATGACCGAAATCCAACTACATTGATCATAGCAATCATCATTTAGTTTTGGTGAACATATGCTCTTCAAAGCAAGATTAAGTGTGTGAACCACACATGGTGTCCAAAAGATATTGGGATATCTAGCCTCAACAAGTAATCCAGCAGCTCTACAAACTGGCGCATTGTCAGTGATTACTTGAACCACATTTTGATAACCAATTTCCTTAATGGAGTCGATAAGAAAGTTGGCAATACAATGTTTGTCCTTGTACTCTCCCTCACAATTAATTCCCTTCAAGAACATAGGCCCGCTCTCACAAGTTGCCATAATGTTAATAAGTGGTCTTCTTTGCGAATCTGTCCACCCATCACTACACACACTTACACCTTTAGTGCTCCATGTACCCTTAATTGGTTGTAAACACCGCTCAATGTGGCTCTTCTCTTGTTGCAAAAGAGTAGTTCTTAGTGCATTGTAACCTGGTGGAACATATCCTGGAAGTGTAGAAGCACGAATATAGGAGTTTCGATAATGTGGATTCCTTGCGTGGTGGAAGGACAATCCACCTGTATAAAACATCTGATCGGTTCATAATTGTATATCATTTTGTACCCTTCTAGCTTATGATTTGGTTATGTTTTTGAGTTAAACTTGTGCTTTTAATCCTTTTTGTGTTTATCTTTCAGTTCATTGAGCTTTAGGTAATAATGATGGCTTTAGAGAGCATAATTCATGCAATTCAAGCATGTTAAGGCCTAATTTGGATGAATGGATGAAGAGCTCAAAGACAAACTCATTTTGGCTACAGCCCCCTGCCAGTCCAGTTCCGTAGGTCATATTGCAAGCTTTGTTTCAACAACCTACATAGCTCGAATGAGGCCACATTCTTCATGAAAGTTGTTCCAATTGGTGTGTACTATAACATATCCAAACTTCAGCCCCATTGGATAAATCTGGAGTCCGTTACCTAGCAAACACAGAACCATGATCAGGATGGATCTTATCAGCGCGGAAAATGAGTTAGCAATTTGTTTTGGCCTTAACTTCCTCCTCCGACCTTGGATTGGCCCAAATAACATATGGCTGGAAAGAAGACATTCTGAACTTCAATTTCGAGTGCTTAAAGTCCTAATTTGATTAAGAGAAGCCCAAGTTGTAAGCCCTTGAAGTTGCTGGTCATGCTGACCTCAGCATGTGCTGGTTGGATGCTTGGTCATGGTGAGCTAGGTATGAGCTATCATTTCTGGTTGGAAGCTTGGTCATGGTGACATGAAGATGAGCTAGGGCTGCTGGTGGGATCTATTGGTGAAGTGCATCAACCAATTCAAGATTTTCTAATACAAGTGCATCACCCAATTTAGATTTTCTAATACAAGTGCATCAACCATTTCAGATTTTATAAAACAAGTGTTGTATGCATTAGCCATATTGAATTCAGATTTTCACTTCCCCTAGGCCTATAAATAGAGAAGTTCTCTAAGCTTGTAAACACACCCCAAGGGGGGAGCTCTCAAACACTTCTCTAGAGCTCCCTTCCCTTCTCTCCCTCAAATTCTCTTAGTTTCTCTTTCTAGTTTTCAATTGTTATAATGAGATCTTTGTGCTGAAATTCTCCTTAAGTTTTTCCAAGTTCTACTTAATTTTCATTGTTATGTAAATTCTTTTCTTTAGTTTCAAGTTTGATTAGTTTCCAAGTTTCAATTATGGTTTTTGTTCTTATTCATTATGCTTATAAGTTAATATGCTAGTTTGAATGATTGATCACCATTTAGGCTTGCATGTTAGCTATCTTGGTTTGAATTAAGAGTAGACACCATGCTTTAATTCGAATTGAACTATGAATAGGAAGAGTATGTATGGACATTCGACAACAGGGATTAGATACATACTTGGTTGTTTAAAATGTTCTTCTATGCTTAATGGGTTCCTAATGCTTAATTTTAGGTTAGACAACAAATGATCAAATTAGGGAATTAGGAACACAAGGTTATGACCACACACCATGGCTTAATCATACTTTAGCTAGAATCAATCCATTAATCTAATTGAACTTGGGAACTTATCTGCTTGAGTTAGTTATTTCTTTCTTCCTTGTTTTATTTATTTCCTTTCTTTTTCATTTCTGTTTTGTGTAGGAAAAATGAATTGGATCATTCAATCACCAATCCTCGTGGGATCGACCTCGCACTTACATATGCTATACTACCAAACGGCTCGTGCACTTGCGAGTATCACAAGTTGAGGATGCAACTGAATCCATTTTGGTGCAGCTGTATCTACGCAACAAGTTTTTGGCGCCGTTGCCGGGGATTGGCAACATAGTTTGGTTCTATTTCTTTTCCCTACTTGTTTTATTTTTATTTTTCATTTTCATGTTTTTCTAGACAATTTCAAGTTTTAAAGTTAATGACGTTAATGGACAAGTTGTGTTTGTAGTCCAACAGAAAAGGACAATTGCCCAACAAGCAAGAGAACTGGGTTTAAGTCCCAGCTTACACAACCCATTGGCGCTTGTTGCTTTGAAGCATGGAATTGGATCAATTGATGACAGCTTAATAAAAATGGAGAGAGATGGCAACCTCAATCATAAGAATGGGAAGTGTGGAGCAATGGGAGAAGTCGCGACCTCCAAGTGCATCACACTCGACCTAATCGCTTCAAGAGGGAGCATTTCAATCCTTTCTCTTTACTTGTTATTATTTTAAATTTCTGTTTCTTTTTTTTTTATAAAAATTTAAAAAAAATAAAAAATTTAAAAATTTAAAAAGATTTTTCATATGAGCTGACTTATGGTAACTCCAGTGAGCACTTCCGTCAATACAGTGTCTAGGAGTTCTTTAGGCGACACCTTCGGTGTCTAAGAAGTTTGGGTTTTAAGCGGGACCATTGTGACCCCTCCAACCTTCCCGGATCCCCTGGCTGTGTTTTCTGAGGCCCTTAACTGGTCATCCGTGAGTTGCTTATATATTCATTTTTATTTTTTTTTTCTTTCTAAACCTTCTTCTTAACTTTTCCCCTTATCATTTACATGTTCTCAATCATCTTTACTTTGCTTTAACATTGAGGACAATGTTTCATTTAAGTTTAGGGGTGCTGGAAAGTTTTTAGCTTTTGTGTTTGTGTCTGAAAACGTAGGCTTCTTCATTGCTACAATTTTTTTTTTCTGCTACTGTTTTGAAAGTTTGGTCCACGTTGTGTTCTTCATTTTTTCATGCTGAATCCAACGACATAAAAAACGTTAAATTTGACCAAGTGGTTTGAAAGTTACATGTCAAAACAGATTATATGTTGAAATTGAGCAAAACAGCAATTTGAAACCTCACGTTTTTCTTTCTGTTTCTTTTCTTTGAGTCATTTTCAGTTTTCCTTCCCACACCAATGATAAATCATGAGTCTAACTTCTAATATGGCTCTTAGGAATTTGATAAGCATTGTGTTAGGTCTGAATCTTATTCTTTTGCTAGCTAAGTCTCACATAATTATGCTTGAGCTTTCTATGCACTTTAGCCATGATTATACAACTCTTGCATGTCTTACCCAATTGTATGCATTTTTGCTTGTGTGATTCACTGGAATGTTAAGTTATAACTAAGATATGATTTAGGCCATCTTTGTTAAGCCTATTTCTTTTTCCTCCATCAACCCATACAATACATATTCCATTGTAAACCCTTTTGTGCCCAAACACTTAGCCATTTCTCTCTATCACCTTATCATCCATTAAACATCCTACCATCTAGGGGACATGTAGAGTATGATTGTATTTCAGATTGTAATGTATTCAAGGCAATAAATGAGCTATTAAAAAAAAATTCAAAGAAAAAGAGAAAAGAAGTGTGGCCAATGTAGTCACGACCCTAGGGTGATATAAGGAGAAATCAAGGTGATCTAGGGTAAAGAGCCGCAAAATTGGGCCAAATATTATACAAAGTATGTAAATGTCAAAATCAAATTGTGAAGTGATTCAATTGCAAAATCTGGTGTTGTGAGCTTTTCAATTTATGTGCCTTACATTTCAAATGTCCATGATCTTGTTTATATGACATGCTCTACTTTGTTCCTTAGACTTTGTGCTTCATTATCCATTACTTTTCTAACCATTACATTACATCCATGAGTAAAGTCCTATTGATTTTGGTTTAGCTTGGCAAACTTGTGTTCATTCTTGCAGGAATTCATATTGTTGTTTGAGAAGCATGAGTTGTATCTTCATGGCTACTTCACACACACACCTTGAGCATGATTTTTGTGAGATTGTGGTAGCACTTGAATAATGTTTAGAACTTCCTTAGTGCTTGTTTTGTTCCTTGTTGAGCCATGTCTATGAAGTTTAACATTTTTGTCCGGTTGGAAGGTTAACGTTTTTGTTTTTTTTTGTTTTTTTTTTGTTTTTCTTAAGAACTAACAAATCTTTTAAGTTTTCTAATTACTTTGTTTTACAGAGTCAGTAAAACGTTTGTGGGTATCGTATCTGTTAAACCCTCAGGAGACACAACTCCTCCTACTAGGGATGCCTAGAGGTTTAAAGGCTTGTTGCATACGCTCAATGCAATCGAGTTACCTACGAAAGTGGTCTAGTTAACTTCTTATTTTGTTTTATTTTTCTTCGTTTTCCTTTTGTTTTGCTTGAGGACTAGCAAAATCTAGGTTTGGGGGTATTTGATCGGTTCATAATTGTATATCATTTTGTACCCTTCTAGCTTATGATTTGGTTATGTTTTTGAGTTAAACTTGTGCTTTTAATCCTTTTTGTGTTTATCTTTCAGTTCATTGAGCTTTAGGTAATAATGATGGCTTTAGAGAGCATAATTCATGCAATTCAAGCATGTTAAGGCCTAATTTGGATGAATGGATGAAGAGCTTAAAGACAAACTCATTTTGGCTACAGCCCCCTGCCAGTCCAGTTCCGTAGGTCATATTGCAAGCTTTGTTTCAACAACCTACATAGCTCGAATGAGGCCACATTCTTCATGAAAGTTGTTCCAATTGGTGTGTACTATAACATATCCAAAATTCAGCCCCATTGGATAAATCTGGAGTCCGTTACCTAGCAAACACAGAACCATGATCAGGATGGATCTTATCAGCGCGGAAAATGAGTTAGCAATTTGTTTTGGCCTTAACTTCCTCCTCCGACCTTGGATTGGCCCAAATAACATATGGCTGGAAAGAAGACATTCTGAACTTCAATTTCGAGTGCTTAAAGTCCTAATTTGATTAAGAGAAGCCCAAGTTGTAAGCCCTTGAAGTTGCTGGTCATGCTGACCTCAGCATGTGCTGGTTGGATGCTTGGTCATGGTGAGCTAGGTATGAGCTATCATTTCTGGTTGGAAGCTTGGTCATGGTGACATGAAGATGAGCTAGGGCTGCTGGTGGGATCTATTGGTGAAGTGCATCAACCAATTCAAGATTTTCTAATACAAGTGCATCACCCAATTTAGATTTTCTAATACAAGTGCATCAACCATTTCAGATTTTATAAAACAAGTGTTGTATGCATTAGCCATATTGAATTCAGATTTTCACTTCCCCTAGGCCTATAAATAGAGAAGTTCTCTAAGCTTGTAAACACACCCCAAGGGGGGAGCTCTCAAACACTTCTCTAGAGCTCCCTTCCCTTCTCTCCCTCAAATTCTCTTAGTTTCTCTTTCTAGTTTTCAATTGTTATAATGAGATCTTTGTGCTGAAATTCTCCTTAAGTTTTTCCAAGTTCTACTTAATTTTCATTGTTATGTAAATTCTTTTCTTTAGTTTCAAGTTTGATTAGTTTCCAAGTTTCAATTATGGTTTTTGTTCTTATTCATTATGCTTATAAGTTAATATGCTAGTTTGAATGATTGATCACCATTTAGGCTTGCATGTTAGCTATCTTGGTTTGAATTAAGAGTAGACACCATGCTTTAATTCGAATTGAACTATGAATAGGAAGAGTATGTATGGACATTCGACAACAGGGATTAGATACATACTTGGTTGTTTAAAATGTTCTTCTATGCTTAATGGGTTCCTAATGCTTAATTTTAGGTTAGACAACAAATGATCAAATTAGGGAATTAGGAACACAAGGTTATGACCACACACCATGGCTTAATCATACTTTAGCTAGAATCAATCCATTAATCTAATTGAACTTGGGAACTTATCTGCTTGAGTTAGTTATTTCTTTCTTCCTTGTTTTATTTATTTCCTTTCTTTTTCATTTCTGTTTTGTGTAGGAAAAATGAATTGGATCATTCAATCACCAATCCTCGTGGGATCGACCTCGCACTTACATATGCTATACTACCAAACGGCTCGTGCACTTGCGAGTATCACAAGTTGAGGATGCAACTGAATCCATTTTGGTGCAGCTGTATCTACGCAACAACATCCTTGCAACTTCAGCATCACATTGATCTCTAGCCTCTTTTTGAAAAGCTATATCAAGGGGCCCATTCATTCCTTTTCTCTTTTTTTGCTCAACATTGGACATAGAAGAATAAAGTAAAGAGCCAGTATTAGGCAAAGACACTTGTCTTGGAGCTGTACTTTTCAAACGGTATTCACATTCTCTCACAAGTTTTTTCATTTCTGCAAAAACTTCATCAGTAACCTTATTACAAGGTGCAATCCCGTTTCCCGACATTTTCAACAAATGAAACTTGACTCTAGAGTAGGAGCCTTTGTAAGATTTATGACAATAATTGCATTCAAACATAGTATTTCCTCCTCCTTTTCCTAACTTGTCAAGCCTTTTAACATACTTCCACAATGGAGCATGATCATCTACCTCGATTTCATTATTCTCAGTAGGATTAACATTAGCACTTGCATTATTATCCGGATGACTCATGTTCCTGAATATAAAATATAATATTATTAAATTACATAACCATAAACTTTTTAAAACAATCAAATTGTCACGTGGAAGGGAAGGGGGTTTGTTTGATTATCTAATAGATTATAGATGACATACATCATATATGTGATACCTGCAGTTTGCATGTGATAGCTACAGACATGAAATATAATAGTAATAATATAATATATAATAATGTATGTGTAAAAGTGGTGGTAACATAAGGACAAAAAAAAAGTATCAGAGAGAGGTGAACATACCACCACGTCAGAGAGAGAAGCGTGAGAAACTGAGAGGGAAGCGTGAGAGACAGAGAGAGAAGCGTGAGAAACTGACAGAATAGAACCAAAATTCGTGAAATAATCTAACCACCACGCCAGACGAATTCAAGAACCAGGCTTCTTTTATATGGGTGAGTGAAGAAGATGAAGAAAAATTGCTGAAGAAGAAGAAGAAGAAGAAGAAGAAGAAGAAGAATTGATGGGTGGTGGTGTGGCGGTCGGCTTTGTGTTGTGTAGATACAACTGCACCAAAATGGATTCAGCTGCATCCTCAACTTGTGATACTCGCAAGTGCACGAGCCGTTCGGTAGTATAGCGTATGTAAGTGCGAGGTCGATCCCATGAGGATTGGTGATTGAATGATTCAATTCATTTTCCCTACACAAAACAGAAATGAAAAAGAAGGGAAATAAATAAAACAAGGAAGAAAGAAAATAACTAACTCAAGCAGATAAGTTCCCAAGTTCAATTAGATTAACGGATTGATTCTAGCTAATGTATGATTAAGCCATGGTGTGTGGTCATAACCTTGTGTTCCTAATTCCCTAATTTGATCATTTGTTGTCTAACCTAAAATTAAGCATTAGGAACCCATTAAGCATAGAAGAACAATTGAAACAACCAAGCATGTATCTAATCCCTGTTGTCGAATGTCCATACATACTCTTCCTATTCATAGTTCAATTCGAATTAAAGCATGGTGTCTACTCTTAATTCAAACCAAGATAGCTAACATGCAAGCCTAAATGGTGATCAATCATTCAAACTAGCATATTAACTTATAAGCATAATGAATAAGAACAAAAATCATAATTGAAACTTGGAAACTAATCAAACTTGAAACTAAAGAAAAGAATTTACATAACAAAGAAAAATAAATTACAACTAAGAAGCAAAAGGAAAGCTAGAATTGAGAACTAGAAAGCAAAATTAAGAGAATTTGAGGGAGAGAAGGGAAGGGAGCTCTAGAGAAGTGTTTGAGAGCTCCCCCCCTTGGGGTGTTTTTACAAGCTTGGGAAACCTCACTATATATAGGCCTAAGGAAGCTGAAAATCTGAATTAAGTATGGCTAATGCATACAACACTTGTTTTATAAAATCTGAAATGGTTGATGCACTTCACTAATGCATACAACACTTGCATTATAAAATCTGAAATGGTTGATGCACTTCACTAATAAATCCCACCAGCAGCCCTAGCTCATCTTCATGTCACCATGACCAAGCTTCCAACCAGAAATAATAGCTCATCCTGAGGTCAGCATGACCAGCAACTTCAAGGGCTTACGAATTGGGCTTCCCTTAAGCAACTTAAGACTTTAAGCACTCAAACTTGAAGTTCAGAATGTCTTCTTTCCAGCCATATGTTATTTGGGCCAATACAAGGTCGGAGGAAGAAGTTAAGGCCGAAACAAATTGCTAACTCATTTTCCGCGCTGATAAGATCCATCCTGAGCATGGTTCTGTGTTTGCTAGGTAACGGACTCCAGATTTATCCAATGGGGCTGAATTTTGGATATGTTATAGTACACACCAATTGGAGCAACTTTCATGAAGAATGTGCCCTCATCCGAGCTATGTAGGTTGCTGAAACAAAGCTTGCAATATGACCTACGGAACTGGACTGGCAGGGGGCTGTAGCCATAATGAATTTGTCTTTAAGCTCTTCATCAATTCATCCAAATTAGGCCTTAACATGCTTGAATTGCATGAATTATGTTCTCCAAAGCCATCATTGTTACCTAAAGCTCAATTAACTGAAAGATAAACACAAAAAGGATTAAAAGCACAAGTTTAACTCAAAAACATAACCAAATCATAAGCTAGAAGGGTAAGAAATAATATACAATTATGAACCGATCACTTTGCGTTCTTTATATAATGAAGACGAAGATTTGCAGGAAAGATCTTCAACATTTCAATTCAAAACAGGTAAGGCAAACATCCGTGTTGTTCACGACTTCGAATTTCTGTCGAATTCCAATTCTTCCCGAAATTGTTTCCTAAAACGTATCCTAAATTTGGGATACCCGTATCTATCTGGTCAGATACGCGTGTCCTTTTCTGATTGACCGTATCCGTTGACTCGGATACGTATCCCGTGCGTATCTTTGCGTATCCCAGCGTATCGGATACGAGATACGTTGGTCGAGCTGCGTATCCGTGCTTCTTAGCATTACGGCAAGGCTATTTTCTGCTCTTCTAGTCTAGGTGGGACTGGTTCAACCGTCTGCAAGTACTTGGGGAAGGGGGGTATCAATTCTCTGCGGTGTGTGAGAGTTTCTTAATAGCAGTTTTAGGGAGAGATGGATTCTGTAGATGAGATTGCGCAAGGCATCTCGAGTGCTTTGGCAATTTCAGAAGAGGAGGCCGTTGAGATTGTGAGTTTGGAAGAGCTGGACAGTTTGCGAGCCGTGCGGTTCTTGCTAGTGGGTCGTTTGCTCACGCCAAAGGTCTTTCATCTGGATTCCTTGATTGGGACCATGAAGTCGATTTGGCATACACGTGAAGGGTTTACAGTTGTGCCTCTTGATGACCCTCAGTGTATGCTCTTCTCTTTCCAGAATGATTTCGATCGACGCAAAGTAATGAGGGGTGCTCCATGGACTTTTGACCGATCCCTTTTGGTTTTGGCATTCACTGATGGCAGCGTGGATCCTATGACAGTCCCGCTAGAGATACAACACTTCTGGGTTAGAGTCAGGCGTATCCCACCGATTTTCTTAACTCCGGCTTTGGGTGAAAAGATTGGTAATCATCTTGGCACGTTCGTGGCGGTTGATAAAGGGATGAATGGGGACTGTTTAGGGAGTTTTTTGCGCGTTCGAGTTGGGTTAAAGATCACTGATCCATTAAAGCGTTGGATCACACTACGGCTTAATCCAGATGAACCGGCAAAGCAATATGACATCGAATATGAACGCTTACCCTTTTTCTGTTTGTTTTGTGGCCGACTTGATCATTTGGGGTCGGGTTGTGCTTTGAAAATGTCTGGTGATGTTGTTACAGAACAATATGGACGATGGAAAACACAGATAAAGGATGTGTTTAGTATCAGGGTGGTTAGTGGCTCTAAAGGTCAAGCGGTTGGATTGGGACCCTGTAGTCGGTTACAAGCTCAAGCAAAACCACAACGGGCTCCTTTGTTTGGTGTGGTTCCATTGTCTGGTGTGGTTTCGTTGTCTGGTGTGGTTCGTCCTTTTGAGGAAGCCTTCGATACCTCTAACGGTGGGGTGACACTAATGGAGGGGGAGCAGGAGACAATGGTTTTGTTGGCGGCTGGGGTTTCGAAGAAACGCAGAATTATGGGGACAGAAGTTGATGAGCAGAATTTAACGAAATCTAAGCCCACTGTAGAACAATAGTTTTGTGAAGTTCCGGTAACGACTTGCTTTGATTTTGGTGGCTCTAGCCTTAAAGGGTTGCAGTTTGGAGGGAATGTTCCATCGGATCTCATAAAGAATGAGGGGGTTGGTCCTAAATCATCTATGGTGTCTAGCTCTGACAGGCAGGTTGCTGTGGGAAAGAGAAAGAGTGTCAAGGTTGGGGGTCAACGTGCTTGGGGCAGACTTCTAAAAGCTAGTGTAGTGGAAAGTGTGGGGGATTCGAGTTTGCGAAATACTGCTGGTTCTACTGGCAAATCCGTGATGGGCTCCGGTGAATGGGCCCATCACGAGAAATGACAATATTATGCTGGAATGTTCGTGGTCTGGGTAATCCATGAACATTCCGTGCTCTGAGGTACCTACTCAGAGACAAAAATCCCAATGTCATCTTCTTATCAGAAACCAAGAAGATGATACAACAAATGGCAGGGGTAAGTGCACAGCTAGGCGCAATTGGGCATTTTAGTGTGAGCCGAAATGGCCGAGCTGGTGGTCTGGCTTTATTGTGGCGGCACGGGGTGAAGGTTTCTATTAGATCTTTTTCTTCAGGGCATATTGATGCCATGATTGAGGGTGTGACACAAAATTGTTTTCGTTTTACGGGTTTTTATGGTAACCCGGACCTTGCATCGCGGAAACACTCTTGGGAATTGTTACGTAGTTTGGCGGATGGGTATTCGGGTCCTTGGGTAGTGGGAGGTGATTTTAATGAAGTTTTGGAGCTTAATGAGTATTTGGGCAGACGATATAGACCGGCGTCGCAAATGCGGGATTTTGGTATGGCTCTTGAGGATTGTGGTTTGACATCGATGAAGTATAAAGGTTACAAATATACTTGGACGAACAATCGGTCTGGGGACGACAGAGTCCAACTTCGACTGGATAGAGGAGTGGCAAATACTGCGTTTTTTCTTGCTTTTCCGGGGGCGATAGTTCATCATGTGAACTCTTTGGTTTCTGACCATCTTCCTGTTTTTATACATTTTGGGGGCTCAGAGTCGGTGCGTTAGGCTCGAAGATTTATGTTTGAAGAAATGTGGACTGAAATTGATGGGTTTACGGAGACAGTTGCTCAAGCTTGGGGAGAGGAACAAGGTGATGTGGTTACTAAGATAAAAGCTTGTCAACAGTCCTTACTGGGTTGGAATAAATCCAAGGTGGGCCATATTCCCATGCAGATACGTCAGATTCAAGGGCAACTTGATGGATTAAAAAATAAGCCGCAAACAGATGATGTGGTGCGATGTCAGCGTAGACTGGCTGGTGAGTTGGATATATTACTCGCGAGAGAGGAGATGCTCTGGCAACAAAGGTCTCGAGTTTCTTGGCTTAAATATGGGGATCGAAACACAAAATTCTTTCATGCACAAGCTAAACAAAGGGGACGAAGAAATTTCATGCAAGGTATTTTTGATGATCATAATGTGTGGAATACTTCTAACGAAGCCGTTGGTTCTGTTTTTTGTGAGTATTTCAAGAAGCTATTTACCACTAGTGGTGAGACTGATTTTAGTACGGTACTGGCAGCAGTGCAACCTAAAGTGACTCGGGAACATAATGAAAGACTGAGCCAGCCTTTTACTAGAACTGAATTGGAAGGTGTGCTCACACAAATGTTTCCCACTAAATCTCCTGGTATTGATGGGATGCTAGTTCTGTTTTATCAGCGGTACTGGCATGTGGTTGGAAATGATGTAGTCAGTTTTTGCCTAAATGTACTAAATGGCGGGGCGAGTGTGCGAGAGATCAACCATACTCTCATTACCCTTATCCCAAAGGTGGACAATCCAATACGAGTTACTGAGTACCGGCCAATAAGTCTATGCTTGGTTCTTTATAAATCGATATCGAAAACAATGGTGAACAGAATGAAGGGTATTATGCAGGATGTCATCTCGGAGTACCAAAGTGCCTTTGTTCCTTCTCGGTTGATTACTGACAATATTATTGCTGCTTTTGAAAGCATTCACGCCATTCAGAGAAGGGGGGGAAGTGCTCTAAAAAAGATGATATTGAAGCTTGATATGTCAAAAGCCTACGATAGATGTTCGGTTCATTTTTACACATGATTTTTCATGTTATTCACCTATTATTTTGAGTTAGTTCTTGACTTTTTATAGTTTTTTACTTCCTTTTTGTGTTTTCTTAGATTTTACCTTGGTTAGAATGAAAATGAGCTAAAAGTGCATTATTGGTTATAAATTCTGTTTTTGTTCATTTTCGTAGGTCAACTTCTTGGCCCGGGATCAACATGCTCTGGTACTCGGATGAGGTGAAGATCTTCATGAAACTTGTTCCAATGGATGTTAACTACAACATATCCAAATTTGAGCTTCATTGGACAAGTATTGCCTATCCAACCAATCCAGCATGTTACCACAGCTCTGGAAATCCGAAGTGCTCCAGCTTTTACCTCCATATTGTTATCTTGATTCTTCTTGTTACCATAACACTTGGTAACAAGAAATTACCTTGGTTAAGAGATATTTTCAGAGGCAAAGAGCATATTTTCAATGACAAAGCTTCATCATGGCAAGGGGACAAAGTTTGAAGCTTTAACAAAAGGTGGAGTTTTATATATTAAAAGTGAGCTGGAAATCATGGGCTAAAGGAAGAAGAATGTGCAATCTGCAAAGCTGATGACAATTCCTTCATTCTACAATTTAGAACGTGGGGGATTTGATTCATTCTATCATTCCAAACTGAGAGCAGAAACTGAGAGCAGATTTTGAGAGCTAGAGAGCAAGAAGGAGGAGAGCAAGGAGCAACTAAGGGGAGGAAAGAATGGCATAACAATTAGAGAGAACCTTGGGGAGCCTTGAGGCAAGGATCCAAGGGGTTGAAGATGCATTCTCTTTCTCCTCTTTGTTCTTAGTTTCTTTCATTTTATTTGTTTCTTGTAATTTCTTAGTTTCAATGTAACTTCTTATTTAGCTAGGGCTTAGGTTGAAGCCCTAAACATGATTACCTTATTGTTTTGATACTTGAGTGTATGAATTTCTAGATATTGTTGATGAATTCCAATTCACCAAATTAATCTATCCTTGATGTATGTTCTTCTTTGATTGATCACCTTTGAAAGCATGCTTCTTGAGGTTGTTGGGATTATGTGTATCTTCATGTTATCCTAAGCAATAAATGGATGAAGTAAGAATCATCCATGTGAATTGGTTTCTTGAATACCTAATGTAAACACCATGCTATTAGGGTTCTTGTGGTGTTCATATTCTCTTTGAGCTTAATGGGTTTTTCTTGTAATTGAATCAAAGTACTAAGCACACCTAGATTCGGTTATAGGGAAGGCACAAGCATTGTAGCACTCGTACTGCACTTTACGTATATTAGAGAGAATCAATGCGTCTTGAGCCACTCGTACTGGTCTTGATTGCGAACATCTTCATCAACACGTTTAGAGTTCATCACTTGAGTATTCATGAACATAGGTAGAATTGTTTAGGGTGGATTCCGAAACCCTAGTGTTTGTTACATTTTAATTTCACATTGTGATAATTTATCTCTGCCATTCTCATTTAAATTCAAAGTCCATTTACTTTCATGCAATAGAAATAGGTCACTTGAACCAAACCAAACCCCCCCCCCCCCCCCCCCCAAATGTGTGTGTGAGTTGTGTGTTTGACACGTTATGTGTCTTTGTCACTGATTTTATTTGTTTCCATAATTGTTTTGGACTTTTGGTCCGCTTTGTGTTCTTTGTTTTTGTGTGCTGAATCCAACCGTATAAAGAACGGGAAATTTGGATAAACGGTTGGAAAGTTATAGGCAAAACACTGGACAGAGGTCGAAACTGGAAAAACAGATAAACGAATCTGCCCAAAAACGACCGGTCGTTACTGTTCAGGCAACCGGTCTCACATGAATCTGTCCAAAAACGACCGGTCATCACTGTTCACGACCGGTCGCACTGTTCATTTTCACTGTTCATTTCACTGTTCGTGGCACTGTTTACAGGTGATAAATAGGTGATAAAAGGGTGATAGAAAGTGCTGTTTCTGTTTTTCTTTGGTTTCTTGTGTTGTTTCATTTCTGTTACATTTCTTTACTCATTTTTAGTTTCCAATTTTCATTTGTGCATTTGTGGTGTGTTAAATTAGTGTTCTTTACGTACTCAAATTAGAACTTATAGGAAGCCGACAAGTTCTTCGTGGGATCGACCCCGTACTTACATAATCTATACCTCAATAGATTCGTGCACTTGCGGGTATTTTTAATTGGTTGTTTGCACATTAATTTGTGTCCTTTTAGGAATGCAACAATAGAGTGGAATGGAATTTTCTCGACTGTATGATGAGGAAACTGGGGTTCAACAACAGATGGGTGGATTTGATTATGGATTGTATTTCTACTGTATCCTTCTCGGTGAAAGTCCGGGGGTCGGCAATGGGTTTTATTACTCCTTCTAGGGGATTAAGACAAGGGGACCCTCTCTCGCCTTATCTTTTTCTCATTTGTGCAGAAGGTCTCTCGGCATTGTTGTCTCAGGCTCAAAGGAATAAGCAAATTCGCGGTGTTGCAGTGGCCCAAGGCGCTCCTATCCTTTCTCACTTATTTTTTGCAGATGATAGTTTATTATTCTGCAATGCCCATTTATCTGACTGTTATAATCTGATGCTTCTTCTCAGAATCTACGAGCGTGCGTCAAGCCAAAAAATAAATTTTGCGAAGTCTGCAGCGAGCTTTAGTCCTAAAACAGATCCAATCATGAAGTGCCTTATTTCTTCCATGCTGGGAGTACGTATTGTGGATTTCCATACACGTTATCTGGGGTTGCCCACTATTACTGGACGGAGTAAACACCGTTTGTTTAATTATATGAGGGACATGTTGTGGAATAAGCTTCATATGTGGAATGCTAAATTGTTGTCAACGGCAGGGAAAGAAGTTCTTATTAAGGCAGTGGCTCAGGCGCTCCCAACATACACAATGGGGGTGTTTCAACTGCCAAAAGGTTTATGTCAGGATTTATCTGCAATGGTGGCGAGATTTTGGTGGGGGAAGTCAGGAAAGCGGAGCATACATTGGAAGAGTTGGCAGAATCTGTGTCGGCCAAAATGCTTAGGAGGATTGGGGTTCAAAAATTTTGAGGCTTTCAACCAAGCTATGGTAGCCAAACAAGCATGGCGGCTGTTGGAGGACCCTTCCTCTTTGGTTGGTCGAATCCTTCGAGCTCGTTATTTTCCGAATGGTGATTTCCTTACAGCTGGGTATGGTCAGGTGCCTTCTTTAATCTGGCGCTCAATTCTATGGGGAAGACAAGTTATTGAACAGGGTCTTATTTGGCGCATTGGTGGTGGGACATCTGTGAGGATCTTTCATGATAAATGGATTCCAAAGCCTTATACCTTCTTGCCTCTATTAAATGGAGGTCTTTCTATGGAGGCCAGAGTTTCTGATTTAATTACGGCGTCGGGTGGGTGGAATAGGACTCTCCTGGATTCTTTTAGTGACGAGGACTGTTCGGCAATTTTGAGCATTCCATTGCCATCAGTTGAGCATCTTGAAGATAAGCGGTTTTGGTTTTTCTCAAAAAATGGTAAATATTCTGGGAAGACTGGATATCGTCTTGCATTAAGACTTTGTGATAGAGAGGTCAATGGGGAGATTGGAGGTTCCAACTCTGGAACTCAATGCACTTTTTGGAAAAAACTTTGGCATTTGGAGGTTCCAAATAAGGTTAAAATCCTACTTTGGAGGGCAAGTTTAAATATTTTGCCTACAGCACTAAACCTTGTTCATTGGAAGGTACTAGTCTCAGCTTATTGTTCTGGTTGTGGGACGACGACGGAGGATGTTATCCATGCTTTTTGGGGTTGTAAACGCAGCAGACGGTTTTGGGCGCTAACTTCCTTCAACATTGATTCGGTGGCTAGACAAGAATCTTTTGCTGATTTCTTGGAAGTTATGTTTCATACTCTGTCAGACTGTGAATAGGAACGTTTTGTGTGTTGTTGTTGGAGAGTTTGGAAGCTCCGTAATGAGGTCCTCTACAGAAAGATCGTTGATGGGCTCTCTGAGATTGTTGAGGGGACCATGGAGTTTTTGGAGTAGTTTAAAATTCATAATGCTCCCACCAAGCCACCAAGGGTGCCACGTTTTATTAGGTGGATTAAACCTCCCACTTCTTCGTTGTTATTGAATTGCGATGGGGCGATTGGACAAGCTGGTTGTAATAGAGGGGTGGGTGGTGTCTTAAGAGACTCTGCAGGTAACTTCATTTGGGGGTATGCGGATCAAGGTCCAGCAGGTTTGGATGTTGTGGCTACTGAATGTGCTGCTATACAAATGGGATTACTGAAGGCTGCTGAGCTGGGAATCTCTGATTTTTTGGTAGCATCAGACTCGCAAGAAGTTGTGGCTTTACTGAAGGGAGGTGGGGAGCTATGGAGTAATCTGGGTAACATTGTGGATGACATTAGAAGGTTGCTAGTACATTTGTGTGTTGGTGATGTTTTTTTTTCAGCCACGTCTGGGTAATCGAGTTGCTCACTCTTTGGCGCAGTTTGGGCTACGAGAACAGCATCATTCTTTTTGGGTTGGTCTTGCTCCTGACTGGCTTGTATCACTGTTAGTAACAGACTTGGAGGGTGGATAGTTGTTTTTAGTTATCGGTTTTGGATGCTGTGGTACTCTTTTTCCTTGACCGGATTTCCTCCATTGGGGGTTTTTATGGCAAGGTTTTAATGAGGCCACCTCTTGTTGCATCCATGTTTTGATTGCAATTTGTACGGTTGATGGTTGGAATGAAAGTTTATTATTCTTTGATATATAAAAAACGTACTTACAAACATTTATGCAATTTAATCACATCTTTGTTTTAATATCTTAGACTCATTCTCTCAAGTAGCCAAATATTATATATCCCAATCGTGCAATCCTTCATATTAGTTACTTGAGTTAATCTTGATACAAATATATTGAGTAAACTAATGTTATTTTGAGTGTGAAGTCTTGACAGCTGCCACATTGAGTTAATTGCCAGGAAGTATACATTGTGAAACCTTCTGGAGAAAACTGAAATAAAATGACAAATTATATCACTGTAAGCGGCATTTAATTTTGAGTTTTGGTGTAAGGTTTTCAACCCGTAAATCCTCTAAGGTATTATGGCATATCTTATGAATTTAAAATTAAATAAGGATTTGGTACAATGTTCACATAGGTTGAAATTTTCCTTAACTTGTGGGGGTTGTTGTCTTGCAATCTTTTTGCTTTGTAATTTATTATTTTTATTTTTATTTTGTGGCCAAAGTTGGAAACATAGAAGGGATGGGTTCTACGTTAACATATTTTAAAATGTGGGGTTGCCTTAATTTCATAACCTTGATATTATCTTTAAGTAATTATAAAATGAGCATTTTTGGAGAACTTGGTGTGAGTGAAATTTTCTTATACTATGAAATTTTATTATGAGACTAATTTGTCTTAAATTTTGATATGAAAATGTGTGCAACTAATGATGGCCTTGGTACAAAATTTTGGTAGAGACTTCTTACTATCTTATAGGTTCCTATTGAGAATCAAGAAGATACAATGACAACTTGGATATGTGTTCATGATTCAGCCACTTGGAGTGCACAAAAGGGAGTAAGAGTATCCTGAAATACTCAGTGTTTATAGTTAAATTTATTTAAAGAATTAATTGTTATATTGTTGTTCATAAGTGGTAGCAGGTGTACTCAAAGTTTCATGGACTTGAGAGGTACTCTTGATCATAAGATTTAATGTATGATGTTTTCTGTTATACTTAAATGTATACCAATCCGTATCTAATTTCCAATTATACTGAGGTGAAATTCACTAATCGTTTGTGTGCAAGATTGTGTAGGAAATATTTCCAATAACATGCAGGTTTAGAGCGCGCTAAAACAGAGAACAAAGATATGACCTACATTATATATGCCTTGTGAAGGCTAGTCTTGATATGCATGCCTCGTGGAGGAGGCTATTAATGCAAAATGTCGAGGGGGATGTGCTTAAGCCCATAAGGGAGTCACCTAGGGAGGTAACCCAACTTCTGTGATTGGAGATCCCATGAAGGAAGTTCAATGTGGTAGAAACAATCCATATTGCGTGACTCATATAGCACTGATAAAACTATAGAGATATCCTTGAGATATTCTTCTGCTCATCCCTAAGGCAAAAGTGCTATTTTATGTGACGTCGGGAAGGGATTTATCCCTGAATGAGTTTCGAGGCGGGCAAACTCCCGCAGGGTGCAGGTCACATGTACTCTTGGAGAACTCACCTAAGTGAGAGACGTCGTGAGGCCGCGACTATGAGAATTGGGCTATTCTCTAGTAACTCTCATGAGAATCAAGATGAGCGCATGGCCATAAATAGCGCTACCCCGCATCCAAGTCTCAACTAATACTATGTGTGGGATATGTTGAAGTTTGGTCAAAGGTGCCGAGTTCAATACTGTGTACACTCAGGTTCCTCAAATGGAGACTATCATCACTAAGTGAAGGTTCAAGCCCGAAAGGCACCTACACCTATTACATAGTATTATATTGCCATATATATTATATATTTTTCATTGTTTTTTTTGTCACGGTAAAATTTTAAAAACTTTGTGGGGGATTGTTGGAATTTTAAAAGGTTTTAAAAATTTAACCGTTTTATTTATTTATTTATTTTGGCTATTTTATTTTATTTATTGTGGGGGTTATAAATATTTAATATTCAGGTTTTATTTCTGGTTGGTGAACTTTTATGGTTGGTGAAGGTTACATGTTTTTGGATGCCTTTAAAAGGTCACTCCTCCTTCACATTTGATACACACACAGTACAACATTAGAATCTCACATACCACAATCACCAACATAAACTAATTCTCTCCTTTTCTACTTCTATATATATTCTCTACTTTATATTATTATTTTGGCAATGGTTCTGTGACTTGGATACCCATATCCGTCTATGAACGTGCTCATAGCGGATCTTGAGTTTGTATACAAGGGGTCGTATCTTGGAGTCTTGTAGACCGTCAGTACCTGCACGTAGGGAGGCTACAAAGGCTTTAGGACAGCGTCTTTGACGTGCTTCACTGTACCAAACTCACCTTCTTACTTATTATTTATTTTCCTTTTACTCACCTATTATTTTGTTTTCTTCAATTTCATTATACCCTGAAAGCTTTCCTATTTATTTATATGTTATTTATAATATAATATGTTTTGTGTTTGGCTTTACGGAAAAGGAAAACTATATTTTTTATATTTTTTATAACACTATGCTGCCAGAGACCCCATCACAGCCTTAAAAAAAATACATACTTGAGAACAATTTGGCCATTGAACAAGAGTTGAAGGCCATACATAAGAAGATCGATGAGTTGGTTGAGGATGCCGTTGAGTTCGCAGATGAGAGGCCGCTTCCACCTCGCGGCCAGCTGCTCGAGAACGTGTTTGCTGATCCAAAAGGTTTTGGAATCAGGCCTGATGGCAGCTACAGATGTGCAGATCCTAAGTTCACTCAGGGCACTGCTCATGTCTAATATATGTTGGATCTCTAGCAATCAACGAGTGCTAGCTCTCTGTTCCTAGATATATGCATGGTGTTAAATTTTCAGTTACTGCTAGCATTTACTTTGTCACTTAACAAGATGATATCAGCCTGATCTACTGTAAGCAGGAACATGTTTGTTAATTGTTTCAGTTTTGGTCATTTTACCGCTCATTTTAAAAAATTTCCTTGTTTATGTCAAAAATTAAATATAAAAAGAGTTTGTGTCAAAATTAAACGTGATTAACAAAATTGACATTCGGCTTAATCTGGCGATATAGTCCTAAGTATGCGAGTAACTTCACAAATTTTGAACTTCGAAAATTAACGAGGCTGACAATGGAAGCATGAATAGTACTCTTCTACACAATTGAGTTCCAAAATTATGTACATGTTCAGGGTAAAATAGTACTGAAAAATCTGGTACAAAAATTGTAAGAAATGGTAAAAATAAGAATGAAGATATGATACTTAAGAAGAAGAAACAACAAAAGAAGGCGACAGGTAAGTGTCAATTCAGACGGGGATTACAACTTAAGAGCGGAAATTGCTTCAGGTTTAAAATCAACTCTCAGACCCAAAACTCGCCTGACCTCAGCTGGCGTCAGTCTCCAGGTCATAGGTCCTGAGTTCTCACCCCAGAAATCTAAAATCTCCGAGACCTTTTCTAAGTTGAGGATTGTTGCCATTTGAGTGAGACGAGCAAACTTGTCTCGAACAGTCCTTTGAGTCATACTAGAGAAGTGGCTTACCAATGCCCTAGCATCTCTGTCCAGCTGAAGGCCTCCAAGTTGACTGAATCTCTTCTGGATCATAGTTGCTTCAAGCCTCTTCACAATGAAGTCAATTACCAAATGTACAAATGAGTCATAATTGTTGGCAGTCATTAGTGGCTGGAGCCACACTACATTCGTCTCAACAGCATGAAGAAGCCTTTGGACCCATGGGTCATTAACCTCATTGTCGGCATATTGAGCCTCTGACAGCTCATAGCTGATGGTCCCCACATAATCTAGCACCGGACGGAGGCGGGGTGCCACTGTTGCCACAAGTTGTTCCAAGCCAGCATTCAAAGCTTGCTTGAATGTGTTGCTCATATCCCCTAATTCAGACAGACAGGACTTAACTTTTTCTCTATCAACTGGTGCAGGAAATACCTGATAAACATGATATCATTTTTGTTAATACCTGATATTGGAAACACTTTTTATAAAGAAGCAAATAATATGTAGGGAAAAAAACATTACAATCCAACAAAAAGGATGATCACATCAGATGATAACATCTAACATGAACCCAAGAGACCAAGATGGATATAAAGAAGCCGAAACATTAATAGCCAGCGCATTTGCTAGTGTATACAACATCATATTAAAGCAACTAACAAGGCAGATGTGACCTACCAAGATGGATAAACATTTGCTGGAGTTTACAGCCAAGAAGGTACCACAAGCATGATATATTGAAACTAAAACTTTTTAGTATGTAGTTGAAGCCATTTTATGAAACGTAGCTCTTAATGACTATTTCCATATATACTGAATTTAATAACCAATAGGCAACAAGTAACAAATGGGGCTTGATCTGCCTCACTGAGTTACAATGCTCTCTTGACTCTTCATTTCTGTGCACATGAATTTGGATAAAAAACAAGAAAAAAATGACAAAAAAAATTGAAAAATAACAAGGATTAAGAAAGTAAAGGCAACAGATCATGCACAATAAATAAAATACAACAGCAGCACCATCCATCAACCTAGTGGACAACAGATAAGAAACCTTAACTATAAAGTTTCACCCTATAAATAAGCTTGCGACGGCAGCAACCAAAATGAAATTTAGCAAAGCAATCGTTAAAAAAATATATTAGTTAGAGTACTAAGCAGCACTGTCAGGTGATCATCAATATACAAACCACACACTTTCTTTTCAAAATTATGTCTGCACCACATCAAGCTCCACATCCTATTAGTATTAGGGACTAATGTTCTGTTCTCACTGTAAAGTGTTAAAGTCAGTAGGTTCTAATTATGTTAGCAAAGATTGACAAAGCCATTGGAAAACGAATCTCACACTATAGGAAATCCGATCACTATAGGGGGACAAACTCAAGTTAAATAGAGGATTGTGTTAAACTAATCAAGACGGCTTTGGGGCTTCGACCTAATACAAAGCAAGTTAAAATGTAAGCCAAAGACTTGCCTAAACAGTGTAGCTGTTATTCATGTCACAAATCTTGAAAAGTAAAGCACAGAGTAAAGTAAAGCATTTCAATTACCTCTAAGCATTGGTCCTCAATCTCGTGCTTCAATTTGAGGACATACTCACTACTGACATCCATATTATTCAGAACAGTGGCAATCTCCGTCCCAGTCTTTAGCACACCAACACCACCCAAAAACAGCTTTGCACCAAGATTGGGCTCTCTCATCTTCTGTTGCAAAGCCTCGTGGTACTCATTGCTCAACAAGCTACTTGCGACACTCAACACAGCAATTACAGAGCTGATATTCAAAGTGGATATCGCCCTTCTTAAGCAACTCTGCAAGACATAGAAAACATCGTCGACCATCGAAGTCGTGAGACTGTCAGGCACATGCTCATCAATTCTTATAGCCTTCCTCACATTCTCCACCATAAAGAAACCCTCTAATATGACATAAAACCCAGTAATTTCCTGAACCACCTTGCTAAAACTTCCACTCCTAAAAGCCTTAGTGGCTCTTGGTCCTAAATCCGGGTCAACATTCGTCAATCCCTTGATCTTAGACACCATGAACTCAGTATAATCCTCACCCAATTGCATCAAAGACAGTATCTCTTCCAAGAAGAGCTCAACCTCTCTAGGATCAGGCCCCTCAGACCCAACACCACCAACATCAAGCAAATTCTTGTTCTGGGTATTAATCTCCGAGCTCAACTTGGGCAATCTCCTATACTCCATGTACTTCTTCAAAATCAAACTACCCCTCGTATCACACTCCTCCTGAAGCTCACAAATGGCGTAAACAACCCCATCTTCCCCACAAAGGCCTCTCAGAATCTCATCGTTTTCTTCAACAGCCAAAACAATGTCCTTGAACAAATTGGTCAAACACCCAACAAAATTGAGCGCCTGCGAAGGATTGTTCTGCTCCATAAGCTCCACCAAGTGCTCGAACTCAAGCCTGGATCTCATCCCAATTACCTTCCTCAAATAACCCACGTAAACCTGCAAGCCCTCCGTCTCCAAACCCAGCGGAGTGTAAAGCCTGATAAATCTCAACACGGTAGGATGCTCCCTCTGGTCCACGGCCTCAGAGAGCTTCCTCCTGACGATCGACTCGAGCTGCCGCTTCGACTCCATTAGCTGCTCTCGCTGCTCGGAGCCGCCCGAATCCTTGTACTCGGAGTCAATCTGAATGAAACGCTGCACGTACTTGGCGGCAGACTCGTAATCCTGGGCGTCGAGGGCTTGCTTGACTCCGTCGATGCAGTTGCCGCGCTCGACAATGGCGTCGAGGCGGAGGAGCGTGGACTTGACGCGCGACTGGGCGAGGTCGAGCTCGCGGACCTTGGCACTGACCTGGTCGGCGAGGTCGCACGTGGAGGTGACGTTGGCGAGCACGTGATCGGAGTCGGCCTTGACGATGTGGAGGACCTGCGAGGAGCTGTGGAGGCTGAGGAGCTGCTTGTCGAGGTCGGTGCGCTGGGAGAGGAGGCTGTCAAGGTCCAGATCTAGGGATCGCTGGTAGGCTATGCACTCGTGGAGGAGGCGCGTCATCGCTCCCACGTCCGTCAGGGCTCGCACGTGCGAGAGCGCCTCTTGGGTCCCGAATTTTATCGACGGTTGATCCGCCGGCTCCATTGCTTCTCTCTCTCTCTCTCTCTCTCAGATGGTTCAGTAGTTTCTTTGGGCTGTTGGAGATGGACAAGGAAAAAATTACTGAACGAAATAACTAAAATGCCGAATTATAAACAACGAGGGGACCCACAAACATAAAACCCACCTCACTGTGAGGAGAGAGAGGTACATTATACATACATAGGACCTGCTCCACGGAATAGCAGCTCCATCAGATGTAGTTTTTAACTTCTTAATTATAAGTAGTTTGTATGTAGATTTGCATTCATCCAGCAGCTATTTTTCTTAATTAATTATCTTGAATGTTTTAGTTTGTTATACCAGGTATTTTTCTTACTCTTAAATATTATTATGGTAATCTTTGACGTTATATTTCATTATTTGGTGATATTTGAATTGATTATACCACTATTTTCTAAAATTTTGTATCTTGATCTTCGACGGTACAATTTCGAATCATTTCAAGTTTCAGTTTTGAGACGACCAAACATGGTGACTGCTTCAAGTCCCTTTCTAGTTTTGGCAAAACTTGTGGTTTTTGAGTTTTTTTTGTTTCTTCTCCGCTACTCCTATATTGATGAGTTTGTAAGTTCAAATCTGATGAACGACAATTGTTGAATAAATAAATAAATAACAAATATGTGGTTTGAAAGTTGGAATCCTTATTTGCCACTACTCAAACATGACATGTATAAATGTTTATTACTAGAATGTTGCAAACTAAAATGACAAGAACAATGGATCATGGTTTCACCTTTTTGTGGAACAAAAGTATATGTTCTCCTAATGCTAGTCCACAAATGTGCTATCAGGTTATCAATCTCTTTGTCTATTCGTTGTTTAATCTTTTATTTGTGATGTGATGATTGATAGAATGAGAGTGAAGAAGAAAAACAGTGAGAAAGAAACAGAAAGAGATAAAGTCTTGGTAGTCTTCCATTTCCATTAACTTTTGAACTCTGTGTGTGTTTGTGTGATAGAGATGCACATTTCGCTCGATTCTCGAAGGATTGGTGTGGCAACTGCTCTTGAAGCCATGGCCTGTTCCATCCACTATACTTCCCTCAATATATGTATTGAATGATTATGAGTTTGAAAGGTATGCAAAGATCCCAGATGAGGAAGATGTGCGACGAGAATTACAGTGAAGACACTGAAATTGTAAGCAAGATGACTTCTACTGTTTCAGGCTTGCAGGGGCAGGGCAGCCACCCCAAGGGCTACCCTTTCGTAGCGGGAAAGTAGAGAGGAGATAGTATATGGCTTTAATCATCTGAAAAAGATCCATGACTTATCAAAGTTGATGCATTGGCCAGAACCGCGACATTAACCATTTAGGAGTTGTTTCACATTTCGGCAGTTCAAAGGATTGGCCTTCAAGAAGAGAAGGGCATCGTCTTCAAAGAATAAGTGGGAGATAGTAGGACAATTTCTCCCAATTTTCAGCCCCTGTAATAAATTAGAATGGCATGTTTTTTAATTGGGATAGTGCCTCACTAACAAAGAGAAATAAATATGGGGATAAGGGATTTACCTGTCGAATTCCACGGGAATGTGTGAATGCTTTTCCAGGTTTGCCATTGATGGTGATAGCAAACTTCACGGTTCGAATGAGACTCATAATTAGGTTGACCCAACGAGGATCAAACCTCATCTTGAGCATAACTGCCTCAATAAAGCTCAACTCCACTCTGTCGTAGGCTTTGTTCATATCAAGATTGATTCCAAAATCATATTGCTTTGTGGTATTCCTCAATTTTAAAAGGAGTAAGATTTCATGAGTAATAAGGAGGTTGTCTTGAATTTGCCAGTTGGGAACGAAAGCATTGAGTCTAGGATAAGCTTAGAGGGATCACTCAATTAAAACTCTGTCATAAATATCCATGTGCTTAATTCACAGACTAATGGTATGACATGCAAGGAAGTTAAGGATTAAATTTAGCGACCACTGGATTAGGATCTACATTACTTGAGCCTTTAGGCTTATTGAATTAATTGTCGTGACTTAATTTTGTTAAGTAGGTACCCTTCTCGAACTTGACCTCTATTTGTGCTTTTGGTGGTGCTTGCATCCAGAACGCTGTTAGTACTATTCAACCCAATACGTTTAATACTCAAACCCAAATGACTTTGTTTGGTGATAAACACAATTATACGCACCAAAGCCTGTCTTTGGACGGATGCAGTAGTAATATGAACCTCTTTGTGCATCGAGAAAGGGATTGATCAAATAATAATCAGGAAAGTTTTTGTATTAATTCACAAATATTTTAAACTTATGGGTCTTTTTTCTTTGTTAAGAAAGATGTTATAGGAAGTTTCCTCTTTCACAAAAATAAACAATAATATATACTTAATGTATTTATCAAGTTACAAAATAAATACGGAAATACATATTGAAACTTCCTTCTTTTTCTTTTTTTTCTTCTTTGATTCGAAAGATGACCTGTCCTGCATACAAAATCAGGTAAGGATATATGTCTTTGAAATTAAAAATAAGTAAGCAGATATTTGAAGTTGATCTCCTATTCCATATCTCATGCATGCAATCGAGTAAGTATGCTAGTCAACCTTTCTAGTTTTAAATTACGAAACTAATTGAATATTGAAAGTATTGGGAAACTAGTTTTCTAAAGTCCTATATATATAGGAGCATAGTGCAAACCCTTTACGACAACAGCTCTCTCGCATACAATTAAGGTGTGTTGTGCTAGCTCAACCTCAAATCTTCAAACATGGTGGACTTTGCATTGCCTGAGGATTTGAAGATGAAAATAGTAGAGTTAGTAGGTTCCAATGTGAAACCGACGCTTGTTCGCGATTTGACGTTTTGTGAGCACGATTTTGGCAATCGTTTGGTGCTAGTGCTACCCGAGTCTTTGTCTGGCGTGCCAATCAACCTTAAGAAAAGGCAGTCGCTTACCGTACGGATGATCGGACCCTCGCTTAATGTGTTTGATATGACTCTTAGTAGGAGTGCAGATGGTGGGCATGTTTTAAAAGATTGGCGCACAGTGATGCAAACGGAGGATTTCGAGGAAGGTGACACTGTGTATCTATGGTCCTTCAAAGACCCTGACGACATTCTTTGGTTTGTTATGCATGCATAAAAGATCTACAATTAATTAGGAAGGGCTGATTATTATTTATTATTATTAGGGTTTTATTTATTGCTTACCGGAGTTATTATGTGGGCCTGTTTTTTTTTTTTCTTCTTCCTATTAAAGAATCATCTTTTGTTAATTGTTACTCTTGGTTCTTCAATATTAAGTGTTAGTACTGTTATCTAATTTTCTAATAAATTTCTATAAACTGTTACCATAAGTTTTAGCTTCCATTCCAGTCACTTTTTCTTTTTCAATGTTGAAAGCCCGTGCATACACCTCGATCACCATTATAAAAAACAAAATTTGATCTCTTTCATGCATGAAGTTTTGTTCAAACATATTAAGGGGTGTTGTCTTATTGTCTTCTTTTCTCTAATAAAGAAGCATCTCACTGTAAAATACGTATGGATGAAATAGCATTCAAGCGACCCAAAAAATTAAAAAAAAAATTAAGAAGAAAATGCGCTATATTAACTAATTTCCACAACAATATTCTGACATGAGAAGAAAACTGATATGAATCCTCACGATATCATTCTGGTTACACACACATTATTGTTTTTTAAAGATTCCAAGTAGTTCTAAAACGTACTGCAGAAGCTTGCAGCAAACTGGAATTCATTACCAGGGCGCAAAGAGCTTGCAGTGAAAAAAAAGCTTGCAGCAACCACCAAGTCTAAATTAAACTGGCGAATCATTCAACTTTAAATTTACCTGTAGGTTAGAGAGGTTTAATGTCTGTTCACAGGTCACCTAACAATAGTTTGGTGTTCAAATTAATCATTGTATGATCAAAAGAAAACACATGAAACAAGTTACACCAACCTGGAAAGCGGTGTTGTCTCAAGCACAGAAATCTCTTTAAGATCTTATATGTTCTAAAGCAAGGAAGATACACAAATTCATCGTGTTCACTTACTCTTTTCTGTGAATGAAAATAAAGAGGGACTCAAATTTCCTATTAGAGTCGTCTCAATTTTGCAGGAAGCCAAACTGCAGGTAATGAAAGTCAATCTCTCATGTCACGTTGCCCAATTCTGACAATTTTCACGTTAATACGTCTAATCAAATATTCAGTGGCTAATGCTAACAAACCTTTTAATTGGGTTAAAATTCTGTAGAAATTTATTTAGCTGAAGAACTGCAAAACTCATGTATGGCTATATATCTATACCCGTGCAGCGCTGCGCGTATATCCCCTGCATAATGGATTTATTCTTATATTATGAAGTACCAGAAATCGAGTTTCTTAGTACATTCAGGTAAAGAAATCCATACCTCACACATTCATAAAAATGACTTTGTATGTATTACACCAGCTTGAACATCAATTTAATTGAAAATCAAAGGGTTTTTAAAAGGATGCACATACATGAAGAATGTAGAGCATGGTGCCATCAATTTTGGGACATTTGCAATTTTGGCAAACCCAGAAGCCACTTCTCTGTAGGTTGTTCCTCATCCTCCTTTAGATTGACGGAATATGACAGTTTTATCTGGACGTCTTCTGAAGAAAAAGAAATTACTTTGTAAATTGTAACATTTCATAATTTCATTGTATTTAGTTACAAATTTTCATTCACCTTTTAATGCGTTTTGTTTATCATCTGTTATCTGTGCATGCTTAGTTGGTACATGTACATCCTGATTTAAGCTCTCCTTACTCTAAATTTCGGTGGTTCACTTCAGTTCGAATTATAGTATTTTGACCTGTAGTGATATGGTAATTGAATTTTGTATCGAGAAAGGGATTGATCAAATAATAATCAGGAAAGTTTTTGTATTAATTCACAAATATTTTAAACTTTATGGGTCTTTTTTCTTTGTTAAGAAGGATGTTATTGGAAGTTTCCTCCTTCACGAAAATAAACAAAAATATATACGTAATGTATTTATCAAGTTAGAAAATAAATTCGGAAATACATATTGAAACTTCCTTTCTTTTCCTTTTTTTCGAAACTGAAAACAAGTAAGTAGATATTTGAAGTTGATCTCCTATTCCATATCTCATGCATGCAATCGAGTAAGTATGCTAGTCAACCTTTCTAGTTTTAAATTACGAAACTAATTGAATATTGAAAGTATTGGGAAACTAGTTTTCTAAAGTCCTATATATATAGGAGCATAGTGCAAACCCTTTACGACAACAGCTCTCTCGCATACAATTAAGGTGTGTTGTGCTAGCTCAACCTCAAATCTTCAAACATGGTGGACTTTGCATTGCCTGAGGATTTGAAGATGAAAATAGTAGAGTTAGTAGGTTCCAATGTGAAACCGACGCTTGTTCGCGATTTGACGTTTTGTGAGCACGATTTTGGCAATCGTTTGGTGCTAGTGCTACCCGAGTCTTTGTCTGGCGTGCCAATCAACCTTAAGAAAAGGCAGTCGCTTACCGTACGGATGATCGGACCCTCGCTTAATGTGTTTGATATGACTCTTAGTAGGAGTGCAGATGGTGGGCATGTTTTAAAAGATTGGCGCACAGTGATGCAAACGGAGGATTTCGAGGAAGGTGACACTGTGTATCTATGGTCCTTCAAAGACCCTGACGACATTCTTTGGTTTGTTATGCATGCATAAAAGATCTACAATTAATTAGGAAGGGCTGATTATTATTTATTATTATTAGGGTTTTATTTATTGCTTACCGGAGTTATTATGTGGGCCTGTTTTTTTTTTTTCTTCTTCCTATTAAAGAATCATCTTTTGTTAATTGTTACTCTTGGTTCTTCAATATTAAGTGTTAGTACTGTTATCTAATTTTCTAATAAATTTCTATAAACTGTTACCATAAGTTTTAGCTTCCATTCCAGTCACTTTTTCTTTTTCAATGTTGAAAGCCCGTGCATACACCTCGATCACCATTATAAAAAACAAAATTTGATCTCTTTCATGCATGAAGTTTTGTTCAAACATATTAAGGGGTGTTGTCTTATTGTCTTCTTTTCTCTAATAAAGAAGCATCTCACTGTAAAATACGTATGGATGAAATAGCATTCAAGCGACCCAAAAAATTAAAAAAAAAATTAAGAAGAAAATGCGCTATATTAACTAATTTCCACAACAATATTCTGACATGAGAAGAAAACTGATATGAATCCTCACGATATCATTCTGGTTACACACACATTATTGTTTTTTAAAGATTCCAAGTAGTTCTAAAACGTACTGCAGAAGCTTGCAGCAAACTGGAATTCATTACCAGGGCGCAAAGAGCTTGCAGTGAAAAAAAAGCTTGCAGCAACCACCAAGTCTAAATTAAACTGGCGAATCATTCAACTTTAAATTTACCTGTAGGTTAGAGAGGTTTAATGTCTGTTCACAGGTCACCTAACAATAGTTTGGTGTTCAAATTAATCATTGTATGATCAAAAGAAAACACATGAAACAAGTTACACCAACCTGGAAAGCGGTGTTGTCTCAAGCACAGAAATCTCTTTAAGATCTTATATGTTCTAAAGCAAGGAAGATACACAAATTCATCGTGTTCACTTACTCTTTTCTGTGAATGAAAATAAAGAGGGACTCAAATTTCCTATTAGAGTCGTCTCAATTTTGCAGGAAGCCAAACTGCAGGTAATGAAAGTCAATCTCTCATGTCACGTTGCCCAATTCTGACAATTTTCACGTTAATACGTCTAATCAAATATTCAGTGGCTAATGCTAACAAACCTTTTAATTGGGTTAAAATTCTGTAGAAATTTATTTAGCTGAAGAACTGCAAAACTCATGTATGGCTATATATCTATACCCGTGCAGCGCTGCGCGTATATCCCCTGCATAATGGATTTATTCTTATATTATGAAGTACCAGAAATCGAGTTTCTTAGTACATTCAGGTAAAGAAATCCATACCTCACACATTCATAAAAATGACTTTGTATGTATTACACCAGCTTGAACATCAATTTAATTGAAAATCAAAGGGTTTTTAAAAGGATGCACATACATGAAGAATGTAGAGCATGGTGCCATCAATTTTGGGACATTTGCAATTTTGGCAAACCCAGAAGCCACTTCTCTGTAGGTTGTTCCTCATCCTCCTTTAGATTGACGGAATATGACAGTTTTATCTGGACGTCTTCTGAAGAAAAAGAAATTACTTTGTAAATTGTAACATTTCATAATTTCATTGTATTTAGTTACAAATTTTCATTCACCTTTTAATGCGTTTTGTTTATCATCTGTTATCTGTGCATGCTTAGTTGGTACATGTACATCCTGATTTAAGCTCTCCTTACTCTAAATTTCGGTGGTTCACTTCAGTTCGAATTATAGTATTTTGACCTGTAGTGATATGGTAATTGAATTTTGTATCGAGAAAGGGATTGATCAAATAATAATCAGGAAAGTTTTTGTATTAATTCACAAATATTTTAAACTTTATGGGTCTTTTTTCTTTGTTAAGAAGGATGTTATTGGAAGTTTCCTCCTTCACGAAAATAAACAAAAATATATACGTAATGTATTTATCAAGTTAGAAAATAAATTCGGAAATACATATTGAAACTTCCTTTCTTTTCCTTTTTTTCGAAACTGAAAACAAGTAAGTAGATATTTGAAGTTGATCTCCTATTCCATATCTCATGCATGCAATCGAGTAAGTATGCTAGTCAACCTTTCTAGTTTTAAATTACGAAACTAATTGAATATTGAAAGTATTGGGAAACTAGTTTTCTAAAGTCCTATATATATAGGAGCATAGTGCAAACCCTTTACGACAACAGCTCTCTCGCATACAATTAAGGTGTGTTGTGCTAGCTCAACCTCAAATCTTCAAACATGGTGGACTTTGCATTGCCTGAGGATTTGAAGATGAAAATAGTAGAGTTAGTAGGTTCCAATGTGAAACCGACGCTTGTTCGCGATTTGACGTTTTGTGAGCACGATTTTGGCAATCGTTTGGTGCTAGTGCTACCCGAGTCTTTGTCTGGCGTGCCAATCAACCTTAAGAAAAGGCAGTCGCTTACCGTACGGATGATCGGACCCTCGCTTAATGTGTTTGATATGACTCTTAGTAGGAGTGCAGATGGTGGGCATGTTTTAAAAGATTGGCGCACAGTGATGCAAACGGAGGATTTCGAGGAAGGTGACACTGTGTATCTATGGTCCTTCAAAGACCCTGACGACATTCTTTGGTTTGTTATGCATGCATAAAAGATCTACAATTAATTAGGAAGGGCTGATTATTATTTATTATTATTAGGGTTTTATTTATTGCTTACCGGAGTTATTATGTGGGCCTGTTTTTTTTTTTTCTTCTTCCTATTAAAGAATCATCTTTTGTTAATTGTTACTCTTGGTTCTTCAATATTAAGTGTTAGTACTGTTATCTAATTTTCTAATAAATTTCTATAAACTGTTACCATAAGTTTTAGCTTCCATTCCAGTCACTTTTTCTTTTTCAATGTTGAAAGCCCGTGCATACACCTCGATCACCATTATAAAAAACAAAATTTGATCTCTTTCATGCATGAAGTTTTGTTCAAACATATTAAGGGGTGTTGTCTTATTGTCTTCTTTTCTCTAATAAAGAAGCATCTCACTGTAAAATACGTATGGATGAAATAGCATTCAAGCGACCCAAAAAATTAAAAAAAAAATTAAGAAGAAAATGCGCTATATTAACTAATTTCCACAACAATATTCTGACATGAGAAGAAAACTGATATGAATCCTCACGATATCATTCTGGTTACACACACATTATTGTTTTTTAAAGATTCCAAGTAGTTCTAAAACGTACTGCAGAAGCTTGCAGCAAACTGGAATTCATTACCAGGGCGCAAAGAGCTTGCAGTGAAAAAAAAGCTTGCAGCAACCACCAAGTCTAAATTAAACTGGTGAATCATTCAACTTTAAATTTACCTGTAGGTTAGAGAGGTTTAATGTCTGTTCACAGGTCACCTAACAATAGTTTGGTGTTCAAATTAATCATTGTATGATCAAAAGAAAACACATGAAACAAGTTACACCAACCTGGAAAGCGGTGTTGTCTCAAGCACAGAAATCTCTTTAAGATCTTATATGTTCTAAAGCAAGGAAGATACACAAATTCATCGTGTTCACTTACTCTTTTCTGTGAATGAAAATAAAGAGGGACTCAAATTTCCTATTAGAGTCGTCTCAATTTTGCAGGAAGCCAAACTGCAGGTAATGAAAGTCAATCTCTCATGTCACGTTGCCCAATTCTGACAATTTTCACGTTAATACGTCTAATCAAATATTCAGTGGCTAATGCTAACAAACCTTTTAATTGGGTTAAAATTCTGTAGAAATTTATTTAGCTGAAGAACTGCAAAACTCATGTATGGCTATATATCTATACCCGTGCAGCGCTGCGCGTATATCCCCTGCATAATGGATTTATTCTTATATTATGAAGTACCAGAAATCGAGTTTCTTAGTACATTCAGGTAAAGAAATCCATACCTCACACATTCATAAAAATGACTTTGTATGTATTACACCAGCTTGAACATCAATTTAATTGAAAATCAAAGGGTTTTTAAAAGGATGCACATACATGAAGAATGTAGAGCATGGTGCCATCAATTTTGGGACATTTGCAATTTTGGCAAACCCAGAAGCCACTTCTCTGTAGGTTGTTCCTCATCCTCCTTTAGATTGACGGAATATGACAGTTTTATCTGGACGTCTTCTGAAGAAAAAGAAATTACTTTGTAAATTGTAACATTTCATAATTTCATTGTATTTAGTTACAAATTTTCATTCACCTTTTAATGCGTTTTGTTTATCATCTGTTATCTGTGCATGCTTAGTTGGTACATGTACATCCTGATTTAAGCTCTCCTTACTCTAAATTTCGGTGGTTCACTTCAGTTCGAATTATAGTATTTTGACCTGTAGTGATATGGTAATTGAATTTTGTATCGAGAAAGGGATTGATCAAATAATAATCAGGAAAGTTTTTGTATTAATTCACAAATATTTTAAACTTTATGGGTCTTTTTTCTTTGTTAAGAAGGATGTTATTGGAAGTTTCCTCCTTCACGAAAATAAACAAAAATATATACGTAATGTATTTATCAAGTTAGAAAATAAATTCGGAAATACATATTGAAACTTCCTTTCTTTTCCTTTTTTTCGAAACTGAAAACAAGTAAGTAGATATTTGAAGTTGATCTCCTATTCCATATCTCATGCATGCAATCGAGTAAGTATGCTAGTCAACCTTTCTAGTTTTAAATTACGAAACTAATTGAATATTGAAAGTATTGGGAAACTAGTTTTCTAAAGTCCTATATATATAGGAGCATAGTGCAAACCCTTTACGACAACAGCTCTCTCGCATACAATTAAGGTGTGTTGTGCTAGCTCAACCTCAAATCTTCAAACATGGTGGACTTTGCATTGCCTGAGGATTTGAAGATGAAAATAGTAGAGTTAGTAGGTTCCAATGTGAAACCGACGCTTGTTCGCGATTTGACGTTTTGTGAGCACGATTTTGGCAATCGTTTGGTGCTAGTGCTACCCGAGTCTTTGTCTGGCGTGCCAATCAACCTTAAGAAAAGGCAGTCGCTTACCGTACGGATGATCGGACCCTCGCTTAATGTGTTTGATATGACTCTTAGTAGGAGTGCAGATGGTGGGCATGTTTTAAAAGATTGGCGCACAGTGATGCAAACGGAGGATTTCGAGGAAGGTGACACTGTGTATCTATGGTCCTTCAAAGACCCTGACGACATTCTTTGGTTTGTTATGCATGCATAAAAGATCTACAATTAATTAGGAAGGGCTGATTATTATTTATTATTATTAGGGTTTTATTTATTGCTTACCGGAGTTATTATGTGGGCCTGTTTTTTTTTTTTCTTCTTCCTATTAAAGAATCATCTTTTGTTAATTGTTACTCTTGGTTCTTCAATATTAAGTGTTAGTACTGTTATCTAATTTTCTAATAAATTTCTATAAACTGTTACCATAAGTTTTAGCTTCCATTCCAGTCACTTTTTCTTTTTCAATGTTGAAAGCCCGTGCATACACCTCGATCACCATTATAAAAAACAAAATTTGATCTCTTTCATGCATGAAGTTTTGTTCAAACATATTAAGGGGTGTTGTCTTATTGTCTTCTTTTCTCTAATAAAGAAGCATCTCACTGTAAAATACGTATGGATGAAATAGCATTCAAGCGACCCAAAAAATTAAAAAAAAAATTAAGAAGAAAATGCGCTATATTAACTAATTTCCACAACAATATTCTGACATGAGAAGAAAACTGATATGAATCCTCACGATATCATTCTGGTTACACACACATTATTGTTTTTTAAAGATTCCAAGTAGTTCTAAAACGTACTGCAGAAGCTTGCAGCAAACTGGAATTCATTACCAGGGCGCAAAGAGCTTGCAGTGAAAAAAAAGCTTGCAGCAACCACCAAGTCTAAATTAAACTGGTGAATCATTCAACTTTAAATTTACCTGTAGGTTAGAGAGGTTTAATGTCTGTTCACAGGTCACCTAACAATAGTTTGGTGTTCAAATTAATCATTGTATGATCAAAAGAAAACACATGAAACAAGTTACACCAACCTGGAAAGCGGTGTTGTCTCAAGCACAGAAATCTCTTTAAGATCTTATATGTTCTAAAGCAAGGAAGATACACAAATTCATCGTGTTCACTTACTCTTTTCTGTGAATGAAAATAAAGAGGGACTCAAATTTCCTATTAGAGTCGTCTCAATTTTGCAGGAAGCCAAACTGCAGGTAATGAAAGTCAATCTCTCATGTCACGTTGCCCAATTCTGACAATTTTCACGTTAATACGTCTAATCAAATATTCAGTGGCTAATGCTAACAAACCTTTTAATTGGGTTAAAATTCTGTAGAAATTTATTTAGCTGAAGAACTGCAAAACTCATGTATGGCTATATATCTATACCCGTGCAGCGCTGCGCGTATATCCCCTGCATAATGGATTTATTCTTATATTATGAAGTACCAGAAATCGAGTTTCTTAGTACATTCAGGTAAAGAAATCCATACCTCACACATTCATAAAAATGACTTTGTATGTATTACACCAGCTTGAACATCAATTTAATTGAAAATCAAAGGGTTTTTAAAAGGATGCACATACATGAAGAATGTAGAGCATGGTGCCATCAATTTTGGGACATTTGCAATTTTGGCAAACCCAGAAGCCACTTCTCTGTAGGTTGTTCCTCATCCTCCTTTAGATTGACGGAATATGACAGTTTTATCTGGACGTCTTCTGAAGAAAAAGAAATTACTTTGTAAATTGTAACATTTCATAATTTCATTGTATTTAGTTACAAATTTTCATTCACCTTTTAATGCGTTTTGTTTATCATCTGTTATCTGTGCATGCTTAGTTGGTACATGTACATCCTGATTTAAGCTCTCCTTACTCTAAATTTCGGTGGTTCACTTCAGTTCGAATTATAGTATTTTGACCTGTAGTGATATGGTAATTGAATTTTGTATCGAGAAAGGGATTGATCAAATAATAATCAGGAAAGTTTTTGTATTAATTCACAAATATTTTAAACTTTATGGGTCTTTTTTCTTTGTTAAGAAGGATGTTATTGGAAGTTTCCTCCTTCACGAAAATAAACAAAAATATATACGTAATGTATTTATCAAGTTAGAAAATAAATTCGGAAATACATATTGAAACTTCCTTTCTTTTCCTTTTTTTCGAAACTGAAAACAAGTAAGTAGATATTTGAAGTTGATCTCCTATTCCATATCTCATGCATGCAATCGAGTAAGTATGCTAGTCAACCTTTCTAGTTTTAAATTACGAAACTAATTGAATATTGAAAGTATTGGGAAACTAGTTTTCTAAAGTCCTATATATATAGGAGCATAGTGCAAACCCTTTACGACAACAGCTCTCTCGCATACAATTAAGGTGTGTTGTGCTAGCTCAACCTCAAATCTTCAAACATGGTGGACTTTGCATTGCCTGAGGATTTGAAGATGAAAATAGTAGAGTTAGTAGGTTCCAATGTGAAACCGACGCTTGTTCGCGATTTGACGTTTTGTGAGCACGATTTTGGCAATCGTTTGGTGCTAGTGCTACCCGAGTCTTTGTCTGGCGTGCCAATCAACCTTAAGAAAAGGCAGTCGCTTACCGTACGGATGATCGGACCCTCGCTTAATGTGTTTGATATGACTCTTAGTAGGAGTGCAGATGGTGGGCATGTTTTAAAAGATTGGCGCACAGTGATGCAAACGGAGGATTTCGAGGAAGGTGACACTGTGTATCTATGGTCCTTCAAAGACCCTGACGACATTCTTTGGTTTGTTATGCATGCATAAAAGATCTACAATTAATTAGGAAGGGCTGATTATTATTTATTATTATTAGGGTTTTATTTATTGCTTACCGGAGTTATTATGTGGGCCTGTTTTTTTTTTTTCTTCTTCCTATTAAAGAATCATCTTTTGTTAATTGTTACTCTTGGTTCTTCAATATTAAGTGTTAGTACTGTTATCTAATTTTCTAATAAATTTCTATAAACTGTTACCATAAGTTTTAGCTTCCATTCCAGTCACTTTTTCTTTTTCAATGTTGAAAGCCCGTGCATACACCTCGATCACCATTATAAAAAACAAAATTTGATCTCTTTCATGCATGAAGTTTTGTTCAAACATATTAAGGGGTGTTGTCTTATTGTCTTCTTTTCTCTAATAAAGAAGCATCTCACTGTAAAATACGTATGGATGAAATAGCATTCAAGCGACCCAAAAAATTAAAAAAAAAATTAAGAAGAAAATGCGCTATATTAACTAATTTCCACAACAATATTCTGACATGAGAAGAAAACTGATATGAATCCTCACGATATCATTCTGGTTACACACACATTATTGTTTTTTAAAGATTCCAAGTAGTTCTAAAACGTACTGCAGAAGCTTGCAGCAAACTGGAATTCATTACCAGGGCGCAAAGAGCTTGCAGTGAAAAAAAAGCTTGCAGCAACCACCAAGTCTAAATTAAACTGGTGAATCATTCAACTTTAAATTTACCTGTAGGTTAGAGAGGTTTAATGTCTGTTCACAGGTCACCTAACAATAGTTTGGTGTTCAAATTAATCATTGTATGATCAAAAGAAAACACATGAAACAAGTTACACCAACCTGGAAAGCGGTGTTGTCTCAAGCACAGAAATCTCTTTAAGATCTTATATGTTCTAAAGCAAGGAAGATACACAAATTCATCGTGTTCACTTACTCTTTTCTGTGAATGAAAATAAAGAGGGACTCAAATTTCCTATTAGAGTCGTCTCAATTTTGCAGGAAGCCAAACTGCAGGTAATGAAAGTCAATCTCTCATGTCACGTTGCCCAATTCTGACAATTTTCACGTTAATACGTCTAATCAAATATTCAGTGGCTAATGCTAACAAACCTTTTAATTGGGTTAAAATTCTGTAGAAATTTATTTAGCTGAAGAACTGCAAAACTCATGTATGGCTATATATCTATACCCGTGCAGCGCTGCGCGTATATCCCCTGCATAATGGATTTATTCTTATATTATGAAGTACCAGAAATCGAGTTTCTTAGTACATTCAGGTAAAGAAATCCATACCTCACACATTCATAAAAATGACTTTGTATGTATTACACCAGCTTGAACATCAATTTAATTGAAAATCAAAGGGTTTTTAAAAGGATGCACATACATGAAGAATGTAGAGCATGGTGCCATCAATTTTGGGACATTTGCAATTTTGGCAAACCCAGAAGCCACTTCTCTGTAGGTTGTTCCTCATCCTCCTTTAGATTGACGGAATATGACAGTTTTATCTGGACGTCTTCTGAAGAAAAAGAAATTACTTTGTAAATTGTAACATTTCATAATTTCATTGTATTTAGTTACAAATTTTCATTCACCTTTTAATGCGTTTTGTTTATCATCTGTTATCTGTGCATGCTTAGTTGGTACATGTACATCCTGATTTAAGCTCTCCTTACTCTAAATTTCGGTGGTTCACTTCAGTTCGAATTATAGTATTTTGACCTGTAGTGATATGGTAATTGAATTTTGTATCGAGAAAGGGATTGATCAAATAATAATCAGGAAAGTTTTTGTATTAATTCACAAATATTTTAAACTTTATGGGTCTTTTTTCTTTGTTAAGAAGGATGTTATTGGAAGTTTCCTCCTTCACGAAAATAAACAAAAATATATACGTAATGTATTTATCAAGTTAGAAAATAAATTCGGAAATACATATTGAAACTTCCTTTCTTTTCCTTTTTTTCGAAACTGAAAACAAGTAAGTAGATATTTGAAGTTGATCTCCTATTCCATATCTCATGCATGCAATCGAGTAAGTATGCTAGTCAACCTTTCTAGTTTTAAATTACGAAACTAATTGAATATTGAAAGTATTGGGAAACTAGTTTTCTAAAGTCCTATATATATAGGAGCATAGTGCAAACCCTTTACGACAACAGCTCTCTCGCATACAATTAAGGTGTGTTGTGCTAGCTCAACCTCAAATCTTCAAACATGGTGGACTTTGCATTGCCTGAGGATTTGAAGATGAAAATAGTAGAGTTAGTAGGTTCCAATGTGAAACCGACGCTTGTTCGCAATTTGACGTTTTGTGAGCACGATTTTGGCAATCGTTTGGTGCTAGTGCTACCCGAGTCTTTGTCTGGCGTGCCAATCAACCTTAAGAAAAGGCAGTCGCTTACCGTACGGATGATCGGACCCTCGCTTAATGTGTTTGATATGACTCTTAGTAGGAGTGCAGATGGTGGGCATGTTTTAAAAGATTGGCGCACAGTGATGCAAACGGAGGATTTCGAGGAAGGTGACACTGTGTATCTATGGTCCTTCAAAGACCCTGACGACATTCTTTGGTTTGTTATGCATGCATAAAAGATCTACAATTAATTAGGAAGGGCTGATTATTATTTATTATTATTAGGGTTTTATTTATTGCTTACCGGAGTTATTATGTGGGCCTGTTTTTTTTTTTTCTTCTTCCTATTAAAGAATCATCTTTTGTTAATTGTTACTCTTGGTTCTTCAATATTAAGTGTTAGTACTGTTATCTAATTTTCTAATAAATTTCTATAAACTGTTACCATAAGTTTTAGCTTCCATTCCAGTCACTTTTTCTTTTTCAATGTTGAAAGCCCGTGCATACACCTCGATCACCATTATAAAAAACAAAATTTGATCTCTTTCATGCATGAAGTTTTGTTCAAACATATTAAGGGGTGTTGTCTTATTGTCTTCTTTTCTCTAATAAAGAAGCATCTCACTGTAAAATACGTATGGATGAAATAGCATTCAAGCGACCCAAAAAATTAAAAAAAAAATTAAGAAGAAAATGCGCTATATTAACTAATTTCCACAACAATATTCTGACATGAGAAGAAAACTGATATGAATCCTCACGATATCATTCTGGTTACACACACATTATTGTTTTTTAAAGATTCCAAGTAGTTCTAAAACGTACTGCAGAAGCTTGCAGCAAACTGGAATTCATTACCAGGGCGCAAAGAGCTTGCAGTGAAAAAAAAGCTTGCAGCAACCACCAAGTCTAAATTAAACTGGTGAATCATTCAACTTTAAATTTACCTGTAGGTTAGAGAGGTTTAATGTCTGTTCACAGGTCACCTAACAATAGTTTGGTGTTCAAATTAATCATTGTATGATCAAAAGAAAACACATGAAACAAGTTACACCAACCTGGAAAGCGGTGTTGTCTCAAGCACAGAAATCTCTTTAAGATCTTATATGTTCTAAAGCAAGGAAGATACACAAATTCATCGTGTTCACTTACTCTTTTCTGTGAATGAAAATAAAGAGGGACTCAAATTTCCTATTAGAGTCGTCTCAATTTTGCAGGAAGCCAAACTGCAGGTAATGAAAGTCAATCTCTCATGTCACGTTGCCCAATTCTGACAATTTTCACGTTAATACGTCTAATCAAATATTCAGTGGCTAATGCTAACAAACCTTTTAATTGGGTTAAAATTCTGTAGAAATTTATTTAGCTGAAGAACTGCAAAACTCATGTATGGCTATATATCTATACCCGTGCAGCGCTGCGCGTATATCCCCTGCATAATGGATTTATTCTTATATTATGAAGTACCAGAAATCGAGTTTCTTAGTACATTCAGGTAAAGAAATCCATACCTCACACATTCATAAAAATGACTTTGTATGTATTACACCAGCTTGAACATCAATTTAATTGAAAATCAAAGGGTTTTTAAAAGGATGCACATACATGAAGAATGTAGAGCATGGTGCCATCAATTTTGGGACATTTGCAATTTTGGCAAACCCAGAAGCCACTTCTCTGTAGGTTGTTCCTCATCCTCCTTTAGATTGACGGAATATGACAGTTTTATCTGGACGTCTTCTGAAGAAAAAGAAATTACTTTGTAAATTGTAACATTTCATAATTTCATTGTATTTAGTTACAAATTTTCATTCACCTTTTAATGCGTTTTGTTTATCATCTGTTATCTGTGCATGCTTAGTTGGTACATGTACATCCTGATTTAAGCTCTCCTTACTCTAAATTTCGGTGGTTCACTTCAGTTCGAATTATAGTATTTTGACCTGTAGTGATATGGTAATTGAATTTTGTATCGAGAAAGGGATTGATCAAATAATAATCAGGAAAGTTTTTGTATTAATTCACAAATATTTTAAACTTTATGGGTCTTTTTTCTTTGTTAAGAAGGATGTTATTGGAAGTTTCCTCCTTCACGAAAATAAACAAAAATATATACGTAATGTATTTATCAAGTTAGAAAATAAATTCGGAAATACATATTGAAACTTCCTTTCTTTTCCTTTTTTTCGAAACTGAAAACAAGTAAGTAGATATTTGAAGTTGATCTCCTATTCCATATCTCATGCATGCAATCGAGTAAGTATGCTAGTCAACCTTTCTAGTTTTAAATTACGAAACTAATTGAATATTGAAAGTATTGGGAAACTAGTTTTCTAAAGTCCTATATATATAGGAGCATAGTGCAAACCCTTTACGACAACAGCTCTCTCGCATACAATTAAGGTGTGTTGTGCTAGCTCAACCTCAAATCTTCAAACATGGTGGACTTTGCATTGCCTGAGGATTTGAAGATGAAAATAGTAGAGTTAGTAGGTTCCAATGTGAAACCGACGCTTGTTCGCAATTTGACGTTTTGTGAGCACGATTTTGGCAATCGTTTGGTGCTAGTGCTACCCGAGTCTTTGTCTGGCGTGCCAATCAACCTTAAGAAAAGGCAGTCGCTTACCGTACGGATGATCGGACCCTCGCTTAATGTGTTTGATATGACTCTTAGTAGGAGTGCAGATGGTGGGCATGTTTTAAAAGATTGGCGCACAGTGATGCAAACGGAGGATTTCGAGGAAGGTGACACTGTGTATCTATGGTCCTTCAAAGACCCTGACGACATTCTTTGGTTTGTTATGCATGCATAAAAGATCTACAATTAATTAGGAAGGGCTGATTATTATTTATTATTATTAGGGTTTTATTTATTGCTTACCGGAGTTATTATGTGGGCCTGTTTTTTTTTTTTCTTCTTCCTATTAAAGAATCATCTTTTGTTAATTGTTACTCTTGGTTCTTCAATATTAAGTGTTAGTACTGTTATCTAATTTTCTAATAAATTTCTATAAACTGTTACCATAAGTTTTAGCTTCCATTCCAGTCACTTTTTCTTTTTCAATGTTGAAAGCCCGTGCATACACCTCGATCACCATTATAAAAAACAAAATTTGATCTCTTTCATGCATGAAGTTTTGTTCAAACATATTAAGGGGTGTTGTCTTATTGTCTTCTTTTCTCTAATAAAGAAGCATCTCACTGTAAAATACGTATGGATGAAATAGCATTCAAGCGACCCAAAAAATTAAAAAAAAAATTAAGAAGAAAATGCGCTATATTAACTAATTTCCACAACAATATTCTGACATGAGAAGAAAACTGATATGAATCCTCACGATATCATTCTGGTTACACACACATTATTGTTTTTTAAAGATTCCAAGTAGTTCTAAAACGTACTGCAGAAGCTTGCAGCAAACTGGAATTCATTACCAGGGCGCAAAGAGCTTGCAGTGAAAAAAAAGCTTGCAGCAACCACCAAGTCTAAATTAAACTGGTGAATCATTCAACTTTAAATTTACCTGTAGGTTAGAGAGGTTTAATGTCTGTTCACAGGTCACCTAACAATAGTTTGGTGTTCAAATTAATCATTGTATGATCAAAAGAAAACACATGAAACAAGTTACACCAACCTGGAAAGCGGTGTTGTCTCAAGCACAGAAATCTCTTTAAGATCTTATATGTTCTAAAGCAAGGAAGATACACAAATTCATCGTGTTCACTTACTCTTTTCTGTGAATGAAAATAAAGAGGGACTCAAATTTCCTATTAGAGTCGTCTCAATTTTGCAGGAAGCCAAACTGCAGGTAATGAAAGTCAATCTCTCATGTCACGTTGCCCAATTCTGACAATTTTCACGTTAATACGTCTAATCAAATATTCAGTGGCTAATGCTAACAAACCTTTTAATTGGGTTAAAATTCTGTAGAAATTTATTTAGCTGAAGAACTGCAAAACTCATGTATGGCTATATATCTATACCCGTGCAGCGTTGCGCGTATATCCCCTGCATAATGGATTTATTCTTATATTATGAAGTACCAGAAATCGAGTTTCTTAGTACATTCAGGTAAAGAAATCCATACCTCACACATTCATAAAAATGACTTTGTATGTATTACACCAGCTTGAACATCAATTTAATTGAAAATCAAAGGGTTTTTAAAAGGATGCACATACATGAAGAATGTAGAGCATGGTGCCATCAATTTTGGGACATTTGCAATTTTGGCAAACCCAGAAGCCACTTCTCTGTAGGTTGTTCCTCATCCTCCTTTAGATTGACGGAATATGACAGTTTTATCTGGACGTCTTCTGAAGAAAAAGAAATTACTTTGTAAATTGTAACATTTCATAATTTCATTGTATTTAGTTACAAATTTTCATTCACCTTTTAATGCGTTTTGTTTATCATCTGTTATCTGTGCATGCTTAGTTGGTACATGTACATCCTGATTTAAGCTCTCCTTACTCTAAATTTCGGTGGTTCACTTCAGTTCGAATTATAGTATTTTGACCTGTAGTGATATGGTAATTGAATTTTGTATCGAGAAAGGGATTGATCAAATAATAATCAGGAAAGTTTTTGTATTAATTCACAAATATTTTAAACTTTATGGGTCTTTTTTCTTTGTTAAGAAGGATGTTATTGGAAGTTTCCTCCTTCACGAAAATAAACAAAAATATATACGTAATGTATTTATCAAGTTAGAAAATAAATTCGGAAATACATATTGAAACTTCCTTTCTTTTCCTTTTTTTCGAAACTGAAAACAAGTAAGTAGATATTTGAAGTTGATCTCCTATTCCATATCTCATGCATGCAATCGAGTAAGTATGCTAGTCAACCTTTCTAGTTTTAAATTACGAAACTAATTGAATATTGAAAGTATTGGGAAACTAGTTTTCTAAAGTCCTATATATATAGGAGCATAGTGCAAACCCTTTACGACAACAGCTCTCTCGCATACAATTAAGGTGTGTTGTGCTAGCTCAACCTCAAATCTTCAAACATGGTGGACTTTGCATTGCCTGAGGATTTGAAGATGAAAATAGTAGAGTTAGTAGGTTCCAATGTGAAACCGACGCTTGTTCGCGATTTGACGTTTTGTGAGCACGATTTTGGCAATCGTTTGGTGCTAGTGCTACCCGAGTCTTTGTCTGGCGTGCCAATCAACCTTAAGAAAAGGCAGTCGCTTACCGTACGGATGATCGGACCCTCGCTTAATGTGTTTGATATGACTCTTAGTAGGAGTGCAGATGGTGGGCATGTTTTAAAAGATTGGCGCACAGTGATGCAAACGGAGGATTTCGAGGAAGGTGACACTGTGTATCTATGGTCCTTCAAAGACCCTGACGACATTCTTTGGTTTGTTATGCATGCATAAAAGATCTACAATTAATTAGGAAGGGCTGATTATTATTTATTATTATTAGGGTTTTATTTATTGCTTACCGGAGTTATTATGTGGGCCTGTTTTTTTTTTTTCTTCTTCCTATTAAAGAATCATCTTTTGTTAATTGTTACTCTTGGTTCTTCAATATTAAGTGTTAGTACTGTTATCTAATTTTCTAATAAATTTCTATAAACTGTTACCATAAGTTTTAGCTTCCATTCCAGTCACTTTTTCTTTTTCAATGTTGAAAGCCCGTGCATACACCTCGATCACCATTATAAAAAACAAAATTTGATCTCTTTCATGCATGAAGTTTTGTTCAAACATATTAAGGGGTGTTGTCTTATTGTCTTCTTTTCTCTAATAAAGAAGCATCTCACTGTAAAATACGTATGGATGAAATAGCATTCAAGCGACCCAAAAAATTAAAAAAAAAATTAAGAAGAAAATGCGCTATATTAACTAATTTCCACAACAATATTCTGACATGAGAAGAAAACTGATATGAATCCTCACGATATCATTCTGGTTACACACACATTATTGTTTTTTAAAGATTCCAAGTAGTTCTAAAACGTACTGCAGAAGCTTGCAGCAAACTGGAATTCATTACCAGGGCGCAAAGAGCTTGCAGTGAAAAAAAAGCTTGCAGCAACCACCAAGTCTAAATTAAACTGGTGAATCATTCAACTTTAAATTTACCTGTAGGTTAGAGAGGTTTAATGTCTGTTCACAGGTCACCTAACAATAGTTTGGTGTTCAAATTAATCATTGTATGATCAAAAGAAAACACATGAAACAAGTTACACCAACCTGGAAAGCGGTGTTGTCTCAAGCACAGAAATCTCTTTAAGATCTTATATGTTCTAAAGCAAGGAAGATACACAAATTCATCGTGTTCACTTACTCTTTTCTGTGAATGAAAATAAAGAGGGACTCAAATTTCCTATTAGAGTCGTCTCAATTTTGCAGGAAGCCAAACTGCAGGTAATGAAAGTCAATCTCTCATGTCACGTTGCCCAATTCTGACAATTTTCACGTTAATACGTCTAATCAAATATTCAGTGGCTAATGCTAACAAACCTTTTAATTGGGTTAAAATTCTGTAGAAATTTATTTAGCTGAAGAACTGCAAAACTCATGTATGGCTATATATCTATACCCGTGCAGCGCTGCGCGTATATCCCCTGCATAATGGATTTATTCTTATATTATGAAGTACCAGAAATCGAGTTTCTTAGTACATTCAGGTAAAGAAATCCATACCTCACACATTCATAAAAATGACTTTGTATGTATTACACCAGCTTGAACATCAATTTAATTGAAAATCAAAGGGTTTTTAAAAGGATGCACATACATGAAGAATGTAGAGCATGGTGCCATCAATTTTGGGACATTTGCAATTTTGGCAAACCCAGAAGCCACTTCTCTGTAGGTTGTTCCTCATCCTCCTTTAGATTGACGGAATATGACAGTTTTATCTGGACGTCTTCTGAAGAAAAAGAAATTACTTTGTAAATTGTAACATTTCATAATTTCATTGTATTTAGTTACAAATTTTCATTCACCTTTTAATGCGTTTTGTTTATCATCTGTTATCTGTGCATGCTTAGTTGGTACATGTACATCCTGATTTAAGCTCTCCTTACTCTAAATTTCGGTGGTTCACTTCAGTTCGAATTATAGTATTTTGACCTGTAGTGATATGGTAATTGAATTTTGTATCGAGAAAGGGATTGATCAAATAATAATCAGGAAAGTTTTTGTATTAATTCACAAATATTTTAAACTTTATGGGTCTTTTTTCTTTGTTAAGAAGGATGTTATTGGAAGTTTCCTCCTTCACGAAAATAAACAAAAATATATACGTAATGTATTTATCAAGTTAGAAAATAAATTCGGAAATACATATTGAAACTTCCTTTCTTTTCCTTTTTTTCGAAACTGAAAACAAGTAAGTAGATATTTGAAGTTGATCTCCTATTCCATATCTCATGCATGCAATCGAGTAAGTATGCTAGTCAACCTTTCTAGTTTTAAATTACGAAACTAATTGAATATTGAAAGTATTGGGAAACTAGTTTTCTAAAGTCCTATATATATAGGAGCATAGTGCAAACCCTTTACGACAACAGCTCTCTCGCATACAATTAAGGTGTGTTGTGCTAGCTCAACCTCAAATCTTCAAACATGGTGGACTTTGCATTGCCTGAGGATTTGAAGATGAAAATAGTAGAGTTAGTAGGTTCCAATGTGAAACCGACGCTTGTTCGCAATTTGACGTTTTGTGAGCACGATTTTGGCAATCGTTTGGTGCTAGTGCTACCCGAGTCTTTGTCTGGCGTGCCAATCAACCTTAAGAAAAGGCAGTCGCTTACCGTACGGATGATCGGACCCTCGCTTAATGTGTTTGATATGACTCTTAGTAGGAGTGCAGATGGTGGGCATGTTTTAAAAGATTGGCGCACAGTGATGCAAACGGAGGATTTCGAGGAAGGTGACACTGTGTATCTATGGTCCTTCAAAGACCCTGACGACATTCTTTGGTTTGTTATGCATGCATAAAAGATCTACAATTAATTAGGAAGGGCTGATTATTATTTATTATTATTAGGGTTTTATTTATTGCTTACCGGAGTTATTATGTGGGCCTGTTTTTTTTTTTTCTTCTTCCTATTAAAGAATCATCTTTTGTTAATTGTTACTCTTGGTTCTTCAATATTAAGTGTTAGTACTGTTATCTAATTTTCTAATAAATTTCTATAAACTGTTACCATAAGTTTTAGCTTCCATTCCAGTCACTTTTTCTTTTTCAATGTTGAAAGCCCGTGCATACACCTCGATCACCATTATAAAAAACAAAATTTGATCTCTTTCATGCATGAAGTTTTGTTCAAACATATTAAGGGGTGTTGTCTTATTGTCTTCTTTTCTCTAATAAAGAAGCATCTCACTGTAAAATACGTATGGATGAAATAGCATTCAAGCGACCCAAAAAATTAAAAAAAAAATTAAGAAGAAAATGCGCTATATTAACTAATTTCCACAACAATATTCTGACATGAGAAGAAAACTGATATGAATCCTCACGATATCATTCTGGTTACACACACATTATTGTTTTTTAAAGATTCCAAGTAGTTCTAAAACGTACTGCAGAAGCTTGCAGCAAACTGGAATTCATTACCAGGGCGCAAAGAGCTTGCAGTGAAAAAAAAGCTTGCAGCAACCACCAAGTCTAAATTAAACTGGTGAATCATTCAACTTTAAATTTACCTGTAGGTTAGAGAGGTTTAATGTCTGTTCACAGGTCACCTAACAATAGTTTGGTGTTCAAATTAATCATTGTATGATCAAAAGAAAACACATGAAACAAGTTACACCAACCTGGAAAGCGGTGTTGTCTCAAGCACAGAAATCTCTTTAAGATCTTATATGTTCTAAAGCAAGGAAGATACACAAATTCATCGTGTTCACTTACTCTTTTCTGTGAATGAAAATAAAGAGGGACTCAAATTTCCTATTAGAGTCGTCTCAATTTTGCAGGAAGCCAAACTGCAGGTAATGAAAGTCAATCTCTCATGTCACGTTGCCCAATTCTGACAATTTTCACGTTAATACGTCTAATCAAATATTCAGTGGCTAATGCTAACAAACCTTTTAATTGGGTTAAAATTCTGTAGAAATTTATTTAGCTGAAGAACTGCAAAACTCATGTATGGCTATATATCTATACCCGTGCAGCGCTGCGCGTATATCCCCTGCATAATGGATTTATTCTTATATTATGAAGTACCAGAAATCGAGTTTCTTAGTACATTCAGGTAAAGAAATCCATACCTCACACATTCATAAAAATGACTTTGTATGTATTACACCAGCTTGAACATCAATTTAATTGAAAATCAAAGGGTTTTTAAAAGGATGCACATACATGAAGAATGTAGAGCATGGTGCCATCAATTTTGGGACATTTGCAATTTTGGCAAACCCAGAAGCCACTTCTCTGTAGGTTGTTCCTCATCCTCCTTTAGATTGACGGAATATGACAGTTTTATCTGGACGTCTTCTGAAGAAAAAGAAATTACTTTGTAAATTGTAACATTTCATAATTTCATTGTATTTAGTTACAAATTTTCATTCACCTTTTAATGCGTTTTGTTTATCATCTGTTATCTGTGCATGCTTAGTTGGTACATGTACATCCTGATTTAAGCTCTCCTTACTCTAAATTTCGGTGGTTCACTTCAGTTCGAATTATAGTATTTTGACCTGTAGTGATATGGTAATTGAATTTTGTATCGAGAAAGGGATTGATCAAATAATAATCAGGAAAGTTTTTGTATTAATTCACAAATATTTTAAACTTTATGGGTCTTTTTTCTTTGTTAAGAAGGATGTTATTGGAAGTTTCCTCCTTCACGAAAATAAACAAAAATATATACGTAATGTATTTATCAAGTTAGAAAATAAATTCGGAAATACATATTGAAACTTCCTTTCTTTTCCTTTTTTTCGAAACTGAAAACAAGTAAGTAGATATTTGAAGTTGATCTCCTATTCCATATCTCATGCATGCAATCGAGTAAGTATGCTAGTCAACCTTTCTAGTTTTAAATTACGAAACTAATTGAATATTGAAAGTATTGGGAAACTAGTTTTCTAAAGTCCTATATATATAGGAGCATAGTGCAAACCCTTTACGACAACAGCTCTCTCGCATACAATTAAGGTGTGTTGTGCTAGCTCAACCTCAAATCTTCAAACATGGTGGACTTTGCATTGCCTGAGGATTTGAAGATGAAAATAGTAGAGTTAGTAGGTTCCAATGTGAAACCGACGCTTGTTCGCAATTTGACGTTTTGTGAGCACGATTTTGGCAATCGTTTGGTGCTAGTGCTACCCGAGTCTTTGTCTGGCGTGCCAATCAACCTTAAGAAAAGGCAGTCGCTTACCGTACGGATGATCGGACCCTCGCTTAATGTGTTTGATATGACTCTTAGTAGGAGTGCAGATGGTGGGCATGTTTTAAAAGATTGGCGCACAGTGATGCAAACGGAGGATTTCGAGGAAGGTGACACTGTGTATCTATGGTCCTTCAAAGACCCTGACGACATTCTTTGGTTTGTTATGCATGCATAAAAGATCTACAATTAATTAGGAAGGGCTGATTATTATTTATTATTATTAGGGTTTTATTTATTGCTTACCGGAGTTATTATGTGGGCCTGTTTTTTTTTTTTCTTCTTCCTATTAAAGAATCATCTTTTGTTAATTGTTACTCTTGGTTCTTCAATATTAAGTGTTAGTACTGTTATCTAATTTTCTAATAAATTTCTATAAACTGTTACCATAAGTTTTAGCTTCCATTCCAGTCACTTTTTCTTTTTCAATGTTGAAAGCCCGTGCATACACCTCGATCACCATTATAAAAAACAAAATTTGATCTCTTTCATGCATGAAGTTTTGTTCAAACATATTAAGGGGTGTTGTCTTATTGTCTTCTTTTCTCTAATAAAGAAGCATCTCACTGTAAAATACGTATGGATGAAATAGCATTCAAGCGACCCAAAAAATTAAAAAAAAAATTAAGAAGAAAATGCGCTATATTAACTAATTTCCACAACAATATTCTGACATGAGAAGAAAACTGATATGAATCCTCACGATATCATTCTGGTTACACACACATTATTGTTTTTTAAAGATTCCAAGTAGTTCTAAAACGTACTGCAGAAGCTTGCAGCAAACTGGAATTCATTACCAGGGCGCAAAGAGCTTGCAGTGAAAAAAAAGCTTGCAGCAACCACCAAGTCTAAATTAAACTGGTGAATCATTCAACTTTAAATTTACCTGTAGGTTAGAGAGGTTTAATGTCTGTTCACAGGTCACCTAACAATAGTTTGGTGTTCAAATTAATCATTGTATGATCAAAAGAAAACACATGAAACAAGTTACACCAACCTGGAAAGCGGTGTTGTCTCAAGCACAGAAATCTCTTTAAGATCTTATATGTTCTAAAGCAAGGAAGATACACAAATTCATCGTGTTCACTTACTCTTTTCTGTGAATGAAAATAAAGAGGGACTCAAATTTCCTATTAGAGTCGTCTCAATTTTGCAGGAAGCCAAACTGCAGGTAATGAAAGTCAATCTCTCATGTCACGTTGCCCAATTCTGACAATTTTCACGTTAATACGTCTAATCAAATATTCAGTGGCTAATGCTAACAAACCTTTTAATTGGGTTAAAATTCTGTAGAAATTTATTTAGCTGAAGAACTGCAAAACTCATGTATGGCTATATATCTATACCCGTGCAGCGCTGCGCGTATATCCCCTGCATAATGGATTTATTCTTATATTATGAAGTACCAGAAATCGAGTTTCTTAGTACATTCAGGTAAAGAAATCCATACCTCACACATTCATAAAAATGACTTTGTATGTATTACACCAGCTTGAACATCAATTTAATTGAAAATCAAAGGGTTTTTAAAAGGATGCACATACATGAAGAATGTAGAGCATGGTGCCATCAATTTTGGGACATTTGCAATTTTGGCAAACCCAGAAGCCACTTCTCTGTAGGTTGTTCCTCATCCTCCTTTAGATTGACGGAATATGACAGTTTTATCTGGACGTCTTCTGAAGAAAAAGAAATTACTTTGTAAATTGTAACATTTCATAATTTCATTGTATTTAGTTACAAATTTTCATTCACCTTTTAATGCGTTTTGTTTATCATCTGTTATCTGTGCATGCTTAGTTGGTACATGTACATCCTGATTTAAGCTCTCCTTACTCTAAATTTCGGTGGTTCACTTCAGTTCGAATTATAGTATTTTGACCTGTAGTGATATGGTAATTGAATTTGGTTTAATTTGAAACGACATGATCCACACAACATAGGATATCATCTCCATTATGCGCAGCCTCAGTGGAAAAAAGAGTTTTGAAGTGGTCCTAAAAAACAAGCCGAGTCTCATAATCTCCAGAGTACCATTGACCGTTGTTATCTTTGATCCTTACAATTATGTTCTGTCTTCTTCGAGCAATTGTGGAGTGGTAAGAAAAGGCAGTATTGGCATCTCCCTCCTTTAACCACTTGACTCGAGACCGCTGATGCCAGTATTTTTCCTCCTGAGCCCAACTCTCGTTGATCTCAGCTTTTATCCTTTTGATATCATCATGATTATTTTCCCAACAGGCTTGTTTTCCTGCAGCATACAATTCTTGGAGTTTCTTCTTATTATTCATAAACTTATCCTCCCTCCACCGTTGCAAGAGCTTAGAGCATGTCTCAAGCTTACGTCTTCATTTCTCAATCGACGGACCTTGAACTTGAGAAGCCCACCCTCTCTCAACAATTTGTCTTACTTCCTCATCTTCTGCCCAGTAGGATTCAAATTTGAAAAGTTTCTTCCCACTTTGGAAAGGCCGGTCAGTCTCCAAAATGATAGGGTTGTGATCGGATCCAATGGCGGGGTGGTGCGTGATCATTGAGTTTGGCCAGACTTCTTACCAATTCAAGTTCGCAAGCCCCCTATCAAGTCTCTCTTGGATGAAAAGGTCATTCTGACGTCGTGCCCTCCACATAGCCTTGGTAGCCCAAGTCCAAGAGCTCAACCTTTTTCATAAAATCCTGGAGAAATCTTAGTCTAGAAGGGGAGGGGTCGATTCCTCCATTTTTCTCAAAAGACCACATGATCTCGTTAAAGTCTCCTCCGCAGAACCAAGGGAGGTTCGTAGGAGGGAAGTCAGACTCCATGTTGCCCCAGAAGTCCTCATTCTCTTCTCTATACAGGGTGTCATAGACCCAGGTAGCTATGTTTTGGATACCAATTTCTCCTTTCGTCATTCTCATATCAATAAAGTTTTTCGAGAAAGCAATTATTTCTAAGTCATAACAGTTGTCCCACCACAGACTGAACCCCCCAGTTGCTTGGATTGGTGGGACATAGAACCCATGTTGAAAACCACAGCTTCTTCGTAATCTCTCCATATTGTTGTTACTCACCTTGGTCTCCATTAAGAGCACATCATTAGGCCGATATCAATGTTGGCCTTATGCCTTGACAGTTCCATAATAAGTAGATCCAGGGACGGACCCAGGATTTCAAATTAGGATGGGCTAGATTTACCTTACGCACAAGCCATGAAGGGAGGAACATAATCAATGGAATCGACGTGTATAGATTTCCAATTTTTTTAAAAACACAAAACCTATATTAATTAACCAAAACAAAAACTCACACTAACCAACAAAAGGAATAAACTCATACTAATTAAACAATTACTTATGTAGAAGCTATTTTATTCTTTCCAAAAATGTAGAAATTATTAGGATTAAGGGTTTATGGCATAAAACATGAATGATTATAATTAAAAATATATTGGAATTTTAGGGGACTATAAGGGGATGACCTACTTTCATTTGTATATTTTTAATTACAAAACCTGTACAATCAAATGTTTTGGCCAAGCCAAAAAAAAAAAATTACATAGAATTTTTTTAAATAAAAATTGTAAATCCCTAATTGATACTTCATAAACTCTAAAAAGTCCCAAATTTCAACATCAACAAATTAAGACAATAAAAGAAGATTAATAATTGAAGATTAATTTGGTTTGCTTTAATTAAGCATTGAAGGGCATGTAACAGGAGAGATGATTGGCTCTTTCTTCAATTTGTTTTTTCTCTGCGTGCATTATCTAAGGGTTTGTGGGGTTTGCTTGGGTGGGCTGGGGAGTATTACTATAGGCTAGAACAAATCAAGACACCTGGGCTATAGCCCAGGTTAGCTTGGGAATGGGTCCGTCCCTAAGTAGATCATTGATGTTGTGCGGCTATTGTAGGCCAGCCGCCACGGCCCCGGATTGCCTCATCCGTAGCCTTTCCATCTCCACTTCCCACGTTAAGTGTCCAACCCTTTGCTTGAGTTATACGGACCTCAGTGAGATTTGCTTCAACAAAGACATCCTTTTTTGTGTACTCTGAACGTCTAGTGGTACTGCTTTCTCCACTATTTTGCTTCCTTGCCTTGTAATACTTTCTCTTGTATTTTTCGCTGCTTTGGGTAGTTGCCTTTTCCGTTGCAGTTTTCTGGATTAATCCTAAGTTATCTACTTTATTGTGGCTTTTGTGCTTCTTTCCTGGTGAGCCCAAATTGCAAGCTTGTTTCCCACCGAGATTCCTTTTCAAGCCCATATTATGGAACATGGTTTCCACTTGTGAAACAAATCTGTCTTATTAACTAGACTCCTTTTTGTCTAGAAAAACAAATATCAGAAATTAATTAAAATACTTCCAAAATATGTCTCATTTTTATCAATACAAACTATTTTAATAATTCCCCTAACAGTATATATATACATATATAAAAGTATGTGAATTATTTACTAGACTCCTTTGTGCTAAATTAATAAAAGGAAATCTTCATACAAATGATTTTTTATATCACAAATAGTCACTGAACTTTTTAAAAGCCCTCATTTTAGTCTTTAAAATCTCATGTCATCACGTGACCAACCTTAAAAGGTCATTTTCATTACAATATAGGTCATTTTAGTCATAAAACTAACATTTTTGCTCCAAAATGTCATCTTTTCTCCATTTAGGTTACATTAATGAGAGCATATAGCTTTGTTGAGCAAAATACGTGAGATTTTTTTTATTTTTATGGGTAGATAGGTTGTGTTTTGACGAAAATACTACTTTAAAGTTTATCATCTAATCAATTTTAACGAATATTTTGACAAAATGCGATGAGATGGACCAAATTGATGTGTTGAGCAAAACATTAAGGACCAAATTGATTGATTATAAAGTTGAGGGATTCAAATGAAAACTTTTGAAAAGTTCAAGGATTGTTCTTGATTAAAAAAAAAAACCTTAAAAAGAAGGCTAAAAATCATTTTTGGTCCCTATAATTGACCTCTTTTTCTCTTTTCATCCATGTAGTTTCAATTTAGTCAGTTGTGCCCTCGTAGTTTCATAATTATAGCAATTCAAGGACAAGTCACGAATTCTGTCAATTTCTTTCACAGTATCAAGGTTATTTTCGTCCATTTATGCCATTTCTAGTTCTATAATAATAATTATTATTACCTAAAAAGAAATATGATTATCCTTGAAATTAATCTCTGTTTACTTATTCCAATTTCATATCCAAATAGCCTACAACATACAAATAAACTTGCATTCATCATCACAACCTTGACATTATGAAAATCAATAATGACGGAAATACCCTTGACACTGTGAAAATCAATAGTGATGGAAATACCTTTGACATTGTGAAAGAAATTGACTGAATTCGTTACTCGTTCTTGAATTGCTATAATTATGAAACTATAAGGCACAATTGATCAAATTGAAACTACATGGACGATTGATCAAATTGAAACTACAAGATGAAAAGTGAAGAAAATGTAACTTTTGGCCTAAAAAGAAAGGCTTATTTATGGATATGCCCCATGTGCTTTCAAAATAGTCTCAAATTACCACATGTTCTTTGAAATGTCTCAATATACCACCTATACTTTCAATAAGTGTCCCATGTTAGCTATTCCATCATATTTGAGAGAAGTTTCGTTAGCTGATGTGGCCCCCACTTCTTTTCAATCTCTTAATAAGGGAGAGGAAGGGTTAGTCATGTTGATAAAATGGGGAATTTGTGAGAACAGGGGGAATTTGGGAGAAGGGTTTAGGGAATTTCATATTTGAGAATCTGGAGGTTCATATTTGGGAGAAAAGGAGGGACAATTCCCTCAACCCTAAACCCTTCTCCCAACTTCCCCATTTTCTCAACCTGACTAACCCTTCCTCTCCCTTGTTAAGAGATTGAAAAGAAGTGAAGGCCACATCAGCTAACGAAACTTCTCTCAAATCTGACGGAATAGCTAACGTGAGACACTTAGGGCTCATTTGGGAGTGCTTCTTTCTGAAGCGCTTATGCTAGTAGCGCTTATGACATAAGCGCTTCTACAAAGAAGCAATTTGTCGTTTGGATGTCATATTTAAAAGTGTTTTTATACTACATAAAGCACTTTTGATATTTTGTTGAGTGTTTGGCTGACATAGTAAAAATGCTTTGATTTTATCCGAAACTCTCCTAAATTGTGGGTCTTTTGGACTCAATGGCTCCTTCTCAATCATGTGCTCCATGCTAACACATGTCAATTCAGGACCATACATCCTAAATGCTGCCCCAAACTTACCTTCCTCTCCTTTTTGTGATTCAAACTAGTCCACTCCAGACCAAAACTCCTCCTCTTTCTGACTCAACACGTGGAGGTGCACCGCCCCCTGCCGCGTGTCCCAACCCGCTTGCGGATTCCTTTTCCTCCACATCCACTACTGAAAGCATTGAAAATGCAAGGCACTGCTATAGTGCCACCCAAAACACGGCTTCTTTCTAAAGTCAGTACAAATTGAGAGGGAGTGCTTGGTGCCACTATTTGGGCGCTTTAAGTGTGCAATGCTTGTACAAAACACTACAGCCAGCAAATCAAAAGGGTTGGCTTCAGGGAAAATTTTGTGGATTTGTAAGAGGCCTTGCTTGATCATTGCATTGGTGAATTTGAAAGTGGTTGTGCTCACTTTCTTTTCTGGTAAATGGGTCTTTGCTACCATAGACTTGGCTTCATAATAGGCCACTGTTGATTTTGTTTTTATTATGTCTTGATCAATGGGTCTGCCTTGGGTTGATGACTCCCCGACGAGAAACGAGTGAGCAATTGCTTGCCTGCGGTGAGTCTCGCCCTACACCTTGACGAGTAAGGTGACACAAGTTAGGTCTGCATGCATGTGAGTGCAACTTACACCAATGGCTGCACCTCCTCCTTCAAATTCATTTATCTCCAAAACCAGGATTGGTTCATATGTTAATGCTTTTTTAATCAAGTTTGGTGCTACATATAATAATGTTTGTTTTCAAAAGCATACAATATTATATAAGCAAGGGGCATACAAGAATTCAGAACTGGTCTCCATTCTCCAGCAAGAAAGAGAGAGAAAAAAAAATATGGTATTTTGGCATTTAAAAAAATTTAATATGGGTATTTTCGGTATTTTAAAAGTTTCATTAAAGAGAGCCAAGTGCTTCCCGTGTTTTTGTCCTGCAACGCTTTTAAGAAGAAGCACCTCTCAAGTGCTTCTTTCAAAACCACTCCAAGTGCTTCTTCCAAAACCACTCCAAGTGCTTCTTCCAAAACCACTCCAAGTGCTTTTGGATCTCACCCAAAGCGTTTTTGCAATTTTTGCCAAACACCATTTTTAAAAGACAGAAGCACTTTCACCCATTTAGAAGCGTTTTTTGCTGCTCCAAAAGCACTCCCAAATGAATTAAAAGTATAGGTAGTATATTGAGACATTTTAAAGAACATATGGTAATCTAAATAAGACTATTTTAAAAGCATAGGGCATATCATAAATAAGGGCTCGTTTGGGAGTGCTTCTTCCCGAAGCGGTTATGCCAGTAGCACTTATGACATAAGCGCTTCTACAAAGAAGCAGTTTATTGCTTGGATGTCATATTTAAAAGTACTTTTACACTACATAAAAGCGCTTTTGATATTTTGTTTAGTGGTTGGCTGACACAATAAAAGCACTTTTAAAAAATTTAAAGAAAATAAGCCTTTTTTAAATTTACAGAAAATATCTCAATTTCTAGAAGAAAAGAAACTCCTTGAATAGAAATCTTATGTTGAGTAATTCACAATTAAGATGTTGGTCTTGCAGTCTATCTGGATTTCTGGTTGGGGATCACAGAAGGAACTGGATGAAGCCAAGTTGAATTTTGCTGCTGAGGTACCAAATTTGAATTTTCAATGGGATGCATTTATCTTTGCCTAATCTTTCTAGGCTCAGTAACCTAATGGGATGTCCTGTTTGATTTTCTTGATTCCATGCAGGGTGACCACTTGAGTTTCTTAAATGTCTACAAAGGATTTCTTCAGTCTTGTAAATCTTCGCAGTGGTGTCATAAGAACTTTGTAAACTACCAAGCCATGGTGTGTATCAGTAATTAGCTGGTTTGATTAATTTAACAAATGTGGAATAAAGTCAGAAAATAAAGAGCAAATCTCTTCAATATTGAGAGAAGCCATGAGAGATATGGAATAGAAGCTTAAGGGTTTCCATGGGTGTTTTGGCGTCTGTTGGGCTTTTCGCGGGTAGTGTTTTGGTTTTAATAGGAGAGAGAAAGAGAGAGGGAGAAAAAAAGAAGAAAAAAAAGAAGGGTATTTTGGCATTTAAAAAAATTAAATATGGGTATTTTCAATATTTTAAAAGTTTCATTAAAGGGAGCCAAGTGCTTCTCGTGTTTTTGTCCTGCAATGTTTTTAAGAAGAAGCACCTCTCAAGTGCTTCTTTCAAAACCACTCCAAGTGCTTTTGGATCTCACCCAAAGCGCTTTTGCAATTTTTGCCAAACACCATTTTTAAAATATAGAAGCGCTTTCACCCATTTAGAAGCGCTTTTTGCTGCTCCAAAAGCACTCCTAAACAAGCTCTAAGCCAAAAAGAAATACACGTCAAGTCCAAACGTCGACTTTACTGTTTCCATTGTCTGTACGGAGACACTCACAGAGCAATTGCTCGCCTGTTGATGCAGAGATCATAACGTTAGTGTTGGATCCTTCAAACTGAATGAGCGAATCTTGACCGTTCGATCTCGTTCACATTGCCCTTCAGATCCAACTCTCTGGCCGCCCATCTCGACCCTGATCTCCTCTCAACGATTGTATTCACCAACAATTTCAGGTGCATAAACCTCCCCCCCTCATTTTTTCCATATCAAATCTGAACTCATTTCATGGATGAATTTTTTATTTAGTCACTGGTTTAATTGTCTGCTTGTTGATTTATGGATGAATGTTGACAGTTTTGTTTGGTTTCTGAGATTTTTTATGTAGAAATTTGGAAGTTTAAGCTTTATTTCACGTGAATTATGATGGGTTGGTTTTAGTTTTGGAAGATTGAAAAGTGAAATGAGTTTTTGTTTTTGTTCATACTTGATTTTCTTCTTTAATTGTTTTTCTGTGCTGGAAAATAGTGAATTTTACTTAAACATTGTATAATTTGCAAGTTGCTGAACACATATATGTAGAATTCTGATAATAAATACACAATAAAACATATATGTAGACGCGTGTCAAATGATGTCTGTCAGTCAAACAAGGTTTGCAAAGATTTTATTTTATTTTTTAGAATTTTAATTTTGTTTGCAGAATATATGTATGTTCGATGAGTTATGCCAAAGTGGATGAAATGTATGTTGTGAGATAGGGAGTTATGTAATGACATGGCAAAGAGTATAGCATGTTGAATTGGTATTTGGATAAATCATCCTCATTAATAAGAACCGTTTTGGGTCATTTTAATTAATATGAAATAACATAAATTCTTTAGTTTCTATGGCATGCTTGATGGTTACTGAATTGAATCTAATTTATGGTAGATTCATAATTTCATATAAACAGAACTTGATCGCTGTTCCTGTTAGTCCCTTCGAAAACCATTATCATTAGGCTACTTGTGCAATTGAACTAAACTGAGAAAACAAAAAGGAAAGGAAGAAGATTTTTCCCAACTTAGCATTTTTCTGATAAGAGTACTATCAATCATCTCAGATCGTGAATCTTTTTGCCTTGGTGGTCCCAGTTTTTATCACATACCTTTTCTTTCTTGGGAGTCTTCAATTTTAAAGGCATCATCCTCCGTATTGGTTGCAGTAACAGTCTTTTTGTTTTTGTTTTAATTTTTATAATGAGAAACAAAATTTGATTAATATTAGCAATCAGATATTGCAGAGGACGAGGTGGTCACTGAAGCCAAATATAAATGCAGGTAATAGTACAAAGTTTCATTATGATGACAAAAAAATGCCTCCTGCAAAGTAGAAGCCCTCCAATCTGCAAAGATAGCCAAAAAAAAAAAGTAAAATAAAAAACAGTAACGTGCAAACCGTAACAGGCGTTTGTTGCTCATGATCAAACCACTATAATTTCCTTTCTGTCACTTTGTTCGCATGTTATACTCTGTGTTACACAAGAGAATGTTTAATGCATCTAGTACTAGTATTTCACTTTTCAAATTGCTCTGCTATGTCAATAGCTACATTTTGGGTGATTCCTTCCTATAGGCTACAAGTTCAAATGGGCCTGTATCATAGTGCTTCTGAAATGAAACATAGTGGTGATGCTTTTTGTTCTTATCCTCTCAAATAGGAATATGTTTCTTTTGAAAAGAAATTTTTTTATGGATGTTCCATCTGTGAACTTATTTTAGTAGTCCTGCACTCTCTTCTATATATAGTATCTTAAGCAAGCCAAAACAATTGGTTCACCTGCAGACGGCTTCTATGGGAACAGAAGAGATTAAGAAAGATGTCAATGCCAGCAATTGGCAAACAGATTTGGCCTATGACCAGTGGAAAGCACTCCCTGTTTCTGGTCCACGACCACCGGCTCGCTACAAGGTACACCTATATTACAACTTTAAAGAAACTCTAAGATTAAATCAAAGGGAAATATCTTCTGAAGTCCACTTTCTTTCTCCCCTTTGATTCGTAAGATTAAAAGCTTTTGTTTTGATGGTAAGTGCACAATCAAACTTTTGTTGTATCTTTAATGAAATATACTCTCATTGTCTATCACAAAGATATTTTTTATTCGTTTTGAAAAAAAAAAAAAAAAAAAAAGGAGAAATCATTAACTAAATACTTACCATGCTGTTTTTCTTTCCACTGTAGCATGCTGCTGTAGTAGTTGATGAAAAATTATACATTATTGGTGGGAGTCGTAATGGTAGGCACCTATCTGATGTTCAGGTATTGCACATGCTCAACTACTTTTTGACTTTGAGGTCCTTCTTTTGCTGTAATGTAGTATCGGACTCTTCTTGCAGGTCTTTGACTTTAGAAATTTGTTATGGTCTAATATAAAACTGAAACCCAATTCCGATAAATTTGAAGACAGTGACTTGCAGGAAGTTCTTCCAGCCATCTCTGCTCATAATGTGGTAAAAATTCATGTGCACAATTATCTTTTGCATTTGTGTGTATTTATTTGTTTATATTTGCCCTATACTCCTTTTGTTTGGTTTTCAGTAGGCAGTTGAACAAGTTTGTTTCTGTCTTAATAGGTTAAGTGGGGAAACAAAATTCTTCTTCTTGGTGGAAATTCAAAGAAATTGTCCGACAAAATAATAGGTTTGTTACTTCAACAGCCATATTGTTAGTTCATGGATAGTGTAGATCTTTCCTGAGACATTTGATAGTGCCCTTTAATTTCCATAATGTTAAATCCTTATTCAATGTTAATGGACTTGTAGTGTGGTTCATTGATCTGGAAACGCACCTCTGTGGCATCGTGGAGACCTCAGGAAAAGTTCCGGTATGATGATCGAATCCATGTTTTTCCTTGTGCTTTGTGTTTTCAACTGTTTCATTATTTTTTATTTATTTTTGTTCCAAAGTTGGGTGAATTATACTTTGCCCCCCTGTGCTATCACTTTGCTATATTATTTTTTGTCAAGTTGCATAAAATAAACTTTCCCTAGGCAAGTGCATTTCACATGGATGTTATATCCATTTCAACTGTAACACCCGAGTAATTTTGTGATGGCAAAGTGATATTTGCCCACATGGTGCAAAGTGAAAATAGACCATATAATGGGATCTCAATATGTGATATTTCCTTCTCTAATTTGTTTGCTCAAATATATTTGATTTTGTTCTGTGGTAAATGAAACTGTTTGGTACGCATGCCAATTATATTTCAGGTAGCTCGTGGGGGGCAGTCCACGACACTGGTTGGTTCTAGACTGATAATGTTCGGTGGAGAAGACAGGAGTAGAAGATTGTGGAATGATGTTAATATTCTGGATCTAGAGACAATGACCTGGGATGTGGTGGAAGCAATGTAAGTATCTTTATACTTTTATTTGAAACTACTTCTATGCCGTGCTTTTCGAAGAGTTATGCATTACTTTCTTGTGTTATGATAGGCAGACACCTCCAGCTCCCAGATTCGATCACACAGCTGCAGTACATGCAGAACGCTACCTTCTAATTTTTGGTGGTTGTTCTCATGATTCTTTCTTCAATGATCTTCATGTACTTGACTTGCAAGCAGTAAGTTGTTTACCGATCACATTAAAACTAGTCTACAAACTGTGCTCTGTACAATACCTGTGAATATTAAAATGTTTTAATTTGTTATTTTTCTGTTAACAAGTGGATTGCTGGGCTAGAAGCATATTGGAGGTCATTGTTCAAATTGAATGTAGAACGTTGTTAGTTGGTAATTATTATGTTGTCTGGCAAGACAACAACTATTACCTACCAACCCTTCTGAGACCATATTGAAAATTATTTTCACTTTAGATTTATACAAAAATTGATATTTATTGTAAGAGCTATTTTTCTATGCACGAATACAAGCTTCTCAAATTTTTTGCTTCTATCCTGCCCTGTAATTAAATGAAAGAAGATTCTTGTTTTTTTTTTTTAACTCTATCTGTGTACTCTCTTGAGATCAGAAGATTCAAACTTCATACGAATCAGTAGTGGGCTGCATGCATCAAATAGAAGTTCTTGTCAGGCTTTTGGACAATAAGAGAATTAGATTATGATGAAGAGCAAAGTATTTAATTGCTGAGTCTGTCCATTTGCCTTCTACCATATCCCCCCACATCCTGGGATGTTAGAGTTTTTGTTGAACTTATTATTTATAGTTTGAGAGGAGCATGGTTTTGAAGGTTTTCTTTCATACCTTGAAAATTTAATTACTTCATCCTATATCAACAATATGATTCTCAATGCTTTTTAAGCTGCACATATTAATTGTTGTATTATCTATCTTTTTTTATTCTTCCCCACAATTTGCCATTATTTTTCAGATGGAGTGGTCCCAACCACAAGTTCAGGGTGATCTAGTCACTCCTAGGGCTGGTCATGCTGGTATAACAATTGATGAAAACTGGTATATAGTCGGCGGTGGAGATAACAAAAATGGTATGCATAATCATATGCTTTACTGAAATCTATAATGAAACAACTTATTCACTTACTATGTACTCTTGTGGCTTTTACTGATTTGTTGATACATTTCCTTTGCTAGCTTTTATGATACAAACTATAAAATGTTACAGGTTGCCCAGAAACTCTGGTGTTAAATATGTCTAAGCTAGTGTGGTCAGTGCCAACCAGTGTGAAGCACAGGGATGCACTTGCAAGTGAGGTCTGTTCCTTTCTTTGATTATATATATGTTTCTTCTACAAATTTCAGTTTTGAAAGAAAGTTGGATGACTACATGGGTTGAGATACAGTTCCATAAAAATACTTCAGGAACATGGCAGTGATCATAATATACGGGATGGGAAGGATGCATATGCTACCTGCATAATTGACTAGATTTTGTACCTTTTAAATTCTTCTCATTCAGCGGCTCATTCTTTCAATCCTCAAAAGGAAAAGAAAAAAGTGGTTCGCCCTTTTCACAAACTATGCTACTGATGACAATGCGAATATTCTTAAGCAATGATTCCATTAGAAAATATGGAGTGCTACAAAGAAATTAAATGCATCCTGAAACATTTCTGAAACTGTAAAATATACATAAAGGTAAAGGAAACAGGAATAAGCATGTGAAGTAAGAGAGATAAAATGTTAAGAAAAATAAAGGAGAAATAGAATGTGATAGAATATTGATGTAATCTTAGGGGGGTGTATTCAATTAAGATTTTAAAAGAGTTTAAAAGAGTTTAAAAGTTTGGGTGTATTCAATTCAGATTTTAAAAGAGTTTGTAAAAGTTTGGGTGTATTCAATTCAGATTTCAATTGATAATAAAAAAATACATCGAAATCTAGGTGTATTCAATTATGACTTTTTAAAAATCAAACAAAATTTAGGTGTATTCAAAAAGTAATTTATTTTGAAGGAATTAATAAGTTGCCCGATTTCGTTAGAAATTAAAGTGGTAAGTATATATAAAAAAGGCCCTGACAAATCTTATGTCAACCCTAGAAACTTTGAACATGCTCTACGCTTTCCAGTCCTTGAACGTGTGTGCTTGTCAAGTGGATTTATGTATGTATGATCTTTCATCGTGTGTTTGAATATTTGTTGTTGCTACATCACCATATTTCGATGAACAATAGCATATATATCGATGTATATATAATCTTCACATGGCATGTAATCGATGTACATCACCATATTGCTTGAATGGTTGTTGTTGTTGCCATCGTCATATATAGATCAACATCAACATATTTGTTGCTGTAAATATTTGCTGCTGTACATATTGTTGAACATCAACACATTTTTGGTTGCTCTTATTATTATTATTTTATTTTATTTTATCATATATAGGGTTTAGGGTTGCTGTTATTATAATTATTTTTTTTGCTGTTATTATTATTAATTTTTTTTTTTCTGTTTTTTTTTTTTTTTGGGTTTCTGTACATCACAACCTTCTTCATCGATCTATAGTCATCATTTTTTCTTTGTTTTGTACAATATCTATATATATCTAGTCCATGCCAAAACAAAAAGGAAAAAAATTATCTTCATATATATATATATATTCTTATGAACTAATTTAAGATTGCATGTATGTGGAGAGATGCTATGAGTGACGGGAGTCAAAGATGAGCAATGAAGCAAATACTTATTCGTTTTTACGCATTTAGAATTATAGTTTACTTATCAAAGCAAATACTTACTCTTTTAAAATCTTAATTGAATACACCCCCCTTAGTATTTGGGGAAAACAAAGCTCCCCTCTTTCAAAAAAGTCCCTTAAGAATATAGAATTTGGTTAAAGGTCCAATTCTTTATTTTATATTTCTTTCTGCTTGTGTTTTGTCTGTGCCTATTACTTAGTCATGTACGTCATCTAAAAAAGTCTATGTTCGTTTTCGTATAGTCTGTATCTATTAGGGTGGAGTGTCAATACTCTAATATGAGTAAACATGAAATTCTATTATGTCGGTTTGCACTTAAGAATATGGTTTGGAAACAGGGACTCAGTGTCTGCTCAGTGACTATTGATGGAAAGAAGCATTTGGTTGCCTTTGGTGGCTATAATGGGAACTATAGCAATGAGGTATGTTAATGACAGATTTCATGTTCATTACTCAGAAGTCTATATTGTATGAATACAAGTTATCAAGTGCATTATATTTTTCATATTTAAAGTGCAGTAATGTTAGTTTTGTGACCAGTAACTTCCACTTGACTCATAATTGAAGTTGTCTAATCTGATATGTGGATATGGTGTCTACTTGAGATACATGGGCCATGGCGATCAACATCTAGATGAAAGCAAAGTGAAATGGTTCATGTACTCATGTGATACACTGATACTCATCTTGAGGTAGCAATGGGAAAGTGGACATCATGATTTGTAGTACCACCGTAAAACAAGTCAGGATAAAAATAATTTGAGTCAGGCTTAAAGTTTTCGTGGAGCTTGTTTATGTTAAAGTTGTAACTCCATCTAAGTTTGTTTGAGAATGGCACCTTTGAGAAAAGAAAAATCTCCGGTAGTATAGTGCAACATGGTCAAATTTGTGCATTCGACTGGTTAAATAAATTGTCTTTATGTGCATTTATTTACTAGTTGTCTGTGCTATCTCAAAAGGCTCTACTATTATTGTACCAGTTCTCTAAGGTATGTAGCTAGAGAAGAGAATAGGGCAAAGATACACTTCGTGAAACAAAAGATCTCCCAGAGTTGTGCAGTTACTGTGCATATGGTGATGCATAATGGTTACAGAAAATAACATAAGAAAAACTAAGAAAGAGAAAAATGATAGTTTATGATCACCAATCCTAGAACCAACTTTATGGTGGGGTTTCTATCAAAGATGAATACCTCCCTCTAAAAGGGTAAGGAATGAGTGGAACCTCCCCTCCAAAAAGAAGCTGCTATCTTCATGGGCATGCACTTGCCCTCTGTAGTGCCAAAAGGGTATTTATTACACTAAAGATTGAGCCCCAATCCTATTATCTGATCTTTGTCCTGTATTCTTTTGTAATTAGAAGGTTGAAAAATAGTTCTTTCTGGTGTCATAGCAATGAAATGGAACATGGGTGCATTTGACATAAATAAGAAAATTAGAACTGAGCGCACAATATTTTATATATATATATATATCATTTATAAAGAGGTAATAAGAGATGCTAGGCAAGGAAATTAGAACTTAGTGCATAATGTTTTATACGCTCTTTATGCTGGACAATTACCATTTAGAGTGATAGCTTGGTTATTTGTTAACTTCCTGCGTAGTACTCTAATACTAGATGCCGAATCTTACAGCCTAATCGATGCCTAATGTTCTCATCTGAGTTTGCAGACAGCTGTTTTCATGAATTTTCATTGTAGTTTGTCAATGTAATTTGTTCTCTTATTTGGTTTCTTTCCTCATCTTTTCTTACAGGTTTTTGTAATGATGCCCAAACCGAGGGACTCGTTACAACCAAAGATATTCCAGTCACCAGCAGCAGCAGCAGCGGCGGCTTCTGTCACTGCTGCATATGCCTTAACTAAAATAGACAAATTAGATTTCAAGACAGCAGAATTGAACTCCAAGGGGGCTGAAAACCATCATTATGAACAAGATTTTACAATTGACCTAGAAACCCTTACAGAGGAGAAAAGCGTGCTGGAATTGTCGCTTTCAGAAGTCAAGACAGAAAATTCTAGGCTCGGGCAGGAGATTGAAGAAGTCAACAATACTCATGCTGAGTTGTCCAAGGTATGCGCCTTAGATACACTAGTTAGCAAGGTGATTATTTTATTTTAGAGTTTTTTATCGTTTCAACTTTCCCTTTCAGGAACTTCATTCAGTCCAAGGACAACTAATAGCTGAGAGATCAAGATGCTTTAAATTGGAGGTTTCTCCTTCCATCATTTGTTTTTTTTTTCTTATTTGGCTTGGGTCAATTATTGACGTGCCCTTCAACAGATGGAATGTGTGTTGCATGGTGGCTGATTCTTTTTCAATATTCTATTTGTAGGCTCAAATCAGTGAACTACAAAAGAAACTGGAATCGGTGCAGTCCATTGAGGATGAAGTACAGGCACTTCGGGGACAAAAATCTGCATTGGAACAAGATATGGAGCTTGCCTCATCTGCTCAGAGACAAGGTTCTGGCGGGGTTTGGCGGTGGATTGCTGGGGGTGGCGGTGGCGATGCATAAAAGTTGTAAGGGCGGTGTGAAGTCCTGAAAAAAAGGGGGAAAAAATGGAAGTCGGTTCCAAAATATTGAATTGGGGAGGAGCACCTATAACTGTTATCTGTGACAGCTCTCTCAAGAAGATCAGGCAGATCTCAGCGGTGGCCTGGCGGAAGAATATGTGAAACTATTTGCATTTCGTCAGAATGGAAAATCTCGAAGTGATGACCCTACAGTAAAATTTTCGTATTAAGATAGTAAAAGGATGAAAAATACAGTCTAAGATAGGAATATGTCTCTATAAAAGCATTGTTGTTTGGATTCAATAATCAGTCATTTGATCATTTTTTCTATCTTCAGATTTCTATTCTTGTCTGAAGTGATCGTGAGTAAGGATTTGTAAGATACAGTAGTTCAAAGTGTTTTTATTCTCACGGCCTCAGTAAAGGTTTGTGATATTTAATTCTTTTGGCCAATCCAACTCGTCATTACACTAATCTTTGATTAAAATTCAGTCAAGTTTTGTGTGTTACAAATTTACAAATACTGTCGCAAATTGAATTACTAGAAGGATTAAGATTTCAAATCTGATATCTATTTGATTACAATGAGAATTGACTGGTTAACTTAATAAATCTAATTTAACGAATCAAATATGAATTAGAGTAGTTTGAGGTTTTCTTCGACCATCTTGACATGCAGTATAGGAATCTGGGGAGGCTGGATTGGGATCGAATGTTCGCAACCATGATGATCAATTTTACTATGGGAAGGTTGTTCCTATGAAACTCAGCTTTGGTGGCTGAAGCTTGCGCAGATCAATTTTGCATTTGTGCAACTCATCTCTCTCTCTGGAATGAATCTGGACTCTAAAGAACTCATTAAGAGTAGGGAGAGGATGCATTTGCGCCAAAATCTACATGTTTGGGCCCGATTTGATGAGGATTTGTAGTAGTATTATAACAGGTAATTAGCCCGAACTGTACTCCAAGCAATCCTAGCCGCTAAGGTTGCTGATATATAAACGACTTTAGAAGAGAGAAATGTCCTCACCACAATTACCTCAGTCAAATTGATTAAACAGATTTCACACAAATTCCTACAAATTTTGGCAATTTTGGCAATTTTGTCGAATTTGAAAGTATTAAAAGGTAAAATTGACAAAATTGAAATTACAATAGTTAAAGTGACAATTACCGTACCATTTGTGACATTTACCATATATCTCTCTCCTGGGGTGGTATTCGAAAGGGCGCTGAAAGGTTTGTTGCTCCTCCTCTGGTTCTCAACTCTTCGTCGTTGCAATTTCAAACATCGATGCATCAGTTTGCAGAGGTTCGCTTCACTTCGTAAATGCATAAGCCTTGGTTTTCCAAGCTCATATTGACGATCACTGATCAGCCCTCCGATAACCGGTCAGCCTTCTCTCTTTGTCTCTTGCTAGCTCACTCTCTATGAAAAAAAAAAGTTGCTTCGTTTTCCTTTTCTCAAATTTTGTTTGATTCAAAGAGTTTGGTTCTTGTGGGCCTTGAGCTGAAGAAAGTTTAAAAATTTTCAAGTTTTGGAGCTCAATCCACCAGAAATCAGACCCCATGAGGCTGTTAGAAAGCTCCAAACTCAGCCTCTTCAAGTTCAAAGCTTGCTCATTAAGCTCACAAGTGACCCCTTTTGGCCCCTTCAATTCATTTGTGCAAAAGAGGTGGAGAAAGCCTATAATTTCCGCCCAAACACGCTTAGAAGATCGAACCAGGGACTCAAACCTAGACAAGCTCACAACCCACCTCAAGAAACTCGATATCACCCTAAAACTCCATGTCCTCATGTCCAGTCGGAAGCGCGGACCCTTTGTGTCCTTACAGCTAATGTCCCGATGGAGGAACCTCGTGGGGCTTAATGTCGGCATTGGCGCCTTTGTTCACAAATACCCACATGTTTTTGAGGTGTTTACACATCCGGTACGGCGCAATTTGTGTTGTCGGATAAGCAAGAAAATGATGGGTTTAATAGAGGAAGAAGCAGATGCTATGAAACAATTGGAGCTGGAAGTTGTCCATCGGGTAAAGAAGTTATTGATGATGTCTGTGAGTGGCACTCTTCATCTCCATGCTTTGAGGTTGGTTAGGAGAGAATTGGGGTTGCCTGTGGATTTCAGGGAATCCATTCTTGGTAAATATTCGAAGGATTTTAAGTTGGTTGATTTAGAGGTTGTAGAATTGATTAGTAGAGATGAAAATTTGGATGTGGCTGAAATTGAGAAATGGAGAAAGAAGGAATTTAGAGAGAAGTGGTTGAGTGAGTTCGAGACAAAGTATGCATTCCCTATCAATTTCCCAACGGGGTGTGAGATCCAGGCTGGGTTTAGAGATAAGTTGAAGAATTGGCAAAGACTTCCTTATGTGAAGCCTTATGACAGGAAAGAGTCTGTCCGCATTCGTACTTGTGGAGGGATTGAGAGGTATGAGAAAAGGGCGGTTGGTATTCTTCATGAGTTCTTGAGTTTGACAGCAGAGAAGATGGTTGAGGTTGAAAGGTTAGCTCATTTTCAGAAGGATTTCGCTATGGAAGTTAATGTGCGTGAGCTTATCTTGAAGCACCCTGGAATTTTTTACATATCAACCAGACGTAATAGTTTAACTGTTTTTCTTAGAGAGGCATATAGTAAAGGGTGCCTCATTCAGTCTAATCTGATATATGATGTTCGGAGGAAAATGTTGGACCTTGTTTTCCTAGGGAGTCGAAATACTAGAGAAATGCCAGCTCAAAAGGAAATCAAGGAGTTCAAAGTAGATGGGGATGGTATAATGGATGGAGAATGGGTTATCCCAATGTTAGAGAACTTGGAGAATGGAAGTTGAAATTGGTAATTCAAGGTTTCAGGAATACAGTCAGATTGGAAGTAGGGATGGAATAATGGATGGAGACTGGGTTATCCTTGTATGAAACATGTTTTATCTCTTAAATAACTTGAGTTGAACCCTTCAGTCAAGAATGTGTGCCCTCACAAACCACAATGCGGTAATTTGTAGTTCCCAATTAAGATATTCCTTTTAATATCGTTAACATGTATGATTTTGTGGTTGGAAAAAGGATCTCTTACTTGATCTGTGAAATTTTACTCTGTAGTTTACGAGGCTGCATCATTGCAGCCTTCTGTTTGTTTTTATACAAAGTCATTTAGTATTTGTTTGAAAATAGATCATGCTTGTCTATGTTTATAACCCGTGATTTTACTCATTAACTATTGACCCAAGCATTCACAGGCTTAATTCTGTTCTAATAAGAGCTAGCTAGTCAAATGATATAACTTTTGTAGGATTATTTATGCCATATTAATTATCCATCTCATAATTCATCTAGTGCTGAAACCAGGATTATGTTAGAACATGAAAATCTCTGAGCTAGTCTGAACTCTAAGAAAGTCTTGAAAACTTGCACATATTACCTTTTATTTGTTTCATGGGGTTTCATATCTCCTAGCTGATTTATGTTGTTGGTCCAGACTAAAGATGGAGAGTGAGAAAAAGAGGCTAGGAGTTCATTTAATGGCGGATTTGAGAGGGGTTATCAATTAATTTAGGAACCTTCTGTGGTGGTGTGCACTATTGCTTCTGCTTAATAGTGTCTTTAGAATACCTGTAGATCAGAACAAGGAAGAAACTTCTTCCATAAGATTTGTAGAAATAATAACATTTCCATGTAGGCACATGCAATCCCATGCTCCAACTATATTTTTTCATAAAGTTGCAGTCACCAATTATGACCTGATTCCTCTTCTGTTCTTTGTTTGTAATTCTAATGGCAGAATTGGGTAGTTTTTAGAAAACTTATTATTCCTGGTTCCGAAAAATAAAATAAGGAAATTCAAGACTTTATGCTGGAGTAATCAACCAGTTCCCTAGTATCTCTCTTATTTGGTGGTTGTCAAAGTAAATTGGAATGTCGTGGCATGACATGGAGGACTCATTCTCCAGATGAGTTTAGTTGTTTTTGTTTCAACATTAAGCAATTAACACTGTCCATCTGGCTAAATTAGTTGGAAAGACAAATTCTCAGATATCATTTTCAAGGGAACTCCTAGGTTGGAAAGAGATAATACAAGAGTTCCAAAATGTTCTGGTTGATGCTTTTTATGTTGTTATTGCAGACTCTCTATGTAATTCATATGTCTTCGTGTATAAATTTTATCATTATTCTAAGGGCCTCATATATGCCAAAAATGATTTATTTCCTTGTTATATCCAAAATGGTATGTAAGGAGTATAGGAGATAACAGCAACTACTTGGTTTTTCCTTCTCTTTGTGACTTTACTTGTCTGAACCGGATACTGACTGATCTGTCATCTGTTGTACAGGCATAACTCTATTTTGCTATGCTCTAAGAACAACATGAGAAGGCTAGTTTCTGGAGGACTAGATCTGAGTTACACAAGAAATCTGCTTGTCTTAAAATATCTGGGTCTATAACATTTTGGAGCTAAGCTCTATAGCTTTTTCCAATTTGATGTTCTTTTACAACTGAAAGCACCACAGATTCAGTGGCTCATTCCGGTCATTAGTCTTCAGGACCTCTCATTGAATTGCTTCAACTCAAACATTTGATTAGTGAGCAATATGGGTTGGCGATATTAATTAAGCAAGAGGAGAATTGGATTGGTTCTTAAAGTGGAGAACATGGATTGGTTCTTCAAATGTAAAAACTCAATTGTATGATTCAAATGACAATCACATGCTTTGCAATCTAACTCTTTCCACCATAATCTGTATTTTTATAACTCCATTATCCTCTCTATATATATATATATATATTTAAACAGGGTACTAATTATGTTCGCTCATGCATTAGCAGGCCATCACACGTTTGACTTTCTAAAGGTCCTCCAGATTTCTAGCTTCTCCTGGAATTTTGTAAAAGGAGTTGGGCCTGCAGATGACCTCGGTATGGCAAAGGAAGAAAACAATCACAATCTGGAGACTATTTGCTGTTTGCTTTGTAAATTAACCAGTTCCTTCCTTAAGATTTTACTTGCAGGTGACCTCGGAATGGCAGAGATAAACCCAACTCTTCTTACTTTTTTGTAGGGGGCCACCTGAAATTTCCGAATAGAAAAGTTAAAACAGTGTTTCTTAGACTGATGGCCACAGAAAAAAGAGACAAAATTACGAGTGACCTGGCCGGCAACAAATTGAATGACTTGGTCTTCAGTGAGTCCATCTGGACTAGCTGCTCTCACCACATATGCCATTGGTATTTGCCCTGCTTCTTCATCTTCAACCCTGCAGTTTGTTTTTTGTATTATAGAAGGAAACAGATATAGATAGAAATAGAGAGTGACAGGGACAGAGAGCTAAGTGGCGCACGGTATAACGGCTGCATCAAGAATTTGAGGATGACTCAAAAGTATTGCCTCCAATTCTGCCGGAGCAACCTGCACAATGATTCGAACAGTTTAATTTGGAGCTTGTGTCTAGTTCTTGACATTTGGAAAACTACGCAATTTGTAGAAAAATGCTAGAGAGATCACATGTTGGCCATACTTGCTGGCCACTTGACGAGGCAGTGAATTAACATCAATTGTCACACATGCGGTAGCAAATCCGGTCTAAAAATGTGATCACTCTAACATTATTGTTCAGTTAATTATACAAACATCAGTGGTAATGTGAAATATTGGTTCAATTATCCATTCAAGTAAAGTATTGGTGATAAGATGAGTTTTACCTGATACCCGTTATGCTTGATGAGCTCCTTGATCCGATCAACAATGTAAAGAAGCCCATCCTCATCAAAATAACAAAGATCCCCAGTTTTCAGCCACCCATCTGAATCAATAGTTGCAGCTGTTGCTTCCACATTCCCCAAATACTCTTTCATAATAGTAGGGCTTTTCAGCCACAGCTCCCCTTGCTTATATGGTGGCAAGGCCTCTCCAGTCTCAACATCAACTATCTTAGCACAAAAGCTTGGCAGCAACAAACCACAAGAGGCAGAGTGACCCCTAGCCTGTTCATCCGAAACGAAAAACGTTGCTGCACCACAGCTTTCAGTTAGGCCATAGCCTGGCCTCATCTGGACCCAAGGGAACCTCTCTCTGAACTCATCAACTACTTCTTTGCTCAGTGGTGCAGCTCCTGAACTTACCCTCCTCAACGATGACAAGTCACAAGCAGCTTTGCTTGCATACTTTACTAGTCCAAGAATCACCGGCGGTACGGCAGGTATGTTACTCACCTTGTGAGTTTTTATAGCATCCAACATGGTGTTCAACTCAAACTTTTGCATCAAAACAGTGGTGGTTCCTGAGCAAAACAATCCAAGACCAAAGAAAGCGAGCCCGTAGATGTGGAACATAGGAATGAAGCACAGAAACACATCATCTTGAGCTGATGTCTCGTCCACAGTCCATCTAAGCATTGTCATAACGGCAATGAAATTTGCATGTGTTAGAACTACACCTTTGCTTGTTCCAGTAGTCCCTGAAGAGTACAAAATAGCGGCAGTGTCCGACTGAGTTGGGCGGGCTTGTATTAACTCGGTTGGAATTGGATCACAGCCTTCAATCAATTCTTCAATGCACAGAGAGTTGTCTCCACTCAACCATGGCCTCGATGTTAAAATTGTAGGCACCCCAGTTGGGGCCAACTTGTGAAGCTCCTCAGGAGTTGAAATAGCAAGCTTGGCACCCGAGTCACGAACTTGCTTACCGATTTCTGACTTGGTGTTGAGTGGATTGGCAGTGGTTAAAACTGCACCAATGGATAGCACTGCCAGGCATATTGTTGGGTACAGAAGTGAGTTTGGGGACAAGAGAAAAACCACATCCCCTTTTCTAACCCCAAGTCCCTGGTACAAGCCTGAGGCAAGACACTGAATTGAGTGATGAAGCTGTGCATAGGTGACACGCTGGTTGGTGGCTGAGTCAATGAGTGCAACTCGTGACTTGGCCTGGTGATGGGGTGGGAACTGTGACAGTACAAATGTGGCAGTGTCAAGGTTAGGGTTGGTGGGGAGTTTCTGATGGCGACCGAGGTTGTGCAGGGTATGATATATTCCGGTTTTGGGATCAAAACCATTCGTACTTCCATCGGTATAGAGCTGAGCATCGCCGGAGAATTCTTCAGTAGACATTGTTGCAAATGTGGTACACTAAAGTTTGGTGTAACATGGAGCAAATAAATAGGACAGTACGTTGGCTTATATTATTGTTGTCTGAGTATGACAAGGTCGAGGTTTAGCTTTGTTAAAAACGTCCATCAAAGTTTATAATTATAGTTAATCGCTTAAAACATATATATGTTGTTAGTAGCCGGCCGGCCAGTTCAACGAATATTCATTTATGTTTTATGATTATGCCTTGAGCGATACGTAATGTGGTTGATAATAACTTAATAAGACATGTACTAATGCCAATTAGCTAGACAGAAATTCCTGTCATATACCAGCCATACAGAAGAAACAAGAAGGAAAATGGTATATCAAAATACTTGTCTCCTTCCTCTCGAAGTAGGAACTCTTTCCTACTAATCATAGCTTTACATGTGTGCATAAATTTTTCCTTTTGTGTTTGGATGAATTGCTTAGGTATCAAACTGTGATTTACAGGAAATATGAATGTCTCTTTCGAGGGTAGGAGGCTAGCAGTGTCCAATAGTATATAGAGTGCATTATCTGATGCATAAACAAGATAAAAAAATCATTTATGGTTGAAATTAGATGGGATTTGATGAGCTCATTTGAGTTTTACATCATGTTTATTTGTTACTATAAATGTTATAGCATTTGCTTAGAGCTTGAATTAGTAAACAACTTCTCAGAAACTCAATGGTCCCCAATTAGGCAGAAACAAACTATATCAATTCATTTTTCAACTGGCATTGTGCACAGAAAGCCTTTTTTAATCCATTGACCTTTGCGGTAGAGAGCTCGATTGGGAATCTGGAAAAGCTGATGTAATTTATTCTCAAGTGCAAGTAGTCTCCAAGGTTGCGTGGTGATTTTCAACTTTCTTACATAATAAAGCCTCCCAGAAAGAGAATTTGAACCGAACCACCCTTTTAAATTGAAAATCTTGAGTAGCAGCATCATTAATGCGAATCATATTACATCTAGTGCTGTTCTTGTTACTCAAGGCCTTAAAACAAGATTAAAAGTTTGGCATACTAGAGAAAATGGAGGCTGAGTTGCAAGGAACTTGTAGCTCAAACGGGCATTTACACATTTACTTGAGATTGTGTGTTTGATTCTCCTCTCAACCAACATTGCTTATATCTACAGAAAAATAAAGGCTGAGTTTTCACAAAGGGACGCATGTATTGCAACTTTTCAAGTACTTTGGTGGTAGATTAAAGGCAAAAAGGTCATTTTTTGTCGATGTAGTTTCCCAAATTTTCCATTTTGGTCTGTGTGGTTTCAATTCTAATTTGACCCATGTAGTTTGATATCCATCGCAATTCAAGGACACGTCCAAATTTCAGTTCAATTTCATGATACCCCTCCACGTGAGGGATATGTTTATTCCGTCACGAAATTAAACGGAAATTTAGACATGTCCGTAAATTACGATGGACATCAAACTACAGGGATCAAGCCAAAATTAAAACTACAAGAACCAAAGGGGAAATCCGGCGAACTAGACGGACCACCATAAGTGAATTTTTCCTTGAGATTAAATAAGTGGTAAAGTGAGGCCTTGGGCCTTTATTTAATCTCCCACAGTACAAAGAAGCTCAGACGAGAACTCCAGCCCAAAGGAGCCCATCAAATTGGATCCCAGAGAATTTTATCACCCAAATTAGAATGTTATTATTCTGGTGGAGCAAATCTGTTTTACATTTTCGCTCCAACAATTCATTATTTTTGTTCTACAAATTCAACACCTCCAATAATTTTTTTGTTGGAACTTGCTTTTTTCAACGTAAACAGACAAACACAGTTGTCCTCTTTTGTTTTGGCTTGTTGATTTGAAACTTTAAACGAATATGCAGTGAAATATAGTCTTGTCTTGGTGTGGGATGTTGGAAACACAAGCACCAGAAAATAGTGGTGGGCACTAAAAGGAGATGGAGACAGAGATATATATGTAGAAAGATAGGCCCCTTCAGGTTGAATCTGTTCACTTGGTTTATTTTCATGAAATTCTGCCCATAGATTCAAGGACTAGCTAGCTGTTTGACATTTTTTGCAACGAAAACAACTTGCAGGAACCACAGAACTAGACGATGTCAAAGTCTTGGACTTTGGCTGTTGGAATGCTACTGCAGAATCTATATATATTTATTATTTATTTATTTTTTCAGAGGAATATATTCATAAAATATTTTGAGTCACTATTATTGAATTCGAATATTGGAACTTTAATATATATGAATCATATCTTTATCTTTATAATCTTCTTATAATAAAATTTTGAACTACAATGAAGACCACCATATATAGTATATGCCCAAATCTAATTGATGAGGCATTTTCTATTCTCAACCAGATGAAGACCCTCCCTCATTGCCAGCCTGACGTTTTTACATATAGTACCTTAATAAAGGTTTGCATTGATGCTTTGATATTCCAATTAGTTGAGTACATGTATGAGGAGATGGTTGAACGGTTAATAACGCCAAAGTTTTAGATTTGTCAACATTGGGTTTAGACGTAAGGACAGATTTGAAGAAGAGATCATGGCATGTTTTGCCTACATGCACAAGCAGGGATGGACCTAGGATTTTAAAATTAGGTGAGCTAAATTTACCTTATGTACGCACTGAAGAGTGGAACATAAAGGTGCAACTACAATGCAGTGTATCAGTTCATTCTTTTAGTTATTTATTTGTTTTCACTTAAAGGGATTATGTGTAAAAAGGGTTATCGGTGAGAGGAAAATTAGCAGTAGCCTGTTCATAAAATAAATATAAATATAAATAAAATAAATTGGCAGTAGACTAAAAAAGTAAGAACAAGACAAATACTTTTCATTTTAGAGAGAACTTACAAGAGATGTCCTACACAAGAATGTCTAGAAATAGTCAAAGAGAATTCATCAATTCATTAGTTTGTCTTATCTTCTTTTTCTGATGCATATTGTTGGATGAGCGATGACATGATTGTCATTAGTAGACATGGGTGGGCTAAATTAAATTTTTGGCTAATAAAATAACAATTCATCTGGGCTATAGCCCAAGTTAGACCCTTCTAGGGACCGTCCCTGTGCACATGATCATGGCAACAACCATTAGTTTACACTAGTCCCACCTTGGAAAATACTGCCTCCAACTTCACGAGCGCACTTAATGGAGGTATGTTTTTCACATTCATCCAAGATCTTCAAATTTGACACCTCTGAGGTTGAAATTCAGAAACTCGCAAAAATCATTCCATATGGACTTGCCAAAAGCAAAATAACCAATAATGGATACATATTTAGTGCAACATAGTGCTTTGTAGTATCAAGTTAGTTTCTATTTTCGCTGGGAAATAGAAATAACTCTTGGATGGAGTCGGGTTTTAAGTGTTCGTTTATTTATAAGGTTTCTTGCAAGGGTATGAATGATCGAATATGACAACGCCCAAGTATCTCATAAATACAGAATCAATTTAATTCCTCTCGATAATAAAGACGAGAGTTTCTTCAACATGGTTAAGTTACAATACATTGTCATCCCATAATAATAGCTTATGATTGAACTTACTAATTTTATGGCATCAATATAGTCCAAATTTATACGCTAGGTAAAAACGTTTGTTATTAATAACGTCTTTGTATAACAACAGGAGAGACACTACTTAATTACTACTAATAAGGTGGGTGTGTGCCTATCTCTAAAGATAATAATATTGGCATAGCTTCTTCTTGGTGTCGTTGGCTCCTTGCTCGCTTCAACCTCTTTTAGGCATCTTGTCAAACATCTTGCCCTCATGAAAACCATACTCAAGTAGATATCAGAAGTTAGACCAATAGTTATAGAAGGTTGTTCAATAGGCAAACAAGTATTTATTATTTTAGAAACCTACAAATGACAAATTTTATCTCTAATCCAAGATAATTGATCAAAGTACTCTAAAACACTTGAAATTTATTTCAAAACATATAGGCTCAATATTAATGTTCCATAGAAAGACTCTCGTGTGAAATCATCCACACCCTTTAAAAAGCATTGTTATTAGAATGAAATTGGTGAGGTGTTATCCGAATTTCTCTAATGCTTAGTCAATAAACAATCCTTTGGATATTCAACTTGTGTTTTTGCTTATAAAAAAAGTATTGTGTATGTTAGAGCTTTTCTTATTGTCTAATTAATAAGTAGCCTAATATTATTTTTGACAGTTCTTTTCAGATTGTAACTATAAGGTTCTAATATGGAAAAAATGTGTTTAATATAATGTATAAATATTCAGCACTGTCGTCAGTATTTGATCGATATTTTGTAAAATATTTCACAATATCGATAGTTTTGTGAGTTTGGTAGATGGGTACTTGATACTAGCTAGTATGAAAATGACCGATTCATCATGAATGCAACGATAAAAGTAGTTGATCACTTTTATTTGACAATTGTAGACTCTCTAAACTTCAAGAATACCTACTCGTTATTATAATTGCCTGGTATGACTAAGTTGGTTGCTCGTGTAGAATTAATTCTATCCGGCCTAACCAACTTAGAACTCATTATAAGATATAGGATAGGCTTACAACCAATTTTTGTTAAATTTTGTAGGAAGACATAACTTTCACTACAAATTCAAACCATCTTGCTGAAGAAGACACCAACCATGGTGCAGCATAATTATTTTGATCACAAATGGAAGTTATTTTCCTTGGTAATCAACCACATGGTAACAAAGCAAGAACTTTTGTTTGAAGAAGCTTACTATTATTATTCACCAAAAAAATACCTAGAAAAAATGAAAAAGAAAACGTTTTCCTTCTCTTCTCACATGGCAATTTTCATATTCCACAGAGCCCAAATCGAAAAGAGAAAAGGAAAAGAGATTTTTATGGATGAGGCAGAGTTGACAAGTGTCATTTGCATGGCCTTAAACGAAAATTTCAAATCATCCTTTTCCAACACACTGCCTCCTCCCTTTCTCATCATCTTCCACTCTCTCCCTATCTCCCTCTCTCCCTCTCCCTCCAAATCAGTCTGTCTCTCAAAACAGACCATCTCTTCACCTATCTTTGTACACTCTCTCTCTCTCTCTCTCTCTCTCTCTGAAGCTCTCTGTCTCTGTTACCATGGCCGTAGCAGAGCTATCAACACCTTCATACACAAAGACCCGCCTTGTTCACTCATCCCAGCTCTCATTCTCCTCGACCCATCTCCGCAGTCACAGGCGTGTCGCTTTTCGACCGCTCCCTCGGACTCAAAATGCCAGAATATCTTGCTCTGTTGCACCCAAGTAAGCTTTTTTACTTTATATATTCCACCGTTCTTTTCTTCTGCTAGTGGTAATTCTCATTCTTGATCTCAGTCAAGTTCAAGCTCCTGCTGCTCCGCCACAAACCGTGGACCCGAAGACCAAGACTGAATGCTTTGGCGTCTTCTGCCTCACCTATGATCTCAAAGCTGTAAGCTTTCTTCCTGTTATTATCTGGGTTTATGCTGATTCAATGGATTTTTTTCTAGATTTGCCTGGAGCTTCAGTTTGTTATATAAGTGCCTGTTTTTCGTCTGTCAATTTGTGTAGTCGAATTGCCATGCATATTCAGACTCTCTTTACCAACTAGTAGAATAAAATTTGCTCTGCTTCCCTTAGTAGTGATTCTATGAGACCTATTTGTTTTATATTTTAATCAATTTTTACTTTTTAATCGTGAATCAGACAAAACAAACTTTTTATCTGCTAATTTTTCTTTCTGCTGAAACAAAAACCATGCAGTTCAAAGATATCTAAATTGGGGTTTTTAATTTAAAATATGCCTTTCTCATGGCTTTGAGGTTGTATTTGAAATTGATACGGTTGTGGATGTCCTCTTGAATCTTGTGGTTCTATTATATCTAACCCTTGAAAGTTTTCCACACATAAGCCTTATAATGTGTCACGTATATGAGCTGTTCTCAGCTTTTGGATACCAATTTTAGCAGAATCATGATGCATGCCATTGCCAATTCTCTTCAGCAATTGATAAGTTTTGCATATGTTTGGATCGGTGCCTCTACTTAAGAACTTGATCTGATTTAGACTAATTGGTGTTTGGATTTTTTTTTCTTAGTTCATTCTGAATACTTTGCATTGTCAGTCATGCTCCGAGTTTTTTGTAGGTGAGAGAGAGAGAGAGGGCATATCTGAATATTAACTTACAGTTTCTTTCCTATGCAAAGATGGGCTCTTGAGATCAATCTTTTATTTATCAATGTTGTCTATCTAATAACTGTGGTCCAATGCTCACAGGAAGAAGAAACAAAATCCTGGAAGAAATTAATTAATATTGCAGTATCAGGTGCAGCTGGGATGATATCTAATCATTTACTCTTTAAAGTAAGTATTTCTTGCATCCAAGCCTCTGACTCTTTTCTTAAATTGTGGAGGTCTTGATGAGTAATTCTTTCTGAAACTTATCAGTTAAGCTTGCAATTTGGCCCTACTAATTTAACACAAACATTATACTACTATTTCTGTCATTATGAGTTTTATTGCCATTGAAGCCTGCAACCATCCCTGCATGTTTATCTTAGTTTTAGACTACAATCTTTTTGATAACCTGTTTAGTCTAAGAAGCAGTCTAAACTATATTAGGGTTAAACTGGAAAATAGGGCATATAGCATGGAGTATCTGAACTGACAAGAAATTGGATTTTACTTTTATTTACTACTGAGCATTCAGATGTATCTCCATTCAGTTCCCAACTAGCATGTGGTAATTCAAACCATTGTAGGATGGAGCCTTGACATATTGTAGAGTGAGCATAAAAACATCATGAAATGATACATTTTATTTGTTCCCATCTGTTATTTTGATGGCCCTTTCTGGCCTTTTCTGCTGTAGGACTCCACACTAGAGATTCAAAGGTGATTTCCAAATGATAGTCTTTAGTTTGTAGGAAATGGTTAAGCTCATCCTTTGAACTCCAAGCTTTTGACTAATCTATTTTAGATTGTAAAATGAAAGTTCTGCCTCTTTTATTAAAGAGAAAAAGAATTTCGTCCATCTATTTTCACAGTAAATTATATTCACTATTGAAATATAACTTCTTCTTTTTATTATTAGAATTTAACAGCGTTTAATATTTGCAACATGATTTTCTTCTTAACCAGCTTGCATCTGGTGAGGTTTTTGGGCCAGACCAACCTATTGCATTGAAGCTATTGGGATCTGAAAGGTCGTTACAAGCTCTTGAAGGTACGGTTCTGAAATAGACATTATTTGATTATAGATTCACATAAATGTGCACTGCAAAGTAGCATTTATTTATTGTCTGCAGTGTGATCTAGAACCCTACCTGAAATTACACACATAATAGAATAAGTAAACATAGATATCTGTGCAACCACTTATGATTGGTTTCCACCCTTATAGTTGTGAGGAAGCAAACACATGCAGACAGGATTGGCTATGAGCTTATGTGTGCATATAATTGTAATCAAGTGATTGATACAATTCAAGTAAGCACAATATTGAATTAAAGTATGTCAATCCGTCCTATCTCTGGAATGAGTTCAAGGTGTTTGACTACTGTGTCAGATACCTGGATACCCCTTACTTGAGGGTGTGCCTGTGTTTCGGCAGTGAGAAAATTAAGTAACATGCATTTAGTGATGTTAGAAAGGCAGTCAGCTATAATTACAGTCAAAAATAAAATGATTGATCTATTGGAATGACTTGCACAAGTTTCGAATTCAGTAAGTTAACATGTTCTGATTAGGTATCTTTCTTCAGCATCACTAAAGTTTAACTCTCCTGAATTATGGCTGGTATGTATATGGCTGATTAAGAGGACAGTTTGTGTGTGCAGGAGTTGCAATGGAATTGGAAGATTCCCTTTTTCCGTTGTTGAGGGAGGTCAGCATAGGCATTGATCCATATGAGGTGTTCCAAGATGCAGGATGGGCGCTTTTAATAGGAGCAAAACCTCGAGGTCCTGGAATGGAAAGAGCTGGCCTGTTGGATCTAAATGGGCAGATTTTCGTCGAGCAGGTTCCATTAGATTTTCATATCTCACATGCACCTCTCTTGCGTAGACAGTAACACAAGTGGTTCTGTAGTTTCTGCTTATGTATTTTTTATTTCTAAAAACAGGGAAAAGCTCTTAATGCGGTAGCATCACGTAATGTCAAAGTGATAGTAGTTGGCAACCCTTGTAACACAAAGTAAGTTATTAGTTTCCTTCTCTTTTTAACTTTTTTGGGGCAGAGGGATGCACAGGTAGTGGAGAAATGTAATATGCTTATCACTGCTAATTATGTTTCTTCCTTATGCAGTGCACTCATTTGTTTAAAAAATGCTCCAAACATACCTGCAAAAAATTTTCATGCTTTGACACGGCTGGATGAAAACAGAGCCAAATGTCAGGTAAAAATATACCTCACTGACATTAAGTAAAATAGGTGATACTCAATTTAGGATATCATGACCAGAAGGAATAATAACATATTTGGCTTATGATTTATTCAGCTAGCCCTCAAAGCAGGTGTCTTCTATGATAAAGTGTCAAACATGACCATCTGGGGAAATCACTCAACCACTCAGGTTATTTAAACACACTGTTATTAAAATGTGGATAATTCTCTACCTTCTCTTTTTGAAGAAGAATTGTGTAATTCTTATCAGGTTCCAGACTTCTTAAATGCTAGAATTGATGGCTTGCCTGTCAAAGAGGTCATCAAGGATAAAAAATGGTTGGAGGAGGAGTTTACTGAAAGCATCCAGAAGGTAAGACTGTGGAACATATATTTCCATGATTCAACATTGTCTGTTATTAGACCGTATCTACCTCTCATCCTCATAACCTGAAGACTTGTTCAATTTGCAGAGAGGAGGTGTGCTCATCAAAAAATGGGGAAGATCTTCAGCCGCATCAACTGCCGTGTCAATTGCAGATGCTATAAAGTCTTTGATTACTCCTACCCCTGAGGGTGATTGGTTCTCATCTGGAGTAAGTTCATGCTTGTTTGATATGAATGCACATCATGTAAGCCTATAGATACTGTCTACCTTCTGTAAGAACCGGACCATTCTTGACCAACCATATGATCAGAACCTACTTCAAAAGTGATGGTGGAGAGACAGACTACTTTGATGCCCCCAACTCTATGAGAAGCAGAAGCAATTAAATTGAAATGTCTTTTCCATTTCCTAACATTTTCGCTCTTTACTTTTTGGTTTCCAAAAAAAGTCTGCTTGTGTATATACTCCAATGAACTTAATTATTTTGGTTTTCTTCAGTGGCACACAAGTTCATGGTTATTTATCTAATTCTTGTCTGCCATTCTCTTGTAGGTTTACACCATCGGAAATCCCTATGGTATAGCAGAGGATATAGTATTCAGTATGCCATGCAGATCTAAAGTAAGTTTATGTAGGAGATTTTCCTTTCCTACTGTTTATGATTATAATGTAGGCACTTCCAATAAGTTATTATAACTCTCCAGGGAGATGGTGATTATGAACTTGTGAAGGACATACAATTTGATGACTATCTTCTCAAGCGAATAAAGAAGGTATGCCCTCTTCTCATCCGTTCAAGGCTTCTATGCACTATTGACTTAATAAAGTACTCTGGAAGCATGGAAATAAGAAATTTATGCTCTATAAATGCAGTTGAGTGAACAAGCAGATATCATAGTAGATTTGATAACAATGACTAGGATAACTGATTTAACTAATTGATTAACATCAATTCTTGGTATCATTAGGGATGCAGTACATCTTAGTATTCAATCTAGACTAGAAATAATGTGCTGCAGAAATGAAAGTTGTTCATATGAGAGAGAGAGAATCTTCTTCAATTCATCCCCAGCTAGTATTTTCAGAGTTTGGACTAATTGTCTCGTTTGACACTATAATTTTTGCAGACTGAAGCTGAGTTACTAGCTGAGAAAAGATGTGTCGGTCACCTTACTGGGCAGGTATGTTCTTAATTGTTACACTTTTGACACCTTCTTTGTTGTTGATACCACCAGTCATCTTAGTTCCCATGTTTGCTGTTTTCCAGGGTATTCCTGTTTGTGATTTACCCGAGGATACGATGCTTCCTGGAGAGATGTAATCCTAAGCAGATACCTCTACGTCTAGAGAACATTTAATTGAGCAGATGAGGCAAATTATACAAAAATTATTTATGTAGTGTAAGCATGAGAATAAATAAGAGGGAATAATGTAACTCATTAAATTTTGTGATTGTAATAAGTTTCTGTTGTGGAGCCTGGATTTTGAACATTGATGCCTACTTCTGCTTGTTGAGTTGTAGCCTAGATGTAAGTAGTTGCAAATAACTGATTACCCCAGCCTAGATGTAAGTAGTTGCAAATAACTGATTTCCCCAAGTGGCTATTAAGTGCCTACTATGGGCTTCTCTTACAGTAACTGAGAATGTGCGCCTCCGATTGTATGTGGGCACCCACAAGCACACATCAATCGGCAAAATTGATTTGGATTTAGAGAAGCAAATGCTTGGCTTCCTCTCAATTGTATGTGGGAACCCACAAGCACCATCAATCGGCAAAATTGATTTGGATTTAGAGGTTTAAGTTCAACTACGGAGGGCTGAAAATATTTACATCAACAAAAGCTCACAAACGTTTTATTCAAAACGATTGACCGAATCTCAGCCTTTGGATGAATTGAATCCAATCGAGACATTTGCCTACGCACTTGGTACATAGGAGGATTGAAGAAACATCGGACATCAACAAACGCTCACGAACGTTCTCTCAAAACCATTGACGGTGGTGCTACTATGTACCAAAAACAAAAAACATGTTCCAATGCTACGGGATCATGTCCAGCATGTCGAAAGCATGACAAATTTTAAGCTCCTGCAGAGTATGGTATCATGCGATGATGTAGGGAACCATTGATGCGGTAACGAGTAATGCATTTGCTCCCTTCTCTGCAAAGGTAAAACTAGCAAGTGTATCGCACTTTCTTAAGAGTTGGTCTACATCATGGTTCACAAAAATAAGCAAAATGGTTGTAAAAACACACCCAACATTATAGTTTTTCTAGGCTTCAATTACAATGAAACAGTATATAAAACAAAAAGTTACAATGAAGTATTACATAAAACTAAGCTTCAGTCTTGCATTCGTTCAGTATATAACTATTCAAAATAGAACACAAAGTCGTGATACCATCTTATGCAAATGGTTTGTATAAATAACTAGGTTCTGCAGTTAGTATACAGTATAAAAATTAAACTAAAATATCGAATCTGCAAGAACATGCTTTCCCCGAGTCAGGCTCGGGAAATTCACTACCAGATAGTCCCACCTGTTCCATCGAAAACTCGCCCTTACTGAAGAAGCATCACCTGGTATAGACATAGCTACCAATTTTGAAACTCATTGAGAGAAATAGGACCCAGAAGAACATAAACAAAAACCAGCCCCGCATCACCACACATCCTGTCTTTCCAGAGAGTGAGCCATCCATTGGCACCAGATTGCCAGAATTGCCGTCATTCTGCGACAGCTGAACCGAAAAGACAAGGTTGACAACCCCGTCCTTGCCAAAAGACCAGTCCATCCTGTTGTCACTTGAAGTTATGTCTCTAATTCTGATCATGCCAGCAGTAACATGAACTGAACTGGAAGATGCTGCACCAGAATTTAGCCGAACAATTGCATCTTTAGCAGGGAACTCTGAAGCAAATGCAGGTGGAGCAGGTATGTTGCCCAACATCATGTGACTGGCCTTTTTGATGAAGGGATAGTTAACATCTGGACCACAATAAAGGCACACAAGAATAAGCCAAGAAAGTGAGGGAAAAAAGACCACTGACAGAATATAGAAAGCTGTTAAAATATCATGTACCAAACATAAGCTTTCAATACTCCTTAATATACATATATAAGTTACTAAATGAGCTAATGATGCTAGCCTGCTAGCACAAATTAAGATGTCATACCTGATTCAAGCTTGAACTCTGGCTTTTGCTTCGATGAAGATGCATCATTGGTATCCTCTGCTTGTGCAAGATGTTCAACTCCCATTGGTAGTTGCTCAGTTTCGCCATTCACAAGCTGCTATAAAACGGTTTGTTAATTGAAAGATGCTACTTGAAATTCAAAATAACAGGAAAAACTCAAGTAAACTTCTACCTTCTGGTCAACTGGAGATTGGTCAGGAACAGAATTTTCAACCCCCATCATTCCACAGGAATCAAAATCAATATACTGAGAAATGTCATCATCGGCATCAAAGTATGTAAGGTACTCATCAAGCATGTCAAAGCCTGCAGTTGACTCAACTGGATTTGAAAGATCATTAGTTTCAAGGAATAGCCCATCACCAACTGGTGGATTTTCAGTAGGGTTAAAATAAGGTTCATTAAGTGGGTAATTGACATCAGCAGGATTCGTATCATTGCTTGGTTCAATGAAACATTCATCTTTGACTAGTTTTGCATCTGTCTCATAGTGCTCTGGTACGTCAAAGTATTTCAAGTCATCACAATTTTCTGAAGTTAAATATTCATCTTTCACTGGCTTTCCACCCATCTCATAATCCACCGGTAAGTCAAAGAACTTCTGGTCTTCACAGTATTCCGAAGTTTCCCCACTGCCTATCACAGCCGTTGTAACATCATCAACAAATTCCACAGAATGCTCAACATAGTTGCTCGTCTCCCCATAATAAAAGTTCAATGGAGGACATTCAGATGGAATGCCTGTGTCAAAATTCTGAAAAAAGAAACCATTTATAAATGTACAGCATCTAAACATAAAAACCTACATAACACAGACAGTACAGAGGTTAATCATGAATACACTAAACAAGAAAACCTGGCAGAAAAGGCAGGCACCTGGAAAATTATATGTATTATGGAACTAATTCATATCTATAGTCATAATTTAAGAGAACCCTCTTCGTCAACAAAAGAGGGTAAAATTTCAATTGTGCCCTTTCCAAATTAAATAAGTTGGATAACACGTGCAAAAATTAAGCTTATTTCGTAATTCAATCACATTCTCACTCCAAACAAATGTAAGAATTCAAATAAGATATAAATTAACAGTGCAAGGCATCCAAAAGTGCTGTATATAGTAAAGTAATGCCCAGTTTCAGAACAACTGGGAGCAATTTTCATAAGTTAAATAAAGGATCACCAATAATCTGATTTTAAAAAATAAATACAAAAACATGATCACCAAAGCTTGAGCATATATAATCACGTGAAAAACACACTACAATGACTAATGAGATAGTTGTTCTGAATAAATTGCTCTCCATAACAAAGGAGGAGGAGCAGCAGCAATACGAAGTTAAAATTCTATTTAAGTAACTTAGTGGGCTGTTTTAGTTATTCCTCTGCACAAGTTCATTTGCCGACATTGGTTAACTCATACATGTATGTGCATACTACACTTCAGGAACTTTACACTCTTTTTAACATATTTGTATTTTCACTACCTTCAAGTTAGAATACAATGGAGACCTTTCTACGTAGTCATGTAAAGCGCAGTCGGATTCAAGTTACAATCATTTGACCGAACAACTAGAGCATAGCCCTCCATGATTATTCATGCAGCGCTCTCTACCATATTTAAACTCCAATAGCTGGACACAATCAAGATATAACCTTTTCACTTACCATAACACATCAAGTGGGTTTCCCACGTGTTCTGTTTATATTTTAGTTCAGTAATTCTAGCAAAATCTATCTGTCCCCATATGACACAATTCACCTACCAAACATGAAATGTAAAAGCTGAAGTGAATTAACAACCTGATCATTGTCAAACGCTTCAACATATGCTCCATTGCTGACATCATTTGTCTCAACATTTGGCCCTCCGCTGACTACCACTACATTATCAGCCGCCAGTTCACCAGGTACACAAGTCACATCATCATCGTCCCATTCCTCCTCAGCAATAGGAGCACCATACTGCTCCCCATTCTTCGGTCCGGTTCCACTCTTCTGGAATATCCTACAAAGCACATACGGATCTTTCTGGATCCAAACACCACCACAGACCCAAAAATCAATCCCAATTCAATAACATCAAAAAATGCAAACAACACATAGACAACAACAACAAAAAATCCAAACCTGTTGAATTCCAGATTTCTCCAGCTCCTCATTTGAAAGGCGATACTCATGCATAACCCAATTGGTTCTGGCACCTTTGGGGGCCCTCCCGCTATGGAAAACAAGGGTTTTCTTCATCCCGACATTCCGGGAATTGTGTAGAACCGGGCGGTCCTTACCAGTAGTCTTCCAGTACCCTTTTTCAGTAGCCCGATTCGTCCTCGACGAATTTCCATACTTCTTATCCAAAAAACTGAAGAAGTACCACTCCAAATCCCCCGTCTTCAGCTTCGACTTGCCTATTAAGACCCAAAAAACAAAAACCCAACAAAAATAAATCAAAAATATAGACGCAGGACACCTATATATACACATATATGGGAAACTTAAAGAAAAAAAAAATCAGATTTTGACCAGGTAGGTCCCAGGGCTCCGTCTTGTAGATATCGATGACGGAGATGGGATCAAATCGGAAGTTTTTCCCAGACACCTTACGCTTCAGATAGTACCAGACCAGTTCTTCATCGGTCGGGTGGAATCGGAACCCGGGAGCGAGGGAGTTACGGCCCATGAATCAATCAAATCCAGTAAAAATGAATAATTGTGTCGAAGAACTCAAGGAAAGTAGGGTTTACGAAAGAGAAAGAAATTGCAATAATTGGAATTAGGGTTAGATTAGGGTTTGGATTGTATCGAAATCAGAGGGTTGAAAGTTGGGGACGACGGAGGAGAGTTGAAGAGTCCATTGGGTAGGTGCGCAAGAGTGCGACCAAACTCGAGCTTTTGGTAAATATATTGACTCTTGCTTAAGAGAGAAGCTGTCCGCGAAGAATTGCCGGTGATTTTGCTTCGTCACAGGCAGTAATTTTATGATTCTCTCACCGACATCAAAATTTGACTGATGTGGTGATGCTGTTTAGGTTCCACGTGGCATGGATGTTTGATTACATTACGGCTGATGTAATTGCATCCGTCAAGTTACCAACAAACAATGACACTAGAAAAATGGATATGTAGGAAATATGAGATAATTATTAGTTTTTAATTACAAGATTACAAAAATATTCTTTTTCAGTAGGAAATAGTCTTTTTTTTTTTTTTTAAGAGAGGGAGTTTTACTCACACACACTAGTGTTTAGGGATTTTGAAACTAAAACCACTTGTCTTGGAGTTTTTGAGTAGATGTAAATCCACAACCATTTTTTCAAAATTGGATGTGTTAAAGAAAAAAAATTTAATTTGCCTGAAAGAAATGGAAATGATAGTTTTACTCAAAACATTTTATGTTCATTTGTTTTTATTTGGTGTTTCTTAGAGCACTTCCAGTGCAGGGCTAGACCAAGCAGAAGGGGGTTCAAGTCCAGTTTTGAGGTTTTAACGAGCTTCATCAGTCCGAGCAACAGGTGGGTCCACCAACCCGTGCAAGCCTAAAGACAAAACGAGCACAAGGGCAGATGACGTCAGGGCTGATGCCAGGCTGGCGTTAAAGCCCGGGTTTGAAATGTTTTTACCGTTGGGCGTGGAGTGCACCCGCCAACCGTAGAAAAATTTGAAACTTCTGTGGCCCTGATTTCCGCCAACAACTAGAAGCCACGTGGCTTGTCCTGGGATGTTCGATCGTAAGTTGTCCTCCAATCCAACAGCTGCCATTTTTTTGTTTAAAAAATTCAAATTTTTTTATAAAAATATACCCTAAAATTCTGAATTTTTTTTCTATAAATATCTACCAATATTCTTCACTTTCCACACCAAATTTTCTTCACTTTCCAAATTTCATTTGTGTAAAAATACAAATGGCATCTTCCCATCGAAGCAGTATGGTCCTGGACAACTATGGAAGATGTTTTGTTGTGTGAATGTTGGGTCCAAGTTGGTCATTGCCCGATCATGGGCAATGAGATGAAGTTTTCTCATATGTAGAGAAAAATTCATTTAGAATTTTGTGAAAGATCGGGTTCGGCTCATACGAAAATGACCTCGGCTAGTAGGTGGAAAATTTTGAATAAAGAGTTGGAGAAATTGAGAGATGTGTTGGCAAAAGCGAGGGACAACATTCAAAACGGAAAAAATCTTGGCAATGAGATAAATTATTTGCAATTTCCATTTTATTAAATTTAATATACTATTTTTTTAAAAAAATTCTTGCATTTCCATTTTTTTATTTATTATAGATTATGCAAGCACAAATGTGGTTTGGTGCCATTGGCCAAGGCAAAAAATCTTTCAACAATCACCAATGTTGGGAGGTGGTGAAAAATTGTTCGAGATTCAAAATTATTCTCATAGGTCCAACCGTTGTGTTGAATGAGACGCCGTTCCACGACTCAACGGCATCGGATTCGCCGTTGTATTCCCTGATGAATTAAGACTCACCAATCCAAAGGGAGCCGAGGCCTATTAAGAGAAAGGCGGTAAAGGCCTAGAGAGAGAGTAATTCCACCAATGATATTGCAAAAAATTTTGAGCAAATTGCTTTGAACGGCACAATAAGAGAGACATGAAAAGAGATGTGGATGAGAAGGCAAGAGATGAAACATTTGCAAGAAAAAAGAAGTATGCATGCAAACAAGACATGGAGAAAAAGATTGGGAAACCATGGCCATGGATACAAGTCATATGTCCCTTAAAACAAAGTCATTTTGGAAGCTAGAACGAAGGGAAGTTATGAGAAAAAGGCTTTTTCGTGACGATGGACCTAGCAACACCGAGTGATTAAGTGATGAAAACCATTCGATTGTATTGCTTGTCTTTTATTTAATTAGTTGTATTGTCCTTTATTGAATAAAGAAAGCATTCAATAATATAGTTATTTATTTAACACATTGCATACATCAAAACAAAGCATAATTCGATTCAAAACACAAAGACGGCATAATTCATTACAAAACACAACCAAAGCATAATTCAAAACAAAACACAAACAAAGCATAATTCAAACAAAGCATACAGCAACACAAAGTATAATTAAAAACTAAGCATTAAACTTGACTTCATTGACCGTCGTTGCCTCTCAGTGCCCATAAGTACTCCATCAAATCAACTTGACGTCGTTCATGAACATAAAAAAATTGCTTTTCCGTATAACAGTCAATCATACAATGTTGTAACAACTGTACCTAATCAATGAATTTGGGATAAAAGATTCTTACCCCAAGAATGCCTACGTTTGTTCATGTTTGGGCCACGGCCGACTTGTGAACCACGGTGACGACCTTGGCTTGATAGATGGAGCATACCACTACCATGGAAACTTGATCATCATCTTCTTCCTCCTCCCTTTCTTCTTTAGCTCGTTTGCGCCTTCTTTCTTCAATTTCCCCCTCTTGCCTCTCCAAGCACCTCCTCGTGCAAGACATTGAGAGTGTAATGTGTTTTCTACAATCTAAGAAATGAAAGGATAGGGAGGATATGTTGTGAGAGGTCTGAGTTGAGCCTATGATTTTATAGATTGATTTAGAAGATAGAGATGACACGTGGCGCAATTTTAGAGAGTGAAAATCTTATCTGAAATCTTATATTTGTATTTTATAATAAATATCGACACGTGGCAATTGAGAATCTTATATGAAATTTGAGATGTGAATTTTATAACAATTATGGACACATGGCAACCGAAAATCTTACCCAAATTAATCGTTTAAGTAAAAAAAAAAAAAACATTAAAGTGAATAGTATTTGCCCTTTGCCATGGCAATGGGTGGAAACACAACAAGCCTTTTGCAAGGGCATGCACTATTCACATGAATAGTAACAGCCATTGCCTCCCCTTACCATTTGCCATGGCAAATGAGTGGAAGTTCTCTTAAAGGGCATAAAAGAAAATTGCACCAGTAGCCCTAGATCTCCACACTTGAACTTCATAAAAAATTCATCATAATTCTAAAAATTTCAGCAACAAAAATGCTACACTTTCTTTGTATTAAACACTTTTATTCTATGACATGAAATTCACAATTTGATCTCAAGAAAAATCTTTTTTTAAGTTCCGCATTAGATAGGTGTTACTTTAAAATTTCATTATTGTTGAATTAAGTCAAAATTGAAACTATGATATGAGAATCAACACCTTGAGCAAGCGAACACATCTGTTACCTCTCAACCACTCTATAATGACTATCAAATTCATACACATGACAATAAGACACACATAAGTGCCCCAATGGCACGGCCCTTGACTCGCCCCAATGAACCTTGTACCCAGGGCCGGTCCTAAATTTTTCAGGCCCCAGGGTAAATGTAAAAAATTAGGCCCTTATATATAATATATATATTTTTTTCAATTAAGTGCTAGACTCACTCTCATTTTTCAATCTAGATTTAACTTATTCGAATTAACTAAAAATTTAACATTCAAGACAAATACATTATATAAATTCAAGCTTCAATATATAAAAATTCTAAAATAAAAGGCTGCGCCTGATACATTCAAATCTAATCCATAAACAAGATAAATACTTGTAACAATTCAATCATTTCTTTTTCTTTTTCTTTTTTGATTTCCATATTGTTGTTTTTTCAAGAATCATTGCTACTTGAAATAAGAAACAGTATAAGGAAATCCAATGAAATTTAATACTTCAAATAATAAACATAGAACAAAATAATTTGGAATTTGAGGAATCCCCCTCCATAACAACAAAGTTAAAACTTCCAAATTTGCAATCAATTAGTGCTTAAAATAGTTGAACACCCCATACTTCTTTTTTTTATAAAAAAAATATTAAAAAATATAATAAATATAATATACCTCTTTATAAAATATAAAATAAAATAAATTTGGGCCCCCCTGGACAATGGGCCCAGGGTAGTCGCACTGACTACCCCTGTTCAGGATCGGTGCTGCTTGTACCCAATCCGTTGACCCCTGAACTTTCCTTTCAAACAATCAAACTCGCCTATGGATGTGGAGGTGGATAGTATTCTTTTCGACATCCATGCTGCGATTCGAGAATTCTAGAAAGTAACATTTGTATATGCACCTCGCAGTTGTAACAAAGCTGCTCACAAGGTTGCATCTTTTGTGTGTAGGGCAAGTGGTAGTTTTTTTTGGGAATTTGTACCTCCAGTATGGTTGTTTAATACCTTAGCTGGAGATGTTAATGTACACGTTCGTCTCTAATAAAATTTCCTTTTCTTGGCAAAAAAAAAAAAAAAAAACAATCAAACCCGCCCCCTTAACCACGGGCCTAAAAGAGTGACTTCTTGGTCCAACTTAGTGACCATTAGACCCACCTTGAAATAGTTATCAAACGGGCTCTAAATTTATTGATTTAATGGTTCATCATATTTGAAAAATAGGCACATTTAGTCGAAGACATCAATTATGTTAACGTTTTCGTTGGTAATTTGAGCACATGTGAGACTCATAATTCCTTTAATCCGGTGCCATGAAGATTAAAAATTCTAAATTTCTTTATGAAGCATTCTAAAACATTGTAAATAAATAAATAAATAAACTTATATAAGAGAGATTGTGTGTTGGTGTTAGTATTACACTACAAAATACCAAAATTTGGGCATTACATTCTCTCTTCCTATCCCCAAATATAGGTGTGCATTAGGGATGGTAACTAGGAGGGTTGGAACCTAGGATACCATCACAAAAAGTTGGGACTTATCGAATCTCAATGGTAGTATCTTAGATCAGGATGCTAGAATGATAAAAGCCATGCATGTTGGAGGAGGTTGCGAATCTAATCCGTTGGTTTGGCCTTTCAATGTTTCTGATAGCTACTCTTGTTCACCCCTTTTTGTGTTTAGTACCTGTGATGGTAGGGTAAAGTTCCCCATTAATCCAAAGACCATGGTTGGTCAATAAATTAACTTTCTTTGTGTGTCGAGCGTGCCACCGTTAGCAATTTTTCAATTCTAACAGACTTGAGAGTAAAAAATAACTTGCGCCCCAAGCTATTGACTGTGAACAAACGATTGTGAATTTGGGTGAGGAATATCTCCCAAGTAAGTTCTTTTCTATGCCTTAGACTGGTAAGGACTTCATAATTTATCTAAATAAAACTGGGAAGTGAAGCAAAAATACATGTGTTTGAAAATAAAAATAAGTTCAAGGAGAACTGTTTGAAATACAGTAAATAAAAGGAACTGCTGAGTCCGGAAATACATCAAAATATTGGACTTCGAATTCTGCCTGAAATGCCATTTCTGAGGCTATTTTGGTCAGGCTGTACTGCACTGGATTGTGTGGCTGGACTGGATTGGCTGCACCTTCAGCTAAAAAATATTAGCGGGAAATCGATACCAATGTTGAAATTGGCAGAGCTATGATTGAGTTGTGAGTGGCTGGGAATTCTGAGCAGAATCTCAAGGATAGCTTTGAAGGTCCTTGGTACCTTTGTTGGCTTTGCTTCTATTGAAGGCTAGAATGATCAGTGAACTGATTGTTTTGCCCTTGGCAGTTTTGATTGTTTGATTGGTTGTTTCGGTGTGTTTGATGCGTTCACCCTCTCTTCATATTTATAGGAAATATTGAACGTGAGTGGGTGTGGGTGGCTTATTTTTGCCAGATCAATTCGGGCTGATGAGCACTCAGAAACCATCATTCTTCATCATTCCATTTTTTGCTTTTCTCCTGTGGTCTGCGCATTTGGAGAAGAAAAACATTATCTTTGAATATACAATCTCCTGGGGGCAAGGCCCTTTTAGAATCTCTCCCCCTTTTTTCACGTAGAAATGTCCCTTTCATTTCTACCATCATTCTTCATCATTCCATTTCCCTGCTTTTTCTCCTATGGCCTGCGCATTTTGAGGAGAAAACATTATCTTTGAATATACAATCTCCTGGTGGTACCTAGTGGCAAGGCTTTTCCAGAAATGTCTTCTCTTTCTTCACGTACGCATGTCCCTGTTATCTTTTTGGTTGAATTTGCTGACTTTTCAAAAGGTGTTGCACATGGGTTCTAATCATTTTGTTTTGTTCCTTTTGAATTGTATAAACCAAAGGTTGGTTTTCCTGAAGCCCATTTCTATTCAGCTTGATCTTGATTCATTTCGGGTGGGGCTTCTTTGGATTTTGGGCTCTCGGGATCCGAAATCTCTTGGGCTTGATTTCTGTCTTTTCTTTCTGGGCCTTAAATGACAGGCCCGATGTTTCTTGGCCCAATTTCCAAGAATGTTGATGACTGGCTTGAATGAAGAGTTTTGGCAAAAAAGTGCAAATTTTGGTACAAACAACTCTGTTAAATATGGGTATAACTTGATTCACCCTTGCCATCATCCCACTCAAAGAAATCTGCGTGCTTCGGGGTCTCACTTTGTTTCTAAGAAGGTGTGGAAGTTAATTTGGTGCTCCCCTTTGCTCCCAAAAATTAAAAACTTTATGTGGCGTGCGATAAAAGGTTGTCATCCCACAAATGCTCTCCTCTTCCGTAGGCATTTGGGATCCTTCCCCTTGTGCCCGGTTTGTGAAGACGCTCCGAAAACTATCGAGCATTTACTGCTGCATTGTAGTTGGACTTCAAGTGTTTGGTTTGGGAGTTCGCTAAGCTACCGAGTTGATATACAGAGTATAACTACCTTCAACGGGTGGCTGCTTTGTGTGACTAGTAAGCTGAGTAAGACTAATCTTATTTAGGTGTTACTTTAAATCAATTTTATTTGCTGGAGTTTATGGAGGAGCAGGTGTGCCTTTGTTTTTTGAAGGAAGAATGGTTTGTCTGAAGCAAACTATTGAATGTGCTAGATTTCTAGCTTTGGAGTTGATGGAGGTTGTAAATTTTAATGGACAAGGTGCAGAGGAGCCTAATTCTCAGGTGGTTGGTACAATTCAGAGATGACTTCCTCCCACCCAATCTACTCTAAAACTAAATGTGGATGCAACCTGGGACAAGAAGAACTTAATTGCTGGTTTAGGGGCTGTCATTCGTGATGAGCATGGTAACTACATAAGGGGAGCTAGAATGGTCAGACTGGCCTCTTCTCCAATTGAAGCTGAAGCCCATGCAGCTTTAAATGGTTTGGTGGTCACCTTGGAATTGGATAGTATTCATCTAGAGTGTGAGTCTAATTCAAAGCGTTAAGGGGAATATTCAAAAAGGTAGATGGACGATCTACCCAATTCTTGCTACAATAAAGGAAAAGTGCAGATTATTCGGTTCTTGCTCCTAGAAGTGGATCCCAAGGCAAGCAAACAAAGCAGAGGATGTTGCACCTTTAGAAACAATGAGGAGGATGTGCGATGAGGTCTGGATCAGCAAACCCCCATCCTCCTTGGTGTTCGTTCTCCAAAACGATGGGCTTCCCTGTCCTTCACGAGTGTAAGGTTTTTTTGTCCAGTTAGGATCTGACGCACGCCTTCTGGGGCAGCGTCCTAGTTTGTTCTTGTCCTAGCTGGTGTTTTTTTGTTGTTACCTTTGGGATTGTTTGGTGTGATTGGTTTGTTTGGCCTTTTTGTAGTGTTGCTTGGGGTTGTTTACAGACGTTAGTCTGGCTCCTGCCTATTTGGTTGTGTTGCAGCTTGTTGGGCGTGTCTCCTTCCTTTCCCTTTCGCTTAATGAAAGTGTGTTTCGACCAAAAAATGATGCCATTACCATGGGATTTGGAGCCTCAGTTACTTTCTTATTAAATTATTTCTCCAATAAAATAATAAAATATCATAAATTAGTGCATAAAGATGCTAACAAATACAATTTTATATGGGAGCTTCACTAATATACCCAAAATAGGAGCTAAATTTATAATTAAAAAAAACCTCATATAGAATGCACTTTAGAAACACACCCAAAATCCATTTATTATATAACAAATTGGTGTTGAAGTTCCTATAAATTACAGTACCACCGCTATCAAGCCCAACAGAAAAAAAAACTCAAAAAACACCCAAAACAACCCCATCCCAATTTTATAAAAAAAGCCCAAATATTTTACCATCTCGAAAACCGTAACTTTTGTCCAAAAAGAAAAAGAAAACCGTAACTTAACTTCAAGCATGTGCCTTCACTAAACCATCTCTACAAAACGTCTATTCATTCACTGTCTTCATCGTCTGTCCAAACCAAAACTCCATAACCACCACTAAGCTTGATCTACTTTCAAAAACAAACACCACACTTTGACCTCCACCTACAAAACCAAGACAATATTTTAGAGAACAATTTCAACAAGAAAACGCTTCAAAGGTAAGACATTTACAAACCAAACCTTTACTATAATGTTGATTACTTGCTATAAAGTTCTAGTCTAGGGTAATAACAATATTTTAGATTTGAATCAAGGATAAAATCTTGTAACTATATTGGATTTCACTATTGGACTGACTGCATAGGACCATAAAATAGTCAGTAATTTAGTCGCTAGTTTACTGTCATGTTGATTAATGGCTATAAAGTTCCAATATAGGGTAATAACACTGCTTGTTTCCTATGAAATCCTATTTGTAATGCATGTCTACCACTATAAAGTTCCAATATAGGGTAATAATACTGCTTGTTTCCTATGAAATCCTATTTGTAATGCATGTCTACCACTGTAAAGTTCCAGTATATGGTAATAACACTGATTGTTTCCTATGAAGTCCTATTTCTGATGCATTTCTACCACTGTAAAGTTCCAGTATAGGGTAATAACATTGTTAGTTCCCTATGAAATCCTATTTCTAATGCATGTCTAACACTGTGAAGTTTCAGTATAGGGTATTAACACTGCTACCATTTTGTTAATACTACTATGGCTTGAAAGTACATTGTTAATACTATGTCATAGAACTATCTTGTTAATACTACTATGTCATAGAAGTACATTGTTAATACTATGTCATAGAAGTACATTGTTAATACACTGTCATAGAACTACCCGAAACATAATTCCTGCCTCTTGAAAAGCAAAAGAAGCCATGACCTCCTCCTCATCCATCTTTTGACTAAAAAATGTAGGGAATTTACCTAATTACATGTGAGGAGAAAGGTCCATGGAGGCATGCAATTATGATATTGTAGTCATCTGCTGATCATCCAAACATAATTAGCCTCTTCAGTCTTTGAATAAAAATAGGAGCTCTTATCCAATCATGGCGTTGTTATATGCTCCTTCAATCTTTATCAGCACAAGTGGTCTATCGATACAAGAGCGAGATACTGAAGCCAAGCCTCTTATTTGAATATTTGATGTAAAAATAAAATTAAAATTATAGATCATATTGTAAATCCTATTAGAACTAACACAAATAAGCAAGCAATCCTCATTTTTTAAAATCTATTTATTTATCTCAATTTGTAAATGAAATCCAAAACTAAGGAAAAAAACCAAAGACATATTCAAATTAATCACAAAATCGCAAAGAAACTGCTCAACGAGCTTCGAATTTCGGCGATAATCAAACCGGATCATACCAGTATGATTCGGCTGACCTTGAAATGTTCTCTTCGTTCTTCTTAAGCCTTTCCTTGTGAGCCTTCTCTTAGATCTGGTGCAGCATGTGGCCATGAGCGTATGAATAAAATTACGGCTTAGAAGCTGTGGGTGTGGATGAGGTATCTCCTTCAACCTTTGCTGCTTGTGAATCGAACGAAAATAGGAGAAAATGACGCCGTTGAGGCCACTGATGATGAAATTGAGGATTGAAAATTCTAAATGGAGAAGAGAAATTGAAAGTGAAATGAGCGAAGAGGAAGACGACAAACCTACGTCTTGGAAAAAGGGCCGATAAGAGCGTTGGCTAGAGCACCAAAAGAATTGGCGGAAGAAGATGAGCCTGGAACCGCACAAGCTACTCCACCAGTCACGAACTCACGCATCGTCATGGTCGATGTTCTTCTTCTTCTTCTTCTCATTCCTCTTCAATCCACAAAGTAATTGTTATTAAATAAAAGATAAAAAAGAATAATTTTTAAGTCAGCTGGTTTGGTTGAGATTTGAGAAAAAGTAGCAATTGGTCTTCTGGGGATACCAACTTTTATGGCTTCCAGGTTTTTTGGTTTTTTTTTTTTTTTTTCACATGCTTATATGGATTTCACGTTTCTCGAAGAAGGTGAGCTGGCGATCATGGGTTTTTCTATATACTTCATGCTAAAAGGGTAAAATCAGAATACAATATAAGTTAATAGGACATCTGCCAATTTTTGGTTTTTTTTGGGTGTGTTTATGAGTTTTAAATGATGTAGGGTTTATTTATAACACTAGTGTTAAAAATGGGTATATAACTAAATTTCTAATTTTCTATACTAGGACATATAATTTTACAATCACACTACTAAGTAACTACAAGTAAAATTATAAACACAAATTAAAACTTAAAATTGTGAATTAGCTAGAAAATATATATATTATACATATGTTTTTTTTATTTTACTTGTAAAATTATAAACACAAATTAAAACTTAAAATTGTGAATTAGCTAGAAAATATATATATTATACATATGTTTTTGTTATTTTTTTATGAACTTAAACCCCCGCAGGTTTAGCAGGAAACGGGAACAAATTGCCATCCCTGGTGCGCAAGAAAAGGGTTTAGTTTCCACGCTGAGATACATTTCTTTGGTTTGGTATTAGTGGTTATATTCGATCAGTAAAACATACAGAATCATAGAAATTAGTCTTGGGACACATTGCTCACAAATTTTGCTATTAAGAAAGCCAACGTTCAAGATTCAAATCGGATTAGATGAGATTATGAACTTAATTAGTTTACCATAAATGAACTTTGGGATGTATTTCCAAGACCAGCAGATAATAATGTCATCGGTACTAAACGCGTATCCAAGAATAAATATGTTGATCAAGGTTAAATTCAAAGAAACAAAGCAAGTTTGGTAGCTCAAGGATATACTCATATTGAAGGAGTACATAGATTTTGATGAAATCGCGTATGATTTGAACTTCAAACTGATATGCGTGTCAAAACAACCTTTCTCAATGGTAAAGAAAATACATTATGCCTAATCTTGGCCAAAACGTACATTTTTTTTTTCTTTGTTTTTGTTTTTACATGCTGAAGGGAAAACATATTTTCCCTTTGGTTTTCTGATTAGAAGTCTTGAGAAAGGTAGTGTGAAACTATTCCCATGTTTGGTAAAACGAGTGATTGGAATACGAAACCTGCCACATGGACTTGTCAAACCCATGAATGAGGGAATCTCATACCCTTAGCCACCCTTGGAATTTTTCTCTCATGATTTGGGAATGTATTTGATGCACAATTATTCGCATAGGCATGAATTTTTGGTTTAGGGTTTGAGGTTTTCTTTTCAAACCCATGGCAAAAAATTTCAATAGAATATTCAGCCCTAGGGGCGTGGCCAGATTCATTAAGATATAAAGCCTCCTTGTGTTTGTCCAAGTTATATATATCTGATTTTCCCATAGGGTGTAGGCATAGCAACAAGGTGAATTCGAGCTAGGCATGACGTTTCTATCTCCATCTATAATATTCAAATTGAGAATTTCTCATTCCCACCTTCATTCGGGAACGAGTTCCCCCAACCCCATAACAAAAGTTAGAAACTGTTCAACTACAACAACATACACTTGTAATTTTTTTTATGTATTATTTAATTTAATACATAATATAATATAATCCAATTTAATCTAATATACAATATATTCATATGATATGAAAAATAAATAACAATATTCTAAATGGGAAGGATTTGGATCGGGGATTCGAATACCCTCCTTGCCCCACCGCAACGTTCGATTTCTATCTTTCTTACTTGACCTGTTAAGGGCAAAGCCTCTCGAAAACCCTAACTTGGGGAAAAAATTGTCATCCCTAATAGAATCCAAGCAAACCGAACGAGGTTTGCACCTTTTTTTTTTCTTTCAAAATAGTTCTTGAGCTAGTATATGAATTCTAAATCGTAGTTTGCACTAATTCTACCAAGGCTTCTATCACAAGCATCTCTCCACAAAATAGCTCTCAAGTCTTGATCTTGCTTTCGAAATATCTCTTTTGGAGCTGACCGAATTGGCCTTTGGCGGCCAGTAATACTAGAAACACCAACTTACGATTAATAATTGATGTGGCAATGTTTCATTTGTTTTCTCTCTGGTTCAAATTTAGATCTCATTTACTCACAGCAAATAAGAAATTGTCAAATCAATTAGTAATCAATAGTTTGTGTAATAATTTAGTGTCTATCAATATTGATTGTTATGCAAACAGACGCTAAAGCATTCTAGACAGAATAATACCATCAACCACAATCCAGATAATCTCTTGCTCCTAATTTAATTGTAGAGCACAGTGAATGCCAAGTCATTCTTATTCAAAACTGAGGTATTAGCCTAGTCGTCTAAGAGTTGTACTTGCCACATTCAACTATGCACTGACTAAACAAATACTTTGGTTATCTAACAAAGGCAAAAGGGTTGAAATTTAACATAATTCAGGTCTAAACTGCCGATTTCGATGACAGGCTAATCCAAGCCCATAAAGATACAACATAGTTCAGCTTGCTACTGGTACAACAAGCTTGCTACAGTTTACAACATCGTTCAATTAACAACAGACAGTTACCGACTCTATTAAGGAAAACATACTCACTGTAGATAGTTCAACACGGCCCATACGGGGCCGTTAACTCATACAAAGAACACTACCAAGTACATACGAACTACAAACCACTAGGCGACTCAAACATTGTTCCTCTTCAAATCCTCATTCTCCTTGTTTAGAAGATCGATTCGTGCTTGAAGAATGTTAATCATTGCTTGGGCACTCATCATTTCAAATTTCAATGTCTCCCTCTCAATAGAGATCTTGTGGATTTCATTTTGCAGAGTCTCTACATATTTCAAGCAGCTAGGAGGCACAGATGAATGAAGCAAAGCAGCACTGAATTCAGGCGGTGGTGGTGGAGTGGTATCTTTGGGTTCAAGGGATTCTAACAGCTGATACTCCACCAGTGCAGACAGAAAATTTCTTGTTGTCGTGGTCATCGATGCCTCAGTTGACGCTGTTGTTGTTGTAGATGAGCAAGGGTCATGTGTCATCCCACTTGAAATGTCAGAAGCATTTGAATGGTTAGAATTTGAATCATTATGCCGCCTTCTTTTATACTGGCGTAGTTGCCCAGGATGTCGATGAAACAAAGATAGCAGGGGCTGTGCATCATCAGGACCTGGTGATGGATAATCATCCAATCTCTCTTCCCGATTAACCACACATGTCATGGGATAATCATCCATTCTCTCTGTCTTGCAAAGTGGTAAATCATTTTCATTCTCTGTTGGAAGTTCAGCATCAGTCACAAGAGCATTGCTGATGGGCTGAGTATCCTGAAATGAGCAACCAAGACAGACAAGCAAATTGTGGATATATGGTGAATTGAAAATACAAAGGAAAGTTTCAAGTCAAATACGATGAACAAACAAGTCCAATACATATATGCGGTACAACCCAGATCTAATGTAAAAAAGAACAATATTTTTTTTTTTTTTTTTTTTTTTTTTTTTTTTTTTGAATAGAAACGAATGTATTAAGATAGGAGCAAAATACAGCAGTGGATAAGGAATCCACAGAAGACAGAGAAACAGACTAAAAAACAAAATAACCCAGCGCCCACAGACCACAAAGAAAACCCAGGACAAGCCAACACCCTAGACAAACCCAAACGAAGCCCTCAACGAACTGGACGTTTCGGGACACCGACACCCGATTTCGTGACGAAATTTCTATCTAATTTCCCACCCTGAACCTTACAAGCAGAGGCCAAGCCACCATTTTTCCCAAAAATAAGGGTTTTCTTGAGCGGAACCACTGAAATACCCAATTTAGTAAGTAGCCCACTGTGCTTAGCCTTAACGTCTTTTTTGATGGGCACAGGAGGTAACTCCTTCCTTCTGCAGTAAGTTTGAATTTTGACGCTATTGTTCCCAGTCTTATCCTTCTTGCCGACAAGACAACAGAAGAACTCGAGTTGGAAAGACCTGGAACATCCACTTGAATCTTCAACTCCCCCTCCTCCTTCCCCGTAAAATCGGGGATGACCTCCATTTCAGGAGTCGGAGTTAGATCCCCGAAGAGCTTCTCCAGCATCCCATCTTCGCAGAGAGTAATATCCAATCCCTCTCCAGCCTCTTGTTGTGATGAGTCAGCATCATCAAAATCCAGGACTGACCCATCCCCCCTAAGAAGATCCTCTCTGACACTATCCGTACAAGAATCCAATCCGTCCCCGAAGTCACTTAACAGCTCCAACTCAGAATCAATCTCATCGGTGTCGCACGAATCTTCCTCGCCATCAGAGAAGTCGGTAGAGGCAGCGGCCTCTTTGGCTTTGAAAGACCCGAAGAACTTGGGATCGTTGCGTCGCAGCGTGTGAGCACCGTTCCCATACTTAGAGAAGAAGCTGGAAGCAGAAGGAGGATTTTTAGGAGGTGCACTGGGCCTGAATAAACCAGGCCCAAAATCACTATGGCGGGAAGGCTTGGAGCTAGGAAGGAAAAGATTGGGAACAGGCCCAACAGGCCCAGCTCCCAAAATAGACCCCCCATGCTTGTTTGGAACAGTCTTTTCCAGCTTGGGCCCAGTAGAATTAAAATCCAGCTCACTGTCAGAGAAGACAGCTGTGATAGGGACCACTTTTTCAACCCCAAGGTCGTACAAAAAATCCTCCACCCGATAAAGAGAGCTAAACTCCTCGGGAGCAGCACTACCCTTCAAAAAAACATCCTCCCCAAGACAGCAATTAATAAAAGGAGAAAACCTGTTGCCAAAATGAGTAGCACGCGTGTCATTCTCCATCACCTTCCCCTCATTTTCACGCTGAACCCCATCCAAGGCAGAAAATCCTCCTTTCTGCGCAGTACCCAATTTAGTGCAAACATCTTTTCTGCGCCATGTCCCATCCTTGTCAGCGCGACCCACGGGAAAAGACCTCGACTGCCCCTCGTCCTGCTGGAAGGCAGAAACACCGTCTATGGCCGTCGACTTCAACTCTCGACCATTGGTAAAGGTAACCATCGCCTTTCCAATCGAGGGAGGTTTGATAGCAGGGGATATTGGGGAAATAGTGACGAACACCGCGTCGTCTCCCTCCGCCACCTTCACGAATTGAGGGAGGAAACCAGAATTGTTTTCCTTGACTTTGATCTTTGCCTCATGCAAATACAGAAAACGATCAGTCACCCGATCAATTTGAAGAATCCCTCCACAAGCCTCTCCCACCTGGGAAAGGAATTTCGGATTCCACCAGTTTAGGGGCAGCCCAGACACGGCCACCCACCCCCCGTAACTAACCACCTTCGCATCGTTCAAGCCCCAGCTTTCTTCCCAACTAGAGAAAGCAACCTCAATAAGACCTCCATTCAACGAAGTGCTCCCCCACAACAATCTCTGCAATTCCTCTCCGCTTTCACAATCCATAAAAGCTTTACTAGGTTGGAAAGGAAAGATATGAACTGCTCTGCCCCAAGAAACAGACAGTGCCCCAGAGATCTCCTTCCACGAATTGTGGACTTGCTTCCTTTCAATTACCAAAGTCAAATCCCAATTGCGATTCGCTCCTCCCATAGAACGACTACCACCCTTCTGAACTTCGTTACTACCCTTGACCGCATCCCTGTAGGAGAACGAGGACGAACGCGATCTTCCATTGTCGCACCCATCATCGGACAAACTCTTCTTCCCAATAAAATTCAACAAGGATCCAAGACTTTCCTCCATAGTCCTCCAACCGATTGCATTCTTGCCTTGAGGGATCACCAATGATCTCACAACGCCACGAGTGCATTTAGATAAACGCAAAAACCAACCCTTGCTGTTATAGTGTCTTTCAACCCAAAAAAGGAACGAATCTCCCTTGAACTGCCTGAAAAACTGATCCTCGCTACCCTTCAGAGCATCGCCCAGCTGATTTCGAAGCCACACCACACAATCCACCTCAAGGGAGATAAGAAAAGACTTACCTCTACTCTTTTCAGTAATGAGGATAGCTCCCCCTCGAGAGAGGTTGTCAGTCCTCACACTGAAGGACTTGGACTCGATCCTGAATACCCTAGACTGATTCATCTTCAGTCCCGGTATCCATGGATGAAATGAAAGAGAGAGTTTCTAGTAGTCTTTCATCATCATCATACGACTATGACATCAGATTACAGAATCTAAATGCATTGCCCATCAGATGTCTCCCCACCAAGTACAAACTAAGGCCTCTCCTTAAAATGGTATGTGATCCGCTTAAAGTTGTAACATAACACGCTACGATCAAAATGACTAGTTCAACTTGTATTGGTTGGACAACAAATCAGTTCCTAAGCCTCTAAACTGACGTTTAACATTCATCATTCACCATAATCGAGAAGCCTAAAGTTTGCTCACCCCAATCCGTAAAAAAGAACAATATTAATGGGAATGTTTCAAACAGGTCAGGTTGGTTGTACACAAAATAACATGATATCAACTTTGGTTGCTTACAATAGCATGCCATTATCTACTTCTTTTGGTGTATATTCACTCACATGATAAACTTTTGATATGATGCACACAACACAGCAACAATAATAGATGATAACCTGTAAATCTAAATCTAAATTGCACAAGCAAGGATAGTTTCAACAAAAGATTAGAGTTTAAAGATACAGTAAGAAAAAAAGAAATTGAGAGATTTATAATGATTCAACAGTCTCGAAATACAGTTGCAATACTCAGAAATATGGTCAGGTAGTTTGGTTCTTTGAAAGGCATATGTGTCTTTCATTCAGTTTTTTGCATCCATGATTTCTATGTACAGGTCAAAAAAAGACAACTTACAGTAGCTGATACTGTGGTGTCAGTGCCAGAAAGTAGCACTATGAACAATCTAAGTAGTGGTTTTAGTTTAAAAATAATAATATAAAAATAAAAATAAATAAAACTTGATTTCATATTATTCTAAGGCTAGGATTTAATGATTTCCAGCTGTATGTGACATATATTTCTACAGACCAATGCAATAAAACAAAACTCAAAAGAACATTTAACATGTGGTAAAAATTACCTTCTAATAATTTTCTTTGTTTTTCTTCAGTTCTATCTAATATTTTTATCTGGAGCCATGTAAGGGCATAATGGTTAATACTTGGAGTTCAATGGAGATCCTTATGTTTCTACTCACCATAATGGGCTAATTAAGACCGTCAAAATCTGATTAAACAGCAGAAGGATCTATTAATTAAATTTAAGAAAACCAAAGTTCTGCAAAAAAGAAAAGGAGAGCACAAATGATGGACATATAGTCACCATCCCAGGCTTTTCTTCAGGGTATGGCAATCCCTTAGTTTAACCATATTTCTGATTTTTAAAAACACAACCTTTTTCATGTGGAAAACAAATAGACTGGCAAGTTGTATATGCCATGATATAGTTTCCCAAATCAAGACTCTACAAATGGAAACACAATCTACAGCAAAACACAGCTTCAGGCACCTGCTGATATAAGGATATAAGGGGGAGAGAGGGGGAGAGAGGAATGCAGGTTGAACTAGTAAACCAGTGACTTGAACAATCGCCTGGTTAAGCTTAAGTTCCTTCAGTGTACCATCCATAAGTTGACTTAGGTATTAACTAGAATAATTGTTTCACATACTAAGAAATCTTGGGAACTGCAAAACTTGAATGTTCACCATTTGGCCTGCTTAGGAATCAAGAAGATAGATTGTTGTGCAAAAGCCTCTTAAATCCAACACCTATGCTAAAACATCGTTAACAAACACCACAGTCATCAGATCAGAACCTAAATCGTAGTTACCATTTCGATGCTCTAAGAGTTCTTCCTCACCACCTGGTCTTTCAAAAATTCCGACAAGCTACAGTCTATGTCATTAGAATCATCGTTTTGTTATCACCTTCAGCAAGAAATCCTGTCAACTTCTTTCTACAACTTGATCTCAAATTTTAACCTATAAACCTTCCAATTATGCAAATGCTCCTCTACAGAACAAGCAACATCCTTGCTCTTTATCCCTAACTCACATAAAATCCAACAAAATCAACAGCCTACTGAGTTTTTAACTATTCCACTACCTGATATCTTTCTCTCAAGGTACTTTACTTATTTTACAGCAATCCCTAATCTAAAGTAACATCCTATTTTACTTATCCTCAAAAAAACCAATTTTAGGCCACAGATCCATTAAACAGAATAATATTCCAAGACCTTCTTCTTCTTTTTCGGAAGAGAACTCTCCAAGACTTCAAAGTTCAAACGGCCAAATTCTAGCACGATAGGAGATACAACATTATAAGCCATATCTGAAGAGCAATTCATTTAGAGACCACGGTCAAAACAGTTGCTGATTATTGGAACATAAAATATAGTTACCCTAAATCAAGGGCAAATAATACAGAAAACCCTAGCCACATAATCATAGGAAGTTCTCACAAACCACATGTTCTAATTCCAAACCAAGGACAAATAGAATAGCCCATCCTTCAAAGAGTACCTTGTCGGACTAATTACAATTTCATCAAGCAGTCATTGCAGCTTTTTCCACATAAGGAAGCCTCCATAAATTGTCTTCCAAACTTCCATTTCAAAATTATGTAACAATTCCAGTTTGTAATGATATCATGATGACACCTTTAAAATGATAAATCTAGAGATGACATAGAAACAAGGGGGCCATAGGTTATCATCTAAATAAATTAGTCAGTATTTTGTCAAAAACTTCATCGAGGAAAGAACAAATACATAGAAGAAAACGTAAATGATTCAGTTTAAAAAATTTTGATCCACAAGAAGATTGAGAAGTTGGATTAGCAATCCGTGAATTCAGTCCACGGAACAAATAAAAAATAAATAAAAATTCTCATTTCCGAGCATGTAGTAACATCCTTTCTTTTGGTGCAGCATATTGGATGTTTACTCTCATTTCTAAGCATACAGTATAATCCTCATTTTATTATTTTGCATGTTTCATTGAAATTTCTAATACCTACAAATGATGAAATACCCCATATTGCCAAAATTAAGGACCTTCAATCAAAACAAGGTGCATTTTTGTCAAAAACAAAAACAAAAACAATATGCATGCTTCATTTGGTTGATTGCATGCTTTGATTGAGTTGTTCTAATGCATAGTTGTGTGTCTTGTTATCAATCACGATCATCATGATACACTAATGACAAAGTGGAGAAACCACTATTTGCTTAACAGATGAGCAAACTCAGCCTATACGATAAAAGAGCACAAATATTTATGTGAATAAACTTAGGAAAACAGAAATAAACTGAAAAGCACAAACCTGCTCAAAATTATTTCCTGCATTGTGCAAATCAGGACCATATTCCACCATTTCCAGACAGTTACCCTCATTAGTAGTTCCATGATCACCTCCTTCAATTATAGTGCCATGGCCATTTCCTTCAACAGAAGTAACATGACCATTTCCTTTGACAGAAGTGCCGTGGCCATTTTCTTTGACAGAAGTGCCGTGGCCATTTTCTTTGACAGAAGTGCCGTGGCCATTTCCTTTGACAGAAGTGCCATGACCATTTCCTTCGACTGAAGTTCCATGATCATTTCCTTCGACTGAAGTTGCATGACCATTTCCTTTGACGGAAGTTCCATGACCATTACCTTGGACGGAAGTGCCATGACCATTTTCTTGGACGGAAGTGTCATGACCATTTCCTTGGACGGATGTGCCATGACCATTTCCTTGGACGGAAGTGCCATGACCATTTTCTCCATTACATGCAGCATGATCATTTCCTTCAATGCATGCAGCATGACCATTTTGTTCTCTACGTGCAGCATGACCACTTTGTTCACTACGTGCGGCATGAGCCTTTTGTTCACTACGTGCGGCATGAGCCTTTTGTTCACTACGTGCGGCATGAGCATTTTGTTCACTACATGCGGCATGAGCATTTTGTTCACTACAAGCAGCATGACCATTTCCTATAATAAATGCATCCCGACCAGCTACAGCTTCATTCCGGGACTCTTGTCCAGGAACCAAAGTTAACTTGTCATCATCATCCCATTCCTCCTCAACAAAAGGAGCATATCTGTGCCCGTTTGGTGGTCCTATGTTGCTTTTATGAAATACTCTACACAGCACAAATGCATCCTGCAGCCCCCAAAGAAAAAAGATAACAAAAATAATGAATCAATCTCCAGAAGATAGCAATAGCCAACACTAAAATAAAAATACCGTTTGGATGCTTCAATAAAATGTAGGTAGGAATCTCAGTAGTTCACATTATTGTAACACAATATAAACCAAGTTCAGCAGTTCACGAAAATAAACTATTCAGCTCCAATGCCAAAAATTTTGATAATTACCAAACCAAAATTAGCATAACGCAAGTGCAAAAACAGCATTTCTCTCATAAACAAAAAAGTTGCTTATAGCACATAAAAGCACTAACGAAAATTAGGCCAAGGCCTCACCTGAATGGAACCAAGCCCAGCTTTTTCAAATACTTCATCAACAAGCCTATACTCATGCATAACCCAATTGGTCCTTTTGCCATCAGGAGCTCGGCCACTATGAAAAACCAAGGTTTTCTTCATCCCCACAGTGATATCGTTGTGCTTGACTGCCCTGTCATTTCCTGTGGCCTTCCAGTACCCTTGGTTTGTAGCCCTGTTCATCCTTGCCCCATTTCCGTACTTCCTGTCTAGTGCACTGAAAAAATAGTACTCCTGGTCCCTGCTCTTCAAGCTCGACTTATCTAAAAACCCATGTAAAAAATTCAATAAATAACCAAAATTTCAACCCAGAATCTAAAAAAGCCCAAAAAAGCACAAAATTTCCAAGCGTTATCTCAGCCGAAAAATCAGCAAGGAAGACCCACAAACATAATAAGGCAAGTTTCCTTATAAACACAAACATTAAGCAAACAAAAGCTTTAAAAAAAAACACAATAAAAAGCAAATTTAACACAAAAATTAAAAAGCCCAGTTAAAAATTTTAAATAAATTTAAATAATAAAAATTGGAGAGGTGGGTATTACCTGCGAGGTCCCAAGGCTCGCTCTTGTAGATGTCGACCTCGGAGATCGCGTTGAATTTGAAGGGTTTTCGACACACCTTGCGCTTGAGGTAGTAAATGACGAGTTCTTCGTCTGTTGGGTGGAACCTGAAGCCTGGAGCCAAAGCCGTTGGCGCTGGCGGCGGCGTGGCTGGGGCTGTGGCTGCGAGTACTATTGCTTTTGGTTGCTCTGCTTCGCGACCCATGAGTCCAAAAGCCCAGAGACGGGTCTGGTTTTTGGTCTGGTCCTTGATATGGAGGCTTCTGGGGATTTGGTGGACGGGAAAAGCAAGCGATAGGGCTTTGATTGGTGTCGAAGAAATGATGGGAATGCCTTAGTTTACAAGAAACTGTTTTCGATTTAATTTTTATTCTGATCTGTTCCCTTTTATTTGTGTCATGGCTTTTGGGTTTGGTTTGAGTGAAATGGCAGAAAATTGTGCCTACTTATACAACAAGTTCCTCAGATGGAAATATCAGCCCCAATAAAGTGATATAATATTCTAGTAATTTTTATTTCTTTTTTACTTCTATTTTTATGTTTTATTTTCTCCTTCATTGCTATTATTTATAAAGAGAAAATTGTTAAGAATTGGTGAAATTTTTGAAGTTTTAACATCCTAAAATGTCATTTGCTAAAGAAACTGTTCAAACAAAACTGTGACTATGGAGGTGAAACTTATCTCTCTTTTTTTCTAATTTCTTAATTTAATTATTTTTATTTTATTTAAAAACTTTTATGAACGTGTATCAAGAGGCTAGTATGTTTTTTCGAAAAGAAAATGTTATTTGTATTAATTCTTTTAGAATTAATATAATAGTGTAAGTTAGCATGTACCACTGTGACGTTATTCTACGTTAATAATACTCTATAATTTTTAGACCATCAAAGTTTTCTATAAATAAATTAAAATAAAGAAAAAACAACTACAAGTAGATAATAGTTACAAATACAATGAGTTATTCTTGCTAAGTAGTTACCCATAGTTGCTGCGTGTACTTTTCTTCAATTTTAAAAAGTCGTTATACACCAAAAGTGCAGTTTTCCGTCATCACGTTGAGATAGTAGTTATCGTTATTTTCCGAGCATTCTTTGTCCATAACTAATTTTAATTCACCTATTCGAGCTACAATCGTACACTTTACTCAAAATTTTGAATATTATCATTTATATATCTCCTATAAATAAATAAAAGAATTAGAATGCGGGATTTATAAGAGAAATAAAAATAAAAATAAAAATTCCTAAGCCCAACCAAGCAAATCCTACTCGTCATATATGTCAGTTAACTTAAGAGTGAAAACAAATTTAGTAAAACTTATTTCCATATCTGTATAGATGCTAAATAAAAAAAATTATCCATTTATGAAATTTATACTATTCTAGATTTATAAAATACTAATTCTGAAAGTTTAAAATTTATGTGATTTATTTTAAAATGGATAAATTCCATATTTACTTTTGAAAAGAATTACATTTTATCTTTGCAAGGTAATTGGGGTCACAAAAGCTGTGACTCAAAACCCAGCTGGTGTACTGGTCCTTTCACCATTTGCCACCACACACAGCATAGAAACCCGCGTCAGTTGCATAAAACCTTGTGCACATTGTCAAAAATTATAAACCTTTACCCAAAGAGAAAAAGAAAACAATAGTTTAAAAAAAACCAAAAAACAAAAAAGGGGGTAAGACTGGGTTGCAATTTCAATTCCGTATAAAAAATTAATAGTATTATGTTTACTTATCAGAAATGGGTATTAAAATATTTCGATTTTTGAGTTTTATGTGTTTACTAACACATGGGTATTGAAACGATTTCAATTTGAATTATTCCTATTCATGATTTTAACACACTAAGAACCAAAAATTATGTGAGTTCCACGTTAAAATTCGTAATCAAATACTCTGAAAATCATGAATGGAATCTGAATAAGGGAGTGGTTGATCCAATTCCAATTCCTTAAGTCCTCATCTAAGTTTCCCGACTCATGGTTTCCCCATTCCTGATAAGTAAACATACAATAATTATATTTATATCTTTTTCAAGTGACAGTAAAAAGATATTTCTTAACCATTTTTATAACACATATCACTCATATTTTCTCTTAAACAGCATTCAAATCTTACTGCAATTGAGGTAAGAAATCTAAACACATCAATCCTTATAAGCAAAATTAATCCAAAATAGGACTGGTCAACAATTTATGCTATGGAAAGTGCATGTATGCCAAGTATCAACTGGATTTATAAATTTACACATTTTTTTTTTTTACTAATTAGAAATTAAATTGCAGAATCAAAAGCTGGAAAAAAAAAACATCTAGATTTTTCCAATTTGTCCTATTAAACATAAATATAGATAAAGCTTGCACTTCAAATTCTAACGTCACAAAAACCCTTTGCCATATTGGAGAAGGCGGTCCTGTAAGAAGAGTTGTCGTCTGGAAGTAAAAAAAGTAAAAGTAAAAAAACAACAAAAGATTTTTACTTATTAAATCATGCAAGTGGAGCAGGAAATATTTTGGCAAAACAAAAAAGAATTACAGTACAGATAAGGAAATAAAGATAGAGTGAAGAATACGTTACTGTCACATACTTCACCCACAAGGCAAGTAAGCGTAGCGAGTTTGGTCAATTGAGGCTGCACATTAATAACAAATAACAAAATTAAAATAACAAAAGCATAATTGGGATTTTTATTATCTCCCAAGCTAGACGGTAAACGGTCAGATTTGAGGACGGCCGTTTGACCCTTCGCTTGCAAGGCATAAAAAGTTAGGGTTTTTATTTATTTATTTATTTATTGTAATTTATATTTTTAAATTTAAATTTTTTTTAAAACTTTTTTTTATTTAAAAAAATATTTTTGGGCTTTTTGGGCTTTGAGCCGAAGTGGGGCTCTAGTACAAACCAGACTTCAGCTTCTGTTTTGTTTATGAATGTTATGAACATCCATTAGTTAAGCTAATTGATATTTAGTGTCATGAACTAAACTTCGACTGCATTAGGTAATCATTCAAAAAAAACTTTTTTGAAGTAAGAATAGTTGGTAGAAATTGATTCAACGAAGTAAATTGTGGTAGAAGAATATAAGCTCTACATTGGAAACTTGACTAAATAAAATACAACATAGAATAAATGACACCACTTCTAATAACACTGATGCCTTTTGTAATAAAACTTCATACCTATTTGGCTTTGTAGGTGATTAAGTTGGGGACAATATCGATGTTGTTAGTAGTGGGCCGATGACCCGTCTATCTAAAAGTTAACATGGTATCAAAGCGAGTTGATTGACTGGGCCTGAATTACTAGGCTTTTACCTTTGCCACTTACCTAACATGTGGTGTTCATATGTTGGGCTTGAATGTTTTACTCCGATGTGGACTTAGCTCCACATGTGGTGGTCTCACGTGAGAGGCCTGTTGAAGAATATCCCACATTGGAAACTTGACTAAATGAAATGCAATATATAATAAATGACACAACTCCTAATAATATTGAGGCCTTTTGTGATAAAATCTCACATATACTGGGTTTTGTAGGTGGTTAAATTGGAGAAAATATCGATGTTGTTAGTAGTGGGCCGTTAACTCGTATCTAAAATTTAACAAATTACTCTTGATTCATAAGGTTTTTCATGATCATATTTAAATGGATAACTTTTTGCACAAGCGATGGATTGTCTTTGATTATGCATGTACGTTGGGTAAATTTTTTATAAATTATTGGGCCCTTTTGTTGTCTTCCCATGGAACAAAGTGTTTATATGCTGAAAAAGTAGCTTGGTTGCCAAATTATTTGTCTCTTCCATTGACTAGACTGGATTAGACTAGACTAGACTAGACTGGATTAGTAAAATGTCTATATTTCATGTGCAATCGAAGCATAATATGGATATTGTTGTCTAACTTAGACGATGAATGAGGGCTATTTATAAAAGGTCGATGACTAAAACTTATCACTCATAATCCTACCAATTGGAAAGGGATTAAGGGGGTATAAGTTTTAGTCATCGATATCTTATAGATTGTCTCCATTCTTCCTCCAAGTTAGGCAACATATCCATATTATGCCTTCAATGCATTGAAAATATGGGCATTTTTCTAGTCTAGTTTAATCCTCCCTACCGAAGTCTGACACTACCTAATACTACACAAGTTCATCAAGCATTACTTTTTAGTTTTCTTCATGATTTGGGCACGAACAATTGGGCATATTGTTACAAGTTATGCACCTATTATTATCGACTTATAATTAGTTTACTGGCATATATGCATGCCAAATATGAAAATAAAGCAATTTCTTCCCTTAATTTCTAGTTTGTTGTCTCCAACTTCTTTGATAAAATGCCTCAAAGAGACAAATTTGCTACTGAGAAAATTTTGGAACTTTCGTCTTGATCTCATGGGGAGAAATTCTTAGACCGACCACTGCTTAAAATGGAGGACACTCTACTATCATAATCTCCAATGATAAATTCCTATATTTTTCCCTAAGCCTAGCTCTCTCTCCCTGTGAAAGAAAACCTAGGTTTGGAGTTTTAGCCGCCACCCCCTTTGGGGGTGGGTGAGTTCCTTTTGCCCTCCCCCCTCCCTTCCTCCCTCCCCTGTCTCTTCCTCACCCCTCCCTTCTCCTCTCGCCCCCTTCTCCTTTCCTTCACTTGCTTTCCGTCCACTCCGTCCCCCCCTCCCTGAGTTTTCTGCCCCTCTCCCTTTTCTTTGCTCTGTCTTTGGGCTTTAGGGTGGTTTCGTTGCTCCTCTGCTTGGCATCTCCAGTAGATCTTTCCTGGATCTAGCTTTTCCGGGGATTGTTTTGGTGATTCGGTGGCTTGGGTGTCTTTCCCCTGCGGCCGCCGCGCTTGCTTTGTTCTCTTGGGCATTTAGTGTCCCCATTTTGCTGGGTCCGATGCTCTCTCCTTGGATGAGGGCGGGTGACGTCGTTCAAGCATACCCTGCTTGTATCGTGGGCTTCATGCCTCCTATTGTGGGCTTCATGCCTCCTATCGTGGGCTTCATGCCTCCTATCTGCTCAGATCCCTCATATCTCCACCATTCCATCCTTCACAGAGCTGTCCTTTGGCCGTCGTCACTTCGGTTGCTGGGCTTTCCTTGGTGCTTCGGTCTTTCAAACCGACTTCATCACCCGGATTCTCTGGCTAACCCTAAACGCGAGCTCTCGCGTCCCCCTCGGAAGGTGTGTAGAGCCGCGAAAACGCTCCGACTCTGGTGCCTGCACCACCTCCTTCCTGTTACTTGGTTACATTTCCTTTGCCTTTGGACTGCTCTGAGAGTTACTGGTTTTTGTGGTAGATCTGTGATGTGGGTCTGTACTTTATGTAATTTTTCTTGTTTCAACTTGTTGTTGCTACCACATGTTAGGTGTGGCTTTAGTTTTACTGCTGGCCTTATGCCCGTTTAATTTTCTTCCGGCGGGTTATGATCTTCATGCTATGCCTGTGTTGGGTTTTAGTTAGATCTGGTCCTGCTTTTGTTCTGTTGCCCTTGTTCTGTTCCTTGCCCTTTGTGGGTTTTCAATGAATTGCCTTTCGACCAAAAAAAAAAAAAAAATCTCCAATGATAATAACAAGCCTGGATAAAAAAGAAAATCTTTCCTTACTAAATCATCACTATTTAATTTAATGTACTTTTTCTTCGGTTGTTATGTCACTCTTTTCTTGTCAACTATTTCCATTTAAACTCCTCATTGGGTATTCTAGTGTGCAGTTTTATAATTCATACGAATATAAGCTGCTAGAGTTATAGCTTGAATTGAAATTAACTCTTTATCCAGGAAACCACTTTTTTTCTTCTTCTTTCAAATCAATATGTTCTCTACATCAAATTTATCATAAGCAGAATTCCAATAATTTATTTTTTGGGAGATTCACTATTATACCCAATATAGGAGCTCAAATTATAAAAAAAAAAAACCATATATGAAATGGACTTTAGAAACACATCCAAAGCTCATTTACAACATAAAAAAAAGGTTTTTAACTTCTTTTAAATTACAAAACTGCCATTGATTTCTTAAAACAAACCCAACCCCAAAATCCCATAAAAAAGCCCAAAACACTCAATAGGGCATCAAAGTAATTTAATAATCAAAATTAAATTCAATAGCGCTAGCTATCATTTTTTGGGTTTTTTTTTTGTTTGTTTATAGAAATCAAATGGTGTAGGGTTTATTTATAGTTTTAGTGCTAAGAACGGGTATATGACTAAATATCTCTTTTTTTTTTTTCCAAACCTACTAAAACCAATCTGATTTTTATTTTTGGGACAATGTTAGGTAACCCAACTTTCTTTTCCCAATCTAGGACTTCAAAGTTTTTATTATTTGGAGACAATATTGTAGAGTGAATATCATTTTCCACCTAATTTAGGAAAGAAAAATTGAGACGTTAAGGGTTCATTTGATAATTATTTTATTTTTTAGTTTTCTATCTTTTAAAAAAAAAATTGAAAACTGAAAATATGTTTGGTAATGGTTTTCATTTTCTATTTTCTTCTATTTTTATGCTCCTTTCTCATTTACCAATTTTGCATCACCACACATACATTGCACTCCAACCCCATAACTTGTGTATGGAACATCGCAATTTGGACTCGGCCGCCTGACTATTGTGTTTGTATGCTGACCCAGCTCGGGACCTCTAGATCCAAAATTCACCAAAAATTCATCCCAAATCCAAAAAATTCAACGAAAAATGCCACAGACTCTTTTTTATTATATATGTACTTTTAGTCTATGACCTCAAATTAACAATTTGATCCTAAGAAAAATCTCATTTCCAAATTCCATATAAAACTGAAAAATAAAAAGTGAAAACAATTACCAAACAACTTTTAAACAGAGTTACCAAACAAGTTTATTGTTTTCAGTTTTTTCCAAATAAAAACTAAAAATTGAAATTAAAATATGAAAACTGAAAACTGAAAATTGAAACGGTTATCAAACGAGTCCTAAGCATTTTCCTTCTTTTAAAATGATGATTAATGTCTTTGACAGCATCGTGACAAAAATAACATGTTGAATAATTCTTTATGATGAAAAAAATAATTTAGTTTGTAATCCTTTCTGGGGGAAAGCATACTTAAAAAACATTAGTACTGCAAAGGACCCACTAGTGTAGTGGTTTGAAGTATTTACTCCCTCAGGCAAGGTCCTGGGTTCGAGTCCTAGCATCAGTGTAGTGTGTGTGAGTTTAGTATGCCATCGCCCCTCTAAAAAAAAAAAAAAAAACATTAGTACTAAATACAGGCACAAACTCATATTCAAATACGGGACATGCCAACTTTTAGGCCAATTTTCCCAATTGAAAAATTTGTCTTGAAAATCAACAGAGTCTGTTTTGTTTTTATGACATTTCTCAAATTTTATATAATATGTTAACATTCCATTATTTATTTCCACATCTTCAACTACATCTTGCAAACCAGCCAAATTGAAATTTATACCATTCATTTGTATCAAAGTTCTTTGTATACTCATCTAATTTGGGTTGACATGGTCAAGTTGTACATATTTTCTTCTAAAAATATCATATTTATTTAAAGGGTAAGTCAATATTGCATCACCATAATTGGTATGACCTTCTGTACATACTCGACTCTTAATTTAGAAGATTGTTGCTCATCATGAATTCGATTATTAGTCACACATGGAAAAAAATGTTGTGTAGATGACTGGCTCTCAATATTAACTAAATTAGACAACATTTAGTTAAGTATATGTGATTAAATAAGCATGAAAACAAGATAATTCCTATAAACAATAAAAATATTAATTTCTTGTAGAGATCTTCCTTTGTATGATGACTTAAAAATAAGTTTTGATAATCAAATGATATTGTAAAGTGAGTCCAAATGAGTGATTAGCATCATATTAATTTAATAACCAGTCAACGCTTGAGTTCTAAAGACATATATCACCTGAATGCAAGGGACCATAGTGGTCCCGAAAAACACCCCCACCTCTCACTTCTCTTTTTATTTTCGTTATATATATATATATATATATATATATATATATATATATCAACAAAATAATATTATGTATATTAATATAGTTTATGAGTCTCATTTTCATGCCTATCTCTTTCTTAAACTGACTATACCTATTATCAAGTTTTCCAAATAACATATTATCAAGTTTTAATTGAGTTAACTCATTTAATTAAATTTTTTTCAAAAAAAAAAAAACTTGGTTTGTGAGATTTTTTATTGTGTTGTTTGGATTTGTGAAAATTTGATTTATTCTCTATATTGAGTTTAACGGGTCTTCCAATTTATGTGTAGATTATTACCAAAGCAAAAAAGATGTAAATATTTTTTTATATATGCAATATAAATGATGTTTTGGTCCTCTTGGTTATTTTGGCATGTATTGTAAGTTTGAATTTTTTTAATATATGTTTTATGAGATGCCCCCCTACATATGAAATCATGGCTCCATCACTGCATATAGTCACAACTAGGGGTGGGCACAATTTCGGATCTACCTGATCAAACCGCTCAATCCGATCATATTGGGTTGAATTGAGTTGGTTTAGCCTAAAAATTAACAGGTCTTGGGTTCAAAAAATCATAAATCGTTATGTACGGGTTGAGTTACGGGTTGGACCAAAACTTAAAAGTATGCTTAATTTTGAGTAAATCCGACCAAACCGCCCAGCTCGATCACAAAATGTTTGGGTTGAGTTGAATTGACATAATAATGAGCGTGTATTAGGTCCAAAAAATCATAAACCGCTATATATAAGGTTGAGTCATAATACTGAAAAGAATCACAACAACCATTGCAACCATTAAATACAAACAATTAAAGAGAAAATTTACAGTAAATATTACACCCAAAATAAATTTTCAACTTGGTAAGTGCCTCTTCCGGTGTAATAATCTTGAGGATGTTTTCATTTATCTATCAAATTATATGTAAAGATCATTGTAGCGGTTAGATGGAGAGGGTTCATAGAGAGCAATATAAAACCATTGCAGGCTATTTATTCCAAGCCGCACGCTTTGCCTTTGCAACAAAACGCAAGTCAGCTGTCAGCAAAAAGCAAATTGATGGATTGTTGACTTTCTCTGTTTTTATATAGAGCGGCACTGGCCCCTGGCAAAAAGCGTCTTGCTCTAATTTTGCTAGGTGCAGAGAAAATGTCTTAGGGGCGCTTCCTCTTGAGCTATTTCCACTCCGGTCCCTAAATCTTTGTTAGTTTACTACTTGCCCACAACTCAGAGCTACTCAGTCAATGACTTGACATGACTAGCACAAGTAAGAAGAATAAGATAAAGCTCTTTGTCTTTGATAACGACGACTTGGGCCCCACACCATTGACAGAATTCAGCTTCGACAAGTGTGTTGAGCGTGAACAAAACTCCCACGTGCCTTTCATTCCATCTATACGAAACTTTAATAAAAATCTAGGCCTACCTTTCAAGTGCAAAAAGATGAAATCTCGTTACCACAGTAAAAAACAAAAAGAAATCCCTTTTTTATTTTTTGAGAAAAGGGGATAATATTTTATTGATGAGACGGATTAAAACAATTACAAAAAAATCAGGGTGTAATCAAGAGAGATTAGATGAGCTATCTCTATATATAAGGATTCAGTCGTTAGATTAACTGCGTAGTCTACCCTCAATTACAAGCTGGAGAAGGAACCTTGACCTAAAGGTGTCAAATAGACCAGGCTAGCTTGAGTACGATACGAACACAGCCTGTTTAAGTAAGGCCTAGCACAGTACGGCCTGTATCTTTGGATGGGCCAAGATAAGGTAATTAGGCCCAATGGGTGGGCTGGCCCGTAGCCCGTTGTGAGATGTACTAGCCCAAAACCCAACATGCCGGCCTGTTTAAAACCCATTTATTAAATTATATTTATTTCAGAGAAAAATACAACATAATATTATTACATTTATATCTTAAATTGAAGTCTCTTTCTTTTCTCTAATAATATATATTGAAATTTAATGTTTTCTTTATATATTTCAAGTTTCAATTTTAAAAATCCAAATAATAATATAGTCATTTTCTATTTAAATGTACTTTAAATGAATTTATTGGCCTCTTCTTGCAACAAATAATAAATCTTGTTTGTATATACATAATTGTTAAATTTTTTTTTAAAGGAAGTTGTAAAAAAATTACAAAAAATAAAATAAAATGCAAAACATAAGTTAAATTTGGTGTGGGCCCATCTTGGCCCGATACGAGCACAAGTGTCCTTTCTCTCTCCTAAGATTTAAGAGCTTTTAGAGCATCTCCACCCACAAGGGCTAAGTCTAGGGCAAGGGCAAGCAAGGGCTGCCACTATTCACGTGAATAGTGTTAGCCTTGCCATTTGTGGTTCCACCCATAAGGGCTAAGTCTAGGGCAAGTCTAAGGCAAGAAAGGAAAAAAATATTATGCAACAAAATATAAACAATTTAGAAAGTGAATAAAATTGTTATGTATTTATAGAGAAAGCATCTATAATTTTTTGGTATTTAAAAAAAAAAAATTGAAATTTTTTTGGATTTTTTAAATAATTTTTTTGAATTTTTTAAATATTTTTTTGCTCGCTGACGTTAGCGTGACATCAGCGCTGACGTTAGCGTGACGTCAGCGCTGACATCACAAAACTCGGGCTGAAGCCCAGGCGAAACCTGCCCTTGGGCTTGCCCGGGCTGGTGGGACCCATGCGAAACTGGGCTGCAGGCTGCAGCGCTGAAGGGCCAAACCTTGCCCTGGGGGGCCTTTTGCCCGGTTTGGTGGGCTGCGCTGGAGATGCTCTTAGAGATATCCCTATTTTAGGAGCTGGATAGGAACCATGGTTGGAGATAGGTTTTTTCAATTCCTCCCTAAATTTTAGCTAAGGACCATCCATTTTTTTAAAACTATACTTAACAATTTTGAAGCCATTGGACTAAAAAGTAGTGACAGTATCAATCATCTTCTTGTTCGTAAAATGGTAAAGCTTAATTAGATCCTCTGCCTTGAAATGAGACTGACGTTAGATTTAATAAAATATTTTACATATTATAATATTTACGTTTTGAGAACTGTTATTTTTGGAAAGACAATAGAGCAAAAGTTTACAGTAATTTAACTACAAAGTCAGAAACTCCGTTGTGCATCTTTGCTTATTTTTGGAACAGAGGGGTGGTAGGCCATGGAGAACTTACAAGAAAAACTAGTAAAATATACTCAGAAATATGTTGCAATGTTGACATCAATCTTCAAGCTCAATGATCTTCACCACGGAAGCATCACCGATTTTCTGGCAAATCACAAGACGGTCATGTGACTTTATGACACCAGAGGATTTACCATAATCCAAAGCGACCTTCAAAATCGATTCATTTGTTGCACCGGTAGATTCAGCCTGCAGGAGCAAAAAGATAGAAATGCAAAAGAAAATGTCTCAGTCTGATCCAATGGGAAATGAAGCATGCAAAGTATATGCATTATTGAGATGAATGTAACCTACTCATGTCCCTACCCAGATTTTTTCCTACCATAAGGGTATTTTGTTTTAATCATTTTGACATCAAGTAATCTAGAATTGTGCTAATATTACGATATAAGTCTTCCGTGCTGCAAGCAATCTTCCATTCTTCCCTAACCAAGAAAAAACTTTTAATAACTGCTCACCTAGATTTTCGAAATACATATCTGATGTGAGTGTGGAAAAAATTCTTTCTGACTATATTATTCACTAGGGCTGCATAAGATGATTATAAGAAGTTCAAGGCCAACAAGAAACCATCAATTTTAACAGAAGGAAAGATCTGGAAACCATGTGATATGAATTCATCATTTGTTTCTCCTACGTAATCAACAGGATATATCTTGCTTTCAAAATTTCCTTTGTAAATAATAAAAATCAAATCAAAACACCAGATTTGATTCTCACTGCTTGAGTGAAAGCATCTCAACCCTAAATTATGCTCACATTTCCACATTGTTTCAACAAAGAGACTCCTAGGCTAGGGAAAGAAAGAAAACTACTTCCGAAAGAGATTGTCTAGCAATAACCGCAAATTGATGCCTCATACAATTAATTTCTCAATTCATACTAAAATATTTACTTTCTTTCCTCTTTCCAGTATAACAACCCTTTAAATCATACTCACTCGAGGTTTCAAATTAATACCAAACTTGTGAGATGGAAAGATATTTTGGTAAAGCTAAAATGTTTTATCCTTCCGAGTTTTAAAATGAGGCAAGTATCAAAACCAGAAGAAAATCAATATCCCTATTGTGGAGAGAACACAACACAATGAAGGCGAGCATCTTCCCTCATTGCAAATGACACACAAACACATATCATGTCAGAAGGTGGAAGGAATATAGAAAGGTCCATTTGCAAAACTTCTATTATTATTTTTTCTATGTATAAAATATTTGAAGAAAAAAAAAAGGGCTTGCAAGATGAAATATGCTCTTAGAAAGAGACAATATTTTTGCCTCTCCAAGTATATGGGACTGAAATAATCTAAAAAATGATACAGAATAATTCTTACTGGATGTCGAGGATCTGCTAGCATGGGAAAAAGGCCTCTAACAATGAGTGATTGCCTCGCCTGCCAGACATTCATCATAAGAAAAAGATACACATGATGAGCATCAAATTCAGTTGGAGAATGTAATGCATAATGAAAAAGCGTTAAGTCCAATAACAAGATTGTCTTCTAATCATTGTTCTGTTCTCAAATTTAAAATGAGAGGTCCATAAGAGATATATGTTCATCCAAAACCAATGGGCAATGGGTGTAGAGGGTCAAGATATTTAGATATTGTCAGCCAGGCTTAGAATTCCTGATGTGCAATTTCTATTTTCAATTGGCAATGCGTGGCAGAATTGAGCCATGCATGTGGATCAGTTATACTGGGTGATGTGGAGCACGTGTGACCATTGGCCTTGACATGTAGATGAATTATGTGCTCTGATACCATGCTAAAGTTAGAGCATCCAACACAAAAAGAATCCGCTCTGATACCATGCTAAAGTTATATTGGGTGAAGAGGCTCAAGATATTATCTATTGACATGCAACGCTTACAATTGCCAATGTGGGATTTATATTCCAACACCATATTTTACCACTCTCCCAAATCAACCCTCAATCCACATGTTCAACAATATGATTTGAAAGAATTAGTTACGGACTCCGTTGACAGAAAATTATGAGTGGGACAAAAGGAGTAGGAAAAAAAATCAACATAGGAACTGAGATAAGTTGAAGGTATCTTAAGAACAGTACTCCATTTTTTCTTCTTCTTAAAATGATACTTAGTAAACCTTCTAGAATCAAAGGAAATGGACTGACAGAACTGCTCTGGGATTATGTTTCAACAGGATAAAACCATTAGTAGCCACATTCTAGCATCTAGCAGAAACCTGCAAATGTAACCTTGCCCCAAATCAGGTCAGTAACAAACCTCAAAAGCACCAGAAAATTTCCATCGGAGTTGATTTGTCTTGACCCGAGGAATTACAACAGAAAGCACAGGCATTGTTGGTCTGTACTTTGCAATCAACCTACAACAATGCCCAAGTATCAAAACCAATAAACGCAAGAGTGAGCATGACAATTACAACAGATTCGTATATAACATCATAAAGGAAAACTATTTCTTAATTAAAGTATGAACCATCTAACTGAAGTTCAATAGGGAAATTAAAAATTTACATGAAATCAATTCCCATAAGCTATAGCTACCCACTCCTTAAGCATTTGAATCTAATACAAATGAAGATAGAAGAAGAGATAAGAGAAAATCACCTTGCAGCTCGTCCAGATGAAGTGAAGCAAATAATTACAGAAGCCTTCACCTTGATGGCTGCCCGTACCTAGAACAAGCGGCTTTTTTTATATATAATATTTCACTATCCCAAAAAACTTATCCTTCATACCATGCTTCAGTTAGCAAACATCTCTTCAGGGTTCAGGCCAATGGTACAATAAAAAAAGAAAAGAATTTGAAAAACACTGAAAGCAAAAAACTACCGCAGAGGAAGCAATAGATTCCAAGTGGGTCATTGGTTCTCCAACATATTTGACAGCCCTCTTAAAGTACAGATCTTGATTGAAAACTTTCTCAGCCTGCATGCAGCATTTTGATAAAAATAATTAAAATTCAGCTCACGATAACTGATGTAAAAGAACTAATGTAATAAATGTGAACTGAGAACTTTGCCTTGCCATGTACTTTAATATCTAACAATCTTTTGATAACCCATCCTACGACACATGCATCCTAACAAGAATAAAGAATGGTCCCACCCTCCAAAAGAGAAACTGTTTGATCATAAGACAAAATTTCTGCACATCAAATGACTACCAGCTAGACCAACATATCACTGTATAAAGAAAGAAATAAGTATGCTTTAAAAATAAAAGCTGGCGTAACAAAACACATAAAGAAATTCTATAGCCAACTTCAAACTGTTGTAGCTTGAATGAGAGGGAGTGAACAGAATAACCATGACACATTTTCCAACTTACCAAAACTATATATAATTAATACAACAATTCAACAAAAAGCGAAATCCTAACCCTTAGTACGGGTAGAAACTAGGCTAGAGATCATCAATTCTAGATCAGAAAAGATAAGACGGCAGAACATCATAAGCAGTACTCAGTGTGCAAACAGAAGTCAGTTCTTCACAAAACTGAAAAAGAGGAGACTGACAACAATTTAAAAGAATAACAGGAGTTTGTTATAGTGTACATCAACACATGGAAAATTAATCCACAGTGAGGCAAAAGGTATAGGATGGCAAAATCAAGCTACTCCAACAGTAAGTTTGAAACTGCACGTCCATAAAGACCTCTACTGATGCAGGACAATAACAAAGAAATGAAGAAAGAAAGACATTGGCTCAATCCGGCCTTTGGCATCACACTGACGTTTTCCTGAATCACCCCAAGTCAACCCATGCTTCAAACACAAGCGGCAAATCACAACTTCTTTCACCATTAACTAAATTTCAAAGCTCACAAAGTAGCCCTTTTATAGAGCCATTGGCACATGACTCCTTGAAAGACTCAAATTAATACACTTAAATGCTAAAAGATATGTTCATGACATCTAATGCATTCATCATGTGACATACAACACATAGGGAGACTCAAAGACAATGACTATAACACTCCTAAACAGTGAACCGAAAATATATGTTCAAATTGCATTTATTGCTTCATTTGTACTTGTACAGGCGCTATACAGTATAATTTGAACTTTGCTGTTGCATCATCCAGTCAAGGGAAGATGTTATCCAGAAAATTCAGGGATGCTAAAGCCGGAAGGTTTCTCACTTGCTCATCCCCCATTGGGTTTTTTTTTTTTTTTTGGGGGAGGGGGCGGCGGGGTGGGGTTGGGGGGAGAGAGAGAGAGTCAATACTAAATTTCTTTACAACAATATGAAAATGGAGTTACCTCAGCGCAGATCTTTCCAACAATGGAGATGGTCTCAACAGGGTACAAACCCCGTAGGGTCTCCGCACCTAGAAGAATTGCATCACTTCCTGCACAAATAGAATTGAAAAGTAGATAAATAAGATCCCAATTGGCACATGTCATACTTGTATCCTATGATAGCACTAATTTGTAAAAGAAAGCTCAAGAAACAGTGGGAGCGTCAAAGCTCAATCAACAGGAATATTACAATAATGACGGTTACTAACACCAGCAGAGCAACAATCTATGTGAATCTGTGATGACATGAAAAAGTAATACACGTCATCCAGATCAGCAATAAGATGCTGACACCCACTAAAAGTATTTTTTTTAATTTAAAAAAACAACCATATTTAATGTCAAAAGACAAAAATTTACCATCCAGTATGGCATTGGCAACATCAGTTGCTTCAGCACGAGTAGGTCTTAGGTTGTCTGTCATACTATCCACAACCCGAGTCACCACTGCTGGCTTTCCAGCCATATTGCACTTGTAAACAGCTGCCTTTTGAAATAAAAATACCTGGAAAATCCAAGGAGTGTGTACCAACATATTCAAGTTTCACTGTACAAAATAACTTCCAACTAAAAGTAAATGTAGATGCACATCCACCCAAGCATGCACACAAACACACACACCCCAAAAAGCACGTGGTAACCAATCCTCGTTACTGTATGTACCCCAATTTTTGGGTTGACATCACAGGAAATCTACATTTGATAAGTACTATTTCTTATAGTTGACATCATGGAATATAACTCATTCAAGTATACCATTATGTATTCAAACATCAACAAACCATGGATTTGACAGTGACACACATACAGTATGATGGCGCCACATACAAGTGCGACTTGGTTCTCATGTCATACAACTATCATGTCACTGTTTGAATTTTGACAATGATTTTCTCATATACTTGTAAAGCTATGTGCAGTTTATGCAAAGACATATAGAAAGTATGCCCACCAAAGTGTTTATATAATAATAATAAAATACTAATATTACTTATTTCTGAGATTTGAAAGCTTACCTTCTCTGGTGGGAGATCTATCCCCAAATTTCCACGAGAGAGGATAATACCATCAGCTTCTTGTAAGATTTCATCAAAATGATTTAATCCCTACAAAAATAGAGGAGAAAAATAAACTAATTTATCCAAGCAAAAGTATGAAATTGAAAAATCTGGTCACTACGAATGATCTTTTTCTGGCAACCATTCCTTACTACCATTACTGCCTAGATACTGAGGACTTTCAACAAATGTCAAACCCATATGTCTAGGTGGTAACTGTGATATGAAGGAGATGGTGGCAAAATTTGTAACTTTCATTTATTGTTTTCTTAAAACACAACTCACCTCTACATTTTCAATTTTTGCAAAAATTTGAGTTTGGTTCAGGTCACCTAACTTTGAAAGAAATTCGCGGGCCTGCATAAAAGCAAGAACAAACAATGTTAAAATAAAATAATAATATGAGAATACTTAGTTTCTCCTTAAATTATGAAAAGTATAAACAGAATTATATTACCCAGTAAATTAAGCCCTAACTACAAGCTACCATGTCATAAACTAAGGATGAATAGGGAGAAAAAGAAGTCTTTTAAAATTTTATTTAACATCAGAAAATCATAACAGGAAGAACAGTCCTTACGAGGCGAACATCTTCAGCATGACGGGTATATGACAATGAGAGGAAGTCAATGTTGTTACGAACGCCCCAAGTGCTTATGACCTGATAAATTATTAAAATGTTCAAAAAGGAAATGCGTTAAATAAACAAACTTTGTAAGAACAAGATCTCCTTGGAATTACAATAATTTCATACATAAAGTTTGCTCGAAATTGATTTTAAACAACTAAAATTTACCACATCAATCTAGGAAATGTAAATTACTATCTATAGAGAACAAAATTTAATAAACTTTCAACTACAAAAACCATTTCTATCACAAGCCAAATAAACTAGGATTTACCGTCACTATAAAAAAAAAATTAGGAACACAAGCCAATGAGTGACGACACTTGAAGATTGAATCCACAAGTTTTTGTTTTGTTTATAAGAAACACAAGCTTTGTTACTGTAAAGTGAAGAAGGATACAAATAAATTGGACAAGAAATCCATCACCCGCAAGGTACACACGTAAAGCAAAACAAACATTACACTCATGCCAAAACTGTCTCCAATCAAGATGAATTATACCAAATGTTGTATGTCCAAAATACTTTAACAAAAATCCACAAAAAGAGTTGGAAATCTGATCTTATTCCAAAGAAGATGCACTTCATCTTCCTTGTCAAAAGAGGAAAAAACACCAATTGTTTATTTCCAACCAAACAATCTACCAAAGCAACAAAATCCCACTCCACCAAAGAGCGACCACCTTTTGTTAGCCTCTGCAACAATCTTTCAACCAAGAAGGAACGACAACTCCAAGAAAAACCCACACCACCCCAAACGCATCTAATAACCAGGTCCAAATTTGCCTTGTCAAAGTGCAATGCAAAAACATATGACACAAGTTAATGAATCCATGGATGGCCATTAAAAACTGTAGGCACTCCATTGGAAGTACTCAAAAAACAATCAGACAATTTGGTTTTCGGCATTGTAGACAGACATATAACTATGTTAGCATCTAATACTGTGAAGAAAAAAGTATTCCATTCCAACAGATAAACTGACCTCCTTATCTTTATCTGTAAGTGTAGGCAGATCAATACGAATCTGAGAGACATGCAAAGTATACAATGGCCCTGACAAGGTAGCAGAATTCTTTATGAGACAAACCACCTCTTCACCATTCACCTCGGTGACCTGCATTGTGAAAGAAAAACTTTACATCAATATGCAAATTACCACTTTATTTTCCTGAGAATATTCCATAAAGAGAACAAAAAAACAAGAGGAAAAGAACGAGGGCACTTCTCAAAAGACATCTGCAAACAGAACACAAGGAGACACTGAACGGAGGGACTCAAAACAATAGTCTCATAAGAGAAGGCTTGCAGGACCATACTGTAGGCTTGAGTTCCTAGAGGTTCTAATTATAGAGTTTTTGGAAGCCAGTGACTTATTGAATTAATAACTTCTGATAGTCCCCTTTTAATATCATAGTTGAAAGAACAACTAGTGGGGCTTGAGACACTGCAGGTTCCACTGCCAAATATTCTATCAAGTTATAGTTCTCTTTTTTCTGCCACCAAAGCTTCTCCTACTTCCAAATATACGTCTAAATTGGAATTTTAATTTTCAGTTAAATGTCAGCATTCCTCATCTCTTGCTTGTATAAACAAGATTGCTTTGAAATAGGCACATAAGAAATGAGTAAAGTGGCTGTTGCGTTGTTTTAATTTCAAACTAAGTGACAAAAGACTGGGCAAGGAGTTGAATTTGACATGCCTAGATGTTTATTATATAATTATATTAAATCGGCAGAGACAAACCAACTTCATATGGAACTCATATCTCAGATATTTCCTTACCTCCAGCCACACGGAAGTAGTTTCACTTCCTGTAAAGAGGTATTGACCAATAAAAATAGTATCTCCCTTCTTCACTACCTGCAAAGACCAAATTTGATTAATCATTGCAAGAATGCCAGCATAAGGTGAGAATGTGAGACATGTTGTAAGACAGATATAAATAACTAAATATGCTCCGACATGCTCCCATGAAAGTTAGGAGTATAGGCAAGAGCACAAAGTCAAAATCAAACTCTATAAAGAAGGCGGATTCCTGAACCTACAAGAAGAATTGGTTCCACCAAACTCTTGTGAAATTTTTGTCCTGTGTGTATAGTAATTCTATACCAGAAGTGAAAAGTCTAAAATAGAGCAAAAATTCAAGACTGAAAGAAGCAAAAGAATAACCACAAACTTTTTAACTGAGTGTAAAATGCTTACTCCTCTCTCTCCCAACAAAGTCAATGGAGACAAAAATTTGAAAATGTTTGGTCATTTAATTGTGGTCAAATAAATAGATGAACACAGGATTTCTAATAAAATAAAAATGATCATGATAATAATCAAATGACTAAAGGATTTCCTATTTGATTATTCTTCCAATGGTGATCCTTGAATGTGATGCATGTGTAGGAAAAATGGGTTGGGTTAGGTGGGTTGAATGTATAACATGGTTGCAGTGCTAGGAGAATTAACATGTGAGAGAAAATCCTGTTTTTTTAACGTGTTTTTAACAAAGGATGAAAATGTCGGCCGTGCAAATAGTATCAGCCCTCCAATTTACCTGGATATTTCGGGGGATATATCAATATCCATTTTAGTATCAGTGAAAATTGAGAAAAAAGCCAGATATTGGCTTTAAAACGTGAAATTTTGAAATAGAACTTGCGTAGATTTTAGTTCCATTATCAATGCATGCATTAAACAAATAAATTTCAAAATATACTAAGTATATGATTTCATATGTAGGTTAATGAAAAGCATAAAAATAAAACTTTGATTAGAATGGATAATTTATGCATAATTGCATAGTTGCCTTCAACCTTGGAGTACGAATAAAAACGAGGTCCATCTAGATAAACGAAGAGCTCCTATGAGGCTCAAACAATGAGGAGCAACCATCTACATCCATACAATAGTCATACCAAGTCATATAATCTAAGCAGTTCGAAAGCCATGTTTGAACTTGGTGCACATATGTCTCTAAGCTCCTTACTGTCCTCACATACATGGGGTACTTAGGATTAACCCAACTAGTCAGTCACTAATCTGGTTCCTCATAAGGAGCTCCATAAGTTGTTTCAGGTGAACAAGGCTTGATTGGATATTTAGTTTGATTCAGTGGCTGGGTTAGTAGATGGGAATTCAATTAAGGTTTAATTTGATTCATATTTGACTTGATTAGATATTTTTGTTTGTTTTGAATTTGCATCTTCTTCCTCCAATTACCTTCAAAAATCAAGAAACTTTTCCGAGTTTTTGGGCATTTATAAGGAAATATCGGGGAAATCGGGGAATATCTGTGTTGACACTCCCAAAATCAGATATATCAGCTGATATATCAACCGATATTTCCATCCTTGTTTTTACCGTAATCATCTATATTTATTAAAGTTGTATAAAGATTTGTTTCAAATTTCAATTTACAAAGAAGGTTCTCTTAATAATAGTGTACCTAATGGGTGTATAGAAATATACATATATATACATATCCCTATTTATCCACCAAATAGTAAAACTCCATCGGACAAATAACCAATGCTTGATAAACCTCAGCCCTCATTGATGCAAGGATAAGCCAGCCTCTTTCCGGGTTAGCAGAGTTTGGTAAATGCAAAAACAGTTACTTCATAATCACTCAAGGAAGTAGATTGGTGCAGCAAATTTCATAGCTATAGATCCAATCAAACCAAAGATCCCAAAATAGCAAGATAATATCAAGGAAACCCAACATATGTCTTTCATAGAGATAAGCCAGACAGTATATTTCAATCATACATACCTTTGAGAGCCCACTAAAATTTATGGGTAATAGATTTGAAGTGGCCTCTTTGTCTTGATCAGGTGTTAGGACAACCAGGGTCTCTTCCTGAAGAGATACAGGGCGCTCAGATTTATTCACTACCTGCAACTCAGGACCAACTGTATCTAGCATAACCTGAGAAAAAAGGGTAAAAAACTGACTTGTAGGCGTACATGTCCAAAGGTTGACAAGGCATGTAACTCAGAATGTATACAAAACCAAGTCAGAAAAATACTTATTATGAACTAAATGAAGACAGCATGCAGTTAAGATGCTTTAGTGAAAGGGGCATAACAAAGTAAATAATGCACAGAATGCACAGTTATTAAACCCATGAATAAAAGGGTCATTATAAAGTCAAATAAAATAGAGATCAAATGCAGAACACATAAGAATAACCGGCTTACTGCACAGAGTTTCTTGGTTCTCTTGATTGCGATCTTCAGATTTTCCAACGTCTTTTGATGAAACTCAGCATCGCCCCATGAAAAATCAAATCGTGCCACTATTTTTTTCCGGGGGTGGGGAGTGGAAGAAATTATATACTGAAGTTAGTAAAACCAACAGCATGTCATATCCAAATTTAATCTTGCCAAAAACAAGCATGCTCACATTTATTACCTTCACAAAGAAAATGTAAACTAGATGGAGAGGAGGACAGAAGAAACTATATGCTTAAGTTAGTAAAATCAATAGCATATAAAATTCAAATTCAAACTTTCTGAAAATGAAAATAGGCTTTGCTAAAAACAAAGAAGCACACATTTATTACTTTCACAACTAAGAAAATGTAAAAGGCGCCTAAAAACACTGCCAGAAAAGAGGTACATAGCCGGTACAATGTTCATTATCCTTTTATTACTTAACTATAATAGATGAAGGGAGACAGCAATAATGAGAATTTGTAACTCGTAATTAGACAAAGAATAATGAAAATCAAACATAAAAGGTGGGTAATACCAGACATTCCTGCCTTCAAACACGCAGATATTGTCTCAACGGATTGTGAATTTATACCAAGTGTTCCAACAATCCTTGACATTGCAGGAAAGAATGTCTGCAAAATTTAGTATTTAACATCAAAGCTAAAATCAGGCATTCAAATTCTTCGACATCAATATGACCGCAAATTCAACAAATGACAAATATCCACCAGCCAACACTGTAATTCCTATTCTCGCATTTTCTCAGCTATCAAGCACATCATAAGAAAAAGCAAACAAGGGCATACAGCAGCACATTTATTGAAACTCCACTAACGCATAGTTGATTCATACTAGTAACTCACAAAAACCCTTGCTCCAATTTCTGCTGCTTTAATTTAGTTTACGAAACAAAAGAACGCCAAATAAGTAGCGCTAAGTTCAGTTCAGCGAAAACTGAGGCATTGTTTTCCGTTAATCCCTTCATTTTTCTCAGGAACCAAACAACACTACAACTTTGTTACTTGTTGAAGAAACAAAAGCAAATAATTAGACAAAATAACAATAACAACTTCAAAAATGAGAGATTAGAGTGACTTACAGACTTAGAAGACTCCAGAATTGAGGCCATTCTGATAGGCTCCTCCAGAAGCAAGTGATTCGAATGCATTTTCTCCGACGAAGAAAGACAAGAAGAAGAAGAAGAAGAAGAAGAAGAAGAAGAGCAACTGTAAGGCCACTGTTGTGAATGTGATCAGAGAAAGAGTGAGATGAGCTGCTCTTGTACGCTTTAGAAATTTTTTAATATTTTTTTTGGGTCTGCGTTGATTGAGTTTCGTAGTGATTAGTTTCTGAACAGTAATTAATTAAATTAAACTAAGTTAATTACGGTGTTAATTGGTGAAAAAATAAAATGAAGATTTTTGTTTGGTGGGCGGGTGATGTTAGGAGGCCACGCGGCGGTTGGACCCGAGGACAGGGAAAAAGGAAAGAACCAGAAGGATATAGTCCATGTGTCCCTGTTTGTGAGACTTATCCCATACCAAAAAATTACAAATTAAAAGAAAAAAGAAGTCATTGTAGTTCTCTTTTTCTTTTCTTTTTTTCTTAGACGGTCAAAATGCTTCTTCTATTTTATTTCTTTGCCATTTACACTTGGATATTTGTGTCCCACTTCGTTACTCGAGCCAATTTAGTTAAAATTAAAAACATTTCACAAACATGTTTTCAAATTAATAAAAAAAATTAATAACTATTGGTAAGGGGTTTCTTGCTCAAGTGCTTAAGAGTTCTTATCCCTACACTTGAGGTCCTGTATGCGAATCCCCTCTCTCAATATCTCTTCTATCCGTGTGTTGTGAGCCAAAAGGCCTTTGATGCCCAAGTAAGATTTAAAGTATGAATGTGCAAGACTTGTATACATCCACTAGGTGGTTAGTTTCATTGTGTTGTTAAGCTACGTGACATTTGCCTGTTGGGTCAGTCGAGACTTGTTATTCCATCCATTATGTCAATTAGCTATTTGACTTGGGACAGTTAATGGGGTTTAATGCGAATAATGCTCGGTCATTCATTACGTAACATTCATTCTCAGAACTCACCCCATATTCCCTTTTAAAACCCTAGAGAGAGTCTTGAGCATGTCCAACTAGGTGTCAACCCTAGAGAGAGTCTTGAGCAAGTCCAACTAGGTGTCAAGTCACAGCAACAACTGGTGTAGCTGCAGCAACAACAAGAAGTACAGCTACTGGATCGGGTTCATGAGCCGAATATGGTTTTGGAGTCGGTGACTCTCGTCTCTCTCTCTCTCTCTCTCTCTCTCTCTCTCTCTCTCTCTCTCTTGTTAATTTCAATTTGAGAATCTAGGGTTTTTTATTTTTTTTAAAATTTCACTTGACGAGCTTGACGCTAGCAAATCGGGAAATTTTTAGAATAATTGAGGAATCATCACTAAAGGGAGAGGCTCAGGATCTCATCAGGTAAACACCCACATATTGAAAACAAAATATGTTTAATACTTATCAAGTTGATTGGTGGTGATAATTAGGGTTTTCTATTCTTTCACTAAGGATTTAGTTTTCAGTTACATTATAGATTAAAAAAGGTTTATGTCTTGTTGATAAGGAGATTGACGAGAAGGGCGGAAAATAAATAAATATTGAGCATGCATTATCTTTTAATCTAATGTTGTATTCAATTACTTGGAGCGTCATAGAATACAGTGTGAAATACGAAGCTGCTAAAGAACTTGCCCACATCAAAGCCATCATCAAATGGGGCACATATTACTTTCAATGGTACGTACTTTAGAGTCGCTGAGTAAGCCTACATGCAAATTGCAATACCAAAAATGGCGCTCCTGAACTTGGTCATATTAATAGTCATGCTATTAATGGATATCCCAGTACTAATTATGCTCATCCTCGTCTACCACCACCACCGCTACCATTACCACCAACACCACCACCATCACCCACCACCTCCACTACCATCACTACCACCACGACCCCCACCTCCACCTCCACCACCACCACCACCACCACCACCACCACCACCACTAACTCCACCTCCACATCATCCACCATCACCAACTCCACCTCAAAATCGTTGGAGAAAACCAAAACGTAGAAATATGATTTTGATATCTATTTATTATAAGTTGAATACAATTTTTTGTAATAACTAATAAGCGCTCACCTTTTGAAGTCAAAGGGAAACCAAAAAGTTAGGTGCTATTGAAATGTTCAGTTTTAATTTTAGTTTTAAATTAGCAAAAGGTGCCCGCGCGATGCTACGGGTTTTAAAATTGTGTGAAATCTGTATAAAACGATGAAAATAGGCAGGGAACATCGTTCTATTTATATATACATGAAAATGTAAATAGTGCCATCGCGGTTAGTTTTCCAAGTTTTAGTTACAAAAGATAAACTAATAACATGTTTTATATGCTGTTTGATATCTTAAAATATTGTGCATATTTTAATAGATCAAGCAACTATAAAAACATCAAAATATGAGAAGTTTTGAGTTGTGCATTGTTCAAAATAGCTTGTACAGCTGTTTATCTATAAGCTATTGGGTCGTGGAAGAGGATTTTTCCTTTTTGATGTATGTTCGAAGGGGATCTAGATGTTTCTGCAGAGCCGACTTATGCTTCTTTTCCTCAGCAGATGTTTTAACTCTGTTCCCATAAAGTTAGAAAATGCCATGTGTTAATGTTGATGAATGAAAAAATTTTGAGTGAGGGCAAGAACTAATATGATAGAATTAAGTTTAAAAAAATCAAATATAACAAATAACAATGTAGATATATCAAACATTGTATTAACTTGACGGACAAAAGTATAAGTTCAATATGTCAAATCAATTGAAAAACAAATTGGGGACAATTGTGAACCCCTCCTCTTTGGTTGGTCGAATCCTTCGAGCTTGTTATTTTTCGAATGGTGATTTTATTACAGCTGGGTATGGTCAGCCACCTTCTTTAATCTGGTGCTCAATTTTGTGGGGAAGACAAGTTATTGAACATGGCCTTATTGGCACATTGGTGGTGGAACTTCTGTGAGGGTATTTCATGATAAATGGATTCCAAAGCTTTATACCTTTTTGCCTCTATTAAATAGAGGTCTTTTTGTAGAGGCCAAAGTTTCTGATCTAATTACGGCGTCGGGTGGGTGGAATAGGACTCTCCTGGATCATTCTTTTTGTGACAAGGACTGTTCGGCAATTTTGAGCATTCCATTGCCATCGGTTGGACATCTTAAAGATAAGTGTTTTTGGTTTTTCTCAAAAAATGGTAAATATTCTGTGAAGACTGGATATCGCCTTGCATTACGACTTTGTGATAGAGAGGTCAATGGGGAGATTGGAGATTCCAACTCTGGAACTCAGTGCGCTTTTTGAAAAAAAACTTTGGCATTTGGAGGTTCCAAATAAAGTTAAAATCCTGCTTTAGAGGGCAAGTTTAAATATTTTGCCTACAACACTAAACCTTGTTCAAAGAAAGGGACTGGTCTCAACTTATTGTTCTGGTTGTGGGACGGCGACGGAAGATGTTATCCATGCTTTTTGGGGGTATAAACGCAGAAGACGGTTTTGGGCGCTAACTTCCTTCAACATCGATTCAGCAGTCAGACAATGCTCTTTTGCTGATTTTTTGGAGGTTATGTTTCATACTCTGTCAGACTGTGAATTGGAACGTTTTGTGTGTTGTTGTTGGAGAGTTTGGAAGCTTCACAATGAGGTGTTCTACGGAAAGACCACTGTTGGAGAATTTGGTAAACGGGAGGTGTTAGTGTAGAGAAATGAGAAAATTTTAGTGAAAACAATGACCTTCGTTAAAGAATTAAGGCCAACAACATAAATTTTAAATAATCTATATACACCTAATGATCTACAAACAGAAATAAGATAACTTAATGATCTAATGAGCAAATTTGTTACATAATTAAGATAATATAATGGATAAGTAAGTTATAGAAGCAGTAACAATCTATAAACAAACATATGGGAAAAAAAGTGCACATAATAGAAATGCTATCAAATTTATGTTATAATTGAAAGAGAAAAAAAACAACTACATGAGGCACCAAATGAACAGAAGGGAAAGCTTTTCGAAATTTACGGTTAAACCACGTATCATTATAGTAAAACTTCGAATAGAAAAGTTTAAAATTTGGGGGAAAAAAACCAATGGAGTAATAGACAAATGCACATCCAAGTTAAAAGACAAATGCACAATCTGGACTACATAACTACCTTTTTCTAAAAGTGCTTATGACAAAGTTAGGCGAAAAAGTGTAGAAGTGCTTTTAGGCCATAAAAGCGTTTTTTTTTTGGGAAGAACTTGTTTATAAAAAAACCATTTTGTTAGAAACGGTTATGAGCGTAAGTGCTTGCTAGAGAAATAAAAAAAATGATGTTGTAAACTCAGAGTGCACAAACACAGATAACCAAACAGTCAAATTTTACATGAAAAATTCAAAAAAAAGAAAAAAAAGAAGGGAAAAGTATTGATATGTTCTGAATTTGAGTTAAATAAAGGAAATTCGAGTGAAACAATGCATACTCATTTTTTGGGACAGAAATGGTGATTCCCACATTGCCTGATGCAATCTTGGTTTTGAGAGAGATGAGTGGGGCATCATCACAATCTGATACATCTTTCTCCAGAGCTTTTGTAGCATGAATCGTGTCAGTTTTCTTCTCATTTGAAACGTCACTTCGATACATGCAAAATAAAGGAATTGTTTGACAGCATATGAGTTTGGCAATTGTTTTATGATTGGTTTCGGAATTTTTTTTGGCTTGATGCTTATGCTCAGTATTAGTGCAACAAACATTTTCATGGCAGATTTGTGTACCACTTGAAGTGGCAGAAATATGGGTTTCTTGTGTCCTCATGCTTTTTCTGGTTTTTGTAATTCTTTTAGACATGATATTCAAAAATTACAAATTCCAACCAACAGATCGATAGGTAGAAAGAAAAAAAAAACATGTATGAGTTAAATTATAAATATTTTTATTACATCTATAGCCTAATCAAACAAAATGGACGCACACCAACAATACTGCTGTTGTGTGGATACAGCTGCACCAAAATGGATTCAGTTGCATCCTCAACTTGTGATACTCGCAAGTGCACGAGCCGTTCGGTAGTATAGCGTATGTAAGTGCGAGGTCGATCCCACGAGGATTGGTGATTGAATGATTCAATTCATTTTCCCTACACAAAACAGAAATGAAAAAGAAAGGAAATAAATAAAACAAGGAAGAAAGAAAATAACTAACTCAAGTAGATAAGTTCCCCACTTCAATTTAGATTAATGGATTGATTCTAGCCAAAGTATGATTAAGCCATGGTGTGTGGTCATAACCTTGTGTTCCTAATTCCCTAATTTGATCATTTGTTGTCTAACCTAAAATTAAGCATTAGGAACCCATTAAGCATAGAAGAACATTTTAAACAACCAAGTATGTATCTAATCCCTGTTGTCGAATGTCCATACATACTCTTCCTATTCATAGTTCAATTCGAATTAAAGCATGGTGTATACTCTTAATTCAAACCAAGATAGCTAACATGCAAGCCTAAATGGTGATCAATCATTCAAACTAGCATATTAACTTATAAGCATAATGAATAAGAACAAAAACCATAATTGAAACTTGGAAACTAATTAAACTTGAAAACTTAAGAAAAGAATTTACATTACAAAGAAAAATAAATTACAACTAAGAAGCAAAAGGAAAGCTAGAATTGAGAACTAGAAAGCAAAATTAAGAGAATTTGAGGGAGAGAAGGGAAGGGAGCTCTAGAGAAGTGTTTGAGAGCTCCCCCCCTTGGGGTGTGTTTACAAGCTTAGAGAACCTCCCTATTTATAGGCCTAGGGGAAGTGAAAATCTGAATTCAATATGGCTAATGCATACAACACTTGTTTTATAAAATCTGAAATGGTTGATGCACTTGTATTAGAAAATCTAAATTGGGTGATGCACTTGTATTAGAAAATCTTGAATTGGTTGATGCACTTCACCAATAGATCCCACCAGCAGCCCTAGCTCATCTTCATGTCACCATGACCAAGCTTCCAACCAGAAATGATAGCTCATACCTAGCTCACCATGACCAAGCATCCAACCAGCACATGCTGAGGTCAGCATGACTAGCAACTTCAAGGGCTTACAACTTGGGCTTCTCTTAATCAAATTAGGACTTTAAGCACTCGAAATTGAAGTTCAGAATGTCTTATTTCCAGCCATATATCATTTGGGCCAATCCAAGGTCGGAGGAGGAAGTTAAGGCCAAAACAAATTGCTAACTCATTTTGCGCGCTGATAAACTCCATCCTGAGCATGGCTCTGTGTTTGCTAGGTAACAGACTCCATATTTATCCAATGGGGCTGACATTTGGATATGTTATAGTACACACCCATTGGAACAACTTTCATGAAGAATGCTGCCTCATCCGAGCTGTGTAGGTTGCTGAAACAAAGCTTGCAATATGACCTACGGAACTGGACTGGCAGGGGGCTGTAGCCAAAATGAGTTTGTCTTTTAAGCTCTTCATCCATTCATCCAAATTAGGCCTTAACATGCTTGAATTGCATGAATTATGCTCTCTTGCTCTATTTGCCTACAAAACACACAAAGGGAGGCAAATAACTTAGAAATCTAAGAAACTAAGCAAAAGAAGTAAGTAATTAGGGCATGTATATGTATGAAATTATGAGCTTAACAACTGCAACTATAGAAATAAGAATTTTCAAACAACACAACATATGAAAATGAATTAAATACAATTTCTATAGCCAAACCAAGCAAACCAGATATAAGCAATAACATCACAACCACAGAAATAACAATTTTCGAATGACACAATATCCAAAAACCAATTTTCCATAGTTGATATGCATGACCTCTTCAAAAGATGAATAGAAAACTGACATGTTGCCTAACAGCAATGGGAAAAGCTATCAAACAGTCCAAAAAGCAGTTAGACAGAACCTATAACAAACGCAAAAACCGAAAATGAAATGAAGCAACAATCAAAAGAGCAAAAAATAAAAACATATAGATTCTGTTTTTGATAATAGTCTAAAAGCACATGACTTATGATAATTAATGATTTTCAAAAGGAAATTATAGAAAAAAAAGGAGCTACTATAATATACATAAATAAGATAATCATCTATAAGCATATGACTTACGATGATTAATGATTTTCAAAAGGAAATGAAGAAAAAAAGGAGCTACTAATGGTAAAAACTCATACATGTGTTGCCATTTATAGGCTAAGTTAATCTAATGGAGAAGTAGGCTATAAAAGCAGAAATAACCTATAAACACATAAAGGTTATGGAAGCAAAATAAAGGAGAAATAACAGGCTATAGGTTATAGTTTTGTTCATTACACCTAAAGTATCTTATAAGGGTTGTGAATCTTAAGTTTTGCTCAAATTGAACAAAGACATAAAGACATCCAGGTTCTATCTTTGGAGCAACTAAGTCATAGTTGATCTCTCTATCTCATACATGTTCATTCATATTCATATACTGCCAACAAACCAAATCAAATGGGTAATGAGGTATCACAAAAACCGAAATTGAAATAATTCAGCAAACACAAATCAAACGAACACAGTTCAACCAAGTATAGTTTATAACCATATGCAAAAGTGAAGTCTATGTTCCAAGATTTTGAAATATTAAGTAGATTAGCCTTCTAAAATTATACATCAAGCAATTGTCTGGACAAACCTATGAAGCACGTACACTCCTATAAGGTGGCCATAGTTGTGTTGGATACACGCAGACATCAAGACAATTAGATAAACCGACCTATAGTTAGTGATTCTAACTTTTTTTGATAAATAATCCTTTGCTCCCATCTTACCCTAAGACTTCTATTTGTTCTCCTTCTCTTAAAAGCAAGTATTAACAAAATTCAAAAAATTTCCCACACACGGGTTCTAGAGAATATTTATACATACATATACATTCCTATTAATACATATATATATACACTCTAAATAAAATGTAAGAAAAACCGAAGTAATAACACATTAAAAGCAACAACTTCTAAGCTAATTACTTTTTAAAGTTTCAAACTTTCATATATATATATATGTGTGTGTGTGTGCGCGCGCGTGCATACATACATACATATATAACATATATATAGAGAGAGAGAGAGAGAGAGAGAGAGAGAGAGATTACTCATGCAAAAGCCAAGATCCTCGACTAGATCACCAGTAAAAATTGTATATGTCAATTACAACCAAGATCAGAAAAATGTAGGCCACACATGGTGTATCCTTAATTATATAACTGATCAATTATATTTGAGTATCTTATTAATCCTAAAAAGTAGGTGATTTAGTTTGTTAGATCATAGATTTCTTTATTGCTAAGAATGAGTAGCCTGAGACTATGAATTACATATAGTCCCAGCTAGTTTTCATAAAATCTTTAAGAGAAGGTATCACTCAGCCAAAAAAAAAAAAGATACCTTTAATCAACAGTGAGCAATGAAATTATGCCTTTTTCTTCTAGACCCAAGATTGTCTGCAACTTTGAATTAAGAATTTAAGCTTCAAGTTCTCACAGCAGATTAATCACAATCTTAAACATTTAATATTCTAATTCAACAACTATGTCTTCTCAAAGTCTCTTTTAACAATCTAAAGATCAAGTTTCAATTTTGTGCTAAACATATATGTTTGAATCTCAACCCAAAACATTAATCAAATGAAACAAAAGGCCGTTTATAACTACTCCATGTCCTTTTTCATATATAATCAAAAGCAATGTCATGTTCCTATGTCAATTGTCAATTGATACGATTAGCTAATTCCTAGGCTCTATTCACAAAACTTAAAACAATTAATTGGAATTTCAACCTAGAAACTCACCTATTGCTTAACAGAACCGAAAACACCAACCAAACTGCTCTATTCAAAGCAACAAAAGATCAAAAGAAAACATAGTTTTAAAAAAAAGAGAAGAAAAAGGAAGAAAAAACTAAAAATTGGATAAGAAAACAACATAGGGAAAACACATATATCCATATATAAATCAACGAAAACGAAAACAACATGAATCAACGAAAGAGAAATTACCTGAACAACAAAAACCATAAATCAATTAGCTTTCATAAAATCTTTAAGAAAAGGCATCACTTAGCCAAAACAAAAAATAGATACCTTTAATCAACAGTGAGCAATGAAATTATGTTTTTTTCTTCTAGACCCAAGATTGTCTGCAACTTTGAATTAAGAAAATATTAAATGAAATCAAAGGGATATGAATATATACCTTTGGGAATAGCAACACAAACAGTTGTAAGCCTAATTCTAAGCAACATCAACAACATTCGAAGCCCCAGTCACAAATGGAAAAAATATTAGAATCAACATACTGAACAAAATTCCAGAGAGACACTGCCAAACCACATGCTACTCTTCATAAAAATAAACAGAGCAATTTGCATGTGAATAATTGAACACAAACAACAACAAAAATCTTACAAACAATCCAAATATAGAGCAAAATGATAAACCTTACAAATTGCCCCCTCCGTTAGCTAAACTGTTAGTAAGTATGTTAAGTGCTTACATGGAAACTTTGGGTCCCACTTTTATGCTTATGTACAGTCCATGTAGACAAAATAATATTTAAAAATTTAAAGATTCATTTAAAAGATTAGAATAATAATAAACCTAAAATCTAAAGAAAAAAGAAAAAAAAAGGCAACAACCCCCAATGCCACTTCTTTCTCTCTCTCCCACCCCACAACCACCATCCACCTCTTTTTCTCTCTCCCACCCCACAACCACCATCGTCCCCAATCAACCTGCACCAACCTCTCCCACCCTGCATCAATATTCAAAGCTTGCTCATTTACCCATTTTTTAATTTATAACCTTCAAACTTTGGTAAATATCCAAAGGTTCAATGGCTAAAATTTTGAAGAACTGAAAGAGACCTTTTAATTTGAAAAATAAAAAAAAAAGAACAAAAAGACCGTTCAAGTTTTCGGCGTTGTTAAAGCGGACATGTCTCTAGTGAACCCAGTCGCCACCTTGATCCCAATCTATCTCTCTCTCTCTCTGTCTCTCTTGCATCCAGACTCAGTGGGGTTTGGTGTCGCCGTTGCAGTGACCAAAGAACTTGGCGATGAAGACCTTTAGCTTCGGTGGTTGGATATGTGATTGCAATTAGGGCTGGATCTTTGACGGATCTGGAGTTTTGGACTCGCCGGATCTGTGTCGGATCTATGTCATATAGGGGTTGGTTTGGACTGGAGGAGCGGGTTGGGGGGGGGGGGGGAGAGATCTGGGGTAACGATGGGGTGGGGGCTTCGATGGTGGTTGGAAGGATGTTACAACTGGATGGAGGTGGCAGTTGTAATTGGGTAGCTAGGGTCTCCAAAAAAAACAAAGTTCTTGCATTCTTTCACAGAGAGAGAGAGAGAGAGAGAGAGAGAGAGAGAGAGAGAGAGAGAGAGAGAGAGAGAGAGAGAGAGAGATGATGGTTCTGGCAGGGAAGCATTGAAGGGCTGGGTGTTTTGACGGTGGTGTTGGGTTTGGTACGGTAGTAAGTTGGGCTGAGGGGTTGGGAGGAGGAGAGGGATAATGATTTTTCTTTTTCTTTTGATTTTAAATGAAAATTAATTATTTACTATAATTTTACTTGTTTTGTATAATAGTTTATTAGTTTTTTGTCCACGTGGAACCCCACGTCAATTAAAAATAATTCTCACAAATGCTACATCAACATTTAACAGATTAACTAACGGTTTGGCTAACGAATGGGGTAAATTGTAGGGTTTCCGAGAGTTTGATTATGTACTAGTAAATGTCTCTAAAATTAGGTATGAACTTGAAAATGACCCTATAATTTGGGGGGTTTTATGTAGTTTGTCCTCTTTTTTTGTAAAACACTCTATCATAACAACATTGCTGGTGCTATATTTGATAATAATAATATTCTTTAATCACTATAGGTTAATGCTTAATGACAACCCTCAATGAGGAGAGATTACTTGCCTTTTTTGGAGCTACAATAGGGGAAGAGAAGCTTTTAAGAAGTCTGGTGCCTATGAGGTAAGTACTAATAATGAGATTGCTGCAAAACTTGATGCTATGTGTGGTTTGCTTCAACAGGCATCAAACGACAGAATTTCACCAAACCGAGCACATTGTCATACTCTAGACGACGTGGGGATAATTCTAAGTCTGAGACAGATCACTGACACATGGCCCACATGCCTTGAACAAAAGGTGATAAGGGGCAATACAATGGCAATACCAAGGCAATAAGAGGGCAATAAACAAACTGCATACTCCTACTATAATGAGTGGCGGATCGAGGAATCTTACATCAAAGGGTGATAGTGTAAAACTTCCAAAAAAAAAATTGAGAATGAAAAAAACATTGAAAATGAAACAATATCAGTGTCATTCATGTCAAAAACAACATTACAAGCTAGAATTGTCCGCGACGAGGTTTCATATTTTGAAAACGTAGCATTATAGCTTCATTTTCAATACAAGAGAAAACATCTTTCTCAATGTAAACCAACAAGCTATCATTCAACCATTGATATCTTATTTTGTTCTAAAGTGGACCCTTAATAATATTCATGACGGAAAATTTCCTTTCCAATGAAGCTGTTGCAACCGGTAAAACTAAAGCCAATGTAATAAGCAAGTACACATAATTGAATGCTAGAAGCATCCTTGTCTCCACTATTTTTTTTAGCAAGACCACTAATCCCTTGCAAGTGATAGAAATCACTACTTGAACGTACATGATGAATATAAAGCTCAAGTTGATCTTGAAGTGCCAAAAGATCCACACCCGAAAAGTCTTGAGGATAAAATTGAGCAAGGTGAAATAACTTTTGTTTAACAAAAGCCACAAATGAATCATTTGGGCTCAAACATGCCAAACAAATAAGCAACTCGGTATTTACCACAGCAAAATGATCATCTAACTCCGTAATTTGCTCATCAATGACATAAATAAAAAGCTACACACGATAATGATGATGGTTTGTCTTAATTGGAGCATTATGCCTTGACCTCCCTGGAAGCACAAATGTCTCATCCATGTTAGGGAACTTCAATATGATGTTTGTCACAAAACAAAGATACTTCATGAACCAATACATCAAACCCATTATTCATCATCCAATGTAGCTTTTCCTTACATAATTTCACTAAAGCCATCGCATTCACAATTTCTTGATCTTTCTTTCGCAATGATTGTGACACATCATTTGTGAGTCATAATATAGCTTTCATCAAGAATAGGTGAAACACAAACTCAAAAGTAAGTATTTCTCTCATGAACTTATTTGCTTCATTGGCACTATCATTTGGATTATCATTAATAATGTTTTGAAGGACATGATCCACAGATGAAAACATAGAAGTGATGCTAAGTAAAGTATCATAATGTGAGTATAGGTGAAACACAAACTCAAAAGTAAGTATTTCTCTCATGAACTTATTTGCTTCATTGGCACTATCATTTGGATTATCATTAATAATGTTTTGAAGGACATGATCCACAGATGAAAACATAGAAGTGATGCTAAGTAAAGTATCATAATGTGAGTTCCATCGTGTGTGACCCGCACGCTTGAGATTTGTTTCATGATTTAAGTTTCGCCTCATTATAAGACAATCATTTTCAAAAGTTATCACAATCTCTTCTTGAAGTTATGCTCTAAGTACCCGTTTGGCGTTGCTTATTTGGGGCCATAAGGTATTTTTGGAAATTTTTTGAAGTCCAAGCCTGTTTGGTAAAAGGGTTAAAAATCACTTTTGTCAAAGAATTGTTGTGAGCCAAAGCCATTAGGAGAAGCGGGTGTGGACTTGCTTTCAATTTATGATTTTGTGAAAATCAAATTGAGGAGGCGCTGGGTGTTTAATGAAACTTTCATATTCCAAAAATACCCTAATCTAATTTCACGCTCTCTCATTCTTCTCACTTAGGCCTCTCTATTCAGTCATGCTCTTCAGTCTTCATGCCCTCTCTTTCCATAGCTCTTCTCTTCCATTCGTTTTTTTTTCTTGGATCAATCGAAGCAAAGGCACAAGACTCAGGTAAGAGACACAGTAGATATATTTATTCCCAATTTTACTATTCCCCTTCCCTTTAATTTATCGGGTTTTAATTGTTACTTTGGGATGAATTTTGTGCTTGTATTTGTGATGAAGTTTTGTTTATATTGTTAAGCCAAAATTGAAATTAATCTCTGTTTTTTGTTGCTTTTACTACCATGTTTTCGTGTTTGTTGTTTGGGGTTAAGGATGTTTAGATTTTAGGGCTTTGGTGGTTTGATTAGGGAGTTCGATGAAAGGTGCACACCAGGTGTTTGACTAAAGGTTTGAACGACCTTTCATAGCTGTTGTTGCGCACAACAAAAGGTGGTCAATTAGTGAGAGTAGTTCCAGTGGAAACTCGTGGGAAATCTGTTTGTGGGCTACTAAAGTTTCCCTCATGGCCTCAGATCAAGGTGCACATTTTGATCTGTGTGGTAATGTTGGTTGAGTTTGAAATTATGCTTCATATAGCTTGTTTTCAAATTGCAAGGGAGCTAGCCTGGATTATTTAGTGTTACGTGGGGATTAAAGTAGATAAATATGATAAATTACTAGGTTGTTTTCAAATTGCAAAGGGCCAACTCTACCACTTGCCCACCCCCCACCCCTCACCCCCAACCAATATATACATATATATGATCTGTTCGTTAAGTATTAATGTTGTCTTACTTCTGTCGTTCAACAATATAAAATACAAAAAAGAATGTAATAGATTTTTTTTTCCTCTTATATGTGCATATGTTTATTTTGTTCTCTATGACTGTATCATTACTCTTTCAGATCCTTGCTTTAGCATATCTAAAAGGTGTAGATTGTTTCTCCTGCATTTTAGGTTTCTTTCTCTCTCAACGCCAAACTTGAAACGTCTATCTCTTCTTCTCCATTGTCACATAAATTTTTTCTTCTTCACTTTTCTTTTTAGCTTCAGATTACATAAATCTTTTCTCTCACAAAATAACTCTTCATATCCATATTGACCTTATTTGTGGCTAGAAAACAGTATCCATAGCAAGGGAAAGAAGGAATAGTCAATTTTTGCTAAAGCCGTAGCCAAGAAACCTTAGTGGCTTCCAATTTTCATGATTTTTGAAGTTTTCTAACCGATGCTATGTTGCAAAATAATGAAAGGCATTGGGATTAGGATTGTGGTGTCGATTTTCATATTTTAGATGGATTTTAAATTATATGTCATCTTTCTAATAAATAAAAGGGTCATTATATAATAGGCCCTTGCAACTCTAATAGTCTATACAAAAATTCATCTACATATTTACTTCCAACCAAAATCCAATTTTGAAAACGGATGCCATGAAGGATAAAAGTTGCCCATTTCTTATTACTTATTTACAAAACCCTGCCATTTTTGTTATCCAATGATTTTTCCTAAACAATCTCTAATATCTAGCCTTTCCATTATTATGGTGTTGCTTGACTCAACAAATCAAAACATTCTCATAATACATATAATATATGTTCGTTCATAAATAATATGTATGTATAGCTATACATATAAACCATAATTACATATAATGTAGGTATATTGGATGTCGTATAATGTAGGTAATTTACCTATACATATTTTCGTAGTAGGTATATTATTCATGTAGGTATATTGGATGTCGTATAATGTAGTAGGTATATTGGAATAGATAATTATGTACACTTTTTTATAAATTAAAAACAGGTACACTATTCATACTAGGTAAATTATATTTTTCATAAAACAAACAATAAAAAGATTATTAGTTATTTTTCATAGAACAAGTAATAGGTACATTATTTTTTCAACATAATTAGTATGTACAGTATTATTCATAAACAATTATAAAGTAGATTATTAGTCATGTATAATTCATAAAAAGAAAATAACATAAATATTTTTATTAAACAAACTGATTACCTAAATCTGTATTTATTGTTAAATTTAAAAAAATGTTTCCAAATTAATTTCTATATCCATTACAACCATTTGGAGATCTTTCCAATTTCAACGTCTGTCATTATATAAAATCCAATTAAAAACTGTTTCCATATTGATTCCTACATTAATATACAAAATGCAATAATGGCTTAGTTGGGGGTATTTTTGGAATCTGAAAAGTACAATAAATCAGCTTTTATGCTTAATTAGGTAACTTGCTGAGTTGGATCCTAGTCATGGGTTTTTACTTATACAAATTGGGTATTATTTATAGGAACAAAAAGTGAAGGGTTGTAGGTACGGCAAATTGAATTTGAAGGATGTAAGCCAAATTTACTATAAATAAAAATACTATACCCGTTGCAAGAGAGTTTCTCTCCCCAACAAGAGAATCTGAATGTTTTATTTATTGTTAGTCACACAAATTTAACTTATAACTATACATCTATCACACAAATTTTACATATCATATGTTTCACATTTATTGCAGTTATAATTACTTCACCCACCATTTTCTACTTTGTTGTAATAGGACATTGATTTGTAAGAGTTTACTCTAATCGAAATACATAAATTATTAATTGTATTGCCATCATATGATATGTTTCAAGCAAAAGTAGGTGCAAAGGTTATAAACAATGAAGATGTTAGAGGAAATCAAAATAAACAAGTGTCCTATCAGAAATGGCTTGTTTGGGTCGACACAAATTTGACCATTATCAAGCCATCATCAAACTTTCGACGCCTAATATCAAAATTTCACATTTTGGCTTGGGTTCCTTCTCCAACCATTGTATGCAGCCGGTCCAAACATCAATCTATGCAAAAACCCAGGCCAAATAGTAGTACGGATATTTGCCCATACAGAAAATTGGTGGAGTACAAGCGCAAGTCACTTTCCAGCCCACATGATTTTGCAGACCATTGCCCAATTGATGTCGTAGTTGAGGCCCACCAATTCAAGGACGAGTGTGTGCCTTCTGGCTTTTGTGCGTTGAACTCTAACGGTTAAGTCTGAACAACTTGTTCTTTTATTTTTTTGAATTCCAACCGACGACTATGAGATCTAACAATTATTAGATTTTTTTTTAATATAGGTCATTTGGTACTTGTTATTACTTTCAAAGTTTTTGAAATAAAATGTCATTGTACTTGTTTTTATTTTTAAGTAAAATTATATGATGTTTTAGGTTAAAATATTCAAAAAATGAAATCACGAAAGAAAAATAATGTCAAGAAAAATAAATGATAAATAAGAAGAAGGGATTAACCGTTTTTAAATAATTTAATGCAGTTGCGGACTCAAATAATGAGTCTGCATGGTTGAAGGAAAAAACAATTTGAGTCCGGTCCATAAATAAATAGTTGTATTTTGGAGGGTGAAATTTTGAATTAAGCCCTAACATGGTTTTTTTTTTTTTTGGGTCAGAATCAAATTTTATAAGATAGAAGGCAAAAGCCGGTTACAACAAAGTGAGCTCCACAAAGGAATTCGACCAACTGCAACACAAGAAGGCATAAAACCTACTACATCATAAAACTTGAAGAGGACATAAAGCCCAGAAAAGCAAAGTGCACACAAAAGGTAGTGAATACAGAATAGGGAAATGCCACACCACCCATAACCAAACAGCAGCATAATCAACAAAGCCCACACCCACCAGAGAGGAACCAGTAACCAATGCTCGAGACAGAAAATGGTGGTGGACAAGCCACCAAAGCTACAAAGAGCGCTACCATAATCCAAGCAATAAGTGACATAAGCACTTTAAAAGCAACCTCAACTGCATAAGAGTCACCAAGGAGAGGAGACCCTCGTGTGGTCGAGGCGCTGAAGATGGTGGTGAAGGGAAGGTGCCGAGAAATAGCCGCCATTGGTAGGAAGAGAAAATGCATATCAAGCACTATAGGCTCTTACAAGTAAAAACTACAAGAGAAGATCAACACCACAAACGGGTTGAAAACAAAAGCAGCACAAAAGGCTGAAGAGAATCGCACAGCACGCTTGGTCACCTTGTTTGCCACCAAATCACAGATCTGAAATAGTTTTCCAGCATGAATCAAATCTCACATATGCAAAAGAAACAAACAGAGCAAAAAAATGGTCGCGCGACACAACAATGGAAACAATAAACCAACTGAGGCGGCCACAGGGGAAACCACCCAAGCCACCGAAACACAGAGGCAATCCTCGGACAAAGTAGATCCAGAATAGGAGCAGAACAACAAACCCACCCACACACTCCCTGCAAAATAACAGAAAATCCCAAAGTCACAGCAAAAGAAAAGGGTGAGGAAGAAAACTCAAGGAGGGAGGGAAAGAGAGGACGGGAAACAAAGGAAGGAAAGGAGAGAGGGGCGAGAGGAGAGGAGAGGGGCAAGATAGAGGCAGGGGAGAGGGGGAGGGAGGGGGGAGAGCAAAAGGAGGTCACCCACCCCCAAAGGGGGGTGGCGGCTAGTCTACAAGCCTTGGGTTTTCTTTCCTAGGAAGAGAGAGCGGCTAGGTAAAAAAAAAATTAAAGAACGAATGTCAATTGCATTGCGCACCAATATCATATGGGTGGTATGTGTGTAGCCCTAACATGTTTAGAGATGGTCCAAGTACATCTAAGAGAGTGAGTGACTCTCGACACTAGTAAGTAGGGATGCAAGTTGGATTGGAAATTCCGATTTCGACCCGAAAATTTTCGATTTTGGCGAGTCCAAATCAATTCTGACATCTGAAAGTTCTGAAATCTGAGAATTCTAAAGAAAAAAAATTGGATTGGAATTTGAATGTATTTCAAGATTTTGAAAATTCCAAATTCCGAAATATATTGAGGTTTTAAGCTTAGACTACACATAATGACTAGTTTTATGTTAAATTTGATATGACTTAATGACCAAATAAACATAGATAGCTATTTTATAAAGGATAATCTATATATATAAAGCAAAAGGAAGAGAATGGTGAAACATTCAAAATACCAGAAAATGTCCTTGATTAATGCAAACATTAAGGGCCAGTTTGGCATTGCTGTGCTGTGAAAATAATCGCTTTCAAATTTGCTGTGAGAGAAATCAGCTGTGAGAGAAAGCATCAACAGTATTCTTAGCGACATTCCACCCAAGACCAGTTTCCTTCCCTTTTAGATCTTTCCATAATTTCCATTCTTTTTTCAGTAAATCCCACTTGTTTTTCAATTGTAATTTTTCATATGGTCTTCCTATCTCTTTACTAATATTTGTAACCAATCTTGCCCATCCAACTTTATTAAAGTGAGTACCGGGACGATTGCCTAGATCCACCTCCTTGATACAAAGGTCAATGAAGATGGCTATAGTTTGAGCATTCCATAATGCTGATAATTTTCGGGATCCACTTGCAACATTTTCAGTTGTGGTGAAGTTACTATTCTTCTTTGTCATCTTATTGCAACAAAGACATTACATATAAGCACAAAAGAAAATAATAGGTATACAAGCGAATTACAAACAAACCAAACTATGGATAAGCGGCATAGAGATAGGGAAAAGAAAAACCAAAAGGCAAGACAACAATGAAACATAAATGTACAACTAAGAAGAGTAAAATAGAACTGCAGAAACAATCTGCCCTTTTAAGATATGCTAGAGCAAGAATCTCAAAGAGTAATCATATAGTCACAGAGAACAAAATAAACACCTACAGGATCTCTTTTGTTTATACGCTATTTCCCAAATTATATAGAAATTCATATTTTGCTCTCTTCACCTTCATGAAATTGGAATCCTACACATGATCGGTAAATTCATATAATGAAGTAATCCCAAGCGACTGGTTGACATGACCATTTATAGAAGGATAAAACCCTTCTCCCATGTTAACTAATGTAATATCCTCCCACTAAAACAACAATTAAGTTTCTAACTACGGCACTTCAAATTGCTCACAGAATACCCATACCTTGTTGGTAGCCGGGCACCAAAAACCAGAAAAATAAGGAGGCAACTGAATAGGATTGTCTCTAAGATGAGGCCACAAGGAACTCTATAGTTAAGCTTCCACACAGTGCTGGGAAAGGTGGAAAACAAAAAACTAAAGGAGTTATCCTACTCTAATGCAAATACATAATTGAAGCGATTTTCATATAGGATCAATTTCCTTAGCCATCCTGTTAAACCTAAAAGTGTTTAAATATGACCGATTTGTTCCAGTAGATTGTTTTTTGTGAAACAAAATTCACAAAATGAAAATAATACACTTCACCAATGAAGGACACCTTAAACGTACTTTCAATGAATGATATGTGCAAATAATTGTATATGAATTTACGGATCATATGAAATAAAACAATGACTCAAATTCAATTAAAAACATATATGTTTTTGATCTAGTTCACTATGATCTCAAGACAAGAGGCAAAAGGAGAGGGGTTATATGACCTGACTTTACACTATCAAGCCTAGAGCAATAATATCAGATACACACACACACACAAATAGGTTATAGCATTGCCGTTGAGGACATCCGTCTTTGGGTTGTTTAAGATATGTGTTTCCTTCATGGTGCTACGCCAAACTTCTATTGTGAGACTTGTGTACTAGCTATTCGTTCAATTTGAGTAATCATAAAAGTTGGCTTGCTTTTGATCTAGTTCACTGTGATCTTCGGGAACAAGGAATAATGCTTTGGAGGTTGACCCTATTTGCCTCGAAATCTATTTTGCCTGTTTCCAAGTAGAAAATTCCAAGAAGTTAATTATGACCTCCTCGAAGTCTATTTGACTATTTCCCTTTTCTATACCAATTCAATCAATTTATAGGAACTTGCCCTAAAACCCAAATAGAAAAATGCCATTCTCATGCCAATACGTAATATAGAAAACAAACAGCAGCTACAATTGAAAGTTAAAACCCTAGAAATCAAAGAGAAAGAGGGAACAAGGAAATTGAAAAGAAATATACCTGAGTCTTGTAGCTTAACAGTGCGATTCAATTGATCCAACCAGAAAAAATCGTAGGTAGTATGGAAGAGAAGGAGATGAGTGATCTCTGTGAAGAGATGGCGTGAAGAAGAACCAAGATAGTTAAAACCCTAAAAATTAAAGAAAAAGAGGGAAGAATGAAATTGAGAAGAAATAAACACAATATGCCCCTTACTTGAGTCTTGTGGCTTCTTAGGAATGCGCTTCAATTGATCCAACAAGAAAAAAAATGGAGGAAGAATGCAAGAGAAGGAGAAGGTGCTCTGTGGCTTGGGATAGAGAAGACGCACGAAGAAGATGAAAGCGTGAAATCATATTGGGGTATTTTTGGAATGTTATAATTTTCATTAAACCCAGCGCTTCCTCAAATCTGATTATCGTATAATCAGAAATTGAAAGCAGCTCATTAGCTGCTTTCCTTTATTACTTTCTCCCACAGTCATTTTTAATAATAAGTGATTTTATTATAGGTTACCAAACGGGCTGGTGTTCTCAAAATTTTTAAAAAATCACTTATCACTCCAAATAAGCAATGCCAAACGGGTACTAAGAATTGAAATTATTAATTAAATGAGGATAATATGGTAAATTCACACTTTTTCATATTAAAAAAATTTTAAATTACAAAAAAAATCAGATAATGGATCCTCCTTCTAAGGAACACAACTACCCATTATCTTTTTTTCAATTCTAAAATAATTATAAAAAAAAAAAAAAAAAAACCTCTCGCAAGCGCGGAAGCGCATGCAGAGAGGCTAGTATCATATAATTGATAGCATATAACAGGTTTTCGAGCTTTTCTGTATAATTTTTCAATTTTGAGCTAAATTTAATCTTTTGAATTGTTAGACATGTTTAAAATTTTCAATGATTTTCTGAAACTTGCCAAAAAGATTCCAAAATATGTAAGTTAAGAAATTTTCCAATAATTTCGAAAATTCTGAGTTTTCCGAATTATAATGAATGTTGAAATTCCGAAAGTTTTTAGAAAATAATTTTCATTCCGAACTTTTGCGGAATGGAATTGAATCCCCTAATTCCGATCCGATATGATCCTTCTGAAAATCAGCCATACTAGTAAGCTTTGGAGCATAAATAGCTTTGCCTCTCAAATTTGTCAATTCTATTTTGTTTTTCTCTTTTCTCTTTCCCCCAACCAAGTCGACTCAGAAAAACACAATGTTCTTCCTCCGAGTCCACTCAGTGGACACCAATCACCCCCTCAGCCTCGAAGACGCCGAGTTCACCACTATCACAACTTCCAAGATCACCAGTGCTACTGAATCAAACCCTAACACCAGCCCCAAATTCAGCGAGCGAAGAGGCATAGCTCACCTGTTCCGAAGCATAGGGCACTCGTCGCTGCCAAACAGTCCTGCCTCTCGATCCACTCTCCTCTTCGTCATTGCTGTTCCCAACTATCTCTCCTTCGACGACTTCATCCGCTTCTGTGGGTCCCGAATCGACCATGTCCTCGAACTCGTCTTCATCAGGTACCGCTTCTAGATTTTCTTTGTTTACCGAGAAATTAAGAACTTTTGAATTGAGGAAATCTTCGGTTGGTTGGTTGCTTGATCAAAACCCTGAAATGGGTTTCTGACGAAATTGAGGAAATAGCAAAATTTGTTTTTTTTTTCTTCTTTAAAATAAAAAAAAACGCGGGTAGGATTTTACTTCAATTGAGCCACTGAGTTGTGCCAGGCTTACATTGATAATTTTCATAAATATAATAAATCACATTTAAAAGATAAACTTGAGCTGACAATCTAAAAAAGCAATGCTGTGAAGTAAAGGGAAAAAAAAGGGTCTATTTATCAGTTCAGTGAATATCTTTGTTTGAAATTCAGGTTTCATTTTATCTATGTTTTTGTTTCCTTAGTGATCAAACAAAGTCCAATTTAGTATTTGCTTAATTGGATTAGGAATGATGGGATGGAAGATCGGTACAGTGTTTTAGTTGAGCTGAAGAATCAGATGACCGCCGACGGATTTTATCACACTTTAAATGGGAAGAAGTATTCGCCTGGGGAGGTAATGAGTTTTTCTTATTATCGTTTATATTCATGTATGATGTATATTGTACATCTTATGTGTGCGATTTTCTTTCTTTCTTTGTTTTTTTTTTTCAGGCTGAGGTGTGCCACATTCTGTTTCTGCTTTCTGTGGACTACACAGATTCAGATGAAATAGCTGGGACTCCACCACAAGGATGTACTGAATTACCTACTTGCCCAGTTTGCCTTGGTGAGTCACAATTTTGTTTGGTGGGATGGGGGTTCTTCTGTTTATATTTTTTCAGAGATTTGATATTCTTGTGCCCAGTATTTATATGATTTTGGTTTAACTTTTGTTTCAATGTCAGAGAGATTGGATGCAGACACTAGTGGAATAGCAAGTACACTTTGTGACCATTCATTTCAATGTCCATGCATTTCAAAATGGACTTATTTATCTTGTCAGGTGAGTTGGTTTTCTGTTCCAAAATTTTGTCTTATGTGTTTAAGTTTATTAGAGATCTTGGTTGAGAGCATTGTTGACTGCACTACTGATATCAATTGCTACTTGCAGGTACTGAGGGACTCAAAATCCATTAAACTGGACCGACCACTGATGGGTTCAGTAGTTAGAAAAAATAAATAAATTTCTTTTGTGGATTATAATGAAATATTTCTATGTAACGATTGTGGTCTTAATTGGGTTTATCAATTTCAGCTTGAGTTTCCCTTGAGTTGGCATTGAGCCCTTTATAACTCTGATATGTATTAGGACTCAAGCAAAGTTTGAGAGTCCAGCTATATAGAAGAAAGTTGCTGATTTAATATTTGTGTGCCACTAGGTTTGCCGATTTTGTCAGCAGCAGGATGAAAAGCCAGCTTGCTCTGTATGTGGAATATCTGTGAATCCCTGGGTTTGTGTAATATGTGGTTTTGTAGGATGTGGAAGGTAAACATGATGCACTCTTTTTTCTTCTTATATCTTTGGTTATTTCTGTCCCCAAAGCAAGAAAACAATATAGCCTACGCATCATTTACTTGATGAGCTATGGCGTTGTCTTAATTAAATTTGTCCAGCACGGAAAATTATTGATATTATTTGTTCTTCAAAAAGATATACAGAAGGCCATGCTGTTAGGCACTGGAAGGATACACAACATTGCTATTCTCTTGAGTTGAACAGGCAGCAGATCTGGGATTACGTTGGTGATGCTTATGTTCACCGCCTGAACCAATCGAAAATTGATGGCAAGCTAATAACTGATACGGATTCTCAATGTTTGTCAGTGGAAAGGGATTGTGACAGGTGTGAATGCAGTGACGATTCTGGAATTAGTGGAGCCCTCTATAGCAGCAAAGTTGAAACTGTATGTATTTATTTTAAGAAATTTTTTTACTTTTACTCTACCTTGCACTATCCATTATTTGATGTTTTCTTATTCACATAACTGATCTTTAGATATTGTGCTACAACAGATTGTAGACGAGTATAACCGACTTCTTGCAAGTCAGCTTGAGACTCAAAGACAAGTAGGTTGTCACCAAACACACTTCTTCTTTGTGTTCTTATTTTTCCCTCTACCTAATGGCTGTTGATCAAGTAATATCCTTTTCTTTTTCTTGAAATTCAGTATTATGAAGCTCTACTTATGGAGGCCAAAAGTAAAAAGGAAAGTTCAACTTTAGAAGCAGTGGAGAAGGCTGTAAATTCCAAGATGCTGGATATTCAAGCGAAACTAGAGAAATGTCTTGAGGAAAGAAATGCTGTTGAAGATGTGAGTTTGTAATGTGCTCGTCTTTATTTTGGGGTTTGGCATTGGAGTACTGTGTTTATGTGAAATCAAAATTTTTTTTTCTTTCTGAAATTTCATTTTATTTTATTGTGCCTATTTTTTGTGTTTGTTTCTTAGATCAACAGTAATCTCATCAAGGACCAAGAAACCCGGCGCGGGAAGTTGAAGGAAATTGAAGTGAGGTACATATTGTTTTCTCTCCTTCATTGATAGATGTCAAGTCTCCCTTTGTTTAGATACTAACACTTCGGATAGGACCATGACGGTAATAAGGGGTTGTCCAAAATCTGAAAGTGAAATATGGAGAGCCATTTAGTATTTGCCAAAACTTCTGTTAGTTTCTTTCTTCCCATCCTGTCCCCTCCTCTCCCACACAACAGATAGTGATCATTTCAGGACCCATGTGCCAGTGCTAGATCTATAGGATAAGGCATAGAGGCAAGTCTGTGATTATTAATAGCGGCACTGGATTCTTTGGTTTTTATATCCTCCATGATTTAAACTCCTTTTAGGGAAGCTGCATTACTGAGGTTAAGAGAGGAGAAGATGGTTGATCTGGAAGAACAGGTATTGATGTTACGAGTTTCTGCATGTTAGCCACTATTTAGAGGTTGCTGGTTTCTCATCTTAACAAGTCTAAATGATGGTGGTGACAGATTAGAGATCTTACAGTCTACATCGAAGCCCAAAAAACACTTAATCACATGACGGATTCAGATGGCATCAAAGGGGGAACACTCTTGCCTGTACCTTCTTCAAAGCAATCTTCTCCTGCCAACTCTAGAAGACAAACAAAATCTGGCCGAAGACGGAACTAAAAGATGGGCACTCAACATGTCGTGTATAGTAATAATTGTGTGTCCAGTTGATTTTGGATCATGTAGCGATTTCAGCGAGTCTGAATCAACCAGTTGGCTAGGATATGGGTCCCTAGCCATTGTATCTTTTTCTTTTCTTCTAGCGAGTTCATTACATTGGAGATACTTCTTCCAACCTCCATAGTTCCTATAAACATTTGTACTACCATATCTTTGGTCAGTTGAACCACCATCAACCTGGCACAATAAATCTACAGATTTCCTATACCTAAACAACATAATTATTTTAAATTATTTAAATTATTATAATTTATTGAGTACAAGTACGGATTTTGTGTCTAGTGTGTCACATCTATTAGATTAAAAAGCAGTGTTTTTTTTTCTGTACTTCCACAGTTAATTTAGCTGATTTCTTATGTTAGATGTAAAATTGTGTTCCATATCTGACACTTATTTAAGTTTTATAGGATGTTGAATTTCACATAATTATTTATGTTTGATAGAATTGTTGGGATGTTGAATTTCATTGAAAGTTATGAGTACAAATATATATATATATATATATTTTTTTGACACAAATTTTGACACAAGCTTTAAACCCTTGGATTAGCCCACTATCAAAGGATGTGATTAAACAAATTAATTATTTTATTCTTTAAATAAGGACACAAGGCACTTCTTCTTCGTGCCTTCTCATTTACACCACCTCCCTTCTTCTTCTTCTTGCTTTTTTTTTTTTTTGGGGTCTAAATCATGAGATGGTCCTGGATGGGCCCCAACTATGGGTGGCACCTTAAAGCCTTAACCACAACCCAGACTAATCCCCACTCACATCGGGTCGGCTCGTAAGGGGTAAAGTGTTGGCCAAAGTGGTGACTCCGTACGAGAGCAGGGATCGAACCCCTGACCTCTCTTAAGGAATGAGAGTGCCGAACCACTCACACCAACCACCTTGGTTTCTTCTTCTTGCTTTTTCAGTAACCCTGAAATCACAAACTAGCCATCCAATTTCAGCAAACCATTCCATCCAAATCACAAACTAGCAATTAATCCTTAGAGTTAAGATTTATATTGATAAATCATTGTTTTAATAATCTACACAACAAGTTGCATAGTAAATCACATAAATCTAGCCAATTTGTGGGCGTTGGAGAGAAACTGGGTCTTTGTTTCTGTTCAATCAAAATTACTTCAGAGTTAGGGAAATAACGCGCCTTAGTTTTCATTCTCTTTATTTCCTATTTGGCTCTTTCCCTTCGTCGCTCTACATCTCTTTGTCTCTCTCTTCTTCTCCATTCATTCATCTCCCCTCTACGTCTTACAATTTCCCACCAATAATTTTTACTTTAAAAAAAAATAATAATAATGTTATATTTTAATCTATAGTATCGTACAATCTAGTTTCTTCTTCGTAATATTTTATTTTTATCACATAATAAATTTTTTCAATAAATATTGGTTATTTAGATGTTGAATATAAGTTAAAGCTAAAACATAGCATAGCATATGAGAAACTCGAAGAAAATCCAAATTAGTAGAGAAAATATGGAAGATTTCTTTGTTCCAACAGACCATATAGAAGATATAGCTACTTTTTTTCCCCCTCTCATTTGCTTCAAGCCACAAATTAATTAGTAGAGAAGAGAAGATCGCAGGTGGATGATGAATGTAGAAGAAAGAGAGAGCAAAAAATGCAGAGGCTGCGATGGAACAAAAGAGTCTAGTGGGAAAGGGAAAGAACTAAATAAAAATAATTAATGAGATGAGAGAGAGAATGAATTCTTAATTAATATAGTATCAGAATTTTAATCCCAATGTATAAATATTAATTGAAGAAAATTTATTGTTTTGAGAAATGAAAATACATCACAACCATTAAAAGTTTATAGATCTAAAGGCCTAAAACTTGTGTCAAAACTTGTGTCAAAAATATGGTGCCACGGATCCGCAGTTGTGATATAATACGACGGCTCTTGGCCCTCGAGACCAAGCAACATATATAAGTAAGTTATAACACACGGCTAAATTATAGGAAGGAAACCAACAAGAATTAAATGGCTAACAACTTCGATAGCAAGTAAGAAACTTGCATTGCGGGTAAACCTAGAAATCCTATAGACTGATAGGGTATAGCCGGGCGGCTGTACTTAAAAAAAAATTCAATTTATAGCATATTTCATAAGTATTGCCGCACGGCTATACAATTAATTAAAAACATTTAAAAAACATCGGAGTATAGCCGCGCGGCAATACATTTTATTTTTTTAAAAAAAGAATCCCCGTATAGCCGAGCGGCTATACTGTTAATTAAATTAAAAAAGGGCCCCCAGTATAGCCAGGCGGCCATACTATTAATTTTAATAAAAAAGGACCCAATATTGCCACGCAACTGTACTACTCGCCACGATAGACATGTGCCGGTGAACTTTCGTCGAGACAGAATTTAAAAAATAATAATAATAAAAACTTAGTATGTTTAGGTTAATTAATTTTGTTTTTAGTAATTGAATAATATCTTTGCCTTATTTAATTAGTTAAATTAGTAATTATATTTCAATTATTATTTCTTTAGTGAATAATTAGTATTAAATATTTTAATTAACTTCATAAATTATATTACTCAATAAATAGTAATTAAAATATTATTTTTTTTCTCGAATAAAATATTTAAATACTAATTATTCACTAAGTAAATAATAACTAAAACATAACTACTAATTAAAGTAATTAAAAAAGAGAAATCCATATTATGCTACTTAAAGGGTTTAGCCGCACGGCTATACGCTTAAAACATTCCATTTTTATAAATTTATAAATAAACCCAATTCTAGACATCTATTTATAAAAAAACCCAAACACTATTTAAACATAGAAACACACCCAAAATCAACCCCAAAATCAACAATTGTATATTTTTAGGGTGTGTTTATAAATGGGTTTTGAGTGTGTGTAATGATGGATTTTGGGTGTGTTTATAAAGTGTTTTGGGTGTTGGGTTTTTTTATAATTTCAGCCCCTATTTTGGGTGTTTTAGTGAAACTCCCTTCTATTTTTTGGTATAGCCGCGCGTCTATACTGTTAACATATTCTATTTGTAGGGTATAGCCGCGCGGCTATACGCTTTAGATATTATATTTTTGGAGCATAGCCGTTCGGCTAGACCTTTAAAATATTATATTTTTTAGATTTTTTCGTATAGCCGGTCGGCTATACTTCAAAATCCCATAGAAAACAACAACAGTAAGTTTCTGCTTCAACAATGAACAGCGACTCATCGTCATTCTCCGCACTCGTATACCCAGAACTCAAAACCACCCACCAACTCGACTGCACCACCAACTTCCAAACCTGGAGAAGCAAGCTCGACTTCGTCCTCGCTGACAACAATGTCGCTTACGTCTTCCCGACCCAAAATCCCCAACCCCCGACACCCCACCAGACGACGTCGTTCTCCACCAGAAATGGCTGCGCGACGACTTCACGGCGCGCCACATCATCCTCGGAGCGCTGCACAAGCACGTCCAGATGTCCTACAACCGCCACGAGACCACCAAGTCCCTCAAGGACCCGCTCTCGGCCTTCTTCACCCGACCCTCCATGGCCAAGCGGATGGTCAAGCTCCGGCAGTACGTCGACCACAAGATGCACGAGGGCAAATCGGTAAATCAGGACATCCTGGAGATGGGTTCGATGGCTTATGAGCTGGAATGCGAGGGGCTGAAGGTTCATCGGATAAATACTCCTCAATGTGCACAAGGCTTCGGCTCAGCGTGACTTCCATTCCAAGCCCAAGCCACTTCTTCAGCTTCCACAGCACTTCGGGCAAAATAAAACGCTGTAGCGAGGCTTCGGTGGCTCGGTCGAAAGCCGAGGCGAAGCCGTTGTCTGGGAACCCCGGCGCGCAAGTCTGTGGGTCCTTCCCGAAAGTCAAGCCGCATATGTTGTCGAAAGTGAGCCGAAGCAACAAGTCTTGAAGATCAACAGGCTCGGATTCAAGCTCAGCCGATTTAAGAATCGGGGAGAACCTCAGCTTGATGGATCGGCTGACCCACCGAGCCATGGCTTGGCGGAGCGTCCGGGTTGTGAATTCCAGTGCGGCCGTCTTCCTCTGAAATAGCCACGTGTCGCCATCTGAGTTGAAGATGCCTTCGCCCAAAAGATCATGAAACACGGATTGCCAAGTGGGGCCCTTAGGGTAATTGTCGAACCGGGTTTTCAGTATGTGCTCCAGATTCTTCGGGTCGCACGTGACGGTCACGAGGCCCTGCTTTCTGGCGAGGAAGGGGATGGCGCAGATGCATGTTTGATACGTGCCGCCGCAGGCGCGTAGGTTGTCACAGATCCAGTCGTGCAAGCGGTCGGAATTTTCTATGAGGCCCGGGAGGCTGCCCAATAAGGGCCAGACACGTGGGCCAGGGACCGTGAGATGAAGGTGAACCAAAGTAAATAAGCTGTGATGGCCGTCAAAACCAGAAAGGCCGTACCAATATCCATGCTTACTTGTTTGCCACGTATTGACCAAATCGCCCAAAACCCAAAAAGAATGCAACGCAACAACCACACTCAATCTCACTGGGCCAGCTACCAGCAAGCAAACCCAAAACCTGTTTTTCCTGGAAAGTATTTTCCCGAGAAAAAGTTTTCTGGGAAAGTACTTGTCTCGTAAAGAAGTGGGAAGAAGTTACTATAAAACGTATGTCATAGGAATATGGGTCTGAAATGTGAGAAATAGATGAAAAGAAGGAAAACCCAGGTTGTGTTTTTCATGCATATGAAATGTTTGTGGGATTGATTGAGAAAAGGAGAGAGCTTTAATGGATCTAAAAAATATGGAAGGTTAACAGTAAGGTGGTGCTTCTCAAGTAGAAGAACAAGAGAGGAGTAAATATTTGATGAAGCAGAGAGATGGAAGAGTGACTGATATAAAGTGGAGTGGAGTGTTAATTGAGAGAGGGATTTATAGTTGAGAATTGTATTGAGAAGCAATTATTAAGGCCAGACTGGTCCTTGAAATCGCTCTCTAACTCTGTCTGTCTCTCTGTTTCTTTTTTTGTTTTCTCTCACTAAAATTAAGCTTCACAGCAGCACAGCAGGCGCCATAAATGTCTTCAGAGGTCGTTGAACTTTTTAAAGCTTGCCCGAAACCTCTCTCTCTCTCTCTAGAGCTCTTTTTCCACAAAAACCACTGGCTCTAGCAAATTAAGATGATCTACTCTCTCTCTCTCTCTCTCTCTCTCTCTCTCTCTCTCATCTGCAACTCTTACACCTAATTTTACTGGAAATGGAAGAGGAGATTTAATTCAAGAGCATTGAATGAAGAGGAAATTTAATGAGATTAGTTGAGGAACTATATATATAAAGGAAGTAGAGAGACCCCAAAAAGAAAAAAAACACAAATAAAAAACAATGATAATTATATTGGAAAAAAAGAAAGAAAAATAGGTCACCCACATACACACATACACACTGTCTGTTTTAATTGGATCAATTATGGGTTGTTTATGATCATTATCTTAACCCTAATAAGCCCCCTTCCCCTTTCTCTTTCTTTCTTTCTTTCTTTATAAGTTATACCTTTAAGTATTAAAATTAAATGAAAATTGGGTTCTTCATGTGGTTCTTTTTGGTTAGGGTTGGGTGAGCAACCTACCCACAATTTAAGACCCTTTTTTGCTTCTCTTTCCTTTGCTTTGCTTGTGTGACTTTTTTTTCTTATCTTTTTTCTCAGCTAGTAAAACCAATTCTGGGATTCTTCACAGGTTTGACCCTCTCACTTTTAATGCATTATAATCAATGAAATTATCAAAAAATGCGCGCCTCTCTACCTGTAACATGAAAAAAGTCAAAACCCCATGTACAATATCTGTATATATATATATACTGTTCACCTCAATGCAGGTATGGCCTAAATTTTTGCACATTGGCAGGCTGCAGACGCTTCATCAGGATTCATATGAAACCTGGCATTGAAATTGAAGAGCTTTGACAAATTTGGGATAATGTTATCTCGTCAAACTGTGAATCTAAACTGTTAATTCTCGTCACATTCTAGCAACGTAAGTATTTATTCAATAAATAAATAAAGTCTAAGAAGAATTAGATTCTCGTCACATTCTAGCAACGTAAGTATTTACTCGATAAATACATAAAGTCTGATAAGAATTAGATTCTTGTCACATTCTAGCAACGTAAGTATTTATTTGATAAATACATAAAGTTTGATAACAAAACATAACGCTAATGAATGAATTATAACATCCATGAATGAGAACGTGATTGTGATTGTGATTAAGCCCCTACGTGAGATCCCATGTGATGGTGGAAATGAGTTCGTGAGAGTGCCTAACAATTGTTGAACCATTCCACGGTTTAGGTGTGCTTGGCTAAGCACCATCTCTATCAGTGTCATCAAATTAATCACATCATGTGCATCTGACAAGGCTTCATTCATTCTATAATAATGTGATTATCATTATTATAGGATGAAATTATATAAGTTTCATTCATTCTAATTTCCATATTAGTGCTAAGGTAAGCCAATCCAATTTATGTAATTACCTGGATAATATTACATATGTTTGGGTGGATCCTATCATTGTTAGGCTAGTTAACTTTAGGTTTTCTTTGACAAGAAAAAAACATAAAAAGCTTTAGGTTTTCTTATCCGACATAATATTTTTCGCAGAATTCCAATTAAATAAGTTTGTTATCGATTCATTTATAATTTGTGTTAGCGAGTCATGTCATTTGGTGTTGGATCATGCTGTGCTAAAAAATTATAGAGATATTTATTTAAAAATTCATTTTTGTTGTTGGAATAGATGCTTTATTAAAAAAGACTAAGCACCATAAGAGTGTACAAAGATAGTACTGAAACAATCAATACTATCCAAAACCCAACACTACTACAAAATTGAGCAAAAACCACGAACTTAAGAGCACAAATACATGTATGGTGCCCTCATCTTTAACATTGAGCGCAAATAGATTTTATTCGTCCTCTTCTTGCATAAAACACAAATAATTATGTCAAATTAATTTACATAAAGCACAAATTTATACTGGACACAAAGAATTGTGTCAAATGTCAATTGAATGAAAACAATAAGCATTATCTGATAAGTTGTTCAAAAAAAGTAAAATTATTTATTTGTGTAGACACAAATAGTTGTGTCTATATCCTCAGATGTGACACCCTTATAACACAAAACTACATTTGTGCCCAATAATTTTTATGTGACACCCTTATAACACACACAAAAAAAAAAAAGAGGGACAAATACGTACGTTTTATTATTATTATTTTATAATAGTATAAAAAACACACGGATCTTTTCCAATCCTAGAAAATATCTACTTCAATCTCGTAGTGGTGTCAATTCTATTTAACTGGGTGGGAAGCTCAGTATTGATTAAGTTTAGGAGGGCCCATTTGTTGAGACCAAAAGTTGGTAAGCATGTATCCCAATTTGGGGTTTAAACTTTATATTTCTATGACAGGTTTTAGAATATATTATGCACCAAAATATTATAGTGGCTTATCCCAAGTTTTCTTTTCATGTTCGCATTTTTTTTTTTTTTTTGCTCAGGCATGTTTGCATTTAGGGTGTAAAAAAAAAGTGGAAGCTTAGGCGCGTGAGCACCTGGGTTGTAATATTTTTTTTAAAATAAAATATATAGCATTGAGCACAATTTTATAATTGTGTCTGTACATATGTCTAATTAATTGATAAAGTCACTGAAGTAACTTGTCATAATACAAACACAAATATTATTTTTCATCCTTTATATTTTCTGACACGAATTTTTCTTTCGTGTCCTATAGCAATGGAAACTCCTATAGGCTATAGACAACACCGTCAGCCTAATAGTGGTTGCATCATGGCCTTTGAACATAGAGCATAATTATTTGTGTCTTTTGCAGCTAAGAGCATGTCCACCCATAAGGGCTAAGTCTAAGGCAAGGGCAAGCAAGGGCTGTCACTATTCACATGAATAGTGTCAGCCTTGCCATTTGTGGTTCCACCCATGAGGGCTAAGTCTAGGGCAAGAATCTATCCCAAAAGGCTAAGGCAAGGGTAAGAAAGGAAAAAAAGATTATGCAACAAAATATAAACAATTTAGAAAGTGAATAAAATTGTTATGTATTTATAGGGAAAGCATCTATAATTTTTTGGTATTTTTTAAAAAAAAATTGAAATTTTTTTGGATTTTTTTTGAATTTTTTTGGATTTTTTAAATATTTTTTTGCTCGCTGACATCATTGACGTCACAGCCCTCGGGCTGAAGCCCAGGCGAAACCTGACCTTGGGCTTGCCCGAGCTGGTGGGACCCACACCAAACCAGGCTGCAGCGCTGGAGCTGCCTTGGGCTTGCGAGGGGGGCCTTTTGCCCGGTTCTGTTGCTGCGCTGGAGATGCTCTAAGAGCACAAACGAAAATGGTGCTGAAACCCAAATATTCTAGTAGTGCAAGCATGACAGACATGAACAAATGCGTAATCTTTCAAAAAAGACTCGCGCCTAAACAACTCAAGGGTAAACAACAAGAAAAGAGAAGAAAGAATAGGAAGCCTATACATCCCTTCAATATGCACATCAACAAAACATTGGCAGCACCATAAACTTGCAACCAAAAGAGCATTGCCAATGTCAACATGGATCTGAAACAGAAGAAAAAAAAATGAGTAAAAAAACCAAAAGACACTTGGGCTAAAGCCAAAATCAAGGCTCATTACACAATAAATCAAATGAAGGAATACTAAGGGCTAGTTTGGCATTGCTGTGTTGTGAAAATAATCGCTGTCATATTTGCTGTGAGAGAAATCAGCTGTGAGATAAAGCAGTTTGGCGTTTGGTAAACTTTTTGTTAAAAGTGTTGTTGGTACGGATTCCCATATAATCAAAAAATAATTGCCGCATAATCATTAAACCCAACGCCTCTTCGAAACTGATTCCTGCATAATCAGAAAATGAAAGCACCTTATTAGCTGCTTTCCCTTATAGCTTTCTCCCACAACAATTTTTAACAATAAGTGATTTTCTCATAGTTTATCAAACAGGTTGGGTTTCACAAATTTTTTAAAAAATCACTTATCACCCCAAATAAGCAAATACCGAACGGGCACTAAGAAAGAAAAACTACTCCCTGAGCTAAAGAAGGACGTGGCCGTGAAAGCCAACAACTCAAACACAATTGCACCATTCAACAACGAAATCTACAATATGCGACAGCCACTGGACGAAAGAGAGAAAAAAGAGAAGTAGAGAGAAACAAACAAGGAGGAAAACATATTATATAAAAACTCATATTGAAGAGAAAAATCCAAAACTAACCACTTGCCATTTTCTAATTGGTTCTTAGTGTGTTAAAATTTTATAAGAACCAATTAGAAAATAACAATTAGCTAGTTTTGGATTTTCACTCTAAATAGGTTTTATAAGAGCTTTTGTATATTATATTATGCTAAAATGAAATTATTAGTGAAATCCTCAAAATTATATGTACCACGCCTAATATACATTGGTAATTATTGTACGACCTTTTGAGAACTAATTTTTAAATGGATGGCATAATTAACACTTAAACGAGTAAATTAAGCGAAGGTGGATCCTTTTATTGGTATCCTTAGGACTAGAGAAGAAGATAAAGACAAAGGGAATGAATTTTACAACTCAAAACTTTATGTACACCGACAGTTTGTGCACAAAATTACATTCTATTGATTTTTTTTTTTTCTTTCGCATCACCTCATGGTGCACATTGCATGAGAAAAATCATGAGGATAATGTTTTTTTCTCACCGACAGCATGCAATCACTATGAACATTACCATCCAGTCACATGCTTTATATGTATAGCATTAACCCTATGACCCATAAGATAATCTGTCAGATGACTACATGCAGAACTTGAAGCAAATTCCAAATCTTGAGTTGACTCATTCTAATTGCTATAAGAAGCTGTGTTTTTTCTTTTTTGGATACAAACGATATTGGCCGAGGTGGAAGCGAAAGCAAAACTTCGGATGCACGGGTAAATGCTATTATCACTTAAGGGTGTTTGTGAGAATTAATTCAAGTTCATGCATTAGTATAAGTGGAAAAAATAAGAATAGTGTAACTGATCAAACCATAAAATCTTGGATCCCAAACTTATTTGATGCGAACCTCTTTGTTTTCTTGTTTTCTATAGTTTGAATCACATCACAATCATCATGTTAATTAAGGAAAACAGAGCATTACCCCAAAAACAAACATTGCAAACAAGTTTGTTTTGCTGTCACTATATCAAATATATATAAAAAAAACTACTTAAAGACCCATCTCATCCGAAACCCATCTAATCCACATCTGACAAGCTTTTATTTGTTGAACTAATGACATCCCTAATTTTATATATAAATACAAACGGTTTACAATAACATAAATTTTGGAGTGAATGGCTTGGATTGAGACATTCCACAAGAAGGCCTACAGTTCCCCATTTGTTTAGATGGGGATTTTGGCACCTAATAAGTTAAAATTAAGTAGTTCAACCAAAAAAGAAAAAAAATTAAGTCCAACATGATATAGGTTGGGTAGCTACAATTCCTGGGACTTGCCAAACCTCTCATAGTTGATAGTTTACAGATGCACAGATCAGGCGGCTCCTATCAATTCCACATATTGCATCATGAAGCAAAATGTTCAAAACCCAAATAAAATTAGGTCTCCAACTGTCTATTGATGACCAAGAAATATACATGTGGATGATCCAACTCCCATGCTGGACCATTAAGTATAGTCCTCTGGGGACCCCATAAAAACTAAAGTCAACGTTCTGAGTCTCACACATTTCTACCATTTCAACCACATATAGCATTTATCCACACAAAAAAAAAAGGTCATATAGCATCAAACGAGTCATTGCTCTAAATTGCATTTCAGATGGGATTTCAGGCCAGCTGAGACATTGGCAAGTCCTCCCACCACATTGCTGTCATATTCAACAAATCAAAATTGCAGACAAAATAATCTCACGATTGAACAGCATAGACTATTTTGGAGAGCCAGTGAGTCACCTTGCATAGCAACCATACACTGTTCTGTGATGGGCGTCTCTTGCAGCTGTGAGAAATTTGCCCCCAACAACTATTTTATGTAATGCAGCCATGTGATATAACAGAGTGAGGTTAACCCCAGTTCGTTCCTGCCCTTCTCTGCAAATAGCACTTACAATACATCTAACCAAACCTAAAGAGAGAATCAACTCAGGCGTAACTTAGCAAAAAGGAAGCAAAACTCAATAAACAATTCTCGAATCGCGATAGACGCATACACTGCATAACAAACGGCATTTACTTGAGAGTATCTCAAAAAAGAATAGTTACCACTGGCATTTTAAGTGTTTACACTAGATTTGAACATCGAGCAAGTTCTGTGCCCTGGGACTTACTAGACTATTGACAAGGTTTGGTTAAGGTCTCTGGTTAACTACAATTGTTAGATAGCAGGCCTGCAGAAACTTGACACCAAGATACTGTCAGAAACTTCCAGAAACTGTTCAAATTGCTAGAGTACTGAAGACATTTTTCTTATCCAGCTCCTTTAATGGTGCAATCCCCATCTATCACAAAACCGCAACAATCAGTTGTATCCACTCAATACCAGTCATTTGAAGTTGCTCAACAAATATGAGGATCAGAGAATTTGGAGTGATGGTTTAACACGGTAGAGGCTATGTTAGTTGAAAACCAGAGGCAATCTGACCCTCCTGCTTGAGAATTTTCTTTATCCTGGAGAATGAATCGGCAACCATATCACAAATACCTCACCAAAAAAGCAAATTATCTGTATATATACTTTGAGAGAGGAAACTTAATGCTCCTTGCTACCTGTAATCCATGTATAAACAAGATGTTATATTTCCAAAAGAATTACTTAATCTTACACGACATAAAATTTTGGTATAATTTCAATTTGAGAAAAGTGTTAAGGTTACCTTCAGAACCATATCTTCACTCACTGTAGATCGATATCGAGTTGAGCCCTCTAGTGGGCAGCTTCCACCGGTGACAATAAAATTAGCACTGCAGAGACTGGACAGTTGTAAGAGAACATCGGACATGAGCCCACCATTCCCATTTCGAATGCCTAACCCATCGTATCCTTCTTCCTCCTCATCAAGAGAACCTTCCCCTACAGATGTAATACACTGAAATATGGCTAATAACCTCTCCATTGGAAATGTTCCAGGATTCAGAAGTAATTCCTGTTCTGCAGTTTCCTTCTGTTCCATTGACTTCTCGGAGGCCCTAGTCATGAAGAAACATTATTAAGAGGAAATCAGTGTTTACAAGTGGTGCATTGCAGCATACCAACAAGTGAAAGAAAAGCAAAAGGTGCAAAGGTAGTCAATTGGCAAATCTTAATAAGATCTTTCAGAGATTTTTGTTTGAAGACAATTTGTAAAGAGAATCTTAAGAATTTCCCACCACTCCACTGCAAAAGTGCAGTAAAACAATATTCGTAATTGATGTCAGAAATTTTAATTACAGGTCTTTCCAAACAACATAATAGAAAGAGCAACTCAAGTATTCGTTATCAATATAGTGAGGTGAAGGTAAAACAGAAGCAGGTGTTTGGACATATAGTTATCTTCATTCTTTAGAAAGTACTTAAGTTTTACCTTGGTTTCCTGCCGGAATTTGGAATTTCAGATCTTATATTGACAATATTAATGCGGTATTAACTTTTATGATAGCATGGAATACAAAGCTAGAGTTTGTATACAAAGCCCGAATTTCACCAACTAAACCTATAGAGTATAAACTACATTAAAACAAGAATTATTCTTGATATACACTTACTTCCTCCTTCGTTTTCGACTATTAGAACCTCCTGTGGAATCGAACAATGATGCATCAAGGGTAGCTGGGTTTCTTGAAGCAAGGAATGCTGAAATAAGGAGATACTTGGCAGAAGTAGGCATATGGAAATCTAATTGATCAACCTCGCAATCTCCAAATTTCCTTGTGCTGCCCTTTCCTTTTGTCTCCCTAACTTCAACTTCAGTGGATGGATGAGATGAAACCTTAAATATCTCATTCAGTGAAGGAGCAACATGGGGCCGAAAATAATGAAACAGCCTTTGGTTCAACTCTTTATTGGGAACAACACCCAGATTTGTTACAGGCTCACAATATTTTGTGAATAATAGTGAGAAGGCAGGAGACAATTCATCCACCCGTCTGGTAATTCTACAGAAAGGCCTTAGCACGACACTAACAGAAAGAAAAGGGAATTCATCAACATAAACACAAAAGGCAAAACATGAGTGCAGAGAGAAAAGACTAACTATTATTCTTACCTGAGAAAAGAGGCATAAAGCTTTTTGTTTGCTTGGTTTCTCAAGAAGATTTGCTGAAGATCATCTTGAGTATAATCAGGAAGATATATAGGGATAGGCTCCACATAACCCATACTTGAGTAATATGTATCCGGTGAGGCACTGCTAATAAAGATAAGAGCAACCTCAGGCATTTTCAGAATGTCATAGAGATTAAATAGTAAAGGTAATATGGTAGAACCTTTTTCCCATCCTCTGACACGCTCCAAATTGTCAAATATCAAGTAGATCATATTTCCATTAGCCTTTCCGGACATTTTGCAGCTTAATTTCCCCGAGTTTCCCTCAAGATTACCAAGAATGCTAACCAAGGCTTCGCGAAGAAAATTAACAAAATCAGATGGGCTTTCACAGTGCTTTGCACTTGAATAACCATTTACAGCATTCTTTCGGTGAAGAAACAGTTTATTCAAAACAGACTCGAACAAGATTCGGGGATTATAACAGCTAAGGCAGCTTGAATAAACAAAAGGACGTTTAAGATGCCTAAATGTCTCTAGTACCATACTAGTTTTCCCGGTAGAAGTGACTCCATATACAAAGATAGGAAGCATGGGAGAGTTCCGTGGGCCCAGAAGTTGTAGAAGCTCCTGGATCTGATTACATCTACCAGGAAAACTAGACAACAGATCATCCAAGCTAAAGGATTCTCCTTCTTCTCCAAGCACAAGGTCACTGAGAGTTGGCGGCTGAGAACTACTTGCATTAGTTTCGTCAACTACATTCTTTGAAGGGGTAGCTGCAGCGGAGGATCTGGTTGTTCTCCTTGTGGTTTTTGGGCCTTCCTCTTTACCCATGTCTGAATTCTAGCAGAAAAAGAAAAACAATAACATTAAAGATACGAATTTGAGTAGAGCCAACATTTAAGACAAACAATAACACCTAGGAATTACAATGCAAACCAACAACAAAAAGTGGATTCAAAATGAAGAAGTATTGAATCAGCTAATCAAACACAAAGTTGCAGGGAAATTGCACACAAAAAATTGCAAACATCAAAATAAAACAAGGAAATGACAACCAAGGTTAATTATCAATTCAATACAGAAAATTAATCAAAACAGGAAATAAAATTTATAAAAAGAAAATAGCCCCCCTCAACGAGCATTATAACTCACTCTCCTCAAATGTTGCCCCTAAACGTATAAAAATCTAGTATATATGTAAATACATTAATATCTAATCATATAGAAATCAGTGTTTTTAAAGGCATGCCTTCGCGCGCGTCGGCGAGCCCGTCGGAGCGAGGCGGCAGGAAATCGCTCGAGGCGGTCAGCTGTTTCGAGAGTTGCACGTTTAGCGCTGGGAAGGCGTAAGGAGGCGTTGCAAGGCGTGGCCAGGCGGAGCGAGCCAGATCTGGACACTTCTGAACCGGAAGAAATTTTGCAAATTAGCAGCGACTCTGTGAGGAAGACGACTCGCGTGTTTTCTTTTGGGAAATAGCGGTATATACCACCAAAATTATAATCTCAATTAAAAATACCACCGGCTCCCAATTTTTTTACAACTAACATCTATAAATATACAATTATTGTACACTTATTGCTCAGCTAACACTTTTTCTGTAAATCACCTCTCGCGATCAGGTCTCTCTTTGGCTCCGTCTCGCTCCGTCTCTGTTTGGCTCCGTCTCTCGCGCTCTCAGTCTCTGGTCGCTGAGGTCTCACTCTCTCTTCTCTCTTCCTCTGCCAGCGGAATCCGTTAATTGAAGATGCATGCCATCGATTACCTGAACCAAGTACTGTTGATCGAGATTTTATTACGGCTTAGGGTTTATGGGTTTGTTTGAAATTGGTTTAGGGTTTAGGGCTTTCTCTGAAATTGGTTTAGTGAGTTCTCTGAAATGGGTATAGGGTTTAGGGGTTTTTCAGGGTTCAGGGTTGCATATTGGATATGGATAAGTTATCTTTGTTTTTCATATTCTGTTGTGATTATTTGGAATTTCAGTTTGGGGATGAATATTGAATGTGTAAACAAAGGGCAAAGAACCATATGCGGGGATGTATATTAGTTTTTGGTGCACAATGGGCTAGTTTAGAAGTTACAGTACCTGCAGATGTGTTGCTTGTGCTATCTTTTAAATGGATTTGAAGAGCCTATACTGAAATAGCAGCTCCTTCCCATTTCCCTTCTCATTCGGGAAGCAGTTTCGTGTTAGGCCGTTGGTTTATCAGTGACTTATTTGTTCAAACAATATTGGATGTAACTAGTGTTTCGTATCTAATTGTAGAAACGAATTTGCAGGTTTCTAGTGAGCAGAAGTCACCATAACTTTATCTTTTGGAGACTATTGTAAAGAATAGCGGACGGGACTACATAAAATATTTTGTTGTCAGACTCCCTGAGGTTAGATTTCTGTTTTTTGTGATGCCTCTCATTTCTCAGCATGTTTTTTGTGGTTACGTAATGCAACTTCTTGATTTATTGACATGTAACAATGTCTGAATCAACCTGGAATACACAACATATTTAGTTTGAGGTTTAACTAATGGCAATTGGGATTAAATTATCTTTGATATCCACACTGTTCACTGCTTATGAATTACATTGTTTGTTTCAAATAAAATGATGTTTTTCTGCACAATGTGTCATTATTACCCCCCTGTGTCAAATTGGACGATAGGCTTCACTTCACTTCACTCCGTAGTTACTTTGTAGTCAAAAGTTTTTCCCATTTTTTGCACTTGTAGGTGTATGAAATGGGAAAAACTTTTGTAGGAAGCCTTTTGAAGATAAAATATAAGAGAAGGACGTGGGAAAATATAAGAGCACGGCTTGTGGACAGAAAATGTAACATAAGGAAATTGGAAAATATAAGAGAAGGAAATGGGAAAATATAAGAGCAAGACTTGTGGAGAGAAAAGATAAGGGTTGATTCCACAATGAATGTGTATTTTTTCTGTCATGGGCCATTGGTGAACAAACATGAATGCATATAAAGTTCTATTGGGGCTGTATTGTAGGTTTATCACTGATATATCTAGTGCATATTGCCATGAGATGCATCTGTATTGTGTGTTTATTGCTTGTAATTGTGTATATTTAAAAGGCTTGAAATTATTTGTATAATGGTGGTGTGTAGGGAAATATGGTCTCGAAAGCAAAGTTGATGATTGCTGCGGATGAAAAAATCCAGGGAAAGGCGTTGACCCTTTCCCATACAAAAACAGCGATCTGTACAATTAAGGACAAATTTAGTGGGCAACAGTTACAAAGGTTCAAGGACAGTTGTTTTGGCCATTTGTTAGTAATTGAGGACCTGAAGTGGACAACACAAATTATCCATGGCTTGTTGTTGAGAAAGGCAGACCCGAGGACAGTTTCTCAAGTCAATGGGATCAAATTCATCGTTGGCAACAAGGTCATACAGTTCACAGCGCAGCAGTTTTGCGTCATCACAGGGTTGCAGTTTGGAAAGCTTCCCTTCATTCCGACTGCAACTAATGACAACTGCTCATTGAAGAAGAAGTATTTCTGCAACAATAAAACGGTCAGCCTTTTCGAACTCAAACAAGCCTTCATCGACTGCAGTGATGAGGAGGACGTCTTCAAGTTTGGGCTGTTATATTTCGCTGTTTTTGTGCTGTTGGGCAGTGAAAAGCATGTCAACATTGACATGCGCTACTTGAAATTGGCCGAAGATGTTGAAGACTTCCAGAAGTATCCGTGGGGTGCTGTGTCATATGCCAAGACAAATTCGTCATTGTTGAGGGCACTGTGCGCAGAGTACCAGCGAGTCAAAGTGCCCCAGAAAGCCTTAAAAACCCAAAAATCAGCAAAGCAATCCAAGACAATGGCAAGTGGTAGACCAAGGGAGTACCACATAAAAGGATTTGGCTTTGCACTTCAGGTGAGGAAATATCCGTTTATGTATAAGTTCCATTTACTTTGTTTACAGTGATTGATATATTTTTCTTGAAAACAGATATGGACTTTTGAGGTGTTTCCAGCATTCGCTGCATTGCATATCGTTGTGTGCGAACAGAATGCCCAAGTCCCTCGTATAGTACAATGGAGAATCAATAGTTTGCCTCGTTTTCACGAAGTAATGAGTCAAGTCTTTGAAAATGCAGAGGTTAGTTCTGTTTATAATACTAATGTTATGCTTCTGATTCAAATTATAGGTTTAATAATATGTTTTTTGTCTCTCTAAATTGCAGGTTGATGTGCAACCTCTCCGCCCATCTGTAATTGAGAAGCAGCAGCCGTATTGGAGTTGGGGTGACGATGTCGACGACACTGAAGAAGTTGTTGAGTTGTTTGGCGATGACGAAGAACCGAAAACCAGCACTTCTCCCTCTGTGCAAGAAAAAGACGAGGACATTGCTGAAACTGCTAGCCGTCCATCGTCTTCTAAGGCAAGCATTACATTTTTTCCAATATATACGTCATAATACAATAGGAAAAACACTGCTGTTGATGGGAAATATTTTCGAAATATTGTAACATTTGCGTTATAACTTAATGCAGGGTAAAATCGCGTCCACTGATTTACGCTTTTTGAAGCGTGAGTTTGAAAGGACAAAGGATGAATTGGCCAAAGTAGCCGATTCGAATCGAGGACTTCGCAAGAGAGTGCATCAGTTGGAAGAAATTGTACGGACGGAGTCCTTGAAACGTGAAACAGAGTCTGCAAAATATAAAAAGTCAGTGGAGGCTTTTGGCAAGACCCTAGCTTCCATGGAACAGTATTTCAAGGGGGAGATAGAGCAGCTGAAAAAAATGAATAGTGGGTTGAATGAGGGTGGGGAAGGACATGAGGACCTCCGTAGTCCTCATATGAATGAAGGACCATTACATGACTATGGTAGTCCGCATATAGAACCGGCAGCAATGGAAACAAAAAGCCCCGGTGATGGAGCCGAACCATCCGCAGCCTTGGTAGTCGAAGAGGCACAAATGGTGACTTCCGTTCCTCACTTAGAAGTGCATGAAGCAGCTGAGCATGCACTTCTCGAGAAGCTGCCTACCCCGGAAGATGTGGCCGGGTGTGACGAAATTTGCAAAAGACTGATGTTGTTGTTAGAAGATTGGAAAATAAGTGATAGTATGGCATCGGGAGGTCCGATCAATCCTCCAAGTATACCCAAAGTGAGTATGGCTGGTGATGGAGAAGGGTCTAAAAGTGTTGAAACAAAAGAAGAGAAAGGTAAAGGCTGTAGACAGAAGCGTCCGTCCCACACTTTGTGTAGTCCATTTACTGATCCGTTGAGGAAGAAGAGGACGATGAGTGTGTCGGATGCGACTGAAACCCCGCCATGTTTTGATCCATCAAAACCCCTTCCCATTGAACATGTGAAGGCAGTAATGGAGTTTTGCATTGGGTGGAAAAATGAGATCAGGTTAGGATTCTTTACCTTCAAAATCCAATCTTCATGTTATGCTAGTATGTGCTGATATAGAAATGAGAGAATTACCAAGTTCGCTTTAATATACATGTGTATATTTGTGATGAACAAAATTCACACTTTGTTAAAGCAAACAAATATTGACTGCTGCTGTTAAATGTATTTTGTTAAATATAGGTACTAAGAAATGTTGAATTGTAGTTTATTATTATAACATTTAGACTCAAAAGAAGACAATAAAAGAGATTTAGAAGGGGTTGTAATAGCGGCTCCTTCCGCCCATGGCATCTGGTCTTCTCCTCCATGTTATGTTCCTCATGTTCCTCGACTCTGCTAGTGTCTTTCCTCAGTGATATTAATGCAGTCGAGGATCTGGAACATTTGGATGGAGCGCAATCGAAGATTTTGTCAGGGTCAGTTAGGAGTAAGGGCTGAGGAGTTATGGGATAGAGTTAAATTCCGGGCTTCTCTTTGGGCATCGGGTTCTAGGCAGTTGAAGGATTATAATTACTCTATAATCTTGAGAGACATGGCTGCTGTCTTAAGATGATGTTACCTAAAGTCTTGTTTTCTTCCTATAGTTTTATCTTCAGTCATAGCTGCCTAGATTTTCTTTAGTTGTTCTGGAGTTTTCCTTTTCATTATTTAATCGATGTTTTTTCCTCTTGATTATCAATAAAACGTTTCTATTGATAACAAAAAATATTAATGCAGTCGAGGATGTTTTTAAACTGTATATGGCAGTTACCTCTTGGATTATGGTTATGTGTTCAAAGAGTTTCTTAATCTGAAACAAATTATTACTCGAACAAAGAATTGAACTTATGGTCACATTTGAAGTGAAGAAAAACAGAGTTGAAATAGAAGACAAATACAATTGCTTGGTTGTCGTTACAATTTCAAGTGGAGAAACAAATAGAGATAAGTAGTTTACCTAAGAATTCTCAATTGGTGCTCAAGGGGACAAAAATGGAGACAAATAAAGTCAAGATGATTGGCATGGAGATAAAATCTAACAAGTTTTTTGTTTCCTGTTTTATCATGTTTCTTCATATTTATATGTAGAATTGGAAAGTTTTGTTACAATTGAGGCAAAATTATTCCACTCCCCAGTGAAGTAGCTTCCTACTTAGCAACAATTCTATATTTGTCTCACCTAATTGCTACATATAAGTAAATTCTATATTTGTCTGACGTAAGGGCCATATATAACTCCCTCATTGTAGCCGGACTGTAGCCGGATTTCAACTTATGCCCGTAGGGCCTCCGCATGACGGCCACGTTATTGATTGCTCACGGCCGAATGTGCTTATAGTATAATTTGACAGCATGTATACGCCTATTATTTACAATATAAACGATTTGAAATGGGAATTTACGTATTTGCCTAAGTTCTGAAAACTGTTATTTTAAATGGGACAATATTATTTTATATATGTTGTGAAAACTGTTACCACCTAAGTTCTGATCGGGAATTTACGTTTTTGCCTCTTGTAGTGCGGAGGTGCAGTTGGAGTCATGTTCGGTGGGCGCTGATTTTTTCTACAAACTGATCGATGATACGGAATGGATTAGCTCAAGGGTAAGAATACACAATTCTCTACTTTATTACGAGACTTCAATTGTTTTCTAACCTTTATTAAGTGTAAAGTTGTATGAAATTGGGCTGATATTATATACGTGAACTTTCAGCACTTGGACATGGCAACCTTTCTGATCCGGAAAAGGCAACTCGCGCATCCGTTGGTATTTGGAACTCAGTGGACAACGGCAGATTGTTGCTTGCAGGTAAACATGTTACCATTTAACATTCACTGCTTCATTTTCTTTTGATTGTCATTATGTAATATGGCTTCATTTCAATGTGTGCAGCAATTTCTAGAGCCGGTCAAAGCGACTGGCAAGACACGTCGAGCGAAGAAGGCAGCTGCTGAAAACGTCAGTGACCTTACACCCAGCAAGCTGAACAATATACATCACTATGTGCGCGGTACGTGGCAACACGGGTATGGCCAAGCTTGGACAAAAGTTAGGAAGGTATATTTTCCATATAATCTGCAATTGTCCCACTGGGTTGCAATCGAACTTGATTTCGTCAATCATACTGCAACTGTGTATGACTCGTACTCTGATTTTACCACCACAAAGAAGCTGGTTGGACTGCTTCGCCCTATTTCCGAGACGCTGGCACAAGTGCTGTACAATATGAAGTTTTATGAAGCTTCTGAGCTTGAAGAGGTGAAGCAAAGGGGGCTGCAGATGTCAAGCTTTACGGCATTCTCACTTTGCACCATTGGAGATGTGCCACAACAACGAGATGGGTAAGGTTTGTTAATTTAGTGGAGTTTAGAAACTATTTTACATAAATGCAGTTCTAATTTCCCAGCTTATTGGCTTGACAGTGCGTCTTGCGGAATCCTGACCGTAAAATTCTTGGAGCATCTGAGTGCTGGGATTTCGTTGCATACAATTGACCCTTTGAAGACCAAATATTACAGACTGAAGCTTGCAATAGAGGGTTTAAGGGGGGAGGCATATGTATGAGGTATATGTCTTCATGTTTGTGAATTTAGTTCAGTGTGGACTTAGGACTTGGGAATTCACTGTGCTCATTAATTATGTCAGGAACTCGTTTATATGAAGATGCAGACGTCGATGCTTTGCTGGAAATTCCTGCCTTTTTGCTACAGCTACTAGGTGTAGTTTTTATGTGTAGCAACCCGGGTCTTTGGCCCTGCTGTATATTGTGAGGTGTAATATTGTACAGTCTAGAAGCAGTGGCTAATTGCCTTACATGGCACACACACTGTTTCGATTTTGAAGGTTACCTATTTTGTACACCTCCATATATAAATATTGTTGCTCTTTATGGATGCTTTTGTAGCCATTGTTCACATTTTGTGTCTGTGGTTTTGTTTGCAATTTATGTGATATAGGTCAATTTCATTTCCTGCACTGGGAATCTGTTAGTGGACTTACTGAAGCATACAGCTTTCTTAAGATTTCGCAATTTAGTTTTGACTTAGTTCGTTTTCAATAATGTCGGCAGCAATTCTACTTTTCTGCTTAGCATTATGTTGTTATTGGAATTTGGAACCTCATACTGTGTTTGCTGATCTTAGCTGGAGCAGGTACCAATCACTCGTCGTTCCTCTTGCATATTGGATTAGTTTCCTTCTGTATTTAGCTGTATTCGATCTGAGTGATTGTTCTCTGTGTACAGGGTATACTAGCACCATCCTGCTTAAGATTGGTAAATTATCTGACTTCAGGTACTATTTTCATAATTTTTACTCTGCTTTGCTAGTGGAACTCGTACCAAATTTTTATTTCGGTTTTTTTTTTTATGACTTTGTAAATTTGTAATGCATTTCGTAAACTAGGGTTTTGATCAGTTAGATAGTTTATTTATTTAGGAGCTTGTGTGTTGTTGCTGAAAAATTGATGGATTTGTGTTTATTTGTGTTTTGTTTGCAGTCTTTGTTGAATGGAACCGGAGAACAATCACAAGGTGACTTTGATGCGATCGCATGACAGGTATTGAAAAAACTGCTATACATTTAGTGTCGAAGGATGCTTTATCGTGTTCAATTTATGTTTTTTTGTAATGGATATAAATTTTCCTGTGTTACTTTCTTTTAGGTGTGCCGTCTGGCAGCTGAAGGGGAATGACAGCCAAATTGGTATCTTACTTTCTCTTATGTGTTCAAATGAATTATTTGCATGCTTTGTGCTTTTTCCTCTTGCTTATAACCACTAAATTAATGCATGGTCCTGCCCTTAGTTTTTGGTTTAGTTCTAAAACTTCTATTCCTTACACGTATGTTTTTCATAATGCAATAGAAACTTTTTATAATTGGTTATCTTTTTTCATTGATTTCTGTAGGCATACGTATGAGATGCCTTAGCTTTAATTGGTTACGTTGTTCCAAATTTTATGTACACAATCTCACAGTCACTGCCGAGTTGTTTTTCATTTCATGTATTTCTCCGTGCTTTTTTTCCCCCATTATTCTGATTATAGAGATGAAGTCAATATTACTGTGGAGCTTATAGCATGTTTACTTTATTTTGTGGGCTTAATTGTGTGAGACATGCCCTTATAATGTCAAACAAACAGTATTGACATCAATATTTTGAAATAATTGAAATCACACCGTTTATTATTATGATTATTTTTGTTTCTTCCTCCGATAACAAGCAAAGTGGTTACAAATATGAAAGATTCTGAATAAGTTTTCTTCTATCAAATTCCGCATGGACCTAGAGTTGTACGGTACCATCCGAGGATACTTCACACTGGTCTTCGAAGGACATGTAAAACGGTTATTGTGCGTTCCATTGTACAAGGTTGAATGGATATTTTTTTCTGTTGTATTTGGCCCAAGCATGCCAAAAATCATCCTGGTTTTGAACGAAGTGGAGACTTATTTGCGCAAATGCCATTGACATACGATATAATAGCAATATGAGGCCAATATACGTACACTATAGAAGCAATATTAGGGCAATATAAGGATAATACGATAGCAATAGTATGACAATATACATGTAATAGTGTGCCATTATACATACACTAGCAATACAATACAAAGGCAATATTAAGCAATATATATGCAATATAACAGCAATATTAAGTGATTCTACATACGATACATACACATCCATTACAGACTACATTTGACACATGCAAAACAAATCGCCACCGAAGCTTTAACAATACTATCCCGCGAAGGGAAAACGAAGGGAACAAAAGATCTATGTACTTCGGTATTTTGTTGGTGCATTAAATTGATGGGATTGCAAACTACACCATTAACTCCTTGGCTGTAATTTACAGCAGTAGAGCATTACATTAACAACAATAAATTTGGCTTCCAAATGAAATAACCAAACCTTAATGGGAAATTGGAATTTGTGGATTTCAACCCAAAATAGGACTATGTAACTAAGCATTTATTGGGAATTTCAGAAAATAAAATAGGAAAATAGGAAAATAGGAAAATAGGAAAATAGCAAAACTGCAAACTTGGAAAATGGGAAATAAGGAAACGTGGAAAATTCAAACTTTGGAAATATAGAAGAAAATGAAAATTGGAAAATTGGAAATTCGGAAAAACCAAAAAATGGAAACTTGGAAAATTGGAAAATTGGAAAATTGGAAAGAGGAAAGTAGGAAATAGGATAAAAGGACACTTGGAAAATTGGAAAATTGGAAAAAGGAAAAAAGGACACTTGGAAAATAGGAAAATAGGAAATTGGAAATTGAACAAAAGGAAACTTGGATAATTGGAAAAAGGAAAAAAAGGAAACTCTGAAAACATGAAAATTGGAAAAAAGGAAAATTGGAAAATTGTAAAAAGGAAATAGGAAATAGGAAATAGAACAAAAGGAAAGTTAGCAAATTGGAAAATTGGAAAATTGGAAATAGGAAAAAAAGGAAACTTAGAAAATAGGGCAATTGGAAAAAAGAAAATTGGTTAATAGAACAATTGGATAATTGGACAAAAACTGAAAATTGGATAAATGGAAATAGGAAACAGGGACACATGGAAAAGAGGAAAATTGGAAACGAATTGAAATTGTGGAAATGGGAAATAAGACAATTACCATATTGGACAATATTAATTACTTTCTCAATTAGCCAAAGCACGCAACTTTTTTTCATTACATAATGGGAAAATAGGAACATTGAAAAATTGGAAAACTGGAAATAGAACAAAAGGAAACTTGGGAAATATAAGGATGGATAACAATTGTCGTGTCCGTGATATTTGAAATTAGGATTACTTTGAACGAAGTGGAGTGTTATTAGACCAAATGCCATTGACATACGATCTAATAGCAATATCAGACCAATATACATGCACTATAGAGCCAATACGGAAGCAATATATGGTTGATACGGTAGCAATAGTTTAACACTATACATCCAATATTCATACACTATCTATACAATACAAAGTCATTATTAAGCAATATACATGCAATATAACAGCAATATTAAGTAAATGTACATACAATACACACACATCCATTACAGTACATTTCACAGATGCAAAACAAATCGCCCCCGAACCTTAACAATACTATCCCGCGAAGGGAAAACGAAGGCAACAAAAGATCCATGTACTCGGGTCAGATGAACTGAAGCAGCACTCACCCTTACTACAGGTCCATCAAAAGATCCATGTCTTTGTTCTTTGTCCTCGCTGCACGCACGAGACTATGATGACCCATTCCCTCACCACCTATATTCAGCACCTCCCACACACCACCTACATCAATTTCACTCCAATTGTAGTTTGGTGAGATGACTGAAGCATAATCTCGGAACATTTCGAAGCCGTTGTTGAAACATTCAACCATTTCATGGTTATATTCTTCAGATTTTTTGAATTTTTCGACGGCATCTTTCTTTCGCTGTTCCAGTTTCAACTTCAACGACTCTAACTTTTTGCTTCGACTTTTTGCTTTTAGAGTTTGCTTCACTTCTCCAGCAAATGCTTTGTTCAACTTGTTGGCCAAGTTTGCCATCACTTGGCCATCAAGATCACATTTGGTCTCCCACCAAGCTGTTGCCTTAGAGAAATATTGGAGCTCCTGCTTCACGGCACAGATTTTGTCAAGGGGATCAGTGCTGTCGGCCTCACTTCCAGATGAAGTGGGATCATCATTGGGAGTCAGCGGTGGAGATGGAAATGGCACATGCCACGGCATGTCCCCCGGGTAACTCACTTGCTCGTTTGGAGGCCGTACATCAGACATCTTCAAGTATTGAAGTATTGAAGTACTACAATTCACAGCTGCCGACTGCAACAAAACAAATAAACGTAGATTCTGTCTGAAGTTGTAAAGGACAATATGGTTAGCTTTAGTGGAGAATGTTTGCGTTTGAGTAAGACTGATATGAAGTACTGATATGAATGTGGAGAATGCTTGCCTTTGAGTAAGACTGATATGAAGTACTGATATGAATGTTTGCCTTTGCCTTTGAGTTAGACTGATATGAATGTTTGCCTTTGCCTTTGAGTTAGACTGATATGAATGTTTACCTTTCCCGTTAATTAAGCTGCCTATGTTGCAGTTATATATACCAAGGTTCATATATTGGGTATTTTGTTGGTGCATTAAATTGATGGGATTGCAAACTACACCATTAACTCCTTGGCTGTAATTTACAGCAGTACAGCATTAGATTAACAACAATAAAATTGGCTTACAAACGAAAAAAAGCAAACCTTAATGGGAAATTCCAAAATTGCAAAATAGCAAAAGTGCAAAAGTGCAAACTTGGAAATTGGGAAATAAGGAAACTTGGAAAATTGGAAAATCGGAAATACGAAAAAATGGAAACTTTGAAAATTGGAAAATTGGAAAATTGGAAAGAGGAAACTAGGAAATAGGATAAAAGGACACTTGGAAAATTTGGAAAATTGGAAAAAGGAAAAAAGGACAGTTGGAAAATAGGAAATTGGAAAATTGGGTAATTGGAAAATAAAGCAACTTGGAAAATTGGAAAATTCGAAATTCGAAATTGAACAAAAGGAAACTTGGAAAATAGGAAAAAGGAAAAAAAGGAAACTCTGAAAACATGAAAATTGGAAAAAAGGAAAATTGGAAAATTGGAAATAGGAAATAGGAAATAGGAAAAAAGGACACTTGGAAAATAGGAAAATTCGAAAATTGGAAAATTGGAAAATTGGACTATTCGATACCTGGATAATTGAAAAATAGCAAATAAGGCAACTTGGAAAATAGCAAAATAGGAAATAGAACAAAAGGAAAGTTAGCAAATTGGAAAATTGGAAAATTGGAAATAGGATAAAAAGAAAACTTAGAAAATAGGGCAATTGGAAAAAAGAAAATTGGTTAATAGAACAATTGGATAATTGGACAAAAACTGAAAATTGGATAAATGGAAATAGGAAACAGGGACACATGGAAAAAAGAAAAATTGGAAACGAATTGAAATTGTGGAAATGGGAAATAAGACAATTACCATATTGGACCATTTTAATTACTTTCTCAATTAGGCAAAGTAGGCAACTTTTTTTAATTACATAATGGGAAAATAGGAACATTGAAAAATTGGAAAACTGGAAATAGAAGAAAAGGAAACTTGGGAAATTGCAAAATAGGCACAAATAATGAAAAAATGGATAATTTGATAATTGCATAATTTGATGACACATGGAAAATAGGAAAATATGAATAATGGAAAAATGGAAACGAATTGAGATTGCTGAAATGAGAAATAAGACAATAACCATATTGGTCAATTTGAATGAGTTGATCAATTATGCAAATAGGCAAATCCCTTATTTGGATTACATAATGGGAAAATTACCAACTTCGGAACATCCAAAATAGAAATATATTACAAAAAGGCATACAATCAACTGGGTAATAACTCCCGCCCAATACTATCCCGCCTAAGACTCCCGCCAATCCCTCCCGCCAATGACTCCCCCTAATCCCTCCCGCCACTAACTGTCTCTGTTACTCTAGGTCATTAAAACCTGCCTATATTAATAAACCCAGCTGTTTGAAATGAAAGCTTCCATCACATTAACTCTTGCTTGCAGCCATTACCTTCCCCACTGATTTCACTCCCATCACATTTAGTCCCCCTTTTTTCCAATTAAGTCATACACCAGCCTACAATAAATATCGAAGACCATGGACCATAACCTCACACCAAACCCAACGCTTTCAATTACTGAAGGAGGGGAGACTGAAACAGAAGCCAAGTCACCCAATTCACTCACTGTAGACTTGGTCCATGGCATGCAGCAATGTCGAGGCAATACCATGTTTTGGAAAAATCTCCATGCAGACATAGTATCAAAAATTGTGGAGGGCCAAGCTAGATGGGATGTCATAAAAAAGCGCACAATTCGCTCTCGTTATCATGCCCGCATGCATCTCGTACATATAAAGGCAATCAAAGGAAAAATTGAAATTGCCCCTACCACTGCAATTATGGTATTCAAGGATTCAGAAGAAATGGCCAAGTTGAAGCAAGAACAAGTGGAAAGGGGATTTGAACTATTTCGTAAGTTTGCAAAAATAGTGGATCCGGCAGGAAACTGGGCCAACATCACTGTGGGCGGGGTCATGAATTTCATGGGTCGTGGTCGCCGCACTTGAAGAGTATGCAAACTTCGAATGTGTCAACAGTAGGGAAATGGAACTATGAGGTGGCCTCTTTTTGTATTATGTAACCATGGGGTGGCCTGTTGTTGTATTATGTAAGTTTGGAAATAGGATTTTATGGAATGATCATGCCTCTTTTTGTATTTGTGCGTATACAGTTTATCGGTGTCCAGTTGAGTGGCGATATAGCAGCAATAACTATACAATAAACAAGCGCATAATGGCAATATTATGTCAATAAGAGTACAATAGAGAGATGATAGAGTTACAATATGATCCTATTACAGTACGTACTGCATCAGAATGTTTTTCAAATTATTTGGTCCTCAACAATTTGGTGAAAAAAAAATAATAATAATTACAACTTGGAAAAAGGATGAAGTATACATCCCTTAAAAGACATATGGCCTACATTACAGACCTTCAAAATGAACTCTATATATATAATGCATGCCTTGTGGCACCATCACATCCCCCCCTAAATTACAGAAACATGACACCCCAAAACCTCATGCTCTTTCCTTTTTCAACCCCTAAATTATCCATTGGATGCCCAATACTAGATCACTGCTTGGGGGGTGGGATACCCTGCAACTCCATAACAGAATTGGTAGGGGAGAGTGGTTCCGGGAAGACGCAGCTTTGTCTCCAACTTACGGTACGAGCTCAGCTCCCACCCTCACATGGCGGACTAGGGGGCTCCTCCGTCTACATATTCACAGAATTTAGCTTCTCATTTCGTCGATTGCAACAACTAGGCAACCTTTATCATGCATCATACCCCAACTTAATAAGGTTGGAGCCATTGGAAGACATATATGTTCGTGGTGTTCATGATGCTCAAGAACTCATCCATGTCCTTGGAGACATAGAAGCATTTATTGTCATTGTTCACACCCGCCTACCTGTCAAACTCATTGTCATTGATTCCATTGCTGCATTGTTCCGATCACAGTATCAGACAACACCGGCCGATTTGAAACGGCGGTCTGAAATGTTCTTCAACATATCTGGGACATTGAAGGGTTTAGCAAATAAGTTTGGGTTGGCGGTGGTTGTCACCAACCAAGTGGTGGATTTTATTGTCCACATGATGGAGTGAATGGGGTGAGGTTGGGAAACTTGGAGTCCCTGGACACATCAGGCAGACGGGTGAGTCCAGCTTTGGGACTGGCTTGGGCACATTGCATAAATTCAAGAGTGTTCTTGGCAAGACATGAGCAATCTATTGGGGTTAACATTCGTAATGCTCCTTCAACAACTATATGTAGTCAAACACATAGGACATTTCACCTTGTATTTGCCCCACATCTGGCCTATGCATCCGCCGAATTTGTAATCAGAAAAGAAGGTTTAGTCGGAGTATCAGGGTAACTGTGTAATAAAGGAATTCTAAGAACTTTAATGTTTTGGATCCTTTTGGAATTACATTCCAGGCCCTTCAATTTCGCACTCAAATTATAATAGCAATCTGGAAGCAATACCAGTGAAATAAAAGTACAATAAAATAGCAATCTGGAAGCAATACAGCATGCTGTAGCAATGCAACCCAAATTATGCAAATTTAAAACAATTCCCATTCAACATAACACGAAACCACCACAAATAAAAGTAAAGTTTACATGACCTACCAAAGCAACACAAATCATATTGTCTAAGATACATTGCGCAATGGAATATTGTTTTTACATGTGCTTTTATTGTGGCCTCCGGAACCACACCTTGAGCACTTTCTTGTAATGGTGCCCTCTCCGTGCGAGGGAATTCTTAACTTCTTTCGTCTGCCTGGCATGACCCTTGCCATGGGAGGCAGCACAACTTGACTTCCAACATCTTCAGGAATATCCCACCTTCCGTGAGGCTGTACCGGGTAGATGCTATCCGAATAAGCATCCATCCAAGTTTTCCGAGTGTAATACCGAGAAGCCTTTGAGTATACATTTACTTTCAAGAAGCGGCAAACTGCAACTACATGCTTGCAAGGTAGCTGCTCAAGCTGAAACTTTCTACAACTACAACTGTTGTTCGTCAAATCTACGAGGCCGTCCATATAACCGTCCAAAACATTATACTGTGCATTATTTACTTTAACCACATTCATCCTTGCAGCATCCTCCAACCTGTTCCTCAACTTCTTCTCTCCAAAATTGGGGCACAATGTTGTTGTGCAATTCAAAGCCAAGTCACGATGTTCGGTGAACCATGTCACAAGGAGATTTATAATTTCCCCTATCAAATGAACCACTGGCATCATCCTTGCAAACCTAAGGACTGAGTTGATTGACTCCGCAATATTTGTTGTCATTACATTGTAGCGGCGTCCATCCATGTGAGCTCTAGACCACTTATGTAACCCTGCGTCTTCAAGATATTGAGCAACATGTTCCTTTCGCTTGATCTTGCCAAAATGACAATCAAATTCAGCAATGGAATAAGATTTCGCAGCCTTCTCAAAGTGCATAAGTATGTGATCATGCTTTTTCAACTTGCAAGTGCGTTTCATGTTCCCCTTCATATGATAAAAGCATATGCCATGTTGCGCCGTTGGAAAAACTTTGTTCCACACATTCTCTATGCTAACATTGCGATCAGAAATCATAACAAAATTGGGACACTCACTAATGGCTTCATGAAGTTTAGTGAAAAACCAATGCCATGATGCATCCGTCTCCAAATCCCCGATCCCAAAAGCAAGAGGATATATATTTCGATTACCATCAAATGCATTTGCTACAAACATAACACCCTTGTACTTGGATTTTAGATGAGTGGCATCCACGGCTATCACTGGGCGCATGGAAGAACGAAACCCTCTAATACATGCGCCAACCGCCATAAAGAAATACACAAAGTGATTGTTCTCATCAGTTTGGATGTGTGTTTTTGTGCCGGGATTCATACGCTCCAATTCATAGCAATAAGCTGGAAGGATATAATATGCCTCCTCCGCTGATCCTCTAATGGACAATAGAGCTAACTCCCTTGCTTTCCAAGCTTTCGAATAATGGATGCTGAAACCAAAGTTGTGTTTCACATCTCTCATAATGTCACTTGGTGTGTATATTGTCCGAGAATCCTTAAACTTCCTTTTAAATGAAGTGGCTACAAGTGCTGCAGTTGCTTGACGATGGTTGTCACTTACAACCCTCAAATCACATTCATGGATAGTTGTACACCTCACAATCATGAAGCTGTTATCTCCAAATCTCGATGCTCGGACTCGCCATGGGCATGGACGTTGACAACAAACCACAACCAACCTCTTAGTGCAAGACGATTGCACCTTAAATTCAAAGTGGCCTCTTAATGCCATCAACTGTAACTCCGTCAACAATGCTTTCTTAGTAGAGAAAATTTGCCCAACTGTAATTTTCGGATTCCAATCACTTCGCGAAAACCCCCCATCCAAATATACTTCTCCATCATTTACACCGGCTTCATTGTACCGGTTCTGTTTACCTATTTCATTCGAATAATATTCACGAATGGGTTCAGATTCTCCTCCTAAACGCATTATTGGCAGTTGGGCAGATGTGTTCAAGCAGCCCAAAATAGGAGGGGCAGAGTACACTGACACTTCATTTCTTTCAGTACCATTGTCACCACCATGCATCTGATCCACCTCGCTAAAATCAATCATATCCATAAAATCTGTCCCTACTTCACCTCCCACATCAGTGCCATTTGTATTATTCCAAGTTACTTCATTGCTTTCAACAATGGCAACTGAAGAACGACCCATCTGACTACTATCTGTCGTGATATGCATACTATCAACTACATCATTTCTCAGTCCTTTATCTTCTATACTCACGAGTAAGGGAGCTAGTTTTGAAGGTGTTACCTCAGAATTGTACTTCATAAAAAATTTTACATCATCATCGTCCTCAATCTTTATGTGCTTCCACTCATTCGAGGCCACCAGAACTGAGAATTTTAAGCTAACCTTGTCTTCGCTGCTGTTTGTATTACCAATCTGATGCACACGGTCCAACAGTTCAGCAAATTTGATGGTCCGTGGAACTATTAAGCCTTTTGACTCACCCCCTTTGTATTTGCACATCTTCTTCGAGGTGACCCATTTTCCATTGTAGCACACGAGAATAACAATTGTCTCCATTTCTGACCATGACAAAACAACATTTCATTACCACAATATAACCACAATAAACATACAATACAATAGCAATATAACCACAATATAAAAACAATATAATAGCAATATAAAGTCAACACAACAGCAATACGACAGTGAAATAAGAGGAACGCAACAGCAGTACACCAGTAACACATCAGCAATCACACTATACAGATATACTACATCAAATGGAAAATCCCAAGTTTCAAGATTCACATATCCAGACCAATCTAAGTGCAATTGGTACAAACCCAGATGACTGAGCATGAATATTCAACAAAACCTAACCCAAACCAATTAAAGCCAAAACGAATTTAACACAAACCCAAACAATCAAAATATAACCCATTTCACATAATCCCACTAATTTTAAGAAAATAACCATCAACACTACCTTTTCGAGGTCGCCAATCCACTAAAGCTTCAAGGTTGCAAGCAGCTATTCAGAAGACATACCTAAAGGGAGGGGTTCCGATTCCAAACAGAGAGCAAGAGACCGAATACAGGGAGAAAGAGAGAGACAAACAGCTGCGCTATGAGAAAGAGAGCAAAGAGAGAGACACAGAGTTGCGCTAGAGAGAGAGAGAGCCAAGAGAGACACAGAGAGCTGCGTTAGACAGAAACCAAAGAGAAAGAGAGCTGTGCCAGAGAGAGAGAGAGAGCTGAGTAGTGCGAAGAGAGAACAAACTTTCTGAACTTGTGAAAATTCAGCAATAAGTGGACAATAATTTTATATTTATAGATGTTAGTTGTAAAAAAATTGGGAGCCGGTGGTATTTTTAATTGAGATTATAATTTTGGTGGTATATACCGCTATTTCCCTTTTCTTTTTAGGTTTATTGTAATGAAACGACGTCGTTTCGATTTCGGCGATAATATCGGTTTTTTTGACTGCCGATATTTTGGGAACAAACCAGTTACATTTCGTCAAAATGTCGAAAATATCGCCCAAATATCGGGATCGATATTATCGTGCAAATTCAACATGAACTGAAGCAAAAATTGCTGCTTCCGTCAAACGAAGTTGTTTAGTTAGCCACTACAGATCGAGCCATGAAGTCTACAATAATCAATCTTGTTTCTAATTACTTTCAACAAAAAAAAATGGTCCCCCAATTGAGACCCGATTACAAGCAAAATGTGAGGCTTACCGTTAACCAAGCTCGGGAACTTAGAGTGTATGTGGTGTTGTGGTTGATCTCGGTCTGGATCCGCTCATCCGGGTCTTTGGGGTCGGAACGGTTCTCGGCAAGGATCCGATTGGTCTCTTAGACGAAGCCGCAGAGGATGGTGATTTTGTTGAGGGTTTTCTGGATCTGGCGCCTTTACACAGATGAACCCACATGAATGTGTTGAAAGAGAGACAAGGCTCTTGAATTCTTGAGAGAAATGAAGAAGGGAGAGGGCGGAGATGGATGAGTTTTGTACTGAGATGACAGAATAGAGCTGTTTGGCTCTGGGCGCGGGGCTAGTGGAAGGGATCTACAGTATGTTCAAGAATAGCTAGCTTTTATTTGTTTCAAATGACAGATGCAGCGGCTACATCAGGTTATATTGTAGATGTCGCTCATATTTGACACACAAGTGTGGACTTGGTGGTGGTGGTGGTGGTGGTGGGTTAGTTGAAACAGGGTTTCAGATTCTCCTTCCATAAAATTAATAATACCCTACGAAAATGAAAATATTTAATGCTTCAATAACCAAAAACAATAAGCCAAAATACAACAGCAACCAAAATACAAATATTGCAAATAAAGCAGCAACCAAAATACATATAGCAACTGAAACAGCAACAAAAATAAAAGTACAAAACAGCAACAAATACAAGTATAAACCAACAACAATTCTGTCCAGAAAATGATTTGGACATCTAACTACTAAATTAGTGATTTAATTAGCAAATAATTAATAAGACCATGTTACCTGAACCACACTCCTCAAAAGGAGTTTTTCTCCATGCTGGACCTGGTAGGATGATAGCATGTGTACTCTCCTTTTTATCGTACTTTTATCAGACACTGCTGTTCCAAAATTAATCCATTTTCATCCCCCACTTGTTCACATGCTAATCCTTGGTTTTCAACCTGTTAATTAGTAATTAATTCAGTTCATTAATGCATACCCTGAATTTGTTTACTATAGATTCTTGTTGCAGACAAACTTGAAAAGCTAGAAATAGAACAACCTTTTTGTTTCCTCAAGGTTCTTATATGCTCATAATTCATGATTCTTATAGCAACTGAAACAACAACAAAAATAAAAGTACAAAACAGCAACAAATACAAGTATAAACCAACAACAATTTTCAACGGTAATGCAGCTCTTATTCAAACAGCAACCAAAAATAAATATAGCAACCAAAACAACAACCAATCATACAAATTAAATTATTACTCAATATCTGCAACAATTCCATACCAGAAATAAACACAGCCAGCAAGCCAATCTGGAAAAACTTTGCCTTCAAATCAATTTTGTCCAGAAAAAAATATATATGCAAAGTCAGAATATATAAATAGAATTAACAAAAATCAACAAAAATCCTTAAATTTTGAAATAGGGTTTCAAAATATTATTACCTCAAACCAACAAAAATCTAGAGAGGGAGACCTTTGATGACTAAGAGAGAGCGATAGTGGCTGAGCGAGAGACAGAGAGCGAGAGAGGCAGAGGCGAGCGAGAGCGATTGAGAGAGAGACTGAGTCACTTAGAGAGAGCGGGTGAGAGAGAGAGAGAGAGTGATAGTGGTTGAGATCGTGATTCGTGTGAAATCTGGAGAGAGTCTGAGAGAGTGAGAGGCTCAGAGGCTAGAGACTGAGAGAGGAAGAACGAAGAAGAAACAGGAAAGCAAGAGGCGGATTGAAATTTTTTTTGAAACCCTTGAAAATGTTGGGAAATAGCGGTATATACCCCAATTTTATAATCTTAACTAAAAATACCACCCCCCAATATTTGTACAACTATCACCTATAAATATAAAATTATTGTCCACTTATTGCTGAATTTTCACAAATTCAGAAATTTTGTTCTCTCTTAGGTCACTCAGCTCTCTCTCTCTCTCTGGCACAGCTCTCTTTCTGTTTGGTTTCTGTCTAAAGCAGCTCGCTGTGTCTCTCTTGGCTCTCTCTCTCTTGGCTCTCTCTGTGTCTAGTGCAACTCTGTGTCTCTCTCTTTGCTCTCTTTCTCATAGCGCAGCTCTTTCTCTCTCTAGCTTTGTTATGTATCTTTCTCCCTCTATTCGGTCTCTTGCTCCCTGTTTGGAATCGCGAACCCCTCCCTTTAGGTATAGCTGCTTGCAACCTTGAATCTTTAGTGGATTGCCAACCTCGAAAAGGTAGTGTTGATGGTTATTTTCTTAAAATTAGTGGGATTATGTGAAATGGGTTATATTTTGATTGTTTGGGTTTGTGATAAATTCGTTTTGGCTTTAATTGCTTTGGGTTAGGTTTTGTTGAATATTCATGCTCAGTCATCTGGGTTTGTACCAATTGCACTTAGATTGGTCTGGATATGTGAATCTTGAAACTTGGGATTTTCCATTTGATGTAGTATATCTGTATAGTGTGATTGCTGATGTGTTACTGTTGTACTGCTGTTGCGTTCCTCTTATTTCACTGTCGTATTGCTGTTATGTTGATGTTATATTGCTATTATATTGCTTTTATATTGTTGTTATATTGCTATTGTATTGTATGGTTATTGTGGTTATATTGTGTTAATGAAATGTTGTTTTTTCATGGTCAGAAATGGAGACAATTGTTATTCTCGTGTGCTACAATGGAAAATGTGTCACCTCGAAGAAGATGTGCAAATACGAAGGGGGTGAGTCAAAAGGCTTAATAGTTCCACGGACCATCAAATTTGCTGAACTGTTGGACCGTGTGCATCAGATTCGTAATACAAACGGCAGGGAAGACAAGGTTAGCTTAAAATTCTCAGTTTTGGTGGCCTCGAATGAGTGGAAGCACATAAAGATTGAGGACGATGATGATGTCAAATTTTTTATGAAGTACAATTGTGAGGTAACACCTTCAAAACTAGCTCCCTTACTCGTGAGTATAGAAGATAAAGGACTGAGAAATGATGTAGTTGATAGTATGCATATGACGATAGATAGTAGTCGGATGGGTCGTTCTTCAGTTGGCATTGTTGAAAGCAATCAAGTAACTTGGAATAATACAAATGGCACTGATGTGGGAGGTGAAATAGGGACAGATTTTATGGATATGATTGATTTTAGCAAGGTGGATCAGATGCATGGTGGTGATAATGGTACTGAAAGAAATGAAGTGTCAGTGTACTCTGCCCCTCCTATTTTGGGCTGCTTGAACACATCTGCCCAACTGCCAATAATGCGTTTAGGAGGAGAATCTGAACCCATTCGTGAACATTATTTGAATGAAATAGGTGAACAGAACCGGTACAATGAAGCCGGTGTAAATGATGGAGAAGCATATTTGGATGGGGGGTTTTCGCGAAGTCATTGGAATCCGAAAATTACAGTTGGGCAAATTTTCTCTACTAAGAAAGCATTGTTGACGGAGTTACAGTTGATGGCATTAAGAGGCCACTTTGAATTTAAGGTGCAATCGTCTTGCACTAAGAGGTTGGTTGTGGTTTGTTGTCAACGTCCATGCCCATGGCGAGTCCGAGCATCGAGATTTGGAGATAATAGCTTCATGATTGTGAGGTGTACAACTGTCCATAAATGTGATTTGAGGGTTGTAAGTGACAACCATCGTCAAGCAACTGCAGCACTTGTAGCCACTTCATTTAAAAGGAAGTTTAAGGATTCTCGGACAATATACACACCAAGTGACATTATGAGAGATGTGAAAGCTTGGAAAGCAAGGGAGTTAGCTCTATTGTCCATTAGAGGATCAGCGGAGGAGGCATATTATATCCTTCCAGCTTATTGCTATGAATTGGAGCGTATGAATCCCGGCACAAAAACACACATCCAAACTGATGAGAACAATCACTTTGTGTATTTATTTATGGCGGTTGGCGCATGTATTAGAGGGTTTCGTTCTTCCATGCGCCCAGTGATAGCCGTGGATGCCACTTATTTAAAATCCAAGTACAAGGGTGTTATGTTTGTAGCAAATGCATTTGATGGTAATCGAAATATATATCCTCTTGCTTTTGGGATCGGGGATTTGGAGACGGATGCATCATGGCATTGGTTTTTCACTAAACTTCATGAAGCCATTGGTGAGTGTCCCAATCTTGTTATTATTTCTGATCGCAATGTTAGCATAGAGAATGTGTGGAACAAAGTTTTTCCAACGGCGCAACATGGCATATGCTTTTATCATATGAAGGGGAACATGAAACGCACTTGCAAGTTGAAAAAGCATGATCACATACTTATGCACTTTGAGAAGGCTGCGAAATCTTATTCCATTGCTGAATTTGATTGTCATTTTGGCAAGATCAAGCGAAAGGAACATGTTGCTCAATATCTTGAAGACGCAGGGTTACATAAGTGGTCTAGAGCTCACATGGATGGACGCCGCTACAATGTAATGACAACAAATATTGCGGAGTCAATCAACTCAGTCCTTAGGTTTGCAAGGATGATGCCAGTGGTTCATTTGATAGGGGAAATTATAAATCTCCTTGTGACATGGTTCACCGAACATCGTGACTTGGCTTTGAATTGCACAACAACATTGTGCCCCAATTTTGGAGAGAAGAAGTTGAGGAACAGGTTGGAGGATGCTGCAAGGATGAATGTGGTTAAAGTAAATAATGCACAGTATAATGTTTTGGACGGTTATATGGACGGCCTCGTAGATTTGACGAACAACAGTTGTAGTTGTAGAAAGTTTCAGCTTGAGCAGCTACCTTGCAAGCATGTAGTTGCAGTTTGCCGCTTCTTGAAAGTAAATGTATACTCAAAGGCTTCTCGGTATTACACTCGGAAAACTTGGATGGATGCTTATTCGGATAGCATCTACCCGGTACAGCCTCACGGAAGGTGGGATATTCCTGAAGATGTTGGAAGTCAAGTTGTGCTGCCTCCCATGGCAAGGGTCATGCCAGGCAGACGAAAGAAGTTAAGAATTCCCTCGCACGGAGAGGGCACCATTACAAGAAAGTGCTCAAGGTGTGGTTCCGGAGGCCACAATAAAAGCACCTGTAAAAACAATATTCCGTTGCGCAATGTATCTTAGACAATATGATTTGTGTTGCTTTGGTAGGTCATGTAAACTTTACTTTTATTTGTGGTGGGTTTCGTGTTATGTTGAATGGGAATTGTTTTAAATTTGCATAATTTGGGTTGCATTGCTACAGCATGCTGTATTGCTTCCAGATTGCTATTTTATTGTACTTTTATTGCACTGGTATTGCTTCCAGATTGCTATTATAATTTGAGTGCGAAATTAAAGGGCCTGGAATGTAATTCCAAAAGGATCAAAAACATTAAAGTTCTTAGAATTCCTTTATTACACAGTTACCCTGATACTCCGACTAAACCTTCTTTTCTGATTACAAATTCGGCGGATGCATAGGCCAGATGTGGGGCAAATACAAGGTGAAATGTCCTATGTGTTTGACTACATATAGTTGTTGAAGGAGCATTACGAATGTTAACCCCAATAGATTGCTCATGTCTTGCCAAGAACACTCTTGAATTTATGCAATGTGCCCAAGCTAGTCCCAAAGCTGGACTCACCCGTCTGCCTGATGTGTCCAGGGACTCCAAGTTTCCCAACCTCACCCCATTCACTCCATCATGTGGCCCAATAAAATCCACCACTTGGTTGGTGACAACCACCGCCAACCCAAACTTATTTGCTAAACCCTTCAATGTCCCAGATATGTTGAAGAACAATTCAGACCGCCGTTTCAAATCTGCCGATGTTGTCTGATACTGTGATCGGAACAATGCACCAATGGAATCAATGACAATGAGTTTGACAGGTAGGCGGGTGTGATCAATGGCAATATATGCTTCTATGTCTCCAAGGACATGGATGAGTTCTTGAGCATCATGAACACCACGAACATATATGTCTTCCAATGGCTCCAACCTTATTAAGTTGGGGTATGATGCATGATAAAGGTTGCCTAGTTGTTGCAATCGATGAAATGAGAAGCTAAATTATGTGAATATGTAGACGGAGGAGCCCCCTAGTCCGCCATGTGAGGGTGGGAGCTGAGCTCGTACCGTAAGTTGGAGACAAAGCTGCGTCTTCCCGGAACCACTCTCCCCTACCAATTCTGTTATGGAGTTGCAGGGTATCCCACCCCCCCAAGCAGTGATCTAGTATTGGGCATCCAATGGATAATTTAGGGGTTGAAAGAGGAAGGAGCATGAGGTTTTGGGGTGTCATGTTTCTGTAATTTAGGGGGGGATGTGATGGTACCACAAGGCATGCATTATATATATAGAGTTCATTTTGAAGGTCTATAATGTAGGCCATATGTCTTTTAAGGGATGTATACTTCATCCTTTTTCCAGGTTGTAATTACTTTTTTTTTTGTTTTTCACCAAATTGTTGAGGACCAAATAATTTGAAAAACATTCTGATGCAGTACGTACTGTAATAGGATCATATTGTAACTCTATCATCTCTCTATTGTACTCTTATTGACATAATATTGCCATTATAGCTTGTTTATTGTATAGTTATTGCTGCTATATCGCCACTCAACTGGACACCGATAAACTGTATACGCACAAATACAAAAAGAGGCATGATCATTCCATAAAATCCTATTTCCAAACTTACATAATACAACAACAGGCCACCCCATGGTTACATAATACAAAAAGACGCCACCTCATAGTTCCATTTCCCTGCTGTTGACAAATTCGAAGTTTGCATACTGTTCAAGTGCGGCGACCACGACCCATGAAATTCATGACCCCGCCCACAGTGATGTTGGCCCAGTTTCCTGCCGGATCCACTATTTTTGCAAACTTACGAAATAGTTCAAATCCCCTTTCCACTTGTTCTTGCTTCAACTTGGCCATTTCTTCTGAATCCTTGAATACCATAATTGCAGTGGTAGGGGCAATTTCAATTTTTCCTTTGATTGCCTTTATATGTACGAGATGCATGCGGGCATGATAACGAGAGCGAATTGTGCGCTTTTTTATGACATCCCATCTAGCTTGGCCCTCCACAATTTTTGATACTATGTCTGCATGGAGATTTTTCCAAAACATGGTATTGCCTCGACACTGCTGCATGCCATGGACCAAGTCTGCAGTGAGTGAATTGGGTGACTTGGCTTCTGTTTCAGTCTCCCCTCCTTCAGTAATTGAAAGCGTTGGGTTTGGTGTGAGGTTATGGTCCATGGTCTTCGATATTTATTGTAGGCTGGTGTATGACTTAATTGGAAAAAAGGGGGACTAAATGTGATGGGAGTGAAATCAGTGGGGAAGGTAATGGCTGCAAGCAGGAGTTAATGTGATGGAAGCTTTGATTTCAAACAGCTGGGTTTATTAATATAGGCAGGTTTTAATGACCTGGAGTAACAGAGACAGTTAGTGGCGGGAGGGATTAGGGGGAGTCATTGGCGGGAGGGATTGGCGGGAGTCTTAGGCGGGATAGTATTGGGCGGGACTTATTACCCAGTTGACTGTATGCCTTTTTGTAATATATTTCTATTTTGGATGTTCCGAAGTTGGTAATTTTCCCATTATGTAATTCAAATAAGGGATTTGCCTATTTGCCTAATTGATCAACTCATTCAAATTGACCAATATGGTTATTGTCTTATTTCTCATTTCAGCAATCTCAATTCGTTTCCATTTTTCCATTATTCATATTTTCCTATTTTCCATGTGTCATCCAATTATGCAATTATCAAATTATCCATTTTTTCATTATTTGTGCCTATTTTTTCCTATTTTGCAATTTCCCAAGTTTCCTTTTGTTCTATTTCCAGTTTTCCAATTTTTCAATGTTCCTATTTTCCCATTATGTAACTAAAAAAAGTTGCCTACTTTGCCTAATTGAGAAAGTAATTAAAATTGTCCAATATGGTAATTGTAATTCGTTTCCAATTTTCCTTTTTTCCATGTGTCCCTGTTTCCTATTTCCATTTATCCAATTTTCAGTTTTTGTCCAATTATCCAATTGTTCTATTAACCAATTTTCTTTTTTCCAATTGCCCTATTTTCTAAGTTTTCTATTTTTCCTATTTCCAATTTTCCAATTTTCCAATTTGCTAACTTTCCTTTTGTTCTATTTCCTATTTTGCTATTTTCCAAGTTGCCTTATTTGCTATTTTTCAATTATCCAGGTATCCAATAGTCCAATTTTCCAATATTCCAATTTGCGAATTTGCCTATTTTCCAAGTGTCCTTTTTTCCTATTTCCTATTTTCCAATTTTCCTTTTTTCCAATTTTCATGTTTTCAGAGTTTCCTTTTTTTCCTTTTTCCTATTTTCCAAGTTTCCTTTTCTTCAATTTCGAATTTCGAATTTTCCAATTTTCCAAGTTGCTTTATTTTCCAATTTCCTATTTTCCAACTGTCCTTTTTTCCTTTTTCCAATTTTCCAATTTTCCAAGTGTCCTTTTATCCTATTTCCTAGTTTCCTCTTTCCAATTTTCCAATTTTCCAATTTTCAAAGTTTCCATTTTTTCGTATTTCCGATTTTCCAATTTTCCAATTTTCCTTTTCTTCTATTTTCAATTTTTCAATTTTCCAATTTTCCTTATTTCCCAATTTCCAAGTTTGCACTTTTGCACTATTGCTATTTTGCTATTTTGCAATTTTGCAATTTCCCATTAAGGTTTGCTTTTTTTCGTTTGTAAGCCAATTTTATTGTTGTTAATGTAATGCTGTACTGCTGTAAATTACAGCCAAGGAGTTAATGGTGTAGTTTGCAATCCCATCAATTTAATGCACCAACAAAATACCCAATATATGAACCTTGGTATATATAACTGCAACATAGGCAGCTTAATTAACGGGAAAGGTAAACATTCATATCAGTCTGACTCAAAGGCAAAGGCAAACATTCATATAAGTACTTCATATCAGTCTTACTCAAAGGCAATCATTCTCCACATTCATATTAGTACTTCATATCAGTCTTACTCAAACGCAAACATTCTCCACTAAAGCTAACCATATTGTCGTTTACAACTTCAGACAGAAATCTACGTTTATTTGTTTTGTTGCAGTCGGCAGCTGTGAATTGTAGTACTTCAATACTTCAATACTTGAAGATGTCGGATGTACGGCCTCCAAACGAGCAAGTGAGTTACCCGGGGGACATGCCGTGGCATGTGCCATTCCCATCTCCACCGCTGACTCCCAATGATGATCCCACTTCATCTGGAAGTGAGCCCGACAGCACTGATCCCCTTGACAAAATCTGTGCCGTGAAGCAGGAGCTCCAATATTTCTCTAAGGCAACAGATTGGTGGGAGAGCAAATGTGATCTTGATGGGCAAGTGATGGGAAACTTGGCCAACAAGTTGAACAAAGCATTTGCTGGAGAAGTGAAGCAAACTCTAAAAGCAAAAAGTCGGAGCAAAAAGTTAGAGTCGTTGAAGTTGAAATTGGAACAGCGAAAGAAAGATGCCGTCGAAAAATTCACAAAATCTGAAGAATATAACCATGAAATGGTTGAATGTTTCAACAACGGCTTTGAAATGTTCCGAGATTATGCTTCGGTCATCTCACCAAACTACAATTGGAGTGAAATTGATGTAGCTGGTATGTGGGATGTGCTGAATATGGGTGCTGAGGGAATGCCTCATCATAGTCTCGTGCGTGCAGCGAGGACAAAGAACAAAGACATGGATCTTTTGATGGACCTGTAGTAAGGGTGAGTGTTGCTCTATCTCCCTGACCCGAGTACATGGATCTTTTGTTGCCTTCGTTTTCCCTTCGCGGGATAGTATTGTTAAGGTTCGGGGGCGATTTGTTTTGCATCTGTGAAATGTACTGTAATGGATGTGTGTGTATTGTATGTACATTTACTTAATATTGCTGTTATATTGCGTGTATATTGCTTAATATTGACTTTGTATTGCATATATAGTGATGAATATTGCCACTTATTGGATGTATAGTGTTAAACTATTGCTACCGTATCATCCATATATTGCTCCCGTATTGGCTCTATAGTGGATGTAAATTGGTCTGATATTGCTATTATATCGTATGTGAATGGCATTTGGTCTAATAACACTCCACTTCGTTCAAAGTAATCCTGATTTCAAATATCACGAACACGACAATTGTTATCCATCCTTATATTTCCCAAGTTTCCTTTTGTTCTATTTCCAGTTTTCCAATTTTTCAATGTTCCTATTTTCCCATTATGTAATGAAAAAAAGTTGCCTGCTTTGGCTAATTGAGAAAGTAATTAATATTGTCCAATATGGTAATTGTCTTATTTCCCATTTCCACAATTTCAATTCGTTTCCAATTTTCCTTTTTTCCATGTGTCCCTGTTTCCTATTTCCATTTATCCAATTTTCAGTTTTTGTCCAATTATCCAATTGTTCTATTAACCAATTTTCTTTTTTCCAATTGCCCTATTTTCTAAGTTTCCTTTTTTTTCCTTTTTCCAATTTGCTAACTTTCCTTTTGTTCTATTTCCTATTTCCTATTTCCTTTTTCCAATTTTCCAATTTTCCATTTTTCCAATTTTCATGTTTTCAGAGTTTCCTTTTTTTCCTTTTTCCAATTATCCAAGTTGCCTTTTGTTCAATTTCCAATTTCCAATTTCCCAATTACCCAATTTTCCAATTTCCTATTTTCCTATTTTCCAAGTGTCCTTTTTTCCTTTTTCCAATTTTCTTTTATCCTATTTCCTACTTTCCTCTTTCCAATTTTCCAATTTTCCAAGTTTCCATTTTTTGGTTTTTCCGATTTTCCAATTTTCCAATTTTCATTTTCTTCTATATTTCCAATTTTTGAATTTTCCACGTTTCCTTATTTCCCATTTTCCAAGTTTGCAGTTTTGCTATTTTCCTATTTTCCAATTTTATTTTATGAAATTCCCAATAAATGCTTAGTTACATAGTCCTATTTTGGGTTGAAATCCACAAATTCCAATTTCCCATTAAGGTTTGGTTTTTTCGTTTGTAAGCCAAATTTATTGTTGTTAATGTAATGCTCTACTGCTGTAAATTACAGCCAAGGAGTTAATGGTGTAGTTTGCAATCCCATCAATTTAATGCACCAACTAAATACTGAAGTACATGGATCTTTTGTTGCCTTCGTTTTCCCTTCGCGGGATAGTATTGTTAAAGCTTCGGTGGCGATTTGTTTTGCATGTGTAAAATGTAGTCTGTAATGGATGTGTATGTATCGTATGTAGAATCACTTCATATTGCTGTTAGATTGCATGTATATTGCTTAATATTGCCTTTGTATTGTATTGCTAGTGTATGCATATTGCCACCCTATTAGATGTATATTGTCATACTATTGCTATCGTATTATCCTTATATTGCCCTAATATTGTGTCTATAGTGTATGTATATTGGCCTCATATTGCTATTATATCGTATGTCAATGGCATTTGCTCAAATAAGTCTCCACTTCATTCAAAACCAGGATGATTTTTGGCATGCTTGGGCCAAATACAACAGAAAAAAAAATCTGTTTGTGCCTGATAAACCACGGCCATGAGCTGGCCGAAGGAGCCCTTTCTCTCGGCCCTGGCATTTGTTCGCAGAAGATGAAACGCAGCGTTTTGCCAGGGTACTTCGCCTTCCCAAAGATAAAAGAAGAAATGCTAAGGCATTATCATCTCGGCCTCAAGCGCAGGCCGAGGCCGAGGCCGAACAAAATTGCGGCCAAGGCATTAAAGGCAAATCATCACGTGACAGCAGGGTCCCAGACTTCATTTAATGAAGTAGTGCCTGTTTAATGCAGCGAACCCATTGGCCACAAAGGGGCATTTAATGCATGAGGGAAGGTGGGAAGTGACTGAAGTCAGGATTTGGTGATTGAGATCAGAGTGATTAAACGTGGACATTCTCACAAGGATTATGACAGCTTGAGATGTTGGTTCACCAGCTATCCATGCCATAAATGCGTCTCCACGGCCAGAGGTTCAGAACCCACGATCGAGAGCGGCGGCCGAGATTCACCGGGATTTCTGAGGTCACACCACCATACTTCACGATCCCAAATGTCGATTGGACTGCCCACTTGCGCTAATCAGACTCCACTATGCGTAAATTCAGCCTCGATTGCTCATCCAGGGACTCTTCCTATAAATACAAGACTCGAGCTACATTCAAAGGGTTCAACACCAAAACAAAGCCTCCCACGGAGCAACTTATTTTTTCCTGTAATGCACTTTCAATATCTTTACTTGCTTTCCTAGGAGTAGTGGTAGATTGTAAGGAAAATCCATTCATCAAATATATCATACGACCCTTGATTTTCAAGGCGCCGGAGCACCATCCTTGTTGTTCGTTCACTCACCCCATATATCATACGACCGTCGCTCCCTGAGCAGCGCGCCGGAGCACCGCCCAAAACCCACCACCAACACCATCACTCAACGGCCTTGTAGTTCAGGCCGTGAACCTAACAGCCGAGACCAGTTTCTCTCTCGGCTACAATCGTTTGACTAAGAAGACAGATCAAACAGGCGCACCACTTATCCATCCAACACTCATCAACACATCAACGCACGGTAAACCGTGCTGGCATGCCCGCGCACAACCGCACCGCACCCAAAAGCAGGAAACCCCGTGTTAACGCACATCCCCTCGGCCCGGAACTCCAGGCCGTGAGATTTGCGCGGCAGACAAAATCCATTCGAGCTTCTACAGTGGAACGCACAATAACCGTTTTACATGTCCTTCCAAGACCAGTGTGAAGTATCATCGGATGGTACCGTAGAACTCTAGGTCCATCCGGAATTTGATAGAAGAAAACTTATTCAGAATCTTTCATATTTGTAACCACTTTGCTTGTTCTCGGAGGAAGAAACAAAAATAATCATAATAATAAACGGTGTGATTTCAATTATTTCAAAAGATTGATGTCAATACGGTTTGTTTGACATTATAAGGGCATGTCTCACACAATTAAGCCCACAAAATAAAGTAAACATGCTATAAGCTCCACAGTAATATTTACTTCATCTCTATAATCAGAATAATGGGGGAAAAAAAGCACGGAGAAATACATGAAATGAAAAACAACTCGGCAGTGACTGTGAGATTGTGTACATAAAACTTGGAACAACGTAACCAATTAAAGCTAAGGCATCTCATACTTATGCCTACAGAAAATAACAGTGTATGGTCATCTTCTTTAGAATATTGCAATCAACACTTGGTTGAGACCGACCTGCAAAAACAACTGGGTTAAGTACAGAGATAGAGTTTATGAATGGCAGTTCCAGAATTAAGACCTATGTTGATTTGTAACTCCCACCGAGTCAGTTCATAGTGCCAAATGTAGCTATCTGGCACACAGATATGACAAGCCAAAAGATCCCAAGAAAAAAAGCAAACTAAACAAGAAAAAAGAGGCATGCCATAAATGGGAACCTGAGCAGAAAGCATCACATAAGCATAGAAGCAGATTGGCTCCATTACAATGTTCAAGAATGATGTAAATACTAGATAAAAGAGTTCTTATTCAAACCTCAACAGGTTTCTCGGTTTCATTCCTGGACCTTCAATATCGTCTTGCACAATAGCATCATTTGACTTCGTCAAACTTCCAGACAAAGACTCCGCAATTTCTTTTAGACCCTGCAACAAAGTGGCAGGACTTAAATACAGAAGGAAACTAATCCAATATGCAAGATGAAAGACGAGTGATTGGTACCTGCTCCAGCTAAGATCAGCAAACACAGTATGAGGTTCCAAATTCCAATAACAACATAATGCTAAGCAGAAAAGTAGAATTGCTGCCGACATTATTTAAAACGAACTAAGTCAAAACTAAATTGAGAAATCTTAAGAAAGCTGTATGCTTCAGTAAGTCCACTAACAGATTCCCAGTGCAGGAAATGAAATTTACCTATATCACATAAATTGCAAACAAAACCACAGACACAAAATGTGAACAATGGCTACAAAAGCATCCATAAAGAGCAACAATATTTATATATGGAGGTGTACAAAATAGGTAACCTTCAAAATTGAAACAGTGTGTGTGCCATGTAAGGCAATTAGCCACTGCTTATAGACTGTACAATATTACACCTCACAATATACAGCAGGGCCAAAGACCCGGGTTGCTACACATAATAACTAAACCTAGTAGCTCTAGCAAAAAGGCAGGAATTTCCAGCAAAGCATCCACGTCTGCATCTTCATATAAACGAGTTCCTGACATAATTAATGAGCACAGTGAATTCCCAAGTCCTAAGTCCACACTCAACTAAATTCACAGACATGAAGACATATACCTCTTACATATGCCTCCCCCCTTAAACCCTCTATTGCAAGCTTCAGTCTGTAATATTTGGTCTTCAAAGGGTCAATTGTATGCAACGAAATCCCAGCACTGAGATGCTCCAAGAATTTTACGGTCATGATTCCGCAAGACGCACTGTCAAGCCAATAAGTTGGGAAATTAGAACTGCATTTATGTAAAATAGTTTCTAAACTCCACTAAATTCACAAACCTTACCCATCTTGTTGTTGTGGCACATCTCCAATGGTGCAAATTGAGAATGGCGTAAAGCTTGACATCTGCAGCCCCCTTTGCTTAACCTCTTCAAGCTCAGAAGCTTCATAAAAGTGCATATTGTACAGCACTTGTGGCAGCGTCTCGGCAATAGGGCGAAGCAGTCCAACCAGGTTCTTTGTGGCGGTAAAATCAGAGTATGAGTCATACACAGTTGCAGTATGATTGACGAAATCAAGTTCGATTGCAACCCAGTGGGACAATTTCAGATTATATGGAAAATAGACCTTCCTAACTTTTGTCCAAGCTTGGCCATACCTGTGTTGCCACGTACCGCGCACATAGTGATGTATATTGTTCAGCTTGCTGGGTGTAAGGTCACTGATGTTTGAAGCAGCTGCCTTCTTCGCTCCACGTGTCTTGCCAGTCGCTTTGACCGGCTCTAGAAATTGCTGCACACATTGAAATGAAGCCATATTACATAATGACAACCAAAAGCAAATGAAGCAGTGAATGTTAAATGGTAACATGTTTACCTGCAAGCAACAATCTGCCGTTGTCCACTGAGTTCCAAATACCAACGGATGCGCGAGTTGCCTTTTCCGGATGAGAAAGGTTGCCATGTCCAAGTGCTGAAAGTTCACGTATATAATATCAGCACAATTTCATACAACTGTACACTTAATAAAGGTTAGAAAACAATTGAAGTATCGTAATAAAGTAGAGAATTGTGTATTCTTACCCTTGAGCTAATCCATTCCGTATCATCGATCAGTTTGTAGAAAAAATCAGCGCCCACCGAACATGATTCCAGCTGCACCTCCGCACTACAAGAGGCAAAAACGTAAATTCCCGATCAAAACTTAGGTGGTAACAGTTTTCACAACATATATAAATTATATTGTCCCATTTAAAATAACAGTTTTCAGAACTTAGGCAAAAACGTAAATTCCCATTTAAAATCGTTTATATTGTAAAATAATAGTCGTATACATGCTGTCAAATTATACTATAAGCACATTGGGCCGTGAGCAATCAATAACGTGGCCGTCATGCGGAGGCCCTACGGGCATAAGTTGAAATCCGGCTACAGTCCGGCTACAATGAGGGAGTTATATATGGCCCTTACGTCAGACAAATATAGAATTGACTTATATGTAGCAATTAGGTGAGACAAATATAGAATTCTTGCTAAGTAGGAAGCTACTTCACTGGGGAGTGGAATAATTTTGCCTCAATTGTAACAAAACTTTCAAATTCTATATATACATATGAAGAAACATGATAAAACAGGAAACAAAAAACTTGTTAGATTTTATCTCCATGTTTTAGTGGCCAATCATCTTGACTTTATTTGTCTCCATTTTTGTCCCCTTGAGCACCAATTGAGAATTCTTAGGTAAACTACTTATCTCTATTTGTTTCTCCACTTGAAATTGTAACGACAACCAAGCAATTGTATTTGTCTTCTATTTCAACTCTGTTTTTCTTCACTTCAAATGTGACCATAAGTTCAATTCTTTGTTCGAGTAATAATTTGTTTTAGATTAAGAAACTCTTTGAACACATAACCATAATCCAAGAGGTAACTGCCATATACACTTTAAACACATCCTCGACTGCATTAATATTTTTTGTTATGAATAGAAACGTTTTATTGATAATCAAGAGGAAAAAACACTACTACAAAAAAGGCAAAAGACGACGGGAATTCACCGTCGTGAATTTGGTTTTCAAACCGTCGTAAAATCGATCGACGTCTTTTCCAAAGTAAAACCACGACGCGAAATCACCGTCGTTGTTATAACAAACAACGTCATTAACAAAAAAACAACCGACGTCTATATACTGAAAAATGAACCAAAAAATTGTCCTGGAGAAGAATAGACGACATATTTTATACAACCTCCGTCGTGTAAAAGAATACAATACGTCTTTAAATAAATAAAATATGACGTTATTAAATCATACGACGTCTAATATATTTATATAACCGTCGTGCAATAGTAATGCCACTTCGTTTTTTCCATTAATATTGACGTGGAAATAGCGGTTAGGGTAAATCACCGTCGTTGTTGTAACAAACAACGTCAATTACAAAACAAAATCGACGTCTGTACACTGAAAAATGAACCAAAAAATTGTCCTGTAGAAGAATAGACGACCTATTTTATACAACATACGTCGTGTAAAATAATATAATACGTCTTTAAATAAATAAAATATGACGTTATTAAATCATACGACGTCCAATATATTTATATAACCGCCGTGCAATAGTAATGCCACTTCGTTTTTTCCATTAATATTGACGTGGAAATAGCGGTTAGGGTAAATCACCGTCGTTGTTGTAACAAATAACGTCATTTTAAAAAAAAACCGACGTCTGTACACTGAAAAATGAACCAAAAAATTGTCATGGAGAAGAATAGACGACCTATTTTATACAACATTCGTCGTGTAAAAGAAAACACTACGTCTTTAAATAAATAAAATATGACGTTATTAAATCATACGACGTCCAATATATTTATATAACCGTCGTGAAATAGTATTGTTACTTCAGTTTTTCCATTAATATTGACGTGGAAATAGCGGTTAAGGTAAATCACCGTCGTTGTTGTAATAAACAACGTCATTTACAAAAACAACCAACGTCTGTATACTGAAAAATGAACAAAAAAATTTTCATTTAGAAGAATAGACGACCTATTTTATACAAAAACAGTCGTGTGTATGTATATACTACGTCTTTAAATAAATAAAATACGACGTTATTAATATTTACTACGTCTTATATATTTACATAACCGACGTGGAAAATATGTTAGGCTCATGACTTACGACATATTTATTTCTATAAACGACGTAGTATGTGATATACAACGTCGTGATCATGTAAAAGACAGCCGTGTTTCTCTATTTATACGTCGTCTTTAGTAAAATAATAGTTGTCTAATCCATCCAAGACGTCGTCTTTTGTAACGTTCAGGTTCGATATCTGTCCTTTTAGACGTCGGTATTATTGTACTGAAGTCGTGTTATTTGTAATTACATGTGGGCTCTTTATCCTTCTCCGACGTGATATCGTTAATAACTGTTTCACAATAACGTCGTCGTTTTTCACTTTTAGTTCGCTTTTAGACGTCGGTAAATTCAATGCCGTCGTTGAATGCTCCAAAACGTCATTTTTTATTGACAATTTTATGACAACAGACGTCTGTTTTTCACAGTTTTATAAGGACCGTCGTTTTATAATACTGAACCAGTATTTTATGTACTGATTGTTTTGTGTCCAAAACCTGCATAATGAAAGTGAAGAAAACACATTACAATTTATTACAAAATTAATGTCATACAGTAGTGCTGTTTAGGGCATAAATAATTTCATAAATTACAAGAGCATCATTCAATCCATATATCTTCACACCCATCTCGAATACTTTGACTCCCAAACTCACCCACTAGTTCATCAAATGTGTCAACATTTGGCATCCCTCTAGTAAATGGCTCACACTCAATTCTCACATCACCTAAGACATCATCACCAATAACATCATCATTATATTCTCTATTAGGCGCTGATAACACTACCGACCAACCATGATGCATCGGGTCGTCAACAAAAAATACTTGTTTGACTTGAGAAGCCAAAACAAATTGGTCATTCCTATGTCCAATTTTACTCAAATCTACAAGGGTAAATCCAAGTTCGTCGACTACAAGGCCGGAAGTACTATCTATCCAATCACACCTAAAGACTGGGATTGTAAACTTTGGGTAGTCAAGGTCCCAAATTTCTTGAATGACACCATAAAAACCCATATTTGAGAGAATTGGGTTTTTATCCTTGGCACTAGCAACTTGCATGGTATGTGCAAGTAAATAAACTCCACTATTTTGAACTGTCCGCACATCATCTTGTGCCTTGATGTTAAATTTAACACCTTTAATAAGATAGCTCCTATATAATGGCACTGCCATGTTTGGACCAGCTGCTAGCCACCTTAAATTTTCTGATACCCCATGATTGCCTCCCTCATCAAGTTCACTTTGAACCTGAAAATTAATCATATCTTAATTCAATCTAACATTGAAAGAAGAAAATTAAAAGTCCAATATGTTATTGAATAACATATACCTTGAAGTGTAGCCATTGAATGAAAGTGCTATTGTGCTTATCTTGCAGCCACTTTGTTCTCTTTCTAAATTTTGGATAAGCGGCCTTGATGTGGATCATATGTTCCCTACATGACACGAAAAATTCAAGCATTACGGTCCCAAACATATAAGATAAACATAAGGAATAATTTAAAATGGAAACTTAAGGAATAAAACTCATACTCGATATAAGGTAGAACTTCCTCCGTATTCTCCAAGACATATAGATGTGCTTGGTTCAACAGGTCCCGATCAACTAAGCTCACTGTGCAACCTGATAATGGCTTTGAAACTCCTATCTTCTGACTTGATGGCACTCCAATTGTACTAATATCAGATAAATGTTCAGTGCAATATTCTACAGCTTCTTCAGCTATATAACGCTCCGCAATGCAACCTTCGGGATGAGTACGGTTCTGAACATACCCCTTTAGAACTTTCATATATCTTTCGAACGGATACATCCATCTAAAATAAACTGGCCCACATAGACGAACTTCTCTGACAAGATGTACTACTAGATGAACCATGATATCGAAGAATGAAGGTGGAAAGTATTTTTCAAGCAAACACAAAGTAACTACTACATCTTCTTCCAACTTATCTAGCTTGGAAACATCAACCATCTTTGCACATATAGCATTGAAGAAGAAGCACAAACGAGTTATTGCATACCTTGCAGGCTTCTCCAAAACAGAACGAATTACCACAGGGAGCAATTGTTGCATTAAGGTATGACAATCATGTGATTTAAGGCCAAGAAGTCTTGAATCTTGTAAAGATACAAGATTTTTTATATTTGAAGAATAACCTTCAGGGACCTTCATACCATAGAAAGAATTGCAAACCGCTCTCTTCTCTGCTCTTGACAAATTCCAAGGCCCTGGAGGCAAACGAGTACTTCTTTCTCCATACTCGGGTTGCAAATCAGTTTTGACCCCCATGTTCAATAAATCTAACCGAGCAGCAATCCCATCTTTATTTTTTCCAGGGATCTCCAGCAATGTACCAATGATACTATCACAAACATTCTTCTCAATGTGCATAACATCGAGGACATGCCTCACTGGAAGGTATTTCCAATACTCAAGATCAAAGAATTTTGACTTCTTCTTCCAACAAACTCTGTCACCATCATTTTCACCTCCTCCTCCCCCTTTTTTCGATCCCCATATGTAATTAATATCTTCAACCATATGCAGCACTTCTTCTCCCCTTAATGGCTCCAAAGGCGTGCCATATTCAGGTTTCCCATTAAAAGCTGCACGTTGCCTTCTGTATGGATGATTAATTGGTAACCATTTTCTATGCCCAATGTAACAAATTTTGTGGCCATTTTTCAACCTGTGACTAGGTGTATCATCGCCGCATATTGGACAAGCTTTATATCCTTTAACAACACAACCAGATAAGTTTCCATAGGCGGGAAAATCATTAATGGTCCACAGTAATGCAGCTCTGAGTGTAAAATATTCTCCTATGTGTGCATCATACACTCCTCTAATCCCATCCCACAAAGATTTTAAATCATCAATCAAAGGCTCCAAGTAGACGTCTATATCATTTCCGGGTTGTTTAGGACTGGAAATCAATAAAGTCAACATCATGAACTTTCGTTTCATGCACAGCCATGGTGGGAGATTATATGTAACTAAGATAACTGGCCAGCAACTATATCTGCTACTTAGAGAACTGTGGGGATTGAATCCATCAGATGAAAGAGCCAATCTCAAGTTTCTCGGCTCATTACCAAACTCGGGCCATTTATCATCAACAAGTTTCCAAGACGGGGAATCCGCCGGATGAGACATCTGACCGTCAATTGATTTTCTAGCAGCATGCCAAGTCAAATTCTTAGCTGTCTCATGTGATTGAAACATCCTTTTAAACCTTGGAATTGGAGGAAAATACCACAACACCTTCGCTGCCACACCCTCTTTCAAGAATCCATCTTTGGTTTCCTTCCACCTTGAGATACCACAAGTAGGACAATTAGTTGAATCTTCATACTCCTTCCTATACAAGATGCAATCATTGGGGCATGCGTGGATTTTCTCATAACTCAGCCCCAATGCACACAAAGTCTTTTTTGCCTCATACAAAGAGGCCGGTATTGTATTTCCTTCTGGAAGCAACTCGCCCTGAAGTATCAATAATTCTGTAAAACATACATCACTCATCCCATGTTTTGCCTTCAAATTATACAACTTCACTAATGCCGATAACTTGGTGTACTTTCTACAACCAGGGTACAATGGTTGATCTCCATCCCCAATCACATCAGCAAACTCATAAGGATCGGATCCAAAATCACCAAAATCATTATCATCCATCTCTATTTCCTCAGACACAAGACTGTACCTACTATGGTCATCATCTTCTTCAACATTTCTATTAGCATTACTAGTTGCAATTGGTTCCCAAGGTTCTCCATGAAATGTCCAATTCTTATAGCTTTGGTCAACTCCATTAAAGTATAAGTGATCCCTTATAATTCCAACCCCAAACAATTTCAAATTCGCACATTTAACACATGGACAACGGATATGCGTTGTAGTTAGAAGATTTTCTATAGAAAATTGCAAAAATGCTTCCACCCCTAACTCATATGCCTTCGATCTTCTATCTGAGTGCATCCATGACTTATCCATCTCCGACACTATATCCTATTATCTATAATAAGGTGAAAAGACAAGCAATGACTATCACTATAGCAGATTATATAAGGTTTTAATAGCAAATAATATAGTAAACAGACGACGGTTTTTAAACAACAACAGACGTATTACACATATATAGACGACGGGTTTTAAAAGAAACGTCATCTAATGCTAGCAAGAAACAGACGCCAGCGAACTTGAACCACGACGGTAGTTAAAAACTGCATCGTGGTATATATTTACAAACGACGGTTTGTTAAAAAAACCGTCGTCGTATGCATAAAAAGATATCGAAATCCCAGTTTATTTTCAAGAACCCAAAATATATTCAGAACACAACATATATAAGGTGAAAAGACAAGCAATGACTATCACTATAGCAGATTATATAAGGTTTTAATAGTAGATAATATAGTAAACAGACGATGGTTTTTAAACAACAACAGACGTATTACACATATATAGACGACGGGTTTTAAAAAAACGTCGTCTAATGCTAGCAAGAAACAGACGCCAGCGAACTTGAACCACGACGGTAGTTAAAACAAGCGTCGTGGTATATTTTTATAGACGGCGGTTTTTTAAAACAAGCGTCGTCGTATGCATAAAAAAGATTTCGAAATCCCAGTTTATTTTCAAGAACCCAGAATATATTCAGAACACAACATATACATTAATACTAAGCACGAAACCAATATATACTAAGCATGAAAACATTAAATCCATTCCCGATTCATAATAACAGAGAGTATTAAAAGATTCGACAACATTAAACCCTAAACCCGATTCATGAAAACATTAAACATTAAATCCATTAACCCATACCGTCGACAACATTAAAACATCTCAAAACCCTTTACCACAGAACTGAATATCATTCAATGAATTTACAAGCATGAGATTAGGGTTTGCACTTACAGGTAGGCAGAGCTCACAGCTTATGGCCAACTTGGATTCGACGGAGTTGTAAACTTGGCCAACTTGGATTCGACGGAGAGACCAACTTTGAATTAGAGTTGAAGTGAGAGAGCGGAGCGAAATGTTTTAGGACACAGAAATTTTGGCAACTTGTATAAGAGTTAGAGCGAAATCTGAAAATTTTAGGTCGAGGTGAAATTTTTAGAAAGCGCGCTTTTTAAAAAACATCGATGAAAACAAAAACACAATCGTCGTTAAAAGTTCAACCTAAACATGACGCTTATTTTAAAAATGACGTCGTTGTAAATATCCTTACGACGCAAAACCAAACTACCGTCATTAAACCCTAATAGACAAATATAACCTAAACCCTAAACCCTAATAAATAAAACCACAATTATATATATATATATTTTTAAAAAATAATTTCTCCAAAGGGATTAGGGTTTTATGTCCTATAATATCTCGTCCATAAAACCCTAAGCCCTAATCCCTTTTCTAAATTTATATAAACCCTAAACCATGAAAGTATAAGTGATGTTGTGACTCATGAAAACATTTCTCTTTTTGGTTTTAATTTAAAATTTGTATAACTCAAACTTAATTTTTTAAAGCTTAAGGGGGAAGAAAATATCTCAATGACTTCATAGGAGTTGACGTTGCATTTTTTGGATTTATTTTCAATTTATTATGAATATTTCGAATTAAATAGAATAAAATATTATTAATAAAACCCACAAACCATGTCGGCGTTAATAAATTAACGACGTTTTAAATTATAATAAACGACGTAATTTTTAAACAAACGTCGTTTAAAGTTAAAACCATGGCCATTTTTACACAGAAAATGACGTACAAACCATTTTCCACGACCTAAACGTGTATAATGTAATTAATACACGTCGGTATATTACAAAAAACGACGTGTTAAATAATATACCATGACGCGAGAGATTAATTTATCGACTTATTATTTTGGAGCATACTACGACGGTACCTACAACACTACTGTCGTGTTTATTTACCACGTCCTAAGTTCAAATTACCGTCGTATTTTTTCAATTTATACGTCTGCCTTCTCTGTAAACCGCTGTCTTATTTTTATAGCTTTTTAAAATTAATTAATTATTCTTTTATTTTGGTAATATCTTTCTTAACACAAAACAAAATTTAATTCTCAATCCTCAACAACATTTTCATCTTAAAAGGCAAATCTCTTCGTGTTAAATATTGATCAATATTTACACAATATATGTACACAAATTTGGCAAATACATCGTGGTTTCTTTTCTGCCTTCACCCTCAGCTTGTTCAACTGTTTCTTCCTCTCATATGCAAGCTGGGCCCTCTCCTTCCTCTTGTTCTCAAGCTCCTGCACAGCCACAGATGAATATCTAATAATTTCAGAAAATCAAAATCAACAAAGTGTGAAAAGCTCACTCCTCGATTCCTGGTTACATTGTAGTCCCCTTTTCCACAGTGATCAACTTCAATCCTCCTGTGTAGCAGGGGGGAACCAGCCTTAGAACCTATTGTGGGTTGTGCGTCTGCAAACCCATGCAGGTTCTAAAGCTGGTTCCACCCTTGCTACACAGGAGGATGTAGCAAACCCATGCTTGGTCTTGTGAGGAATCATTCTGCAAACCCATTTGCTTTCAGAAAGACAATTTCTTGTGAGATTCTGCAACCCTAATTGAAAACTGAGAGTTAAAAAACGCGTGAAAAAATCATATTTAAACAAATTATCGAAGTACAACGTCGGTTCTAATATACATAGCGACATCATATTTTAATAATCAACGTCCGTTTAGATAAACAAGCGCCGTCATAACTACATCGGAAATCCAAAAGTCATTTGGCGAGTATTAAAAAGAGAACGACGTCGTTTTCAGAACCCCAAAGTAACCACGTCGGTTTATTAAAATACACAGTCGTTCGGCAGTTGTGATAACTACGTCAGTTATGAATTATTTACCGTCGTTATAAATTTATAATACGACGGTTCGTAAACCATTTTACGTCGCTTGGTAAAAACTATGACGTTGTTATGTGTGTACAACGTCATTTTAAAGAAACCACGGTTTAGAAATGCGACCTTCGATAATCATCGACGGAAAACAAAAAAACCGTCGTTAACAATATAAATAAACATGATGCTTATTACATCTATACCCTAAACCCTAAACCCTAAACCCTAAACCATAAACCCTAAATTATATATATATATGTTTAAATAATTTTAGAAAAGGGTTTATGGTTTTACTGCCTAATATATATTAACCATAAACCCTAAACCCCAAAAATAAACCTTTATCCCCCTAAACCCTAAACCCTAAACTATTAAAGTATAAGTGATGTTGTGACTCATGAAAACATTTTTCTTTTTGGTGGTAATTTTAAATTTGTATAACTCAAACTTAATTTTTTAAAGCTTAAGGGGGAAGAAAATATCGCAATAACTTCATAGGAGTTGACGTTGCATTTTTTGGATTTATTTTAAATTTATTATGAATATTTCGAATTAAATGGAATAAAATATTATTAATAAAACCCAAAAACCACGTCGGCGTTAATAAATTAACGACGTTGTAACTAATAATAAACGACTACATTTTAACAACAAACGTCGTTTAAAGCTCAAACCATGGCCATTTTTACAAAGACAACGACGTACAAACCATTTTCCATGACCTAAACTCTTAACCTCTCGCCGTCTAATGTCAAGAACACAATGTCGTCTATATAACCAATAGCGTCGTTTTAATAATAATTTACGTCACTTTTTAAAAAAATATGACGTTGTTATATGTGTACAACGTCATTTTAAAGAAACCAAGGTTTAGAAATGCGCTCTTCGTAAATCATCGACGGAAAACAATAAAACCGTCGTTAAATATGACATATATACCCTAAACCCTAAACCATAAAATATAAACCATAAATTATATATATATTTAAATAATTATAGAAAAGGATTTATGGTTTTAGGGCCTAATATATATTAACCATAAACCCTAAACCCCAAAAATAAACCTTCATCCCCCTAAACCCTAAACCCTAAACCATTAAAGTATAAGTGATGTTGTGACTCATGAAAACATTTTTCTTTTTGGTGGTAATTTTAAATTTGTATAACTCAAACTTAATTTTTTAAAGCTTAAGGGGGAAGAAAATATCTCAATGACTTCATAGGAGTTGACGTTGCATTTTTTGGATTTATTTTAAATTTATTATGAATATTTGAATGAAATGGAATAAAATATTATTAATAAAACCCACAAACCACGTCGGCATTAATAAATTAACGACGTTTTGAATTATTATAAACGACTTAATTTTAAAACAAAACGTCGTTTAAATTCTAAACCATGACCATTTTTGCACATAAAACGACGTACAAAACATTTTCCACGACCACAACTCTTAACTTCTCGCCGTCTAATATCAAGAAAACAACGTCGTCTATAGAACCAAGAGCGTCGTTTGAACAACCTTTTACGTCGCTGTTTTAAAAACTGTGACGTTGTTATGTGTCTACAACATCTTTTTGAACAAACTACGGTTTTTCACAACATGAAAACCTCAACAAATTTACAGGGACATTGATTTCAACAAAAACTTGCGAATTCTAACCAATTTTGTACAAAAACTTGTCTAATTCTAACAAAATTTGTACATTTTATAAAAATGTTTAAGTATGCTAAAATTCCTCTACTCCATATGAACACACACAAACTCTGCCCATTCTTTCCTAACTTCTTCAATGGCAGCTTGGGGGTATGGCGCTTGATCCTTTCCTTTGGCAAACTGCAGTCCATAAACAAAGATTAATCTCACAGACGACGCTATTATTCATTTACCGACGTAGTATACATATTCAACGACGGTATTTTTAATTTACCGTCGTTGATAATATAAAAACCCACATAAAAATAAATCTGAAAATTTTCTTCTTACCATCTTCTCAAATTCCAGGGAAGTATCCTTTATGATGTCTCTCATAAAGCGCATGACATAATACCCGCATTCTACACTGCTTGGTTGCTTTGGAGTGCCGGGCAGAGTTTTCCAGAGAGGTGTTTTACGGCCTACTCTGCCTATGTGTGTATTATACATTTTTAGAGCAGAGTTCACAATGTTTTTCCCGTCCTCATCCACAACCCGATTTCCAGGCAGTGGATCCAGAAAATAGACGGTTTCCTTCTTTGCTCTCACAATGATCAAGACCCAATGACGGCTGCACAAAATAAATATAAAGGTTAAATAGTGTTATATGCAGAGCATCATACAAACAAAATCCTGTTTTTTGTTTGGAGACTAACCCTGGATTGTAAGGCATTAGGAAAATCTGTTCACCATCTGTTTTTTGAAGACGATTGGCTACGAGACGTGATCTTTCAGTTAATGAACCAGCGTCGGCACTAACTAGAGCAGGGTCTATAAAGCCAACCATATTCACCATATTTGCAGCTTTCAGATGATCAAACAGGCACCTAAATATATGAATTGAAACCATGAGTGTTTTTTTTTTTAAACATAAAGGAGAGTGTCAAATGAATATTTGATAAGGACAAACCTCATATATACTGCAACGACAGTAGCCCCAATTTCTTCCATGCCAGCAAATTGGGTAATATCTTCATGCAAGACGAAGGTGTTACGATCTATGCCAAACACCTCCTTCTCAATCATAAAGCTCATAGCCTTCTCCTGAGGCTTTAGTGTCGATTCAACATAACTACAAAGGGATTGTAAAGAAGATGGCAACTCCAGCTTTGAATAATCTGGTACTTCAGTACTCTGTTTGAACAAATAAAGCAACATAAAGTGACGTGGTAAATAGATAACAACGACGGTTTAAATAACAAAACGTCGTCTTAAAATGAGTTACACGAAGGTAAAACAATACCGTCGTAATGAATACTTTATTACGTCGTTTAAATAAAACCGACGTCTAATTCAAGTGCAAAATTCATAATTAATGAATTTACCTTTTCAATTTTCTTTTCTCCAACACTGGATTGCTGTTTTAATAAATAAAGAGATATATATATATATAAGAAAGATTGTACAATAATTTAAACATTCAACTAAATAAAAAATGGCGTGGAAATTTAAAACAAACGACGGTTGAAAGAAAATATAGACGTCTGAAAATTGAAGAAGAAATGAAAAAGGCAAAGTTAAGAGAATTTACCTTTTCATCTTTCTTTTCTTCAATCTTTTCACGATCCCCAGATTTCTGTTATAAGAAATAAAGAAATATATATAAGACATAGTACAAAAAGGGCAAAAAAAAAAAAGTAAAAAAATTAAATTAAACCGTCGTGGTAATAATAACAAACGACGGTATTTAAGAATTACAGACGTTTATATTTAATCAAACGACGGTAAATAATAAACGTCGTGGTATTTCATATACTACGACGGTATCTAAGCTTGTACAACAATTTAAACATTCAATTAAATAATTGCAGACGTGTAACATTCATTAAACATCGTGGTAATTCCTTTATTGAAAAAAAAAAATTGAAAAAAGCAAAGTTATGAGAATTTACCTGTTCAACTATCTCAAGTATCTTTCCTTCTACTCTCTTTTCAACTTCCCCTGATTTCTGTTTTAAGAAATAAAGAAATATATAAATGACATTGTAGAAAAATTAAAACAAATAAATAAACCGTCGTGGTAAACATTAACAGAAGACGGTATGAAATAATTACAGACGTCTGAATAACATCAAACGACGGTTTAATAAAAAGCGTCGTGGTATAACTTTAACACGGCGGTAAATGTAAACAAAGAAACAGAGAATTCAAAGTTCAAAGACGTTACCATTTCCTCCTGCTGTTCCCCATTCTTGGCAGTATCCTCCTCAAATTGTAGGGCTCTAACATCAAGTGCCCCAGAGCAGCTTGCTTTGTCCGACATTGGATTTTTGGGACTTTGCCCTTGGATTTGGGACAATGTATTCAGTTTCAGCACGCTTGGATCAAAATTGGGGATGATTTTTGAAAGCTGACTCAGCAAATTTTCCCTCTCAGCTTCTACCAATTGCTTCGTCCTAGCCTCCATCTTTAAACTCTCTTCCCTTGATCTAGCCTCCATTTTCAAAGTCTCTTCTTGAAGGACAAGTCTTACACTTTCCTTCAATTGATCAGCAAACCTAACCTTCTGTTGTCTAGGTAAATTGAAGTATTGCTTAGGGGAAACCCCAGCCCCTACACCTCTAACTCTTCCTGGATGCTCGGGACCCAAAGCCAATGTCAAAACATCATTGGATCCTGACAGAGAAATTGTGCCTTCAGAGACTTGCTTTTGCAAATCATCCTAACAAAAAGACATAATAAAAAGTCAGAATAAGGAAACAAACGACGGTTATTTATAAAAAATAGACGTAATATAATATTTCACACGACTCAATAACATAACAATCGACGTAATATAATATTTAAGACGACGCTAACTAAATACCGACGTTATTAATATATTAACACGACGTCAATAATAATCCACCGACGTCTTATGATATAATTACAAAAAACAGAGCATGGATTCCAGATTCAGACCTTTAACGACGCCTTTTAAAATATTTCGACGTAGTAAAACTTTTCACACGACGGACAAATATAACAGCAGACGTAATAAAATTTTTAAAACAGAGTGAGTAGGCTTACAATTAATTTTGCTTTCTCTGCAGTCTTTGGATCCGGGATGTTACCATGTTTGTCTTCTCTTGCTTTTTTCCATAAGGTAGATCGATCAATATCTACCCCAGGCATGATTTCCTTCAAGTCCTCCTTAAAACCAACATATCCTTTTCGAGACAATCGATGATTGTACTCGAGTTTCTCCCTCCTCTGTGATTGTTCTTCATGCACAGCCTCAAATTCTTTAGATAACCTTGAAGCTACAAAGGCATCCCATTGAGCTTTCTCTATGAATTTGTATGTTTCAGGGGGCTGCCTTAATCTATCCTGCTCCTTGATGAATGGAAGGATATGAAACCTCATTAGTGTAGACTTGAAATCTTTCCATTTCTTGGCGGCAGAAGATAGCACCATTTGCTTGCCCCCTTTACCAACCACAAAAGCCATGTCAACGGCTTCCCAAATCTGCTCTTTTATATCCTTGGATATTTGAACCCATTTCTTGTCCACAAGTGGGACTCTGGAGCGTGCCAACACACCAATGTAGGACTGCATCTCATTATGTGCACGGCCATAAGGTTTCCCTTCTTCATTGTACTCAACAACAGGCTTGATTTTCTGAATTTTTCTCTGCACAACACGGGGCATTGTGCTCATACCCCGACCTGACTTTGCCTCCTCAGAAATAGTTGCCGTGCTGGCTGGTTCTGTCTCAGAAGATGAAACAAACTTCATCTTCTTCGAGGCCTTGGTTTGAGGATTTACAACTCTAAGCTCCTTCTTCGAGGATTCATTTTTTTTCAAGCCAGACTCTTTACTTTGGGATTGAGAAACCATGGTTACAGACAAATTAAACCTGCAAGTGAAAATATATCAGTGAAATTAAGAAAAACCACGACGATTATTTATAAACTACGACGTATTATAATATTTCAAACGACGTAAGAACAAAACAAACGACGTAATAATAAATTTACACGACGGTAATTAATCACCGACGTGATAAAATATTACAACGACGTCAATAATAAACAACCGACGTCTTATGATATAATAAAAACAGAGTATTAAATATTACAACGACGTTAATAATAAACATTCGCCGTGGTATTGAAAATAAAACGACGTAAATATTAATATACCGTCGTCTATACCACAAAAACAAATTAGGAACAACTTAAAATATTTTCAGCAGAAAAATAATTAAAAAGATTTTTGAAACAAAAACCATGGTTCAGAGAAATCAAACATGCGATGAATATATCCTTAAAAATCAAAAACAAAAAAAGGATATCATTTTAAAAAACAACGACGAACACTTTCACACGACGCTAGGGTGACTGACGAACCGTCGTGGTCTATAAATCTAACCACGTAAATAACAAGCCACCGTCGTCTTATTTAGTTGAAGTAAAAGAACCAGAGTAGTGTTCAAACTTGGAAACTTTTCATCTTTGTCTGCAAATTTTATCAAACTTGGAAAGAAAAAATGTATAAAGATTTAAAAAAACGAAAATGATATGCGCATGCAAAACAGGAACAAAAATCCTTCCAGAAATGCTTACCCTTTGCTTGCGATGAAAGCTTTCTTCTGGAGTTTGGTGTTTCGGTTCAAAGATGAAGATGAAGAGGAGATAAGCTTGAAAGTTTGAAACAGTTCTTGGAGAATGAAAAATGAGAAAAGCTTGAAAGTTTTTCTCGGGTTTGGAACCAATGCAAGTATGGGTCAGGAAGGAGAAAAGTTTAAAATAATAAAAAACCTTTTCATAACAACGACGCTATTAATAGTATGCGCCCTAGTATGATACATTATACGGCGCTATTGTTAACACTGCCCTATAATATTACTTTAAACGACGGTATGTTTTAATGAAACGACGTTTTGAAATCGAATTACACGACGCATGTTTCTTCAAAAAAGATGAATCGTCATTTTCCAATTTACCCAACGACCTTATATTCAATAATATCGACGTTAAAAATTAATAGCACGTCGTTTTAATTACTCATACCGACGTGTAATTTTTTTAATTACACAATAAATTAATTTTCCAAAAAATTACAACGTCAATTTTATATATCGTCGTTGTTAAATAATTTATACGACCTTATTTTAAATTTAAACGACGTGTATGTTATATATAAACGTCGATATTTTAAAAAACCGACGTGGTATATAAGCTTTGTTTATAAATAATGGGTTTTCTGTCTTTCTGTCGTCTTCATTTTTCAATTAGGGTTTCAACTTTTTCTCAATTCTCTGGAGGCACATCACCTCTCTGTCTCATCTCGCTTTCATTTTTCAGTTTGGATGTTGATGTGTGTGCGCGTTTGTGTATCTGAAAGACACAAACACGCACACATCATCTAAAAAATTGTCTTTCTGCACAGAAGGAGAACAAGGTCTACATCAGCCCTCTTTCTCAGCTCCTCCATGATGGGGTTCTCTGGGTTGATCTCCATGGTCTTCTTGCTCGACATGTACCTGTTGCGTAGATTTAGCTCCACCAAAATGGATTAAGCTGCATCCTCAACTTGTGATACTCGCAAGTGCACGAACCGTTGGTAGTATAGCATATGTAAGTGCGAGGTCGATTCCACAGGGATTGGTGATTGAATGATCCAATTTAGTTTCCCTACACAAAATAGAAACAAAAACAAAGAACATAAAACAAGGAAGAAAGAAATAAGTAACTCAAGCAAATAAGTTCCCAAGTTCAATTTAGATTAATGGATTGATTCTAGCTAAAGTATGATTAAGCCATGGTGTGTGGTCATAACCTTGTGTTCCTAATTCCCTAATTTGATCATTTGTTGTCTAACCTAAAATTAAGCATTAGGAACCCATTAAGCATAGAAGAACATTTTAAACAACCAAGTATGTATCTAATCCCTATTGTCGAATGTCCATACATACTCTTCCTATTCATAGTTCAATTCGAATTAAAGCATGGTGTATACTCTTAATTCGAACCAAGATAGCTAACATGCAAGCCTAAATGGTGATCAATCATTCAAACTAGCATATTAACTTATAAGCATAATGAATAAGAACAAAAACCATAATTGAAACTTGGAAACTAATTCAACTTGAAAACTTAAGAAAAGAATTTACATAACAAAGAAAAATAAATTACAACTAAGAAAACATTAAGGAAACTAAGAGAACTTTGAGGAAGAAAGGAAGTGTTTGAGAACTTTGAGGAGGGAGAAGAAAGTGTTTGGGAACTTTAGAGAATTTTGGAAGAACATGTGTTTGAGAGCTTTGAGGATTTTGGAAGGGAATGTGTTTAAGACATGGGGAATTTGGAAGAGAGTGTTTGAGAACTTGGAGGATTTGGAGAAGAAAGTAGAGAGGTGTTTTGAGAGCTCCCCCCCTTGGGGTGTGTTTACAAGCTTGGGAAACCTCACTATATATAGGCCTAAGGAAGCTGAAAATCTGAATTAAGTATGGCTAATGCATACAACACTTGTTTTATAAAATCTGAAATGGTTGATGCACTTCACTAATGCATACAACACTTCCATTATAAAATCTGAAATGGTTGATGCACTTCACTAATGCATCCCACCAGCAGCCCTAGCTCATCTTCATGTCACCATGACCAAGCTTCCAACCAGAAATAATAGCTCATCCTGAGGTCAGCATGACCAGCAACTTCAAGGGCTTACGAATTGGGCTTCCCTTAAGCAAATTAAGACTTTAAGCACTCAAACTTGAAGTTCAGAATGTCTTCTTTCCAGCCATATATCATTTGGGCCAATCCAAGGTCGGAGGAGGAAGTTAAGGCCAAAACAAATTGCTAACTCATTTTGCGCGCTGATAAAATCCATCCTGAGCATGGCTCTGTGTTTGCTAGATAACAGACTCCATATTTATCCAATGGGGCTGAATTTTGGATATGTTATATTACACACCCATTGGAACAACTTTCATGAAGAATGTGGCCTCATCCGAGCTATGTAGGTTGCTGAAACAAAGCTTGCAATATGACCTACGAAACTGGGCTGGCAGGGGACTGTAGCCAAAATTGAGTTTGTCTTTAAGCTCTTCATCCATTCATCCAAATTAGGCCCTAACATGCATGGATTGCATGAATTATGTTCTCCAAAGCCATCATTGTTACCTAAAACTCAATTAACTGAAAGATAAACACAAAAAGGATTAAAAGCACAAGTTTAACTCAAAAACATAACCAAATCATAAGCTAGAAGGGTAAGAAATAATATACAATTATGAACCGATCAAATACCCCCAAACCTTGATTTTGCTAGTCCTCGAGCAAAACAACACAAAACAAAGTTAAAAACAAAACTAGAAGTTAACTAAACCACTTTCGTAGGTAACTCGATTGCATTTAGCATATGCAACAAGCCTTTAAACCTCTAGGCATCCCTAGTAGGAGGAGTTGTGTCTCCTGAGGGTTTAACAGATACGATACCCACAAACATTTTACTGACTCTGTAAAACAAAGTAATTAGAAAACTTAAAGATTGTTAGTCCTTAAGCAAAACCAAAAACAAAAACAAACACAAAAACACAAAGAACTTAAAACAATTTTTCCGAACATTTTCTGAAGAGAAATGACTCATGCACATGACTTAAACGTTTTAACAATAAAAGCTCAATTTTTAGACATTATTTACAAAGCGGCAAAGTTCTAAACACAATATGCTCAAAGTGTAGTAGTGTGATAGCCAAATGCAACAAATTCCCCAATCTTAGTTTTCACACAATTTCAAAAATCATACAAAGCATAAGTTCAACTTCAAATCTCACCAAAGTTGTCCTCTCACAAATGAATCACTCAGAAGAGGGCTATAATGCACACTCAGTTATAAACATGAGAATAGAGTTAAACCATAAGGGACTTAACTCGCAATAGAAATATGAAGAACTTGCATTAATATGATCTCAATAAGGATGTCAAACACTTAAAAGTAGAAAAATGAATGCAATTCAACCACATGACATTTAAGATCAATTTAGGTCTTTAACATGGGTTGTAATGGGGCCAAGGGTGTAAGGTGAGTAAGAAATGAAGGATATGGATAATACAAAGTCCAAGGAACTCGCAATGCAAGAGCATAAAATAATTGTTTACAAGACTTCGAATCATCACGATTAGATTTTTTTCTTTTACCTGATCAAAACTCCTTATACCCTTCATTTACATTGATTCACTCCTTTCCTGAACAACCACCAATTTATTTTGAAGGCCCAAAAATGAAATTTCATTCAACCACCACTTAATCACAACTTTTGTCTTTTCTTTCACCAATTGTGTGATTTTTTTTTTTCTTCGAAATTCCCAAACTTAGTATGAAAAACACATCCCAATTAAAGCTCATGAGTTCTTTAGAAAGGTAAATATTTGTTTTTCAGGCTAAGGCGAGGAAATATAATTGGTTAAATGAAAGAAAAGGTTTACATGTAGGCTCAAAATGGTTAACAATGGAAAATCATGCTTAAGCATGCATAAGGTTAGCTTGAAAGGCACAAACGATCCAAAGAGGGCTTTAATATCACTTCTTAAATGTCGTGAAGTCAAATTGCATAAGAATGAATGACTTTTAAGTGTTCAACCAAATCAATAAATAATGAGATCAAACAACAACTTTGATGACAAGAAAATAAGAGTATGTATATAACACTCATGAATTGAAGTACAAGGCTCAAAAGCTCACTTTATATGGTTATATAAGTCTAATTTGTGTTTGATACAATTCTTTGGGTCATGCAAATCCTTTAATTGGAAAATTATGAAACAAATGGCAAGTGTAAAGAAGGTTTCAAACATATCATGCTAGAACAATGCCAAATTTTTTTTTATTTTTTAATAAAGAAAAAAAAACACTAAAATAAAATGAAATCCAATTTTTATTTAAGTCATGCAAACATTTATCACTATCTCATCATAAGTGTTCGGAAAGTGACTCAAAACAAAAACAAAACAAAACAATACTTAAAATAAAAACAAGCAAAAAAATAAATAATTTTTTTTTTCAATTATTATTTTTTTTAATTTTAAGAAAAACCAAATTTACTTGCTAAACTCCAATACCCCCAAACCTAGAAATGAACATTGTCCTCAATGTTTAAAAATTAGCCACAACCAATGTCATAACAACAAATGAAGGGTATTAAAGCAAATAAAAATCACAAAACATACAAAAATAAAATAAAACAATTACAAAATAAAAATTACAAAACAAACAATCAAATAAAATAAAATAAAATAAATAAATAAAAAAACACGAAACAGTAAAACACTCAAAACAGTAAGCCCTAACAGATAGTCTTACACAAACTGAAACCCAAACAATTGAAAGCCCAACCCAAAATGAAATTAACCCAACAACGGTAAAACCTGACCCAACATGAAATCTGAAGCCCACACGTTTAAATTTAATTTTTTTCTTAAAAAGATAAAACGTGAATTATGAGCGCAAAGCGGGATTTCTAAAAAGAGGGAATGTGGTCCCTGATGTCGTTTCATGGATAGTCACGGGCAGAAAGCAGGAGCCACGTGTCGACGCATAGAGGCGCCGCAGATCCACAAGCGAAAATTACGGGCTCATGGAAAGGCGCGACAACTTTGCTGAACGCGTCCGTTTAGACAAAGCAAGTCGTGACAAATGTGTTGGAAACGGTTGGAAAGTGAGAAGGTTGTGGGACTCGAGGAACGCTGGATATTCAGAAAACGCTTAGACGCTGCAACGGCTAGGGTTTGTTTGTCAAAGACTACATCTATAAGAAGGAAAAAGAAGGGAAAAAAACAAAAAACAAAAAACACACAAACTCAGAAACACAAGCAAGAAAAAGAAAAAAAAAGTGAGAAATCAAATGGCTTCTTCCTACCCCTTTTCGTTAGATCTCAACCTAGCTCCACCGACTCAGACACGAGGCCAAGCAGTAGCACCAGTATGGATGCCCTACTTTGCCTCCGCACGGGGGCCTGTGACTGTCAATGACTCAATACTCCTGGACAACGATGTTGCCATTGGAGTTTGCAGAAATTTAGTGACTCCCAAAGATATACGTGTGTTCGGGACAAGGGATGACAACCGGGTCGTGAGCGATGCCCTGGCACTGAGCGTGCAGAGTACAGCAACAGTCGCAAGTTTGGGTCATCGCCTACTTGCGAAGTCCCATGAGGTAGAGGTGCTGAAAGGTCAGTTGGCGGCGGAGCGAAGTATGGTTGAGGAGTGTCAGACTGCTATAAAAAGCTTGAAAAGGGAGAGGTCAAGGATAGTGGAGGTGAATCGACACCAGCTAGAAGTATTGCGGGATGAGAATAAAAACCTATCAAAAATGGTAGAGTTGTACTCTCGCGACATGCGAAAACAGCTGGAGGACCTAGACAGACCGGGTAAACGCAAACAAGCAGATCGCGAGAGTAGTTACGCTCAAGCTAAGATTGCGATCTTTGGGAGCTCAAGTGATGAGCCCCAAGAAGCTGTGCGTGAAGCCCCGGAAGAGGACAGCCAGAGGGCCAAACTCAAAGCTCCAATGGTCGAGACACCAAGCACCGAGAAGAAATGATTTCCTACTACATTATTGTTGTTTTTATTTTATTTTGTTGTTTTTGTATTTTCGTTATTTTGTTTCGGAAATAAAAGAGTAAGGTTGCAGAAAGAAAAAGAAAAAGAAAAAGAAAACACACTTCCCAACTAAAATAAAACAAAGACGACAAACGGAAAAGAAAACACATTTCCCTAACTAAAATAAGATAAAGATGATAGCCGAAAGGGAAAAGCAAAAACACAAAGCTCTAGAAAATGAAAGTAACGGGAAAAAAAACATTAAACACCAGAAAACACGGAAAAAAGAAAAGTAAAGTAAAAGTAAAGGTGCTCCCCCTTGAAGCGATTAGGTCGAGCATGCCCGGGAAATCCGAAATGGTGTTGGCTCTCTCTCATCAACATATGTCTATTTAAACCACACCTCTGCAAGCGGATGATATCCAGCATTTCTTCCTGCAAACTCAAGGAAAAACATCAAAAAATTCAGAAGCAAAACAAATGGCATCCTCATGCACTCACCTTGATGATCTCAACCTTGAGCTCTCACTTGCACCACCGAATGCCCAGACAAGGGCTCCTCCAACTCCTGTCTTCCCAAACTCCACATATCATCACGGCACGGCCTCAAACTTTGCTGAGGCAATACCGAACTTTTCTGAGGCACTGTCGAACAGAGCAGTGCGGCTAGGAGGCATGATTAGCAGCAAGCTCACTCCGACAGATCATCTGCATGTGGCACAGAGGTCTGATAAGGCAGCGGTAGAGGAGTCCCACAATTTGACTGTGCTCCATGCGGTCTCCGCTACCAATTTGGGCATGCGATTACTTGTTGCGTAGATTTAGCTCCACCAAAATGGATTAAGCTGCATCCTCAACTTGTGATACTCGCAAGTGCACGAACCGTTGGTAGTATAGCATATGTAAGTGCGAGGTCGATTCCACAGGGATTGGTGATTGAATGATCCAATTTAGTTTCCCTACACGAAATAGAAACAAAAACAAAGAACATAAAACAAGGAAGAAAGAAATAAGTAACTCAAGCAAATAAGTTCCCAAGTTCAATTTAGATTAATGGATTGATTCTAGCTAAAGTATGATTAAGCCATGGTGTGTGGTCATAACCTTGTGTTCCTAATTCCCTAATTTGATCATTTGTTGTCTAACCTAAAATTAAGCATTAGGAACCCATTAAGCATAGAAGAACATTTTAAACAACCAAGTATGTATCTAATCCCTGTTGTCGAATGTCCATACATACTCTTCCTATTCATAGTTCAATTCGAATTAAAGCATGGTGTATACTCTTAATTCAAACCAAGATAGCTAACATGCAAGCCTAAATGGTGATCAATCATTCAAACTAGCATATTAACTTATAAGCATAATGAATAAGAACAAAAACCATAATTGAAACTTGGAAACTAATTCAACTTGAAAACTTAAGAAAAGAATTTACATAACAAAGAAAAATAAATTACAACTAAGAAAACATTAAGGAAACTAAGAGAACTTTGAGGAAGAAAGGAAGTGTTTGAGAACTTTGAGGAGGGAGAAGAAAGTGTTTGGGAACTTTAGAGAATTTTGGAAGAACATGTGTTTGAGAGCTTTGAGGATTTTGGAAGGGAATGTGTTTAAGACATGGGGAATTTGGAAGAGAGTGTTTGAGAACTTGGAGGATTTGGAGAAGAAAGTAGAGAGGTGTTTTGAGAGCTCCCCCCCTTGGGGTGTGTTTACAAGCTTGGGAAACCTCACTATATATAGGCCTAAGGAAGCTGAAAATCTGAATTAAGTATGGCTAATGCATACAACACTTGTTTTATAAAATCTGAAATGGTTGATGCACTTCACTAATGCATACAACACTTCCATTATAAAATCTGAAATGGTTGATGCACTTCACTAATGCATCCCACCAGCAGCCCTAGCTCATCTTCATGTCACCATGACCAAGCTTCCAACCAGAAATAATAGCTCATCCTGAGGTCAGCATGACCAGCAACTTCAAGGGCTTACGAATTGGGCTTCCCTTAAGCAAATTAAGACTTTAAGCACTCAAACTTGAAGTTCAGAATGTCTTCTTTCCAGCCATATATCATTTGGGCCAATCCAAGGTCGGAGGAGGAAGTTAAGGCCAAAACAAATTGCTAACTCATTTTGCGCGCTGATAAAATCCATCCTGAGCATGGCTCTGTGTTTGCTAGGTAACAGACTCCATATTTATCCAATGGGGCTGAATTTTGGATATGTTATATTACACACCCATTGGAACAACTTTCATGAAGAATGTGGCCTCATCCGAGCTATGTAGGTTGCTGAAACAAAGCTTGCAATATGACCTACGAAACTGGGCTGGCAGGGGACTGTAGCCAAAATTGAGTTTGTCTTTAAGCTCTTCATCCATTCATCCAAATTAGGCCCTAACATGCATGGATTGCATGAATTATGTTCTCCAAAGCCATCATTGTTACCTAAAACTCAATTAACTGAAAGATAAACACAAAAAGGATTAAAAGCACAAGTTTAACTCAAAAACATAACCAAATCATAAGCTAGAAGGGTAAGAAATAATATACAATTATGAACCGATCAGTACCCAGCCGCTCTGTTATCCCTCAAGGCCTGAGCCTTCATGATTCTTTCCATGTTGGCAGTCCAGCACGGTCAGACGGTCAGACACCACAACCTTCTCCACTCTGTCACCCAAAACATCCTTCACAACCTTGCAGAGTCCCTCAAACTTCTCCTTCAACTGTTCCTTCTTCTTTGCCTCGTCTTCACTCTCATCAAGCTTGAGACCTTCCTTGGCGGCTGAGACAAGCTTCTTGCCCTCAAACTCCTTGTGAGAGTAATTGGCACATCATCCACTTCTAAAACATTGCCTTTGTTCATTCTGGTTCGATTATGATGAGGAACAGAGTTCATTCTGGTAATGATAGACGAATAATGGCATAAAATTTGTACGTCGTTAATTTAACAAACCGTCGTGGTTAGTACAATTATGCGACAGTAGAGTTATGGATACCGTCGTAGTATATTATAATTAAAAAGTCGATAAATTTATATTTACAGTCGTGGTAACTTAATTTAATGCGGCGATTTTTTTTGTAATTAACCGTCGTAGATTCCTTTGAATTTATGCGTCGCTGACTAAGAAAATTGGGTCGTGTTTATTAATTAATTAACACGGCGTCTTATTTTTATATCGTCGTCTTTGCTTTCTACGGCGGTGATTTCATAGATGCAGTCGTTGTTTTTAGGTTCAGATTTTAACTCTGAAAATGCCTTTGTAATAAGACGACGCTTTTTTAATTTGGTGCGTCGTGGTTTCAAAATATCTATACGTGTGCCGTTTTTTAGGTGTTTAAAGTATGTTTCTACGACGGGTTTCTATTACCGTCGTCTTTTAAAAAACAACGACGGTTTTTTGATCTACCGTCGTTGTTTACTGGTCGTCTTTTGCCCTTTTTGTAGTAGTGAAACATCGATTAAACAATGAAAAGGAAAACTCCAGAACAACTAAAGAAAATCTAGGCAGCTATGACTGAAGATAAAACACTGAGGAAAGACACTAGCAGAGTCGAGGAACATGAGGAACATAACATGGAGGAGAAGACCAGATGCCATGGGCGGAAGGAGCCGCTATTACAACCCCTTCTAAATCTCTGTTATTGTCTTCTTTTGAGTCTAAATGTTATAATAATAAACTACAATTCAAAATTTCTTACTACCTATATTTAACAAAATACATTTAACAGCAGCAGTCAATATTTTTTTGCTTTAACAAAGTCTGAATTTTGTTCATCACAAATATACACATGTATATTAAAGCGAACTTGGTAATTCTCTCATTTCTATATCAGCACATACTAGCATAACATGAAGATTGGATTTTGAAGGTAAAGAATCCTAACCTGATCTCGTTTTTCCAGCCAATGCAAAACTCCATTACTGCCTTCACATCTTCAATGGGAAGGGGTTTTGATGGATCAAAACATGGCAGGGTTTCAGTTGCATCCGACACACTCATCGCCCTCTTTTTCCTCAACGGATCAGTAAATGGACTACACAAAGTGTGGGATGGACGCTTCTGTCTATAGCCTTTACCTTTCTCTTCTTTTGTTTCAACACTTTTAGACCCTTCTCCATCACCAGCCATACTCACTTTCGGTATACTTGGAGGATTGATCGGACCTCCCGATGCCATACTATCACTTATTTTCCAATCTTCTAACAAAAACATCAGTCTTTTGCAGATTTCGTCACACCCAGCCACATCTTCCGGGGGTAGGCAGCTTCTCGACTTGTGCATGCTCAGCTACTTCATGCACTTCTAAGTGAGGAACGGAAGTGACAATTTCTGGCTCTTCGACTAGCAAGGCTGCGGATGGTTCGGCTCCATCACCGGGGCTTTTTGTTTCCATTGCTGCCGGTTCTATATGCGGACTACCATAGTCATGTAATGGTCCTTCATTCATATGAGGACTACGGAGGTCCTCATGTCCTTCCCCACCCTCATTCAACCCACTATTTATTTTTTTCAGCTTCTCTATCTCCCCCTTGAAATAATGTTCCATGGAAGCTAGGGTCTTGCCAAAATCCTCCACTGACTGTTTATATTTTGCAGACTCTGTTTCACGTTTCAAGGACTCCGTCCGTACAATTTCTTCCAACTGATGCACTCTCTTGCGAAGTCCTCGATTCTAAGCGGCTAAATTGGCCAATTCATCCTTTGTCCTTTCAAAGTCACGCTTCAAAGTGCGTAAATGAGTGGACGCGACTTTACCCTGCATTAAGTTATAATGCAAATGTTACAATATTTCGAAAATATTTCCCATTAACAGCAGTTTGTTTCCTATGGTATTATGACGTATATATTGAAAAAAAAGTAATGCTTGCCTTAGAAGACGATGGAAGGCTAGCAATTTCAGCAATGTCCTCATCTTTTTCTTGCACAGAGGCAGAAGTGCTGGTTTTTGGTTCTTCGTCATCGCCAATCAACTCAACAACTTCTTTAGTGTCATCAACATCGTCACCCCAACTCCAATACGGCTGCTGCTTCTCAATTACAGATGGGCGGAGAGGTTGCACATCAACCTGCAATTTACAGAGACAAAAAACATATTATTAAACCTATAATTTGAATCAGAAGCATAACATTAGTATTATTAACAGAACTAACCTCTGCATTTTCAAAGACTTGGCTCATTACTTCGTGAAAACGAGGCAAACTATTGATTCTCCATTGTAGTATACGAGGGACTTGGGCATTCTGTTCGCGCACAACGATATGCAATGCAGCGAATGCTGGAAACACCTCAAAAGCCCATATCTGTTTTCAAGAAAAATATATCAATCACTGTAAACAAAGTAAATGGAACTTATACATAAACGGATATTTCCTCACCTGAAGTGCAAAGCCAAATCCTTTTATGTGGTACTCCCTTGGTCTACCACTTGCCATTGTCTTGGATTGCTTTGCTGATTTTTTGGTTTTTAAGGCTTTCTGGGGCACTTTGACTCGCTGGTACTCTGCGCACAGTGCCCTCAACAATGACGAATTTGTCTTGGCATATGACACAGCACCCCACGGATACTTCTGGAAGTCTTCAACATCTTCGGCCAATTTCAAGTAGCGCATGTCAATGTTGACATGCTTTTCACTGCCCAACAGCACAAACACAGCGAAATATAAAAGCCCAAACTTGAAGACGTCCTCCTCATCACTGCAGTCGATGAAGGCTTGTTCGAGTTCGGAAAGGCTGACCGTTTTATTGTTGCAGAAATACTTCTTCTTCAATGTCAGTTGTCATTAGTTGCAGTCGGAATGAAGGGAAGCTTTCCAAACTGCAGCCCTGTGATGACTGTTGCGTAGATACAGCTGCACCAAAATGGATTCAGTTGCATCCTCAACTTTTGATACTCGCAAGTGCACGAGCCGTTTGGTAGTATAGCATATGTAAGTGCGAGGTCGATCCCACGAGGATTGGTGATTGAATGATCCAATTCATTTTTCCTACACAAAACAGAAATGAAAAAGAAAGGAAATAAATAAAACAAGGAAGAACGAAATAACTAACTCAAGCAGATAAGTTCCCAAGTTCAATTTAGATTAATGGATTGATTCTAGCTAAAGTATGATTAAGCCATGGTGTGTGGTCATAACCTTGTGTTCCTAATTCCCTAATTTGATCATTTGTTGTCTAACCTAAAATTAAGCATTAGGAACCCATTAAGCATAGAAGAACAATTTAAACAACCAAGCATGTATCTAATCCCTGTTGTCGAATGTCCATACATACTCTTCCTATTCATAGTTCAATTCGAATTAAAGCATGGTGTCTACTCTTAATTCAAACCAAGATAGCTAACATGCAAGCCTAAATGGTGATCAATCATTCAAACTAGCATATTAACTTATAAGCATAATGAATAAGAACAAAAACCATAATTGAAACTTGGAAACTAATCAAACTTGAAACTAAAGAAAAGAATTTACATAATGAAAAGTAAAGTGGAACTAAGAAAAACTTAAGGAGAATTTCAGCACAAATATTTCATTACAACAATTGAAAACTAGAAAATGAAACTAAGAGAATTTGAGGGAGAGAAGGGAAGGGAGCTCTAGAGAAGTGTTTGAGAGCTCCCCCCCTTGGGGTGTGTTTACAAGCTTGGGAAACCTCACTATATATAGGCCTAAGGAAGCTGAAAATCTGAATTAAGTATGGCTAATGCATACAACACTTGTTTTATAAAATCTGAAATGGTTGATGCACTTCACTAATGCATACAACACTTCCATTATAAAATCTGAAATGGTTGATGCACTTCACTAATAAATCCCACCAGCAGCCCTAGCTCATCTTCATGTCACCATGACCAAGCTTCCAACCAGAAATAATAGCTCATCCTGAGGTCAGCATGACCAGCAACTTCAAGGGCTTACGAATTGGGCTTCCCTTAAGAAAATTAAGACTTTAAGCACTCAAACTTGAAGTTCAGAATGTCTTCTTTCCAGCCATATATCATTTGGGCCAATCCAACGTCGGAGGAGGAAGTTAAGGCCAAAACAAATTGCTAACTCATTTTGCGCGCTGATAAAATCCATCCTGAGCATGGCTTTGTGTTTGCTAGGTAACAGACTCCATATTTATCCAATGGGGCTGAATTTTGGATATGTTATATTACACACCCATTGGAACAACTTTCATGAAGAATGTGGCCTCATCCGAGCTATGTAGGTTGCTGAAACAAAGCTTGCAATATGACCTACGAAACTGGGCTGGCAGGGGACTGTAGCCAAAATTGAGTTTGTCTTTAAGCTCTTCATCCATTCATCCAAATTAGGCCCTAACATGCATGGATTGCATCATTTACTATCCAAAGCCCTCATTATTACCTAAAGCTCAATGAACTGAAAGATAAACACAAAAAGGATTAAAAGCACAAGTTTAACTCAAAAACATAACCAAATCATAAGCTAGAAGGGTACAAAATGATATGTAAATATGCACCGATCAATGACGCAAAACTGCTGCGCTGTGAATTGTATGACCTTGTTGCCAACGATGAATTTGATCCCGTTGACTTGAGAAACTGTCCTCGGGTCTGCCTTTCTCAACAACAAGCCATGGATAATTTGTGTTGTCCACTTCAGGTCCTCAATTACTAACAAATGGCCAAAACAAATGTCCTTGAACCTTTGTAACTGTTGCCCACTAAATTTGTCCTTAATTGTACAGATCGCTGTTTTTGTATGGGAAAAGGTCAACGCCTTTCCCTGGATTTTTTCATCCGCAGCAATCATCAACTTTGCTTTCGAGACCATATTTCCCTACACACCACCATTATACAAATAATTTCAAGCCTTTTAAATATACACAATTACAAGCAATAAACACACAATACAGATGCATCTCATGGTAATATGCACAAGATATATCAATGATAAAACTACAATACAGCCCCAATAGAACTTTATATGCATTTCATGTTTGTTCACCAATGGCCCATGACAGAAAAAATAAAAATTCATTGTACCTTCAACCCTTATCTTTTCTCTCCACAAGTCTTGCTCTTATATTTTCCCATTTCCTTCTCTTATATTTTCCAATTTCCTTATGTCATATTTTTTGTCCACAAGCCGTGCTCTTATATTTTCCCACGTCCTTCTCTTATATTTTATCTTCAAAAGGCTTCCTACAAAAGTTTTTCCCATTTCATACACCTACAAGTGCAAAAAATGGGAAAAACTTTTGACTACAAAGTAACTACGGAGTGAAGTGAAGTGAAGCCTATCGTCGGATTTGACACAAGGGGGTAATAATGACACATTGTGCAGAAAAACATCATTTTATTTGAAAGAAACAATGTAATTCGTAAGCAGTGAACAGTGTGGATATCAAAGATAATTTAATCCCAATTGCCATTATTTAAACCTCAAACTAAATATGTTGTGTATTCCAGGTTGATTCAGACATTGTTACATGTCAATAAATCAAGAAGCTGCGTTACGTAACCACAAAAAGCATGCTGAGAAATGAGAGGCATCACAAAAAACAGAAATCTAACCTCAGGGAGTCTGACAACAAAATATTTTATGTAGTCTCGTCCGCTATTCTTTACAATATGCTCCAAAAGATAAAGTTATGGTGACTTCTGCTCACTAGAAACCTGCAAATTAGTTTCTACAATTAGATACTAAACACTAGTTACATCCAATATTGTTTGAACAAATAAGTGACTGATAAACCAAAGGCCTAACACGAAAATGCTTCCCGAATGAGAAGGGAAATGGGAAGGAGAAGCTATTTCAGTATAGGCTCTTCAAATCCATTTAAAAGATAGCACAAGCAACACATCTGCAGGTACTGTAACTTCAAAACTAGCCCATTGTGCACCCAAAACTAATATACATCCCCGCATATGGTTCTTTGCCCTTTGTTTACACATTCAATATTCATCCCCAAAATGAAATTCCAAATAATCACAACAGAACATGAAAAACAAGGATAACTTATCCATATCCAATATGCAAGCCCTAAACTTATCAATGACGTGTTTGTTTCACTGCCGTACAATGTATAGCCCAAATTACTTTCAAAGATGTACATTTAAAACAAGTCATAAAGGTGTGTCATTGAACTACATTTGTTGTTGTGGAACATGAATAAAACCATAATAAACCATTACAACCATAACAAACTAGCAATACAACAGCACTAAAATGAATATACAATGTCACTACATCAGCAATAACCCGGCAACAACAGAGCAATACAACATCAATACCAACAGCAAAACAACACCAGTGCAAGCATCATTCCACAAACAACAAACTCATTCACTGTTTCAAACAATGAATCATCGGAATCACAACATTTCAGACCTAAACCAATTTCAGTGAAACCCCTAAACCAATTTCTGAAAAACCCCTAAACCCTATACCCATTTCAGAGAACTCACTAAACCAATTTCAGAGAAAGCCCTAAACCTAAACCCTAAACAAATTTCAAACAAACCCATAAACGATTTTCATACAAACCCATAAAACCTTCGTTTTCCGTAAGAAAATTTCGATGAACAGTACCTGGTTCATGTAATCGATGGCATTGATCTTCAATTAACGGATTCCGCTGGGAGAGGAAGAGAGAAGAGAGAGTGAGACCTGAGCCACCAGAGACTGAGAGCGTGAGAGCTCAGCCACGAGCGACGACAGAGTGAGAGCTGAGTGACCAGAGAGTGGAGACTGTGAGAGACGGAGCCAAAGAGAGAGCTGATTCGCGAGAGGTGATTTTCAGAAAAAGTGTTAGGTGAGCAATAAGTGTACAATAATTTTATATTTATAGGTGTTAGTTGTAAAAAAATTTGGGGGGGGGGGGGGGGGTGGTATTTTTAGTTAAGATTATAAAATTGGGGGTATATACCGCTATTTCCCGAAAATGTTTAGGGTTTCTCTACGGATCCGGTGTAGCAAGGAGTATGGAATGGCTTAAAATCGACGAATAATATGCTGACAAGTGTATTTTTAAAATAAAATAAATAAAAATAATAATAGGCGGTCCGGTCCGGTTTTTACCGGTTTTCGGTAATAATGCCCATCCCTAGATTTAAGTTTGGGGATGGGAGAGTAACTTTTAGTTTTTTTTTATGTTTTGAGTCTTGTCTAAAAATTTCGTTTCTCGTGATATTTTGACCCAAAAATACTTGAAAAATGCTGAAAATTATCCTTGTTGAGCATGGAGGGATTCGAACGTTGCCTCTGTGAGAAACAGCCCAGCGCTTTATCCAACTCAGCTGCGTACGTGTTTGTGATTATATTTTCAGCGTATAATATTTATAACGTCTTTAAAATGTCTGTAAGCTAATATTCATTATATAGGATAAATTTCTATATTAAAAAAGACACCAAGGGGATTCGAACCCCTCCCATTTTACTCCTTCAACACCTTAACCACCATATCACTTATGTTTTTTGTGAAAATATTATAAAATATTTATATATATACATGGTTTTGTTTTGAATTTTTTTTGCAAGAAACAAATTGTTTTGAATTCTTTTGACCATTCCTTTTCAAGTTTCTACTTTTGATTATAGTGTGTTTAATCTTTTTTCATTAATTACTACATATTTTCTACACTCACAGTGTTTGCCAGCTCGCTATATAATCAACTTAAATCAGTTAAATCCATCATGCAATGCATTTCCTTCAAATTTTTTTTGATAAACTAATAGATAGACTAAATAAACATCCTACAAAGTTTCAATAAAAATTTTCAAGTTTTTCTTACAATTTCCGTGGTTTTTATTCAATTTTTATCGATATCGATAATATCCTGATATTTCCATCGAAATTTCCGTATTTTTGGCCTACCGATATTTCCGATATCACCGATATTTTAGACCTTGATTGTAATAAACACAAGGCAAGAAGAATTAATATCTTTCTTGTCTTTTCTAAATCCAAGAAGAATTAATAAACATAAGTCTGTAGCTTTATTCTACTTACTTTTTTTTTTCTTTTCGAAATTAATATATTAATACATGGACTTATCTATCTATATATATAAAGCAAAAGGCAGAGAATGGTGAAACATTTAAAATACCAGAAAACGCCCTTGGTTAATTCAAACATTACGAATTGAAATTATTAATTAAATGAGGATAATATGGTAAATTCACATTTGTTATAATAAAAAAAATTAAGATTAAAAACGAAATCAGATAATAACTACCCATGTTATCTTTTCTTAATATTAAAAATAAATAAATAAACCAATTGGCACATGCGTGCCAAGGAGCTAGTACATATATATTGTATAGTACAACCCTAATTTCTACCATTACCAGATAATCTCCATCAATTTCACGAATTCTCTTCATCTTTTGACTGCAAGTAAGCCATTTTATTTTTCTCTCTAATTCTTCGCAACTGTAATTTGAAGTTCCGTATAATTTTTTTTCAATTTTTTTTCTTCAATATATTAGTTATCTTATTCGTTTATGTGATATAGTAGAAATTTGACATACATGCATCATCCTTGTATCTTAGAAATATTAATGGTGTTGTTTTATAGCTATGAATCGAAAAGCTCCTACGTGGAAGTATGCAAAAGAAATAAAGGGGAAAAAAAATACTTGAGATGCACATTTTGTGATCAAAGATGTAGTGGAGAAATTTCTAGACTTAAGCATCATTTGGGTCAAACTCATCATGGTATGCAACCATGTAAGAAAGTTCCTGAGCATGTGAAAAAAAAGTGTGCCGCAACTTTGAAAAATTTTCATCTTGAAAAAAGAAAGAAAAATGAAATGCTTAGAGAGATTGGGGATGGTCCACGAGGAGGGGCTCAGAGTATGGAAACTTCATTGGATAAAGAATATGGAATTCCCGGTACTAGGAGTGTTGCAGTTGATAAGGCTCTTAGAGCAAAACCTAAATCAAGGGGACCAATGGATAGATTTGTCACTTTAGAAGCTCGGCAAAGTACATTAAATTCACCATACAAACAAGAAGGAAGAAATGAAGTTTGTCGAAAGATTGGTCATTTTTCTTCTCTAGAGCACTCCTATTTAATATTGTAAATGATCCATTTTGGTTACATATGGTGAAAGGGATTGCCACATATGGTGTAGGATTTAAGCCTCTATCAATGCATGAGATGAGGACTTAGATCCTTAAGGAAGAAGTTGGATGCATCACGTAGGGAAATATTGTTAGACGGCGACATTGAAGCTACACTCACCTACATCAAAGCGGAAGCGTCAGTGTATCTTGAATTTTTTTGTAAGTTCAGTGCAGATGAGGAGAATAGGTTTGCTAACTTGTTTTGGAGAAATGGCCAACCGTGAAGCTACATTCACTTACATCCAAGATTGGAATGTTGTCAGGCCGCAGCAGCAATGGCCAACCGTGACCCCGGATTGGGAGAAATGGCTGCCGAGGATGGAGCACTTCTTCGGCTAGCAATGGAAGGATCAAGGCATCTAGCACTTGATCAAGCTATTTGATCGGCCGCTCGTCATGGATCGGTCGCTCTTGGCCGCGGCCCAGTGCTTTTGGTCGTCAGCTACCAACACCATGAATTTTCGGTTCGGCATGATGACGCCGATCATTCTAGACATGGCCGCCCTTTTCGGCCTCTCTCCTCTCGGCGTGGAAGTGAACGCCGCACTCGTTGCTCCTGAGGCAAAAGGGAGCTTCAAGGCTGCCTGGCCTACTCTTACGAGAGTCGCCGGGGCCAAGGCGAAGAACATGCTCAACTACTCCAGTTTTTACAGGAACTTTGGGGTAGAAGACATCGACGAAGACGATGCCATCGGCCCCCTCGGCGAAGTTGAGCATGCCGCATTCCTGCTGTACTGGCTGTGCAAGTTTGTGTTCTGCACCTAGGCGAACAAGGTTATCCTGGAGTTTGCCCACCTGGCCGATTACCTTGCCCAGGGCGGAAGGTTAGCACTCGGCCCATTCCTGCTCGGCCACATCTACTGCACGCTTCGCGACATCGTCACCGATGGGATGAAGCCGAAGCACGGCGGTCCGCTCTGGGCTTTCCAGTTCTGGCTGCAAGCCTACTTCCCAGAGCTGAGAGGGGCGGTCAATATTGCCGAAACCGAGCCGCTGGCCAACGCCTTCGCTCGAGCCCCCAGGAAGCACAATGCTGTTGTTAATATTATGTTAACTCGCAATTGTACGGGGCAATTAGTAGTATAGCAAGACAAGTACGAGGTCGTACCCACGAAGACTGAGAAGTTAAAACAAGTTATGTACTTAGATTACCAAATTCAAGAAAGTAGGAGGTTATGTCTAAAACAGAATTTAAAACAAGAGTGGTTGTGATTGTTGAACAAAAGAAGCAAAATGAAATTGCAAACAAAAACAAGTAAACAAATGTAACAAAGAGTGGTTTTAAGAGTTGGAAAACAGATTTTGAGACTAGGGCATTCGAATCACCATAACAATTCAATTCTGGGTTATAAAGATTCAAGTAACAAGTCTAATTCAGATTCAAAGATTGATTCTAGCTAAAGTATGATTAGGCCATGGTGTTTGGTCCTAACCTTGTGTTCCTAATTCCCTAATTTGATCATTTGTTGTCTAACCTAAAATTAAGCATTAGGAACCCATTAAGCATAGAAGAACATTTTAAACAACCAAGTATGTATCTAATCCCTGTTGTCGAATGTCCATACATACTCTTCCTATTCATAGTTCAATTCGAATTAAAGCATGGTGTATACTCTTAATTCAAACCAAGATAGTTAACAAACAAGTTCTAATGGTGATCAATCATTCAAACAAGCATGTTAACTTATAAGCATAATGAATAAGAACATGAATCATGAATCAAACTTGAAACTCCAAACTTATAAACCCAGAATATTCATGTTAGGTTACATCGAAGCCCTAGTTATGGATTTAGCTACTCATAATGGAAAAGAGACTTGAACAGAAATGAGAAAACATAATGAATACAATAAGAGTAGAAAAACCCTTTTTCTGAAGTTCTTGTGGTGTCCAAGGCTTCTCCAAGTGCTTCTCCACTTCTAATGCTTCTCCAAGAGCTTCCCCACTTCTAGAAAGATGTATGAAGGATATGGAGGTGATTTGGGATGAGTTTGAGTGAGTGGTGATGGCTAAGGAAGATGAAATTCGTAGGGAAATGGAAGAGAGGTTTGCTGGAGTTGTTTTGGTGATTGTTGGAGTGTTTGGGATTTTGAGAGTGTTTGAGGATGGTTGGAGTGAATTGTGGGGGTTGTGAATCTCAGGATTTGTTGTCTTGAATGTGGAATGGATGTGGTATTTATAGGGAGAGGGGAGTGACAAATCTGAATTCAATATGGCTAATGCATACAACACTTGCATTATAAAAGATGAATTGGTTGATGCACTTCACTAATGCATACAACACTTGCATTATAAAATCTGAATTGGTTGATGCACTTCACCAATAGATCCCACCAGCAGCCCTAGCTCATCTTCATGTCACCATGACCAAGCTTCCAACCAGAAATGATAGCTCATACCTAGCTCACCATGACCAAGCATCCAACCAGCACATGTTGAGGTCAGCATAACCAGCAACTTCAAGGGCTTACAACTTGGGCTTCTCTTAATCAAATTAGGACTTTAAGCACTCGAAATTGAAGTTCAGAATGTCTTCTTTCCAGCCATATATCATTTGGGCCAATCCAAGGTCGGAGGAGGAAGTTAAGGCCAAAACAAATTTCTAACGCATTTTGCGCGCTGATAAAATCCATCCTGAGCATGGCTCTGTGTTTGCTAGGTAACAGACTCCATATTTATCCAATGGGGCTGAATTTTGGATATGTTATAGTACACACCCATTGGAACAACTTTCATGAAGAATTCTACCTCATCCGAGCTGTGTAGGTTGCTGAAACAAAGCTTGCAATATGACCTACGGAACTGGACTGGCAGGGGGCTGTAGCCAAAATGAGTTTGTCTTTTAAGCTCTTCTTCCATTCATCCAAATTAGGCCTTAACATGCTTGAATTGCATGAATTATGCTCTCTTGCTCTATTGGCCTACAAAACACACAAAGGGAGGGAAATAACTTAGAATTATAGGAACTAAGCAAAAGAAGTAAGTAAATTGGGCATGTATATGTATGAAATTATGAGCTTAACACACCCCCAAACTTAGATTTTGCTAGTCCTCGAGCAAAACAAAAGAAAAACAAAGCTAAAAACAAAACAAAATAAGAAGTTAACTAGACCACTTTCGTAGGTAACTCGATTGCATTGAGCGTATGCAACAAGCCTTTAAACCTCTAGGCATCCCTAGTAGGAGGAGTTGTGTCTCCTGAGGGTTTAACAGATACGATACCCACAAACGTTTTTCTAACTCTACAAAACAAAATGGTTAGAAAACTTACTTTGAAATCAACTAATGAAAATGAAAGAAAGTTTTAGTCATACCTCCAACACCATAGAGTTGCCAAGATAGGTCATCAATCAGTGTGTACAAGTGGAAGCTATAGCTCAAAGGCACACAGTTTCAAAGCAAGCACACTCAAACCTTGAATAGAGAACATGCTTCGACTCTAATTCTCACAGATAACACTCAATCACTCAGAACCTATGTTTTAATTCTCTCAAGAAAGCATAAGTGAGTGTATGAAATAGAAGCACAAATTTGGTTAGATCTCATGAAAGGAATTAAATACTAAGAATAGAGATACACACATACTTACCAGCACCCATGAATACATCCTCAAAGATCAGCTAGGTCTTTCACAATGTTGTAATGAAAGGCTAAGGTTTAGGGGAAATGGAAGAATTGGAAGGAAAAACAAATAACTTAAGAACATACCAAGGTTGCATGCTTCATTAATCTGCAAGGCATCATTGATTTAGATTGGCATGGCAGCAAACTTCATGGTATCTCCTGGCATAGACTTTATTTTTCACACTTAGATCAAATCGAAACACTTTCATCTTCGTTGATTTGATCTGCATCTTCATTAACTTCATTGCACAGATTCACATCATCTTTATTTAGGTACATGGCTGCAACTTCCTTGCTTCAAACTTTATCTTGGCACACCTTGGTATATTTCTAAGCTATAGGGTATGGCTACAATAGGTCAAGTATCTCAGATTGAGATACAAAGGTAGGGAAATGATGAGGGTGATAGAAGAAAAAGCTTTAAGTGTTTGGCTTCAAGAGGGTTGATGGAACACACATATAGGTAGGGTGAAAAGAAAGCACATAGAATGGTTATGCACACATAGCCTAGCATCACTTCAATGAGTTCATTCATGAATGAGAGCAAGCACATGATATCTGCAAAAGAGAATCATCCTTAGTATTCAATCAAAATGGAATAATGAGATCAATTAGAGTGAATTGAAGAAAATAAGTATGGATGAGAAATAGAACACTTTAAACCCTCTCAAGAAAGCAATTAGGCTCGATATAGCTCACTAGGGTAGTCTCCACTATTTTCCTTCAAGAATTTGAGCATGGTACTTTAGCCACCAGAATTCTAAGAGCAAAAGCTTTGTGAAGTGCAAAATTCTGATATGAAAACCTCAAATAGCAGCTCCATAGCATTGATTGTATGACATTCTTAAAAAAATTAAAAAATTAAAAATAAAAAAAAATAAAAAAAAAAAAAAAAAAAAAAGTGACAAGAGAACGAAAATTGAAAACACAAATGGATAAGAAAATTGAAATTGAAAACCTTCCCCCCAGACCTGAATTGAACATTGTCCTCAATGTGAAAGCATACAAAAGATGATTGAGAACAAACAAATGATAAAGGGAAAAGTTTAGAAGAAGGTTTAGGAAAAATAAAAAAATAAAAAAAATGAATATATAAGCAACTCACGGATGACCAGTTAAGGGCCTCAGAAAACACAGCCAGGGGATCCGGGAAGGTTGGAGGGGTCACAATGGTCCCGCTTAAAACCCAAACTTCTTAGACACCGAAGGTGTCGCCTAAAGAACTCCTAGACACTGTATTGACGGAAGTGCTCACTGGAGTTACCATAAGTTAGCTCATATGAAAAATCTTTTTAAATTTTTAAATTTTTTTATTTTTTTTAAATTTTTATAAATTAAAAAAACAGAAATTTAAAATAATAACAAGTAAAGAGAAAGGATTGAAATGCTCCCCCTTGATGCGATTAGGTCGATTGCTACCAAGCACCTTCTTCTTGAACACATGGGTTGCCTCCCAAGAAGCGCCTTAGTTACTGTCTTGGCAAGACATTGTGCAATCAGCTAAGTTGATGGTACGAAGGGAAGTTGATCTACCACATGGCCAGTTTGGATGCCAGCTGAAACTCCCTCATAGAATGGCTTTAAACGTTGTCCATTTACTTTGAAAGTCGAGCCATCTTTAGGGTTTTGAATCTCCACAGCTCCATAGGGAGAAACATTGACCACGGTGAATGGGCCTTGCCATCTAGACTTCAATTTTCCTGGAAAGAGACGCAAACGTGAGTTAAACAAAAGAACTGACATACCTTTGGAGAACTCTTTCCGTTGAATGTTTCTGTCATGGTAACTCTTGGTTCGTTCTTTGTAAAGCTTTGCATTCTCATAAGACTCATGTCTAATTTCTTCCAATTCATTCAGCTGAAACTTTCTTGCATGGCCTGCCTTGTCTAGATCAAAATTTAACTTCTTGATGGCCCAAAAAGCATTGTGTTCAAGCTCCATTGGCAGGTGACAAGCTTTCCCAAACACAAGACGATAAGGGCTCATTCCAATGGGAGTCTTATATGCTGTCCTATAAGCCCATAATGCATCATTGAGCTTGGCTGCCCAATCTTTCCTTGTATTGTTCACCACCTTCTCCAGGATGTGCTTAATTTCTCTATTGCTTATTTCCACTTGACCAGAAGTTTGCGGATGATATGGTGTAGAGACTCGATGGGTGATGTTGTACTTCTTCATGAGTGCTTCGAATGGCTTGTTACAGAAGTGGCTGCCTCCATCACTAATGACAGCCCTTGGAGTACCAAACCTTGTGAAAATATTATCCTTCAAGAACTTCAGCACCACCTTATAATCATTGGTTTTGGTGGCTATGGCTTCCACCCATTTAGACACATAATCAACAGCAACAAGTATGTAAGTATAACCAAAGGAAGATGGGAATGGTCCCATGAAATCAATACCCCACACATCAAAGAGCTCCACAACAAGTATGTTATTCAATGGCATTTCATTCCTGCGACTTATGTTCCCCATCCTTTGGCACCTATCACACTTAACACAAAAATTAAATGCATCTTTAAATAGAGTGGGCCAAAAGAAACCAGATTGCAGAATTTTAAGTGCTGTTTTCTTAGCTCCAAAGTGACCTCCACAGGCCAATTCGTGGCTATGCCTAAGTATGCTTTCTTGCTCTTCTTCTGGAACACATCTTCTGATGAGTTGATCCGGGCAATGCTTGAATAAGAAAGGTTCATCCCATACATAATGTTTCACCATGGAAAAGAACTTCTTCTTATCCTGAGAAGTTAGATCATTTCTAAGAACACCACAAGCAAGATAATTAACAAAATCAGCATACCATGGCTCTTTGACTTGGGCAGCATATAGTTGTTCATCAGGGAAAGTCTCATTCAAGGGTAGCACAGCTCCTCCTTTTTCTTCAACCACAATTCTGCTCAAATGATCAGCTACCACATTCTCACATCCCTTCTTATCTCGAATCTCCAAATCGAATTCTTGCAGCAAGAGAATCCATCTAATCAAGCGTGGTTTGGCATCCTTCTTAGTGAGCAAGTATCTAAGGGCTGCATGGTCAGAATAAACAATTACTTTAGAACCAACAAGGTAAGAACGAAATTTTTCTAAAGCAAAAACCACAGCAAGCAACTCCTTCTCTGTTGTGGAGTAGTTGATTTGAGCATCATTCAAGGTCCGGCTAGCATAATGAATCACATGGGGCAGCTTGTTCTTCTTTTGACCTAAAACTGCACCAATAGCAAAGTCAGAGGCATCACACATTATTTCAAATGGTAAAGACCAATCCGGAGCTATGATAATAGGGGCTGAAGTTAGCTCCCTCTTCAAGGTAGAAAAAGCTTCCATGCAAGCTTCATTAAACTCAAAAACAGCATCCTTAGCAAGGAGATTACACAATGGCCTTGTAATGCTTGAGAAATTTTTGATGAACCTTCTATAGAATCCAGCATGACCTAGAAAGCTTCTAATTCCTTTAACAGAGGTAGGGGGTGGAAGATTTGAGATGAGGTCGATCTTGGCTTTATCCACTTCGATTCCCTTGCTTGAAATCACATGGCCTAGTACAATGCCTTGTCTCACCATGAAGTGACACTTCTCCCAATTCAAAATCAGATTTGTTTCCTGGCATCTTTTAAGCACTAGAGACAAGTGGTGAAGACAATTATCAAAAGAGGAACCAAAAACTGAAAAATCATCCATAAATACCTCAATGAATCGTTCCACCATATCTGAAAAGATTGACATCATGCATCTTTGGAAAGTTGCTGGGGCATTGCACAAACCGAATGGCATCCTTCTATAAGCAAACGTACCAAATGGGCATGTGAATGTGGTTTTCTCTTGGTCTTCCGGAGCAATGGGAATTTGATTATAACCTGAAAAACCATCAAGAAAACAATAGTAAGCATGGCCAGATAAACGTTCAAGCATTTGATCAATAAAAGGTAAGGGGAAATGATCTTTTCTAGTGGATGTGTTCAACTTCCTGTAATCAATGCAAACTCTCCAACCAGTGACAGTTCGTGTAGGAACTAGCTCATTCTTCTCATTCTTCACAACGGTGATTCCGGACTTCTTTGGAACAACTTGCACAGGGCTCACCCACTTAGAATCTGAAATTGGGTAGATGATTCCTACATCGAGTAGCTTTAAAACTTCAGCTCTAACCACCTCTTTCATGTTGGGATTTAGCCTCCTTTGGGCATCACGAGATGGTTTGCTGTCTTCTTCCATTAAAATCCGGTGCATGCACATGCTTGGACTAATTCCTTTGATGTCTGCTATGGTCCACCCAATGGCTGTTTTATGCTCTTTTAGAACTTTAATTAAGCTCTCTTCTTCATGTGAGGAGAGACCTGCAGCAATTATAACAGGGAGAGTTTCGTTAGCACCCAAATATGTATATTTAAGATTATTGGGAAGAGGTTTAAGTTCTAGCTTTGGTGGGATGACAATGGATGGCTCCAATTTCGTGGATGATGGTCCAAGAGGCTCGATTGGTGGCCTAAAGGATGGTGGGTATGGCGGAAACACTTCTAAGGCAGCCACCACTTCTTGGAACTCCGGTTCACAAAGATCTTCCTCTTCTTGTGTTAAGACAGCTTCTAGAGCATCATTAGACTTTCTCTGCAAAATTTTGGAAGAAACCTCATGATCCACAACATCAATTGAAAAGCAAGAATCAAGAGAGATAGAAGGTTGAGATAGAGCATTAAGCATTTTAAATTCAACAGTTTCACCCAAAACAGTCATGGAGAGAGTGCTATCTTTCACTTTGATGATTGTGTCTGCAGTGGCCATGAATGGCCTGCCTAGGAGAATGGGATCAACACGATCTCCATTTGGATTGTCTTCCATGTCCATCACTACAAAATCAGCAGGGAGAATTAGTGTATTAACTTGAACTAGAATATCTTCTACAATACCTTTTGGATATTTTATAGAATGATCAGCTAGTTCAAGTCGCATTGAAGTCTTCTTCATCCCTTCTAAGCCAAGCTCTTGATAAACTGAATATGGCAAAACATTGATGCTTGCTCCCAAGTCCAACATGGCTCTTCCAACCTTCTTGCCTCCAATGTTAATGGGAATGTCAAAGCTGCCAGGATCATCTAGTTTTGGTGGAAGCTTCCTTTGCAATACAGCACTTACATTCTGGTCGAGCTTTACTCCTTCATTTGGAGCGAAATTGAGCTTGTGAGTTTTCAAGTCCTTGATGAATTTTCCATATGCAGGAATCTGTTCAATAAGATCAAGCAAAGGCAAATTGATATTAACTTTACTCAAAATATCATAAATCTCTTTAAAAGCCTTATCTTGCTTTGCTTTCTTAAGACGGCCTGGAAATGGAATCTGTGGAACATATGGAGCGGGTGGCACGTATCTATCTTCTTGAAGATGTGGTGGCACAAATTTGTCATCCCTTTTATGCAATTGGAATTGATCGGATTTCTGAGAATCTGATTTGGCCTTAGGAGCAGATTGAGAAGTTTTGAGTTGTTCTCCTTCCGTGGCCATGGTCTCCTCCTCTTCATTTTCTACAATCACAACATCATTTGAAAGATTAGAATCATCTTTATTATCAATGATCTTACCTGATCTGAGCACATGAATGGCCTTGGCTTCTGGGTTCTTTGGATTGATCTCAGTTTGGCTTGGCCATTTCCCAGGCACTCTTTGAGTTATTTCAGCAGCTATTTGGCCTAATTGGACTTCCAATTTGGAGATGGCAGCTTGTGTAGTTTGCTGAAAATTGGATTGGTTGATTGCCATCTGCTTCACTATATCTTCCAATGATGATGATGATTGTTGTGGCCTTTGGAATGAATGGGGATTTGCTTGATTCTGGGTATTTCTCCATGAAAAGTTTGGATGATTCCTCCAACCTGGATTATAACTTTGAGAGTATGGATCATTTCTTGGACCTTGGTTGTAGGAATTTACCAACTTAGCTTGCTCTTGCACAAATTCTGGATATCCAGCCCCAAGTGGACAAGCTGTGGTAGCATGGTCATGAGATTCACAAATGCTACACACTTCCTTCGGAGGGCTTCTTGAGTTTAATGCAAGAAGAGCATCTAGCTTTTGTTCCAGTTTTGAAATCTGCACACTAGAAGCATCATTAGAACCACTAATAACACGTTTACCTCTTGTATCCGTATGTTGGGTCTCCATTGCTATCTCCTCAAAGAGTTCGTACGTTTCTTCTGGAGTTTTGGTTTTAAAAGAACCACCTGCAAAATTGGTGACTATATTATGACTAGAAGGGGTTAGTCCTTTATAAAACATACGCATTTGAAGCTTCAATGGAATCCCATGATGAGGACATTGGTTGAGCAACCCATTGAATTTCTCCCATGCTTCACAAAACGATTCATCATCTTGCTGTGCAAATAACAAGATCTTGTCCCTAAGCATGTCGGTCTTTTGCGTGGAGAAGTATTTTTCCAGGAACTTCTTTTGAATGGCAGACCATGTAGTGAGTGAACCAGGCTTCAAAGAATTCAACCAATACTTCGCCTTATCCTTTAAAGTGTATGGAAACACTCTCATTCGAAGTTGATCTTCTGTCACACCTGTCAAGGGAAAAGAACTCACAACATTAAAAATATCCTTTATATGAGTCAATGGATCTTCATTAGGTAAACCATAAAAGGAAGGCAGCATATTAAGATGAGAAGATTTAAGCTCATAATTTCGAGCTACAGTGGGCAGCAAAATGCTTGAAGGAGATGCTGGAATTGTTGGGATATCAAGTTCTCCCATGAACTCAATGGCAGCCATCATTTCTTCTTCTTCTTGGTCTGAACTTGCTTCCGAATTTGAAAGTGAAGAACCGGGAAGTTCAGTGTGGAGAGCAAGACTTGTAAATGTAGCAAGAGCTTGCTCTTTTGCAGTTGACAACTCCCTTTCTAGACGATTCTGAATTTCAGAGGTCACTCGTCTGGGTTGCAATGATGGTCCTGCGTTCAAAGATCTAGAACGTTGGAACGAAGACCTAACTTGTTCAAGTAATGGATTTTTAGACATAAACTACCTGAAACAGAAAATTAGATTAATTAGAAACACTAAAAAGAATAGGGTAACCTTGGGCACATAACCAGGGAAGAACTTTCGTTCAGTCCCCGGCAACGGCGCCAAAATTTGTTGTTAATATTATGTTAACTCGCAATTGTACGGGGCAATTAGTAGTATAGCAAGACAAGTACGAGGTCGTACCCACGAAGACTGAGAAGTTAAAACAAGTTATGTACTTAGATTACCAAATTCAAGAAAGTAGGAGGTTATGTCTAAAACAGAATTTAAAACAAGAGTGGTTGTGATTGTTGAACAAAAGAAGCAAAATGAAATTGCAAACAAAAACAAGTAAACAAATGTAACAAAGAGTGGTTTTAAGAGTTGGAAAACAGATTTTGAGACTAGGGCATTCGAATCACCATAACAATTCAATTCTGGGTTATAAAGATTCAAGTAACAAGTCTAATTCAGATTCAAAGATTGATTCTAGCTAAAGTATGATTAGGCCATGGTGTTTGGTCCTAACCTTGTGTTCCTAATTCCCTAATTTGATCATTTGTTGTCTAACCTAAAATTAAGCATTAGGAACCCATTAAGCATAGAAGAACATTTTAAACAACCAAGTATGTATCTAATCCCTGTTGTCGAATGTCCATACATACTCTTCCTATTCATAGTTCAATTCGAATTAAAGCATGGTGTATACTCTTAATTCAAACCAAGATAGTTAACAAACAAGTTCTAATGGTGATCAATCATTCAAACAAGCATGTTAACTTATAAGCATAATGAATAAGAACATGAATCATGAATCAAACTTGAAACTCCAAACTTATAAACCCAGAATATTCATGTTAGGTTACATCGAAGCCCTAGTTATGGATTTAGCTACTCATAATGGAAAAGAGACTTGAACAGAAATGAGAAAACATAATGAATACAATAAGAGTAGAAAAACCCTTTTTCTGAAGTTCTTGTGGTGTCCAAGGCTTCTCCAAGTGCTTCTCCACTTCTAATGCTTCTCCAAGAGCTTCCCCACTTCTAGAAAGATGTATGAAGGATATGGAGGTGATTTGGGATGAGTTTGAGTGAGTGGTGATGGCTAAGGAAGATGAAATTCGTAGGGAAATGGAAGAGAGGTTTGCTGGAGTTGTTTTGGTGATTGTTGGAGTGTTTGGGATTTTGAGAGTGTTTGAGGATGGTTGGAGTGAATTGTGGGGGTTGTGAATCTCAGGATTTGTTGTCTTGAATGTGGAATGGATGTGGTATTTATAGGGAGAGGGGAGTGACAAATCTGAATTCAATATGGCTAATGCATACAACACTTGCATTATAAAAGATGAATTGGTTGATGCACTTCACTAATGCATACAACACTTGCATTATAAAATCTGAATTGGTTGATGCACTTCACCAATAGATCCCACCAGCAGCCCTAGCTCATCTTCATGTCACCATGACCAAGCTTCCAACCAGAAATGATAGCTCATACCTAGCTCACCATGACCAAGCATCCAACCAGCACATGTTGAGGTCAGCATAACCAGCAACTTCAAGGGCTTACAACTTGGGCTTCTCTTAATCAAATTAGGACTTTAAGCACTCGAAATTGAAGTTCAGAATGTCTTCTTTCCAGCCATATATCATTTGGGCCAATCCAAGGTCGGAGGAGGAAGTTAAGGCCAAAACAAATTTCTAACGCATTTTGCGCGCTGATAAAATCCATCCTGAGCATGGCTCTGTGTTGGCTAGGTAACAGACTCCATATTTATCCAATGGGGCTGAATTTTGGATATGTTATAGTACACACCCATTGGAACAACGTTCATGAAGAATGCTGCCTCATCCGAGCTGTGTAGGTTGCTGAAACAAAGCTTGCAATATGACCTACGGAACTGGACTGGCAGGGGGCTGTAGCCAAAATGAGTTTGTCTTTTAAGCTCTTCTTCCATTCATCCAAATTAGGCCTTAACATGCTTGAATTGCATGAATTATGCTCTCTTGCTCTATTGGCCTACAAAACACACAAAGGGAGGGAAATAACTTAGAATTATAGGAACTAAGCAAAAGAAGTAAGTAAATTGGGCATGTATATGTATGAAATTATGAGCTTAACAAATGCCACGGCCTTCTGCTACAAGTTCTTCTACGGCTTGACCAAGAGGACTGGTACGCAGTTTCGAGTCTACCTTGCTCGGCCATTCCCCCTGTTCCTAACTCACGACCTCTTCGTCATTCCTGATGGCGAGACGGAGAATGATCTTAAAGAGATCTGGGGTTCCTTCCTGGTTTCGCGCGACCTTCACTGTGGCCTGTCCAAGGCCGGGGCCGAGGTTTATCTGCCAAACTTCTTGGCGCGGCAGTTCGGCCTGATTCAGACGGCCCCACTTCCCCCTCTGTCAACGAACCGGCTCTCGTCCTGGAGGGCCGACGTCGCCCAGCAGCACGGCGTGGCTGGCATTTCCTTCCAACTTCAACAGGGGATGACCTTCCTTACTCTGACGCCTTGGCTGCGTCGTAATGCCTATGACGAGGATGGAAGGGTTTGGTACGAGGAGTGTATCTCGGCCAGATTCACTCGACCTGTTGAAGAGGCTATGAGGGGGGCCTTGAAGAATGCAGATTGGGACCCTCTCACCCCCAAGGGTAGTAAGGTGAAGAAGGTATCAACCGGGCCTCCTCGCTCGAGTACCCCGGCCGTGGCCGCACCTAAGGTGACGCCCTCTCCCTCGGCTGGAACGACGGCTGCGGCTTTGACCACGGTCCCAACTCCCAAGGCGCCAGTCGTGGTGGGGGCGCGGAAGACCCTGGCGCATAGGACCGTGCCGTCCTCCCCGCCGGCTCGACCGATAGCTGCCGCCGGTAAGCCCTCTATCATTATTTTTCGCCGGCCTTTCTAAACCACTTTCGTCCTTGGTCATCTCACCTCTCTCTTTTTCTTTGTATACATAGCCCCGGGTCGTAAGAGGGGGCGAGAAGCTTCAAGTACTGAGGCCACACCGGTTGAGGCTGCGCCGGCCAGAAGCGCCGTGATTAAGACGGCGACGGTGGAGCGGCCGAGGAAAAGGACCCTCTTTGCTTCCTCGGAGGGCAGGGACGAGGAGGACGTCCCTCCTGTGATTGTGAGTGAAGCTCCCTCTGTGGCTGTGAGTATTCCTTGATTTCTTCCCTTTTCTTCCAGGTCACTGATCGGTTCATAATTGTATATCATTTTGTACCCTTCTAGCTTATGATTTGGTTATGTTTTTGAGTTAAACTTGTGCTTTTAATCCTTTTTGTGTTTATCTTTCAGTTCATTGAGCTTTAGGTAATAATGATGGCTTTAGAGAGCATAATTCATGCAATTCAAGCATGTTAAGGCCTAATTTGGATGAATGGATGAAGAGCTTAAAGACAAACTCATTTTGGCTACAGCCCCTTGCCAGTCCAGTTCCGTAGGTCACATTGCAATATTTGTTTCAGCAACCTACACAGCTCGGATGAGGCCGCATTCTTCATGAACGTTGTTCCAATAGGTGTGTACTATAACATATCCAAAATTCAGCCTCATTGGATAAATATGGAGTCTGTTACCTAGCAAACACAGAGCCATGCTCAGGATGGATTTTATCAGCGCGCAAAATGAGTTAGAAATTTGTTTTGGCCTTAACTTCCTCCTCCGACCTTGGATTGGCCCAAATGATATATGGCTGGAAAGAAGACATTCTGAACTTCAAGTTTGAGTGCTTAAAGTCCTAATTTGATTAAGAGAAGCCCAAGTTGTAAGCCCTTGACGTTTCTGGTCATGCTGACCTCAGCATGTGCTGGTTGGATGCTTGGTCATGGTGAGCTAGGTATGAGCTATCATTTCTGGTTGGAAGCTTGGTCATGGTGACATGAAGATGAGCTAGGTCTGCTGGTGGGATCTATTGGTGAAGTGCATCAACCAATTCAAGATTTTCTAATACAAGTGCATCACCCAATTTAGATTTTCTAATACAAGTGCATCAACCATTTCAGATTTTATAAAACAAGTGTTGTATGCATTAGCCATATTGAATTCAGATTTTCACTTCCCCTAGGCCTATAAATAGGGAAGTTCTCTAAGCTTGTAATCACACCCCAAGGGGGGGAGCTCTCAAGCACTTCTCTAGAGCTCCCTTCCCTTTTCTCCCTCAAATTCTCTTAGTTTCCCTTTGTAGTTCTCAATTGTTGTAATGAGATCATTCTACTAAATTTTCTTTCTTCTAAATTCTCAAACACTTCTCCCATCCTTCATCAAATTCTCTAAACTACTCAAACACTTTCTCCTCCCTTCTCCAAATTTCCCAAACACATTTCCCTTCTCTTCCAAACATCTCCATGTCTCAAACACTTCACAAACACCTTTCTTTCCGTTCCAAAGTTCTCAAACATTCTCCAATTTTCCAAACACTTTCTCTTCCAAAATCCACAAAGTTCCCAAACACCACTTTCCTTACTCTTCCAATATTCTCTTCTTCAAGTCTCCATGTTCTTCAAACACTTCTCCACATTCCTTCATCAAATTCTCCAAATTTCTCAAACACATCTCCCTTCTCTTCTTCTAAATTCTCCAAACACTTCTCTATTCTCCTTCAAAGTTCTTCCAAAATTCTCTAAAGTTCCCAAACACTTTCTTCTCCCTCCTCAAAGTTCTCAAAGACTTCCTTTCTTCCTCAAAGTTCTCTTAGTTTCCTTAATGTTTTCTTAGTTGTAATTTATTTTTCTTTGTTATGTAAATTCTTTTCTTAAGTTTTCAAGTTGAATTAGTTTCCAAGTTTCAATTATGGTTTTTGTTCTTATTCATTATGCTTATAAGTTAATATGCTAGTTTGAATGATTGATCACCATTTAGGCTTGCATGTTAGCTATCTTGGTTTGAATTAAGAGTATACACCATGCTTTAATTCGAATTGAACTATGAATAGGAAGAGTATGTATGGACATTCGACAACAGGGATTAGATACATACTTGGTTGTTTAAAATGTTCTTCTATGCTTAATGGGTTCCTAATGCTTAATTTTAGGTTAGACAACAAATGATCAAATTAGGGAATTAGGAACACAAGGTTATGACCACACACCATGGCTTAATCATACTTTAGCTAGAATCAATCCATTAATCTAAATTGAACTTGGGAACTTATTTGCTTGAGTTACTTATTTCTTTCTTCCTTGTTTTATGTTCTTTGTTTTTGTTTCTATTTTGTGTAGGGAAACTAAATTGGATCATTCAATCACCAATCCCTGTGGAATCGACCTCGCACTTACATATGCTATACTACCAACGGTTCGTGCACTTGCGAGTATCACAAGTTGAGGATGCAGCTTAATCCATTTTGGTGGAGCTAAATCTACGCAACAAGCCATGGTGTGTGGTCATAACCTTGTGTTCCTAATTCCCTAATTTGATCATTTGTTGTCTAACCTAAAATTAAGCATTAGGAACCCATTAAGCATAGAAGAACAATTTAAACAACCAAGCATGTATCTAATCCCTGTTGTCGAATGTCCATACATACTCTTCCTATTCATAGTTCAATTCGAATTAAAGCATGGTGTCTACTCTTAATTCAAACCAAGATAGCTAACATGCAAGCCTAAATGGTGATCAATCATTCAAACTAGCATATTAACTTATAAGCATAATGAATAAGAACAAAAACCATAATTGAAACTTGGAAACTTATCAAACTTGAATACTTAAGAAAGAATGTACATTACAAGAAAAATAAATTACAACTAAGAAAACATTAAAGAGAGACTAAGAGAACTTTGAGGAAGAAAGGAGAAGTGTTTGGGAAAAGTGTTTGAGGACATGGAGGCTTTTTGGAGAAGAAAGTAGAAGTAGAGAGTTGTTTGAGAAAGTGTTTGGAGAACATGGAGAATGTTTGTGAACTTGGAGACTTTGGGAACTTAGGGAGTGGAGAGAAAGGTGTTTGTGAAGTGTTTGAGACATGGAGACTTTTGGAAGAGAAGGGAAATGTGTTTGGGAAATTTGGAGAAGGGAGGAGAAGTGTTTGGAGAACTTTAGAGATGGGATCGGTAACATTGTTTGATTCTATTTGGCTTTCCTACTTTATTTTTTTTTCTTAACTAGACAATTTCAAGTTTTAAAGTTAATGACGTTAATGGACAAGTTGTGTTTGTAGTCCAACAGAAAAGGACAATTGCCCAACAAGCAAGAGAACTGGGTTTAAGTCCCAGCTTACACAACCTATTGGTGCTTGTTGCTTTGAAGCATGGAATTGGACTTGTGTTGATTTTTCCTTTTCATTTTTAGTTTTTTTTTATATTTCATAATCCTTTAATTCCGTTTCAAGTTTTTGTGTGTGTTTGTTTTAAGCAATGTAAATAGCTCAATAAAAATGGAGAGAGATGGCAACTTCAAAGATAGGAAGTGTGGAGTAGTGGGAGAAGTCGCGACCTCCAAATGCATCACGCTCGACCTAATCGCTTCAAGGGGGAGCATTTCAATCCTTTCTCTTTACTTATTTCTGTTTCTTTTTTTATAAAAATTTAAAAAAATAAAAAATTTAAAAATTTAAAAAGATTTTTCATATGAGCTGACTTATGGTAACTCCAGTGAGCACTTCCGTCAATACAGTGTCTAGGAGTTCTTTAGGCGACACCTTCGGTGTCTAAGAAGTTTGGGTTTTAAGCGGGACCATTGTGACCCCTCCAACCTTCCCGGATCCCCTGGCTGTGTTTTCTGAGGCCCTTAACTGGTCATCCGTGAGTTGCTTATATATATATATATATATTTTTTTTTTTCTTTCTAAACCTTCTTCTTAACTTTTCCCCTTATCATTTACATGTTCTCAATCATCTTTACTTTGCTTTAACATTGAGGACAATGCATCATTTAAGTTTGGGGGTGCTGGAAAGTTTTTTTAGTTTGTGTGTTTGTGTTTGAAAACGTAGGCTTCTTCATTGCTACATTACAAGAAAGAATGTACATTACAAGAAAAATAAATTACAACTAAGAAAACATTAAAGAGAGACTAAGAGAACTTTGAGGAAGAAAGGAGAAGTGTTTGGGAAAAGTGTTTGAGGACATGGAGGCTTTTTGGAGAAGAAAGTAGAAGTAGAGAGTTGTTTGAGAAAGTGTTTGGAGAACATGGAGAATGTTTGTGAACTTGGAGACTTTGGGAACTTAGGGAGTGGAGAGAAAGGTGTTTGTGAAGTGTTTGAGACATGGAGACTTTTGGAAGAGAAGGGAAATGTGTTTGGGAAATTTGGAGAAGGGAGGAGAAGTGTTTGGAGAACTTTAGAGATGGGATCGGTAACATTGTTTGATTCTATTTGGCTTTCCTACTTTATTTTTTTTTCTTAACTAGACAATTTCAAGTTTTAAAGTTAATGACGTTAATGGACAAGTTGTGTTTGTAGTCCAACAGAAAAGGACAATTGCCCAACAAGCAAGAGAACTGGGTTTAAGTCCCAGCTTACACAACCTATTGGTGCTTGTTGCTTTGAAGCATGGAATTGGACTTGTGTTGATTTTTCCTTTTCATTTTTAGTTTTTTTTTATATTTCATAATCCTTTAATTCCGTTTCAAGTTTTTGTGTGTGTTTGTTTTAAGCAATGTAAATAGCTCAATAAAAATGGAGAGAGATGGCAACTTCAAAGATAGGAAGTGTGGAGTAGTGGGAGAAGTCGCGACCTCCAAATGCATCACGCTCGACCTAATCGCTTCAAGGGGGAGCATTTCAATCCTTTCTCTTTACTTATTTCTGTTTCTTTTTTTATAAAAATTTAAAAAAATAAAAAATTTAAAAATTTAAAAAGATTTTTCATATGAGCTGACTTATGGTAACTCCAGTGAGCACTTCCGTCAATACAGTGTCTAGGAGTTCTTTAGGCGACACCTTCGGTGTCTAAGAAGTTTGGGTTTTAAGCGGGACCATTGTGACCCCTCCAACCTTCCCGGATCCCCTGGCTGTGTTTTCTGAGGCCCTTAACTGGTCATCCGTGAGTTGCTTATATATATATATATATATTTTTTTTTTTCTTTCTAAACCTTCTTCTTAACTTTTCCCCTTATCATTTACATGTTCTCAATCATCTTTACTTTGCTTTAACATTGAGGACAATGCATCATTTAAGTTTGGGGGTGCTGGAAAGTTTTTTTAGTTTGTGTGTTTGTGTTTGAAAACGTAGGCTTCTTCATTGCTACAATTTTTTTTTCTGCTACTGTTTTGAAAGTTTGGTCCGCGTTGTGTTCTTCATTTTTTCATGCTGAATCCAACGACATAAAGAACGTTAAATTTGACCAAGTGGTTTGAAAGTTACATGTCAAAACAGATTATATGTTGAAATTGAGCAGAACAGCAATTTGAAACCTCACGTTTTTCTTTTATGTTTCTTTTCTTTGAGTCATTTTCAGTTTTCCTTCCCACACCAATGATAAATCTTGAGTCTAACTTCTAATATGGCTCTTAGGAATTTGATAAGCATTGTGTTAAGTCTGAATCTTATTCTTTTGCTAGCTAAGTCTCACATAATTATGCTTGAGCTTTCTATGCACTTTAGCCATGATTATACAACTCTTGCATGTCTTACCCAATTGTATGCATTTTTGCTTGTGTGATTCACTGGAATGTTAAGTTATAACTAAGATATGATTTAGGCCATCTTTGTTAAGCCTCTTTCTTTTTCCTCCATCAACCCATACAATACATATTCCATTGTAAACCCTTTTGTGCCCAAACACTTAGCCATTTCTTTCTATCACCTTATCATCCATTAAACATCCTACCATCTAGGGGACATGTAGAGTATGATTGTATTTCAGATTGTAATGTATTCAAGGCAATAAATGAGCTATTAAAAAAAAAAAAAAAAAAAAAAAGAGAAAAGAAGTGTGGCCAATGTAGTCACGACCCTAGGGTGATATAAGGAGAAATCAAGGTGATCTAGGGTAAAGAGCCGCAAAATTGGGCCAAATTTTATACAAAGTGTGTAAATGTCAAAATCAAATTTTGAAGTGATTCAATTGCAAAATCTGGTGTTGTGAGCTTTTCAATTTATGTGCCTTACATTTCAAATGTCAATGATCTTGTTTATATAACATGCTCTACCTTGTTCCTTAGACTTTGTATTTCAATATCCATTCTTTTTCTAACCATTACATTACATCCATGAGTAAAGTCCTATTGATTTTGGTTTAGCTTGGCAAACTTGTGTTCATTCTTGCAGGAATTCATATCGTTGTTTGAGAAGCATGAGTTGTATCTTCATGGCTATTTCACACACACACCTTGAGCATGATTTTTGTGAGATTGTGGTAGCACTTGAATAATGTTTGGAACTTCCTTAGTGCTTGTTTTGTTCCTTGTTGAGCCATGTCTATGAAGTTTAAAATTTCTGTTCGGTTGGAAGGTTAACGTTTTTGTTTTTGTTTTTTGTTTTTCTTAAGGACTAACAAATCTTTTAAGTTTTCTAACCACTTTGTTTTGTAGAGTCAGTAAAACGTTTGTGGGTATCGTATCTGTTAAACCCTCAGGAGACACAACTCCTCCTACTAGGGATGCCTAGAGGTTTAAAGGCTTGTTGCATACGCTCAATGCAATCGAGTTACCTACGAAAGTGGTCTAGTTAACTTCTTATTTTGTTTTATTTTTCTTCGTTTTCCTTTTGTTTTGCTTGAGGACTAGCAAAATCTAGGTTTGGGGGTATTTGATCGGTTCATAATTGTATATCATTTTGTACCCTTCTAGCTTATGATTTGGTTATGTTTTTGAGTTAAACTTGTGCTTTTAATCCTTTTTGTGTTTATCTTTCAGTTCATTGAGCTTTAGGTAATAATGATGGCTTTAGAGAGCATAATTCATGCAATTCAAGCATGTTAAGGCCTAATTTGGATGAATGGATGAAGAGCTTAAAGACAAACTCATTTTGGCTACAGCCCCTTGCCAGTCCAGTTCCGTAGGTCACATTGCAATATTTGTTTCAGCAACCTACACAGCTCGGATGAGGCCGCATTCTTCATGAACGTTGTTCCAATAGGTGTGTACTATAACATATCCAAAATTCAGCCTCATTGGATAAATATGGAGTCTGTTACCTAGCAAACACAGAGCCATGCTCAGGATGGATTTTATCAGCGCGCAAAATGAGTTAGAAATTTGTTTTGGCCTTAACTTCCTCCTCCGACCTTGGATTGGCCCAAATGATATATGGCTGGAAAGAAGACATTCTGAACTTCAAGTTTGAGTGCTTAAAGTCCTAATTTGATTAAGAGAAGCCCAAGTTGTAAGCCCTTGACGTTTCTGGTCATGCTGACCTCAGCATGTGCTGGTTGGATGCTTGGTCATGGTGAGCTAGGTATGAGCTATCATTTCTGGTTGGAAGCTTGGTCATGGTGACATGAAGATGAGCTAGGTCTGCTGGTGGGATCTATTGGTGAAGTGCATCAACCAATTCAAGATTTTCTAATACAAGTGCATCACCCAATTTAGATTTTCTAATACAAGTGCATCAACCATTTCAGATTTTATAAAACAAGTGTTGTATGCATTAGCCATATTGAATTCAGATTTTCACTTCCCCTAGGCCTATAAATAGGGAAGTTCTCTAAGCTTGTAATCACACCCCAAGGGGGGGAGCTCTCAAGCACTTCTCTAGAGCTCCCTTCCCTTTTCTCCCTCAAATTCTCTTAGTTTCCCTTTGTAGTTCTCAATTGTTGTAATGAGATCATTCTACTAAATTTTCTTTCTTCTAAATTCTCAAACACTTCTCCCATCCTTCATCAAATTCTCTAAACTACTCAAACACTTTCTCCTCCCTTCTCCAAATTTCCCAAACACATTTCCCTTCTCTTCCAAACATCTCCATGTCTCAAACACTTCACAAACACCTTTCTTTCCGTTCCAAAGTTCTCAAACATTCTCCAATTTTCCAAACACTTTCTCTTCCAAAATCCACAAAGTTCCCAAACACCACTTTCCTTACTCTTCCAATATTCTCTTCTTCAAGTCTCCATGTTCTTCAAACACTTCTCCACATTCCTTCATCAAATTCTCCAAATTTCTCAAACACATCTCCCTTCTCTTCTTCTAAATTCTCCAAACACTTCTCTATTCTCCTTCAAAGTTCTTCCAAAATTCTCTAAAGTTCCCAAACACTTTCTTCTCCCTCCTCAAAGTTCTCAAAGACTTCCTTTCTTCCTCAAAGTTCTCTTAGTTTCCTTAATGTTTTCTTAGTTGTAATTTATTTTTCTTTGTTATGTAAATTCTTTTCTTAAGTTTTCAAGTTGAATTAGTTTCCAAGTTTCAATTATGGTTTTTGTTCTTATTCATTATGCTTATAAGTTAATATGCTAGTTTGAATGATTGATCACCATTTAGGCTTGCATGTTAGCTATCTTGGTTTGAATTAAGAGTATACACCATGCTTTAATTCGAATTGAACTATGAATAGGAAGAGTATGTATGGACATTCGACAACAGGGATTAGATACATACTTGGTTGTTTAAAATGTTCTTCTATGCTTAATGGGTTCCTAATGCTTAATTTTAGGTTAGACAACAAATGATCAAATTAGGGAATTAGGAACACAAGGTTATGACCACACACCATGGCTTAATCATACTTTAGCTAAAATCAATCCATTAATCTAAATTGAACTTGGGAACTTATTTGCTTGAGTTACTTATTTCTTTCTTCCTTGTTTTATGTTCTTTGTTTTTGTTTCTATTTTGTGTAGGGAAACTAAATTGGATCATTCAATCACCAATCCCTGTGGAATCGACCTCGCACTTACATATGCTATACTACCAACGGTTCGTGCACTTGCGAGTATCACAAGTTGAGGATGCAGCTTAATCCATTTTGGTGGAGCTAAATCTACGCAACAGTCACCCCCTCCCTTCTTTATACGCTTTGGTAATTCAGTTTTTTTTTCTTAGGAGGAAGTGGTGGCCGAGGAGGAAGCCACGGCCGAGGTGCCGGTCGAGGAAGCAGTTGCAACTGAGATGGTAGTCGAAGAGGAGGCCGCGGCCGAGATGGTGATTCAGGAGGTGGCCGCTGAGGAAGTGGTGGTGGAGGGGGCAACTACTGTCGAGACAGCGTTCGTAGAAGTGTCAGCCGCCGAGGAGATTACCGAGGAGGCCACAGAAGAGGCCGCCGAGGAGACTGCCGACGAGGGCGCCGAAGACGCTACCGAGGAGGCCACTGAAGAAGCCGCCGAAGAGGCCAATGCGGACGTACCTATCGAGCCGTCGCCGTCCGCTCCTCGTCGTCCAAGCGGCATTTCCTTTCGCTCGGTAAGAGTTCGCTTTCCCTATACTTAGCTTTATTGTTCTCTTTTCAGAATTGCACTATACTCCTAACCGAATTTTTGTCTCCAGCCTCCCCAGTCGTCGCTGCTGCTGTCCACGGTTGCTGTAACCATGCCCCTTGCGCCGTTGTCCCAGGACTCGACGGTCGTGACCGAGCCGGCGGTAATTGGGGCCACGGTCGTGAGTGTGCCGAGTCTCCTGAGGACTACTTCGGCGGTCAGAACCGAGCTTTCGCTCGCCGTGAGTATTCAGCCCTTTCTTTTTGTTATTCCCTTCTGTCCTAGCTGGTTGTTTCTCACCCAACCTCTTTTTTATGTCCAGGAGACCACATCCTCCGATGATCTCGAGGAGCTATACGCCCGTCTTCATGAGGAAGGAGGTAGCTCGACCTTGGCTCCCCTGGACAAGGACTCCAAGACCGTCGTTGAAAGGCTCCGAGAGTTCCTCATCCTTGGAGTTCACCAAATGATCGCTGCCGGGGCGCTTATGGAGTTTAGGTCCTGCTTGGATACGGCTATGGCGATCGGTCTGCTAAACTCGGCTCAGCTGGATGAATTGCAAGCCCGCCTGGCCGAAGGTGAGGAAATGATCGGCCGGTATGCTGAAGCTGTTACGCGGATGGCCGAGGGGAGCTCGCTCGAGCAGGATCTGGTGGAGATAAAGGAACAAGTCCGACCTGCGATGGCCCGATTGAAAGAGAATAATCTCGTCGTCCAGCGGGAGACTGAAGAACTTGCGCAAGTCGAGGCTCAGATTACCGAGCTTCAGGCTCGTCGAGATCTCATACTCCAACGCCGAGATGGCGCAGTTGCGGTCGGAGCCGAACTGAAATCTTCGGCCAAGCAAATCCTCAAAGCGGCGACCGAGACGAAGAAAGCATTGGCCGAGAGGAAGCTGATCCGGGCGAGGTGGCAGGCGGACATAGACGGCGGGGACATCGCCTGGAGGAGGATCACGTGCTTGATCTGGGGCATGTTCAGCGAGGAGGTCTAGGCGAGCGGCGAGCGGCCAGTTTTAAATATATGTTTCTTTTTGGGATGTAATAATTAACTATATACACACATTTTATTTCTATATTTACCCATATGTTTTCTCTTTTGTAAGAAATGACCCTTTTTATCTAAATGTAAGGCGAGGGCCTTCTTTTCTGAAAGACTAAATGTATACTTTCCTTCTCTATATGTTGGCCGTGCCTTTTGTTTAGCCCGTCTGCCTACTTTCCTCTTTTCTTTTTCTTGACTTTTTTGTCGTAGGTCCTCGGCGCCATTTTCTTTTGAACTTGCGCCTAGTTGTAGGCGTCGAGTTTCGACTGTTGTAAATTCTCTGAACTTCTGGGCACCATCTGCGAGTAATCCTTCCTCCTTCGGCTATGTTGCCCGATAAATTGAAGAACTCGAACCCTCAGCTTTAATAGCTTATTAGTGTCATGGCCCTTGGCCGAGACATAAGGAGATGTGCACACGGCTGTTTTTTTTTAAGCGCGGCGTGCCCAGAAAGCTTTAGGAAGTAAATTTCGCCAAACTCCAGGTTTCCTTGATGAACATGGCTTAGCGTAGACTGGCGTCCCCGGCCATCGCTGAATGAAGCCGTCCTCGGTCATGTACCGGGTACCTTTGACCTTAAACCCTCGAGGGGGCCTCTCCTGTTGGTCATCATTTCGCGGCCTTACATGCTGGGTTGTTTGAGCAAAGGGCTTGGCCGCTGCGACTGAGCCGGGTGGTATTAGAGGAAAACCGCGGACTTGACCGAGGTTCGTTTGGCCCGCTGGCCATCGAGGTATGGCCACCTGGTTCCGTTGGATTGCATCCTCATGGGAACCTAAGTGTGTCTGTGTTGTCGTCGGAATGGCCAGACCGTGTATTTGTAATGGTAGTGCAGCAGTCAAGCCTTTCTGATCGCATTGTTGTGGTGATGCTTTGGTCACGTTGCTCTGGCCGGACTGTGCCTGGTTGGCCAAAGTCTGGGTCGGGCCGAGACGTTGGACCGTAGACGATGCAGGGCTACCCCGCCCTAATGCTTTGGCTAAAGCGTGGAGCGCGGGCTGCGCGTTGTCTCTGCTGAGTAGGTTGGCCCAGAATTCGCCCATGTGGGCTGGGACTGCCCCCAGCTGTTTGTCGGTGGCAAAGAATGCTGGCCGTAGCCTGACGCTTGGGTGTGGGCCGAGACACCGAGGCTGCTACTTTCGCCATAAGGCTCGATTCTCTCGCGTTCTTGACTCCTCGGTCCGGCTCTGGGAGGTGTCGCAGGAGAGGCTACCGGCATCCTCTCCTGAAAAAGCGTTCGCAGCTCTGAGGAGAATCTCTCCATTGCGGCCATAAAGGATGTTTCTATCCTGTTGGCCTGCTTGGACATCAGATCCTCCACCACTGCCTGTTCTTGCATGGACTCGGTCGTACGATCCATCGTTACTGGAACGCTAGCCGAGATCCCGACCGTATGCTCAGTCTCGGTGATAGTGATTGGTGAGGTGGACTCAGGAGTCTCAGAAGTCATTTCGACTGCTTTGTTTTTGAGCTTTGCCTGTGCCCTAGTTTCCACCATAAGTTTTGACAAGTGTCCCACCGGGTGTGCCAAAAGTGTCTACCGCGCAGATCTCACGGCCTGGGTTTCCAGGCCGAGGGGATATGCGTTGACACGCGGCTTCCTGATTTTGGGTGCGGTGCGGTTGTGCGTGGGCGTGCCAGCACGGTCTACCGTGCGTCGAGATGGTTGATGCGGATAGAATGGTTAAGTGATGCGCCTGTTTGGACTCGTCTTCTAATCAAACGATTGTAGCCGAGAGAGGAACTAATCTCGGCTGTTAGGTTCACGGCCTGAGCTACAAGGCCATTTAGTGATGGTGTTGGTGGGTTTTGGGCGGTGCTTCGGCGCGCTGCTCAGGGAGCGACGGCCGTATGATATATGGGGTGAATGAGCGAATAACAAGGATGATGCTCCGGCGCCTTGAAAATCAAGGGTCGTATGATATATTGATGAATGAATTTTCCTTACAGTCTAACACTACTCCTAGGAAAACAAGTAAAGATATTGAAAGTGCATTACAGGAAAATATAAGTTGCTCCGTGGGAGGCTTTGGTTTGGTGTTTGAACCCTTTGAAAGTAGTCTTGAGCCTTGTATTTATAGGAAGAGTTCCTGGAGGAGTAATTGAGGCTCAAATCCTGCATAGTGGAGTCTGATTAGAGCAAGTGGGTAGTCCAATCGACATTTGGGATCGTGATGTATGGTGGTGTGACCCCATAAATCCCGGTGAATCTCGGCCGCTGCCCTGATCGTGGGTTCTGCGCCTCTGGCTATGGAGACGCATTTATTGCTCTGATGGCTAGTGACCTACTCTCTCAAGCTGCAAGAATTCTTGTGAGAATGTCCACGTCTAATCACTCTGTTTCCTGTCGCCAAACCCTGACTTCAATCACTTCCCACCTTCCCTCATGCATTAAATGCTTATTCGTGGCCAGTGGGTTTGCTGCAATAAACAGAGGCATTACTTCATTAAATGAAGCATGGGACCCTGCTATCACGTGATGATTTGATTCTGATATTTCTGGCCGTGATTTTGCTTGGCCTCGGCCTCGGCTTATGTTGCGTCGATACAGCTGCACCAAAATGGATTAAGCTGCATCCTCAACTTGTGATACTCGCAAGTGCACGAGCCGTTTGGTAGTATAGCATATGTAAGTGCGAGGTCGATCCCACGAGGATTGGTGATTGAATGATCCAATTCATTTTTCCTACACAAAACAGAAATGAAAAAGAAAGGAAATAAATAAAACAAGGAAGAAAGAAATAACTAACTCAAGCAGATAAGTTCCCAAGTTCAATTAGATTAATGGATTGATTCTAGCTAAAGTATGATTAAGCCATGGTGTGTGGTCATAACCTTGTGTTCCTAATTCCCTAATTTGATCATTTGTTGTCTAACCTAAAATTAAGCATTAGGAACCCATTAAGCATAGAAGAACATTTTAAACAACCAAGTATGTATCTAATCCCTGTTGTCGAATGTCCATACATACTCTTCCTATTCATAGTTCAATTCGAATTAAAGCATGGTGTCTACTCTTAATTCAAACCAAGATAGCTAACATGCAAGCCTAAATGGTGATCAATCATTCAAACTAGCATATTAACTTATAAGCATAATGAATAAGAACAAAAACCATAATTGAAACTTGGAAACTAATCAAACTTGAAACTAAAGAAAAGAATTTACATAACAATGAAAATTAAGTAGAACTTGGAAAAACTTAAGGAGAATTTCAGCACAAAGATCTCATTATAACAATTGAAAACTAGAAAGAGAAACTAAGAGAATTTGAGGGAGAGAAGGGAAGGGAGCTCTAGAGAAGTGTTTGAGAGCTCCCCCCCTTGGGGTGTTATTACAAGCTTAGAGAACTTCCCTATTTATAGGCCTAGGGGAAGTGAAAATCAGAATTCAATAAGACTAATGCATACAACACTTGAATTATAAAATCTGAAATGGTTGATGCACTTGTATTAGAAAATCTGAAATGGGTGATGCACTTGTATTAGAAAATCTTGAATTGGTTGATACACTTCACCACTAAATCCCACCAGTAGCCCTAGCTCATCTTCATGTCACCATGACCAAGCTTCCAACCAGAAATGATAGCTCATACCTAGCTCACCATGACCAAGCATCCAACCAGCACATGCTGAGGTCAGCATGACCAGCAACTTCAAGGGCTTACAACTTGGGCTTCTCTTAATCAAATTAGGACTTTAAGCACTCTAAATTGAAGTTCAGAATGTCTTCTTTCCAGCCATATGTTATTTGGGCCAATCCAAGGTCGGAGGAAGAAGTTAAGGCCGAAACAAATTGCTAACTCATTTTCCGCGCTGATAAGATCCATCCTGAGCATGGTTCTGTGTTTGCTAGGTAACGGACTCCAGATTTATCCAATGGGGCTGAATTTTGGATATGTTATAGTACACACCAATTGGAGCAACTTTCATGAAGAATGTGGCCTCATCCGAGCTATGTAGGTTGCTGAAACAAAGCTTGCAATATGACCTACGGAACTGGACTGGCAGGGGGCTGTAGCCATAATGAATTTGTCTTTAAGCTCTTCATCAATTCATCCAAATTAGGCCTTAACATGCTTGAATTGCATGAATTATGTTCTCCAAAGCCATCATTGTTACCTAAAGCTCAATTAACTGAAAGATAAACACAAAAAGGATTAAAAGCACAAGTTTAACTCAAAAACATAACCAAATCATAAGCTAGAAGGGTAAGAAATAATATACAATTATGAACCGATCAAATACCCCCAAACCTAGATTTTGCTAGTCCTCGAGCAAAACAACACAAAACAAAGTTAAAAACAAAACTAGAAGTTAACTAAACCACTTTCGTAGGTAACTCGATTGCATTTAGCATATGCAACAAGCCTTTAAACCTCTAGGCATCCCTAGTAGGAGGAGTTGTGTCTCCTGAGGGTTTAACAGATACGATACCCACAAACGTTTTACTGACTCTGTAAAACAAAGTAATTAGAAAACTTAAAGATTGTTAGTCCTTAAGCAAAACCAAAAACAAAAACAAACACAAAAACACAAAGAACTTAAAACAATTTTTCCGAACATTTTCTGAAGAGAAATGACTCATGCACATGACTTAAACGTTTTAACAATAAAAGCTCAATTTTTAGACATTATTTACAAAGCGGCAAAGTTCTAAACACAATATGCTCAAAGTGTAGTAGTGTGATAGCCAAATGCAACAAATTCCCCAATCTTAGTTTTCACACAATTTCAAAAATCATACAAAGCATAAGTTCAACTTCAAATCTCACCAAAGTTGTCCTCTCACAAATGAATCACTCAGAAGAGGGCTATAATGCACACTCAGTTATAAACATGAGAATAGAGTTAAACCATAAGGGACTTAACTCGCAATAGAAATATGAAGAACTTGCATTAATATGATCTCAAGAAGGATGTCAAACACTTAAAAGTAGAAAAATGAATGCAATTCAACCACATGACATTTAAGATCAATTTAGGTCTTTAACATGGGTTGTAATGGGGCCAAGGGTGTAAGGTGAGTAAGAAATGAAGGATATGGATAATACAAAGTCCAAGGAACTCGCAATGCAAGAGCATAAAATAATTGTTTACAAGACTTCGAATCATCACGATTAGATTTTTTTCTTTTACATGATCAAAACTCCTTATACCCTTCATTTACATTGATTCACTCCTTTCCTGAACAACCACCAATTTATTTTGAAGGCCCAAAAATGAAATTTCATTCAACCACCACTTAATCACAACTTTTCTCTTTTCTTTCACCAATTGTGTGATTTTTTTTTTTTCTTCGAAATTCCCAAACTTAGTATGAAAAACACATCCCAATTAAAGCTCATGAGTTCTTTAGAAAGGTAAATATTTGTTTTTCAGGCTAAGGCGAGGAAATATAATTGGTTAAATGAAAGAAAAGGTTTACATGTAGGCTCAAAATGGTTAACAATGGAAAATCATGCTTAAGCATGCATAAGGTTAGCTTGAAAGGCACAAACGATCCAAAGAGGGCCTTAATATCACTTCTTAAATGTCGTGAAGTCAAATTGCATAAGAATGAATGACTTTTAAGTGTTCAACCAAATCAATAAATAATGAGATCAAACAACAACTTTGATGACAAGAAAATAAGAGTATGTGTATAACACTCATGAATTGAAGTACAAGGCTCAAAAGCTCACTTTATATGGTTGGTTATATAAGTCTAATTTATGCTTCATACAATTCTTTAGATCATGCAAATCCTTTAATTGGAAACAAATGGCAAGTGTAAAGAAGGTTTCAAGCATATCATGCTAGAACAATGCCAATTTTTTTTTATTATTATTTATTTATATGAAATCCAATTTTCATTTAAGTCATGCAAACATTTATCACAATCTCATCAAATGTGTTCGGAAAGTGACTAAACAAAACAAGATTCAAAACAAGAAAGAAATTTAATTTAATTTTTTTTTTTTTAATTTTAAGAAAAACCAAGTTTACTTGCTAAACTCCAATACCCCCAAACCTAGAAATGAACATTGTCCTCAATGTTTAAAAATTAGGAACAAGCAATGTCATAACAAGAAATGAAAGGTACTAAAGTAAATATAAACCACAAAAAATAATAATAATAATAATAATAATAATAATAATAATAATTACAAAAATAAAAATTACAAAACAAACAAACAAATAAACAAAAAAAAAAAAAAAGAAACAGTAAAACACTCGAAACAGAAAGCCCTAAACAGACAAAACAGTAAGCCCTAAACAGACAGTCTTACGCAAACCAAAACCCAAACAATTGAAAGCCCAACCCAAAAGAAAGTTAACCCACCTTGAAACCTAACAACGGTGAAAACCTAACCCACAATGAAATCTGAAGCCCACACGTTTGTTATTATTATTATTATTATTTTTTAAATAAAATGAAACTTGAATTGGGAGCGCAAAGGCGGGATTTCTGAAAAGAAAGTGTGTGGTCCCTGATGCCTTGGTTCCTGGGAAGTCACGGGTGAAAGGGGTGAGGAACGTGTCGCCGCGCAGAAGCAGCTGTCACATCCCCCAAGCCAGAATTATTGGCTTCTTGGGTGAAGCGGGACGACTTTTTCACTAGAAGGTGGTGAAAGGTGAAAATGCAATTAAGGGGGGTTGGGAAACGGGTGCGGCGACATATAAAGATAAGCCGTAAAGGCCGCACAGAACTCAGAACCGCAACGGCTAGGGTTTAGCAGACTAAGTCTATAAAAGGTAAAAAGAAAGGGTAAAAAAAAACACAAACTCAGAAACACACAAAAGAGAAAAGAAAGAAAGAAGAAAAGAGAGTGAGAAATCAAATGGCCTCTAACTACCCATTTTCGTTGGATCTCAACCTAGCTCCACCGACTCAGACACGAGGCCAAGCAGCGGCACCAGTATGGATGCCCTACTTTGCTTCCGCACGGGGGCCTGTGACAGTAACTGACTCAATACTCCTGGACAACGATGTTGCCATTGGAGTTGGCAGAAATTTAGTGACTCCCAAAGATATACGTGTGTTCGGGACAAGGGATGACAACCGGGTCACGAGTGATGCCCTGGCACTGAGCGTGCAGAGTACAGCATGTGTCGCAAGTTTGGGTCATCGCCTACTTGCGAAGTCCCATGAGGTGGAGGTGCTCAAAGCTCAGTTGGCGGCGGAGCGAAGTATGGTTGAAGATTGTCAGAGTGCTATAAAAAGCTTGAAAAGGGAAAGGTCAAGGATAGTGGAGGTGAATCGACACCAGCTAGAAGTATTGCGGGACGAGAATAAAAACCTATCAAAGATGGTAGAGTTGTATTCTCGCGACATGCGAAAGCAGCTGGAGGACCTAGACCGACCGGGTAAACGCAAGAAAGCAGATCACGAGAGTAGTTACGCTCAAGCTAAGATTGCGATCTTTGGGAGCTCAAGTGATGAGCCCCAAGAGGCTGTGCGTGAAGACCCAGAAGTGGACATCCAGACGGCCAAACTAAAAGCTCCTATGGTCGAGACACCGAGCGCCAAGAAGAAATGATTTCAGTTTTTATTTATTTATTTATTTTTAAAGTTTTTTTTTTTATTTTTTATTTTATATAAAAATGTTATGCTATCTCAAAGAGACGATTGACCCTAAATTTAAAGAATGACAATCAAACAAAAACACGAAAACCCAAACATGAATTTTTTATTTTTTATTTTTTATTTTTAGTTAAGTAAATACACAAATAACTGCTTCTTCTTTTAAGAGAAAAACTTAAGGATGATCAGTTAAGGGCCTCAGAAAACACAGCCAGGGGTTCCGGGAAGGTTGGAGGGGTCACAATGGTCCCGCTTAAAACCCTAACTTCTTAGACACCGAAGGTGTCGCCTTAAAGAACTCCTAGACACTGTATAGACTGCGGTTGCTCACTGGAGTTACCAAAAATTTAGCTCCTTCAAAGAATATCCTATGAGTTTTAAATTATACTACCTAATTAAATAAAAAACAAAATAAATAAATAAATAAATAAACTGAAATAAACACGCAATTCAAACAATAATTTAAAAGAAGAGATGGGATTCTTGCACCAGGTGTCCAAGACGCATCTTTAATTTTGTCTCTTCTTCCAACTAAATTCTTGAGAAACCTGACAAACAAGAAGAAAACAATTGAAAAAAATAAAAATAAAATAACAACTGAAAAAAGCAAAAACACAAACATCAGAAAACAGGGAGGCAAAAGTAAGTGAAAGTGTAAGCATGCTCCCTTTTAAAAAAAACGTGCTCGCAATTTGCGCCGGAAATGAAGGGATCCGAGAGAAAAGAGCACAGGATAGCACCCTCGAGATCCGAAGTGCTTTCGGCTCCCTCGTCTGTATAAGTCTATTTAAACTCATCTCGGTGAAGTAGAAGAGCACCCCGCATTTCTTCCTGCAAATTTAGAGAAAACATCAAAAAATCCAAAAACAAAACAATGGCATCCTCATGCACTCACCTTGATGATCTTAGCCTTGAACTGTCCCTTGCACCACCGAATGCGCAGATAAGGGCTCCTCAAAACCATGTCTTCCCAAACTCCACATATCATCACGGTACGGCCTCAAACTTTGCTGAGGTAATACCGAACTTTTCTGAGGCAATGCCGAACAGAGCAGCGCTGCTTGGAGGCATGATTGGCAGCAAGCTCACACCGACAGATCATCTGCATGTGGCACAGAGGTCTGACAAAGCAGCGGTGGAGGAGTCCAATAATTTAACTGTTCTCCATGCGGTCTCGGCTACCAATTTGGGTATGCGATTGCTGGCGAGAACACGGGAGTGTGCCGCGATGAGCGAGGAAATAACTTCCTTGAAGGCTATGGTGGCGGACTTGCAGAAGCGGCTCTACTGTGCCAATCAGCACGTGGAAGCACTGCAGAGAAAAAATGAGGACCATGTGGAGCTGCTGCAGATTCTGCAAGTAAGAGACAATAGAGGCATGCCATGAAGATGAAGATGAAGATGAAGAAGTTGTTTTTATTTTTAATTTACTTGAATGTTTTTTTTGTTTTTTGTTTTTTTTTTGTTTTTTTTTTTTTTTACTTTTTTTTTTTCTTTGTTTGTAATGTTTGAAATGAAATAAAAATGTGTTTTTAACACTCAGAAATAAACTAACTAACCACACCACGTAAATAAATAAACTAACCTAACAAAACAAAAAAAAGAACATAAAAGAAAACAAAGAACTTCCAAATTGATTTTTTTTTTTAATTTATTATTATTTACAACTAACTGACCACACAAAGAAAAAAAAAACAACAAAGAAGTTCCAAATTGCAATTTACAAGGAAAATTAAATAAAAACTCAAATTTCAATTTTTTTTTAAACTTTTTAATTTTTTAATTTTTGTTTTGTTTTGTTTTTTATTTTTGAAAAAAAACACACAAATATACAAGCAACTCATGGATGACCAGTTAAGGGCCTCAGAAAACACAGCCAGGGGATCCGGGAAGGTTGGAGGGGTCACAAAGGTCCCACTTAAAACCCAAACTTCTTAGACACCGAAGGTGTCGCCTAAAGAACTCCTAGACACTGTATTGACGGAGACGCTCACTGGAGTTACCACGAGTCAGCTAATATAAAAAATCTTTTTTAATTTTTTTTTAATAAAAGAAATAGAAAATTAAAATTACTGAAGTAATAACAAAACAACTAAAGAGAAAGGATTGGAATACTCCCCCTTGAAGCGATTAGGTCGAGCATGATGCATTTGGAGGTCGCGACTTCTCCCACTGCTCCACACTCCCCATTCTTATGATTGAGATTGCCATCTCTCTCCATTTTTATTAAGCTATCATAAATTGCTAAAACGAACACAAAAAACTTGAAACAGAAGTAAAGGATTACGAAATATAAAAAAAAAACTAAAAATGAAAAGGAAAAATCAACACATGTCCAATTCCATGCTTCAAAGCAACAAGCACCAATGGGTTGTGTAAGCTGGGACTTAAACCCAGTTCTCTTGCTTGTTGGGCAATTGTCCTTTTCTGTTGGACTACAAACACAACTTGTCCATTAATGTCATTAACTTTAAAACTTGAAATTGTCCAGTTAAGAAAAAAAAAATAAAGTAGGAAAGCCAAATAGAATCAAACAATGTTACCGATCCCCGGCAACGGCGCCAAAAACTTGTTGCGTCGATACAGCTGCACCAAAATGGATTAAGCTGCATCCTCAACTTGTGATACTCGCAAGTGCACGAGCCGTTTGGTAGTATAGCATATGTAAGTGCGAGGTCGATCCCACGAGGATTGGTGATTGAATGATCCAATTCATTTTTCCTACACAAAACAGAAATGAAAAAGAAAGGAAATAAATAAAACAAGGAAGAAAGAAATAACTAACTCAAGCAGATAAGTTCCCAAGTTCAATTAGATTAATGGATTGATTCTAGCTAAAGTATGATTAAGCCATGGTGTGTGGTCATAACCTTGTGTTCCTAATTCCCTAATTTGATCATTTGTTGTCTAACCTAAAATTAAGCATTAGGAACCCATTAAGCATAGAAGAACATTTTAAACAACCAAGTATGTATCTAATCCCTGTTGTCGAATGTCCATACATACTCTTCCTATTCATAGTTCAATTCGAATTAAAGCATGGTGTCTACTCTTAATTCAAACCAAGATAGCTAACATGCAAGCCTAAATGGTGATCAATCATTCAAACTAGCATATTAACTTATAAGCATAATGAATAAGAACAAAAACCATAATTGAAACTTGGAAACTAATCAAACTTGAAACTAAAGAAAAGAATTTACATAACAATGAAAATTAAGTAGAACTTGGAAAAACTTAAGGAGAATTTCAGCACAAAGATCTCATTATAACAATTGAAAACTAGAAAGAGAAACTAAGAGAATTTGAGGGAGAGAAGGGAAGGGAGCTCTAGAGAAGTGTTTGAGAGCTCCCCCCCTTGGGGTGTTATTACAAGCTTAGAGAACTTCCCTATTTATAGGCCTAGGGGAAGTGAAAATCAGAATTCAATAAGACTAATGCATACAACACTTGAATTATAAAATCTGAAATGGTTGATGCACTTGTATTAGAAAATCTGAAATGGGTGATGCACTTGTATTAGAAAATCTTGAATTGGTTGATACACTTCACCACTAAATCCCACCAGCAGCCCTAGCTCATCTTCATGTCACCATGACCAAGCTTCCAACCAGAAATGATAGCTCATACCTAGCTCACCATGACCAAGCATCCAACCAGCACATGCTGAGGTCAGCATGACCAGCAACTTCAAGGGCTTACAACTTGGGCTTCTCTTAATCAAATTAGGACTTTAAGCACTCTAAATTGAAGTTCAGAATGTCTTCTTTCCAGCCATATGTTATTTGGGCCAATCCAAGGTCGGAGGAAGAAGTTAAGGCCGAAACAAATTGCTAACTCATTTTCCGCGCTGATAAGATCCATCCTGAGCATGGTTCTGTGTTTGCTAGGTAACGGACTCCAGATTTATCCAATGGGGCTGAATTTTGGATATGTTATAGTACACACAAATTGGAGCAACTTTCATGAAGAATGTGGCCTCATCCGAGCTATGTAGGTTGCTGAAACAAAGCTTGCAATATGACCTACGGAACTGGACTGGCAGGGGGCTGTAGCCATAATGAATTTGTCTTTAAGCTCTTCATCAATTCATCCAAATTAGGCCTTAACATGCTTGAATTGCATGAATTATGTTCTCCAAAGCCATCATTGTTACCTAAAGCTCAATTAACTGAAAGATAAACACAAAAAGGATTAAAAGCACAAGTTTAACTCAAAAACATAACCAAATCATAAGCTAGAAGGGTAAGAAATAATATACAATTATGAACCGATCAGCTTACAATCGAGGCCGAGATGATCATGCCTTGGCAACTTTTCCGTTGTTTTCGGGAAGGCAAAACACCTTGGCGAAACGCTGCGTTTTAGCTTCTCGAGGAAGTGCTTGGGCCGAGAAAAGGGGCTCTTTCGGCCAATTCATGGCCGTGATTTATTAGGCACAAACACGTGCTGGCACGCCCGCGCACAACCGCACCGCATCCGAAAGCAGAAAGCCACGTGTCAACGCACATCCCCTCGGCCCGGAACCCCAGGCCGTGAGATCTGCGCAACCGACAATTTTTTCAACCCTCAAGGAGGTAGCACCACCGACTCATTCTCTCCTTCTCAACCAACCATAACCGAGTTGAGTGCCCAAGTGGCTCAGCTCCTATAGATGCAACCTTTGATCACGAACCCGATCCTGAATAAGGATCCTATTTTGTTGACCCCGAACCCGATCTTGAATCAAGATCCTATTTTGACGACCCCGACCCTGACTATGATGACAACTCCGACGATGACTTCGATGATGACCTCGACCCCGACTCCGATGATGACCCCGACCCCGAATTTGTCTATGATTCAGACCCAGATCCCGACTTCAACTCCGACTCCGGCCCCGACTCAGGCCCAGATCCCGATACGAATTCCTATTGTATCCTATGCATCTTCCGCTGCACAAATTATGACTTCCCGACTGCCGACCCCGACACATGGACGAGATTGCTCATATTGTGGTGATCCGAGACACACTCGTGAGACTTGTTTTAAATTGCATGGCTACCCCGAATGGTGGGCTACTCTCAAATATCAAACACAACGCGATACGACTAGTAATGGTATTGGTTATGGATTCCATACTTCGGATAAGATTGATTCTAGTAATTGGATAATTGATTCCGGTGCCACTGATCATATGACGTTTGATCCTGATGATTTTCTGAATACTACACAACCCCGACGAACTTGTATTGCTAACGCCAATGGAGTTACTTATCCTGTGACAGAGGCTGACACTGTTGCACTCTCATCCTCTCTTTCACTGTCTAATACTTTACTTGTTCCATCTTTGTCTAATAAATTGATGTCTGTTAGTCAGCTTATTGAACAATTGAATTTTTGTGTACTAATTTATCTGAGTTTTTGTTTGCTTCATGATATTCACACTAAGGAGATTCTTGGTCGTGGTACTAAGAGAGGGGGGCTATATTATGTAGATGACTTCAGTCCTGGCATGGCTAATAGTGTGACACATCCCTCTGATAGCAAACAAAAGCAAATCTAGTTGTGGCACCGTCGATTGGGACATCCGTCTTTTAGTTAAATGAAGCATCTTATACCATATTTATTTTCAGGTTTCAAGGACTCTAACTTCACATGTGACACTTGTATTTTGGCCAAGAGTCACCGTGTGCCTTATCCATTGAGTACGACCAAGTGTACTACTCCATTTACGTTAATTCACTTTGATGTCTGGGGACCTTCACTTATCATTGATCCTTCTGGCATTTGGTGGTTTGTCACATTCATAGATGATTGTACGCGGATGACATGGCTTTATTTGCTGAAGAATAAAAATGAAGTGTTTTCCTTTTTTCAGTTCTTCCACAAACAGATGAAAACTCAGTTCAATGCTCAAATATAGATTCTTCGCTCAGACAATGGTGAAGAATTTGTCAATCATGACTTTCAAACTTACTTTAAACACCATGGAATTATCCATGAGACGACTTGTCCTCAGACACCACATCAAAATGGTGTTGTTGAACGAAAGAATCGACATCTTCTTGAAACCACCCGAGCACTTTTGATTGGCGCTCATGTTCCTTGCCATCACTGGGATGATGCTATTGTCACCGCAGTTCACCTGATCAACTGCATGCCTTCTAGTGTATTGACCTTTAAAACACCCTTACAAGTGCTTGCCCAACACGGGCCCCTACCTTCTGTTTTGGTACTCACACCCCGAATCTTTAGATGTGTAGCTTTTGTTCATCTCCACAAAAATCAACGTAGCAAACTTGATCCATGTGCGCTTCGTTGTGTTTTTGTGGGATATGCCATTCATCAGAAAGGCTACCGCTGTTATCACCATGCTACCCGACGTACCTATGTCACTTTGGATGTGACCTTTTTGGAATCTGAGCTGTTCTTCCATGACTCATCATCCAATTCTACGCTTCAGGGAGAGATACGAAGTGAAGAGTAGAATTGGAGTAACTTGGAAAACGAAGAAATTCTCCTATGTATAGAAATGATCGATCGGCCTGAGTTTGGAGGACGAGATTACTCTCTGTCGAAAAGTGATCAATTGCCCATTCATAGCGATCAATCGCCTGATCCACCTGATCCCTACGAAGATATTTCTTATCCGAGTCCTACACCTACAGACAATACAGAACAACAAGATGAAGACCCCCCCCCCCCCTCTAACTCAACAGTACCAACAGACCAATCTCCTGAGAATATCCCTGAGGTAAATACTCCTCATACACTTGTGAATTTAGAGTATAAATCTATTGGATATCAATTACCTTTCAGGAAAAATCGTGGGAAGCCACCAAACCGTTATTCACCTGATATTAGCAAGACATCCAAGTATCCAATTGCAAATCATGTATCCACTGAGAAGCTGTCTGAACCACTCAAGGCTTTTGTGCATTAGTTGTCTGCTATCATATTCCAACCAAGGTCTCTGAAACATTGAAAGATCCTAAGTGGGTTCAAGCTATAAAAGAGGAGATGAAAGCTCTTGAAAAAAATCAAACTTGGACATTGGAGACTATACCACAAGGAAAAAAGATTGTTGGATGTAGATGGGTGTTTACTATAAAACACAATGCAGATGGATCTATCGAGCGATACAAGGCAAGACTTGTGGCAAAATGGTACACACAGACCTATGGTATAGACTATGAAGAAACCTTTGCACCAGTTGCAAAGTTGAACACCGTCAGTCTTATTGTCCTTTGCAGCTAATTTGGATTGGCCACTACACCAGTTTGATGTAAACAATGCTTTTCTATATGGCAAACTCACGGAGGAGGTGTACATGGACATTCCTCCTGGATATAATACTACTCACACTGGAACAGTATGCAGGTTACGAAAAGCATTGTATGGATTGAAACAGTCACCACGTGCATGGTTTGGACGGTTCACCATGGCAATGAAGAACAATGGTTTCAAACAGAGCAACTCAGATCATACTCTGTTCTTGAAACATCAGAAAGGGAAGGTAACGGCATTAATAATCTATTTTGATGATATGATTATTACTGGGAATGATAAACAGGAAATATCATAACTACAAGACTATTTGGCTACTGAGTTTGAGATGAAGGATCTAGGTGGACTCCAGTATTTCTTGGGAATTGAGGTGGCTCGATCGCAGCAAGGCATATTTCTCTCTCAAAGGAAATATGTCTTGGACTTGTTGACCGACACAGGAATGCTAGATTGCAAACCTGCGGACACTCCTATTGTTCAGAATCATCATCTTGGAGAATATCCGGATCAAGTTCCAACTAACAAAGAAAGATACCAAAGGTTAGTGGGAAGATTGATCTACTTGTCTCATACTAGGCCAGACATTGCTTATGCGGTGAGCGTCGTCAGTCAATTTATGCATTCTCTGAGTGAAGACCACATGAATGCAGTTATTCAGATACTTAGATATTTGAAGTCTGCTCCTGGAAAAGGACTTATGTTCTCAAAACATGGTCATCTGAATATTGATGGTTACATGGATGCAGATTGGGCAGGAAGTATAACAGATAGGAAATCCACATCCGGTTACTTCACATTTGTGGGAGGTAATTTGGTTACATGGAGAAGTAAGAAACATAAGGTGGTCGCCTTATCCAGTGCAGAAGCCGAGTTCAGAGGTATGACCAAAGGAATTTGTGAACTCATTTGGTTAAGGAGGTTGCTTACTGAACTTGGGTATAGACTTACATCTGTAATGAATCTTTTTTGTGACAACAAGGCTGCAATAGCTATTGCACAGAATCCAGTTCAACATGATCGCACCAAACATGTTGAGGTAGATCGACACTATATCAAATAGAAGCTCGAAGCTAAAGTGATTCAGTTTCCTTTCGTAAAGTCCGAGGATCAATTGGCGGATATTTTGACAAAGGAAATTTTCAGTAAAGCATTCCACAATTCACTGGACCAGTTGGGCATTGGCCACATCTATGCACCAACGTGAGGGGGAGTGTTGGTGTGACTTGTGGACTATTGACTTACTTTCCTTACACACCAAGAATTCCTATTATAATTGTAATTGATTTACTTTAATTCCTGATTTCCTACTGTAAATAGATTTAGGAATTTATTATTTACTTGCCCATTCAGGTTTCGTTGTATTATAAATATGACCTCCTACAAGGAGAAGAATACACAGAAAATTCCCACAAACAAATATTCTCATATTAGGTTTCATATTTTAGCAGTAATCCCTCGAGCTGGGTCGGACCCCTTTTGGGGGGCAAGCTCTCCCAATGATGGCTGCTCCATTCACAAGGCTCGAACTCGAGACATTGCTTAAGGGTTGTTATCCCTGCACTTGAGGTCCTGTATTCGAATCCCCTCCCTCAATATCTCTTCTATTCGTGTGTTGTGAGCCAAAAGGCCTTTGATGCCCAAGTAAGATTTAAAGTATGAATGTGCAAGAGTAAGGTTCTTAGTTATAGGAATAGTTACCTTCTTTGTTGTATGGACCCTATGAGTTCTTGAACTTTCAAGGTGTTTAAGTCACGAATCTCTTCAATAGCCGTGATCTTTGGTTGAAACCGTTGAGGCAAGGATATCAAAATCTTTTTCACAACCCTATTTTCTGGAATTTTTTTCACCTAAACTTGAACAAGCATTCACAGTTACACAAAGTTTAGCATAAAATTCAGAAAAAGTTTCATTCTCATCCATCATGAGTGTCTCAAACTGTAAGGTGTGCATTTGAAGCTCGGCTCCCTTGACAGTATCTGTTCCTTCATGAGTATCCTGCAAAATATCCCAAGCTTCCTTAGAAGTATCACAAGTAGATATATATTCAAATTGATCAGAAGAAACAGCAGTAAATAAAGCATTTAACCCCTTTTGATTTTTAGTGCTATGTGTGACTTCTTCAGTGGTCCACTCCTCTCTGGTTTTGACAACTGTGGTTGCTTCATCTCCTTTTCCGATCTTCTTTGTGGGTTTAGGAAATCCATGAACTACTGTATTCCATACACGTTCATCTAAGGACCAAAGAAAAGACTTCATCTTAGCCTTCCAAGCACCATAGTTGTGTCCATCGAAGTATGAGGGATGTGCAACAGAACCCGCGGCACGATCCATCCTAAGGTATGTTAAATCTTGCTGAGTATGTCCAGCAACCTGCTCTGATACCAATTGAAAATACCTGTAGGATGTCTATATATGCCTAGAGGGGGTTAACAGGTCAATTTAAGATTATAATCAAATAAATAAAAATAAACTTTGGTAGCAGGATTGATATGGCTTATCAATCCTGAAACATGCTGAACATAAAACAAAGGAACACGCAAAGAATTATTTTACGTTGTAAAACCCCATCTCTGGGGAAAATCCACAGGACTCCTCAGTCCACCACAAATCCACTATAGAACGATGATTACAAGAAGTACTCACACACTTATCCTAGACACATTCTAGATAATGTTTACCGACCTTTTCGTAACTCAACTTTTGTCACGGGATGATCTTCGACACTCCTTATGTTGAACGCAATACTGGTCACGATTGCTTCAAGCTCGCCGGAGGAAAACCGCCGCCACGGTCTTGGTGCCCTCAACCGTATGAGTCACCGACATGCATATGAATGCAGAATGAATGATAAAAGTGTTTGATAAATCACCAAGTAAACATGGAACACTTGATGATTTATCTCAGATAGATGCGCAGCAGCTTTCTCAGGAATTCTAGATGCTCAAACAAAATATAGGAAAGCTGTAAAAAAAAGAAAAGAATGGCACATAGTCTTTTATACAACACTTGTTCTATCCTATCATGAATATTAGACTTGATTAACTTTGGATTCAAAGAGATGACGCCAACTAGCCACTCTTTTAGGGAGAACAATATCTCCTAAAACCAATTAACTAGGAGATGAGCAATGTGCAAGTCACAATAGGAAAAGCCTAATATTTTAACTTAAATCAAAATAGAGTCCAACTAGGAAAGCAATCTCAAGAGATAAAATCTAATCCTATTAAAAATAGGATTAACATAAAAATACTTGAGTGAAAATAATTCCAACTAGGAATCCTATAATGAATGCATGATTATGTCATGATTTACCTGAAAACAGTTTCCTTATATGATCAAGTCACACTTCGGAAATCCGGGATTGAACGTGTTGCGCCAAAGCTTTCAGTAAACGATATTTACACACTAACTCCCAACCTATGCTAGAGTCTAGGAAATGACAATACAATTTTCATACTAACAATACTGATCAAGTTGATTGGTGGTGATAATTAGGGTTTTCTATTCTTTCACTAAGGATTTAGTTTTCAGTTACATTACAGATTTAAAAAGTTTTATGTCTTGTTGATAAGGAGATTGAAGAGAAGGGCGGAAAATAAATGAATATTGAGCATGCATTATCTTTTAATCTAATGTTGTATTCAATTAGTTGGAGCGTCATTGAATACAGTGTGAAATACGAAGCTGCTAAAGAACTCGCCCACATCAAAGCCATCATCAAATGGAGCACATATTACTTTCAATGGTACGTACTTTAGAGTCGCTGAGTAAGCCTACATGCATATTGCAATACCAAAAATGGCGCTCCTGAACCTGGTCGTATTAATAGTCATGCTATTAATGGATATCTCAGTAGTAATTATGCTCATCCTCGTCTACCATTAAAATTGTGTGAAATGTGTATAAAGCGATGAAAATAGGCAGGGAACATCGTTCTATATATATACATGAAAATGTAAATAGTGTCATCGCGGTTAGTTTTCCAAGTTTTAGTTACAAAAGATAAACTAATAACATGTTTTATATGCTGTTTGATATCTTAAAATATTGTGCATATTTTAATAGATCAAGCAACTATAAAAACATCAAAATATGAGAAGTTTTGAGTTGTGCATTGTTCAAAATAGCTTGTACAACTGTTTATCTATAAGCTATTGGGTCATGGAAGAAGATTTTTCCTTTTTGATGTCTGTTCGAAGGGGATCTAGCTGTTGCTATAGAGCCGACTTATGCTCCTTTTCCTCAGTAGAGGTTTTAACTTTGTTCCCATAAAGTTAGAAAATGTCATGTGTTAATGTTGATGAATGAAATTTTTTTGAGTGACCGCAATAACTAATATGATAGAATTAAGTTAAAAAATCTAACATGACAAATAACAATGTAGATATATCAAGCATTGTATTAACTTGACGGACAAAAGTATAAGTTTAATCTGTCAAATCAATTGACAAAACAAACTGAGGACAATTGCAATTTATTAAAGATGTATAAGAAATTTAAGCGAAAACACTTGAGCTTTAATATAATCAAATCGACTGTTGTCATCAATTTGGTAAACGGGAGGTGTTAGTGTAGAGAAATGAGAAAATTTTAGTGAAGACAATGACCATCGTTAAAGAATTAAGGCCAACAACATAAACTGCACAAATATAAATTTAAGTAATCTATAAACACCTAATGATCTACAAGCAGAAATAAGATAACTTAATGATCTAATGAGCAAAATTGTTACAGAATTAAGATAATATAATGGATAAGTAAGCTATAGAAGCAGTAACAATTTATAAACAACCATATGGGAAAAAAGTACACATAATAGAAATGCTATCAAATTTATGTCATAATTGAAATAAGACAAAAAAAACAACTACATGAGCCACCAAATGAACAAAAGGGAAAGTTTTTCGAAATTTACAGTTAAAACCACGTTTCATTATAGTAAAACTTTGAATAGAAAAGTTTAAAATTTGGGGAAAAAAAACCAATGGAGTAATAGACAAATGCACATTCAGGTTAAAAGACAAATGCACAATCTGGAATACATAACTACCTCCTTTTATAAAAAATGCTTATGACAATGTTTGGCAAAAAAGTGTAGAAGTGCTTTTAGGCCATAGAAGCGTTTTTTTGGGGAAGAACTTGTTTATAAAAAAATGATTTTGTTAGAAACAGTTATGAGCGTAAGTGCTTGCTAGAGAAATCAAAAAATGATGTTGTAAACTCAGAGTGCACAAACACAGATAACCAAACAGTCAAATTTTACATGAAAAATTCAAAAAAGAAAAAAAAAAGAAGGGAAACGTATTTATATGTTCTGAATTTGAGTTAAATAAGGGAAACGTATTCATGACAGATTTGTGTACCACTTGAAGTGGCAGAAATATGGGTTTCCTGTGTCCTCAGGCTTTTTCTGGTTTTTGTAATCCTTTTAGACATGATATTCAAAAATTACAAATTCCAACCAATAGATCGATAGTTGGAAAGAAAAAAAAACATGCATGAGTTAAATTATAAATATTTTTCTTACATCTATAGCCTAATCAAGCAAAATGGACGCACACCAACAATACTGTAGCTATAGAAATAAGAATTTTCAAACAACACAACATTTGAAAATGAATTAAATACAATTTCTATAGCCTAACCAAGCAAACCAAATATAAGCAATAACATCACAACCACAGAAATTACAATTTTCAAATGACACAATATCCAAAAACCAATTTTCCATAGTTGATATGCATGACTTTTTCAAAAGATGAATAGAAAACTGACCTATTGCCTAACAGCAATGGGAAGAGCTATCAAAAGTCCAAAAAGCAGTTAGACAGAACCTATAACAAACGCAAAAACCGAAAATGAAATCAAGCAACAATCAAAAGAGCAAAAAATAAAAACATACAGATTCTGTTTGTGATAATGGTCTAAAAGCACATGACTTATGATAATTAATGAATTTCAAAAGGAAATTATGGGGAAAAAAAGAGAGCTACTAATATACATAAATAAGATAATCATCTATAAGCATATGACTTACGATGATTAATGATTTTCAAAAGGAAACAAAGAAAAGAAGGAGCTACTAATGGTAAAAACTCATACATGTGTTACCATTTATAGGCTATGTTAATCTAATGGAGAAGTAAGTTATAAAAGTTGAAATAACCTATAAACACGTAAGGGTTATAGAAGCAAAATAAAGGAGAAATAACAAGCTATAGGTTATAGTTTTGTTCATTACACCTAAAACATCTGATAAGTTTTGCTGAAATTGAACAAAGACATAAAGAGATCGATGTTCTATCTTTGGAGCAACTAAGTCATAGTTGATCTCTCTATCTCATACATGTTCATTCATATTCATATACTACCAACAGACCAAATCAAATGGCTAATGAGGTATCACAAAAATCGAAATTGAAATAATTCAGCAAACACAAATCAAACGAACACAGTTCAACCAAGTATAGTTTATAACCATATGCAAAAGTGAAGTCTATGTTCCAAGATTTTGAAATATTAAGTAGATTACCCTTCTAAAATTATACATCAAGCAATCGTCTGGACAGACCTATGAAGCACGTACACTCCTATAGGTGGCTATGGTTGTGTTGGATACACGCAGACATCAAGACAATTAGGGTTTGATAAACCGACCTATAGTTAGTGATTTCAACTTTTTTTGATAAATAATCCTTTGCTCCCATCTTACCCTATGACTTGTATTTGTTCTCCTTCTCTTAAAAGCAAGAATTAACAAAATCCAAAAAATTTCCCACACAGGTTCTATAGAATATTTATACATACATATTCATTCCTATTAATATATATATATATACTGACAAGACCCGACCCAAATTCCACTTTGGAATCGGAGCCGAACCCTGTGCGTGTCCGACACCAGGCAGGTGCCGGGCACAAATGACCTAATTGCCCTTCTAGTCAAATTTCATTAAACTCTTGGTTCAACTTCTGCCGAAAATTCGGCAGAATCTCCCCTATAATTTGTTCATTCCCCAAAATTTACACCTGTCAAACAAGCATACAAATATGTACACCAACTGTTAGCATGCAAATAATTACATTCTAACAGTTAAACATGTGTTCTAAGGCAATATTAGAGCTCTACACAAAAATAGACTACAAGTAATACAATTATACACAACCCTATATTGGCAAAAGATGTGGCGGAAGGCGGACTCGGCCCGGTGGTGGCTCTCTGTGCACAATTACTGCATGGGGGTGCAAAACATTAAAAAAAGGTGAGTGGACCCGAAACAAAATTTTTTGAAAGTACATAAGAACGTACTAACCCTACTGTAAAAACAATTATGAAACTAAATCATTTTCTTATTTATACTCGTACTAAAATCAATGCATTCATATCTATATCTATAGAGTCAATCACACATTTGGTCAAACATTAATTCCTTGAAAGCATTGAAATCAACTTTAATCTACCACCTAGGTGTACCCATTTTACAATTCCGTCAATTCCTTTGATTTCCGTCAATTCCTTAATTTTCTGTCAATTCCTCGTGTCGCAATTTGTGACACGTCCTTGCAGGTCTCGGTGACACAAGGTCGACCCGAGCCGCAATCCTCGCAGGATTCAGAGGAGTCCTGGTCAACCTGATCCGCAATCCTCGCAGGATTCAGGGGACTCCTGGTCAACTTGATCCGCAATCCTCGCAAGACTCAGGGGACACTTGGCCTACCTGAGCCGCATTCCTCGCACCACACGGTTTGGGCGTCCTCGAAACTTGTGGGGCAGTGTCAAGCGAGCTGACTAAACTTAAAGCAACATTTTATTCCGAAGGCAATATTTATAATCGAGGCAACATTTATTCCGAAGGCAACCTTGGGTACCTATGGTGGCTTTTAAAACAAAACATTTTCTAAAATAAATATAAAACTATTTCTCATTCTATTCCTTAAATTCTGTTGCCATTACCCTTCCTACTTTCCAAGCCATGCCCAACTTAAATATAAACATAGTATAATAAAGATAATCGAGATTAAACCATCATGCTTGGAAAGTGAAATTCATAATAACTTATTCAAGATCAAATAATAAAACTTTAATTGCATTAAATCATTTATAAAACGAAAGGTCCACTCACTGCTGGTTCGGGCTAGCTGGACCTTTCGAAGGTCCCTTCCGCGGGTCAGTATGTACCCGGGTGCCTGAATAATTATCATAATACTTTATTAATAAATCTGCTCAATAATATAATATTAAATTAAACACCCTAACCTCCGTCTCCTAGAAGTGACTCGAGACTCAAAAGCGATAAAGTCCTAAAAAGTCAACCTGGGACCCCTTGGGGTCCACAACCTCAAAATTTCGATCCGAAAGTTCCTAGAGGTTCTAACATGCCTAGGACATATGTCCCGAGAGTTTGGTCTCGATCGGACGGTCGAATTACTTACGATTGCACGATCAGATGGTTACGGTAACCCTAGCCCTATGGTTGGCATTTTCGGAGTATCCGGGACTCCGATTCATGATCCTGGAATTACCCAAATCAACATATAGTAGTTTGACTATGATCCAACGGTTTAAACGTATCGAACCCGGAAATCGTACAATAGGTGAGATCCATTCGGGGTTCAAATGTTAACCAAATTGAAATTCGAAAGTACTTATGCTTTCGTGAGGACACGAGGATCATTCTAGGACCAGAAGTGGTCCCCGATACCTGGCCCACTCGCCGATTGGGCTGAAATTTGGGTATGTTATAGCACACACCCATTGGAACAACTTTCATGAAGATCTTCACCTCATCCGAGCCCCAGAGCATGCTGATCCAAGGCCAAGAAGTTGACCTACGAAACTGGGCTGCCAAGGGTTTGTAGCCAAAATTAGTTTGTCTTTAAGCTCTTCTTCCATTCACCCAAATCAGGCCTTAACATGCATGGATTGCATCATTTTCTATCCAAAGCCATCATTGTTACCTAAAGCTCAATGAACTGAAAGATAAACACAAAAATGATTAAAAGCACAAGTTTAACTCAAAAACATAACCAAATCATAAGCTAGAAGGGTACAAAATGATATACAATTATGAACCGATCAAATACCCCCAAACCTAGATTTTGCTAGTCCTCGAGCAAAACAACACAAAACAAAGTTAAAAACAAAACAAGAAGTTAACTAAACCACTTCCGCAGGTAACTCGATTGCATTGAGCATATGCAACAAGCCTTTAAACCTCTAGGCATCCCTAGTAGGAGGAGTTGTGTCTACTGAGGGTTTAACAGAAACGATACCCACAAACATTTTACTAACTCTACAAAACAAAGTGGTTATAAAACTTATTAGATTTGTTAGTCTTTAAGCAAAATAAAAGAAACACAAAAACAAAAATAATTACAAAAACAAAAACAAATAAAAAAGTAAAAATAAAACTCAAAATAATCTTTCCGAACATTTTCTGAAAAGAAATGACTCATGCACATGACTCAAAAGTTAAAAGCTCAATTTTAGACATTATTTACAAGGCGGCAAAGTTCAAAACACAACATGCTCAAAGTGTAGTAGTGTGATAGCCAAATGCAACAAATTCCCCAATCTTAGTTTTCACACAATTTCAAAAATCATACCAAGCACAAATGCAACTTCAAATCTCACCAAAGTTGTCCTCTCACAAATGAATCACTCAGAAGAGGGCTACAATGCAACACTCAGTTATAAACATGAGATTAGAGTTAAATCATAAAGGACTTAACTCAAAATAGGAAGATGAAGAACTTGCATTAATATGATCTCAAGAAGGATGCCAAACACTTAAAAGTAAGAAAATGGATGCAATTCAACCATATGACATTTAAGATCAATTTAGGTCTTTAACATAGGTTGTAATGGGGCCAATGGTGTAAGGTGAGTAAGAAATGAAAGGTATGGATAATACAAAGTCCAAGGAACTCAAAAATGTAAGAGCATAAAATAATTGTTTACAAGACTTCGAATCATCACGATTAGATTTTTTTCTTTTACATGATCAAAACTCCTTATACCTTCATTTACAATGATTCATACTCCTTTCCTTTAATTAAACAAACACCAATTTATTTTGAAGGCCCAAAAATGAATTTTCAATTAACCACCACTTAATCACAACTTTTTTTTTCTTTTTCTTTTTTTTCTTTTCTTTTAGCAATTGAGTGAAGTTCTCTTTTTTTTTTTTTTTTTCCTTTATGTAATATCCCTTCCAAAACTTAGCATGAAAAACACATCCGAATTAGAGCTCATGAGTTCCTTAGAAAGGTAAATATTTATTTTTCGGGCTAAGGCGAGGAAATATAATTGGTAAAATGAAAGAAAAGGTTTACTTGTAGGCTCAAAATGGTTAACAATGGAAAATCATGCTTAAGCATGCATAAGGTTAGCTTGAAAGGCACAAACGATCCAAAGAGGGCCTTAATATCACTTCTTAAATGTCATGAAATCAAATTGCATAAGAATGAATGACTTTTAAGTGTTCAACCAAATCAATGAATAATGAGATCAAACAACAACTTTGATGACAAGAAAATAAGAGTATGTGTATAACACTCATGAAATGAAGCACAAGGCTCAAAAGCTCACATTGTATGGTTATATAAGTCTAATTTATGCTTGATACAATTCTTTGGGTCATGCAAATCCTTTAATTGGAAAATTATGAAACAAATGGCAAGTGCAAAGAAGGTTTCGAACATATCATGCTAGAACGATGCCAAATTAATTAATTAATTTTTTAATTTTTAATTTTTTAATAAAAATAATAAAATGAAATCCAATTTTTATTTAAGTCATGCAAACATTTATCACAATCTCATCATAAATGTTCGGAAAGTGACTCAAAACAAAACAAGACTCAAAATAAAAAAAATAAAAACAAGCAAGAAATTAATTTAATTTATTATTATTATTATTATTTTTTAAAACAAAATTTACTTGCTAAACTCCAATACCCCCAAACCTAGAAATGAACATTGTCCTCAATGTTTAAAATTTAGGCACAAGCAATGTCAAAAATAACAAATGAAGGTATTAAAGCAAATAAAAAATCACAAAACACACAAGAGTTAAAATACAAAAATAAAATAATTACAAAATAAAAATTACAAAACAAACAAACAAATAAAAAGAAATGAAAACACTCAAAATAGTAAGCCCTAAATAGACAGTCTTACGCAAACTAAAACCCAAACGATTGAAAACCCAACCCAAAAGAAGGTTAACCCACTTTGAAACCTAAATAATGGTGAAAACCCGACCCACGATGAAATCCGAAGCCCACACGTTTTTTTTTTTATTTTAAATTTTTTATTTTAAGATGAAACGTGAATTGGGAGCGCAAAGGCGGGATTTCTGAAAAGAGAAAATGTGGTCCCTAATGCCTTTGTTCCTGGGAAGTCACGGGCAAAAGAGGTGAGGGACGTGTCGGCGCGCAGAGGCCGCTGTCACATCCCCCAAGCCAGAATTATTGGCTTCTTGGGTGAAGCGGGATGACTTTTTTACTTTGAAGGTGGTGAAAGGTGAAAAATGCAATTAGGGGGGGGTTGGGGAACGGGTGTGGCGACAAATAGAGATAAGCCGTAAGGGCCGCGCAAAACTCAGAAGTGCAGTGGCTAGGGTTAAGCAGAAACTAAGTCTATAAAAGAGAAAGAGAAAGAGGGGGGAAAACACACAACTCAGAAACACACAAAAGAAAAAAGAAAGAAGAAAAGAAAGTGAGAAATCAAATGGCCTCTTCCTACCCATTTTCGTTGGATCTCAACCTAGCTCCACCGACTCAGACACGAGGCCAAGCAGCGGCACCAGTATGGATGCCCTACTTTGCCTCCGCACGGGGGCCTGTGATAGTAACTGACTCAATACTCCTAGACAACGATGTTGCCATTGGAGTGACTAGAAATTTAGTGACTCCTAAAGATATACGTGTGCTGGGGACAAGGGATGACAACCGGGTCGTGAGCGATGCCCTGGCACTGAGCGTGCAGAGTACGGCAACAGTCGCAAGTTTGGGTCATCGCCTACTTGCGAAGTCCCATGAGGTAGAGGTGCTAAAGGGTCAGTTGGCGGCGGAGCGAAGTATGGTTGAAGAGTGTCAGAGTGCTATAAAAAGCTTGAAAAGGGAGAGGGCAAGGATAGTGGAGGTGAATCGACACCAGCTAGAAGTATTGCGGGACGAGAATAAAAACCTATCAAAAATGGTAGATTTGTATTCTCGCGACATGCAAAAGCAGCTGGAGGACCTAGACCGACCGGGTAAATGCAAGTAACTAGATCGCGACAGAAATTACGCTCAAGCGAAGAGTGCGATTTTTGGGAGCTCGAGTGATGAGCCCCAAGAGGCTGTGCGTGAAACCCCGGAAGAGGACAGCCATATGGCCAAACTCAAAGCTCCAATGGTCGAGACACCGAGCACTGTGAAAAAGTGATTTCTACTGCACTATTGGTGTTTTTATTTTTATTTTATTTTTGGTTGTTTTTGTTTCTATTATTTTATTTTGGAAATAAAAGAGTAAGGTTGCAGAAAGAAAAAGAAAAAGAAAACACACTTCTCAACTAAAATAAAACAAAGACGACAAACGGAAAAGAAAACACAGTTCCCAAACTTAAATAAAACAAAGATGATAGCCGAAAGGGAAAGGCAAAAACACAAAGCACTAGAAAATGAAAGTAACGGGGAAAAACATAAAACACCAGAAAACACGGAAGTAAAAAAATAATAATAATAAATAAATAAATAAAGTGAAAGTAAAGGTGCTCCCCCTTGAAGCGATTAGGTCGAGCATGCCCGGGAAATCCGAAATGGTGTCGACTCCCTCATCAGCATATGTCTATTTAAACCACACCTCGGCAAGCAGATGATACCCTGCATTTCTTCCTGCAAACTCAAGGAAAACCATAAAAAACATCCAGAAACAAAACAATGGCATTCTCACCTATGCTCATTGATGACCTCAACCTTGAGTTATCACTTGCACCACCGAATGCCCAGATAAGGGCTCCTCCAACTCCTGTCTTCCCAAACTCCACATATCATCACGGCACAGCCTCAAACTTTGCTGAGGCAATACCGAACTTTTCTGAGGCAATGCCGAACAGAGCAGTGCTGCTGGGAGGCATGATTGACAGTAAACTCACATCGGCAGATCATTTGCATGTGGCACGTAGGTCTGACAAGATGGCGGTGGATGAGTCCCACTCTTTAACTGTCCTCCATGCGGTCTCGGCTACCAATTTGGGCATGCGATTACTGGCGAGGATGCGGGAGTGCACAGCGCTGACTGAGGAAGTAGCTTCATTGAAGACTTTGGTGGCGGACTTGCAGAAGCGGCTCTACAGTGCCAACCAGAATGTAGAAATGCTGCAAAAGAGAAATGAAGACCATGTAGAGCTGCTGCAGATTCTACAAGTAAGAGAAAATAGAGGCATGCCATGATGATGATGAAGATGAAGAAGATGATGATGTTGTTGTTTTTTTTTTTTTAAAAAAAAACTTTTTTTTTCTTTGTTTGTAATGCAGAGTTTGAAGTGAAATTAAAAAAAAAAAAGTGTTTTTAACACTCAGAAATAAACTAACTAACCATACCATGTAAATAAATAAATAAACTAACTTAACAAAACAAAAACAAAAACAAAGACTCAACAGAAAAGAAAACAAAGAAAATAAAAATTAATTAATTAATTATAAAGAAAAAAAAACTTAATTTAAAAACACACGAATATACAAGCACCTCACGGATGACCAGTTAAGGGCCTCAGAAAACACAGCCAGGGGATCCGGGAAGGTTGGAGGGGTCACAATGGTCCTGCTTAAAACCCAAACTTCTTAGACACCGAAGGTGTCGCCTAAAGAACTCCTAGACACTGTATTGACGGAAGTGCTTACTGGAGTTACCATAAGTCAGCTCATATGAAAAATCTTTTTTTTTTAAAAAAAAAATTTAAAATTTTTAAAAGATATTTTCGTAAGAAAAAGAAACAAAAACAAATTTAGATAACATGAAACAACAAACCATAAACGAAAATGAACTAAGTACTCTAAACAAATTCAAACAAATGACAAAAATTGTTGTACTAAAAGAAACAAACCAAGAAACCAAAGAAAAACACAAACAACACCTTCTATCACCCTTTTATCACCATTTGGACAGATTCGTTTCTCTTTTTTCAGCTTCGACCTCTGTTCAGTTTTTAGCCTATAACTTTCCAACCGTAAGTCCAAATTTCACGTTCTTTATATGGTTGGATTCAGCACAGAAAAACAAAGAACTCATCGTGGACCAAAAGGCAAAAAAAATTACGGAAATAAACAGAATTCAAAGAAGAGAAAGGATTGAAATGCTCCCCCTTGAAGCGATTAGGTCGAGCATAGATGCACTTGGAGGTCGACTTCTCCCACTGCTCCACACTTCCCATTCTTATGATTGAGGTTGCCACCTCTCTCCATTTTTATTAAGCTGTCATAAATTGCTAAAAAAAACACACAAACTTGAAATGGAATTAAAAGGATTAGGAAATAAAAACTAAAATGAAAAGGAAAATCAACACACATCCAATTCCATGCTTCAAAGCAACAAGCACCAATGGGTTGTGTAAGCTGGGACTTAAACCCAGTTCTCTTGCTTGTTGGGCAATTGTCCTTTTCTGTTGGACTACAAACACAACTTGTCCATTAACGTCATTAACTTTAAAACAAGAAATTGTCCAGTTAAGAAAAAAATAAAATAAAGTAGGAAAGCCAAATAGAATCAAACAATGTTACCGATCCCCGGCAAAGGCGCCAAAAACTTGTTGCGTCGATTCAGCTGCACCAAAATGGATTCAGCTGCATCTTCAACTTGTGATACTCGCAAGTGCACGAGCCGTTCGGTAGTATAACATATGTAAGTGCGAGGTCGATTCCACAGGGATTGGTGATTGAATAATCTAATTCATTTTTCAAATAAAAGTAAAGTGGAACTAAGAAAACTTGAAGGAAAATTTAGTAAAATCATTTTGTTACAACAATTGACAACTTGAAAGGAAACTAAGAGAATTTGAGGGAGAGAAGGGAACGGAGCTCTAGAGAAGTGTTTGAGAGCTCCCCCCCTTGGGGTGTGATTTGAAGCTTGAAGACTTCTCTATTTATAGGGCTAAGAGGGAGGAACATCATGATGAATTCCAACACCACAATTCCTCTTTTAATACAACCCATAACTCTCATTTCATCTTGTCTATGTTAGTGTGGTTGGAATCAATTCCATCCCATACTTCTTTTGCTGCTCTTGAAGCTTTCTTCAGATGGGTTTTCAAAGGTGTTCAATTGTGGCTGCCTTTTGCTTCCAACCCATGTGGTTTTCTTTTGATTGCTGAAAAGAAATGATTCTTCTGAACCAGACTTGGTGTAGGAAGGCCAGAGGTTTCAAAACGTATCCAATGAGGCTCAAATTTGGATATGTTTTACTAGACACCCATTGGAACAACTTCTATGAAGAAAGCATTCCCATCGGAGCAGTAGAAGTATGTGTTTTGGGCCTTACAAGTTGGCTGCCGAACAGAGACTGGAATTGACTTCATTTCATTTCATTTCTTTCTTTTTGCTTCACATGCATGCACATGCTTCTCTTTAATAGCTCCAGCATGTACCAACTTGCTCCTTTAGACTTTCATAGCTGGAATGCCTCCCTACTTCACTCATTATGTTGGGTACAAAGTCAGTTATGGCTAAAAGGAGGCACATGGCTAAAAGCTGGCAGCTGCAAATCCTCCTGAGCAGGGTTCAGTGTTGGACGGGCTAAGGACTCCAGATATGTTCAATTGGGCTGCAATTTGGGTATGTTATAGCACACACCCATTGGAACAACTTTCATGAAGATCTTCACCTCATCCGAGCCCCAGAGCATGCTGATCCAAGGCCAAGAAGTTGACCTACGAAACTGGGCTGCCAAGGGTTTGTAGCCAAAATTAGTTTGTCTTTAAGCTCTTCTTCCATTCACCCAAATCAGGCCTTAACATGCATGGATTGCATCATTTTCTATCCAAAGCCATCATTGTTACCTAAAGCTCAATGAACTGAAAGATAAATACAAAAATGATTAAAAGCACAAGTTTAACTCAAAAACATAACCAAATCATAAGCTAGAAGGGTACAACATGAATCAACGAAAACGAAAACAACATGAATCAACAAAAGAGAAATTACCTGAACAAGAAAAACCATAAATCAATTAGCTTTCATAAAATCTTTAAGAAAAGGCATCACTCAGCCAAATCAAAAAGTAGATACCTTTAATCAACAGTGAGCAATGAAATTATGTTTTTTTCTTCTAGACCCAAGATTGTCTGCAACTTTGAATTAAGAAAATATCAAATGAAATCAAAAGGATATGAATATAACCTTTGGGAACAGCAACACAAACAGCTGCAAGCCTAATTCTAAGCAACATCAACAACAATTCGAAGCCCCTATCACAAATGGAACAAATATTAGAATCAACATACCTAGCAACAAAATTCCATAAAGACACTGCCAAACCACATGCTACTCTTTAAAAAAATAAACAGAGCAATTTGCATGTGAATAATTGAACACAAACAACAACAAAAATCCTACAAACAATCCAAATCTAGAGCAAAATGAAAAACCAGTCCAATCAAAGGCTGAGATAATCATAGAGAGTGACTTTTAGCAACCATACCTCAATTCTCAGCGCGGAGTCTTCTGAGCGGCTGAATTTGCAAAGGCCGATATGGGATGAAGGTTTTGGAATGGGAGAAGGAGGAGACGGCCTGTTGTACGTTGGACTAAGAAAAACTAATCATATGAATACCAAAAGGAAGGCTAGATTCGTAGCATGCCTCCCCAAGAGAAAACCACGACTCCAGGCGCATCTCCAACAGCGCATAGCAGCACACCTCCCCAAGAGAAATCGACGGCTCCCAGCGCATCTCCAACAGCGAACGCGAAGTTTCCATGGTTGCCCCTTAACCAGCCCAACCAAGCTGGTTCGAAATGGATTGGAAACAGAGACGTCCTCTGAGCAAACGAAACATCAAGAGCAAAAGAGACGCTAAGGGGAAAGAGCAAAAAGAGAAAGTAGGAAAAAAAAAATTAGAGAGGGGCAACTGGGTCTTTTCACTGTGCTTCTGAATAGGACGGGACCAAGAACAGAAAGCGGGGGCAAAAACATAACTTCACTGTTCCTAATGAAACCCCCTAAACTATATGGTCATTTTCAAGTTCATATCCAATTTTAGACACATTTACAAGAACATTCTTAAACTCCCGGAAACCTTACAAATTGCCCCCTCTATTATCTAAACTGTTAAGTGCTTACATGGAAACTTTGAGTCCCACTTTTATGCTTATGTACAATTAGTCCATGTAGACAAAATAATATTTAAAACTTTAAGGATTCATTTAAAAGATTAGAATAATAATAAACCTAAAATCTATAGGGAAAAAAAAAAAAAAAAAAGGCAGCAACCCCCAATGCCACCCCTTTCTCTCTCTCCCACCTCACAACCACCATCTTCCCCAATCAACCTGCACCAACCTCTCCCACCCTGCATCAATATTCAAAGTTGGCTCATTTACCCATTTTTTAATTCATAACCTTCAAATTTTGGTAAATATCCAAAGGTTCAATGGCTGAAATTTTGAAGAACTGAAAACAACCTTTCAATCTGAAAAACAAAAAAAAACAAAAAAACAAAAAAACAAAAAGACCATTCAAGTTCTCAGCGTTGTTAAGACGGACATGTCTCCAGTGAACCATGTCGCCGCCTCGATCCTAATCTATATGTCTCTCTCTCTCTTGCATCTAGACTAAGTGGGGCTCGGTGTCGCCATTGCAGCGACCAAAGAACTTAGCAACGAAGACCTTTGGCTTCAGTGGTTGGATATGGGATTGCAATTGGGGCTAGGTCTTTAACGGATCTAGAGTTTTGGACTCGCCGAATCTGTGTTGGATCTATGTCGTACAGGGGTTGGTTTGGACTAGAGGAGCGGGGTGGGGGAGGGAGATTTGGGGTAACGATGGGGTGGGGGCTTCGATTGTGGTTGGAAGGATGTTACAATCGTCGTTGGATGGAGGTGGCAGTTGTAATTGGGTAGCTGAGGTGTCCAAAAAAAACAAAGTTCTTGCATTCTTTCACAGAGAGAGAGAGAGAGAGAGAGAGAGAGAGAGAGAGAGAACGGTTCTGGAGGGGATGCATTGAAGGGCTGGGTGTTTTGGCGGTGGTGTTGGGTCTGGTATGGTAGTAAGTTGGGCTAAGGGGTTGGGAGGAGGAGAGGGACAATGATTTTCTTTTTCTTTTGATTTTAAATGAAAATTAATTATTTAATATAATTTTACTTGTTTTGTATAATAGTTTATTAGTTTTTTGTCCACATGGAACCTCACATCAATTGAAAAATAATTCTCACAAATGCTACATCAGCATTTAATAGATTAACTAACGGTTTAGCTATCGAATGGGGTAAATTGTAGGGTTTCCGGGAGTTTGATTATGTACTGGTAAATTTCTCTAAAATTGTGTATGAACTTGAAAATGACCCTATAATTTGGGGGGGGGGGGGGGGGGGTTATGTAGTTTGTCCCTTTTTTTTTTTTTAAACGCTCCATCATAACAACATTGTTGGTGCTATATTTGACAATAATATTATTCTTTGATCACTATAGGTTAATGCTTAATGACAACCCTTAATGAGGAGAGATTACTTGCCTTTTTTGGAGCTACAATAGGGGAAGAGAAGCTTTTAAGAAGTCTGGTGCCTATGAGGTAAATACTAATAATGAGATTTCTGCAAAACTTGATGCTATGTGTGGTTTGCTTTAACATGCATCAAACGATAGAATTTCACCAAACTGAGCATATCGTCATACTCTAGATGACGTGGGGATAATTCTAAGTCTGAGACTGATCACTGACATAGGTTCCACATGCCATGAACAAAAGGTGATAAGGGGCAATAAAATGGTAATACCTGGGCAATAAAGGGGTAATAAACAAACTGCATACTCCTACTATAATGAGTGGCGGATCGAGGAATCTTACATCAAAGGGCGATAGTGTAAAACTTCCTAAAAAAATTGAGGATGAAAAAAACATTGAAAATGAAACAATATCAATGTCATTCATGTCAAAAACAACATTACAAACTACAATTGTCCACGACGAGGCTTCATATTTTGAAAACATAGCATTATAGCTTTATTTTCAATACAAGAGAAAACATATTTCTCAATGTAAACCAACAAACTATCATTCAACCATTGATCTCTAATTTTGTTCCAAAGTGAACCCTTGATAATATTCATGACGGAAAATTTCCTTTCCACTGAAGCTGTTGCAACTGGTAAAACTAAAGCCAATCATTACCAAAAAATTGAGTATTTGGGGCATTTAATATTTGCCTCTAAAAGCAATTGTAGAGGCAAATATCTTGCAAAACCTCACCTAATGAGAAGGAGGGGCGGAATGAGAATGGGCCCCTAATACACGCGCCTCTATTGTTATTAGGGGCAGAAAATTTCAAAGATCCGCCCTTACTATTTGTGTTGCAACGTTGGCAGATTACATTAAAGATCTTTAATATAGGGGCAAATATCCGCCCCTAATACTTTCAATTATTAATTTTAAAAAAAACACAAAACACAAAAGCAGCTCAAATCAAACACAAATTTTGTGTTTTGAATTCAAAATTTACAAAAACGATCCAAATTATTTTTCGCTCCCTCTTTTCTCTTCTATTCAAAGTTTGAATTTCAAACCCACGTCCACTCAACTCGAACACAGCTTTGCAAAAGAAATCTCAAAGCGTTTCTTCTCATTTTACTGCAACACACGAAGCATTTCAACGATTCCTCTTTTCTGGATCAAAAACTATTAATTAACAATATATCAACAATTAATAGACTAACATTAACCAAAATTTTAAACAAAAGAAGAACAGTCGTATAATTTGTATGAACAAACCTTGAGGAAAAATCAATCAAATGATTAAAATGATCCAAGAAATTATTCACCATTCCACTTCAAATTCTTCAAAACCTGTGGAATGTACCTGTAAAAATGAAAACTTCGAAAAGAAAAAAAACCATGGATTAAAGAATACAAATTGAGTTTTTCTTTTCTCTATTGCAAACCTTTCTTGTGCTTTTTCTTTTGCTTTCTCGGATACACCAAGTGAATATTGCATGGGAGAAAGAATAAGAAGAAATGGGAAAGAAAATACGACGAAGAAGGAAGAAAAGAAGAGAGAACGATTTCAGAGCTAGACGAGAGCAAAAATGAAGGAACAAAGAGAAGAACTAAGAAAGAATGAAAAAGGAAAAAAATTGAGATGAAGGGTTGTGCGGCGCTGGAAGAAGAGGAAGAGAGAAATATGGGAAGTGGGTGCGTTGGTGTTGGAGAATTAGGGTTTAGATTAATCTCTCTTTTTTTATTTGTTAAAATCAGCCTCTGAAAGGAAATAATTAAATTTAAAAAATAAAAACATTCATCTGCCCCTAATAAAAGTCATTAGGGGCCAATCTTATTTGCCTATAATAATTGAACTTTATTGGGGCAGTGTTTACCACCCCTATAGGTAGTAAAACTAATAGAGGCATTTACTATGCACCCCTATTATTGTTATAGCGGCATGTCCATATTTCCGCCTCTAACAAACATTAATAGAGGCAGATCCTTATTTCCGCCCCTAATACTCACATTTTTTGTAGTGAATGTAATAAGCAAGTACACATAATTGAATGCTTGAAGCATCCTTGTCTCCACCAATTTGTTTTAGCAAGACCACTAATCCCTTGCAAGTGATAGAAATCACTACTTGAATGTACATGATGAATATAAAGCTTAAGTTGATCTTGAAGTACCAAAAGATCCACACCTGAAAAGTCTTGAGGATAAAATTGAGCAAGGCGAAGTAACTTTTGTTTAACAAAAGCCACAAATGAATCATTTGGGCTCAAACATGCCAAACAAATAAGCAACTCAGTATTACCTCAGTAAAGTGATCATCTAACTCCATAATTTGCTCATCAATGACATAAATAAATAGCTACACACGATAATGATGACGGTTTGTCTTAATTGGAGCATTATGCTTGACCTCCCTAGAAGTACAAATGTCTCATCCATGTTAGGAACTTCAATATGATGTTTGTCATGAAACAAAGATACTTCATCAACCAATACATCAAACCCATTATTCATCATCCAATATAGTTTTTCCTTGCATAATTTCACTAAAGCCATCACATTCACAATTTCTTGATCTTTCTTTCGCAATGATTGTGACTAAGATGGGCGCGATTCGGGTTGGACCGATTTTTGCCTCAAATTAGAACCGATCCAATACTATTCATCTGGTTTGGATCGATGTGGTTTTAATAAAATAATTTCACAAACTATCCGGTTCGAGTTGAACCAATTTCGGTCCGATTCCAGTTCAGTTCGGGTTGAACCGGATTATAAAAATTATTTTTTAATACAATTTTCAACTGAAATTTTATTTTATTTAACTTGAAAATTAACAAATTATTCAATTTCATATAAAAATAAATATTAAAGTTAGAAAAGAAAGATATTTTGAAATTGAACTTGAATAAATATTAGTTATTAGATTAAAAATATAGCATTAAATATAAATAAATATTGAAATTATATATTTTTTAATTTGACCGGTTCAGTTCGGCCCGGCCCAATTTTTGAAGACATGAAACCGGATCCAAAACCGATCCAAACCGGCCTGGTTCAGTTTTTGACCGATTGTTGACTTTTTTGGTCAACTCGATTTTTTTCCGATTTGGTTCGGTGCGGTTTGGCTTAGATTTCCGATTCCCCAGTTTGAGTGCCCACCCCTAATTGTGACACATCATTTGTGAGTCATAATATAGCTTTCATCAAGAATACGTGAAACACAAACTCAAAAGTAAGTATTTCTCTCATTAACTTATTTGCTTCATTGGCACTATCATTGAGATTATCATTAATAATGTTTTGAAGGACATGAACCACAGATGAAAACATAGAAGTGATGCTAAGTAAAGTACCATAATGTGAGTTCCATCGTGTGTGACCCGCACGCTTGAGATTTATTTCATGATTTAAGCTTCGCCTCGTTATAAGACAATCATTTTCAAAAGTTATCACAATTTCTTCTTGAAATTACGCTCTAAGTACCCGTTTGGCATTGCTTATTTGGGGCCATAAGTGATTTTTTGAAGTCCAAGCCCGTTTGGTAAAGGGTTAAAAATCACTTTTGTCAAAGAATTGCTGTGAGCAACTTTCATATTCCAAAAATGCCCTAATCTAATTTCACGCTCTCTCATTCTTCTCGCTTAGGCCTCTCTATTCAGTCGTGCTCTTCAGTCTTCATGCCCTCTCTTTCTATAGCTCTTCTCTTCCATTCGTTTCTTTTTGGATCAATCGAAGCAAAGGCACAATGTAAGAGACACAGTATATATATTTATTCCCAATTTTACTATTCCCTTTCGCTTTAATTTATCGAATTTTAATTGCTGCTTTGGGATGAATTTTGTGCTTGTATTTGTGTTGAAGTTTTTTTTATATTGTTAAACCAAAATCGAAATTAATCTATGTTTTTTGTTGCTTTTACTACCATGTTGTCGTGTTTGTTGTTTGGGGTTAAGGATGTTTAGATTTTAGGGCTTTGGTGGTTTGATTAGGGTGTTTAATGAAAGGTGCACACCAGGTGTTCGACTAAAGGTCTGAACGACCTTTCACATCTGTTGTTGCGCACAACAAAAGGTGGTCAATTAGTGAGAGTAGTTCCAGTGGAAACTTGTAGGAAATCTTTCTGTGAGCTGCCAAAGTTGCCCTCATGGCCTCAGATCAAGGTGCACATTTTGATCTTGTCAGCTGGGAAATCTCACGGCCTGGAGCTCCGGGCCGGGGGGATATGCGTTAACATGTGACGTCCTTCTTTTGGATGCTGTGCGGTTGTGCGCGGGCGTGCCAGCACGGTCTACCGTGCATCGAGATGGTGATGTGGATGAAATGGTTAAGTGGTGCGCCTGTTTGAATTCGACTCCTAATCAAACGATTGTGGCCGAGAGAGGAACTGATCTCGGCCGTCAAGTTCACGGCCTGAGCTACAAGGCCGTTTAATGGTGGTGTTGATGGTGGGTTTTGGGGCGGTGCTCCGGCGCGTTGCTCAGGGAGCGACGGTCGTATGATATATGGGGTGAATGAGAGAGTAACAGAGATGGTGCTCCGGCGCCTTGAAAATCAAGGGTCGTATGATATATTGATGAATGGATTCTCCTTACAATCTAACACTACTCCTAGGAAAGTAAGTAAAGGTATTGAAGGTGCATTACATGAAAATATAATTTGCTCCGTGGGAGGCTTTTGGTTTGGTGTTTGAACCCTTTGAATGTAGCTTGAGCTTGGTATTTATAGGAAGAGCCCTTGGAGGAGGAATCGAGGCTGAAAATCTGCGTGGTGGAGCATGATCAGAACAAGTAGGTAGTCCAATCGACATTTGGGATCGTAAAGTATGGTGGTGTGACTCCATAAATCCTGGTAAATCTCGGCCGCAGCCCTGATCGTGGGTTCTGCGCCTCTGGCCGTGGAGACGCATTTAATGCTCTGATAGCTGGTAACCTAATTTCTCAGGCTATAAGAATTTTTTTTTGTAAGAATGTCTGCGCTTAACCACTCTGATTTCTGTCGCCAAATCCTGACGTTAGTCACTTCCCCTCTTCCCTCGTGCATTAAATGCCTCTTTGCAGCCAGTGGGTTTGCTAGTCAGAGGCCTTACTTCATTAAATGAAGTGTGGGCCCCGACTGCCACGTGGCGATCTGTTTCTAACATCTTTGGCCGTGTCTTTTTCGTCCTTCAGCCTCGGCCTGCAATGCCGCGGTCGAGGCCGAGATGATTATGCCTTCGCCGCTTTTCCTTTGTCTCTGGGAAGACAAAAACGCCACGTTCAGTTCATGAACAGGTGCTAGGGCCGAGCAGAAACGCCTTCGGTCACTTTTACAACCGTGATTTATTAGGCACAAACAGATCTGTGTGGTAATGTTGGTTGAGTTTGAAATTATGCCGCATGTAGCTTGTTTTCAAATTGAAAGGGGGCTAGCCTGGATTACTTAGTGTTGTGTGGGGATTAAAGTAGATAAACATGATAAATTACTAGGTTGTTTTCACATTGCAAAGGGCCAATGTTGTTTCCATAGTTACCTTGTTTTCTTGCATGCACTGGCCTATGTTGTACTAGACATTACCTTGATTTTCTGAAAAATCTCAAGCCTCTTAGAACATAATCATTAGCGAAGATATGATTATGGCAAGTTCTATTACGAGACCTCTTGCATGTATGTGACTAGTTCACCCTTTTCTTGACCATCACTTTTTCATATGTTTGTTGAGGTTTGCGGAATCTGAACTGTAATCTTCTCTAATGGAAGCCATTCCTATAATTTGGCCTTGTAGAAAGGTCTTCTGGAGTTGCACTGTATCCAATTTGTTGCTTTGCCAAATCTTACCTCCTTATGAAGTTGTTGAATGCCAATTAGAAAAAAAATGAATCTTCTATATTTTACACCATGATATGATCAATAGATAGTTATCTACCTTTCTAATGCAATAGTTACTACAACTCTGAATATCATGGCGTCTTGATTTGAGCTATGGTAGCATCAGTGCTCTTACTGGTGCTCTCTCTCTCTCTCTCTCTCTCTCTCTCTCTCTCTCTCTCTCTCTCTCTTATTATAATGTTAGTTTAATATATTGTAGGTTGTGCTTACAAGCATGGTAATCTTCTTCTAATTGGTAGCCATCAAAAGGAAAGGTGAGTTCTTGTCTACGAATGAAATTACATTTAAGGTTTGAGATTTTTTAATGATTCCTGCCGAAAGCAAAAAAACTTTTATGATTATTCCCTAATGAAATAAATTTAGAATTTATTATAGTTTATGGCAAGATTTCTTTTGACAATGTACTTTACATAATTTTTATTTTAATTATGTGATAGGGTCTGTCTCTTGAGCAATTCAAGATTATAATTCCTAAAATTCCTGCATATTTCATTGTACAAAAATTTCTTCTTTAATTTTTATCAGCAAAGCTGTATTCATAGTTCTACTAGCACACAACGAGGAATGTCCTTTACACTGTATTGTTGAATACTGAGATGAACTGATGTTAAAATATATATATTTGTTCGTTAGTTCTCTGTCCCTTAATTTTATATTTTTGCTAGCTTGAACCATTTATGAAGATGTTACTTTTTAATTATACAACAACATATTAGAACATAACATGCCCTATTAGCCTTGTTTTCTATCCATGGTTTTTACAGTGTGACTTTCTAATCCCTTAATCGGATTGTATGCAGTCAGTTAAATGTTACCTATTCTTGCATTTGAGGTAGATGAACAGCTATGCACTGTTCATATTAGATAAACATCTATACACTGCATTTGAGTTGTGGCTAGTTTGGTTTGTTTTGTAATTCACTTGCATACATATTTTATATATAATGTCTTTGTTGTAATAAGATGGCAAAGAAGAATAGTAACTTCACCACAACTAAAAATGTTGCAAGTGGATCTGAAAAATTGTCATCATTGTGGAATGCTCAAACTATAGCCATCTTCATTGACCTTTGTATCAAGGAGGTGGATATAGGCAATCGTCCCGGTACTCACTTTAATAAAGTTGGATGGGCAAGGTTGGTTACAAATATTAGTGAAGAGATAGGAAGACCGTATGAAAAATTACAATTGAAAAACAAGTGGGATTTACTAAAAAAAGAATGGAAATTATAGAAAGATCTAAAAGGAAAGGAAACTGGTCTTGGGTGGAATGTCGCTAAGAATATCGTTGATGCATCTGAGGAATGGTGGCAAGATAAAATTGAGGTTTTTTTGTTTGTTATTGTTTTAATATAATTTCCATAAAATACTATAATCCAATATTAAAACACAATATAATTTCATAATCTCAATAGTCAAAATAATCAAATTTATACAAATGCAAGACAATCCATCTTTGAAAGTAATGATCATTTAAAACAAAGTCCACTCATTTCCTGATAATCAAAGCCAAGTCCCAAGACTCGCTTTCACAACCAATCAATCAAGTATCCCATGACTCCAAATATTTCATAAACTTCAAATATTAATATAACATCCAATAACCACAAAATGCTATAATCCACAATTAAAATTACAATAAGAGTTCATAATCTCAATAGTCAAGATAGTCAAATATACATATGCATGACATTTCATCCTCAAAATAACGATCAATAAAACAAACACAAAGCTCACCCTAAGAGGTCTCTCCTTTCAGAGTACGCGAAGTATGGGTACCTCACTCGAGAGCATACGCAGATCTAATTAATAAGTGTACCCAACAATGAATTCTAACTCAACACTCAAGTTCCCAGGTCTCAAGGTGTGCACAACCTTTAAGAGGGTTTATAAGGTCATTCTAGTACTTTTCAAAAGGTGAAACTAACTTGGAAGGCTCACGATCAACCTAGAGGTCAAACTTCCCATATTGGTCAACCGGGCCTGCGGGGCCCATGACCTTCGATTTCCGATCCAAAAGTTCTAATGCATTCAACGGCGTCCACTAAACAAGTCTTGTAAATTTGGTCTCGATCGATCGGTCGGATGTAAGCCAATTACCCGATCAGACGGTGATTGCTTCACCCAACCCTAGAATCATTGATTTGGAGTATTCAGGACTCCAATTCTCGATCCGCATGTTCCCACAAGATCCTAGAGGTACAAAGAACAACATATTTGAAATCGAGACCGATCAAACGATCTAAACCTATCAAACCCGAATATCGCATATTGGGTGCAATATTCGTTCGACTGTCAAATGATAACCGATTCCAAATCCAAGCATATCGTCGTGCTTAGGACGACAAGGAGAACATTTTAGAATGTAATGGGCCGCCACACAATGGCCCACACGCCGCCACCTTCGGTCGGAAGCGCATGGGTGTCTTGAGAAATTTCCAGCAACGGAAAATTCTCGAAACACCCTACAATACCTATACCAATACTTTCAGACTAACAAGGGAGTCACCAGAAATGGCGTCAGAAACTTCCAAAATACTTGAATTTCCAGTCATTCCAGTTTAATTTCCTTGGGTTTTTGAGCTGTGAAAATGGGTGGATTAGATAGAGGACATCGATACAAAACTTTTGCAACCAATTTCACTTGAATCGGATACCGGACGACGACGAAATCGCCGTCAGAAAATTGCTGCCGCGCGCGTAGAGAAAGAGAGTGTCGGGAAGAGATGGAGGAGAGAGAGTGACTGGTCTGTTTTAAAAATTCAATTTCGAAATATTTATGGTTGTGCCACTGCACTTCCGTTAACCACAACTTCTTCGTTAAAACTCCGATTTGGGCCTACTACGTGTCTATGAACTTGTGAGAGCGAGCTCTACGAAACAGTGCCACTCATTTCCCCCAAATCCTTCTATATTAAAAAGTGACCAAATTACCCCTAATCCCAAGGGCAAAATTTTAATTTCACAAAAGAATTAAATTGGATTAAATCGATTAAATTGGGTCAGAGATGTTACAGGAGCAGAAGTTGGAATGTGCTATAAGATTCTAAGATTAGGCTGTTAAATCTAAATAAATAATAACAAACATAAACAAAAAATTAAAAATTAAAAACCCCTATATGTATATACACTTACGTATACTTCAATCCCTAGGTTGCGAGAATCCCTAAAAATCAAATCAACAGTTGCACCCACTACATCACTAACAATACGACATCATTTTCTTCGAGGTATTCTATATACTATTTGCTTTCAAGACCCAAGTCAATCTCAAATTGCGTCAGCGGATGACTTGCACTTACTAGGAATTCCTTGTTAAAGACTAACAATTGCAATGATTTATCCCCATCATGATGAACTTTCCTTGCAATTTGTTAAGAGAAAACAGTTTTTCCGGTTTAACTTTATTCACAAAACTAACAAATAACATGTGCAAGCTTCCTTAATTAAGTATCACACCTTTGTAGCAAGAGATTACTTATAGCTTACACAAATTACATGTTATCTTGTGCAATCATAAACAAATTACAGGATAGATTCTATTTGTTGAAAAAATTTATCAAGTAATTTAGGTATGATGCAATTTTGGTTATTTATTTCATTAGGGTTTGAGTATTTAGGTTTGGTTTTGTTATGAAAAATTTGTTGATTCTCAGAACAAAGACAAACACTTATCTAGCTCAGAAAATAACCAAACAAACACAATTCAAGAGAGAAAACCCTAAATTGCAGTGACTAGTAATTTCTGCCGTGAACAGTGTTTTAGGGGGTTTTGGTGTCCGTTTTTTACGCAATATACCTTTCTGAATAGGGAATGACCTAATTAACACAACTTACTGCCTTGTTATGACATATGGGCATTTTTAGGGTTTTAAGGCCATCTGGTAGGTCAAAAACGTGTTTAAAGTTTTGAAGATATGAAAATCAAATTAAAACATGCTTTTCCAGATTCTTTAATATTCTTGATATTTAGAAAAAAAAAACATGTTTAATCCATCTTCAAATTTTAAACATAACCAAAACTCATCATGGCATAAACAGATAAGAAATCGTAATAGCCATGCTTGAAAAACAATTTCAGTGTGTGCGAATAACCATGTGCTTTGATACCAACTGTTAGATTTCTTTATATGCATGTTCATGATCTTTCACACAATCTAAAATATATAAAGACATACTTGATGCCATCTTTCTTGAGTACACGAACTCTGAACTCATTCAACCGTAGGAGCAACAATCCCAGCAAGAACAGGAACGACTGAAGACTTCTGCTCTCTCTCAGAATCTGTTTCAACTCTCTCTTTATGATGAGATTAGGGTTAGAGAGACGAGAGCAGGGCCTTAAGCTTATATAGACTAGGTCAAGTCGTCTCTACTCATCACCAAGGGCCAACTTGACTAATCTTCCAAGCCCACCAAACAACGGTTCACACAAAAAAGGAAACAAAAAGGACCCCTTAATAGGCTTCAAAATATTTCCTTATTCCACAAGGATTTGGGCCTCAAGGTATAACCTAATTTAAACTCTTATCAAAGCTTAATATAACTGTGGGGGTCTTTTTGTTCCAGCAGCCTGACGAATGGGCTGGGCTGCCGTAAGGAGTGATCTGGTAGAATTATCCCCTTGTGTCTGAGTTCGAAGATTAAGCCCCAAGAATGTTTCAAAAGGGTAGTAAAGCCCTAGGAAACACCTTGGTTACCTTCACCAATGAAAATAGCAACAACTTACAGATAGATTTTCTAGCTTGGCATGAGAGGCTTGTGGCATGGAAGCAAAATTGTTATGAGTTTAGCACTGGAGAGAAAGCTATGTGTTTTTGGAGGTATTAAGGTAGAAGAGGAGGAGTTTGTAGGAAGATTTGGCAGAGAATGAGGGAGAGAGATGAGAAGGTGTGGCTTAAATGTCTTTCCGGCAGCTTGACAGAGACTTTGTCAAATGCTATGATAATCTGCCAGAAGAGGGAAAATGGGGAGAATGGTGAATAAAGCACGAATTTGCTAGGTTTTGTAGGTGAGAGAGGAAGCTTGCTCTCCAGATGTGGGTTGGTTTTGATGGGTAGAAGATGGCCCTTTTTATAGCCGTTGGAAGCCAACCTTTCCCAAAAAACCCTAATGGTTTCTATCCAATTTGGCCAAGCTTCTTTCCTTCATTTCTCCTCCCTTCTTTTGACTTATCTTATTCTGGCAAAATCTTCTTTGCCCAATCCCACAAAATCAGGGATTTTTAGGAGCTCAATGCTCTTCCCGCGGCTGCCACAGTGGAGAACCTCCCATTTTCAGCCATCTTCATTCCTTCTTTTCTCCCCTTTTCCATGGCTAGATCTGATGGAGGGAAAAGAAATGGGTAGGTACACTGGTCTGAAGGGTGCCTTGGCTCCTAGCAACCTATGTACGCTAATACCCCATGGTTCTTTGCATGCTCCACCTTGATGTTCGTTATTTGCCCATGTGCTGGAGCCTCCCAGCACATGGGCAACTTTGGCTCTTTGTCATGGCTTTTATCTCCAGCCATGTGTTGGAGATTACAAATATTTATTTTGGTTGTGTGGGCTTTTCTAAGGTGATGGTCTAGCTAATTAGGGGGATGGGCCAATCCTTTTCAAGTGATGGCTATTTTATTGAGATAATGGGCTGATTTTCTAGGCTATTGGGCTGCTTTCCTTCTCACTTTTATGCTCACCCACATGTTTGGGCCTAAGAAATGGGCTTGAGTTTCGAGGCTCCCAAGCAACTCGAGAATTCCATTTCTCGGCCCATCAATGGGCCTCATGACAACTTGTTACCATCCATACCACAACCCACTCAAGCAAGCCCCGGGCATTTGCGTGGCTTGGGCCCACTTAAGCTTGTAGCGTGGCTAGGTGTAATAATAATGATTTTTGCTTGGCATTGCATGTCGCTTGGCGTGCTTGAATTTTGTCGCCTTTAAAAGGGATATGATGCCTAACAGGATAATTAGCATGGGTTTGTAAGGTCGGTGCCTTTTATAGGCTCATTTCAATTCTTAGCATGACGGATTTCACATTTATTTGGCATGGCACACGGATCGTGGCTCGTGCAAGCGTGCATGAAGAATTTCACATGCTTCGAACCAAGTTTCTTCTTAATAAGGTGTCGCACTGGGCCGGGAATTTATTTGGGCCCAATCCTGGATTTTTTGGGCCTCAACAATAACTTAGTATCTAGTGTACCGATCTAAATAGGAAACATAACATAGAGGACCTTTGGATTTGAGATTTGGTGGGAGTAGAGACATGGGTTGATGAAGGTGTGGAGGGATGAGACGAAAGAGAGATGAGGGAGATACAAGGGTTGTGGAACAAAGGGAGAGGGAGTTCAGAGGGAAAAGTAGAGGATTGATGGGCCAACATTAGAAAATACAGCAAAGGGAGGGCTTTCAAAAGGAAACACATAAAGTAAAGGAGAGGAGCCATACAAAAGGAGGCGCAGTAGCCACACCATAGGTGGTGGAGGAGTCGCCTCGAATGGCCGCAGGATAGCCACCAACTGGTCAGGAAAGGGCGGTGGAGACGAGAGAAATATTAGAGAGAATGAGGAGCCTATCTCTCTAAAGCTTCTCTGTTAAGAAATTGCACGTTGTTCAATTTACTTGTTTAAACTCATGAATGTTACTCAAAAAATTGATGAATATCAAACTATAAATTTGATTTTGAGACCTGTCCTATTTTCTTGCTCATCTTATCTTTAAAATTATAGCACTCTTTGAAAAATCTGGATTCCCTAGTAAATCTGGGCCTTTTGACCAAAAATATCTGGGCCTTGGGCCCTCAATGTAACTAAAAGATAAAGTTAAAAGAAAATTCATAATTAAAAGCTTTTATTTTATTATTTTCATAATAAGACTACAATGTGTTTTTTCCAAAAAAAGAAAGAAAAGAAAGTTTATTTTTTAAAATTTTTAATTAGACGAGGACGTTCTGGAGTAAGAGATGGAAACATACAAAAGCGTTTTCAATATCTCATGAACATCTCCTACTCTGTTTCCTCCGCCGTTTACAAGCCGCCAACCCCACTTTCAGAATCGCCCTTCTTTCGCAGAAATGGCAGAAAACTCGGAGATTGTAAGCAAAGAAGAAGATCCTAAAGGACCCAAAAACTTATTCTCACTGTTTCCCAAGTTCAAGCTTCAATTTCCATTCTTGAAGCAAGAACCAAAAGCAGGCGTGGCTGTTGAAGATGAACCGAGGAAAGCAGTAGCTGGTGATGAAGGACTTGAAAGTAAGACTCAGAAACCGGACATTGTGAGGTTCCCAAAAACGCAACTTGTTGTTCCTCCTCCTGTGGCGGTTGAGAATGAAGAGCCTTCAACTAAGACTTCCAATCCTATTATACTCTGGCAGGCATGGTTTTTTGAACTTTATGTATTTATTTTTTCTGATTTACATGAATTTATGTTGGGTATTGAGAATAAATGGAGGGAATGAAGAAAGAAAATGAAACCTTGTGTGTTATGTTGTTTGGTTTAGAATTAGTTGTATTTGAAATATGGGTTTTCATTCATGATGTATGTAAGTTGGGTTTCATGCATCCTCTTAGGTGAAGATAAAAGTTTTCTTAAGGAAAGGTATTTTGAAGAAAATAAATTTTGGGTACGAACAAATATCATATCATGTTGTGTGGACAGAAATCTATTAGAAAAAAAAAAGTATTTTGTTTGAACTTTTGATTACAAAAAACCAAAATTGGAATAGGAAGGGGCCAAGTATAGGAGTAACACTTAAAGAAAGGGGTTTTGGGCACCCAACTTGGGATTCACAACCCTTTATCAAAGTTTGCATTGCTTCCCCCAAAAAGGGGTAAAAAAAAGAAGTCAAACAGAAGGTTCTTAATTTTGTTTGTACCATGAAGCCTATAGACTCACCTTGCTATTTATTTCATTATTGCTTGATTATAGTCCACTGAAACGTTGAGAACAGCAAGATGCTTGTAATAGAGAGCAGTCTATATATGCTTAAGTGGTTAAGTAGCCTAGCTTAGTAAACATATGGACTATGGGATTTGGAGGAAGTACAGCAAGGATGAGGAGATCTGTTTACTTAACAGCGTATTGATATTATGAGATTTTGTTTTGAAGATTGGTGATGACAAAGTTATGCCAATGTCAAATGATGATTATTTTAGCACAGTGGTGGAAATTCCCAAGTTGGTTCCTTAGGTATGGTTGAAAGAGTGTGTAGGGGAAGTTGTCATTGAGATGTAGGCGGGGTGATGAATATCAAGTATAATTCACTAGATAAGAAATTACATAGTTATGTTGGTCAATATATGGGTTGGCCAATATGTAAGGTACTTATCTGCTATTTTTGGTGCCTTATTAGTGGATGGAGATATGTTGCTAAGAGTTTGAATGATTTATGTTGAACAAGACACTTCCTTCAACCTAACATTTCAGTATCTTATGGAATGTAATTAACTAAGTTTATGGTTTAATTATTTCGCTTGTAAGGCAACAGGACTTGGAACATCAGTTTGGTAACGGTTTGATACTTGTTGACTGGATGAGCTTTGCATCTCATGTGAGACACCTGGTTCTATGTTCATGGTCAGCTGAATCTTTAGATATTTTAGTAAAGCCCCATTAGTGGCACTGATTTCAAAGCTCTAAGAAAGGTGGTTAGGATTTCATTGTTTTGACTTTGTTTCTTTATAAAAAATAAAAAAAAAGATTTCTTTGTTTTGATAAAAAAAAGAAAAAAAGAAAAAAAGAAGATGCATATTTCATTTTTCAAGGAAGCACATGAATCAAACAAAGAACAGTGGAATAGTTGAGGAGATGGGATAGGCCACTAGCCCTGCTCTCCACCATCTCCTTCAGTTCGCTTGTGTTCGTATTGTATACCTGTACTCATTGAGGCGGGAGGCTGAAAGTTAATACCATGTGGATCCTTGTCTTCTCCTGTTGTGATGAAATTATCGGAGCTCGCTATGAAGTTCCGACTTTGTGGCTTTCTAGTATCCAAACTTGCACTTAAGTTCAGATTATGCAACAGCATGCTAATAGTCAATCCATTAGCGGCTAAGTTCATCGGCTTTCTGTCCGTTATTTGTCTCAATGAGCTATTTTCTTTCTTCTCCAGCATGTTTCATTTAGCTTTTTTTCCCTGTTAATTTGAATATTTTCTGTTCTCAGTACACATTCATTAGCCTCCTCATAGTTGTACTGATCACCCATTTGTTTTTGGGCACATCTCATATCAAATTTCACTCATTATGATAAACTGATACTTGAATTAAACGAGGGAAATTAGATAGGACCGCAACTTTTCCAGGCTGTCTATATAGGTGCAAACCATGCATTTTGGGGGTTTAAATATCATGTTGAAGGCCATATCTTGTATACAGAATAACATGTTTGTTAAATTTTGAGTTAAAGATTATGAATAAGAGGGGGTATGGGTGGGCTGTGGAATACCTACATATTTGAGACTTTGGGGTTGTGTTTGGCAGTCATCTGAATATTTAGTAAGGACAGTAATTGTTTGGTTGATTATATTAGCCATTGTGTTGGCTTTTCATTATTTTTTTGGTACAGGTTGGTTTTTTTTTAAATAATCAATGTCGACTTTGTACTCTTTTCTAATGTTTTTAATTGGCAGTTTTTCAGCTTTCCCAATGAATTTTCAACTACTTTAGCACTGTGCTTGTTTGTGGGTACTGTGGCCAGATGGTTGAGGTTTCAGTACACTTTGTTTCAGATATGGAAGAAAAACTTAGCTGGAACTGGTGGTATATGCACAGGTTGTATTTTTCTCTCCCCGCTTGGAGAGTGAAAGACAACTGATTTATACAACCTTTTCATGCAAGTTTTTCTCCAGTTGCGAATATGAACAGACACTAAAGGAAAATAAAGCTGGATGTCCTTCAAATTTAAGTTTTACTTATTTCCTTTAATTATTTAGTAATTTTACTTTGCCTACTTTCAGGTTTACGCTATTGGGGGGTTTCTGGTTTTGAGGTGGATCTGGGCAAGATGGAACGAAAGAAGGGATCGAAAGGAGGGGTCTTCTGATGATGAACAATCTTCTCCTGATGATGAACGATCTTCTCCTGATGAATAGGTTTTTCATATGCCATAGTTAACCCTTGAAATATGGAACATCGATAATGCACGTTACTTTCTGGATTCCTTTTGTAAGAAAATCAGTCCATCAAAACATCAGTGTGCTTAGTAAAGAAAGTGGCTTTCCTTTTGATTTCCTCTATTCATTTTGTCACTACTAGTTATTAGATTAAATTGCTCTTTTGATTTGGTTCCCTTTGATTGCTTATGGGTTACACATCTCATGGATGTGATTAGTTGTGCTGCACAAACTAGATTTAGCTTTCTGATACAAAAATCTTGGACACCTCTTAACAATCTACTTTGATAAATTGGATCAAGATATACATGTACCAAGAAAAGCCGGACAAAACTACCATTCGAGTGGCGAAACAATGCATTTGCAGCCTAATTTTGAGGACATCTGCATCCCAAATTAAGATGAACAATGAAGCTTGTTAAAGTTTCTTGATACCATAATTAATGATATCTGAACGTGATCTATTACCCAATTTTTATACCAAAATCCTTATCATGATACAAGGAGGAATGCCAATTTGATGAGTTCTAACTTCTAACCAGAAGTGCTTTTAACTGCGTTTGACAAAATCATTTAGATATGTAATTATGGTTCATAATAGCGATTTATGAATGCTTTTCTATGAAGCACTTAAAGTCTGTCTAACAAAAATTTCGACGTTTCTTATAATAAAAGTGTTCACAACAAAAACGTTTATGAGCAAAAGTGTTTTCTATAGAAGTAGTCCCAAATGAGACTGTAGACCAAAACTTTGTACTCGAAGGACATAAACTATCACATCTCAGGATCAGCTCCACTGTAGCACGATATTGTCCATTTTGGGCCCCCCTCTCTGCCCTCACGGTTTTGTTTCTGGGAACTCACGAGCAACTTCCCAGTGGGTATCCCATCCTGAGATTGCTCTAGCCCCAACTCGCTTAACTTCGGAGTTCCCATGACTCCGAAACCAGTGAGCTCCCAAAAGGCCTCGTGCTAGATGGAGACGGGCATGTACATATAAGGCACATCATCCCCTCTCCGTTGGTCGATGTGGGATCTTACATAAACACCACCCCTCTCCCCCCCCCCCAAAAAAAATCCCCCAATCTTTTTGACTTCACCATCCTCAATTTTTTTTTTTATAGGCAAAATTGTAGCAAAAGTCCTTGGACTAAGACCGAACTTTACTTTTCGACCCTCATATTACTAAATTGTTATAGTGGTACTTTAATTATGCCTCCACTTTCAGAAAATCGTCCTTTCTGTCATCTCAGTCAACTTTTCCGTTAAAAATGAGGGCATATTTGTCTTTTCATTAATTTTAAATTGATTAAAATGTTAAATTTAAAATAAATAAATAAAAACTCTCTCTCTCTCCCCACCGATTTCTTCTCCCCCCATTCCCCATGACCACCACCCGCCCTAGCCCGCAACTACAGAAAAGAGAAAACAAAAAAAATCATCCACAAAATCCAGAACCCTAACAACTACTAGAACCCTAGCAACTACAGGAAAGAGAAAAAAATTCATCCACTGAGGCTTGTTTTTTTATTTAATTTCTTTCTTTTGTTGTTTGGTTTTATTGGAGGATTTGGGTCTGATGTGTGTTATCTCATCAAATAGATGGGTGTGGGGGAGAGAGACTTGGAGCCAAGATTCCAAATCTAAAGGAGAAATTGGTGGGGGTCTAATGTGGGTTATTGGGTGGGAGAAGAAATTGGTGGGGTTTGGGGGAGAAGAAATTGGGGCTGGGGAGAAGAAATCTGGGTGTATGGAGGGGTAAGAAGAAATGAGAGAGAGAGAAATGAGATTTATTTTTCAAATTTTTTGTGTGAAAAGACATTTTTGCCCATGCTAAGTAGGACTTGTCTATGCCATGTCATCATTTTTAACGGAAAAGTTGACTGAAATGACGGAAATGACGATTTCTGAAAGTAGAGGCATAATAAGTACCATCGTAACAATTTAGCAATATGAGGGATGAAAAGTAGTCTTAGTCCATGGACCATTGCTACAATTTAGCCTTTATTTTAAGTTTTTAATTTTATTTTCAAATTGAATTATGAAATATTGATTATCAATTTAATATGTTCATATCTTAATTTTAATTTTGTTAATTAAAAAGTCTTGTTTTAAGTTTTTTATTTGAACTGAATTTTTTAAAATTTTAAATTATTGAGCTTTTTTTTCATATCAATTTCGATTTCATAATTTTTGTAATGAAATTTGACTGATGAACCAATTTGACTAATTGGACACATGGGGACCTAATTTCCCGAATCAATAGCACATAAATTGACGAATTTGATGGATTATTTTGGTGAAGGGAGTATTTTTACACATCACTTTAACTTTAGGTGTACCATTATTATCAAGTGCAAAGAGAAAAATCATTGTTCTCCTTTATATTTTTCAATTTTCTTATTTCGGTATAAAAATAAAAATAAAAATAAAAGTTAAGAAAAAAAAACCGGAAAAATTCTGTAGAGCAAATGAATAGAGACGTGTTGGTGGTAGTCCAAGTGTAAATGTGTAACCAGACGTTTGGCGTAGCTGACGGAACCGTTACGACTGATGACAACACCACAATCTCACAAGTTCCCGAATCCCTAACCCTTCTGTTTCCGTCTCCAACGTTCCGTCACTTAACCTCAAACGCCGTCGTCTCCTTCCTTCCATTCTCCTCAACCTCAAACGCTAACCCTAATGGCTTCCTCCGACGATTTCTCTCTGATCGACTCCTCCTCTCACCTCCACGCGCCGCCGCGCCCCCGTGACACAATCGACTCCACCACCACCGCCAACAACGGCGATTTCTTCCCCCGACCCTTCCCCGACGACCCGGACCGGAGTCCGAACCCGACACGAACCCCCAACACTAAACGGAGCTCTTACTACTACAAAAAGCTCAAACCCTCCTCCGCAAACCCTAACCCTACCACCAGCACTACCGAAGCCGAGTCCTCCAGCGGACCGGAAACGGCGTCGCAGCGGGGTGACTATCGGAAGGACCGTGAGGAGTGGAGCGACACGGCCATCGCGTGTCTTCTAGAAGCTTTCACTGAGAAATTCAATCAGCTGAACAGGGGAAACCTGAGAGGGAGGGACTGGGAGGAGGTGGCTGAGATGGTCAGCGAGCGATGTGGGACTGGTGGTGGTAATAAGTCAACGTACAAGACCGTAGAGCAGTGCAAGAATAAGATTGACAATTTGAAGAAAAGGTACAAGGTGGAGCTGCAGAGGATCACTAGTAGTGGGTTGGGGGCCAGTCATTGGCATTGGTTCAAGAAGCTTGAGGTCATTCTGGGGAGTTCTCTTGTGCCTAAAGGTGGCGGTGGTTCGGATGAGGAACGCAGCAGCGGCAGAGCCAATTCTAATGTGGCTAAGCAGCCTAAGAGGTATGGTAAATTGTAGTAATAAATTTGGTATAAGTTTGTTGATGAATTGATTGTTTTGGTTTGCTGGGGTTGTGATTTTGTGTGAATTATGAAACGGGGTTTGTGAATTTTTATGTGGTTTTAAGACTCGGCAAGTGAGAAATGAAATTTCAAGTCAGTTGGCAATATAAGAGTGAAACTGCTTGAACTTGTTTCTGTAGTTATCCTTTTGGGCCATTTGACTGAATAAAGTGCGCCCTTTGGACTAGAGTTAATGGCATTGCTTTCATGTTTCGGTGTTTTTACTGGTTGAAGACAACAATGGGCTACTTTATAGGTTTTCTTGCTCAAATGAGTGAAATCGGCTAGTTGGGTGTGTTTGATTAGTGATTATTGGTTTTCTTCTCCCAAACAAAACATCTTTATGGAGTGCCAGATATTTCTATTGGCAGATACACGCCTGGCAGCACTGGATTTACAAACAACCTGAAATCCAAATCGATGCCAAATGTAAAATGGAAAAGAGTAATGCTTAAAATTAGTGGTGCTGCATTAGCTGGGGACTGCCAGAGCATCGACCCCAAGGTGCAAGCTTTAGCTGACAGGTTATTGATGTTTGATCAAGTGTGCTGAATAAATAGGCTGAGCTGCTTCTTTCTGTCGTTAGGTAGCAACGCAGATTGCTGAGGAAGTGGCAAGAGCTTGCCGTCTGGGGGTGGAGGTGTTTCCTGAACTTGCATTTCTTTTTTAACAATAGTTTTTACTTCCATTCCTTCATAATATTTGTGTTTTTTCTCCTAACTTAAATTCTTTGAATTCTATTCTTTGTAAAGGTAGCAATCGTTGTTGGAGGCTGTAATTTCTTTTGTGGAGACACATGGGTGTCTTCTACTGGATTGGATAGATCTACAGCATACCAAATTGGGTAATGTCCAATGTTTTGACTGTAATTGCAATTATAATCTGGTGTCCACTACTTTTGTTCAATTATATGGCTTGGATATCATCGTGATTGTGTTCAAATGGTCAATGAGCAACATCAAATTGGGTAATGCCCAATGTTTTGAACTGTAATTGCAGTTTTTTTCTGGTGCCTTCTACTTTTGTTCAAATTATGTTCAAATGGTCATTCTCCTTTATCAAAACTAGTTTTGGGTACTTAAAGGGGGCCCCTTTTGATTTAAGCATGTCTGGATGTTTTGTGTAGCATGTATATGCTTTATTTAGTGGCCTTGTGGGTTGTTAGACTTGGATAGAAAATTGCAGGGATTTTTAGAATTAGCTAGATTTTGCATATGCTGCCTGTCTGGGTGTAAAGTAATGTGGGTATCACTAAAATATTTTAGGCTTATCCCTTTGTTTGCTTCAGTCGATAAAAAGAAAATCCTTTCCTTGCTTACATCTTTGCATTTATATCTTAACTTCTTTTAAAAGAATGGAATAAGCAATCAATACACTTATCCTAAACTTTTGATTGGTAGAAGCATACTGATGTTTTGACGTTGATTTCTTACCAGTATGATGGCAACAGTCATGAATTCTGTACTTCTTCAATCAGCTTTAGAGAAGGTAGGTGTTCAGGCACGTGTCCAAACAGCATTAACAATGCCAGAGGTTTCTGAGCCATATAACAGGCTTCGAGCCATACGACATCTTGAGAAAGGCAGAGTTGTTATATTTGGTGGAATTGGTGCTGGCACTGGAAATTATCTCTTCACCACTGATATTGCAGCAGCCTTGCGAGCTTCTGAGCGTGAGATTCTACCATGTCCCCTATATGTTTTGTTTCTAATATACTTTTTTTTTCTCTATGCTTCTTGTTCCTTTCTCTTTCTGTTCCATATGGTGTACATATATGTTTTCTGGTTCAGTTAATGCAGAGGCAGTTCTTAAGGGTACAAACTTTAATGGCATATACGAGTGTCATTCTGGTAGCAACAGTGTCACTGTTGATCATACTTGCTATAGGGAGGTTGTTTCTAGAGGCATTACCTCTGTGGACGTCATGGCATTAACATACTGTGAAGAGAATGGAATTCCTGGTTGGTCTCATTCCTTTCCTACTTGCACAAATGTTAAACCCTCATTTTTACTAAGAATAAATGTGCTTTGTCTGTAGTTGTAATTTTCAATTTGCTGGAACCTGGAAATATTTCCAGAGCTTTATGTGGAGACCAAGTTGGAACTTTGATTGATCAGGCAGGAAGGATTAGCTAATGCATATGGAGCAATCCGTTCCGATGTTTTGAAGTGTGGTTTAAGTTTCTATGAAGTACCACTGGTCCTGAAAAGGATGTCGGATTTTCTGTTTCAGTGGCTCCCCTTGCATTCGCATGACTGTAATTTCCCTCAGAAAACCTCAGTCTCTGTGAGAGAGAGCGCGAAAGCAGACGAGTTAAGGCAGTTGGTTCATTGTAAATGTTAACAATTGTGTATTAAGAAAGCAGAGGAAGCAGCTGGGTTAGGCAGTTGGTTCATTGTAATTGTAAAATGTAAAACGGTTGTGTAATAAGAAAACAAAGGAAGAAGGCGGATTAATGCCTATGTAAAGCTCCCAACCGTAGGAAATTTATGAATTATTATTAGTTCACAGTTCATCCATTTTTTCGGCTCCCATCTCCTAACCATTAAGTTCACCTTTTCTTTTTTATTTATTTATTTTTCTCTCTTTTCCCTGAGCTTGTAATTCTTTTAAGCTTCTTTACTGCTAGTCCTGTTGTAACCACTGAGTTACAATAAAAATGTAAAATCCCAAATATTTGGCTGCAGCCCTTCTTTTCGTGTAAAATTTTGACTGATTATTATACAATTTTCTTATGTTCAATTGTAATTGTTGCCTGACAATTTTGCAGTATTTATACAACCAAATGTTTAATTAGTTGAAGCGAATTAAAGGATTAATAATGGAGCATTTCTTTTATATACTTGATTTACCAGTTGCCCTTCATTTATTTAAAGAACGTAGCTTGGCTTCTTAAAACTGAGGATGAATTTCTTGCAATTGTTGGTGTATTTCCAAAATGGATGGCAGTCACTACTACCTTACAAGGCAGGGTTTGCATGCACCCAGGGGCGTTTCTATGTTAAGGGCAGGCTGGGCAGCTGCCCAACCCAATTTTTTCCAAAAAAAGATATTGAATGGCTAGCTTCTCTCCTCTTGTCTTGTCGACAACAACTTCTCCTCTTCTCTGCAGCAACTTCTCATCTACTTCTCTTGATATATAGACATCAACTTCTCCTCTTGTTAGCAATAATTTCTCTTTTTGGAAACAATTATTCTTCTCATTCTCTCTTTTTTAATTATCTTATGCATCTTTAATTTGAAATTGAGTATTCTAGGGTTTAGGAATGAATTAAAAATTGGGAATTTTGTTGAAATTAATTAGGGCTTTGATTTTAGGAATTTTGTTGAGATGTTTGATTTGTTGTTGATATTTTTGAGTTGTTTGATTAAATGCATTAATGCTATTTTGAGAATTTGTTTGTTTTTGTTGAGATGCTGATTTCTCTTCTTGGCAAAATCTTCCTGAATCTCCCATTGTTAAGCCTCAAGTTGAAAGAGTTGAGAATCAAAGAGTCGATAATGATCAAGATTTTAATATTAGTATCTCAAATGTGATCCAGGATTACGTTGTCTAGTTTTAATTATCTCAAGTGTGATCCAGGATTACGTTGTCAAGTTTTAATTATATCTCAAGTGGAGTTGAGAATCTCCACTCATACCGTCATTGGCAGACCCAGAAAATTTTTAGCGGAGGTGCAATATTGACTAAGTATGAAAAATGGTATTTCGGAATAATCATTTTCTCAAGATAATTTTTTGCGGCTTTTATTCCTTACACATCAAATAAGAAAACTTGATTTTATGGGATTTTAGTATGAAATATATATTGACTTAATGAGCCATCATTTTTAGCCTAAATCGAATTTTGCACTAAAACCGATTTTTCATATTTTGATTTGGTGGTTATTTGATTTTCTAGTATTTTTATTCGAATTCAAATGGGGGGTACTTCCTTATTTACATTGTAAACTTAAGTAAATGGAGTAATATAAAAATAAATGAAAATGGGCACCTACAATGGTTTTTCCGGCAAGGAGAGGTGCAACTGCACCTCCTTGCGCCTTACCACTGTGTACTGTCGGGTTTTGTATGTAAGTTTTGCCCGATGACATTCGAATCCTGGAACCGACATTGCATGCACCACCTCTAAATAACCATAGTGTTGAAAATTTCTTCTCTTTTTTTTTGGGCCATATATGTTTAGTGTTCGTCTTCTCCAAATTTGGGGCTGATGGCTTGCCTATTGTGGAAGCTGGAAAACATGATTAGTAGAATGGAAGGGGAAGATGAGGAAGGGGACGAGGAAAGGGTGACGGAGGTTCAGGCAAGGAGGAAGGGCTCTATGGATATGAATGGTCAGCTGAACAAACACTAGGCAAGCAAAAACAAGCACATGATTATCACCGGAAGGCATAGAGCAAAGGGTAAGAAGGTGAACACCGGAGAGGTAAATTGCTCAACCAAGACTTGAATAAGTTCAAAACATAAACAGGAAACACTTCGAAGTACATAAGTCAGAACATAAACTCTTGCAACATGATCAAAGTACATAAGTTTAGTACACGGCACAACACCCATAGCTAGTTCACAGTAAATCAAATCTTCTAGAAGAACTACTGGAATTTTCTTCTCCTTTCTTTTAGACCTCAATGGCACAGAAGCTTTTTAGTTTGTCCCTATAATGATGATAATCGGTGCACTCGTCCTTGCGAAACTTACATTCACGACCATCATTGGCACATTTGAGATTGGGATGCAAACGCATTGTCTGCCAAAAAGAAAAAAAAACAGAAAAGGATAAACTTGTTAAAAAAGAAGAAGAAGAAGAGCTTAGTAAGAGCATAGTAAATTAATGAAGGCTGCTCATGCACGCACAAAAAGGACAATCTGGAGGGCTGTCTCGCAATCATGCTGCCTATATGAATCGAGAATTTTATATAATGGAGTTTTAACATGGTTAGGCTAGGCTGCTCATAAAGAGCTACATGCATATACTGAGATTAATTAAGATGAACTTGGAAAGCTAATTAGCAGAGTCCACTAAACGATGGCGTAATCCAAAATGGTGTTGGGACACCATTTCCCCAATAACTTGGAGGGGAGTGTTGGGTGATGGTTTTGTCCTCTTAAGTTGAAGATATGCCCATGTCACATGCTATGGATGCATTTTCTCCAAAAGTGGTGGAATCATCTGTGTAGTATCTGCAGGATAGTTGGAAGGGCAAAATGATATTGACTCGTTGTCCCCTACGAAGAGAGCCTCGTCTCCAATGCTTTTGACCTCAACATGCTCAACGTGCTCCGATTCACCACCTTCATCGTCGATTAGTACCTTGAAACCATAAAGCTCGTGGTCATGCACTCCCTAGAGGAGTTTTCCTTTTATTTGACAAATCTTCGAACAAGTAACAGATCTCCCTTGGTTGATTTCACCAGATATGCTCGACCTTTATAATGGTCTTGGTCTTGGAACATACAATGAGGTTATGTTGGAAAATATTTCTTAACCAACATGTACGAAGAATTCAGGTCGAACGTCACAATCGATCCAGTAACGCTTCCAACTGCATAGACGACTTGGCCTTTGTTTAAAATAGCGTCAGTGAACTCATATGATGCAAGTCTAATGCCAGTCGAATAACTTCGTCCTCTTTTAATGAAAGAAAAATAGTTGTCACCAAGGGAGAATGTTAGAACCGCATAACTGTCCGGATTTAAAGCTGGATCAGCGGACAAAATAACATTGGGGGGCGATCAAACAATTCACAGTGATACAATCCCGGAGACGGCACTGCTTTGCTGCTGAAAAGGTTCAAGAGAATTATATGGGAATTCAATATTCTGAACATTCATGCAGAGTTTTCCTTCACAAAAGCTATAGCGCTTGGCCAATTGGTGTTGGGTTGGGATCATGAGCATGGGAGGTATGTTGTTATGCCATCGAACGATTGTAAACTTTTGCAAGACAAGACCATTCTTTGCAAACGGGAGCAAATCGACCATGATCAATGGGTTCCAACAACTTATCAAGGACAAAAAACATAGAGGAAGGTTTGCCCATTCTGAATCAAAATCAAACTCAGAAACAGAATCAGAATCGCTCAATGCATCTCTAGCACCACCACCCATCTTCCTAAACCTAGCTGCGGTAACTGGCAAGCCCTCCTCACCTTTATTTATGCATACATGCATGGCTGTTTCTCTAGCCTCTTCTTAATCTGATTTATATTTTTATTCTTATTGTTGGGGCTTTTTTTCATTTTAAAATCAATTTTCTGACCACCAAAACTAAAACGGGACTTCAATCAGAACTTTTCCCTCCTTTATCTCCCTCTATTGATAAATGCGCACATATTGTAATTCACAAAAACAAATCTAAAATCCAAAAAATAGCATGGTTTAAACTAATTTGAATAGTCAGAACTTTCAATTTTTTATTTTATTTTTTCTGTTTGACAATGTTCAAAACTTCAGAAAATAGAGGAAGATATTTCCACTAAAAGAAAAGCAAAATTGTATTGCATCCGAATCAATCCGGGTATACATCGATCGATGCCGACAAAAATAAGCAAAAAGAATTACACAACTCAAATTGCCTAAAATCTGTACGCAGGCTAACCTAATTTAGGAGATAAATTTTAGCCTTTATGGTTTCCATACGAGCACCTGACAAAAAGAGTATGAGAAGTAGACGACCATATATACAACAGATCTTGCTTGTATCATTTTGGTTTTCCTTTCACCACTCCACAGACCTGCCTATACTAAAAATGGTCTTCAACTAACTCTACATCCTCTGTACAAAAGATCTTGAGACCCATCCTTCAATTTTTGGGTCCCTCCATCTGCGTTGCTCTCATGTTCATTTGATAGTATTCTATAAAAAATCTTGGGATGTTCTAAAGAGACTTGGAACTCTACCTGAAAATTTCAATAGGAAGAACCTTGGAGGAGTGAAGTTGGTGCTCAAACCTCCAGCAGCTCAAAATCTAAGTACTGCTCATTTAGGCTGGAAATAGCTATCATAAATAGAAAGTTTATCAAATGCCTCGTAGTTGGCCTTCAGTCCGACAAATTGGCTAGCCAACTGAGCACAGCCAGCATCTGGCCACCTGCAGCCTCCATCTCGCATGCGTAAAGGGCATAGAGTTTCGCATACTCGATCAATTGGGTTGCTGGAAACCACATCATCTGCCATAACTGTAATTGAAACAGAGAGGTCTGATTTATCATCATGCTGTACAGCGCCATCTGCTTCTCTTCTTGAGGAAAAAGATGACTTCAGTGGAGGTTCAATTTGGCTGCTTTCAACATCAACGGTGCAATCTCCACCGCTTGAAAAGTGGACCTTGCATCCCAGTGATTGTATAGCTCGCTTTACGGCCTCACTTTCCTTGCTTGCCCTCTTGGCCAAAATCATAGCTGAGCTGCTGACTTGCTTTTCATTTTGCAAATCTGCACTTAACAATTCCATAACGGCAGTGATTTCTTTAGCTTTCCTTTCTGCCGCTTCTTTTTCCTGTGAGGAGTTTATACAGAACCAACATTGCCAACAGTAAATGTTTTTATTCATGTCACATAAGCAAATTTGGAATGCCATTTTATTTCTAGGAATGTAACAATCAGAGATGCGCAAAACATAAATCACTGCTTTCAATAACATAGTAAGCACAACAAACAAAATGTTAATTGACTATCCCAATTGTTTGTTGTATCCTTAATCGGGTGAGTGTGAAATAGGGGTGGTAATTTCAAATACAACTTGCAAGCAACAAAAAGATGCATACACATGTTTCTTTTGGTTGGCTGCAATCGTGAGCAATATTGAAAAGAGATTATAAATAAAAGATTAAGAACAGATACCTTTGAAACATAAAACATATGTTTAACTGGCATTTCATGAACAAAATTTCAGATTGTCTTCTGCTTTCATTTCATAATCCACTTTTTATAAACTCTCTCGATTGAGTGATTTTTCAATTTTCTTTTTTAGTCAGAAAAAGAGTCTTAAGTCTTGAGTTCTAGAGAGCTCAATAACACACAAATATATATACTTAAACCTTTCAACTGGAACATCCTACAAGGTTTGAACCTGCAATTTAACAGTCCAGCCATTCATTCATTCACTCACTCAGTCACTCAACTCAGTCACTCACTAGGGCCTAAAAGTAAGAACTATTACCTTCTGTAGTTCAGAGAATTTAATATCCATCTTCCTAAATTGAGCTTCAACATCTCCAGCTTGAGCCTCTGAGGGACAAGCCCATCGGAGATGGAATTGAGGCCAAAGAGTTGGTGCTAAAGCTGCTGCTGGAGGCAATATTGGACCATCGTGCTTCAATGGATCATAAAAGTAGTTATAGTGCACATGAGAACTTCCCTTCGAAGCACGCAAATCGGCCAAATATGCCCACATGCATCCACAAGCTTCAGGTACACCACATTGCTGCCTCTCCTTTTCACTGAAATAGATAAGCAAACAGGAGACTTAAGTTAGTCTATTTCAAATTTCAGTACTTCTCTCAAATAATAAAAAAAGAAATTAAATAACCAAACCATGATGAACTCAAAAGAAGCTCACACAAAAAGAACACACAAAAAGACAAAAAGACAAAAAAAAACGAAGGGGGAGAAGAACAAATAGATGTTGACCAAGTGAAGGATTTGGTTTTTGACACTGCCAGTAACTATGATATCAATGCATGTGAACAACTAGAAAACCTCACAACTATCAACATTCCGAAGACATGGACACACCAAGTGATTAACAATGAAATATACTAGAAAATATCACGAGTAGAAATCAAAATATAATAAGAAATTTCTGAACTCATTATCATGAGTCTCCCCTGAACAAAATTTGATATTCATTCCAATGCATAATGTATGTCATTGATAAAGTTTAATCCTTTCCAAGCTTCAAAAGCGTAGTTGAAACAGCTAGTCGATCTACTAGATCACTACCTTGCCCTATCAAATATGTCTAAGCATTTGAAACACAACCTGCTCTAGATTCTTCCCCATCCTATCCAGACTATCACTGCAGCCAGCTACATGCAATCATATGATGACTTAGTAATACATGTACAAGTACATTATTACAGAGTAAATTAAGATGACTAGGTTACACAATTCACTTACGAAATCTCTATAGTTACTGCTCAAGTCTGCTGGGTAATGGTCTGCTGGAATAACCTTTGTTATTTTGTTTTTTCACCTGTTTACATCTTAGGTACCTGACTCCACACCCTAAAGTAATAAACCCTAGCCAGGAAAAACATAATAATAATAATTTAAAAACCAACAGAAACTAAACTGCCACTTGAGCTCCTCATGTATGCATATAATGATATTCAAAGGTTACCTTCTACAAAATGCAGGAGATTATTTAATTAGGTTTTGACCTTTCGGGCTCTTTTGGTAGAGTTTTTTTTTTGGAAAGTAGAAACTATTTATGTTGAAATTAGGATTTAATTTTTTTTAGGGCGAAGGTTTTTTTATCCTCTTAATAAATAGAGGCTAAAAGCTCTGTTGTAAATTACTTAAAATTTCAATTACCAATAAAGTTTAGCCTTCAGCTTTTAAATTTCTTTTGAGAACTCAAGGTTTGTTATTTGTTTCCCTCTCATAACCATGGAAGATCAATATCCATCAACGTATGCCTACATCATGTCACGCTCGTAAGAAAGCCCAATTCTGAGATACTAAACAAAACTGTGAATTCACCATCTTGAGATATCTATACATTGGTTTGATTCTCATCATGCAGTCTAATCTAAAGGAAGACAGATCAATTAAGAGTATGCAAAAGATCAAAGCCCCATAACAAACTGCTTCAAGGTTAATGCTCATAAAGGAATTTACCTATTACAGAAGAAGTTTCCAAAGCGACAGGATAGAACACAGTCCACAAGATCCACCAGGAAAGCCTAAATCATAAACCAGTAGAAAGTAAATGAACTATTGTTCCCTGACCACAAAGGGCAATTAAAAGAACAGATAAAGCTGTTCGATAACACATTCAACTACATTTGTGATCAGTTTCATCAAAAAGAGAAACAAGTGTACTTTGGAAGAAGGATACATACTGAAGAGAACTCAAAAGCGAAAGGATACATTCGCAACAATTGTGAAACACAATCAACCCACTGCATCAAAATACAAACTAGATTAATTACCGTATGAATGCTGAAGACAACAATTTTAAGTGCAACACATTCTCCTTTCAAATGGAGAGAAAGTACAGAAAAATCTAGCATACAACATTCGAACTGAAAAAGGAAAACTTGACAACAAACTGGAAGTTGGACTGAGAGTGAATTGCTGCTCAAATCAAATTCAACAAAGAACTAACCACTTATTTTACAATTTTGGTAATACGTAATTATATATTGGATGTCACTCTTACATCTCTCAATTAATAAACCTGGCTGCTCCTATTTGTGCACAAGAATAAAACATCAAATAACAAACAAACAATGCATTTGTAACTAGAAACCTCAAAAACATAAAGAATTGGAGATGATGTACTTTTATTGTAACTAGTGTAGAATACCTCACATCAGGTGGAACAACAAAATTAGATGAACAATAGTGAATTAAGATAAGTCCTAAGAAGATGCAAAAGATAACTACCTAGATACACATTTAATCCACAACCTCTATAATGTATTTTAGGAATATTTTGTTTAGGAGGTGTGCGAGTTGAGCAAAATATTTTTGTTTTTAACTTTCTAGGAAGATGGGAAAAGAGGTGGATGGCGAGAGTTGGGAGGTGACAATTGTGCTGCTCTGTCATCTCTTCAGATTCTAATCATAGCCATCGGATAACAACCAATAGCTTATTAATTGAAGGATATCCTCAACATTTAAAAATTGACATTGATTTAGAAGTATAAAATAGTGAGTTAATACTTTATCATATACCCACATAACAATGCGCACCTGCAGAAATATGGGAGAATAGTTGTTCTGTGCGTGAGAAGTAGGCGGTTGAGATGTGAACGATGCTGATGGCTGACGCATGGGTGATGACTGGATACTCCCAGTAGAGGACTGCCTTGTCAATTCAGAAGGTATGCTGCAACTTCCTGTTACAGTTGGCATGCCCACTCGATCTGCAAATGGATGACCAAATGCTAGCCAATCTTTCTCAATAAGTGCCTGCATAGAAGAAAATAATCAAAGTATTTTTGAGTCACATTACATCACAAGTGCACATTCTGAATGTTCTAAGTCAAAAGACATTCGCTACTGTCAGCACCTGACCATATGTTTAAACTAAATATTTTACAGTGCAACCCTGTAAGAAGTTGAATTCCAGGATATGTACCAGTTTCACAATTTTGCCAAGTATGCAACTCGAGCATGTGTAGAGTTAAAATAAAAAGGGAAATAAAAGGGGCTTTCAGCATTAGGTCCCTACACATAAGCTTTCTCTGCACCCAGTCAGGCAGAAGATTATATTCTGTATGTGGTTCCCAAAAACAGAATTGTTTTTTTTTTTTAACAATCTTTTTATTTTTGTCATTTTATTTTCATTTCTTAAAAAATGTCAATGCTTGGATTGATAATTTACAGTGTAAGGTACCGCCCCAAACCCTAAATTCCCCTAAACCATACTAAACCCTCCGAACCATCTATTTTTTAGGTTTCCTTCAAAGATCATCTCTACAAAAATCACTTGAATCCAAATCCATTTGACCGCTCAATTAAATGGTTGTTATTTCAGTGTTTTCTTGAAGCACCGTGTTCGTCTATTTTATTAGTCACAACTAGATGTCTTAATGGTTTTCAATTTATCTAATTTTTTGCCACAATGATCTATGAATAAAGACTTGAAAAATAGACGATTCGAATCATTGAAATTTTTTTTGTAGTGGAACCCCAAAAGGTGTGCCATTCCGAGCAATCAACACTCCGACATCAAAACCGCAGAAGGACCACCTAATAAATGGAAACAAATGCACTCCTTTTTAACAGAAATGAGTTTCTGTTAGGGATTTTGGCATATTTTGCCAAAATAAAAATTATCCTACATTCCACCTTGCATGTAAAGTATTCATAAAATTGAAGAAAAACTAGGATCATAAATGATAACAGCTTAGAAAGAATTTTCTAAGCCTAATATGACTCGAGGACCACAGATAAAAATACAACTTTAACTGTCCAAAAAAAAAAACCTGTCCAATTATGTCCAGCAGATACCTGAAATCCTGTGACTGTCCGATAGTATGGATCAAGCAGCAAATTGGCAAGCGAAATCAGCTGAGTAGTTCTGTCCCATCCATCACTAAACAAACGAATGGATTATTTGGAGATTAAAACTCCATAAATGGAAACACTGAATCAGCTAATTTGATGGAGTGCAATAATAATATAACTTACCTACAATGCACAAGCACCGATGCCGACTCCAAAGCAACACGGGCAGCAATCCAAGCAGAACCAGCCAAGACACTTTGAACATGTATTAACCAACCACTGTCCCCAAGAGTTGACACTGAAGCAGACATACTGCTAAGGTTGCCTCCACCCCAAGTCCATCCACCGTGTCTCTGTCAATAGCAACAAGTATAAAACATATATTCTCACCCACCTCAAACACAACTTTTTTTTTTTTTTGGGTAAATTTAAAACAAAGGCCATAAGAAACTTCATCTTCCCTTATTCTTTTTCTCTCCTTTTTTTTCACTGTAAATACTTTCACCAAAATCAATATTCTTAACAGTGCTTCTTAGAAACCCTCAACATCAGTGGCAAAACCACTTTTAGGCTCATGGGATTGGGGACCACAACCCTCTGAGTTCTCTAAAAGTACTCTTGTTCCACTTTCTGATTTAATACATCTAATATTGGATTTGGCACCTTCCTAGTATATGAATAACCCTCATTCGGTAAAAAATAAAAACCTTACTTGTTGCAGAGTGTAAAAATCTTACTTCTAGGGATTATTTAACCCTCTACAATTTTTTTACAGAATTGTTGCAGGGGGTCATTTGTTTTGGCACACGGGGATCTTGCCCAAAAATCTTGATTCAGTCAATGAGTACATATTCAACTTTGAGAAAAGTTTACGGAAGAATATCAGATGCAAATTGTGTTCGTAGTTTTTGGGTGTTTATATTTCTAGGTTTGCCCCTTTTTGACGTGAGAAGTGGATATTTCTTATAAAGGTTTGTGAGGAATAAATTGATGGATGGGTATGTTACTGTTTACGGAAACCCATATTCAGAACCAGTCCTATAGCTTCAAAAGAATGTTGGGGATGCGAAAGGGGAGATGCAGCCTTGGGGTTTGATCGTCAGATGAGAGAGAGAATAGGAGAGGGAAGAGAGGGAAGAGAGGGAAGAGAGAGAAGAGAGAGAGAGAGAGCAGTCCCCAATATACCCTGAAAAATTGACAGAAGCAATTGTCGGGGGCCAAAGTGAAACTTGACTTCAAATCTGAACACCAATTTTTGACGAAATTAATTTAGGGACAAATTTTTGACATAAATCAAAGTCATTTAACTTGGTGATGCCACGACTTAAGATACAAGCTACTTATCGACATTCATGCTTTGGAATTGCAGATGTATGGTCTTCCCAATAACCTTATCCCAACTATACTGCCTATTTCTCATGGTATTCTCGAGACAAGAAAAGATAATAGCTATAATTTTTTTAATAAGAAACTTGAAATTTATTAAAGAAAGAACCAAAAAAAAAAGAATACAAGATCCGATGGACGAGATCCATCAAAAGTAAAGAAAATCATGTTTTATCATACCTATAATACAAGATACTTAATAGCCATCAGAAGATAAACAAACGATAAGTACCACAATTTAACACAGATAAACAATCCAGATATTCATAAGATATCAAGACTAACCAAGAAAGATGACATCCCATCCGATGAAGCTGCACCATGAGTGTCTAAGTAGTCCCTAAGCCGGGCAAAACTCTCTCTCATTGCGTGTATGTTGTCTATCCCAAAGAAAACTATCTGATACACCCAAAAAAAAAATAGTATGTTATATATTTTTTATATTAAACACCATAAGATGCATAAATGAAAATTGCAAACCATAGACATACCTCAGATTGAAAATAATTTGAAGATGACTCAGAGCCACCTCCCATGGCACCATTAGCTAAAGCATTTTTTCGAGGTCTTGCATCGGCTATATATAGCTTCCTGGCACATAGAAAGAAAGCAATCAAACATTTTAACTTCTTTAAACATATATATATATATATATATATCATAAGATATACATGTTATTAAATAGTACAACCGAATTTGTTTATCAGAAAATGATTAACACCACCTTTACTTATTGAACTCAAAAAGCTCCCAAGCATAGAAGAATGTTATGGAATAAGAAATGTTAAAAAGTAATTAATGAGGACATGCATCATGGAAGGACATAGAGGCTTTTAAACAGCTTATAAACACTTCTTAATGCTTGTTGTTTTGCAACATGCCGCACTAGCGATACTAAGTCATTAGGAAGTCGATGAAACAAGAAAACATGAACGTGAAAAAATAACACAAACAAAAGTACAAAGCAAAACGGACAAGAAAACTTATCACTTACCTCCGTTTACCTCTTGTACCAGTAAGTTGAGCACAAAGTGCAGCAACAATCTTTTCATCGGTGTTGCTGTAGACAAATGAACAGATATGAATTTGTGGATCAACACAATTTCATAAATAAAAAATAATAATCCAAAATATATTATAATATATAGGTGCTCCAAATTCGAAGCACCAAAAGTACATTCCTTTTTAGGCTGTCCCCTTGATTGTGTCATGCATGTCTGTACTCTGTGTGTGCACAAAAAGACAGTAGATTCAGCTTTGAAAACATAGTTTATATTACCTTCTCATATTCATCATGATACCAACCAAGGGTTGGGAAGAACGTGCAAGAACTGCTCCAGTTTCTGTAAGTTGTCAAGAATATTAAGAAGCAAGTACAAATACCACAACAAACAGAGTAATGAAAGACTTATAGCATACTTGGATGACACCACGTAACTACAGGCAAGCGACCTCTTGCACGGAAATTGGAAGCCTGGAGCACTTCATCATCACTAGCATCAGCAACCATGCAAAATTATTAGTTGTGTAGTTCCAAGGCAATGAAGCAAGCCTCATTAAACCCTGAAAAGTCTTAGGGCAGAAGTATGGAAGGATGCATCTCAAACTCTTACGTAATGGATTTCGGAACTATCAAGGCAAATGGATAACTCTGGCACATTGTATAGCTGGAATTTATACTACTTATTCTCCACAAATCATTGGAAAATGTGAATGAACCACCCTCAATCATATTCATCGATGCATGTAAGGAGCCTTTTCCGAGAAGCCGAAGATACTCATTTAGTAACCGCACCTTTGGGTTGGTGTTATTGAATTTGGAAGGTCCAGAAACAAAAGCATAAAGATCCCATAGACTCGCTGGCTTTGTACACTTTAATAGTGCATTAAATACTGCACGTCTCTGGAAGTTTTTTTTTTTTTCGGGTGAAAAACAATACCCATGTTAGACTGCTGTTCACAACTTCACATGCAAGCAACTAAAAGAATTCATCATAATTTTAAAAACATTTCAGCTTTGATACACGACACCAAGGTTTTGTAAGCCATTTTGAGTTGATAGGACACAAGAAACCAATTGTATAAACTGCTCATTCTTTTAAGTTATCATATTGTTGCATTCTCCCCTCTAAGCAAAATTATGTCAGAACCCCTAACATAACAAACTACTCTTTGCATCATTGTTTTTTGTAGTTTGTATTTTATGCGGCAGAGAACTTGTCCACAATTTTGTAATTTTATAAGGCTCTAATTTTTAAAAGAAAAAAGCTTCTTTTACTTTGCACATATGTAAACATAAACTGAAGTATTATATAAAGTAACATATATAAGCATAACGTACATATATAAGTATAATATACATATACAAGTATAAAATACATAATACTTTTTCTGTATATGTGGTCCAGACGTGCTGCCCCTTTGTGCAGCTGCCAGCAGCTGTTACGAATTTGGTTTCAGCTGTTGCTAGTTGCTGCAATATGCTGCTGCAAAAGGTAGCTGCTGAACTGCTTTTTGCAACTTTAGCTGCATTTATTCTTGCTGAAATATTGGAGAGACTGTCCAAAATTTCGACCAGACTTGTGGCATTTTTTGTGAAAGTTAAAGCTAAAGCCTCAATTTTCACGACATGGCAAAAGCATAGTAATGTCCCCTTATGTTGACCGCCTCATTTTTGGTGAAAGATGATGATGATGACTGATGTTAATTAGACAATCAATGTAATGAAGAGCATTCAAGGGATTTCATAAAGTGCATTTTGTCTTTAAAAAGAAAAGGACGATCATCTTAATTTGATAACATTAGTTTTTGAAAGTGTCATTCAGTTTTTTCACACCATAAACCATTTGATAGTCTTTAACCGAAATTTTAAGGATATAAAAACTTTAACAGTGATATACTGGACCAGAATACAAAAGAGTCAAGAAGTATTCACAGGAAAATTTACCTGCCTTGTTTTAGGGCGAAAGCCAAAGACGATGATCCTCATGTCTTTACCTGCAAAATACAAATGCATGGAACTATTAGTTCTCTCAGTCTCTGCAGAAGACCTTCCATTGGACTAGCAAACTAGATTTAATAAAACATATGAGTATCTAATCAACGGATCCCATACACAACCACTCATAGTTGGAGCCACAATTCCAGTAGTTACTATGGAATTAAAAAGAATAGATTGCTTATACAAAATATAGATAGCTACACAGCTAAGTCTTATTGAAGGAACCTTAAATTTCCCAAACATCAATTAACAAAGGATCATAATGAACTAACATAATCCCTTCAGTCACTATGACCATATGTGGAAAGGGATGCGGTCTAAACTTCAAACTTCTAGCAGAAGTAGAGGGGAAAGTGCACGGCTGTAGTGAGAAGTCCAAATTGTTATGAACAAGCATCCACAAAAACATTTGGCTCTTGTGTAATTACTTAAATCTACTGGAAACTGTAAACTTGTTCAAGTACAATTCGTCATTGCAAATTTCCACAGTGGTCATGACAGCAAACAAAGAAATGCGTATGATCATGAACGCTCTCAGGTTGATCATAACGGAAAAGAACACATGTAGGCTGCTTCTTTAAGTGGGCATTCAAAATTGTATAAGTTCTATTCTCACCACACACCGAGAGAGAGAGAGAGAGAGAGAGAGAGAGAGAGAGTGTGTGTGTGTGTGTGTCTCTGTGTCTGTGTCTGTGTCTGTATCTGCAGAAATGCAAACTGGCACTATTCGAGAAAATCAAAGTAGACCATGAGGAAAACTTTCGCCTGCACAAAACCATTGATCTTTAATACCACTCAGTCAGATAACCATGTTACTGCCATGCCACCCATACTTAGCAGTGCTGAAGATTTCTGTGTGGTTCACCAAAACTATCTAACAATCTACAAATTACCATTAAAACGGCAATTTGACTGAATTAGTTTAGATCTAGGATAGAATCCAGACCTCTCATCAAACACATTCTTCAAATGATACACAAAATCTCACATGACAACCAATTAAACAAGAAAAAGATTCAAAGCAATACAAAATTAACATGGGTACTTCATATGAAATCATACCAATGACCTGAAGAAGTCGCCTTGATGGAGTCTTGTCAGATTGACGAGGGGTTGATTGATTCTTTACAGCCTACAAACTCAAGGAAATACAATGAACTGGATATTGCCATACACACAAAGAAAAGCACAATAAAAGGTGAAAAACAACATTGAATAGTAAAATAATTAAAAGAGTCCGATCACTAACAGACATATATATATTGGTTATTTTTCTTTTTGAGTCCATTCAATGATTTAGTTGAGCAAACAAAACCAAGGAAACTTAAGTAGTCTTAAAGCTCTGCCATCTCTCAAAACATGGCAAGGAATGAATTTATTCTCAAAAGAACAAGAAGAAAGAAACAAAGAAAATGGAACAACAAGTGAAGAGATAAATGGTTCAAAAGAAAAAGATCATATGTCAAAAAGGGTTGATCACTGATGTATTGTTGGTATATCACTAGCAAAGTGGAACAACCAATAGGAAAGCACGAATGCCAAACATGATGGAGGTGGAGAGGACTTGGATGAGAGAGCTTTTGTAGTTAAAAATGTAATAAAATATTTCATATGAATAGAGTTTCTTTTAAATAATAAATATTAAGCATTTCACTAACAGTTAAAAACATGTGACCGGGCATCTCCTGTAAAAGTTGCAATTACAAATATATTTGAGACTGGAGCACCAAAACCAAAGTTATCACAAAAGATAAATACGCATATCTCAATTAGAACTTACAATTTTGTTGAACTTCTCAATTGTTGCCAAAGGTATCGTGCCAAGTGCAATAACATTCCTAGTTCCCTCACTCTTGAAAAACAAAAAGTAAGCATATCAAATAACCTGGGGTAGAAAAAAAAACGGGAACACACAAGTACACCACCAACCAAGACCATCATTATATCAAAGATTATTAAATACACGAATTAAATGTTTTACATTCCTCCAAACCATAGGCAACTTAGGGGCAAACAATTTCACTAACCATAAAATACACAGATATAAGACCTAACAAATGCAATATGTAGTAGAAGACCCTTTTTTTTTTAATGAGCAAGCCATAGGGCCAGAATTGACATGATGGAGATCTATCCATTGATAGGTAAGAGGGCTCCTCTCTTAGCGTTTCACACTAAGCAAGTATAACATAGCATAATATAAGAACAGGATCTCCAATTTCTTCTCACAAATCTTGAAGTGTTTTCTTCTCCCATTTGTTTTTTCTAATTTTCCCCATCACCTTCTTCCTCTTCATCATATGCATCAATTGCACATTGAAACAATGTCGAGCAGAATATATGAAACAAAATCAGAACAGGCCAGATTAATATGGCTGACTGTTGACACTATTCATACAGATACTCAGGTCAGCCCAATATGTAAATTTATGGCTTTACGTAATTATACCAGCATTGTTAGGACTCAAGATCCCACATTGGAAAAATAGCAAATCCTAGAGTGGTTTAAGAGCTCTTGGGCACCCTTCCCTTACAAGCCGGTTTTTATGGGCAAGTTCTACCCATGGGCTCTTAACAATTGGTATGAGAGTCTAGTTTCACCATGCAACTGGGCCCCATTCTATGGAAGGGGCGACCTATAGGCTTGATTAAAATGATCGGTGTTATGTATGGGCATGATATCGAGTCAATGAATACTGACGAAGACGTTGGGTACAGAAGTGAGTTGGAATGTTAGGATTCAAGATCCCACATTGGAAAAATAGTATATCCTAAGTGGTTAAGAGCTCGTGGGTGCCCTTTGGGGCGTATCTAAGTTTCAACCGAGAGAGAGAGAGAGAGCGAGAGCTTTTTGTTTCAAACTCACTCTTCTAACATTACTCACTCTAGATTGCCACATATATAACATCAATTTCAGTGTTAGCAAGATTATTCACTCTTCTAACATAAATTTTCCTTGGGACATGCATAAAACGAACAGAACTAAACTTTAGAATGATCACATTGAAGAGGGTATATTGTCGAATATCATATGAATTACTTACCAAGAAAAGAAGACGAAAATTGGTCACTATCAAGGTACCTGCCTCATCAGTATTTGCAAGAACAACGCCATACCCCTGAAAGTAAACTTTGAATATTAAGGTTTCTTATGCATACCATTAGTTAATGAACAAAACACCACATTACATCCATCTTCGTCAGTAACTATTGTTGTTTACAAATTTTACAAAGAAAAAATCCTCCACAGCTATGCAGAATTGATCAAGAATTCAAAACTGCAAGAACAAAAGAATTACATTGCACTTCAACAATCCCTATTTCGCATTATCATTCAAGAATTCAACAAAGAATTCCAAGTACCTCAACTTCGACCTGTTCAGCTTCAAGCAAGCACTCCAATTGCACACGCGAAACCGACCGAGAAACGGACCGCGAAACCGGCTGGAAAACAAAAACAAAAAACAAAAAATGAAGAAATTGATCAACTAGATTTCATTAGAAACGGAAAATTCATAGGCACAGAGCCCTAGAAGAGAGGAAAGAAGAGGACCTCAATGGTCCAGTCGAGGGCGTCCCAGCTACCAGTGACCTCCATCTTCTCGGACTCGGAAGAGTCCCTGAGAGGCGTCGATCGACCTGAGCTTGAGCGGGGCTTTGGCGCTGCCATGCGGCGAAACGACACCGTTTGTCCAGCTTTTGACAAGATAATAGAAGAGAGAGAGAGAGAGAGAGAGAGAATTCGAGAAAATGGAGATGGAGACGTGAGGTTTTGTCGTCGCTGTTTGTTGTGGGTGGAAATCGGCTATGCGCTTTACCTGCCTTTCAAAGGAATAGCGGTTCGCACGCCATCTATTATATTATTGGACTTGTTTTCGTTCGGAGCACTCCTTCCTTTTCTATTTCCGCACTTTTAAGTCAACTGGACCCAAACTTTGATGAGAATTTTTGTTCGGACTAAATATCCTCAAGGAATTAACAATCCACCCAAATTGTGTCAATTTATCCTTAATTTGACCAAAAGAGAAAGCTGACTGGGACACTTGACCAAAAAAGTGGAACTGCAATTTGGTCTTTTAAACAAATGAGCCCGTTATCTTTGGACATCGACATGTTTGCGCTTGCTAAGATTACACCGTAGAGCTTAAATCGATCTATATTTCAGCAACATCAGCAATTTAACAAGTTTTTCACGAAATTCAACGACATGGACCAACTTAAAGTACGGTGATGCGGACATCATTGATTAGTTTCCTAATTTATTTGTTAGTTTTTTAGGTTCTCTAGTTTTCCATATTTTTAGTTTCCTAATTTATTTGGGTTAGAATTTCTGTTTTAGTAAGGGATTTTTATTCTATTACCTCTAGGTTTTAATTTGCTATAAATACCCTCATGTAGTTCATTGGAATGGAAGTTGAGTTATTGAGTAAAGTTTATTTTTCCATAGATTGGAATTCTTGTGTGAAGCCAAACCCATTGGTTTGCCTAAATATTCAATTCACTATATCATACATCAAATTTGTCACCAGAGCCATCTTATTGTTTTTCCTAGGGTTTGAAAATTTCGAGTCACTTTTTTTGCATGCGGTGTATTGATTGTATGACTCCAACTTAGGCTGGTAAGACATACCAACTAGAGATGGACTCTGAACGAATTGTTCAAATGTTGGGAACTCTAACAAAGCAAGTGACAAATATGACCACCATATTCGAAGAACGATCCAAATTCGTTGGTCGTTTTGCATACATAGAAGCATCTATTCAACATGACAAAAAAAGTGTGAATGGAGAAGAGTTGAATCATGATATGAGACATCACGATAGAACGAATGACCGAGATGGAAAAAGACGTGTTGGAGCAGAATTTCTTTCAAGAAGAAATGCCTCCACGGGTTCTCGACTGAAATCCGTACACTTCCTTGATTGGAAAAGAACTTCGGAACGAACGATGGAAATGGAGTGAGTACTGCAAAAGCCACTTTGACGCTCAAGTCAGTGTTTGTGCAGCGGACTCTTAGTGCTCAATTGAATTTTTTGTACCTTTGCTTGGAGGTTTAGTCGGGTTTTCATAGGGCTTCGGGTCCTTGGGTTTAGCCCTACTTCCCTAGCTTTGTGCATCCCATCCTCCACTTCTTGGTAATGGGGTTCAGATGATCGGGTTGTGTCTCCCTTGCTCCGCACTTCTCTAGTGGGAGGGAAGTTCGATCATCCCACATCTTTTAATCATGGCATATGGGTTAATCCATGACACATGAGATTTGGTCCTCACAGTGGCCCCCTTTTTTCCTCTCTACACGCTTCACGGGTGGAGAGGGAAAAATAATTTAAGTGCAATTTGGATTGCTTCGGATTTAGCGCGCGATGTCATGATGGGCTCATGGCTGAGCCTAAACAAACAAGTTTTTTTTCTTTCTTGGGCTTGTTGGTCAAACCCAAGGGAATAATTCATATTGCATCATTGCCAACTGATCGGTTCATAATTGTATATTATTTCTTACCCTTCTAGCTTATGATTTGGTTATGTTTTTGAGTTAAACTTGTTCTTTTAATCCTTTTTGTGTTTATCTTTCAGTTAATTGAGCTTTAGGTAACAATGATGGCTTTGGAGAACATAATTCATGCAATTCAAGCATGTTAAGGCCTAATTTGGATGAATTGATGAAGAGCTTAAAGACAAATTCATTATGGCTACAGCCCCCTGCCAGTCCAGTTCCGTAGGTCATATTGCAAGCTTTGTTTCAGCAACCTACATAGCTCGGATGAGGCCACATTCTTCATGAAAGTTGCTCCAATTGGTGTGTACTATAACATATCCAAAATTCAGCCCCATTGGATAAATCTGGAGTCCGTTACCTAGCAAACACAGAACCATGCTCAGGATGGATCTTATCAGCGCGGAAAATGAGTTAGCAATTTGTTTCGGCCTTAACTTCTTCCTCCGACCTTGGATTAGCCCAAATAACATATGGATGGAAATAAGACATTCTGAACTTCAATTTAGAGTGCTTAAAGTCCTAATTTGATTAAGAGAAGCCCAAGTTGTAAGCCCTTGAAGTTGCTGGTCATGCTGACCTCAGCATGTGCTGGTTGGATGCTTGGTCATGGTGAGCTAGGTATGAGCTATCATTTCTGGTTGGAAGCTTGGTCATGGTGACATGAAGATGAGCTAGGGCTGCTGGTGGGATTTAGTGGTGAAGTGCATCAACCAATTCAAGATTTTCTAATACAAGTGCATCACCCATTTCAGATTTTCTAATACAAGTGCATCAACCATTTCAGATTTTATAATTCAAGTGTTGTATGCATTAGTCTTATTGAATTCTGATTTTCACTTCCCCTAGGCCTATAAATAGGGAAGTTCTCTAAGCTTGTAATAACACCCCAAGGGGGGGGAGCTCTCAAACACTTCTCTAGAGCTCCCTTCCCTTCTCTCCCTCAAATTCTCTTAGTTTCCCTTTGTAGTTCTCAATTGTTGTAATAAGATCATTCTATTAAATTTTCTTTGTACTAAATATCAAACACATTTCTCTTCCTTCCCTAAGTTCTCAAATTCTCCAAGTTCACAAACATCCTCCAAGTTCTCAACCACTCTCTTCCAAATTCTCAAAGTTCCTAAACACTCTCTTCCAAAATCCACAAAGCTCTCAAAACACCTCTCTACTTTCTTCTCCAAATCCTCCAAGTTCTCAAACACTCTCTTCCAAATCCCCATGTCTTAAACACATTCCCTTCCAAAATCCTCAAAGCTCTCAAACACATGTTCTTCCAAAATTCTCTAAAGTTCCCAAACACTTTCTTCTCCCTCCTCAAAGTTCTCAAACACTTCCTTTCTTCCTCAAAGTTCTCTTAGTTTCCTTAATGTTTTCTTAGTTGTAATTTATTTTTCTTTGTTATGTAAATTCTTTTCTTAAGTTTTCAAGTTGAATTAGTTTCCAAGTTTCAATTATGGTTTTTGTTCTTATTCATTATGCTTATAAGTTAATATGCTAGTTTGAATGATTGATCACCATTTAGGCTTGCATGTTAGCTATCTTGGTTTGAATTAAGAGTATACACCATGCTTTAATTCGAATTGAACTATGAATAGGAAGAGTATGTATGGACATTCGACAACAGGGATTAGATACATACTTGGTTGTTTAAAATGTTCTTCTATGCTTAATGGGTTCCTAATGCTTAATTTTAGGTTAGACAACAAATGATCAAATTAGGGAATTAGGAACACAAGGTTATGACCACACACCATGGCTTAATCATACTTTAGCTAGAATCAATCCATTAATCTAAATTGAACTTGGGAACTTATTTGCTTGAGTTACTTATTTCTTTCTTCCTTGTTTTATGTTCTTTGTTTTTGTTTCTATTTTGTGTAGGGAAACTAAATTGGATCATTCAATCACCAATCCCTGTGGAATCGACCTCGCACTTACATATGCTATACTACCAACGGTTCGTGCACTTGCGAGTATCACAAGTTGAGGATGCAGCTTAATCCATTTTGGTGGAGCTAAATCTACGCAACAAGTTTTTGGCGCCGTTGCCGGGGATCGGTAACATTGTTTGATTCTATTTGGCTTTCCTACTTTATTTTTTTTTTTCTTAACTGGACAATTTCAAGTTTTAAAGTTAATGACATTAATGGACAAGTTGTGTTTGTAGTCCAACAGAAAAGGACAATTGCCCAACAAGCAAGAGAACTGGGTTTAAGTCCCAGCTTACACAACCCATTGGTGCTTGTTGCTTTGAAGCATGGAATTGGACATGTGTTGATTTTTCCTTTTCATTTTTAGTTTTTTTTTATATTTCGTAATCCTTTAATTCTGTTTCAAGTTTTTTGTGTTCGTTTTAGCAATTTATGATAGCTTAATAAAAATGGAGAGAGATGGCAACCTCAATCATAAGAATGGGGAGTGTGGAGCAGTGGGAGAAGTCGCGACCTCCAAATGCATCATGCTCGACCTAATCGCTTCAAGGGGGAGTATTCCAATCCTTTCTCTTTAGTTGTTTTGTTATTACTTCAGTAATTTTAATTTTCTATTTCTTTTATTAAAAAAAAATTAAAAAAGATTTTTTATATTAGCTGACTCGTGGTAACTCCAGTGAGCGTCTCCGTCAATACAGTGTCTAGGAGTTCTTTAGGCGACACCTTCGGTGTCTAAGAAGTTTGGGTTTTAAGTGGGACCTTTGTGACCCCTCCAACCTTCCCGGATCCCCTGGCTGTGTTTTCTGAGGCCCTTAACTGGTCATCCATGAGTTGCTTGTATATTTGTGTGTTTTTTTTCAAAAAATAAAAACAAAACAAAACAAAAATTAAAAAATTAAAAAATTAAAAAGTTTAAAAAAAAATTGAAATTTGAGTTTTTATTTAATTTTCCTTGTAAATTGCAATTTGGAACTTCTTTGTTGTTTTTTTTTTCTTTGTGTGGTCAGTTAGTTGTAAATAATAATAAATTAAAAAAAAAATCAATTTGGAAGTTCTTTGTTTTCTTTTATGTTCTTTTTTTTGTTTTGTTAGGTTAGTTTATTTATTTACGTGGTGTGGTTAGTTAGTTTATTTCTGAGTGTTAAAAACACATTTTTATTTCATTTCAAACATTACAAACAAAGAAAAAAAAAAGTAAAACAAAAAAAAAACTAAAAAAACAAAAAAAAAAAAAAAAAACATTCAAGTAAATTAAAAATAAAAACAACTTCTTCATCTTCATCTTCATCTTCATCTTCATGGCATGCCTCTATTGTCTCTTACTTGCAGAATCTGCAGCAGCTCCACATGGTCCTCATTTTTTCTCTGCAGTGCTTCCACGTGCTGATTGGCACAGTAGAGCCGCTTCTGCAAGTCCGCCACCATAGCCTTCAAGGAAGTTATTTGCTCGCTCATCGCGGCACACTCCCGTGTTCTCGCCAGCAATCGCATACCCAAATTGGTAGCCGAGACCGCATGGAGAACAGTTAAATTATTGGACTCCTCCACCGCTGCTTTGTCAGACCTCTGTGCCACATGCAGATGATCTGTCGGTGTGAGCTTGCTGCCAATCATGCCTCCAAGCAGCGCTGCTCTGTTCGGCATTGCCTCAGAAAAGTTCGGTATTACCTCAGCAAAGTTTGAGGCCGTACCGTGATGATATGTGGAGTTTGGGAAGACATGGTTTTGAGGAGCCCTTATCTGCGCATTCGGTGGTGCAAGGGACAGTTCAAGGCTAAGATCATCAAGGTGAGTGCATGAGGATGCCATTATTTTGTTTTTGGATTTTTTGATGTTTTCTCTAAATTTGCAGGAAGAAATGCGGGGTGCTCTTCTACTTCACCGAGATGAGTTTAAATAGACTTATGCAGATGAGGGAGCCGAAAGCACTTCGGATCTCGAGGGTGCTATCCTGTGCTCTTTTCTCTCGGATCCCTTCATTTCTGGCGCAAATTGCGAGCACGTTTTTTTTTAAAAGGGAGCATGTCTACACTTTCACTTACTTTTGCCTCCCTGTTTTCTGATGTTTGTGTTTTTGCTTTTTCAGTTTTTATTTTATTTTATTTTATTTTATTTTATTTTCAATTATTTTCTTCTTGTTTGACTGGTTTCTTAATAATGTAGTTGGAAGAAGAGACAAAATTAAAGATGCGTCTTGGGCACCTGGTGCAAGAATCCCAACTCTTCTTTTAAATTATTGTTTGAATTGCGTGTTTATTTCAGTTTATTTATTTATGTATTTATTTTGTTTTTTATTTAATTAGGTAGTATAATTTAAAACTCATAGGATATTCTTTGAAGGAGCTAAATTTTTGGTAACTCCAGTGAGCAACCGCAGTCTATACAGTGTCTAGGAGTTCTTTAAGGCGACACCTTCGGTGTCTAAGAAGTTAGGGTTTTAAGCGGGACCATTGTGACCCCTCCAACCTTCCCGGAACCCCTGGCTGTGTTTTCTGAGGCCCTTAACTGGTCATCCTTAAGTTTTTCTCTTAAAAGAAGAAGCAGTTATTTGTGTATTTACTTAACTAAAAATAAAAAATAAAAAAAATAAAAAATCTTGTTTGGGTCTTCGTGTTTTTGTTTGATTGTCGTTCTTTACATTTAGGGTCAATCGTTTCTTTGAGATAGCTAACGTTTTTATTTCCCAATTAAAGAAAAAAAAAACACACATACACTTTAAAATTAAATAATAAATAAAAACTGAAATCATTTCTTCTTGGCGCTCGGTGTCTCGACCATAGGAGCTTTGAGTTTGGCCCTCTGGCTGTCCTCTTCCGGGGCTTCACGCACAGCCTCTTGGGGCTCATCACTTGAGCTCCCAAAGATCGCAATCTTAGCTTGAGCGTAACTACTCTCGTGATCCGCTTGCTTGCGTTTACCCGGTCGGTCTAGGTCCTCCAGTTGCTTTCTCATGTCGCGAGAGTACAACTCTACCATCTTTGATAGATTTTTATTCTCGTCTCGCAATACTTCTAGCTGGTGTCGATTCACCTCCACAATCCTTGACCTCTCCCTTTTCAAGCTTTTTATAGCACTCTGACAGTCTTCAACCAAACTTCGCTCCGCCGCCAACTGAGCTTTAAGCACCTCTACCTCATGGGACTTCGCAAGTAGGCGATGACCCAAACTTGCGACACATGCTGTACTCTGCACGCTCAGTGCCAGGGCATCACTCGTGACCCGGTTGTCATCCCTTATCCCGAACACACGTATATCTTTGGGAGTCACTAAATTTCTGCAAACTCCAATGGCAACATCGTTGTCCAGGAGTATTGAGTCATTGACAGTCACAGGCCCCCGTGCGGAGGCAAAGTAGGGCATCCATACTGGTGCTACTGCTTGGCCTCGTGTCTGAGTCGGTGGAGCTAGGTTGAGATCTAACGAAAAGGGGTAGGAAGAAGCCATTTGATTTCTCACTTTTTTTTTCTTTTTCTTGCTTCTTTTCTCTTTTGTGTTTCTGAGTTTGTGTGTTTTTTGTTTTTTGTTTTTTTCCCTTCTTTTTCCTTCTTATAGATGTAGTCTTTGACAAACAAACCCTAGCCGTTGCAGCGTCTAAGCGTTTTCTGAATATCCAGCGTTCCTCGAGTCCCACAACCTTCTCACTTTCCAACCGTTTCCAACACATTTGTCACGACTTGCTTTGTCTGAACGGACGCGTTCAGCAAAGTTGTCGCGCCTTTCCATGAGCCCGTAATTTTCGCTTGTGGATCTGCGGCGCCTCTATGCGTCGACACGTGGCTCCTGCTTTCTGCCCGTGACTATCCATGAAACGACATCAGGGACCACATTCCCTCTTTTTAGAAATCCCGCTTTGCGCTCATAATTCACGTTTTATCTTTTTAAGAAAAAAATTAAATTTAAACATGTGGGCTTCAGATTTCATGTTGGGTCGGGTTTTACCGTTGTTGGGTTAATTTCATTTTGGGTTGGGCTTTCAATTGTTTGGGTTTCAGTTTGTGTAAGACTATCTGTTAGGGCTTACTGTTTTGAGTGTTTTACTGTTTCGTGTTTTTTTATTTATTTATTTTATTTTATTTTATTTGATTGTTTGTTTTGTAATTTTTATTTTGTAATTGTTTTATTTTATTTTTGTATGTTTTGTGATTTTTATTTGCTTTAATACCCTTCATTTGTTGTTATGACATTGGTTGTGGCTAATTTTTAAACATTGAGGACAATGTTCATTTCTAGGTTTGGGGGTATTGGAGTTTAGCAAGTAAATTTGGTTTTTCTTAAAATTAAAAAAAATAATAATTGAAAAAAAAAAAATTTATTTATTTTTTTGCTTGTTTTTATTTTAAGTATTGTTTTGTTTTGTTTTTGTTTTGAGTCACTTTCCGAACACTTATGATGAGATAGTGATAAATGTTTGCATGACTTAAATAAAAATTGGATTTCATTTTATTTTAGTGTTTTTTTTTCTTTATTAAAAAATAAAAAAAAATTTGGCATTGTTCTAGCATGATATGTTTGAAACCTTCTTTACACTTGCCATTTGTTTCATAATTTTCCAATTAAAGGATTTGCATGACCCAAAGAATTGTATCAAGCACAAATTAGACTTATATAACCATATAAAGTGAGCTTTTGAGCCTTGTACTTCAATTCATGAGTGTTATATACATACTCTTATTTTCTTGTCATCAAAGTTGTTGTTTGATCTGATTATTTATTGATTTGGTTGAACACTTAAAAGTCATTCATTCTTATGCAATTTGACTTCACGACATTTAAGAAGTGATATTAAGGCCCTCTTTGGATCGTTTGTGCCTTTCAAGCTAACCTTATGCATGCTTAAGCATGATTTTCCATTGTTAACAATTTTGAGCCTACATGTAAACCTTTTCTTTCATTTAACCAATTATATTTCCTCGCCTTAGCCTGAAAAACAAATATTTACCTTTCTAAAGAACTCATGAGCTTTAATTGGGATGTGTTTTTCATACTAAGTTTGGGAATTTCGAAGAAAAAAAAAAATCACACAATTGGTGAAATAAAAGAGAAAAGTTGTGATTAAGTGGTGGTTGAATGAAATTTCATTTTTGGGCCTTCAAAATAAATTGGTGGTTGTTCAGGAAAGGAGTGAATCAATGTAAATGAAGGGTATAAGGAGTTTTGATCAGGTAAAAGAAAAAAATCTAATCGTGATGATTCGAAGTCTTGTAAACAATTATTTTATGCTCTTGCATTGCGAGTTCCTTGGACTTTGTATTATCCATATCCTTCATTTCTTACTCACCTTACACCCTTGGCCCCATTACAACCCATGTTAAAGACCTAAATTGATCTTAAATGTCATGTGGTTGAAATTGCATTCATTTTTCTACTTTTAAGTGTTTGACATCCTTCTTGAGATCATATTAATGCAAGTTCTTCATATTTCTATTGCGAGTTAAGTCCCTTATGGTTTAACTCTATTCTCATGTTTATAACTGAGTGTGCATTATAGCCCTCTTCTGAGTGATTCATTTGTGAGAGGACAACTTTGGTGAGATTTGAAGTTGAACTTATGCTTTGTATGATTTTTGAAATTGTGTGAAAACTAAGATTGGGGAATTTGTTGCATTTGGCTATCACACTACTACACTTTTAGCATATTGTGTTTAGAACTTTGCCGCTTTGTAAATAATGTCTAAAAATTGAGCTTTTATTGTTAAAACGTTTAAGTCATGTGCATGAGTCATTTCTCTTCAGAAAATGTTCGGAAAAATTGTTTTAAGTTCTTTGTGTTTTTGTGTTTGTTTTTGTTTTTGGTTTTGCTTAAGGACTAACAATCTTTAAGTTTTCTAATTACTTTGTTTTACAGAGTCAGTAAAACGTTTGTGGGTATCGTATCTGTTAAACCCTCAGGAGACACAACTCCTCCTACTAGGGATGCCTAGAGGTTTAAAGGCTTGTTGCATATGCTAAATGCAATCGAGTTACCTACGAAAGTGGTTTAGTTAACTTCTAGTTTTGTTTTTAACTTTGTTTTGTGTTGTTTTGCTCGATGACTAGCAAAATCTAGGTTTGGGGGTATTTGATCGGTTCATAATTGTATATTATTTCTTACCCTTCTAGCTTATGATTTGGTTATGTTTTTGAGTTAAACTTGTTCTTTTAATCCTTTTTGTGTTTATCTTTCAGTTAATTGAGCTTTAGGTAACAATGATGGCTTTGGAGAACATAATTCATGCAATTCAAGCATGTTAAGGCCTAATTTGGATGAATTGATGAAGAGCTTAAAGACAAATTCATTATGGCTACAGCCCCCTGCCAGTCCAGTTCCGTAGGTCATATTGCAAGCTTTGTTTCAGCAACCTACATAGCTCGGATGAGGCCACATTCTTCATGAAAGTTGCTCCAATTGGTGTGTACTATAACATATCCAACATTCAGCCCCATTGGATAAATCTGGAGTCCGTTACCTAGCAAACACAGAACCATGCTCAGGATGGATCTTATCAGCGCGGAAAATGAGTTAGCAATTTGTTTCGGCCTTAACTTCTTCCTCCGACCTTGGATTAGCCCAAATAACATATGGCTGGAAAGAAGACATTCTGAACTTCAATTTAGAGTGCTTAAAGTCCTAATTTGATTAAGAGAAGCCCAAGTTGTAAGCCCTTGAAGTTGCTGGTCATGCTGACCTCAGCATGTGCTGGTTGGATGCTTGGTCATGGTGAGCTAGGTATGAGCTATCATTTCTGGTTGGAAGCTTGGTCATGGTGACATGAAGATGAGCTAGGGCTGCTGGTGGGATTTAGTGGTGAAGTGCATCAACCAATTCAAGATTTTCTAATACAAGTGCATCACCCATTTCAGATTTTCTAATACAAGTGCATCAACCATTTCAGATTTTATAATTCAAGTGTTGTATGCATTAGTCTTATTGAATTCTGATTTTCACTTCCCCTAGGCCTATAAATAGGGAAGTTCTCTAAGCTTGTAATAACACCCCAAGGGGGGGGAGCTCTCAAACACTTCTCTAGAGCTCCCTTCCCTTCTCTCCCTCAAATTCTCTTAGTTTCCCTTTGTAGTTCTCAATTGTTGTAATAAGATCATTCTATTAAATTTTCTTTGTACTAAATATCAAACACATTTCTCTTCCTTCCCTAAGTTCTCAAATTCTCCAAGTTCACAAACATCCTCCAAGTTCTCAACCACTCTCTTCCAAATTCTCAAAGTTCCTAAACACTCTCTTCCAAAATCCACAAAGCTCTCAAAACACCTCTCTACTTTCTTCTCCAAATCCTCCAAGTTCTCAAACACTCTCTTCCAAATCCCCATGTCTTAAACACATTCCCTTCCAAAATCCTCAAAGCTCTCAAACACATGTTCTTCCAAAATTCTCTAAAGTTCCCAAACACTTTCTTCTCCCTCCTCAAAGTTCTCAAACACTTCCTTTCTTCCTCAAAGTTCTCTTAGTTTCCTTAATGTTTTCTTAGTTGTAATTTATTTTTCTTTGTTATGTAAATTCTTTTCTTAAGTTTTCAAGTTGAATTAGTTTCCAAGTTTCAATTATGGTTTTTGTTCTTATTCATTATGCTTATAAGTTAATATGCTAGTTTGAATGATTGATCACCATTTAGGCTTGCATGTTAGCTATCTTGGTTTGAATTAAGAGTATACACCATGCTTTAATTCGAATTGAACTATGAATAGGAAGAGTATGTATGGACATTCGACAACAGGGATTAGATACATACTTGGTTGTTTAAAATGTTCTTCTATGCTTAATGGGTTCCTAATGCTTAATTTTAGGTTAGACAACAAATGATCAAATTAGGGAATTAGGAACACAAGGTTATGACCACACACCATGGCTTAATCATACTTTAGCTAGAATCAATCCATTAATCTAAATTGAACTTGGGAACTTATTTGCTTGAGTTACTTATTTCTTTCTTCCTTGTTTTATGTTCTTTGTTTTTGTTTCTATTTTGTGTAGGGAAACTAAATTGGATCATTCAATCACCAATCCCTGTGGAATCGACCTCGCACTTACATATGCTATACTACCAACGGTTCGTGCACTTGCGAGTATCACAAGTTGAGGATGCAGCTTAATCCATTTTGGTGGAGCTAAATCTACGCAACACCAACCTATGCACATTGTTGACCTTTCATGCATTTGAATCCTTACTTTCCATGTGAAACATCCAAATATGAATTTTGTCGTGCACATTTCAACTATGGATTTTTGTGCTTTGGCCAACCTCATGTGAAATATCCAAATATGGAGAGCCAATCCCTTGCGCAAGTGGACTCTTTCAATTTATTTTGAATTTTCTCACTACAGCCGATCCCAGATGGGCCCCAAGCAAATTTCTTTTCTTTTCCTTTTGCGTTTCAGCCGATCTAGTGGACCCTATGCCCTTTGCGCACTTGAGCCGATCCGATGGACCCCATGCCCTTTGCGCACTTGAGCCGATCCCAGATGGACCCCATGCAAATTTCTCTTCTTTTCCTTTTGCGCCGATCCGGTGGACCCCAGCTCTCTGCTCTTCCCTTTGGCGCTTAAGCTGGTACAAAATGGGTTTTTTTTTTTTTTTTTTTTAGCGTGGGGTGCGCTTGCGCTTGAGCTGACCTTACAGACTCCAATACCTTTGAGCTGACCTCCCGGACCTCTGTGCCTTCGGTTTCTCAGTTGATCCAGGTGGTCTATGACTTCTTCTTTTTTTTGGGTGCACCACTTGACTTTCCAGACCCCAATGCCCTTGAGCTAACCTTCCGGACCCATGTGCCTTCGGTTTCTTAGCTGATCCAGGTGGTCCAGGACTCTTTCTTTTTTTTGTTTCTGGGTGCGCCGCTTGACTTTCCGGACCCCAATGCCCTTGAGCTGATATTCCGGACTCATGTGCCTTCGGTTTCTCAGCTGATCCAGGTGGTCCACGGTTTTTTTTTTTTTGGCTGCGCCACTTGACTTTCCGAATCTCAATGCCCTTAAGCTAACCTTCCAGACCCATGCACCTTCGATTTCTCAGCTGATCCAGGTGGTCCATGACTCTTTTTCTTTTTCTTTTTTTCTGGGTGCGCCGCTTGACTTTCCGGACCCCAATGCCCTTGAGCAGACGTTCCAGACCCATGCGCCTTCAGTTTCTCAGCTGCTCCAGGTGGTCCATGACTTCTTTTTTTTTTTTTTTTTTTGGGTGCGCTGCTTGACTTTACAGACCCCAATGCCCTTGAGCTAACCTTCCGGACCCATGCGCCTTCGGTTTCTCACCTGATCCAGGTGGTCCATAAATCTTTCTGCTTTTTTTTTTCTTTTCGGGTGCACCATTTGACTTTCCGGAACCCAATACCCTTGAGCTGACCTGCCGGACCCATGCGCCTTCGGTTTCTTAGCTAATCCAACTGGTCCATGACTTCCTTTTTTTTTTTTTGGCTGCACCGCTTGACGTTCTGGACCCCAATGCCCTTGAGCTTATCTTCTGGACCTATGCGCCTTTAGTTTCTCAGCTAATCCAGGTGGCCCATGACTCTTTTGTTTTGTTTTTTTTTTCTGGGTGCGCCGCCTGACTTTTCGGAAAAGGGACTAATATGGGCGTACAATTGGAAAAATGGAAATATTAGAAGGGTTAGGGTTTAGGGTATTAGTCCCTTTCCTATAGCAGGAACAATTTGGTTGCAATTTTTTTTCTTTCATGCTCTATATTCAGTTTAAGTTTCATGCTTCATGATTGTAATGTTTTTTTTTTAAGAAAAGCGATAAATTTCTTTTTTAGTTACACTATTAGAATTCTGAAACTTTAATTACTTACTTCAATTTGGGTAATTGTCATCATAGAATTTGATTGGTTGTATTTTGAGGTTCTCTCTTTATTTGGTTGTTGTAGTTCATTCTAATTACTGTTTTTTTCTTTCTTGCTGTTCAAATTTGTAGATTGTGTAATTTTATGATTTCTCTTGCTTCTAATTTTTTCCATTTTTCCTATTGTAGGTGCATAAATTGCAAGGAAGGTTCACATCACTGCATTGGTTACCGAAAAGGAGTATGTATACATGTAAAAAAACAAAGGAAATTTGTACTGAAAAGGAGTACGGATACACGTAAAAAAACAAATAAAGGAAATTTATAATGGATAATTTGTCTTTGTGCCAAAATCATGAGTTGCTTAGGTGAAATACACATCTGTTTTTATTATTTGATTGTGTCTTCCGAGGGGTGGTGCCAAGTTTTGTGTTATTCAATGTGAAAGGAAAATCTCTTTGAGAAACCAAAGTAATTTTATATTTATATCTTTGAAGAATTCATCTTGCGATGTGACGTAAGAGAAGATTAATTGGTGACTCTTTCTCAATTTAGATCAGGCCTTCGTCCTGAGCTTCAAAGAGGATTGATTCCTCATAACGTGAAAACTTTAGAGAGGGCTTTTGAGGTGGTACAAGAATTGGAGCATCATCTAAAGTCCTCCAATGTAGTCAAGCAAACTAATTCTCAAAAATCTGATTTTCATGTTGGCACATCCAAGACTCCACCATCAAAGGGTTTTACTACGATTAATTTAGTTAAGGGCTATTCTCTGGTGGGAACGTCATTTTGCGAACCTCTAAATCAGAACACCGTTGGATCAAATCTAACGGATGATAAGAAGCAAGTGTAACTGAAAGTGGGTAAAACCGTACCACTGGAACGTGGCTTCCTCCCTCCAAAACACACGCCACACTCTTGAAGACCACAATATCTCCCTCCAAAAAAAGTTCTGTTTCTTTGTCTCCATTTGTGTCTCTCTCTCTCTCTCTCTGTGTCTCAAAGAACATGGTTTTCTTCTGTTTTCTGATTTGCTATTTTGTTTGAGGAAAGAGAGCTGTTCAGTTTTCTGGTTTGGTGATTCAAATAATACAAAGCAAGGTATTATCCTGATGAGCACATGCACTGTAATTCATTTTGTGTTTTCATTTTTCTGGTTTGATGATTGTGTTCTGTGCACTTGTGAAGACTTGAGGACCCATCTGGTACCAAAAAAACTGGTGCGCGTAACACCTTGATAGAATCGTTGAGCACAGTCGAAACTAGCATTGACTTGGAGGAGAAAGTGTTGGAGCAAATCGGAAACTGGAGTCGTCGTTTGAAAGTGTTGGAGCAAACTGGAAACTAGCGTTGAGTTCGAATAGTTGAGAAGACGAAGATCGAATTTGTTTGGGGTTATTGCTTCAAATCGACGACAATATCATATTTGTTGAAATTTAAAAGCTCAAAATCAATTACGAGGTAAGCCTCTATTTATACTTGAGAAAATGTTTTGACCAAATATATGAGCATAATTTACGCTAGTTTGGATGTAGGTTGTTTAAAGTTTCAGTAGAGACTTCAAAAGGCCTCCTGGGTGTAGCATTTATATTCAGTAATAGGTTCATAGATTATTTTGTTTCAGACTCCACGATTTACTAATGTTGCATAGTCTAGTTGATATTTGTGGAAAATTTGAAGATCAAAATCACTTATGAGGTAATTGATATCTTGTATTTGTTAATTTTGGTATCCTGGAGGAAATGTTTTGACCAAATATATGGGCATAATTTACGCTATTTTGAATTAGGTTGTTTAAGGTTTCACTAGAGACTCCAAAATGAATCTTAGGTGTAGCACTTGTATTCACTAATAGTTGAAATTTTTCGTTTCAGACTTCATTATTTACTAACATTTGATAGTGTATTTGATATTTGTTGAAAATTTGAAGATCAAAATCACTTACGAGGTAACTGATATCCAATATTTGTTAATTATAGCATACTAGAGGAAAATATTTGACCAAGTATCTGGGCATAATTTACGCTAGTTTGGATGTGGGTTGTTTAAGGTGTCACTAGAGACTCCAAAAGTATTCTTAGATAAAGCATGTGTATTCACTAATGATTCATAGAATATTTCGTTTCAGACCCCATTAGTACTAAAGTTTCGATAGTATATTTGACATTTGTTGAAAATTTGATATTTCTATGTTTATATTTTGCATATAGTATTGTGATATTTGAAAGCTCTTTGAATGTATGTGGCAATATTATTATGATGGTAATATGATTTTCAGGGTTAAATTGCAAGAATTGTGAAATGGAGTCTGAAGCACAGGTGACACCGGAAGTTAGTGTGGAGTTCAAACCAAAACTAGGACTTGAATTTGATTCCCTTGAGGATGCATTGAAGATGTATAATCTGTATGCACTAAAAGCAGGATTTGGTGTTCGTTGTTCTACAACCAAAACGTCAAGTGTGACGGGGGAGATAATAAGGAAAGAATTTGTATGTTGTAAACAAGGGACAACCAATATTACGGGTAAGAAAAGAAGACGAGGATGGGTTCGAACTGGTTGCTTGGCTAAACTTGCTGTTTTGTTGCCATCTTTGAAGAACAAGTACATTGTTGTAGCCTTCAAGGAGGAACACAACCATGAAATGACAACATACGACCAAGTCCATTTGTTGAGATGCCACCGTAAAGTTACTGAGTCTGCAAAGGTATATAATGCATATCTTTCAAAAGTTAATATCCCGGTACATCAACAATTAAGCATTCTTGAGGTGCAAGCAGGCGGAATGGAAAATATTGGGTTTTTAAGGAAAGATGTCTATAATTACCAAAGAGACATGCGAGCAAAGGTGACTGGTCATGACGCAGATCTTCTTAATGAGCATTTTTTGCGTGAACAAGAAAAAAATGCATCATTCTATTTCAAGATAGAGGTAGATTCAGAAGGACGAATGGGTAATGTATTTTGGGCAGATGCAAGGTCAAGACGAGCTTATGGGAGTTTCGGAGATGTGGTGGTATTTGATACGACTTTCAACACCAACCGTTATGGCATGGTGTTTGCGCCTTTAATAGGTGTTAATAATCATCGTCAGACAATATTGTTTGGTTGTGCTTTCTTAACCAGTGAAAGCACAGAAGCATTTATTTGGTTGTTTGAGAAATTTAAGAAAGCCATGCCATGTGGGGCACCGAAAATGATCATTACTGATCAAGATGCAGCCATTGCAAAGGCAATTGCAGTAAGTCTCCCTACAACATTCCACAGATATTGCATATGGCATATAATGAATAAGTTGACCGAGAAAACCGGCATAGGAGAATGTTTTTTAGAGCTGTGCAATTGCATATGGGATATGGACACCAAAGAAGAATTTGATGCGAAATGGGAAGAAGTTATCACAAACAATGGGCTGAAAGAGCATACGTGGCTGACCTCAATTCATGCCTTGCGGGAGAATTGGGTTCCGTCATATGTAAAACATGTGTTTTCGGCTGGGATGTCAAGTAGTCAACGGGCCGAAAGCTGTCATTCGTTTTTCAAACAATATATTAACAAGAACAACACGTTGATGGAATTTATAGTACGTTTTGAAAGAGCTCTTGCTTCACAGAGGCACAAGGAATTATTGGCTGATCATGTTGATCAGAACGAAAAACCTCCAACTCCATTTCTCACACCAATGCAGCTTCAAATGGGAGGCATTTACACAAGGGGAATTCTTGACATCTTTGAGCGTGAGGACTTCGAAAGCCTTTTATGCTTCTTTGAAGTTATAAAGGAAGATGACACTCTTTGTACATACAAAGTTATTGAGAGGGTACAGCCGGGGGTTACAAGGACAAATGAGATTGTGCATGAAAAAGATATTGATCAAGCTTTTTGCAGCTGTCGTGGATTCGAATTTCGTGGTATTCCGTGCCGACACATCATATCATTTTTAAGAATGAAACAGGTTGCGTATTTGCCAGAGAAGTATATATTAAAAAGATGGATGAAAAGTGCGAAGGCTGGTGTAGTTTTCGATAAGGATGGCAAAGAAGTTAAAGATAACGTTGATGGTTGTATTTTGGTTAAGAGATCAACATTGTGCAAAGTTGCAGCCGATTTGATTGATTCGGCGTTGTTGTATGATAAAGGTTCTGAGTTGCTGCAAAAAACGTTTAACGACATTCGTGGGAAGCTTATTAGCTTAGTGTCATCAAGAGCTCCTCTTGAAGAAGCCAATAACGAGGGGGAAACTAGTTCTGTCCAAGTGAGAATAAAAGATCCAAACCGAGTAAAATCAAAAGGTCGTCCGAAAAGAGTTAAAGGACAACGTGAGAAGGCTGCGGGACGACATAAACGTCGGTGCACTGGGTGCAGGAAGAGTGATCATGATAGAAGGAGATGTCCAAGACTTGGGATCCCGTAAGCAAAGATATCGTCTATTTTAGTTGAAGATATTTTCTTTTAACAATTTGTCATTATGTATGAATTTTTGTTGTGCACTGGTTGCAGGTCTTCATCTTCAGAAGCAGACATTGGTGCTCCAGTTACTGAGAATATGCAGCCCACTCAAAGGACGCAGAACAATGAAAGTACTCAGCTTTCTATGGCAGAGGCATTTATGCAGGAGTTTGATTTAATGCATGGACCCGAAGTTTGAGTATCTAGTGAGTCTTATTGCGTCTAAAGATACCTTTATGAGTACCTTGTGATACTTATATGCACTGACAGAGTTTGAGTACCTACTGGTACTTATTGGTACCTGTTTGCTTTGGTTTTCAATGTGCGTCAAGCGTTTGAAACACTCTTGTATTTCGTACTACTCGCATAATCTTGAAGGTTTTTTTTTCTTTGTTGACAATCAGCGATAATGATACTAAAGATTAACTCGACATATAAATTTATGTAGGAAACTGATAGCACACAAAGGAAGACTTGAAAACGCGTAGGAAACTGAAACAGCAAGTTCTGGGCGACCGGTCGCGGATACCTTGCGACCGGTCGCGGATACCTTAGTGACACCTTGCGGATACCTTACGACCGGTCGCGGATACCTTGCGACCGGTCGCTTTGGCACAGAGTCGAAAACCAATTCAGACTTTGCAATCTGCCGGAAACCGACCGGTCGCCCATAACCTGCGACCGGTCGCTGGTCTTTATTTTTGTATCTTTTAATTGAGCCATTTTTCTCAACATGTGGAAGCCAAGCCATAATGCTTCAGTAAACTCCAGTTGTTGATATGATGAATTTAACCATCGGTTGGTAAATTGAATCTGGAAATAATGAAAATGCATGACACCCACTTGTTTTATCGAACAATTCCATTCAACATAAAATTTATGTTTTAGTAAATATGGTTGAAAATTACCGATAATGATATTCTATGTTAAATTGACATATTTTTTCCCTTTTAGCACCGGTCGCTTTTCACGTTTATTGAAATTTCGACTCTGCCTAAAAACGACCGGTCGTCACTGTTCACGCGACCGGTCGTCACTGTTCATGGCGACCGGTTGATCAAGCCTTGATGTCATTGTCTCCATTCGGAACTGGTAAAGAAGAAAGAAACCGAAACCAACCCCAAAGCCACTACTAGGACACCCGGGGAACCAGTTTTGGGACTTATGGGGATCCACTTATGGGATTACCAGTGAAGGAACAAGTGCACCACCAGCCGATCAGAAGTTCCCTTTTTGACTGAACATGTGCAACTCTGTTGTATTCTTATTTTGTTTAACTTTTTTATTTAAAGTATTTTTTTTCCCCTGTGTTTTATAGATTGGTCGAGACGTGCAATACATGCATTTCATTATGGGGAATGTCGACTTCTTCAACCAACACTGAAACAAAGAAAAGTCGGCGCGGTGCTAAGATGGTCATTTTGGCTCCTTATTATAATTATAATGAATTTAAAATAAAAAAATATTTTTGATTAGCTAAAATGGAGTGCGTTGCTAGTAAAATACAGTTTTTTAATATTTGTTCTATAAACAAAGGAGGCATAGCCCCAGCAAAAGATATTTTTTATACCCTCAGTGCAAATCAGAGGGGATCTGGTAATCCCAACAGAATCCTCTTCCAGTACCTAAACCATTCTTACCAACAAAATGAAAACATGAACTACCCAAATAGAGCTCTACCGAAATAGTTCAATAATTCCATCACCCACAATCACACCTATATACTGCAGCATCCCTGCAACAAGTCTATTGCAAGCTTTAACCGGAATAAATGGATGGCATCAGCACTCAATTGCATCAACTCTACATTGGAGCTGAGAAATTCACAATATTTTAGGACAAATATCCCGCAATCCCCCCTGAAAGTTAGCATGACACCGTAAAAAATTTACATTATCAATTTGCAAATAACATATGTAAATTTGTAGGTGGAAAGTTACTCACCCACCAACTTGTTGGGGAACATCAGTTACTCGATTCACTGGCCACTCAGTTGTTCGTAGAGGACAACCACCAACATATCCAGCTTCTTTTAACAACATAGGGATCAATTTCGCAACCGGCTGCAATGCTTTTATCAATGTTTGAGTTCTGCACAAATCTAATTTGGAATCGTACACAAATATTTCACAAGTGGTTAAATCTAAAGTGAGTGTCACCCAGTGCTTCTGCCTTACACAATTGTAAGGCAGAAAAACCTTCTTAACAGACATCCAAGGTTTACTCCACTTATGCAGCTCGCCGTTAACCATTTTCACTAGAGCTCTACTATGGGGCCTGTCGTCTTTTCCCCCATAAAGCCGCATATGCTTCAAATCTATTGCAGCATACTTCTACATAGCACCATATCAGTTATGCATCAATTTAGATACCAATTGAACCAAGTCATCATGCTTAATTATGAAAGAGTTATACCTGAAACAGAGTATCGACTATCGTCCAGTCCGAACCCACTAAATTTGGATACCTCTTCTGCCGCTCTCGTACCAGATACAATCCCATGTCAATGTTCTACACCAAAAGTGTTGTTTTCAATATTAACCTAATAAATGAACCATTATGGTGGAGTAATGGAGATCTCTATACTTACCGTGTCATCCAACCATCCATTCATGCTCAGAAGGCGAACAAAGAAGTCATGTGAAGCGTCTACACCTTCTTCTCCACATAATCTCACATGCGAACTGCAATTGTCAACAAATATTGCAATCAAATCAGATTCGCCAAGTTCGATAGGAGAAAAGGCAATCGGACTCACCAACAGGTCAATAAGTTGTCATAATACAATCTTTGAAATTCATTAAAGGCTAAAACCGGGATAACTTACTCCTTTTCTTGGCCCCATTCCCACAAGAATTTCGCCATCTTTAGAAGGGAATCATGAGGAATTGGCCTCAGGGGGTCAAAAGTAAAACCAACTGTGTCATCCTCAATATTGGGAAACTCCTGCCCTTGCCATGGAGTTTCTCTTAGCACAGACCTTGGCCTCTTCATGGCAGGCTGAACAGTCGTACCTCGTCCTCGAACCTTCTTCTTTTGGACAACAGTTACACCATCATCAACATCATTCTTATCTTCATCTGCTTCATCATCTTCAATTGAGATTTTCCTCTTTCGACAAGGGTTTTGAAGAAATGTAACTAGGGTCCGACAAACCAATGCATGGTCATCCCAGTTTATCTCAGGGGGTATGTATTCCAGCTCTCCCTTATCATTTACAACAACATTTTCAGGCTGATGACCGTGACCCTCATTTCCACCTATAGAATCATCTTTTTCCATTGGGGTCACCTTTACAAAAGATGGCAGAACCACATTGCCACCTCCATCGCCTATAATTTTTCTCAATGCAACCAACTCTAACCTCATGACTTCCATTCCATGAGCAGTAGAGTCCTTGAAATGTACAAATTTCTCCCACTGCTCACTTTTCTCGTGATGCAATAATGCAATCTCATCCCTCAACTGCTGCACAACATGGTTTACTTCAGCAAGGTCCTTACTTAATTGAGGACCAATATTAGGTGCATCACCTTCAGGAAAATCTGATCCCCAACTCCAGTAATTTTGCTGCATCTCTCGTAGACTTGGTCGCAGCAGGCGCAACGAAAGAGGCTGTCACAAAAACATAGTTAACATGTTATGTACAATACACATAACAACATCACTCATCAAATAAAGATATTATTTGGTGAATACCTCTTTGCTCTGAAAAATGTACGCGTTCAGCTTTCTAAACTCGGGGGTTTTATCTGTAGATTCCCACCAGCAAATCCGAGGCATTAATTCAGCTTCATCCTTCCGCTTACAATATCTCAGGGGAGCCATTTCCAATTCAGGAATTACTTCATAAGCCCAAACCTACACCAAATCATTTCCTGAGTCAATACTTATTTATGAACATAACTTTACAAAACATAAATTATTAACTAAACAATACCTGGAAAGCAAAACTCAATCCCTTTATACTCCACGCTGGTCTGTTAATTCTTATACGCTTCTCGTTCTCCACCTTTTTCTTCCTTTTTTTCACGGCCCTTTTCACCTCCTCTTTTCCCTTGCTCTGTCCTTTTCCTTTCTCATGATCCTTCTCATCAATGTCTTTTTTCCCAGGAGCAAACAACAAAGAATCCTGTAGGTACTCAAATGATATAGAACCCCATGGAAAGTTGTTGAATTCCTCCATATTATGTACTAAGTGTACATAGTCTTCATTGATCCTAACAATGGGGGCTTTCCCCAATATCACAAACTCTACAAAGTAAAGCATTCCCAATTTGAAGCAGTCTTCACTTCCCCTTTTGGAGTTTAAGAATGCTTTTTCTATGTCGTGTAAGGTTATGTGATTCTTGTTGGTGAAATGACGATTAAGCAGCTGATGCACACCACCATCTGCACTAGGTATGGAAGGCTCTACTCCAAATTTCAACCCACTAATTAGACAGAAGTCTTTTGCAGTGAACTGCACCACTTTGGACCCTATTGCATAACTAAGCCCGTGCATGTCCTTGACACCGAGTCCAGCGACGCGGCGAAGGGCCAGACCATGCACGAGTTGACCACTAAATTGAATTTTATCTACGTCCATCAAGTGCCCAAAGCATGACCCTCTAAATCTTCTCCTGTGTTCTTCATTGAACTGCAACATAAAATTAGAAAGTACAGTACTCGGCACACACAAATTATTTACCCTCGCTGAATACACCTCTGATTCCGGACAACAAAGTTCGAACCCATATTCCATTTTATACCTGCAACATACAACATGTACCCAAGTTAACATACAAAGTTCAACACGTTCAGATACAAAATCTGAAAGTCATATCTATACTACTCACTATCTCAGATCCCCTATTCAAATGAGAAAAACAAAGCTCTAGCATCTGGTGTAAAAGTAGACATAAATATTAAATATCTAATATATAAACATTGAGATACAGAATCTGGTATCCAAATCCATACTAGTCACGTATTAGAAACACACAAAAATGATACCCATATCCATACTATTTGCACTTTTATCAACACCTTCAGATACAAAATCGGATACCCAAATTTATATTTCTTACCTATTATCAAGATAGAAAAATGATACACATTCAAATTTAGAATATGATACCCAAATCTGTACTACTCAGTTATTGGCAAGATACATAAATGATACCCAAATCCATACTCAGCTATTCGCAAGATACAAAACTGATACCCATATCCGTGCTACTCAGTTATTGGCAAGATACAAAAATCATGCCCATATACATACTACTCGCATACTATCAACACATTTGGATACAGAATCGGCTACCCATATCCATACAGAATCTGGTATCCAAATCCATACTAGTCACGTATTAGAAACACACAAAAATGATACCCATATCCATACTATTTGCACTTTTATCAACACCTTCAGATACAAAATCGGATACCCAAATTTATATTTCTTACCTATTATCAAGATAGAAAAACTTACCCAAATCTATACTACTCAGTTATTGGCAAGATACATAAATGATACCCAAATCCATACTCAGCTATTCGCAAGATACAAAACTGATACCCATATCCATGCTACTCACTTATTGGCAAGATACAAAAATCATGCCCATATACATACTACTCGCATACTATCAACACATTTGGATACAAAATCGGCTACCCATATCCATACAGAATCTGGTATCCAAATCCATACTAGTCACGTATTAGAAACACACAAAAATGATACCCACATCCATACTATTTGCACTTTTATCAACACCTTCAGATACAAAATCGGATACCCAAATTTATATTTCTTACCTATTATCAAAATAGAAAAATGATACACATTCAAATTCAGAATATGATGCCCATATCTATACTACTCAGTTATTGGAAAGATACATAAATGATACCCAAATCCATACTCAGCTATTCGCAAGATACAAAACTGATACCCATATCCGTACCGTACTACTCACCTATTTGCAAGATACAAAAATCATACCCATATACATACTACTCGCATACAATCAACACATTTGGATACAGAATCGGCTACCCATATCCATAATAATCAAAATATGATCAACACATACCAACAGAACTGGCTGATGCTTCTTTAAAATATCAAAACTCGATTTGGGAGAAGTTCAGAAATGCAGATTTTGCACATACCGTTGATGATTCTTAGGCAACACTCGATTACGGAGGAGGAGGGAAGGAATGCGCGACTGGAAAGGGTTTTGATATCAGATGCAACACTCGATCATGAAGAAGTTTAGAAATGGGTCTTGAGATGAGAAGTTCAGAAATGGGTGAGAAGTTGATATTTTCCACAAATGAAAACCTCTTTTTTCTTTAATCTGGTTTTTGGGTGAAGTTATGACTTTTGGGTATTTGTTGTCAGATTTTGGGGTTTGCAGATTTTGGGGTTTGCACTGATAATTCATAAATTAATTAAATGGTGCAAGGAATTATAAAAAAAAAAGGCGCGCGCGGCAAAAGAGAAACCACATTGCACCCGATTCTACTGTGAGCTTGTTTTTTCTATCCAACCGTTGAGATCACTTCAATGGCTGAGATAGAGCCCCAAATAGAGGTTCGCAAAAAGATGTTCCCACCTGAGCCGCTGGCTTTAGTTAAAATTGCCAACGAAAAAGGAGCACTAGTGGATACCCATGGTGGTGGGATGACAAGGTGTTATAAATGTCAAGGTTTTGGACACTTTGCTGTCCACTACCCAATGAAGGAGGCAACAAGAAATCTGTGGAAAGAACATTACGCTGAAGGAACACTAGTGGATACCAGTGGTGGTGGGACGATAAAATGTTATAAATGTCAAGGTTTTGGACACTTTGCTGTCCACTGCAAGAAATTTATGCAAAGAACATCACGCTGAAGGCACATTCAACCCAAGCTTGTGAATCAGTCTCCACCAAACAAGCAGGTGCAAATTAAAGAGGACATGCAACGCATTGATGCCGACATTTTGGATCGTGATTCCAACTTTATCTCGCTGGAGTCGAGCTCTTCTCAACCAGGAGGAATGCTGCGGACATCAGTGATTAATTTCCTAATTTATTTGTTAGTTTACTACGTTCTCTAGTTTTCCATATGTTAGTACGATTTCTAGTTTTCCAGATTTCTAGTTTCCTAATTTATTTGGGTTAGGTTTCCTACTGACTAGGCTTTAGTCTGAACCCTATTGCATTTGGTGCTATGTTAATTTCTTGAAACATTTTGACTATTGCATGTCTTTCTAATAAATGATTTGGTTCTTGGAAATGCTTTGTGTTTAAGAATAAATAATATGAAATGATTTTGTTTCTCGTACATGCTTTATATTAAGTCGTATAGGCTCTCTTCCTCTCTGTCGTATATATATATATTTTGTGTTAAAATGAGTCCAATTTTAGTCTCAAAGGGCAGTATGTATTTGACTGGTGAAAACGTGCGGCACCAGTTTATCTACTTTGACTGAGTTTGCATATTTTGGATTGCCTGAAGTATTAATTTATGTTTTAATACTAATGTATTAAAAAACTGTTCTTTTTTTCACAATGTGAAATTCTAAACTACTCCAATCTACCGAGACGGAGTTTCGAACCCGGGTAAAACATCTGCAAATACATTGTAATTTTTGGATTTGTAATACAAGCTCAGACAAATTTCTATTCACTCTCCTAAGTCATGGAATTCAAATTTAACTAATTATCTAAAAAGTGTATAAAATACTTCATAAACTAAAAAAAGAAAATTTCTAGAAAACATCCTCAGAATTCTTACCAAAACAAATTAGCGCTTACTGAAGATGAGGGAGGGCCGGGTAAGTAACAGGCAAGGCTAGTGCATATATGGAGACGTAAAGCTTGCCATCACAATTCAGTCGCTAAGAAAGAACATGCTTCACCATAAGAGGTTTCACCATAAGAGGCCTTTGAGACGTGGAGAGGGCCTTCTATACTAGATTTACAATCAATTATTAAAAACGTATAGCTGATGAAATATACACGGTACACAGCTTAAGTAAATACGGCAAACCATGCTGCGCGAATAAAAGAATAGAGGAGCCAATTCCAGTGGCTTGAACTCTCACCAAAAGAAAGAATGTTCGGAAGCTCTGTCTCTACCTTTTAACTTACCAAAAGAAAGGATGCCTTTAATACAATGATATTGAAAGTAGTGGTTGTTTCTCCGGGACCAAGCAATGATCAATCTGTCCAATAGCATTCGGGAATTTCATCGACTAGCCAGGTAAAAGCATTTGCTTAATGTGGTTAGTCGTGAAAATGATTTGGTAATTTCCGTGATCTGAAAATTATACTACCCATCCAGATCCAAAAACTCATCATAGATTCTACTGCTACCACTCTCTAATAGAGCTTTTGCATTGACTTCTCTGCCAAATCTCCAGACATAATTCAACCCAACAAGCAGCTCTGTTATTGTTGCTTCTGTCTTTTGTTGATTTGCAAAGTAAAGGGTTTGTACCAAAAGCACATGTGTCCTGGAAACCAAGCTTTGCTGTTCAAAACTCCTCTCAGATTGCCATCTTATCATATTATGAGCAAGAGGTGCCAGCCACTCTAATATTCCTGCCATTGCCTCATTCCACTCTCCAGCAAGAACTGTATCATAAACTGATGAAGTCAAGCTCTTACTGTACGGCTTTAGTCTGGCCCTTAATGTAGCTCTCACACTTGCAGGCAGCATATTGTACAGGTCATCTCTTGCATCAAGACCAATCAAGTGAGGAGATGCAACTAACTTCTCAATTACGATGATAACGTTTGCATAGTGCAGTGCTAAGGCAGCAGCACCAAGGGTTTCAGGTGGGGCATCCAACAACCTGTGCTTGGAACTGAAGATTGATGTACTAGGATGACTTTTGTTGCCAGAAGCTAGAATGTCTGCATTGGCATCTCTGGCTACATTGAGAATTGTTGAACGAACATCATTTGAACTCAAGTAGCAATTGGTGACGGGTGAAATGTTTGCAGTTATCATGCATCCTTTGAAAGGTCCAACTTGAGTCAACCTACTGGACTTTGTGTGTGATTTCTTCCCATGATTAGTCTGTGAGCGATTCCACAACTTCCTGATGGTTCTATTCGTTGCAGCAATTGCGCCTGACTTTGTTGTTGACCTCCCAAGAGGGCCTGAAAAAAAGTTGACATCTCTATTCTTTCCCGAAATAGGGCCTGATTTTGTAATTGAGTCACCAAGAGGACCTGAATAGCAAATGTTGGTTTTATTTGTTTCCGATATTGGCCCTGATATAGCACTAAACCTCCCAAGGGGACCTGAAGCAAATCTTGGAAGACCATTCTTAGGTGGACGGACTGAAGATTGCATTAGTGCAGAAACTGAATTGCTACGATTAATGTGATCAGAATTAATAATTCCAGAATCTTTGGTATCACCAGCATCTACCATCTGTTGAATTCCAAAGACATGATTGATCCTACTGAACATTGTGAAGAGAGATCTTGCCAAAAGGAGGACTACGTAATCATAAGTCCTGTTCCACAGAGAGACCTCTTTCAAATTCTTCACCTCCTGCTGCTTCCACACTACCTTCTTCTGAAACTCAAGCAAATTCACACCATCTAAGTCATCATTTCCCTTCATTCTCCTCAAATTTTGTTCAAGCTCTGTAAGCACTTCCATCTCTTCATACAAATTTGCATTCGCTGAAATGAACTTCTCCATCTTCTTAGCTTTCCTTTCCATCTTCTTCCATGAAAATTCCCATCCATAAGGGTCAATACCATTATTGATCCAATCAGTAAAAGCATTCTCAAAACTCTTCAATGCAGGATCAGTACAATTTTTGGCAAGCCTGGCCACAGATTTTGCCACGCGGACCATATTCTCAATCAATTCGGCGCATATCAACCCTACAATGAAGTCATCATCATCTGACACAAGCTTTTTTATACCCACTGAATTTGTGATTTCTTCTCTTAGCTTAGCAACCTGTTTATCACTCAGAAATTGCCATAGGTGGACCAGCTTAGACATCAAGCTTGCAACTTCAAAGGCCAAAACTCCAATCACTGCTTTCTCAGGCCCCTCATGCTTCCTTTTAGTCTTCCAAAGACTGCGAAACCACGATTCTGCAACCATCTCTTACACCCAGAAAAGGTTTTGATAAATGATCTCTAAGCCAAACCCCACGTCATATTTCTTGATCCTGCAAAAAATTTATAAACCTATGATCAAACGATTAGGTCAAACAGCTAAAATTTAGGGCATTAACTTGAAGAAACACCCAGACAGCTTAATATCAAAAATTCAATTACCATAATGCTCTCCTAGGTTTCTTGTCTACTACATGAAAAGTAGAGGAAGGGGAGAGGAGGAAACATAATCCGGATATTAAAATTTTGATACGCTGGAATTTGGGTAGAATCAGAAAACTAAGTTTTTTTGCTTCTGTTCAGTGGTTTCAATTTTTTGAGAAGTAAAAGAATACTATAAGAATTTCATGCATCCAAGATCCACAAATCAAAAGAAAAGAAAGCTACTCCTCTCAGAAGAACCTATTCTAATAGTATTGGTAAGAGAAGTCGGCTTAGCTAATGCATGAAATGGCAACCCCGTAGACTCTTTCTCGACAACTAACCTCAGAATTCACTAACAAAGAAAAGCAAACCCCCCCAAAATCACAAGAAAATAAATCTTTGGGCAAACAGTTCATAACAATATGTGACAGCCCAAAATCAAAATCCCATTAAATCAGCAAAATTCCAAGATCTATTTTTCAGAACCCAAAAAGTTTATTTTCATTATATTTCTATATAATTTCTTTACTTTTTCTTTCTTTCTACTTGGATAATTAAGAAATTTATACAATGAACAAATTAAAGCCAGATTTACTGATTTAGATTACAGCGTCAGTTGTATAACCAAGCAAATTCACAAACACTATAAGCATCAACCCAGATTTAGACAACTATGTTTTCCAATTTCTTTGTTCAAATGAAGTTAAACAAGAAAAAGGGTACGATCATATGCACAAAAATTCATAAACAAAATATATAAACATGTCATAAAGCTCACCGATCATATGAAGAAGAAGTAACCGACGAATCTTTCTACCCAAAAATTAGAAGAGAGAGAGAGAGAGAGAGAGAGAGGGGAAGTAGCGGGGAAGCTGCACTGAGAGCTTCCGCAGCCCACATGGAAGAGAAGCAGAAAATGTAGAAAGACCAAAAACGAGTGATATTTAAGATACATATCTTATTAGTTATTACTAATCCTTTGGGTTTTGCATTTTCTACCCTCTGTCCTCTAAATATTTATACCTACCTACCCCCAAGTTTTTGTGTCTTGCTAACTTTGTCCATTCTTTTTCACAAATTTATCTTCTTTGTCCCCTTTAATTCTTTCTTGTGCAAAGAAAAAAAAACACAACAAGAATTTAGCTCAAAGTATTTCATAATTGATTCATTGTTTTTCTTGAATCTATTTCTATGTATAGACTGCGTTTACTTGCCTCGAATCCATATTTGGAATGAGAAACGGTTCATTCCATTTGTGGTTTTAGTTAAATGGGAACTTCAAAGACAACTAAAAGAAAGATAATTAATTATGTTAAAAAGGCATACTACAAATTCAATTAGGGCATATTTACTAATTAGGAATCGGAGTAACCATGGATTAGATTAAGCATGAACACGATTAAACAAGCATCGGAGTCATACATTTCATCCATTCTCCAATTCCACCTCCCCTCTTTGGAATCAAATCTCTTCAATATCAGGAATCAGAAATCAGATTTGTTATGAGCAGCATATTACTGTTCATTCCGCCAATATAAGTAGACAAATGAGTCATTCAGAATGAGAATGACTACAGGTGGCAATATTGTACACGACCCGTTAACTTGACACGAATTCGCACAAAAAATTCAGTATTCGGGTTTGAGTTATCATGTTGACTCGTTAGTCACCCGTTAAGCTATCGTGTCGTGTCGTGTCAATTCGCGAATACCCGTTAACCCGTTAAGCTCAGAGGCATTTTTGTAAATTTATCTGCTTCTTTTTTTCTCTTTCGTCTTTTCCTCCACAATTATAAAGCAACAAATCGTCATCAATCAAGAGCATCAATTTACGAGGAAGAAGAGGAACATACTCGCAGGTTTCAAACCCAAGCTCTCAAAGAAGGGTTCAAACTCATTAATAGGGTGGTACCGTAGATACCCCTATTCCATCTCTCTCTCTCCCTCTCACTCACTCTCATTCTCTTCCAGATCCAAATGTTGTGATTGTTTGATTTTTTTTTTTTTTTAAACTGGTTATTTTTTAATATTTCTGTTTTTATTTTATTTTATTTTTTTTTCGTTTTGTTTTTAATTCTTAACGGGTTATCGTGTCGTGTCATGTGATTTGCGAATTGTAATAGGTCGTATTCGTGTTTGACATTTCCAACCCATTTTCTTATCGTGTTGTGTCGTGTCAACCCGTTAATAAAAGCGGGTTGACACCAACACAACATGAACCCATTAATAAAAGCGGGTTGACACAAACACAACATAAACACTGCAAACACGACACGAATGACAGATCTAAGAATAACTGCCATTCGACTCATAACCATTTCGGTTTGTAAACATGCCCTTACTTAATCTATTACACGAAATGCAAAATTACAGCTTCTATCATTTTAAACATTCAATGTGAATAAAAATAAACGTAACCTTTCAATCTGTTTTATACTCTCTTCTTCTTTTTTCTCAACAAATTGAGTTGTTTAATTTCTTCATTACGATGGATATAGGTGAAATTTCGACTATATTACAAATGTCATCATGAATTGTAGACTTCCATGCTCCGTTTGTTTGGTTGGGATTTTAATCATGAATGAAAATTCGTTTCTCATTCCATCACGACATGATGTTTGGCCAACTTGGAAAGGAAACAAGACAAAGCAATTGATATACAACGAGAGATGGGTCAAATGATGTATAAGGCTATAAAAACCATATATATATATATATATATATTTTGGTGTTTCGGATTGCTCGAGCACTTAAGTAAATAGTGAATTTTGGTAAAGCGCGATACAAGTTTCATGTTTCGTTTTTTTAGGTTGGAATAAGTAGTATTTTCTTTGTAATTAAGTTTTAAAACTATTATTAAAAAAACTTCAAGAATTATTTTTGTTAGTCAATTAGTTTTGGGAGCTGATTTTTCCACTCATTTTTTTAGTCAAGCCACTTGCCATGCCGGTCCGCCCTATGCACTTGTCGAACCACTCAGAACTAGTGACACGTGTCAACATACCAATTGATGCCAACATTCCCCCATCAAAGAAATCACATAAAGTGCCTCCCATTTTTACTCTATAAAATACGACACTCGCCCCAATGCACCAGGTAATAGTAATTTGTCACATCCATTATTAAGCTGTCAAATTATCTTCGCTATTCAAACTTATGATAACTTAAGTATCGAAGTATCTTTGACCAGTACCACACCAATGCCAAAGTTCTTCCCTTTGCTTTGCTCTTTTATAAATCCACCAAGAGTTGTCTATGAGCGAATGACACAACCTTAGAACCAATTGTGTATGAAAAGGTATTATGTGAGCATTATTATTTTGGTTTATACGAGCGGCCAAATAGTTTAAGGCATTCATGTTCATTGATTAGCTAGTAAGTCTGATTTTATTTCACTAGGAAATGTTCAATGTCCAAAGCTACCTATCCTAATGTAGTGCCTTTTCCACTGAACTCTTTCAAGTGTATTCATTTTAATTTTTCGAATATTATCCATTCATATGGGGAATTGTTAAGGAATCATATTTTTAATTTTTTAATAATTGAATGGAAATTAAAATAAAATGTGGGATCAATTGTTCTCAATTGGAAAGATTTTTTTGACCTACGGAAATTGTACATGTCTAATGGGTTTGGTACTTGACCGTTCCAATTTCATTAATTTGTTATAAAACTATATATAATATTTTAGCATTTTCAATGTTCTGTTATTCCAAAGAAAAAATTAAACATTTTGAAGAGTAAGGTCAACTTGTCAGTTTTAAAGAGAGAGAAAGGGGCTGCAGTTGAGTGTTACAAGTCTGTTGGAGGGAATTTTGCTTATGTGGCTCGCCTAAATTAACATTTCAAAACTATTAAAGAGATTACTAAAGATGCTCTTACTACGGTAGAATAACATATGGTCCCACAAATTTAGAAAATGACCCTAACCTTAAGCCATATATAACCCTAGAAGCTATTGAGAATACCGAAAACTCATAATCATGCCTATTTTGAAGTAATGAAATCTTTAAATTGGAAAATGTGGATTTGTAGGTAAATGACCAAAATACCCCCATACGTGTTTTATTTCTCTCCACACAAATAAAATGTGGATGTGCTATAAATGTTCATATAACATGTTTCTCATATAGAAAGTCATTGAATATATATATATAAATATTTGTACATTTGTTGTGAAAAATAACCAAAATGCCACTATATACGTATGATTATCGAGGCCACTCGGCACCCTTGGCACGGGGCCTATCTGATGTAGCACAAATCATACGTTCAATTGCCAAAACGACAGTTTGCTACTTTCAAAGAGAAAATTGATGTTGTTATACTTATACCCGGTCAGTCATGATACAAACAAAAGTGAAAGACTATTGGAATTGACAACCTCAAGGAGTCTGACTGTTCAATAATATACTGATGTCATTTCATTACAATCAATTTGTATGCCTAACTTCAGCCCACATGTGTCTTACTGTTCAATAATATACTGATGTCTATTTCTGCAAGAAATGTATGGCAAAGAAGAGCATGGTGTAGCGACAATTATGTCAATTTTTGCCAGTCGTGTACTTTGATTTTATGTCAGTTTTGGACTCTGGCTTTATACCAATTGTAGAATTTATGTTTGTTTGAGTTTTATTTCTAGCGGGCTTTTACTGTTGCATTTGTTTGGACTCATTTTTATGAGTTCCGCTATTTTGTAATTGACATTGCCATTTTATTAATGAAACTTGATTCCGACCAAAAGAAAGGGAAGAGCGTGGCATAGCGGCAATTAGTAACAAAATGAATCAATCATTCGCAAGATGAAAAAGAAAAAATTTCCATGAATTATTTCTTTTGTTCCGTCTATGTGTTGAACTAAAAAAATATGTAAGGCCAAAATATAAATACATTAAACTGTAAGGACTGAAATGCAAAACCCCGATCGAGAGAGAGAGACCCATCGCAATCATTAATGAGGACCACGCGGAAACATGACGTTTTACCGTTCTGCCCCCAGCCTTTATTGTATCTGCAAAGCGGGTCGGGTCATGGCGTACGGAGGTTACCGACATGCAAAGCAAATGTGTGAAAAAGCCGCCAAGTCGATCCGACCGATGATCCGGGAATCAAGAAAGTTGAATTCACATGGACTGCAAGCATAGTGCTCAAAAACAGAGATAGATTCAAGGGGCTTTCACCACACCACCAACCCTCACTAATTAAATTCCTGGTAGTTGCCTAGTTGATATTATCTTCTTATCTAAAAAGTCCAAAAACACCTTTTGTTTTTTTATTTTTTATTTTATTTGGATTGATTGTCTTTCTTGGTCACTTTTTTTTGGATGGTTAGTGCAAACTCAACGTTATTAGGGAATGTTTTAATGAATTTTAATTAAAATTTGACTGACCAATTTGGCTTATTTGCCTAATTCATGTTTTTTTAATTTAAAATTAGGTCACGCTTAGTTGATGAGTCAATTTTGTTTATCTCTGTCTTTGTGCCAAGGGGACCCAAGAAGAGACTATGGTGGCAATTACCATTTATAATATTATATGGGGTTAGTTTATTATTACAGTACATGCCTCTGATTTGCAGAAACAAAGAAAGTTGAAAGTTGAATGATGAACTCTCATCATGAGAGCAAACTTGCGTTTATCACTTTTTTAGGTAGATTGTCATAATTTCTTTTTTAATTACAAGCGATAATTTAAATTAGAGCGCAGGGGGTTCGAATATGAGACTATTGGTCTGCAAGTCAAGAACAAAGTATTTTTAATTCCATCGAAAAGCGGTTTGAAACAAAAATCACAATCCTCATTTTAATTTGTGTAGTCATACAACCATGATCGTCGTCTAATACTACATTTCATTGATGAAGAGTAGAGAATTGATGGATCCTATGCATATTAGATTATATAGAGTTTACCACTAAACAAGAAGGTTTGGTGGTGGTGGCCCCATCTCATGGAGTATCATCTTTGAGACATACTCGATGTTAGTTAATCTCTTGATTAAGTTGATTGGTTGTTCACGGACGATTCTGGATTATTTCACTTCCATGGGTTATCCGTCACCATTTGCGAGTGGCACAAACCTTCTTGTTATGGATGGTGCGTCCAATACTTTATTCTTGTAATTTGTTCTGTTTAATATCTAGATAATTTGGCCAACGGGATCTAGCCAAACGGAAAAGGACCTTGATTTGCAAATTAGTAGCCTAAGGTTTGAATTTCATGACACCTTAATTGTGTGTGAGAGAGAGAAACCTTCATCCCCTCTAGTTAGATAATTTGTGTGCAAAAGGAGCTAGTAATAAATAAATAAAATCTTGTTTGTACCTTGTGCCATGGGCCTTGATATTTGACATCAGTACCCTCGGTCGAATGGCAAGACTTGTTCTTGAAGCCCAATTTTCATTCTAAGGACTACACTATTTAGGGACATGAATCACCACCTCGTGTCACATCTGGAGTCCCAAATCGAAAATATCACAAAATATTTCACCCCTTTCGTACATGTAGGAGTACCCCCTCCCCCCAAAAAGCTTAGGTACGATTTTCCCTATCATCCTAAATACCTTGGGCTCATTCAAATGATTGAAAACCTTAATGCCATGTTTTTCTAATCATTGAAAAGAAAACTTCTTAATTATCAGAGAATATATGGATCATCTATCTAAAGGAAATATTTTTGCTCACCACTTTAACCCAGGAGGTATGTTCACCATCCATCAAAACATTTGACACATGTTCATAAATATAACCATGGTTACATAAATCAAAGTAAAAAGTTAATCATGATTATGCTTATGAACACGTGTCAAGTATTAAACAAGATAGTGAGTATACACTTTGAGTTAAAATGGTAAGCAAAAATATTTCCCTATCTAAAAGGCTCCGAATTTTCATTTATAGAAATTGAAAGGAGATACATACGGTTTCCACTATGTTTTACATGTTAGCAAATAAGCGATACGTTTTGGCATCAATAACTATCTGTCGAACAGATGCCACTGCCCCTACTCCGACTAACAAGAAGGAAACTCCTGCTATCAATGTGTTCACCCAAAAAATAAGGCTCTGTTTGGAGGGTTTGAAAGTTGCGTTGTAGAAAATCATTGGCAAAATGAAGTCTAGAGGAATGCATCCAAATGCCCCCAACAAGGCCATGATATCTCCAAAGAAAGGCAACATTGCAGCAAATGTTGTAGCTAACACCACGGACAGTGACCGGAGAATCAATCTCGGCACAACATTACGGGTGGAAAATTGAGGCATCTTTGGGTCTGCAAATTTTTTCTCAAACACTTCATTTGTTGGCTGCAAGTAAACCTACAGATAGACAGACTCGTGTTAGTCTTGTGGAATAAGATGCATGGAGCTTCTAAGTGCACCCATCACCCACAAAATATATCCAAACTTCCAATTATACTCCTAAATTTACTGATCAAAGAAATTAAATAATCCTAAATCCTAATTGATGCGGAGGGAGATTTAAATTTGGGTGTAAGGAAAGGACTCACTGCCCTAACCAACTGGCCTAATCCACGTATAATATGCTTTTTTTATTATTATATTGGTTAGCGTTTGGGTTTCTCGTGGGCTTGAATTGAAAGTCCACCCCAGAAAAGTCCATTTTAAAAGTAATTTTTTATAATTGGGAAAAGTAATTAGTAAGGTTATTTTGGGCTTTTGGATCAGAAATGTTGAAGCTAGCTTTTCTGTTCGTCTTACCACTGTGACAGCAGAAACTTGCAAAAGAGTGAAGACATTGGTCATGAGCAAAAACCAGGTAGGCAGTAAAGGCTTCTCATCACCCATAAAATTAGAAAGAACTGTTCCCATTGCTTCATTGCCAAACGCCCAGTACCCAGAGATTGCCACACTGAAAAATGTTGTCACTATCACACTATAGCAAACACATAGGCCTTTGAACATCTTGCCTTTTACCGGAGGAGCTAAAGTTGCCTGCAAGTTTGATACATCTTTAGCTCATTGAATTCAAATATAGAAATAATTGATTGATTTCTTAGCTCATTATCTTTCAAATACAGAAATAATTGATTTTCGTTATGGAAATATATTTTTTTTTGGAAAACAATCTAACCTACTCTATTATCAAACTGTTATTCTAACCCATGTATATACAAGAGCGCACAAGTGCTAACTAGTAAGTTCATATGCCGCTAGTTACTCGTTTGGGACTACTACACAATGTAAATTCATAATCCTAACCATTCAATTTTGAGTACTTCATTTAATGGTCACCCTTGTGACATTTTCATCCAAATGAAAGATCGATTGTTCAACCACTTGATTATTATCGCGATTATTTACTCGTTTATCGAAAACATTGTGTTCGCTTATTTATTTAGTTACACTAAGATAATTAAATATTTTCGATTTGAGTAAATTTTTGCATGGATGATATATCAATGATCACCTAATTAAAAAGTGAAAATAATTCAGATTATGAAATAGATTGGTGTGGGCCAAAACTTGTGAATATGGCCGTATTAACATGATAAATAATTTTTGTACACTACCACGTGATCACACGAACAATCTCACAAATTTTTCTTTGATTGTTTCACAAGAAAACATTTTTCAAGTTTCAATTCATGAGCAACAATTTAAGCAAGTAGATGAATGAAAAATAGGTCAAATACCTGTATTTCAGGAATTATTCCACTTGCATATGTAGTAGCGATGATTGAAATGGCATTGAAGATACCAAAATTGCGGTCTTTTGCACTTCCTTTCACGGTATAGTCCCTCACAGGAGCCTTATTAGAATGTCCTGCAAAAAGAAAAAAAAAGTATTTTTTCTTGAAAATTAGTTTTCACTTTTCTGAACAACTTAAAACGAAAACTATTACCAAACATGATTTTGGCTTTCATAAAAAGTGAAAAGAAAAATTAAAAATTGAAAATAAAATGGTTATCAAATATGCCCTAATAATACCAATGTATATGGAACCAGCCGTGACGCAAGCGCTGAATGCAAGGCAAAGGATAAGAGAGACAAGGTTTATGTGTCTTAGGGAGTGGAAGGATGGCATTTGAGCCAAAATCAGTGTCACGCCTCCAAACATAGTTATAAATTGGTAGAGCTCCATTTTCCCATCTGGGTTGGAAAGCAGGTAAATAAACTGCCAAAGAAACCCAAGAAAAGACAATTATATTAAGTTTTAAATACATAAATCTACCAAGTTCACTACCATAAAGTTTTAATTAAAAAAAACAACATGAAGGGGATGGGGAGCTCCAAATTACAATTAAAGAAATTATAAGTTGCATGTCAATTATTATTTGAACATTTCGTGGAAATGGACCTAGATTGGCCGATTTTGTCTTACAGAGTGATCTATATAGGACAATTATTGGCGAAATTTGTTTCTCCGTGACAAATTGGTGGGTCTTTTTGTGCAGTTGTGCTAATTTGTGTGAGGGAAGTGTATCTTCTCTTTTGCGGCTATGTTGGTGCGGTCCCTATTCCCTTTGAGGCGGTGGTTTCGTTTGCTTTTGTTTTGTATTTTATTTTGGCTTTGTGATGGGAAGATTCATTTTGCTAGACTGTATTGGTTTTTAGTTTGAACTCCCATATGCTTGTTGTTCTTTGTTCCTATGTATTGGCCTTTTCGGCTCTTGTAATCTTTGTTTTTTTCCTCCTTATAACTTTGGGGCATGAATGAATTGTGATTGACAAAAAAAAAAAAAAAAAAAAAAAAAAAAAAAAAAAAAAACTCCAAATCATTTTTGGTGAGCTCTTTTGTTTAAATTAGATGTGTAAAATTGGTCATGCTTTGTGGACACAACATATACAAATTAGGGGTTTTCTAGCAGCGTGATTTTTCGGTGAGACGATAACACTATCATTTCACAAATAACTATTTTCTTCCCCAAAATAAATTATAAGTAGTTGATAAACAAGAAGTATATACTAAAAAAATGTACCAAAGTGTACTAAATATATAGTTAATTGACAAATCAGAGGGACACACTAACCTTAAGGCTCTGCCCTCCAAGTAGAGTGCAAGCAATAACAGCACCATAACATATCCCAAATTGCAAAGGACCAACAACATATTTGCCCCATCCAGGACCTGGCAACACATGAAATTAACCACATGCGTAAATATATATAGTCTCATTTTATGGAGGGATTCCTCAAATAGAAATTATGTGGGATTCATTATGATTTCACTTCAACGATTCAAACCGTCTATGTTTTAAGTCTTCATTCACAGATATTTTTTGGAAGAAAAAAAATTGAAAATTTGGAAACTATTGAGACATCTAGTTGTTATTAACAAAATCGACATACACGATGTTTCAAAGAAAACATTAAAATGACAACTACACTCACCTAAAATGTCTCTGGCCATGTCTCGAAAGCGAAGCTGACGATTTCCAAGCTTTTCTTGGTGCTCCAGAACCAGAGATAAAAGATTGTAGGAATAGAAAGTGACCAAACCAGCCAAGGCAAGGCAAATGAGTCCTCCAACCCAGTCCCAGCCTAGCAAGGTGAGCGCAAAGGGAAGACTTAGAAGCACGGGACCCACTATGGATGTCGTCAAGTGATACCCACAATGCAACCACGACCCTATATACCACAAATCAAACCACACACAAAACATTTTAGAGACAGAGAAGTAAATAAATACATCTTATAAATATATCTTTATCTCATAGAGCTTTGAACATTTTCTCAAAAATCGGGCCTCCTAATTTTTTACTTTATAATATATATTAATATTATAAAAGCTGTATATATACTCCAGCATGCATCATATTGACACAAAAGTGTATTTGGTGGAACTGATTTTTAGTGCATCACATTAGATTATGCGAGGGCTCCGGTTTAAGTTTTGCACACAGCCTTCAAAATCTCAGGACCGGTCCTGATAACGAGTATAAGTTCAGAGACCATTGCTCCTAAAAACTCCACGGGACTCGACTTGAAATGACCATTTTATCTCTAAATATGACAGAAAATATAACAAATATGACGACAGGACCAACAGTAGGAGAGGAAATGAAATAAAGACCAAAATGCAAATTGGCCATAAAGTTAAGAATTATTACTCCTAAAAAGCCCAAAAAAGAAAAGGAAAGAGAAAAAAGAACCCTATCCCTAGTACTGAAAGCTCCGGCATAAAGAAAAGAGAAAATCAAACAATATCATATCATATACTAAGTTCTAAGCACTAATAACCTTGAGATTTGAGGACGAACAAGGCTCCGGCATCAAGCTCTTTTGGAGGGTTGGCAACCACACCGTTTTCCTTGTGAACACTTGCAGTTGCAGATACTTCCATCAAGTTTGGAGCCACCGTTCCCATCTCTCTCTCTCTCTCTCTCTCTCTTCAGTGTATGCAGAGACACATATAAGTATATCCAGTACTTGGGCAGGTGACTCGCTATATATACTGATGATGAGAGCATAAGAAAGAGGTAGCCATGCCCAAGTCAAGGTCAACCATACACTTTGGACTGTTCGATGCTAAAGTTAAGATAAATAAATAAAATGAAGAATATATTTCAACATAAGAAATGATATATAAAAGCTAGATGCCCTTGTTCAACGCGACTATTTGCTAAAAAGAAAGCTGTCCGCCAACGGCAGATTATACTAAGATACAATTTCGGTATTTTCATCCAGAATGTGCGTTTTGGTCAGTGGCAGGCCTATTAGGGCTCGTTTGGTACGGCGGACTGTCATGAACTGGACTAAATACTAGTACTGGCTTGGATTGGCTTGGCTTGGCATAAGCTGGATAACACTAGTACAGCGTTTGGTGTCTGTTTGATTGGACTAGGACTATTTATTTATTTTTTAATTTTTTAATTTTTTAATTCGTCAAAAAAAAAAAGGATTATTTTTTTAATATATTTTTTTTGACTTTTCTTCTCTCTCTCCATCTCTTTCCTCGTTTTTCCTCTCTGCTTCACTTTCTTCTTCTTCCCATCTGCATCTTCTTCTTCTCCTTCTCCATTTTCTATCTACTTTTCTTTTCTTTTTTTTGCGAAAATTCTATCCTCTTCCCAGTTTTTTTCTAAAATTTCATCTCCTCTTCTTCTCAATTTTCTCTCCTCTTCTCAGTTTTTTTCAAAATTTTTATCTCCTCTTCTTCTCCATTTTCTTTCCACCGATTTTTATCTCAAAAGAGAGAGAGAGAGGTTGGGCACTGGGCAGTGGCGTGGGGGTTGGGCTGGGCATAGGGTTGGATTCTGAAACTTCAAAACAGGTTATTGCCGGAGTTAATTGAGTTATTTCTTGACTTGGGATTTTGCAGCAGACTTTGAGAGAGAGAGAGAGAGAGAGAGAGAGAGAGAGAGCATCTGCCATTTATGAGGGTGGGAGGTTATGGCCACGACGAGGGGTGAGAGGTGATGGCTGCGACGAGGGGTGTGGTGGGGTGGGAGGTGTTGGCTGCGACTAGGTGAGGAGCGAGAAGGAAGTCGGGAGCGATAAGAAGAGGAGCGGATTAACTAGTCCCCCCTTCACACACGGGACTCAGGAAGCACACCTAATGAGGTGTTTTTGGTGGGCCCAGGATTGTTAATTCCATTTAACACTAGAACCATGTCACAACAAACATGGGATAAAAAGTTAGTGTAAGCCAGTCCAAGCCTAGAAGGTGTACCAAACAAGCCCTTAAGGTGCAAGTAAATGTCTTTATTCTTTTACTTTCATTTATTTTTATATTACTACATTTACTTAAGTTTACAATTTAAATAAGGAAGTGCCCCCCATTTGGATTCAAATAAAAATACTAGAAAATCAAATTCCCACCAAATCAAAATATGAAAAATCGGTTTTAGTGCAAAATACGATTTAGGCTAAAAATGATGGCTCATTAAGTCAATATATACTTCATACTAAAATCTCATAAAATCAAGTTTTCTTATTTGATGTGTAAGGAATAAAAGCCGCCAAAAATTATCTTGAGAAAATGATTATTCTGAAAAACCATTTTTCATACTTAGTCAATATTGCACCTCCGCTAAAAAATTTCTAGATCCGCCAGTGGTTTTGGTCTGAGTTTATTTTGTCTATTTATGGTCTGAAAAGTCATAACAGTGACGATTAAATAGGGACCTGAAACCAAACATTTTACAGTGCCTCACCCAAGTGTGGTATGGGTTTTCGCTATATGAAGAAACAACTACGTACAATTTCCAGGGAGAGGTTTGAGATCCTAAAGCGACAATGTATGCTTATTTAATTTACTGTGTGAAAATGCGTTGTTCTTTAACATTAGAGTCAAATGACGTTTTCTCCTCAGATTATATATGTAGATATTATCAATTCCCCCTTCCCCCTCCCTCTTCAGAACTCTATAAAACTGGTCAATCTACCCTCATAGTCAGAGTCTTGGCAATTCCAATTAATAAGATGCCGTCAAATAAAGTCAAGTGTTGAACACATGAGTCACTTTTAAGGGCCTCTTTGTCATTTCACGCCTCATTTTAGTAAGTCACGTTCTCAACACTTGACTTTCTTTTGACGACATTTAAGGGAACTTTTTGTAAAGAATATGGCATGATATGACCAAGAGGCCCTCAAAAGGTTCAACACGTGATTTTATTTGATGGTATCTTGGATAAAATTGCGAGAGATATGATGGTGAGAGTAGATTGACCAGTTTTGTATAATGCGGGGGTGGAAATAGGTTGAACAAAATATCTTTGGACTGGCCCAAGCGATTTCAATTTCAGACTCTCTTGTTATTTGGCTTGATGCTCTTGATTTTGTAAACTTTGCCATTTGATTTTGCATTTTCTTGCACAGCTTCTCCAATTCCATGATCTTCCATTGCATACCTTGCAAATGTGCTCTAAGTTTCTCATTGTCAGCCGAGAGATCAAATTTATCGGCATAAACCACATGTTGTTCATTGGCATCAAATTTCCTTCCCCTATTTCTAACCTCATTACACCAACGACAAAGCATAAACAGCCTCATATAAATAATCTTTAAAAGAGACTCAATATTTTTTTTGGTCGAAAGAAACTCGATGGTTTAAGAGTGCCGATCAAACCCACAAAACAAAACACAAATTCTTGAGAAAACAAAGTAGTTCTTCTTGCATATTTAGCTGTGACAGTAATCCGACTGAAAAGGAGTCCTTTTCTCTTCAACTCTCAAGAGTCTTTAAGGAAAAGGGGTCCAGTACTTGAACCCAAGGAATATATGCTCACCACCCATCTCAACATTTGACACACGTGTCCATAAATCAAAGTAAAAAGTTAATCATGTTAATGCTTATGAACACGTGTGAAGTATTAAAAAGGGTGGTGAAGATACACTTTGGGTTAAAGTGGTGAGCAAAAAAATTTCCCTATCTAAAAGGCTCCGAATTTTCATTTCTAGAAATTGAAAGAAGATACATACGGTTTCCACTATTTTTTACATGTTAGCAAATAAGCGATACGTTTTGGCATCAAGAACTATTTGTCGAACAGATGCCACTGCCCCTACCCCGACTAACAAGAAGGAAACTCCTGCTATCAATGTGTTCACCCAAAAAATAAGGCTCTGTTTGGAGGGTTTGAAAGTTACGTTGTAGAAAATCATTGGCAAAATGAAGTCCAGAGGAATGCATCCAAATGCCCCAAACAAGGCCATGATATCTCCAAAGAAAGGCAACATTGCAGCAAATGTTGTAGCTACCACCACGGACAGTGACCGGAGAATCAATCTCGGCACAACATTACGGGTGGAAAATTGAGGCATCTTTGGGTCTGCAAATTTTTTCTCAAACACTTCATTTGTTGGCTGCAAGTAAACCTACAGATAGACAGACTCATGTTAGTCTTGTGGAATAAGATGCATGGAGCTTCTAAATGCACTCAAGCATTTGATCAGTGCACCCATCACCCACAAATATATCCAAACTTCCAATTATACTCATAAGTGTGAAGGAAGATTTGAACTTGGGTGTACGGAACGAACTTACTGCCCTAACCAACTGACCTAACCCATGTGTAATATGCCTTTTTTATTGGTTTTAAGATGCATGTATGTTAAGGCACTAAACTTTAGGTTGGTTAGCGTTTGGGTTTCTTGTAGGCTTGAAAGTCCACCCCAGAAAAGTCCATTTTAAAATTAATTTTTTATAATTGGGAAAAGTAATTAGTAAGGTTATTTTGGGCTTTTGGATCAGAAATGTTGAAGCTAGCTTTTCTGTTTGTCTTACCACTGTGACAGCAGAAACTTGCAAAAGAGTGAAGACATTTGTCATGAGCAAGAACCAGGTAGGCAGTAAAGGCTTCTCATCACCCATAAAATTAGAAAGAACTGTTCCCATTGCTTGATTGCCAAACGCCCAGTACCCAGAGATTGCCACACTGAAATATGTTGTCACTATCACACTATAGCAAACACATAGGCCTTTGAACATCTTGCCTTTTACCGGAGGAGCTAAAGTCGCCTGCAAGTTTGATACATCTTAGCCCATTGAATTCAAATATAGAAATCTTAGCTCATTATCTTTCAAATACAGAAATAATTGATTGTCGTTATGGCAATATTGTTTTCTTGGAAAACAATCTAATCTACTCTATTATCAAACTGTTATTCTAGCCCATATATACGCAAGAGTGCACAAGCGCTAACTAGTAAGTTCATATGCCGCTAGTTACTCATTTGGGACTACTCCACAATGAAAATTCATAATCCTAACATTTCAATTTTTAGTACTTCATTCAATGGTCACCCTTGTGAAATTTCATCCAAATGAAAGATATCGATCGTTCAACCACTTGATTATTAATCGCGATTATTTACTTGGTTATCGAAAACAGTGTGTTCGCTTATTTATTTAGTTACACTTAGATAATTAAATATTTTTTTATTTGAGTAAATTTTTGGGTAGATGATCTATCAATGATCACCTAATTAAAAAGTGAAAATGATTCAGATCATAAAATAAACTGTGGTGTGGGCTAAAACTTGTGAATATGGCCGTATTAACATGATAAATAATTTTTGTACACTACCTCATGATCACACGACCAATCTCACAAATTTTTCTTAATTGGTTGACAAGAAAACATTTTTCTAGTTTCAAGCAACAATTTAAGCAAGTAAATGAATGAAAAATAGGTCAAATACCTGTATTTCAGGAATTATTCCACTTGCATATGTGGTAGCGATGATTGAAATGGCATTGAAGATACCAAAATTGCGGTCTTTTGCACTTCCTTTCACTGTATAGTCCCTTACAGGAGCCTTATTAGAATGTCCTGCAAAAGAAAAAAAAAAAGTGTATATTTTCTTGAAAATTAGTTTTCACTTTTCTGAAAACAGAAAACGAAAAATTATTACCAAACATGTTTTCAGCTTTTAGAAAAGATGATAAGAAAAATTGAAAATGAAATGGTTATCAAATATGCCCTCATAATACCAATGTATATGGAACCAGCCGTGACGCAAGCGCTGAATGCAAGGCAAAGGATAAGAGAGACAAGGTTTATGTGTCTTAGGGAGTGGAAGGATGGCATTTGAGCCAAAACTATTGTCACGCCTCCAAACATAGTTATAAATTGGTAGAGCTCCATTTTCCCATCTGGGTTGGAAAGCAGGTAAATAAACTGCCAAAGAAACCCAAGAAAAGACAATTATATATTAAGTTTATACATAAATCTACCAAGTTCACTACCATAAAGTAGATGTGTAAACTAGAAGTGTTCATGTTTAGTGAGCTGTTTTGTTTAAACTAGAAGTGTAAAATTGGTCACGCTTTGTCGACACAACGTATACAAATTAGGCGTTTTCTAGTAGCGTGACAGTGGAAATAGAGTAATTTTTCGGTGAGATGATAACACTGTCATTTCACAAATAACTTTGTTTTTTTGCCCAAAATAAATAATTAGTTGATAAACATGATGTATATACTAAAAAATGTACCAAAGTGTACTAATGACAAATCTGGGGGACACACTAACCTTAAGGCTCTGCCCTCCAAGTAGAGTGCAAGCAATAACAGCACCATAACATATCCAAAATTGCGAAGGACCAACAAAATATTTGCCCCATCCAGGACCTAGCAACACATGAAATTAACCAAATGCATAAATATATATATATATAGTCTCATTTTATGGAGGGATTCCTCAAATAGACATTATGTGGGATCCACTATGAATTCCACTTCAACGGTTCAAACCGTTTATGTTTTAAGTCTTCATTCATAGATATCTTTGGAAAAGAAAATAGAAAAATTGGAAACTATTGAGACATCTAGTTGTTATCAACAAAATCATCATACATGATGTTTCAAGAAACACTAAAATGACAACTACACTCACCTAAAATGTCTCTGGCCATGTCTCGAAAGCGAAGCTGACGATGTCCAAGCTTTTCTTGGTGCTCCAGAACCAGAGATAAAAGATTGTAGGAATAGAAAGTGACCAAACCAGCCAAGGCAAGGCATATGAGTCCTCCAACCCAGCCTAGCAAGGTGAGCGCAAAGGGAAGACTTAGAAGCGCGGGAGCCGCTATGGATGTCGTCAAGTGATACCCACAATGCAACCACGACCCTATACCACAAATCAAACCACCCACATACAAAACATTTAGAGACGGAGAAGTAGATAAATACATCTTATAAGCATATCTCTATCTCATATGAGCTTTGAACATTTTCCCAATTTGGATTTTGGTCCGTCAAATCTAAGGAACTAAAGAGCCATTTTTCAAGTTTGGGGACCATTGCTCCTAAAAACTCTATGGTACTGATACTACTGAAAGCTCCGGTAGAAATTAAAAAGAAAATCAAACAGTATCATATCCTATGACATATACTGAGCACTAACCTTCAGATTTGAGGACGAACAAGGCTCCGGCATCAAGCTCTTTTGGAGGGTTGGCAACCACACCGTTTTCCTTGTGAACACTTGCAGTTCCAGATACTTCCATCAAGTTTGGAGCCACCGTTCCCATCTCTCTCTCTCTCTCTCTCTCTCTCTCTCTCTCTCTTCAGTGTATGCAGAGACACATATAAGTATATCCAGTAGTTGGGTGGGTAACTCGCTATACTGATGATGAGAGCATAAGAAAGAGATAGCCATGCCCAAGTCAAGGTCAAACATACACTTTGGACTGTTCAATGCTAAAGTTAAGATAAATAAATAAGAAATGATATATAAAAGCTAGATACACTGTTCAACGACTATTGGAAAGTGTTCTTATTTCAAAAACTGTTTTGGACAAGTCAAGAAAGCCGTCCGCCGACGTCAGATTCTACGAAATACAATTTCGTTATTGTTTTTATGTAGAATACGTGCTTCTTGGTCTCGAAAGTCATAACAGTGACGATTAAATGGGACCAGAAACCACATCATTTTATAGCGACAAGGATTCGCTATAAGAACAAAGAACAACGTACAATTTACATGGAGAAGTTTGAGATCCTAAAGCGACAATGGATTAAGATATCTCTGTTTGGTAGTGCGCATGCTTATTTAATTGGGAGATTCACTATTATACTTAGGGGTGTATTCAATTAAGAGTTTAAAAGAGTTTAGAAGTTTGGGTGTATTCAATTCAGATTTTAAAAGAGTTCGTAAAAGTTTGGGTGTATTCAATTCAGATTTCAATTGATATTAAAAAAATACATCGAAATCTAAGTGTATTCAATGATGACTTTTTAAAAGTCAAACAAAATTTAGCTGTATTCAAAAAGTAATTTATTTTGAAGGAATTAATAAGTTGCCCGATTTTGTTAGAAATTAAAGTGGTAAGTATAAATACAAAAGGCTTTGACAAATCTTATGTGAACCCTAGAAACTTTGAACGTGCTCTACGCTTTCCAGTCCTTGAATGTGTGTGCAAAATTTCTTCTCTTTTTCTACGCTTTCTACGCTTTACAGTGCTTGAATAATTGTTGTTGCTATACATCATCATATATCCAAGCAATTGATGTTGCTTGTATTCAATGCACATCATGTATGAATCGTTGGTGTTTCTTGAATAGTTATTGTTGCCATCATCAAATATCAATGAACAGTACATCATCATCATATTTATTGCTGTGCATGTACTTTTTCTACGATTTTTCTACTTTTCATTCTTTTCATTTTTTTTTTTTGGTTCCTGTTTTTTTTTTCTTGAATAGTTTTTTGGTTGCTGTTTTTTTTTTTTCTGTACTTTTTCTACATCATCCTTTTTCTTTGGTTGCTGTTCATCAAATATCGATAGCCTTCTTCATCTACAATCATCATTTTCTTTATTCTGTGTTAAGTTTAAGGTTCAAACTAAGTTGTTGGTTTAATCTTCTGGTTTTTCTGTCAAGTTTCCTTTACTCACTAGTCATCGAGTTGTCTAGCTGTCAGATAGGCTCATTAGCCGTTGCCCGTTAAGCTAAGGCGTTGAGAGACCTAGGCAGGGACTAGCAACCTTGAATTAGGAGGAGAACAGAAGGAAAGCATAAAATCCAGAATTTTAAAATGGCAAGCCTTAGGAGAATATTGTCTATCCGTTCTTCTGGAGAAGCAAGCTCTAGTAACAGTCCTAGCCATAGAACCCTACGAGTTAAAAACTCTCAAGAAATAATCATGCGGGACGTAGAAAAGGAGTTGTGCAACTGGGATATACCCAGAGTACCCATCACTGATATATACTATAAAGGATCTTTCAAGTTCAGATCTGATTACGCAATAAAAACTGTTGAAAAAACGATATCTGTCATTGATAAAAAAGATAGTTTTCAGCTATTCACCCAGAGTCAAATCGACCAGCATCTGGGGAGAAATTATAACTATTTGCACATAGGATTGGTGCAGGTAGCGGTGAAACCACTTACCAGAACAGGATTGCCCAGTTCAATCTTGCTTTGTGTAAGAGATGGAAGACATAGAAAATTCACGGATTCCTTGTTAGGAATAGTTGAGTCAACCTTAGGGGAAGGTCCGATATACTTTAACTGTTTCCCAAACTTTTCTGTTGCACTTTCCGACGTAAATGTCTTAAAAGCTTTAACATTGAATATTCAAACTCAGGGTTATGATATGGACCCAGGATCCCAAAATCTAGCGATCATTTATAGGGTTTCATATAAGGTTATGAACACTGTCTGTCCCAAAGCTAAAGATTTAGACAGCAAAGGTGAAACTACCTTGTTCCAAACCAACCTTGAAAAATCAAACGTAGCAGTCCCAAAAATGATAAAGTGGAGTGATATAACCCTACCAGAAAAGTGGATTTTGGATGAAATAGTACCAAAGAAGCCCCTTGAAAATCAAGAACCTACTCGGATCTCCCAATTCGCTGATGGAGAGGTAGAAATACAATTCTCCAACGCTAGAAAAACTAGGATTGATCTAGCGCCCTTTGGATCTAACCTAGAACCACATAGGTCGAGTACCTCTAGGATTGATCTAGCACCCTCTAGATCCAACCTAGAACCCCATAGGTCGAGCACCTCCTCTGATGTAGCTTACGATCTAGACCATGACAGAATGATCTTGGCAGGTCTTAGGAGAACCCAGGAACATACACAAAGGCCAGCCTACAGGTTTGAGCAAACCCTTCCAAACCCAGGAATTAGGATAAATCCACCTCAACCCGAGCCTTCCTTCTCGGATGTAGAATTTGAAATAAATATGTTAAAATCCTTTGAAATAGAACACGAAAAGATAAAAAGGAATAATCTGAGTATTGAAAATATTAATAAAAGAATCTGGTTTGAAACAGCCTTTCAGGAGCATAGGCAAAATCATCTCTGGAAAGCCCATACCGCCTTTATGAAAGAAAAGAAATTCAATTGTTTCTTTTTTACGTGGTTAGATTGGTGTGCTCAGAAATATGACATTCCTGAATATAGGAGCCATATAGAGATGATAGGAAGCTCATTCTCGACTTACACTTCCAAAGATGGGAAATTAGTAAAAGCCGTACATCCACCCGAGATGGTAATTAAACAGAAAGATATGATAGCGGCTCCCTACAAAGAAACCACTTTCCTTGATGATAGCGCCAATAATTTTCGCACAGCTAGTAAAGAGGATATAGGCGCAGTTATTCAGCAAAATAATTACACCAACCTGTTTCTGCAGTCTCTAGGAAAACAAGTCACTAGGATTGAAACGTCTGTTTCTGTAAAGGAGCAGAAATCCGACCCCGGTCCCTCAGAAACTAAAAGGATCAAGGAAATGAGTAGTCAGGTGTTCTTCAAACCACCTCCCCCTTTAGATAATAAAAACTTTAAGATGGGAAGAACATTGTCAGAAGATGAAAATTTTGTTGATATCCTGGCAAAGAAATTATCAGAAGTAAAATTGTCAGATAAAGGAAAAGGTCCTCAAGTGTCGGTTCTCACTGAAGGAGAAATAGAAGACCTTGAAACGATGTTTAAGGAAGAACGACCTGAAATTAATAAGTTAACAAATGAAAAGAAATTCACTCAAACTGCTAAAACAAGAAATTACTACCCCAGACCCACTCCAGTAGATTTACAGTTTGAGGAAGATGGAATGTGGAATTCCGCTCAGTATGATGGAAGCTCCATAGTAGAATGGAATATTGATGGTCTAACGGAATATCAGATCATTAATGCAATGAAACATATGATGATGTACGCTACAGCCTCTAAGATAAAAGGAAATGGAGATAAGAGGGTGGCTGAAGCTATCATCGCAGGCTTTGTAGGTCAATTAAAAGGATGGTGGGATTTCCACCTAAGCGACTCAGCAAGAGCCCAAATCTTGAACGCCCAGGTGGCTATTGGTCAGCAGAATGTACAAGACCCAGTAACTGGATTAATCAAAAGTGAAAACATTTACCAGGAAGATGCGGTAAATTCACTAATTTACACAATTACTCTACATTTTGTAGGAACTACAGAATTACAGCACGACAGGTCTAGAGAACTCTTAATGAACCTTAAGTGTCCTACCTTGTCCCATTTTAGGTGGTATAATGACGTGTTTTACTCCAAGGTGTTCACTAGGCAAGACTGTAATGCTGACTTTTGGAAAGAGAAATTTCTTTCAGGATTGCCACTTCTATTCGCTGAAAAGGTTAGGAATAGAATTAAAGAGAAAAATGGTGGTGTCATTCCTTATGGGTCTTACACCTATGGGGAATTGTCCTCTGAAATCTGCGCAGAAGGATTAGCTCTTTGCACAGATATGAAATTAAGAAAACAGCTTGATAAGCAAAAGGCCCTAGGAAAAAAGGAATTAGGTGACTTTTGTGAACAATTTGGTTTTGAACCAATAAAATCATATTCACATAAAACATACAAGAAGGGAAAGAAATTTGGGGGGCGTAAGACTAAAATTACGAGAAATATAAGTCTGAACCTAAGAAGCCATATAGAACTTTCAGAAAAAGGAAATACACAGGAGATACCAGCAAAAAGGCTAGTAAAGGAAAGAAAGGAGCTGTCCCTACATGCTATAAGTGTGGAAAAGTAGGACATTATAAATCTGAGTGCAAAATGAAGGATAAAATCAGTAACCTAAGCATTAGTGAAGACCTTAAGCAACAGCTTTGCCAAATAATGCTTAATTCATCTAGTTCTGAACAAGATAGTGATGACGAACTAGCCCAACTAGAAAATGAAGAATTGTTTGAATCAGATACTGAGACTAGCTCAGGTAGCGAGGAAGAGTGCGCCTGTCAATTTAAAGATCTGAGAATATGTGTCTTAACAAAAGAAGAAAGTCTAATAGTAGACTTAATTGATAAAATAGAAGATCCAGAAAAGAAGAGAGAAGCTTTGGAAAGTTATATCTCGCTAGCTAGAACCGGACCAAATAATCCCCAACCGGCCATAGCTAATGTAAGACAACCAGTTGAAAACTATAGTTTTTAGACTATAGTAAACAGAATGAATGATAAAATTCATAAAAAGGAACCTACGCTCAACGACCTTCAGTGCGAAGTCCATGATGTGAAAGAAGAACTTAGAGAGTTAAAAAATAGGGTTAGAGTTTTAGAACTCTATCGTCCTTTTTCAGAAAAAGATACAGAAGAAAAATCTGAGCAATTAGAATTCGAAAACCTAATGGAAGAATTTCAAGAGAAAATAGAACCTGTAACAAGAGAAACCCTACAGGAAGAACAAGTTAATACTATGAGATTCATTAATAGCATAGATAAGGTAATATCACAAAAATGGTATGCAATGATAACTATTGTTATTAATAAAACCTACAAGTTTACTGTTGAAGGGCTGATAGACACTGGAGCCGATCTTAATTGTATAAATGAAGGTGTTGTACCAACGAGGTATTTTCAGAAAACTACCCAAGTCCTACACACAGCAGTCAATAGTCAAAGGATGGGGATTCAGTTTAAATTATCTAACGCTGCTGTACTTAATCAAGGAATTTGCTTTGAAACCCCTTTTGTCTTGGTGAAAGGATTAAACCAGTCCCTGATATTAGGAACCCCTTTCATTAATATGCTTTATCCTTTCTCTGTTTCTGAAGAGGGAATAAGAACTGAGGTAGAGGGTCAACCTATAGTCTTTAGGTTCTCTCAACCACCCAAGCATAAGTATATTAATGAAATTCAAGAAAAGATAAAGAAGAAAGAAAGTTATCTATATCACCTGAAAGAAGAATTGCAGTACAAAAGAATAGAGGAACAACTGCAAGACAATAGGGTAAAAGAAAAGGTAGAAGAAGTCCAAAAGATGTTTGAAAATCAAGTTTGTGCCGAAATACCCAATGCTTTTTGGAATAGGAAAAAACACATAGTGGAATTGCCGTATGAGCCTGATTTTGATGAAAAGAAAATCCCAACCAAAGCTAGGCCAATTCAAATGAATGCTAGGCTAATGGAAATTTGTAAATCTGAAATTCAAGATTTATTAGGGAAAAAGTTAATTAGGAAAAGCTCATCTCCCTGGAGCTGTTCTGCCTTCTATGTAGAAAACGCAGCAGAATTAGAAAGAGGGGTACCTAGATTGGTGATAAACTACAAACCTCTTAATAAATCCTTAAAATGGGTTAGATATCCAATTCCTAATAAAAAGGACCTTTTGGATAGATTGAATAAGGCAGTAATTTTTTCTAAATTTGATATGAAATCGGGATATTGGCAAATTCAAATTGCGGAAAAAGACAGGTACAAAACAGCCTTTAATGTCCCCTTCGGACATTACGAATGGAATGTTTTACCGTTTGGTCTAAAAAATGCTCCCTCTGAGTTTCAAAATATTATGAATGATATATTTAATCCTTACACAGCTTTCACCATTGTTTATATTGATGATGTTTTGGTTTATTCTAATTCTTTAGAACAACACTTTAAACATCTGAATATCTTTTTGAGAGTTGTGAAGCATGCAGGATTAGTGGTTTCGGCAAAGAAAATGAAATTATTTTCTTCAAAGATTCGTTTTTTGGGACACAATATTAATAAGGGACTGATAGTTCCTATTGATCGAGCAATATCCTTTGCTGAAAAATTCCCTGATGAGATAAGGGACAAGCAACAGTTACAAAGGTTCTTAGGAAGTCTTAATTATATAAAAGATTTTTATAAAGATTTGGCTCAAGATTCAAAATTGTTATACCAAAGGTTGAAAAAGAACCCAACTCCCTGGTTAGAAGAACACACTAAAGCGGTAAGAAGGTTGAAAATTAAAGTCAAAGAACTTCCTTGCTTAGCCTTAGCCAACCCCGAAGCCTTTAAAATAGTAGAAACAGATGCTTCAGAAATCGGGTATGGAGGAATCCTAAAACAGAAGGTCAATAATTCAGAACAACTGGTTAGATTCACTTCTGGAGTTTGGAAACCGGCTCAAAAGAATTATTCTACTGTTAAGAAAGAAATGCTAGCCATAGTCCATGCTGTTTCTAAATTCGAGAGTGATCTTTTAAATAAAAAATTCCTGATAAGAGTGGATTGCAAGGCTGCAAAAGACATTCTGTTTAAAGATGTAAAAAATTTAGCATCAAAACAAATTTTCGCAAGATGGCAAGGAATACTATCTGCTTTCGATTTTGATATTGAATTTATTAAAGGTGAAACTAATGCGCTCCCTGATTTCTTAACTCGAGAATTTTTGCAGGGTGCGAACCAGGAGTTCCGGACAAATGACTCCAAGTAGGAGCTCTTCAGGAGCTCTTGCTAGGTCTTCCCCGACTGATCCAAAGCCCTTGATGACTTCTTCTCCATATAATAAGGGTAAGGAGAAGCAGATTGCTGAAAATCCATTCCGTGAGTATATGAATATGTCTGTAGCAATTATTGAAATGAATGATCTGGACAAACATCCGAATTTTCTAGCTGAAAAATATTTAAGGGATAACCTTCCTCCCTTAAATAAGCCCCGTCTATTCTATGAAACTCTCCTAATTGAAACTAAATCTGTTAATATAGTTCATCGTCATAGAGGTGAAAATACCAACACAATAGCCTTTTCCAAAATCCAAATTCTAAATGTTATTTCCTTGGAAGAATGGGGTCCTAGCCCTAAAAGGGCTAAAAGATTTATCCATCCTGAAATTAGGCCATATTCATATAATTTCTGGGATTATAAAAAAGCATGGGAATATGTCTTATGTTTTCAAAATCAAAACTATTCTCATACTTGGTTCATCCAATTTAAGCTTCGGGTTCTGAAAGAACTCCCAAATTGGTTCAAGAGCTTTTTCCTTATCTGGGGTCCTACTATGGAATACCTTCCTCCTGAAATTAAGGAGTCTTTTCAAATGAAATTTTGTAAATGGAATAAGAATCATCCTGATCAAAGGACTTTGTTCATGTGGTTCATGATAATGTATGAGCTACCTTGGATATTAAAATGGGAATATGTCATCTCGGAAGACATTGATGAAGAATGGACCTATATTCCTAACTTAGTCCGAAGCATCTTAATTCGTTGGTGGGACAAATTCACAAGAGACCACTTAGTTCCTGTCAAGATTACCCCAGCAATTATTCCCTCCTTTGATCTTGTTGCTGCTCAGCCTTTGGTCACTTCTTCTGCCAGTCTAAGTGTTTCGCAAAGGCTACAGATGCTGATAGATCAGCCAGGCTCTTCTTCATCAAAAGAAGATTTGAAAAAGAAAGTCCTCGAGATCCTGGATTTAGATGACGAGTCGATGGCATCAGCTTCCGCCACTCAACCTGAAGATGAGGTGGACCCTTTTGCTAATGAAGACATGCTTGACCACTTTCATCCAGATCTCCATTCGGATCTTTATGGTGGGCCCAAGTAATATTATGTCTGATAAGAAGACAATTTGTGTTTACTGTAATTTGTGATAAAGCTTTTTACTTTTACGTTTTTCTGGTAAAAGCAAGACGTTCCTGCTTTTACTCTGTTTTATTTGCCTTTTGTAAGAGTCTGCCTTTTTCCTTTTTTGGCCGTTTGCGTGAATGTTCGGACAGAATCATTAAAGTGAAGATGCCGCTCTACTGTAGACTGCTTTGTGATCTTCTGCCTCTAATTGACACGTCAACAGCCATGAGGCTTTAAATGAAGGGCTTCTCCTCCTTTGCGAAGCACCGAAAAAGATCGCCTCTCAAGCAGAAAATAAACTTTGTGTTTTGTGTGTTTTGGAGTGTTTTTGAGTGTTTTCAAGTGCTGCTTCTGCGAAGCTTCTGTTAAGCACTACTGCTTTCCCTGCTTCTATGTAAGTTTGTTGAATATTAATGATACTACGTTTGATATCGTATTTAATTTCTCTATATTATTATCCTTGGTTTTGGCTTTGTATGTTTGAATTCCTCATAATAATTATGTTTATTCTCTACGTCTCTACACTACCTTCCGCTCGAAAGCTAAAAATTGATTGAGAAAAATTTTGCTCTTAAGAGTCTGGGCCAGTACCTGGTATATATATATATATATATATCTAGTCCATGCCAAAAGGAAAAAAATTATCTTCATATATTTATTTTTTCTTATGAACTAATTAAAGATTGCATGTATTATCTAGTAACATTATAAATGCAACAAGGAAAAGGAAAAACACCTTATAACCCAAAAAAAAAATCTAGAAAATCTATTTTCTTTGGATGCCCTTTTCTTATTTGGTTGTAAAGGTACTTTTCTCTTTTGAAAATCTAGAAAAACGATAAACAAACCAAATATAAAAAAAAAATAAAAAAAAAATATTTAGAACTCTAATCAACTCTTTTAAAATCTACGACAAAACTCTAACAAACACCATCAAAATCAATCTAGGAATTCAATCAAACTCTATGTGGAGTTGATAGAAATCAATTGAACTACATTTAACTCTATAAACTTTATAACTCCATTCAACTCTTTTAAAATCTTAATTGAATACACATATAGGAGCTCAAATTATAAAAAAAAATCCCATATGAAATGGACTTTAGAAACACACTCAAAGCCCATTTACAATAGAATAAAAAGGATTTTAACTTCTTTTAAATTACAAAACTACCATTGATTTTTTAAAACAAACCCAACCCCAAAACCTCATAAAAAAATCCAAAACACTCAATAGGGCATCAAAGGAATTTAATAATTAAAATTAAATTCAATATGGCCAGATGTCATTATTTGGGTGTTTTTTTGGGTTTGTTTATAGAAATTAAATGGTGTATGGTTTATTTATAGTTTTAGTACTAAGAATGGATATATGACTAAATATCTCTATTTAATTTATTGTCAGAAAATGAGTTTTTGTTTAACATTAGAGTCAAATGATATTTTCTCCTCAGATTATATGTAGATATTTCCCACTCTCATTTTCTCCACTTACACTCCCTTTTGCTTTTTAATATGTTTTAATCAATTTTGTTTTTTTATCTTATCTTTCCTATTATATCCTTACCCTAGATTAACGTTTTGATAACTAAAATAAAGAAAAGTTAAACGAAAAAAATTAAAAATTATAAACGAAGTTAGAGCGTGAATCCAAAGAAGTTGTCACTTTAGCCATCTCTCATCTTCTTGTTCAGTTCAGCCACAGACCCTTGTTGTTGTTGAAGACCATTGCAATACTCCAGGAACCTTGTAGCCACTGAAGAACCTTGTTTCCAACTTTGACCTTCACTCGGTTTTGCCCACCTATTGGGCACATAATCCGCCTTCAACCTCACACAGTCTGCAATCCCTTATATCAATCCACCTAGAGCTTGACGCGATTTCCATGACACTGCCATTTATGTGTCATCTCATGGTAAAGTACCCCATTGAAATATGTTTTGACGTCACCCTTTATGCCCTGGATACAAGCTATCAATGAACTAATAGCAGTGTTTCTTACTAAGATCTTACGCTTAATAGGCTTTTTTCCAGGTAGTAGTGGAACTTTGGGTTGCCATATAAGAATGAGAAATTTTTTGAGAGTTTATCATGTTTTGTTTTTGTTTTTGAGTTAGTTTATGTGTTGGGTATTAGGCAGTGACGTAGCCACTATGGGGCTTTGTTAGCCACGGAAATGGCTGCTGGTGCGACCCCTTGGAGGCACCTACTGTAATTCTGTACTAGACTTTTATATCTCAACACTAACCTTAGTCAAACATCTTGGCTTCTAAGAGGATCTTCTTCTCTATGCAACACTGTAAAGCTATTTCTCTGGATGGGGTGAGAGCTGTATTGAGCATGTGTTGTTGCTAGAGAAGGGACCTCTTTATATAGATGCATTACTCGAAAGCCTTGCCCATCAAGGAGCTGTTCACAGTTACCTTTAGTTTGCTGCTTGTCCAACCACTTTTTGTACTTTCTGCATTCTTTCTTCATGTGCCTTGGTTTCTTGCAGAAAAAACATTTCATCCCAGTCAATGGTTTCAGATACTTTTCAGTGTTGCCACTTTTTCCTTTTCCAATCATGGCATTGTTCCTATTTTCCTTATTCTCCTTGGTCTGAACCAAGTTCACCATTTTTGCTCCTCTTTCCCTTATGATGTTGTGTTCCTGATGAACACAGATGGTGATCGAATCATTCAATGTCTAGCATTCCTTCTGAGCAATATAGGTTTCTTTAAGGGACTTGAAATCCTTTGGTAATGAATTCAAAGCAAAGTGCACCATCATATCCTCATCAACTGTCATCTCCAGTTCCTGCAATTTTGTTCCTATGTCAATCAGATTCAGAATGTGAACCCTCACACAGCCTTGTCCATCATACTTCATGTCTATCAACCTGTTCAGCAAAGTGCTTTTGACTGCTTTCTCTGATTCCTTAAACCTCTGTGCAATTGCCTCATAGTATTTTGTTGCGTCGATACAGCTCCACCAAAATGGATTAAGCTGCATCCTCAACTTGTGATACTCGCAAGTGCACGAACCGTTGGTAGTATAGCATATGTAAGTGCGAGGTCGATTCCACAGGGATTGGTGATTGAATGATCCAATTTAGTTTCCCTACACAAAATAGAAACAAAAACAAAGAACATAAAACAAGGAAGAAAGAAATAAGTAACTCAAGCAAATAAGTTCCCAAGTTCAAATTAGATTAACGGATTGATTCTAGCTAATGTATGATTAAGCCATGGTGTGTGGTCATAACCTTGTGTTCCTAATTCCCTAATTTGATCATTTGTTGTCTAACCTAAAATTAAGCATTAGGAACCCATTAAGCATAGAAGAACATTTTAAACAACCAAGCATGTATCTAATCCCTGTTGTCGAATGTCCATACATACTCTTCCTATTCATAGTTCAATTCGAATTAAAGCATGGTGTATACTCTTAATTCAAACCAAGATAGCTAACATGCAAGCCTAAATGGTGATCAATCATTCAAACTAGCATATTAACTTATAAGCATAATGAATAAGAACAAAAACCATAATTGAAACTTGGAAACTAATTCAACTTGAAAACTTAAGAAAAGAATTTACATAACAAAGAAAAATAAATTACAACTAAGAAAACATTAAGGAAACTAAGAGAACTTTGAGGAAGAAAGGAAGTGTTTGAGAACTTTGAGGAGGGAGAAGAAAGTGTTTGGGAACTTTAGAGAATTTTGGAAGAACATGTGTTTGAGAGCTTTGAGGATTTTGGAAGGGAATGTGTTTAAGACATGGGGAATTTGGAAGAGACTGTTTGAGAACTTGGAGGATTTGGAGAAGAAAGTAGAGAGGTGTTTTGAGAGCTTTGTGGATTTTGGAAGAGAGTGTTTAGGAACTTTGAGAATTTGGAAGAGAGTGGTTGAGAACTTGGAGGATGTTTGTGAACTTGGAGAATTTGAGAACTTAGGGAAGGAAGAGAAATGTGTTTGTGAAGTGTTTGAGACATGGAGACTTTTGGAAGAGAAGGGAAGTAGAGAGATGTTTGAGAACTTTGAGGATTTTGGAAGAACATGTGTTTGAAAGCTTTAGAGAATTTGATGAAGGAAATGGGAGAAGTGTTTGGGAAGTGTTTGGAGAAGAGAGTATTTGAAGAATTTAGAAGAAGAGAAAGGAAAAGTGTTTGATATTTAGTACAAAGAAAATTTAATAGAATGATCTTATTACAACAATTGAGAACTACAAAGGGAAACTAAGAGAATTTGAGGGAGAGAAGGGAAGGGAGCTCTAGAGAAGTGCTTGAGAGCTCCCCCCCTTGGGGTGTGTTTACAAGCTTGGGAAACCTCACTATATATAGGCCTAAGGAAGCTGAAAATCTGAATTAAGTATGGCTAATGCATACAACACTTGTTTTATAAAATCTGAAATGGTTGATGCACTTCACTAATGCATACAACACTTCCATTATAAAATCTGAAATGGTTGATGCACTTCACTAATAAATCCCACCAGCAGCCCTAGCTCATCTTCATGTCACCATGACCAAGCTTCCAACCAGAAATAATAGCTCATCCTGAGGTCAGCATGACTAGCAACTTCAAGGGCTTACGAATTGGGCTTCCCTTAAGCAAATTAAGACTTTAAGCACTCAAACTTGAAGTTCAGAATGTCTTCTTTCCATCCATATATCATTTGGGCCAATCCAAGGTCGGAGGAGGAAGTTAAGGCCAAAACAAATTGCTAACTCATTTTGCGCGCTGATAAAATCCATCCTGAGCATGGCTCTGTGTTTGCTAGGTAACAGACTCCACAATTATCCAATGGGGCTGAATTTCGGATATGTTATAGTATACACCCATTGGAACAACTTGCATGAAGAATGTGGCCTCATCCGAGCTATGTAGATTGCTGAAACAAAGCTTGCAATATGACCTACGAAACTGGGCTGGCAGGGGACTGTAGCCAAAATTGAGTTTGTCTTTAAGCTCTTCATCCATTCATCCAAATTAGGCCGTAACATGCATGGATTGCATCATTTACTATCCAAAGCCCTCATTATTACCTAAAGCTCAATGAACTGAAAGATAAACACAAAAAGGATTAAAAGCACAAGTTTAACTCAAAAACATAACCAAATCATAAGCTAGAAGGGTACAAAATGATATACAATTATGAACCGATCAAATACCCCCAAACCTAGATTTTGCTAGTCCTCGAGCAAAACAACACAAAACAAAGTTAAAAACAAAACAAGAAGTTAACTAGACCACTTTCGTAGGTAACTCGATTGCATTGAGCGAATGCAACAAGCCTTTAAACCTCTAGGCATCCCTAGTAGGAGGAGTTGTGTCTCCTGAGGGTTTAACAGAAACGATACCCACAAACGTTTTACTAACTCTACAAAACAAAGTGGTTAGAAAACTTATTAGATTTGTTAGTCTTTAAGCAAAATAAACGAAACACAAAAACAAAAACAAAAATAATTACAAAAACAAAACAAAAATAAAAAAAAATAAAATAAAAAAATAAAAACTCAAAACCATCATTCCGAACATTTTCTGAAGAGAAATGACTCATGCACATGACTCAAAAGTTTTAACAATAAAAACTCAATTTTAGACATTATTTACAAGGTGGCAAAGTTCAAAACACAACATGCTCAAAGTGTATAGTGTGATAGCCAAATGCAACAAATTCTCCAATCTTAGTTTCCACATAATTTCAAAAATCATACAAAGCACAAATTCAACTTCAAATCTCACCAAAATTGTCCTCTCACAAATGAATCACTCGGAAGAGGGCTACAATGCAACACTCAGTTATAAACATGAGATTAGAGTTAAACCATAAGGGACTTAACTCGCAATAGAAAGATGAAGAACTTGCATTAATATGATCTCAAGAAGGATGCCAAACACTTAAAAGTAGAAAAATAAATGCAATTCAACCACATGACATTTAAGATCAATTTAGGTCTTTAACATAGGTTGTAATGGGGCCAAGGGTGTAAGGTGAGTAAGAAATGAAAGGTATGGATAAAACAAAGTCCAAGGAACTCAAAATATAAGAGCATAAAACAATTGTTTGCAAGACTTCGAATCATCACGATTAGATTTTTTCTTTTACACGATCAAAACTCCTTATACCTTCATTTACAATTATTCATACTCCTTTCCTTGAATTGAACAAACACCAATTTATTTAGAAGGCCCAAAAATGAAACCCAAAAATGAAATTTCATTCAACCACCACTTAATCACAATTTTTCTCTTTTCTTTTCTTTTCTTTCACCAATTGAGTGAATTTTATTTTATTTTTTATTTTTTTATGTAATATCCCTTCCCAAACTTAGCATGAAAAACACATCCGAATTAGAGCTCATGAATTCCTTAGAAAGGTAAATATTTGTTTTTCGGGCTAAGGCGAGGAAATATAATTGGTAAAATGAAAGAAAAGGTTTACATGTAGGCTCAAAATGGTAAACAATGGAAAATCATGCTTAAGCATGCATAAGGTTAGCTTGAAAGGCACAAACGATCCAAAGAAGGCCTTAATATCACTTCTTAAAATGTCATGAAGTCAAATTGCATAAGAATGAATGACTTTTAAGTGTTCAACCAAATCAATGAATAATGAGATCAAACAACAACTTTGATGACAAGAAAATAAGAGTATGTGTATAACACTCATGAAATGAAGCACAAGGCTCAAAAGCTCACATTATATGGTTATATAAGTCTAATTTATGCTTGATACAATTCTTTAGATCATGCAAATCCTTTAATTGGAAAATTATGAAACAAATGGCAAGTGCAAAGAAGGTTTCGAACATGTCATGCTAGAACGATGCCAAATTAATTAATTAATTAATTATTATTTTTTACAATAAAAATTTACAAGGAAAAAAATAAATAATAAATAAAATTCAATTTTTTATTTAAGTCATGCAACATTTATCACAATCCCATCAAATGTGTTCAGAAAGTGACTAAACAAAACAAGATTCAAAACAAGAAAGAAATTTAAATTTTTTTTAATTTTTTTTTTAAGAAAAACCAAGTTTACTTGCTAAACTCCAATACCCCCAAACCTAGAAATGAGCATTGTCCTCAATGTTTAAAAATTAGCCACAAACAATGTCATAACAACAAATGAAAGGTATTAAAGCAAATAAATAAAAAATCACAAAATCACAAAAGAAAACAAAAACAAAATAATTATAAAATAAAAATTACAACACAAACAAACAAACAAACAAAAAAAATGAAACAGTAAACCCTAATCACACAATTCCGAAACCCAAAAAAATTTTGAAGCCCAAAGCCCACAATTTCGAAACACAAACCACGGTGAATTTAACCCACTTTGAAACCCAAACTAAAGTGAAACCCGACCCACAATTTGTTTTCATTTCCAGCTTTTTATTATTATTTAGTTTTGTAAAAACAAACTATCGAACCATGAATAGCAACACAAAGAGCGGGATTTTAACATGGGTCATGATGTCTCGGTTCAGTGTAAGGGACCAACAGACAGGGTGAGACACGTGTCGACACATAGAGGCGCCGCAGACTCCACAAGCAAAAATTACGGGCTCATGGAAAGGCGCGAAGACTTTACTGAACGCGTTCGTTCAGAAAAGACACGTCGTGATAAATGAGTTGGGTATGGTTGGAAGGCGAGAAGGTTGTGGGACTCAAGGAATGCTGGAGATTCAGAAAATGCTCAGATGCTGCAATGGCTAGGGTTTGTCAAAGACTAAGTCTATAAGAAAGGGTGAAAAAAAAAACGCAAACTCAGAAACACACAAAAGAGAAAAGAAAGAAAGAAAGAAAAGAGAGTGAGAAATCAAATGGCCTCTAACTACCCATTTTCGTTGGATCTCAACCTAGCTCCACCGACTCAGACACGAGGCCAAGCAGCGGCACCAGTATGGATGCCCTACTTTGCTTCCGCACGGGGGCCTGTGACAGTAACTGACTCAATACTCCTGGACAACGATGTTGCCATTGGAGTGGGCAGAAATCTGGTGACTCCTAAAGATATACGTGTTCTGGGGACAAGGGATGACAACCGGGTCGTGAGCGATGCCCTGGCACTGAGCGTGCAGAGTACGGCAACAGTCGCAAGTTTGGGTCATCGCCTACTTGCGAAGTCCCATGAGGTAGAGGTGCTGAAAGGTCAGTTGGCGGCGGAGCGAAGTATGGTTGAGGAGTGTCAGACTGCTATAAAAAGCTTGAAAAGGGAGAGGTCAAGGATAGTGGAGGTGAATCGACACCAGCTAGAAATATTGCGGGACGAGAATAGAAACCTATCAAAGATGGTAGAGTTGTACTCTCGCGACATGCGAAAACAGTTGGAAGACCTAGACAGACCGGGTAAACGCAAACAAGCAGATCGCGAGAGTAGTTACGCTCAAGCTAAGATTGCGATCTTTGGGAGCTCAAGTGATGAGCCCCAAGAAGCTGTGCGTGAAGCCCCGGAAGAGGACAGCCAGAGGGCCAAACTCAAAGCTCCAATGGTCGAGACACCAAGCACCGAGAAGAAATGATTTCCTACTGCATTATTGTTGTTTTTATTTTATTTTGTTGTTTTTGTATTTTCGCTATTTTGTTTCGGAAATAAAAGAGTAAGGTTGCAGAAAGAAAAAGAAAAAGAAAAAGAAAACACACTTCCCAACTAAAATAAAACAAAGACGACAAACGGAAAAGAAAACACATTTCCCTAACTAAAATAAACTAAAGATGATAGCCGAAAGGGAAAAGCAAAAACACAAAGCTCTAGAAAATGAAAGTAACGGGCAAAAATATTAAACACCAGAAAACACGGAGGAAAAAAAGTAAAGTAAAGTAAAGGTGCTCCCCCTTGAAGCGATTAGGTCGAGCATGCCCGGGAAATCCGAAATGGTGTTGGCTCTCTCTCTCATCAGCGTATGTCTATTTAAACCACACCTCTGCAAGCGGATGATATCCAGCATTTCTTCCTGCAACTCAAGGAAAAACATCAAAAAATCCAGAAACAGAAAAAAAAAAAAAATGGCATCCTCATGCACTCACCTTGATGATCTCAACCTTGAGCTCTCACTTGCACCACCGAATGCCCAGACAAGGGCTCCTCCAACTCCTGTCTTCCCAAACTCCACATATCATCACGGCACGGCCTCAAACTTTGCTGAGGCAATACCGAACTTTTCTGAGGCACTATCGAACAGAGCAGTGCGGCTAGGAGGCATGATTAGCAGCAAGCTCACTCCGACAGATCATCTGCATGTGGCACAGAGGTCTGATAAGGCAGCGGTAGAGGAGTCCCACAATTTGACTGTGCTCCACGCGGTCTCCGCTACCAATTTGGGCATGCGATTACTGGCGAGGACAAGGGAGTGTGCCGCGATGAGCGAGGAAATAGCTTCCTTGAAGGCTATGGTGGCGGACTTGCAGAAGCGGCTCTACTGTGCCAATCATCACGTGGAAGCACTGCAGAGAAAAAATGAGGACCATGTGGAGCTGCTGCAGATTCTACAAGTGCGAGAAAATAGAGGCAAGCCATGATGATGATGGAGATGAAGAAGATGAAGAAGATGATGAAGAAGATGATGATGATGTTGTTTTTTATTTTTATTGTTTTTTATTTTTTTATTTTTTTTTGTTTTTGTTTTTGTTTTTTTTTTATGCAATGTTTGAATTGAAATAAAGTTTGTTTTTAACACTCAGAGAAAAAAAAAACTAACTAACCATACCACGTAAATAAATACATAAACTAACTTAACGAAACAAAAACAAAAACAAATCAAAAACAAAGACTCAACAGAAAAGAAAACAAAGAAAATAAAAATAAACTTAATTTAAAAACACACGAATATACAAGCAACTCACGGATGACCAGTTAAGGGCCTCAGAAAACACAGCCAGGGGATCCGGGAAGGTTGGAGGGGTCACAATGGTCCCGCTTAAAACCCAAACTTCTTAGACACCGAAGGTGTCGCCTATAGAACTCCTAGACACTGTATTGACGGAAGTACTCACTGGAGTTACCATAAGTCAGCTCATATGAAAAATCTTTTTAAAATTTTTAAGATAAGAAACAAAAACAAATTAAGATAAAATGGAACAACAAACCATAAACGAAAATGAACTAAGTACTCTAAACAAATTCAAACAAACAACATAAATTGTTGTACTAAAAGAAACAAACCAATAAACCAAAGAAAAACACAAACAGCACTTTCTATCACCCGTTTATCACCATTTGGACAGATTCGTTTCTCTGTTTTTCAGCTTCGACCTGTGTTCAGTTTTTAGGCTATAACTTTCCAACCGTAAGTCCAAATTTTACGTTCTTTATATGGTTGGATTCAGCATAGAAAAACAAAGAACTCTCGTGGACCAAAAGGCAAAAACAACTACGAAAATAAACAGAATTCAAAGAAGAGAAAGGATTGAAATGCTCCCCCTTGAAGCGATTAGGTCGAGCATGGATGCACTTGGAGGTCGCGACTTCTCCCACTACTCCACACTTCCTATCTTTGAAGTTGCCATCTCTCTCCATTTTTATTGAGCTATTTACATTGCTAAAACAAACACATACAAAAACTTGAAACGGAATTAAAGGATTACGAAATATATATAAAAAAACTAAAAATGAAAGGGAAAATCAACACAAGTCCAATTCCATGCTTCAAAGCAACAAGCACCAATGGGTTGTGTAAGCTGGGACTTAAACCCAGTTCTCTTGCTTGTTGGGCAATTGTCCTTTTCTGTTGGACTACAAACACAACTTGTCCATTAACGTCATTAACTTTAAAACTTGAAATTGTCTAGAAAAACATGAAAATGAAAAATAAAAATAAAACAAGTAGGGAAAAGAAATAGAACCAAACTATGTTGCCAATCCCCGGCAACGGCGCCAAAAACTTGTTGCGTCGATACAGCTCCACCAAAATGGATTAAGCTGCATCCTCAACTTGTGATACTCGCAAGTGCACGAACCGTTGGTAGTATAGCATATGTAAGTGCGAGGTCGATTCCACAGGGATTGGTGATTGAATGATCCAATTTAGTTTCCCTACACAAAATAGAAACAAAAACAAAGAACATAAAACAAGGAAGAAAGAAATAAGTAACTCAAGCAAATAAGTTCCCAAGTTCAAATTAGATTAACGGATTGATTCTAGCTAATGTATGATTAAGCCATGGTGTGTGGTCATAACCTTGTGTTCCTAATTCCCTAATTTGATCATTTGTTGTCTAACCTAAAATTAAGCATTAGGAACCCATTAAGCATAGAAGAACATTTTAAACAACCAAGCATGTATCTAATCCCTGTTGTCGAATGTCCATACATACTCTTCCTATTCATAGTTCAATTCGAATTAAAGCATGGTGTATACTCTTAATTCAAACCAAGATAGCTAACATGCAAGCCTAAATGGTGATCAATCATTCAAACTAGCATATTAACTTATAAGCATAATGAATAAGAACAAAAACCATAATTGAAACTTGGAAACTAATTCAACTTGAAAACTTAAGAAAAGAATTTACATAACAAAGAAAAATAAATTACAACTAAGAAAACATTAAGGAAACTAAGAGAACTTTGAGGAAGAAAGGAAGTGTTTGAGAACTTTGAGGAGGGAGAAGAAAGTGTTTGGGAACTTTAGAGAATTTTGGAAGAACATGTGTTTGAGAGCTTTGAGGATTTTGGAAGGGAATGTGTTTAAGACATGGGGAATTTGGAAGAGACTGTTTGAGAACTTGGAGGATTTGGAGAAGAAAGTAGAGAGGTGTTTTGAGAGCTTTGTGGATTTTGGAAGAGAGTGTTTAGGAACTTTGAGAATTTGGAAGAGAGTGGTTGAGAACTTGGAGGATGTTTGTGAACTTGGAGAATTTGAGAACTTAGGGAAGGAAGAGAAATGTGTTTGTGAAGTGTTTGAGACATGGAGACTTTTGGAAGAGAAGGGAAGTAGAGAGATGTTTGAGAACTTTGAGGATTTTGGAAGAACATGTGTTTGAAAGCTTTAGAGAATTTGATGAAGGAAATGGGAGAAGTGTTTGGGAAGTGTTTGGAGAAGAGAGTATTTGAAGAATTTAGAAGAAGAGAAAGGAAAAGTGTTTGATATTTAGTACAAAGAAAATTTAATAGAATGATCTTATTACAACAATTGAGAACTACAAAGGGAAACTAAGAGAATTTGAGGGAGAGAAGGGAAGGGAGCTCTAGAGAAGTGCTTGAGAGCTCCCCCCCTTGGGGTGTGTTTACAAGCTTGGGAAACCTCACTATATATAGGCCTAAGGAAGCTGAAAATCTGAATTAAGTATGGCTAATGCATACAACACTTGTTTTATAAAATCTGAAATGGTTGATGCACTTCACTAATGCATACAACACTTCCATTATAAAATCTGAAATGGTTGATGCACTTCACTAATAAATCCCACCAGCAGCCCTAGCTCATCTTCATGTCACCATGACCAAGCTTCCAACCAGAAATAATAGCTCATCCTGAGGTCAGCATGACTAGCAACTTCAAGGGCTTACGAATTGGGCTTCCCTTAAGCAAATTAAGACTTTAAGCACTCAAACTTGAAGTTCAGAATGTCTTCTTTCCATCCATATATCATTTGGGCCAATCCAAGGTCGGAGGAGGAAGTTAAGGCCAAAACAAATTGCTAACTCATTTTGCGCGCTGATAAAATCCATCCTGAGCATGGCTCTGTGTTTGCTAGGTAACAGACTCCACAATTATCCAATGGGGCTGAATTTCGGATATGTTATAGTATACACCCATTGGAACAACTTGCATGAAGAATGTGGCCTCATCCGAGCTATGTAGATTGCTGAAACAAAGCTTGCAATATGACCTACGAAACTGGGCTGGCAGGGGACTGTAGCCAAAATTGAGTTTGTCTTTAAGCTCTTCATCCATTCATCCAAATTAGGCCGTAACATGCATGGATTGCATCATTTACTATCCAAAGCCCTCATTATTACCTAAAGCTCAATGAACTGAAAGATAAACACAAAAAGGATTAAAAGCACAAGTTTAACTCAAAAACATAACCAAATCATAAGCTAGAAGGGTACAAAATGATATACAATTATGAACCGATCATATTTCTTAGCAGTTTCTGACTTTGGAATGCTACCTTTGACTGATGATGCCATAGCTCTCTGCATAATTAGTATTGCCATCTTATTTGCTTTATTCCATTTAGCAAACTTGGTTTTGATTTCTGCAGCAGGCTCTTGAGGAGGATCTTCTTTGAAAACAAAATCATAGTCTAGAAAACCAAGGGATATTTCCAAATCCTGCTTCCATTTCTGGTAATTTGATCCAGTTAGAGTTTCGATGGTGTTGTGGTTCATTGTAGAGATTTTTATAAAATCAGATAAGCAAAACTGTCCCCAAAAACTTTACTTAAATATGTCAGTTTATACCTGTGGGTTTAAAAAGCCATATTTCAAAATCCCAAACAGCAAACTGCACAAAACTTCCTGCATAAGAAATCTCACATCTGTGGATGTAGAGAAAACCTGCTAGTTTGTGTAGTCTGTTGCTCAGATTGTTCCATCAATATCGTTATCAATCTATAAAATTCCCATATGTGGACAGAGAAAAATATAGAAGGCTACTTATACTGATGCAATTTTTGATCAAACTGTCGTTTCAAGGTTTCTCATACAAACTGAGCAGCTGTGGCTTGCTTAGTCTGCACAATAGATCCAAAAACTTGATCAAAAGACCTTTTGCAGTATGATCGAGCAGTAATACTATATGCCCTGGATCATACTTAAACAGATAAAATATGCATGCTTTTGAAAACTTCATGTTGCAGTTTTATCAAATAAAACAGAAAATTTATATGTAGATTTGTCGAAACATGGATTAGATTAAGAAACAAAAGCCTAGAGCTCTGATACCACATGTAATTCTGTACTAGACTTTTATATCTCAACACTAACCTTGGTCAGACATCTTGGCTTCTGAGAGGATCTTCTTCTCTATGCAACACTGTAAAGCTGTTTCTCTAGATGGGGTGAGAGCTGTATTGAGCGTGTGTTGTTGCTAGAGAAGGGACCTCTTTATATAGATGCATTACTTCAAAGCCTTGCCCAGCAAGGAGCTGTCGATTATTCTGGTTGCATTAGGAGTAGTTGTTTCAATCCATGTAGAACTAGGAAATCAGTTATCTCTTGTATTCCAAATAGGACAGCTTTTACAAAAGTATAACTTGATAAGTCTTGTGTTTATTTCTGATCATGCAAACCTCTCGAATCCTCACTTGATTAGAAGACCACAATTTGTGGTTAAGAAAATAAATTGTCTTACACCTACCAGCTACTCGACGAAATGTCTGCTGCGCATCCTTTATTTTTTTAAATGACTTGGCACCAAAACGATGCCATTCAGTCTAGTTATTCTTTCCTTGTGGCCACCTAAAACTTGTTTCTTTTTAAAAATAAAAAAATAAAAAAATAAAAACAATATTGATGCAAGGTTTATTCAAGGGGCATGAGTTTTTGCAGCAGGTGGACCATATAATCTTGCCTAGACAAATATACATTGTTAATTATGTCTTACTCGATTAAAGGAAAAAAAAAACTGAAAATTAAGTGCAAGTTGGAAAATTAAGTATAAAGAGAAAAAAAAAAGTGAAGTAGAAAGAAATTAATGTAGGATAAGGGTAGAATAAGAAAGAGATAAGAACAAAATTGATTAAAAAATATTAAAAAGCAAAAGGGAGTGGGAAAATCAGCTCCCATTATCAATACCCCCTTCCCCCTTCCTCCTCTGAACTATATAAAACTGGTCAATCTACCCTGACAATAAGATGCCGTCAAATAGAGTCACGTGTTGAACACATGAGTCACCTTTAAGGGCCCCTTTGTCATTTCACGCCTCATTTTAGTAAGTCGCATTCTCAACACTTGACTTTCTTTTGACAACATTTAAGGGCACTTTTTGTAAAGAATATGGCATGATATGACCAAGAGGCTCCCAAAAGGTTCAACACATGATTTTAGTTGATGGTATCTTGGATAAAATTGCGAGAGATATGATGGTGAGGAGTAGATTGACCAGTTTTGTATAATATGGGGGAAAATAGGCTGAACAAAAATTCTGTAGCGATAACTTTTCATGCAGTTATTTGGACTGGTCTAAGCGAGTTCAATTTCAAACTCTCTTTTGGCTTGATGCTCTTGATTTTGTAAACTTTGCCATTTGATTTTGCATTTTCTTGCACAGCTTCTCCAATTCCATGACCTTCCATTGCATACCTTGCAAATGTGCTCTAAGTTTCCCATTGTCAGCCGAAAGATCGAATTTATCGGCATAAACCACATGTTGTTCATTGGCATCAAATTTCCTTCCCCCATTTCTAACCTCATTTGCACTACATACACCAACGACAAAGCATAAACAGCCTCATATAAATAATCTTTAAAAGAGACTCAATATTTTTTTTGGTCGAAAGAAACTCGATGGTTTAAGAGTGCAGATCAAACCCACAAAACCAAAAAAAAAATCCTGAGAAAACAAAGTAGTTCTTCTTGCATATTTAGCTGTGACAGTAATCTGACTGAAAAGGAGTCTTTTTCGCTTCAATTCTCAAGGAGTCTTTAAGGAAAAGGAGTACAGTGCCTTGAGAGTTGAAGCGAAGAAGTGCCAAATAAAGACCATAACATATGACAGTTTAAATTAGTAGTAAAAACACTACATGATAAATAAACAAAATAAAAGCCATACCTGCTTTGATGTCAACTGCTGCAATCTTCACAACTAATAGCAAGGAAAAGAATAAACTAACAGAGATACAATGATAAAACTACTAAAACAAGATTTTGTTCCCTTTCTTTCTCATTTCATTCCCTTTTCATTACAACTTTCCATGCCATTCCATTCCTTTCAAAACTCCCAGAATAATACAATAATCAGGAACAAACCGCCAATTACAGATTTGACAGCATTGAACATTGCTTCTAAAGCGTCTGGATTGCTAAACTTTTGGCTACAAAACTTAGTCCAGAAAATTTAGAAAACATAAAGGGAGAACCAATCTGAATATAACCAGTCTACTGTAGTATCAATAATTAATGTAGGGCTCAAAACGTGCCTGTTCACACCACAAATTACAAACCAAGTGATGAGCAAACCAAGTGTGTTTTTGTCGTGGGTTGCGGCAGCTATTCGATGATCATATTCGGACCACAGAATTATAGTGCTCACCAAGCCCAAATGCATGCTTATGGTACGACAACATAATACTCGAATCAGAGGAACCAGTACTGCTGCTATCAGATTTGTACTCCTTGCCCATCTCCACGTCAGGGAAGGATCCTGAGTATATCATGATACACTTTTTGAGGCAGTGAGTTAAAGCACCAAGCTCTAGCTGTCCTCCCCATGCCGCTGTTGACTCCACTTCTTTACAGTAGTTCTCAAACCTCTCTGCAAGTGAATTCCCGGAATCTCCATCTACTGGATTCTCTGACAAGAAAAATGGGAGAAAATCAGATGCATGCTTCCTCATATAAGCAGCCACCATTTCTCGAAGCTCTTGGTACGTGTAAGGTGATGAACCTCCAGAAAGATGGGCCAGCTGATCCTGGATAGCTCGGTAGAGGCAATGACCATCGGGCTTTATTTCATTAATGGTCAAACCAAGCGGTTCAAGCTTTTTCGCTAGTTTCTCACTCTCAATCAATCGATCACTTACTAGGTTGCTCTGCTCTTCTTGAATTCTTTGCTCCCTAGCTGCATCTTGCTGAGCCCTTTTGTCCCGCCTCTTTGAACTCTTGCTGGGCTTTGCTTGGTCAGGTTGACTGGTGACAGAAACACCAGCTATGGCTTTCACTAAATTGTCAAGTTTGGCTTTCTCAGTTCCATTACTAGTGCTATAACCTAATGAAGCAAGTTCTTCAGCATGTTTTTCTTTAAGCTTAGCAGAAAGCCGAGAAATCTCTTCCTCCACCTGCTTTTTCTTAGCTTTTTGTTCAGCCTTGCTCCCTTTGGCAGCTGCCTTCTTCATTTCAGTTTCCTTGTCCTGAAGTTTTGATATCTCTTTCCTGTATAAGCAGACATGTCAAAGGGGAATAACAGAACTATCTATGGGAAAGTTAACAAGGTCGACCTAAAATTTTTAAGGCACCAGCCTCAATGAACATATAATAAATCGTCATTCTTGTTATATCAACCACCTCTTGGAGAACATGAAAATGCATCACCAACGCAATTTCATCAATGCAAATATATAGAAGTTAAACTGATCTTATTTGCACTACCAATGTAACCACCAGCCAAATACAACATCATAAGAATAAGTAGAAGATAACAACTGATAAAAATGCAGACATGATGAGCAAACAACCTGTGCCTTGAAAGCATTTCATCGCGAGTTTCCCGTGTATTTTCAGATGATTTGTCTGACATTGTTTCAGATACTTCTTGGGCATCCTCCATTTGAGCAACCCTTAAAGCCACGTTGAAAAGTATTAGTATTATCCATCAGGAAGATCATAAAGTTTCCCACTTACTAAACCCTGGCCTAACCCAACATCTAATAAAAGAAGAAAGTAAGAAATTTTCATGACTAAACCAAATCCAAACATGAAAGATAACACCACGATATACAAGGACCAAGAGCTAATTTTACAATAAAAAAACCTAACATTAAGACTCTGTTTCGGTTCCCGGATTTGAACCAACGATTTGGGCATGCTGAGACTATGAACCTGAAAATCCAAATTTATTTTAGCTGATATGTATAACGAAATCTACTTACCTGAGAGTCTTAATCAAATTTGATTACCCTTTGCAGACTGCAGTTGATGACCCTGGTTGACCGGCGACGTCTGGGAGTTTAAGAGAGAAACAGAGTGTGAGAGATGAGAGATGAGAGATAAGAGATGACAGTTTGGGTTAGGGTTTGATTTCGAGATATGGGCTGAGGAAATGAAATTAGGGATTACGGCTGAAACTGAGAGTTTGAGAATCTAGAGAGGTGATGGTGGTATGAGATAAAGAGTTACAGAGAAGAGAAGGGAAAAAATAACATGCTAAAAAACCTATCATACCCCACGTGACCACATTAAGCATAATTCCAAACAAAGCTCACGAAACCCTAAATTAACTTAAGTGCCTAAATGAACACTACCATCACTATTTGAAAAAGCGTCGTTGCGGTTCACACCCATTACCTCATGTAGTCTTAAAGTGACAAAACTTGTGATAGATATGGTGAAAACATGGCTTTCAACGATAACTACGCATAAGAACGAACAAATACACCAGAACAACCAATACAAAGAACAATTGGGTGATTGTTCCTTGTCTTTTTGTTGTAAGGCTTGACTGGGCTGCTGGAAATAAGGTGCATCAAGCCTTTGTGTACCCCATTTATGAGTGCAAGAACCAAACCCAAAGCACTCCGAAAGATAGTGGATCTTAGGGAGTGCTTTGTTTGGACTCCTCATTGGCTCCTTGAACTAGAAATGGAAATGAGATTCAATGCTTGAGACAAAATTAGAAAAGGGCTTGGCATGAGAGGATGAGGTGTGAGAGCTAAAGACCACAAGTTTAGCAAATGAGAATGCATGTGTTTCCCTTGGTGTTGGCTATTCTTGAGCTTGGGAATAAGGTTTTTAGGAGATTTTGGTGGTTAATGACGTTTTGACTATGGTGATGGAATGCATAGCTTGGGACTTTGAAGATTATGGTGTTTATGGGTATGATTCTTAGAGAAGTTCATGAGTTCTGAAGATAGGAGGATGAAGTAAAGGCTTGGGGTTATGCTTCTGTCTGGGCTTTATAGGGAAGAAGGATTTCAAGGATAGAAAGGTGAGAGAAACGTTTGAGGAGGTTATGGATGGGATGCTTGCAGTAGCCAAGGGAAAGGGGTCAATGGTTGCTTGGATGCTTGTAGCAACCTAGAGAAGGGTCCCTTTGCCTGGGTCATGAATGCCAAATTATATAAGGCGAGGATCTTCCCTTATTTCCAATAGGTAAAAAGAGGTGTTGGAACCAGTGTATTTCTAACGAGTAAAAAGGAGCACTGAGACATGCTTATTTTCAGTAGGTAAAACTAGGTATCAGAAAATTAATTATTTCTTATGGGTAAAAGGAAGTGCGGAAAACATATTCCTTCGATCAGGTAAAAGGAAGTACTGGGAACAGCTTGTTTCCAGTGGGTAATAGGAGTGGCATAAATAGCTTGTTTCTCGCTCGTAACAGGAGGCGCCATAAAGTATCTCATTTGCTTATTCATATGGAAGAACTCCAAGTAATGGGCTTGGACTTTAGTGCTCCCTATTTTTCAGTTAAAATTTAGCTAAAAACCCACAAAAGTTATTTGAGGAGGTCTCTATAAAATTTGAATTCCAATTATGCTTCATAGTTTAGTGAGTCATAAACAATATAATTATTTTTTAACTCAATGTAAATGGCCCATCTCTATGAAAAATAATATAAAACTTTATCATTGTTTAGGTTGTTAAATCATATATACTCCATGTATTTATCATATGGAGCTCCAAGTAGTTTCTTGTCTATCTGCCAAAATTTGCAAGCCAATCATTGTCTCCATATCTGCAGTGAATCTTCATGCTTTGTCCACCCCCTAACTTGTTGGTTATATAGACATGCATGCTTGCATGAATGCATGCACTAAAATGCAGCAATAAAAAAAAAATGAAGAAGGTAGTGAAATGAAGTCTCTGCAAGACCTCTATTTAAATATGAACCTTCCAAGCATGTTGGGTTTTATTGAAATCTTTGTTTCTCTAATTTCCATATAATTCGTTATTTTTGTTTGTTATTAACTCTCTATGAGTTATATGTTTTGAAACTTAATTCTTCATATGTTTCAGAATCCCAAGCTAATTTACATTTTTTGTTTGAATTATCAACAATAACATAGTCAGTGGAGTAAAGCTAAGTTCGTTGAGCTCTTCAACCTCCACCCATACAAGTACAAGTTTGAAACCCTAGGCACCCAATAAATATTTGTGTAAGCCCCCTCCCTCAATCGCTTATCCTAAAAAAAACATTAACATATGATTTTTTTTTTAAACATCATTAATTTAAGGGATTTTTGTAGAAATGTCACATGAACTTATATATCAGTTTCAATTTGTCACCTTAAAGAAAAATTTAAGCAAAATGTCACCTTAAGTTTTCAAAATGCATGATTTGTCACCTGACTTTAACATCATCCAATTTTCCATCTATTTTGAAGGGTATTTTAGTCTTTCTAATATGTAAACTCTCTTTTTTATATAATTTAAATATAAAGCTGTGTAAATCCTCTTGCTTGGAAAGACTAAAATACCCTTAAAAAATGGAAGGAAAAATTGGATGATGTTAAAGTCAGGTGACAAATCATGAATTTTGAAAACTTAAGGTGACATTTCGCTTAAATTTTTCTTTAAGGTGACAAATTGAAACTGATGTATAAGTTTAGGTGACATTTCTACAAATATCTCTTAATTTAAAATCAAAGTTAATTTTTAATATGCGCAAGTCATCAATTTGACAAATTTTTGGATGTAATCAGACGATATAGATTGTTTTTGAGCACGCATATTAATGAGAACCACGAATAACATAAAGAAAAAAACAAAAAGAATGCAACCTGATAGTTTTCTAAATCTCATGAATGTTTTGTGATAAAAGAAAAAAAAAATTTGATTAAAGGATTGGGTTTCGTGTAAACAGTTTTCAGTTGTGGGTTTTCGACCACCAAATCTTAATTAAAATAAAAAGCCCATCTCAAATAAGTTTGGGCTTACAATGGAAATGGTTCTTCCTTCCCAGGTCGCGAACCATCGCATCTCGAACGTCAAACGGGCATCAGTTTCATTCACAGCAGAAGCTCAAATCTTGCAATATAGTTTTCAAATGACCAAACTACCCTTACACCCCCAACCGCAACTAAAGTCTCGCGAAAGGGCACACACTAGAGACCGCCGACCTCACTTGAAGAGAAGGGCAACCTCCCCTGTCTCTGAGCGTTGCTGCTATGGCGAAAGGTGACGATGCAGTGAGGAAGAAGCAAAACAAGACCAATAGAAAGAAACTCCGCAAGAATGACCAATCTACCTCTGCAGTTTCTGCTCGCGTTGCCTCCATTATCGCCGCCAAGAAGCGCCGACATTCTGGTAAACGCCGCAAATGTCAGGTACTTGCCGTTTGTATTTCTTTCTTTCTGTTCTTGGGATAACATGGTTTCTTAAATTTGATTATTTTGTATGATTAAAAACAACACGTGGAGAAAAAAAAAAAGGAAAAATTCGTATCTTGGTTGGAAGTTGTTGCATGTTAAAGATTGGATTTTTGAATGTCAGTTTGTGATATTTTGTTAAGATTGCATTGGAGTATATGGAAAATGAAATTATTTGTTCTTTCTTTATTTTATGTGGTTCTTTTGGGTTTTGTGCTTATTTCTTTGCGGTGTGTCAATATGGAGTCTAAGTTGGATAATTTTTTTTTCTTCTATTGGTGGATAAGTTGTGTGTGTGCGCATGAGTTTTCTCTTTGCAGATTGTACATTTACTATGGGATTAGTTTGAGTTTGTTTTCCCTTCTGTTATCAGGCATTTTCTGTATTAACCTTCTTCCTGCCAAAAAAGTTGTCAATGTATAACTTTGTTGATCTTTTTCATTTCAACTGGGTGGCTTCCTAAGTTGTTCTTGTGTTGCGACCTTCCACATAATATGTGAGGCCAAGTTTTACAGTAGTTTTCCTATATTTGAGGAATTTTCAGGGAAGCATTTAGATTTGAATATCTGGTCCTGTGTAATTATGACCAGTTTTATTTATCATGACATTGCAGGGTATGTGCTTTAGCCTTCCTACCCTCGATGATCCCTTCAACGACAGGAATGGTGCAAAGACTTTTGAAAGAAAAACAACCAAGAAAGAGATGCTTCCACGTAATCATGAGAAGGTGTTTTTGAACGAAAAAAGTAGAGAAACTCTAAGAAATAGTGAAAAGGTAGATAATCCAGGGCAGGAAAAGGAGACAGTAACAAGTTTGAAGGATGAGCTAAAGAAATCAGTGACATCGAATAATAGCAGGGCCCAGAAAAGCCAAATTGACCCAGGAAGGAAAAAGACTCAGCTGAATGGGAATGGTGGCGTCTATGGGCATCATGGACAGGTCTCTGAAAACTTAGATTGTCCATCTAAGTATCTTATTCAGTGCTTGAATGCAATAGAAAATTCATTGCGTTGTGATGGTACCTACAATAATGAGGAGGACAAGCCTTTTTTTGTTAGTACTTGGGGAGTTGAGTTTTGGAAATGTTATTCAGCTCGAAAAGATATACTAGAGACAAGTGGAACTTCTTCTACAATAGAGCAAATTGCATGGATGGTTTCCAGCGCTGCGGATTCAATTTCTAGAAAGGATGAAGAAGATCTATCAGTAACCAGCCCATTTCTTTTGTTCCTTGTTCCATCCCAGGAGAAAGCCACCCAGGTTTGTGTAATATAGTAGCTTAGCTATTATTGGTCTTGCCTCTCAGTTCATTGTCTTTACATAATGGTTTTAAGCAATCATTGTTGAAATTTTTAAAGACCAGTTTGAGTGGCTGAACACTGTAAGGTTCAATATAGACCCCATAAAAGTGACATAAATAGTGGGCTTGAAAATATTAATTTAAGCATGATATAATATATCACGTGAAATATTAATTTAAATATATATAATAGACATTATGCCCTCGTTAAAAGATTTATCTGGTTGTTTGATATTTTTGAAGGTACGCTCAGTATGCAAACCTTTGAAGGTTCTTGGAATACATACAGTGAGTATACACCCTGGTGCTTCCTTAGATCATCAGATTGAAGGGTAAATATCAACTCTGATCTTATGAAATTGGTGCCTAAGGATAATGCCATTTTGGCAATGTTTATTGCGGATTTGACCCAAAGTTTATGGCAAGTGGCCTTTTATTAGTATCCAAAGCCGATAATTAGGTTTTTCAGAATACTGGAGTTCTTGTCATGGGCATTCTTGTACCTATGATATGGCAAAAAGTTGGAGTTAATATACTCAAGTACAGTATGCCTAGCCTAGCTGGGTAAATCATTTTGTAGTCTGGTCCAAGTCCAATTAAAAAACTGTATGCATTTTGCTTGAAACCCTGTTATGAACCTGTATGCAATTGACAATTGAGTTGAAATGAATACTTGCAAAACTGTTCAAGTTCAGTGCCTTATTGTTTCTTGATGAGACATATACCATTTGGATACCCTTGTTTTTTGTGTGGAACTTTCATATCCTTTATATTTATTTATATTTATGTTATTTCCGTTCGATTAAATAAAGAGTATTTGGAGGATTTCTCATTTCATGTACTTGTTGACCTGTTACCATGTAAATATTAGTTGGTGAGTTTCATCACCTTAGTTTTATTTTATCATTGAAGTTTTAAAAACTATTATATATCTACTTTTATATATGTCCAATGATGCTGTTCCGTGTGATGCACATGTGTGTTTGCTTTCTCTATGTATGCAGAGCTATAAGCTTTAAGTTGTTGGTTCTGTGCTGGATCTACTTAGCCTTTCATATACAGTTTTGCCTTTATTCAGTTGCTGATTAAATTTTGGTTTTGTAAATAAATAGTCTGACGAGTTCTGAACCTGAGTTTATGATTGCAACACCTGAGAGACTTTCAGAGCTTCTTTCCTTGAAAGCCGTAGATCTATCTGGTGTTTCCTTGCTGGTAATGTGTTTGTGAACTTTTTTATTTGTTATGCAATATCTAATATCAGGTGCACGTTTGATTACCTTATTTACATATAACTACACTACCACTGTTACATAAGGTTTCATATATTCGATTCCTAGGGATTTTTTTGTCGTTTTTATATTTTTGAGTGTGTGGACATAAGTGTAGAATTTGTCTACTTAGCTCACAGAGGCCTTTAGCCGATGCTTTTTTTAGTGCTCTATGAAATATAGGATTGTGTATTTCACCAGAAGACCAATGAGAACTAACAGTTCAGTTTTTTTTCATCAATGATCATCAATCCACCAAGTGTTACCATCACGACATGTTATTTTCCTTTTCTTTCTACCTGGTTTCAGAAAGAGAAAAAAAGTTTGTAATGCATCCCTTGTCACTTGAACAGGTTGTTGATGGACTGGAATCTTTCTATAAACAAGGTTGCTTTGATAAAATAAACTCCATTCGCCAATCTATGAGTGGAAAAACCCATACAGTTGTTTTCAGCGATTGCTATAGACATGCCTGTGTACGAGGGTTACAAAATCTTCTGATGGGATCAGTCCATAGATTATCTCTAAATAATTCTGTTACCGGTCAAAGCGCATGCATCATTCAGTCTGTAAACATTTGTCTGATGAAAGAAAAACTACCAAAGGTATGTATATGATTTTCTCAAAAATTAAATTGTGGGGTTAACTGTAATTCCAAAAGAAAATCATTCCATAATTTTTAAATTTTAAATTTTAAATTTTTTATAAGTAATTTGTTTCATTTTGCTACTATAATTATTTTCTTTTATGTAGGAAGTTTGATATATATATAATTTTTTTTTTTTTTGAAAAGAAGAAGATAATATTGGATAGAGGTACTGTTGTAGGATGGACTTTCCAGAGTTGAAAATGGAGGTGAGCTGTAAGCCTCAATGCCTAATGTATATCTTAATCTGAAGAATTGGATGGTAATGTTAGAGTACTTAGGGTTGGTTTGTTGAAGAGGGGAACTTGGAACTCTTTTCATGAGCAAGTTCCAGAATTCTTTCACGTACCCAGTGAGAAGTGAGAAGTATTCCATAAAATATATTTGCATAAATACTTTTGATCTCTCTCTCGTGTTGAAAAAATATATACATGAGTAGTTTGTAAGAAGATGTTGTTGAGTTATAGTGGAGAAAGTGCATTCGTTGTAATTATTTATTTATTTAATTTGTCAGTTAGTTAAACTGTATTCTTGGGGAATATATCCGTGAAGTAGCATTTTCAGCTATACTGTCAAATACTTTTGCAGGCCATCCAAGTTCTTGATCAGGCTTACGGTGGGCGACTCCGTCCTCAGGCTTCAAAGGTGCTATATATAGTAGGGAAAGATAACAAGCATCATAAACTAGTTAATGCGCTAAAGTTCAAGGGCTATTCCATCTCACCTGACTCAGTTTTCTCAGAAGTTGGGAACAGGTTGATGTTCATACTCTTTATTTTATTCATGGACGCCTCTGATGACTTTCATTTCATTTTTTTCATGATGGATGTATGTTTGGACTTGATTGTTATCCAACTTTAGGGTTTAAACTGAAGGCAACTTGTTCAATCAATTGAGTTTCTAGTCATAAATTTGAAGGCTTGTATGCAGAAAGGTAGACGTTAGTTTACATTGGACTATAAGGTAGAATTTAGGTACATTCTCGGTTTACATGCTCGTAATCTATTATTTAAAAAAACCAAAGTTGATCGGATACCTCTGCGTGCTTGCAAAGGAAAGAGTATTGCTTCCCTTTTGATGTCTTGTAGATGCTGCTCTATGCATGTTCATACTCTCTTTGTGCAAATGACTCATTGTTTGTCTTTGTCATCTGTTCAGTGTGGAATCCAAGGGCAGGGCAAGGCCTGCAGTCTCCATGATTGACATAGACCAAATTGGTACAACTGAATTAGGTGAATATGAAGTTGTAATTTTACCCGATATGACTCTTTCAATCGAGAGTTACATTCAAATCCTCACGAGAATGGCTCGCTACACTGTGAATGGCGTATTGCATAGCTTGTTTACCAGAGAAGACGCAGAGCTTGCTGGACCGCTGACAAAGATCCTTGAACAATGTGGGCAGGCAGTGCCTGAAGCCCTAAGAAAAATGTCTTTTTCATAAGCCACGCCAGAACGTCGACATTTGAGTTTGCTTTTTTTCCTTTTTCGATTACCAGTTTTGCCAAATCTTGTCAGTTTATGATAAATTTCATCTTGCTAGCTTTGTCAACTTGCGTAAGAACTTCTACAACGATATAATGTTATATATAACACTGAATTTTCATTTTCAAGTGTAAAAGAGTGCAAATTTTTCTTACTTTTAATCAGGAGATCGGATTATATTTCAAGAGTATTTACCAATGACTCCATAATGTTGTTCGTATGGTTTAAAATATTTCAGTGTATTCGTTATCCTTTCTTATTTTTTCTCAAAATAAACTTCTATTTTTTTTTTTTTTTTACACTGAAGTGTATAATATTAATAATCTTAATATTATCACGTGTAATGGTTGTCGTTTTTGTCCTCACATTCTTGATTTTCCTGTTTGTCGTCTTACTCATCAATACAATCAAGAACAAAACAAAGCTGGATTATGTTTGCATTGTTATTTTTTATCTTTCCGCTAAAGATAAGAAGGAGAGGAGGGAAATTCACATGCACAAATCTTATGGGGATATGGATCTAGAACTACTTGAGAGCACACCAAAAACTTGGGCAATCCAACTAATACCCCATTGGTGTTTGCATTATTTTGTTCAGGTATACTAATTGAGCGTACTGATCATGAATGACCCAAATTCAAATGCTCAATCTATATAAATAAGCTTTCGCTTTGTTTGTACCATATCTGACCCTCCACTCATACTGTGACACGTGGAATGGTAAACTCTCCCAATCGCCTTGATGAACAAACATTCGACATCATCTACCGATCAACATGCAAAGCCTACAATCGGCACGCGTTGACGATTCTGCGGAACAAACCTCGAAGGCCCAGCCTAGATATCCACAGACTCGTGTCAACCTCAGAAGACTCTCCCACGAGTCTCACATTGAAACTAAGTACTAAGAGCATACGAAATGCCCTCTATAAATAAGCCCCTTCACTACAGACAAGGGGTAAGACTTTCAGCTTGACTTTTATGCTAAATACATTGTCAGTAGAAAAGCCCTTAAGAGAAACTGACTTTGGCATCAGAGGGTCTTTAGCTGGTACCACACTGGTGCTATGTTGTTAATAATATGTTAACTCGCAATTGTACGGGGCAATTAGTAGGATAGCAAGACAAGTACGAGGTCGTACCCACGAAGACTGAGAAGTTCAAATTAGTTATGTACTTTAGATTACCGAATTCAAGAAGTTAGGAAGTTAAATCTAAAACAGAATTTAAAGCAAGAGTGAGTTTGAAAACAAATGCAGCAAGATTAAAATGAACTTTGAAGTGAGAATGCTTGTGATTATAGAAAGAAATGAACAAACTGAAATTGCAACGGAAAGCAAGTAAACAAAAGTAACAAAGGGTGGTTTTGAAGGTTAAAACACAGGTTTGGAGACTAGGGCATTCGATTCACCATAACAATTCAATTCTGGGTTATAAAGATTCAAGTAACAAGTCTAATTCAGATTCAAAGATTGATTCTAGCTAAAGTATGATTAGGCCATGGTGTTTGGTCATAACCTTGTGTTCCTAATTCCCTAATTTGATCATTTGTTGTCTAACCTAAAATTAAGCATTAGGAACCCATTAAGCATAGAAGAACATTTTAAACAACCAAGTATGTATCTAATCCCTGTTGTCGAATGTCCATACATACTCTTCCTATTCATAGTTCAATTCGAATTAAAGCATGGTGTATACTCTTAATTCAAACCAAGATAGTTAACAAACAAGTTCTAATGGTGATCAATCATTCAAACAAGCATGTTAACTTATAAGCATAATGAATAAGAACATGAATCATGAATCAAACTTGAAACTCCAAACTTATAAACCCAGAATATTCATGTTAGGTTACATCGAAGCCCTAGTTATGGATTTAGCTACTCATAATGGAAAAGAGACTTGAACAGAAATGAGAAAACATAATGAATGCAATAAGAGTAGAAAAACCCTTTTTCTGAAGTTCTTGTGGTGTCCAAGGCTTCTCCAAGTGCTTCTCCACTTCTAATGCTTCTCCAAGAGCTTCCCCACTTCTAGAAAGATGTATGAAGGATATGGAGGTGATTTGGGATGAGTTTGAGTGAGTGGTGATGGCTAAGGAAGATGAAATTCGTAGGGAAATGGAAGAGAAGTTTGCTGGAGTTGTTTTGGTGATTGTTGGAGTGTTTGGGATTGTGAGAGTGTTTGAGGATGGTTGGAGTGAATTGTGGGGTTGTGAATCCCAGGATTTGTTGTGTCTTTAATGTGGAATGGATGTGGTATTTATAGGGAGAGGGGAGTGATAAATCTGAATTCAATATGGCTAATGCATACAACACTTGCATTATAAAAGATGAATTGGTTGATGCACTTCACTAATGCATACAACACTTGCATTATAAAATATGAATTGGTTGATGCACTTCACCAATAAATCCCACCAGCAGCCCTAGCTCATCTTCATGTCACCATGACCAAGCTTCCAACCAGCTACAATAGCTCATGCCTAGCTCACCATGACCAAGCTTCCAACCAGCTCATCCTCATGTCAGCATGACCAGCAACTTCTTGGGCTTACGAATTAGGCTAGGCTGAATCAAATGATGACTTTAAGATGTCTATTGTGAAGTTCAGAATGTGTTTGATCCAACCACACAAGTATTGGCCCAATCCAAGTTCGGATGAAGAAGTTAAGGCCAAAACAAATTGCTAACTCGTTTTGCTCGCTGACAAAATCCATCCTGAGCATGGTTCAGTGTTTACTAGGTTACGGACTCCAGAGTTATCCAATGGGGCTGAATTTTGGATATGTTATAGTACACACCCATTGGAACAACTTTCATGAAGAATGCGGCCTCATCCGAGCTGTGTAGGTTGCTGAAACAGATCTTGCAATGTGACCCACGAAACTGGACTGTAGGAAAAATGAGTTTGTCTTTAAGCTCTGCTTCCATTCATCCAAATTAGGCCTTAACATGCTTGAATTGCATGAATTATGCTCTCTTGCTCTATTGGCCTACAAAACACACAAATAGAGGCAAATAACTCAGAATTATAGGAAACTAAGCAAAAGAAGTAAGTAAATTGGGCATGTATATGTATGAAATTATGAGCTTAACATGCTACGGACCTCATGAGGCACGGTTCTCCTTGATTCAGGATTGGCATCCCAAGAGGAGGGGAATCTGTATCAGACACTTAATCGATCCCTAGATCATCCACACCACTTGTAAGTTGCATATATTTCTATCTGTTTAGTTTTAGCGCCAACAGGACTAGTGTAACAAATGGTTGTTGCCATAATCTTAAGTCTGTAGGCAAAACTTGCCATGATATATTCTTCAATTATGCCCTTGCGTCTAAACCCAATGTCAACAAATCTGAAGCTTTGGCAACGAGTACACAAGTTTGGAACCAATGTGTTGAAATTAAAATTCCCTCAACATCTTCTATCACAATTCCAACTTTAAAGGCATCAAAGCTGAAGAGCTTGGATGAATGTAAAAAACATATCTCTATTAAGTGCGCTCGGGAAGTTGGTGGAAGTATTTTCGAAGGTGTGACTAGTGTAACGAATGGTTGTTGCCATAATCTTGTGTCTACGGAGAAAACATGTAATGATCTATTCTTCCACTATTCTCTTGCTTCTATACCCAATGTCGACAAATCTGAAGCTTTGGAAAAAGGTACACAAGTTTGGAACCGATGTGTTGACATTACAATTTCCCCCACGGGAGATTTATTATTATATCCAATATAGGAGCCTAAATTATAAAAAAACCCTATATGAAATGGATTTTAAAAACATACCCAAAACCCATTTACAACATAACAAAAAGGCTTTTAACTTCTTTTAAATTACAAAACTACCATTGATTTCTTAAAACAACCTAGCCCTAAAATCTCATTAAAAAAGCCCAAAACACTCAATTGAGCATCAAATTAATTTAATAATCAAAATTAAATAAAATAGGGCCAGCTATTATTTTTTGAGTTTTTTTTGGGTTTGTTTATAGGAATTAAACAGTGTAGGGTTTATTTATAATATTAGTGCTAAGAATGAGTATATGACTAAATATCTCTTCAGTTTAATCAGGAGATCGGATTATATATTTCAACATTACTTTGCATTAGCATTAATTGCAGACAAATTTGTTCAGACCTATCGATTTCAAGTGTGGTACGAGAGAGCTGCTTCTGACTGCTGTCATGGGTTTGCCAAAGTAGAAAGATTAAGAGACTTCCCACCTGCTTTGGGCTACATGGGCAGCACAAACACTTGACCATATCGTTGAGCCGTTCTATCAAAACAATTTCCACGAATTAATTTTGGTCAAGACCAACTTGTTATCCATTTATTAGGTACCAATAGTCTATGGTCAAAGAAATTATTGCAGAAAATTCTAAAATTTTGATCTACATATTATGTAGGAAATCCAATTAAGTTCTGCTAGAACACAACACAACTGCTGTCGACAATTTGTCTAACTTTTCTTTCAATAATTCCGCCACAAACTGTCATTCTTTGAGTTGGACACCTTAACCAAACACACTTGAACACCTTTCTAAACTTAAGTTCCAAGGTTTGAATCAAAGAATATTGAGATATTTACAGTTAGATCTGCCAGAGGTATGAGTCCAACTCCACATGTTTCATGTGTTACACTCACACCAGATTTTTTTAACATCCATGAACTGCCGCGGACATCCAAAGGGCTCTGAAAAGGAAAATAAAAACCTACAAATGAATATTTTGTGTGTGTATTTTTATCAGAAACATTAAGAAAAGAAAAAAAGAAAGTAGGGTTGAGAGTTGACGGGAGGAGGAGCGGGTTGGGGTTGGGGTTCTAGGTTCTCCCAACAATATTTCGGGTTCAATAGTATATATTTAAGCATTTTGTAGCTAAATTACAATATAACATGGGTGCATAAATTTTTCTTTTCGTAATTTTAATGAATTAATAATTTTGTTTTGTCATTCTAAAATCAAAAGAGCTACTTTTGCATGTGTGTGTTAGATTTTGATTAGTCTGTAAGGATTACTCCTTATATGTACGGTAATGATCCTAATTCCTACCACAAATTTCGTGCAAAGCTCTTGAAAAAAAGAAAAGAGATAGTTGCAAAGCTCTTGCCCTACATTGATGGACTAAAACGCAGTCACCCATGATCTTTTGGCCACTATTAACGATTAAAATTCATGATTTTCAGTATTTGGATCACAATATAACTACTGACATTAATTTTAAATGTTCAAATGTAGAAATTTGTTTTATGGATGTTATTGTAAAGTGAGATCAAAACTCCGCGCCATACAAATCTGCACTGCGCATATTCCGACAATCAAAATTATATATTAAGCTAATCATGTCTCTATAATTGTAATGGTTAGGAGATTTCTTTCTCTACTTTTTGTACACGTTTGCTTTTATTCCTCCTTGTTGTGAACACTATAGGAAACTATTAGCCCAATGGAATATTAAGGCCGTGTTTGTTGGCCGGCTAGGACAAGACTGGATTGGACTAGACTGATTGAGACTAGACTAGACTTTGTATTCTAACCAGTATGTGATTCATTTAAGCCCACCAAACAACAGACTAGATTTATGTCTAATTTAAGTGAACTTGTTCAGTCCAAGCCAACCCGTCAAACATCGCTGAAGTGTACTATTCCAACACTTTTATTTACTTGATTAATCCTAGCTGCTTTGCATGATGAACACCTCTCATGTTTCTCTTTCATGCCTATATAAACACTTTGTAAGCATTATAGTTCATCCCTCTATCAAATGGTCATCACAAAACAGCTCAAATAATTTCTCAATAATAATACAAACTCAAATGAATAGTTTTCATGCATCAATCATTTGGTTATTCTTTAAAACGCCCTATGAGTGTGTTGGCTGTTGTCTTCGAACAACCACATTTTTATTAAAAGCAAGAAATATGATTATCAAAACATTCAAATGCTATCAGGCGTCTTCCATCCAAGAAGTAGAAAGAGGAAATTCCGATGAAGTATAAAGTAATTGTAAGTGCTGCCTATACGTGGTAGGCTTCCAAAATGCCACATCAGTCTTTATATTGTCAATGTGCATGCCATTTTTTCATGCTTTCAATAAATACATCATTGTACTAATTACCCAATTACTTTTCCGTTTGAGAAAAATTAGTGAGGCAATTATAATAAGGCATCTCACCCTGGCTATGGCCTAGGTTTTGAGCTTAAATGACCATTTTATGCTTATCTTAACAATACTTAACTTTTAATTCGAGACGGGGCCTAAATGCTAGTTACCTTTCTCTCTTGTCTTTCTTTTTTGACTTTTCTCATTCACTGCATGCCACGTGTATTCCACTCACACATAAATACTAAATGGGATAAAATGAATAGAAAATGTAAAAAGGGACGTCACAACTATATACTTTTTGGTGGGTCCTAAGTCTTGACGAATTGGATGTTTAATTTAATTAGCATATCATGAAAACGAAATGTGTTTTCTAATCATTTTTTTCCTCTCTAAACACAAAGTCTGCCCTATGCCGTAAAAGATGATCATAACCATAGAATTATTGTCATGTCACAGAGGACCTGCATTGTGGACAGTAAGCTAAGAGAGGGTCCTTCCCAATCATTTCCTTTTTCTATAAACAGCCAAAGAGATGGGAATGCATGCGAGCTTAATTATTTTCACTGCTATAATAAGCAAAAGAGGTAAAGAGCAAGTTGACATACCTTGTGTACAAGACAAGCACACAACAGTCATGGTCCCTTTCATGGTCTATTAGATCTAAAAGTTTAATAGCATAATTGGGTAAACAAAAAAAATAATGGTGTGATGATTCTTCAATTAGAATCACTCTTCCTCACTTTTTTTGGATGATGGTTTCAAATCCCACAGATTACCTAGTCCATAGAAAAAAGCAGTCAAGATACTGGTTAAGCAAAATGATAATAAAAACACAAAGATAGAACCCATCAAAATATGTCTTTAAAAAAAAGGCTATGAGCATTGAACGTTATTTGTTTAAGAAATCAATGATGTGTCAGCACATCTGTAACATGTTACAATCTTACTTGTTAAAAGCAAATAAGATTCAGAATGGATCCATATTTGAATAAATGATAGATTCAAATGCTAAACGTAATTAATCTGAGTTGCATATTACACTAGCCAGGTTGTTATTTTGAATAATTAATTATGTAGATTTTTGTTTGAATGTGTGGTCTAAATCGAGCCCTCGTTTACCGGCAATTTGATTGATGAAAATTTAAATTTCTGAAGAAATAAACCTAGCTAGTTTTTGGAGCCACCCAAACCCGACTAATTGAGGTCTAATTCAAGGTATAGCCAACGTTTTACCTTCCAAGAAAATGAAAGCTAAACTAGCCAATTCCAGTTAATGAGCATTTAATATTAAGAAGAAAAAAATGGGAGTGCCAAAAGGAATTTATAGAGGCTCAACTTATGTTAATAAACAACTCTACTTTTCTTCAGAATAGTTGTAAATTGTAATGCAAACGCTGCCGGAATATGACATTGTTTCAGGTCCACTGTCTTTATCATTTTGACCTGTCTCTTGTTTTTCATATAGCTATTATTTTTCTTTTTCCTTATACATATACATACACTGCATGTCACACATAATTTGCAGCCTCAAGCAGTAAGCCTTCTCTGTTTTCATAAATAGCAGAGCAGGACAGCCATTACTGAAGAGAAGGAGAGACACTTAATTATATTTGGTTCTCCCTCTCTCTCTCTCTCTCTCTCTCTCTCTCTCTCTCTCTCTCTCTCTCTCTCTCATCAGGCTTGGCTTGTTTTTGTGTTTTTCTTGGTGATTTTTTGAGTAAAGTCCAAATTTAGTTCCTCAAGCTTTCATTAGTGATCATAAAACCAGAGAGTGTGCTTGGATCCAAATTCACTGACACAAGTACATCCAGCTCTCCAGCATTAGCTTGAAGTAACTCAGAAGCAAAAATCACTGCAAACACACGAATACAACCAAAAGCTAAACAGATCCAAAAAGAAGCTTGTTCTTTTCGCAAAGCCAGAGAAACACCTTTACTATATATAACCAATAAGCACTTCTAGTCCCAAACCCAAAAAAGCACTTCTAGTCCCATCAGTTTTTTCATTGCTTTCTCTTTACAATGGACACATTGCAAGGAGGGCAATTTGGGTTGGTTTTGCAGCAAGCCAAAGCCCCACTGATTGTGCCATTGCTGAAGTTTTTGGTGGTTGTGTGCTTGGGCATGTCTGTGATGCTTTTTGTGGAGAAGGTGTACATGGGCATAATAATAATATTTATTAAGCTGTTTAGAAGAAGGCCTGTGAAGCATTGGAAATGGGAGGCCATTAACGATGATGTTGAGCTTGGGAACTCAGCTTACCCTATGGTTCTTGTGCAAATTCCTATGTACAATGAAAGAGAGGTACTTGTTTCTTTTTCCTTTTGAAAAGATAGTTTATTTGTATTTGGAGTTTTTTTGAGAAGTGCATTGTGCTGCTTGATTCAGGTTTATCAGCTTTCTATTGGAGCTGCATGTGGGCTTTCCTGGCCTTCTGATAGGATCATAATTCAAGTTCTTGATGATTCAACAGATCCAACCATTAAGGTTCTTCCTTCAAACTCATTTATTTAATTTAATGATTTCTTTTTTCTTTTCCTTTTGCATATTCTTTAGCCAAAGTTGATAGACCGATATGTCATATTGCTCTGGTAAAGTGTAAATCTGTACTAGGCATTTAAACAAACATGATCAATCTTTGATATTAGTAATTCCATCACGTAATATGTTGGATTGTTTGACAAGAGAATATTTCATATTAATTTATATATTGTTTAAGGTTTTTTGGGTGTCTGTGGGTCAAATCTTATGAAAGTGTTTCAATGATTAATCTATCAAAGAGAAAATATTAGTTTATCAAAGAGAATAAAAAAAGTAATCTTGGTCAACCTCATAGATAAATTTTAACCAATCAAAATCCATTAACTAATGTTTACCAATCCAAACGTGGGCAACGTGCTCTAAATCCATAAAGCAACCCAACCAAACTCAGCCATGCGACTTTGACCTCCTTCTTTAAGCATTCCCTTTCGGGAAAAGAGTCCAAAGCAGCAATTTCCCCATAAAGTCCAAAACTTTCCCAATTCACTCAACAAACCTTTCAATTTCTGATGTGGGTTTTTGGCCTGAAAAAAACTACAGGATTTGGTGGAGCGAGAATGCCAAAGATGGGCAAGCAAAGGAATAAACATAAAGTACGAGATCAGAGACAACAGAAATGGGTACAAAGCAGGGGCTCTCAAAGAAGGCATGAAGCACAGTTATGTCAAACAGTGTGACTATGTTGCCATCTTTGATGCTGACTTCCAACCTGAACCTGATTTTCTCTACCGCACCATTCCATTTCTGGTCCACAACTCTGATATTGCCCTTGTTCAAGCTCGCTGGAAATTTGGTAATCTTATGATTAATCTTGTTTTAATTGTATTTAATTAAATTAAGCTCGTTAGTGCTTTGGTATGGTTTTGGTGACAATGCTTGCTATGAATTATGAATTTATTGGTTTTTAAAGTTAAGTTTCTGGGTCTCTATGCTTCTTTTCTTTAAAAAAGATATAGAAATCTAGAGCGTAGTGCTTAGATACAGGAGAAGTTTTAGTCCACATATGTTAGTTAGCTGTTAGCATAACATCGTAATATATATTTTTTTCTACTTTGATGCATAAGAAACCAAATCCCGATTAATCGAGCACTTAACAATTGCAGGGTTTTCAATTTTATGGATTTTTAATTGTATTTGTTTAGTGAAATAACTTGTGAGAGAGAGGATAAGTCTTTACTGGTTATCCAATAAAGGAAAATAGAGTTGTAAAAACACAGGGGTAAGGGTAAGGGATGATGATGGCTTCTTGGTGGCAATGCAGTAAACTCAGATGAGTGCTTGATGACAAGAATGCAAGAGATGTCACTGGATTACCATTTCACGGTGGAGCAAGAAGTGGGGTCTTCAACTTATGCCTTCTTTGGTTTCAATGGTAATTTTTTTTTTTTTTTTTTGAAAATTACTAACGGTGCTATGTAGAAAAGTTTCAAGTATCCCTAATTAATGATATGACACTGGGAATGTGATGCAGGCACGGCGGGTGTGTGGAGAATTGCAGCGCTCAATGAGGCTGGAGGATGGAAGGACCGCACAACAGTGGAGGATATGGATTTAGCAGTCCGAGCTAGTCTCAGAGGCTGGAAATTTGTATATCTTTCTGACCTTAAGGTAATGAAGTTTGTTAAAACGGTTGTAGTCTTGCAAAATATCAAGAAATCTCGAAAGAAGTTAGCTACCTACGCTTACAAAGAGCTAGAATTAGACATCCTCTGTTATTGAGGTTTCATAAATTACCTCGGAAATAAAATTATGCTGTTTTAGTACAATTCCATTGACATGAGCAAATCCCATATGATGCTTTCTTTGTTTCTGGGAAGAAAAAGGCATGCATGCATGTGTAGTGCACGTACTGTAGATGTAATATGAAAACATGTTGGGAAAACAATGGAAACTTGTTTACTAACCAACCTGAGTAGAGAGCAACCGGTAGTCAACTTTTCATTGGACTTTTCCTCGTTGTGTGATAATTTCAATGTGACCATTTCACATTTGATCCCATATTAATAATTGTCTACATTTCAGGTGAAAAATGAATTGCCAAGTACTTTCAAAGCCTACCGTTATCAGCAGCATCGATGGTCTTGTGGCCCTGCTAATCTCTTTAGAAAGATGGTAATGGAGATTGTGAGAAACAAGGTATTTCCTTACCATATCTATTTTAGTTTTTGCCTAAGTTTATTCCTTCATACTCACTGTTACTTTGCAATATATTGCAGAAGGTGTCCCCGTTGAAGAAGTTTCATGTGATCTACAGCTTTTTCTTTGTTCGCAAAATTGTAGCACATATCGTCACATTTGTCTTCTACTGTGTCATTTTACCAGCAACGGTTTTGGTTCCTGAAGTTCAAGTTCCCATTTGGGGTGCTGTTTACATTCCTTCTACCATTACACTCCTCAATGCTGTTGGAACTCCTAGGTCTCCTACTCTCCCCTTTGTTCTTTTCCTTTTTTAGTGAGCCAGTTTTCTTTTTTCTCTTGTGGTGCGTTGCATTATTAATGGCAAGCTATTTAGCTTTTCAACCCAAAACGCAGTGTTTTCTTGGGGTTTGGGTTTACTGTGGGTAACGTTGTTGTTTCAACCTGTTATAAACTTTAGCAAACCTGCAGAACTTCTAGCTCTGCATTGACAGATATGCAAATGTTTTCCTTTGTATTTACTTATTCATTGCTAATGCTTTCGAGGTCATATTTACAGATCACTCCACCTATTGATTTTCTGGATCCTCTTTGAGAATGTCATGTCTCTGCACCGGACTAAGGCAACATTTATAGGTCTTTTTGAAGCAGGGAGAGTAAATGAATGGGTCGTCACTGAGAAACTGGGAGATGCTCTCAAGACAAAATTAGGTGCAAAAGCTCCCAGGAAACCTCGATTAAGAATTGGAGAAAGGTATAAATCTATGCATTTGGTTTCTGTTCTGTTTATAGAATTCCTTTAAAATGAATAACTTTTCAATTTGTTTTGATAGCATTTGATGCCACAAGATCTTGTCAAATGTAAGAATGTGAAGTTTACATTTTCTTTTCTTGTGATTACTAATAAACAGACTACATATGCTTGAGCTCATTGTTGGATTCTACCTCTTCTTCTGCGGCTGCTATGACCTTGCCTTTGGAAAGAACGGCTACTTTATCTACCTATTCATCCAATCTGTTGCATTCTTCATTGCGGGGGTTGGTTATGTTGGCACCTTTGTCCCCAACTCATAGCCGTACACATTGTTTCAAGAATTCATTCATCAACATCCCTTCTGTCAAGGAAAGATGAAATTATTATTTATTTTCGTCCTGGAGTTATAGCTGTTTTAGATTGTTTATAGGTCATTCTTTTCTGATGAGCGATGGTTCAAATTGAGTTATTTCTTTGTGGATAGTCTAGGAAAATGCAAGGATGAGAGTGCAGGGCCGGTAAGTTACATGGCATTGGAACTGCCTTTGTACCGTAAAAAGAACCACCGACAAGCAGCAATATGGATTTTGCCTCGAGAATTATGTAATTGAAGGGCTGCTGATTTGTAATAACAAATTATATAGGATTTTGCTTGGGAATAATGAAGCTGGTATCAAGATGCAGAAATAGAAATTTAAAAACAAGAAGCTCTTTCTCCACATGTTTACATTTAAAACTACGTTTCAACTATAGAGAACACTAGTTTTTAATAGTCAACAACTGGATTAATTCATGAAATAAAAAAATCAGCAAAAAGATTGAGAACAGTAAAAGCAAACTTAGCCAGGGAGTGACTGACATAGGGTAGGTGTAGGGCTGCAGGAATGTCAGCGAAATCTTTGTAAAGTCACCCACTTGCAATCCATGTGGTCCCATATCTTCTCTCTCATTTACTTTTGACTATTAGACTTATTGTTTCTCTCTTTCTCTTTGCTACAACAACTTGTTTGTCCCTCTTTTTAAAATTTATTTTTTGGGGTCAAATTCTCCCTCTAATGACATCTTCTATTATCTTCGGAGGGCAACTTGATAACATCTTCTCCTTTTCTTTTGTCAACAACAAGTATTATTCTCATTCGCTCTCATTTTTCTTTCTTCTAAGAAAAACTCTAGCCGCATCCTGGTCCATTTTCTCCTTGCCGACAACCAACCACAAGGAAGCTAAGGGGGGAGGTGGCCACTGCCGCTCCTCCCCTTTGCCCATATTCCCCTTCCTCTCCTCATCTCCCCTTCTTTTTCTCCCATCTTTTCCCTTCCTCTTATCCCCTCTTCTCCTCCCCTTCCCCTCCTCAGATAGTCTAGATCTGTTTGGATCTAGGTTTGTTTGCCTATTTGTTTTATTTGGTTATTTTTGCAGTGTTCTAGGTGACTGGTGTTGTCTTCGTCTCGACAGCGGAAACAGTAGTGACATTGGATTATGTCTTTCCTCGGGAGAGTTATGATACCTGGAGGTTGATGTTTTAACGGCGGCTATAGTAGCGACGTTGATGGTTGTTGTTGGGATGTGGTGCTCTTCTCTACTCTGCACTGATCGAAGAACTATGCTTGGTCATAGGAGGTTTTCTTTGTCAGGTTATGAGTTGAAGTGGAGTGCTTCTTAGGAGTCCTTTTATTGTTGTTTCTGTGTTCCTCCTCCGTGTTCTCTCCTGGTATCTACTATGGTATGCCTTATAGTTTGTGTGGTTGTCAAATGACTATGATTTTGCTCATAAAAGGCTTCTTTTGACAATTGGGATGTTCTGCGGTCTTCTCATGTGGGTTTACTATTTGGGGTTTTTGCGGCCCTTTCATGTCGGTCTACTATGTTGGTCTCTAGTTGCGGTTCTCGTCAGAGGTCTTTGTGTTAGTTTCATTTTTGATTTGTTCTTTTATTGTAATGGTCCAAAAATGACCTGAATCAGACTCTCTTGTTAGTGCATGACATATGTGGTACTCTTTCCTCTCCTAGGGTTTGTCCCATGAGGTTGTCCTATGAAGGTTTTAACGAGGCCATTGTATCATGTCGCTCTTTGTACCTCTTTGGTTCTATGAATGAATTCTCTTTTTTTTAAAAAAAATATTATTCTCATTCACTCCTTTGCTATATATCTTCAATTATATTTTAAATTTAAAACTGAGTATTCTAGGGTTTAATTAGGAATAGATTTTAATTTTGTTGAAATTAATTAGGACTTTGATTAGGGATTAATTTTTCTAGGGCTTTGATTTGGAATTTGGTTACAATTGAGTATTCTATGGTTTAATTAGGGATGAATTATAATTTTTGATTTCGTATTGTTGAGATGCTATTATGAGAATTTGTTTGATTTTTTGTTGGTATGTTTGATTAAAATTCTTTCTACATATTTATTCATAGGCTATCCTTTATTACGTTGGATCACAATCGGAATCCCAAGAGAACAAAGAATTTGTTATCTTTTTTTTTAAGAAAAAGAATGATGGGTCATCATATGGTACATTGACTGCTAGCACTTCCTTATCTACTCCAATATGCGATGAGCAAAATCTTCCCGAGTCTCCCATTGTCAAGCCTCTAGTTGAAAGAGTTGAATCTTAAAGAGTAGATGATGATCATGATTTTAATATTAATTAACTTGAGCGTGATCCAGGATTAAGTCATCTAATATGCAAATATCCGGTGAATGAACAAGATAATGTGCGACGAGCATATTATCTATCCTGCTGATTTCCTTGTAATTCCTTCAAGTCATTCTATATTGAGCATATATGTAAACTTGCCGAGAAATTCTATCCTGCTGATTTCCCTCCACATTAGTTGAAAGCTTTAGAAATCGAACTTGTGTATTTTCAAAATGATATACATCACCTTCCTTGCTTTAAGGAAACCACTACTCTTCCTCAGTTATGTCAACAATTGGTGGAAACAAGTTTGGCAGAAAACTACATTTTTCTTGACAGGTTGATTCGGTTAGTGTTGACTCTTCCTGTTTCTATAGCAACAACAGAATGAGCTTTCATGTATGAGAATTATTAAGAATTGACTTCGAAGCACCATAGCTGATAAATTTCTTGCTGATTGTACGATCCGTCACATTGAAAGAGAGTTTGCTAATAATATCGACAATGCATCGATAATTAAGGAATTTAAGAGTTCCAAGCCTCGCCGGGTTAGATTTTAGATTTAAATAGTGTTGTTTATACTGCATTGCATTTACTTTTGGTCTTAGTTTTAGATTTTGTATTTGTTGAACTTTTATTTATGGATAGAGATGCATTTGAAGGTAAGGCTCATTATGTCCCCCCTGACTAGGTGTATCTTTTTGTGTTTGTTAATGAAATTCACTCATACCGTCGAGTTTAGTATGTAAGTTTTGCCCAACCGACTTTTGAATCCTACAAATATAATCATCCCACCATTTGTCGGCTTTATCTTCTATCACATGAGTTGCCAATCGGACTCAATACGCTGGTAGAGCATTCCAAACTATGTTGATCAAATTTAAAGATATTGTTTGTTATGTAATTTTCAATTACTACTTAACTTGTATTAGTATGAAATTTTGTGATTGGCATTCCCTAGACTTCAGTATAGGCTAGTATAGGTGGTAAACGTGCTGTGATAAAATTCGAAGGCAATATTGACGCTCGCAGGATTGATACAGCTTATCAATCCCTGAATCGAAGGCAGTTATTTCACTCAACGTGTTATGAGGTAATATCATCATTCAATCATGCATTTTGATTGTGCTAATTTTATAATTGTTTTCAAATCAAGGATTTGTTTATTTAGAAAACCACTATAAAAAGGAAGCTTGTGCTTCATCTTCCACACCACTTTCAACTTTAGTTTTCTAGTTCCTAAAAAGTCAAACAAAGTTGCTATTCTTTACTTCTTAAGCTAAATCATCATGTGTAAGATTAGCTTGGTGATATATCAATTAGCGTTTCATTCATTTGCTTATTTTAGTGGCTCATAAGGTTGAGTGCAGAATGAGTGTAGTGACGCATCCTTCAGCGAGTTTGAATTTGATCGAGACTAGTATCAAATTCAACATAAGGAGAGAAAGAAGTACATCCCACGAGAAGTTGAGGCTTGAGATCGATCTCAGATCGTGCGGCGGAGGGGCGTGAGGAAAGCCACCTCCACCGTGATCGCCGACCCCAAAGAAGAAGCTTGCACCATGACCGCCGTTGACTTGGAGACTGTCAGCACAATAGCAGGAGTAGAATCATTGAAATCACCATATCAAGGCAAACACTAGAAAGGTAGACGCACCGATGAGCAAGAGAACGACAAAAACCAATGCCCTAGATCTAAGAGAGACAACAACGAGGCCAGCACCCCAAAGTCGATGACAGGACCCGCCCCGAATTCCTCAGAATCCGTGATGAATCCTTTGGTTTTTCTGACATCCACCCGATGCCGGGCCCACTTACTAACAACATCCTCTTCTCCAAAAACTAAGGAAAAGAGGGTCGAGGCAGAGTCTCCCTTGAAAAACGGACTTTTCCCAAATTTCCAACTTGTCAAAATACAGAAATAATAAAATTTCAACTGGCAGTACGCACAAAGTACAAGCACCAGGTTTACAGAACAAGCTAGAATGAATCATTGATCCAAACGGGTTTCAAACCCGTCATAACCACCAACACATTTTAACCACAACAATTCAGTAAAACTAAAATATAAACAAGCATTTAATCTCTCCACGACTGGGCTTCAAGCCCATCGACATATTCGAAACCAAACTCAATGAGAGTAATAGTTTAATTCGCGGCTGCACCTAGGTGAAACCCCAGGCTACCTACGTACCCCATGGTGAGGGATCAAGCCACATGTAGTTCTTCAATCAATAATCATGAACCAGATAATATACAATTATTTTAAGTAATACCAACAAGTTAATTCTAGAATCATCCTTTCCCTTTAAGTAAAATCACAATATCTCAACTCCTGAACACCACTCCATTATTCTTTACTCATTCCATTCTTAAGACTCATAACTTAGCGACCCTTTCCTATGACAATTCACATATGCTAAGCATAATTCTTTTAAACGTTAATCTTTTCCCGACATAGTATAATAATCATTTTCCCTCCCCCTGTTACTATACTACACTTGGGAGAGTCCAATGCCACGCATAGTAAAGTAGTAGTAACCAAAGCATCCGGATCCTTTACCACAAGCTGGAAAAATCCAATGCCACGTGTGGTAAAGTAACCAGTATCCAAGTGAGCACACACGCAGGAAAATCCAACGCCATGTGTGGCCCAACCAAACCATGTCCTACGCGTGCAGACTGCTTTACCACACGCCGGAAAATTCAACACCACGTGTGATAAAGTACTAACATGACCAAGTGAGCCCACACGCCGGAAAATCCAACGCCACGTGTGATAAAGTACCTAATATCTAAGGGAGCCCACACGTCGAAAAATCTAACGCCACATGTGGGTAAAGTAACCAGGAAAGGTACATATCTTGATGCAAAATTCCAATTTCCAAAATAAATCGTTTCCATATAGCATAAATATATATAATAAAATAACACCCATACTTCCTTTTTGAAAACCATAATAAAACCATAATTAAGAAAGACACCAAAACTAAATAAGCCCATTCGATTTTATTAATATTCAAAACACTTTTCATATACTTAGGGAAATAAAACAACCTCTAAAAATCCCATAAGACAAGATAATAAAATCCAAAACACCATATTTAAAATTCCCAAAGCTGTAGCCCATCAATAAATACACACCAATTCCGAAAATCTCAAAGATATTGAAATTCAAAGTCTAATAACAACATAAACTAATGCACCAAAACAAAAATCCATATCATACCCAAAGTCACCATAATCCTTTATAAATAATATTAATAGCACTAATAATAATAGTACTAATAATAAGCATTCCCAAAGTTCCTATAATCACGTATTCCATCCTAAAAATTCACTAGTTTGAATTAGATCACCCATAACTTTCAACATCCGTTCTCAAATCAATTCCACACACGTATAATATACCACTTTGAAATTTGTGTCGAACCTCGTGTGAGTCCAACACCTGGCAAGTGTCGAGATGAATGACTAAACTACCATTTTTGCCGTAATTCAAAAACTGCTTTAGGATTTGACTTCTACCGAAAAATCGGTAGAGTCTCCCTTGAACATGCTCATTTCCAATAAATTTCCACCCGCAGAAAACACAAGTATATAATCCCAATCATTCAGCATACAAGAATTTCGTCCATACGCAATTCAACAATGATTCAAATGGAACTCATGCCCGTACAACATAATCAAAACACTGACATTCACCTTGTTATAAACGAGAATTAAAAGTAATCCAAACTTTGCTTCATTACAATAGGTTTCGAACTAAACCAATTCAAAGCAAAATCCAACAGTTTATTTTGCGGCCGCACTTAGGTTATCCTAGGTTGTCTACGTACCCTTACCGAGGGATCAAGCCACACATATTTCTTTCACATGTGAAAACAAATTCATCACTTAAGAAAATAGTTGTGAATTTCATAAAATCCTTAAAACTTAGAAAACTCTCAATCCTTATCTCATAAATCGAAAAACATGTCTTAACCCTTCCACCCATAAGTACCAAGATAGAATCATCAATTGTTTTTAGTTTAAAACATCTCAAAACTCAGTTACTCTCCACCCAAGTGTACCCCATTCATAAATCGTCAATTCCACTAATATTCCGTCAATTCTAATAATATTCCGTCAATTCCAAGTACCATGTATGTTACAACCTTGCAGAACTCGGGGGACACCCGATCAGCTCGAGAACGCACATCCTCGCAGAACTCGTGGAATGTGTAGTCAGCACGAGAATGCACATCCTCGCAGAACTCGGGGGATATTTAGTTAGCTCGAGAATGCATATCCTCGCACCACACTTTTCAGGCGTCCCCGAGACTCGTGGGGCATTATCATAAATGACTAAACCCATTTATGCAAGAAATTTCATATTTGAAGAGCGAAGTATACTTTAAAACAAATGTCCACTTATTTCCCAATAATCAAAGCCGAGTTCCAAGACTCACTTTCACAACCTATCATTCAAGTATCCCATACTCATATATCCCATAACTTCCAATATTCCATATACTTCAAATATCAAAATAATATCCAAGAATACCATAAAATACTATAAAATAATCTCATAATCCCGACATAATCAAAATAACTCACACAACTGTCAACCCTCGTTTATAAGATCGTTTTAGTACTTCTTGATGGATGAAACTAACTCGGAAGACTCTCGGTCAACTGAGGGGTCAAACTTCTCATAATGGTCAACTGGGCTTGCGGGGCCCATGACCTCCGATTTTCGATCTGAAAGTTCCTACGGGTTCAACAAAGTTTACTAAACACGTCCTACAAGTTTGGTCCAGATCGAGCGGTCGGATCGCTTGCCATCGCACAATCGGATGGTCACCGTTTTACGCAAACTTTGAGTCATTGAATCGGAGCATTCAAGACTCCGAGTCTCATTTCGTGAATTCCTAAATGATCCTAGAGGTACCTAGATCAACATATTTGGAAATGGAGTCGATCCAATGGTCCGAACATATCAAACCCGGATAACGCCTAATATGCATAAATCCGATTGACCGCCAAATGATAACCAAAATCAAATCCGAGCATACCATCGTGCTCGGGATGACGTGGGGATCATTTTGGGACCAAATGGTGTTGCTTCGATTCAGCTGCATCCTCAACTTGTGATACTCGCAAGTGCACGAGCCGTTTGGTAGTATAGCATATGTAAGTGCGAGGTCGATCCCACGAGGATTGGTGATTGAATGATCCAATTCATTTCCCCTACATAAAACAGAAATGAAAAAGAAAATAAATAAAACAAGAAAAAAGGAAATAACTCAAGCAAATAAGTTCCCAAGTTCAATTAGATTAATGGATTGATTCTAGCTAAAGTATGATTAAGCCATGGTGTGTGGTCATAACCTTGTGTTCCTAATTCCCTAATTTGATCATTTGTTGTCTAACCTAAAATTAAGCATTAGGAGCCCATTAAGCATAGAAGAACATTTTAAACAACCAAGTATGTATCTAATCCCTGTTGTCGAATGTCCATACATACTCTTCCTATCCATAGTTCAATTCGAATTAAAGCATGGTGTCTACTCTTAATTCAAACCAAGATAGCTAACATGCAAGCCTAAATGGTGATCAATCATTCAAACTAGCATATTAACTTATAAGCATAATGAATAAGAACAAAAACCATAATTGAAACTTGGAAACTAATTAAACTTGAATACTTAAGAAAGAATGTACATTACAAATAAAAGTAAAGTGGAACTAAGAAAACTTGAAGGAAAATTTAGTAAAATCATTTTGTTACAACAATTGACAACTTGAAAGGAACTAAGAGAATTTGAGGGAGAGAAGGGAAGGGAGCTCTAGAGAAGTGTTTGAGAGCTCCCCCCCTTGGGGTGTGTTTTGAAGCTTGAAGGCTTCTCTATTTATAGGGCTAAGAGGGAGGAACATCATGATGAACTCCCACACCATCCTTCATCTTTTGCTGCACCTCAAGCTTTCATAACATGGGTTCAAAGGTGGTCAGATGTGGCTGCCCTTTGCTGCCAACCCATGTGATTGCCTTTTGCTGCCAACCCATGTGGTTGCCTTTTGGTTGCTGAAAAACGAGTTTTCTGAACCAGTCTTGGTGTAGGAAGGCCAGAGGTTTCAAAACGTATCCAATGGGGCTCAAATTTGGATATGTTATACTAGACACCCATGGGAACAACTTCTATGAAGAAAGTATTCTCATCGGAGCAGTAGAAGTGTGCGTTTTGGGCCTTGCAAGTTGGCTGCCGAACAGTGACTGGAATTGACTTCATTTCATTTATGCTTTACATCCATGCACATGCTTTCTCTTTAATAGCTCCATCATGTACCAACTTGATCCTTTAGACTTTCATAGCTGGAATGCCTCCCCACTTCACTCATTATGTTGGATCCAAAGTCAGTTGCAGCATGGGTGAGGCACATGACTTAAAGGAGGAGACAAGGCTCAAAGCTGGCAGCTGCAAATCCTCCTGAGCATGGTTCAGTGTTGGACGGGCTGAGGACTCTAGATATGTTCCATTGGGCTGAAATTTGGATATGTTATACTAGACACCCAATTGAACAACTTCTATGAAGAATGTCTCCTCATCCGAGTTGTGCAGATTGCTGAAATGAGACCTGCAAGGTGACTTACGAAACTGGACTGACAAGAAGTGTGGCCCAACTTTGGTTTTGTCTTTAAGCTCTTGCTCTTATCCCAATCAGCCCTTAACATGCATGGATTGCATCAAATGTGATCTCTTGCTATCTTAACCTACAAAACACACAAACAGAGGTAAGTGACTCAAAATAAAGAGAAACTAAGCAAAATCACTAAGTAAAGAAGGCAAGCAAGTGTATGAAATTATGGACTTATCAAAACAGAAAATGGATTAAAAGCACAAGTTTAACTCAATAACATAACCAAATCATAAGCTAGAAGGGTACAAAATGATATACAATTATGAACCGATCAAATGGATCACCCAAACATACTGCCGATGTCTTGAGAAAATTTCGGTGAACGGAAAATTCTTGAAACACCCATCAATACATATACCAACGTAATCAAGACAATGAGTGGAGCAACTTTTGTTCTTAGACCATGGCCGAAAAGTGATCAAAACTGGTCGAAAACCGGCCAAAACTTTGAGTTGTAAAACGAGTTTCAAAACTTCAAAATCAATCCTAACTAACTCAACCATCAACTAGAGCACGTTGAAAGGATGAGAAAGCATACCTGGATTGACAAATTTGATAGTCGAAATCGTCGAAATCGACAACGAAAAATTTAGGTAAAATTCGACGGGTTTTCGCGTTTTCTGGTGGCTGTGGTGGTGGGTTTCGATGGAGGTAGGGTGAGTCGGGAAGAGGAAGCTGAGCCGGTAGTTTTGGTACCAGTCTCGTGGCTGGTAGCCAGATGTGGTGGTGGCCGGCCAAAACGTGGCCGACTGGAGGTGCTGCTCGCGAGAGAGAGAGGGAGCTGTGCAGATTTTTAAAAATCTTACTTTAAAATATTTACAGTTGTGCCATTGCACTTCCGTTGTCGTAACTTCTTCGTTAAAACTCCGATTTGAGTCCACTACGTGTCTACAAACTCGTATCAACGCGCTCTACACAATGGTGACTATCGTGACCTTAATCCGATGGCAAAATTGTAATTTCTCAAGTAAATAAATCAAATATTTTATATAGATTAAATAAATGGTTAAAATTAGGTTGGGATGTTGCACTTATTATTCACTTTCAAAGACAACCTTTTAAAATATGCATCAATATCCAATGTACCCATTACCAAACAAACGAGTTTCCCACCAATATACTACTACACCTAATATCACAACATCAAAGCAAGTCCAAGTTTTCAACAATACGCCATAACCACCATTCAAAATCCCACGTATTTATCATTGGTGAACAATTCCAGTAATACTATTTGGTATTGTAAGGCCACAATCAAAACATACACCTAAGCTCATAATTCCCAGAAACTCACAACCTTGGAAAGGTCCTAAAGCCATTCTAGTACCTTCTTAAACAATGAGACGGTCTCAAATGAGACGGTCTCAAAAGACACGTGGTCAATAGTTAGTCAAACTTCTCATTTTTGGTCAATCCCCATAACCTCAGATTTTTGATCCGAATGTTCCTAAAGGCCCCACAAGGTCTCCACAACATGTCCCGAGAGTTTGGTCTTGATTGAGCGGTTGGATCGCTCTCGATTGCACGATCGGACGGTAACCGGTTTACTTAACCCTAGACTCATTGGTTCGGAGTATCCGGGACTCCGATTCTCGATTAGCCAGTTGCCGATCCAAAGGTCTAAACATATCGAACCCGGATATCGCCTATTATGCGTAAATCCAATCGATCATCAAACAATAACCAATTTCAAATCCGAGCATACCGTCGTGCTCGAGATGACATGGGGAACATTTTAAAACAAAATGGGCCACCACCCCATGGCCTACGTGCCGTCGTGCTTGGCAACTAGAAAATTCTCAAAACACCCAACAATACCTTTTCCTACGTGATCAGAACAACTAGGGGAGTAACCTTTGTTCTTGGACCGTGGCCAAAAAGTGGCTGGAGCTTGCTGGAAAATCAAGCCAAAAATCGGTCAAAACTTTGATCCTAAATTGAGCTTCAAAACTTCAAAATTGATCTTAACCAACCCAACCATCAGCTAGATCACGTTGAATAGGTGAAGAAACATACATGGATCGACAAATTGCATCGCCGGAGTCGTTGGAAAATTTCAAGAAAATTGGAGCTTTCTCGAGCTCTCGTCGGAGAAGGGGTGGGATAGAGAGAAGGGGCCGAGCTGGTTCTAATGGAGGTGGTTTCTTAGCCGGAGATGGTCGGAGAAGAGAGATATTGCCGATCAAAGGACTGACACTGTTTCGTCGTGAGGGGAGGAGGGAAAGTCTGGGGAGGGGAGAGAGAGAGAGAGAGAGAGAGAGAGAGAGAGAGGCTGATCTGGGTTTTTAAAATTCTAACTTTGAAATATTTACGGTTGTGCCACTGCACGTCTGTTGACCATAACTTCTTCGTTAATACTCCGATTTGAGCCCACTATGTGTCTACGAACTCGTATCGGCGTGCTCTACGCAACGGTACCTCACAAATCCCAAAAATAATTACTGATCTAAGAGTGATTAACGTGAACTTTTCCCAAGGGCAAAATGGTAATTTCACAACTAAATAAATTAAATAGATTAAATAAATGGTTAAAATTGGGTCGTGGTGTCACAGTCGAAGCGAGGAGTGACGGCAACGAATCGATGTGGAAGAAAAATGACTCGATATTGTCAAGTCGAGGAGGCTAACGATGGCTGAACGTGGATGAGAACGAGCAATGTTAGGCTGAGAAGGGAATGGCAACTGAACATGAAAAACCTTAACCCTAATATTTGATGCACGTCTTTTCTAACATTCAATATGTTACTAACCTGAGTGTAGTACGAAAATGCTATATGTAAATAAGTAATTGCATGTTTTATTAAAGAAATTCATGTTGCATTATTCATCAATGTAATAGTACTCTTGTGATCTAATAGATCTACTTTTAAATTTTAAAACAATTCCGTCGTACTAAAATCAATAATAAGTTCCATAAATATAATATAAACTCTGTTCAAATCAGAATAAATTCAAAATATAATGAAATATAAAAGGGTATCAAGATGCAATACTATAGTGTCTTAAGTTGTTTAATTTTAAGAATATCTTTGTCCTTATAAGCACATAGGTTACATTAAAACTTGTTAGTTGTATTATTATATACTTTTTACAGTTGTAATCTATTAATTTTCTTAATGGAAAATGTATATAAAGATCCATTGTTTTTGTATTTTTTTAATCACTACATTGGTTCGATTCGTTGTAAGATGTAGTCATAATTTACACAATCTTGGGACTTATTATATGACACAAATGTAGCAAATTATTATTCAATTATTTTGTTAAAATGGACTTGCTAGAAATATAGAATACTATTACATCTTGGTGCCATAAATTTTAAATTTTTTATTTAAGAAAAATTGTAGTTGGGGCACATGTCTTGCTTTATAAAAATAAAATGAACAATTATGAAAGAGTGTTAATCAATTTACAAGATATTGTTTGTTCGTCATTTTTCAAACAAATAACCAGGGTAATAAAGCATCAAAATTCATCTTACGAATTAATTTTTATTTATGCATACGATGAAGCAAACAACAGCTAGTGTAACTTTGTGCAAGTATTTTCGAAGGCCGCGCTAGTGTAAGTAATTATTGTTGTCGTGAACTTGTATATATAGGCAAAACATGCTATGGTCTACAACTCTTCTCTTTTGTTTAAACCCAATGTCGACAATTCTAGAGTTTTGACAAAGAGTGCACAAATTTGGAGCCGATGTGTTGCTATTGGAGTTTCTCCCACATCTTCTATCGCATTTCCAACTTTGGAGACATCATATTCAAGGACCTTGGATGAATGTAAAAAATATCTCCACTGAGTGCGCTCGGCAAGTTGGGCAAATATTTTCGAAGGCGGGGCTAGTGTAACTAATGTTTGTTGCGATGAACTTGTACATGTAGGCAAAACATGTCATGCATATTTCGAAGGTTAGGTATTCCTAATATATGCCTACTTGGACCCCCAACATAGAGCGTATATCACACATGCAATCCGTCTGTGGTGAAGTGTGAATAAACTCTGTTTTATAAAAAAGAAACCGAAGTCTCTCTCTTGTGGTTGTCGCAAAACGCAAACCCTTCCCTCTCTCGGTCAGCTCAATCACCTGCGCCCACGATCTATTTGGCTCTCTCTCTTTTGTCAAAACACAGAACGCTCTCTTCTCTCGACGAAACTCAACACACCAGTAGATTGTTGCTCAAACCATAAACAGCCTTTCTTTGAAACTTCAATCCGTGAGTCTCCAAACCGATCTGGTCATTTTTGTTTTCTTTTTGTTTCGGAGACCTAACTCATATTGGTCGCAGATTACTGCCATCTGATAGATCTGAGGAGAAAAATTGTTCAAGGAGCAGATCCGTTAGGAAAATGAGCGAGACATCTCCCAGTGTGCGAGATAGGAATCTGGAAGGTATAAACGCTTGTCCTTGCGCTTCGCACTTTGAGGATTGGACATGAGACATAATCTGGTTCATGAAAAACATATCTGAGTAATAGTCAGTTCTGGCATGTGTAGGAACCCCAATGTGGCCTCGATGCAAAGGTAGCAGCTAGGAACAACTCTGATGTCCATATGAAAGGAAGATAACCAACCGAGTTTGCTTAGGGTCTTGATCTGTATGGAGATTTGTTCTTTGTCTCTACAAGTACTGATATTGATGTGCACTGTGTAGGAAAAAGGGTAGATCTAGGAGAGGTGCAAGGGCAAGGCGGGGAACACACAAACTCAGAGGACAATGCAGCAAACAAAAAAAACAAAAAACAAAAAACAAAAACAAAAACAAAACTTCGAGGATCCCAGATCAGGCATCTGGCATGTATAATTTCGAATTCCGTAAACTTGCTGCTGGGTGCATGATTCCAGTATAGGAATAGCTGCCTTTGATGTTCATGTAGACTTGCTATTGGGTGCATGATTCCAGTTGCTGTTGGGTGCATGATTCCAGTGTAGGATTATCTGCGTATATTTGTTTCTGTGTTGTTGATTGTTGTCCTGCATTGAACCAAATAGTAAAGAGTTTAGAAAAAGAAAAAGAAAAAGAAAATAATAATAATAATAAGTAAAGAGGTTAGAAAAATTGGGTTGCCTCCCAATAAGCGCTTCATTTTAAGTCCGTAGCTAGACGTTGCAGAAGCCTGGTGGTCAGATCACTGGTCCCTTCAGAGTCAGTGACTCACGTGCAATATCGAAGGGTGACTCCAAATATGGTTTCAGCTTGTGACCGTTCACTTTGAATGTGTTGCCATTAATTTCACTTGTAATATCAACCGCCCCATGAGGATAAACCTTAGTAACCAAATAGGGGCCATTCCAACGAGACTTTAACTTCCCTGGAAAAAACTTCAACCTTGAACTGAATAACAAAACTTTTTGCCCTGGATGAAAATTCTTTCTGAGAATCTGATTGTCATGAAATGCCTTGGTTTTTTCTTTGTAAATGCACGAACTCTCATAAGCATCATTACGAATTTCCTCAAGCTCATTAATCTGCAATTTACGTTTTTCTCCAGTAGAATCATAAGAAAAATTCAACTCTTTAATAGCCCAAAATGTCTTATGCTCTAGCTCCATAGGTAAATGACAAGCCTTGCCATAAACCAGCCGAAATGGGGACATCCCAATTGGGCCTTTAAATGCTATTCTATACGCCCAGAGAGCATCACTAAATTTCAAACTCCAGTCTCTTCGAGTAGAGCTAACTGTTTTTTCAAGAATTCGCTTGATTTCTCTGTTTGAAACTTCAACCTGTCCTGATGTTTGTGGATGATAAGGGGTAGCAACACGATGGTGATCCCATAATTAGCCAACAACGTAGCAAACGATCTATTAACAAAGTGCTTACCCCCATCACTTAGAATGACATGCGGTGTTCCAAATCGTGGAAAAATTACCCCCTGGAGGAATTTCAGAACAACTGATCCTTGATTGGTTGGTGCTGCAATTGCCTCGACCCATTTAGAAACATATTCAACAGCCACCAAAATATACTGATTGCCATGGGACATTGGGAATGGTCCCATGAAATCAATACCCCAAACATCAAACAATTCAACGACTAATATACTTTGTTGTGGCATTTCATTTCTTTTGGACTGATTACCCACCCTTTGACAACGATCACAAGATCTACACCAACTATTAGCATCCCTGTAGAGAGTAGGCCAAAACAATCCACTTTGCAAAATTTTAGCTGCTGTCCTTTTAGGGCCAAAATGTCCCCCACAAGCATACTGATGTGCAAATTTTAAAACACTTTCATGCTCTTCTTCTGGAATACACCTGCGAATAACTTGGTCTGAACAATATTTGTATAAATATAGTTCATCCCAAAAATAATACTTTGCATCTGCCAAGAATTTCTTTTTATGTTGGAAAGTAAAATCTGGATGAAGTACCCCTCTGGCCAAATAATTAACTAAATCAACAAACCATGGTGAAATGATATGGGCAGCAAACAGCTGTTCATCTGGAAAATTTTCATTTAAAGGCAGCAAGTCATCTTCTGCAGAAATTGGCAAAATCAACCTGGACAAATGATTAGCCACAACATTTTCACTACCCTTCTTATCCCTGATTTCTAAATCAAACTCTTGCAGTAAAAGAATCCAACGAATTAATCGAGGCTTAGCGTCTTTCTTTGACAACAAATACTTCAAAGCCACATGATCTGTGTAAACAATCACCTTAGCCCTAACTAAGTAAGAACGGAATTTTTCTAATGCAAAAACAACTGCCAACAATTCCTTCTCTGTGGTCGCATAGTTTAGCTATGCATCATTGAGAGTCCGACTAGCATAATGAATGACTTGGGGAAGCTTATCTTTCCGTTGTCCAAGAACTGCTCCTACTGCGTAATCTGAAGCATCACACATCAATTCGAAAGGTAAACTCCAATCAGGTGCTGCAATAATGGGTGCTGTAGTGAGGAGTGTCTTTAACTTGTTGAAAGCCTCCAAACAAGCATCATCAAAAACAAAAGGAGCATCCTTAGCCAATAAATTACACAATGGTCGGCTAATCTTGGAGAAATCCTTGATAAACCGTCTGTAAAACCCAGAATGACCAAGAAAAGATCGAACACTTTTAACAGTTGTCGGTGGTGGCATCTTTGCAATTACATCAATTTTGGCCTTATCAACCTCAATACCCCTGTTAGAAATCAAGTGGCCTAGGACAATCCCCTGCTTAACCATGAAATGACAGTTTTCCCAATTTAAAACAAGGTTTGTCTTAATGCATCTTTCAAGAACTAGGGATAAATTGTTCAAACATTCATAAAAAGAATCCCTAAAAACAGAAAAGTCATCCATAAACACTTCAACTACCTGTTCAACCAATCCGGAAAATATGCTCATCATGCATCGTTGAAACGTTGCAGGAGCATTGCACAAACCAAAGGGCATTCTTCGATATGCAAAAGTCCCAAAAGGACATGTAAAGGTTGTCTTCTCTTGATCCTCAGGTGCAACTGGATGGTTGTACCCTGAATATCCATCCAAGAAACAATAGAACGCACGACCAGCCAACCTTTCCAACATTTGATCAGTGAAAGGCAATGGAAAATGATCCTTTCTAGTACCCACATTGATCTTTATGTAATCAACACACATACGCCACCCAGTAGTCAAATGTGTAGGCACAAGTTCATTATTATCATTCTTCACAACTATAATTCCAGAATGCTTAGGCACCACTTGAGTTGGACTAACCCACTTACTATCTAAAATTGGGTAGATCATCCCATCATCTAGAAGCTTCATAACTTCAGTACAAACAACTTCTTTCATAATTGGATTCAAACGATGTTGAGCATCAATGGTGAGCTTTACTCCATCTTCCATTAGAATTCTGTGCATGCAAATTGTAGGGCTGATCCCTTTAATGTCTGCTATAGTCCAACCGATTGCATCTTGATAATTTCGTAAAATACGCAGCAATTTTTCTTCTTCTGTTGATGATAAGTCAGCAGCAATAATAACTGGCAGCGAAGAATTTGCACCTAGATAAGCATATTTCAAGTGTCCTTGCAGTACTTTTAAATCCAGTTTAGGTGGCTGGACTTTAGAGGGCTGCAACGGTTTTTTCGGTTCCCCTAAACTCTCAAAAACGTGCCTCCAATGGGGGTGTAGAAAAGGAACACTTTCCAAAACTGAAACATACTCAAAAACCTCTTCATCTTTAGTGTTTTTATTCTCCAACCCATGCAACACCTGTAACAATGGATCTGATGTCAAACGGGGCATAATTTCAGCATGCATTAAACTGTCTAACATGTCAACACGCATACAATCTTGCACATCAGCTAGCCTTTTGGTTACTTCAAATAAATTGAAAACAACGAACTGATCTTGCACTCTAAGTGTAAGTGTTCCAGCCTCAACATCAATTAGGGTTCGAGCATTAGCCATGAACGGACGCCCCAAAATAATCGGTGTTTGCCTATCTTCATCCATATCCAAGACCACAAAATATGCAGGAAGGTAGAGATTATCCACTTTAATAATGAGGTCTTCAATAATTCCCCTAGGGTAAGGTCTTCAATAATTCCCCTAGGGTAAGCAACTGAACGGTCCGCCAGTTGTAGAATAACTGATGTAGGCTTGATTTCTCCTTGTCTTAGTCTCTAAAAAACATAAAAGGCATTAAATTAATATTGGCACCCAAATCAATTAAAGCACGTTTAAAATTAGAATTTCCAATTGTGCATGAAATTGTAAAACTCCCTGGGTCTTGTTTCTTTGGAAGCAGTTTGTGTAATAAAACTACGTTGCACTGTTCTGTAAGAATAACTTTTTCAAAATCCACGAGCTTCTTTTTCTTTGTGCAAACATCCTTTAAAAACTTGGCATAAGATGGAATGTTCCTAATTGCATCAATCAATGGGAGATTGATATGAACTTTGGCCAACGTCTTCATAAAATCTATCAACTGTTGATCTTTAACTTTGGGCTTCAACCTTTCGGGATAAGGCATTGGAGGCACATAAACACGCTCTGCAGTTTCTGCAGCAATTCTTTCACTGTTTTCGGATCTGCCCATAGACTCTGTAGAATCTGCAAAAATTGCAGAATTTGCAACAATATCAGATTCTGCAAAATTTCCTGAATCTGTTTGTGGCTGTGATGCTGCCCGCGAATTTTCAGCACAAATTTCACCTCTATTGTCATAACTTTTACCCGAACGTAGAACTCGAACTGCCTTACAATCTGCGCCTCCCCTTGGATTTTGTTCAGTTTGGCTAGGAAATGTACCTGGTGCTCTTTCTGAAACTTGGAATGCAATCTGCCCCATTTGTTTTTCTATGTTTTTCACTGTTGCCTGCATATTTTGGAATTCTTGATTGGTGTCGTTTGCTAATTTTTCAATTGCAACCTCCCAAGCAACCTTAGGCGCAGCAGGTTGCTGTACCTGTTGTTGAAATTGTGGCCTTGCAAACTGATCTCTGTCCCACTTAAAATTAGGATGATCTCTCCAACTCGGGTTGTAAACAGTTGAATACGCGTCATATCTTGGACGCTGAAAATTATTAAATGCATTAACTTGTTCCGCTGCAAATTCTGGATAAGCATCTTTATGTGGACAGCTCAAAAAATCATGGGTTGTCACATTGCAAATGCTGCAGGCAACTGGTAAGGGCTGCTGTACAACAACCTGTGAACCTAGAATTCTTTGTAATAACATGTCAAATTTGGCATCAAATCTTTCAAGCTTTTTCTCCATTTTTTCAATTTGTGCCGACATATATGGAGAACCATTAGATAGCTCAAAAACAGACCTAGATTGTGGTTGCTCAACTGCCCATTGTTGTGTATCTGCTGCCATTTTTTCAAATAATAAACAAGCCTCTTATGCCTTTTTATCCTTGTACGAACCTCCGCATGAAGTGTTGACAAGAGTTTTTGTTGTCATATTTAACCCTCTGAAAAATATATGCACTTGATCAGTACTGTTAATACCAGAATGTGGACATTTTCGATTCAACTCTTTAAACCGTTCCCACGCCTCATGAAACTCTTCATTTGGTTTTTGGGCAAAAGATAAAATTTGAGTTCTCATGTCGAGAGTCTTTGAGGCTGGATAATACTTGTTTAAGAATTTTTCACTGAGTTGGTTCCAAGTGCTAATGCTTCCAGATGGAAGTGTGAGGAGCCATCTCCTTGCTTGATCTTTCAATGTGTATGGAAATAAACGAAGCTTAATAGATTTAGCTGAGAATCCTTTCACCAAAATATTCTTGCATCCCATTAAAAATTCTGCAATGTGCATGTTAGGATCATCAGCTAATAACCCATGAAATGTAGGTAGAATATTCAACATGTGATGCTTGATTTCGAATGTAGACCCTTCCTCCACTTCTGGATATGTAATGCAACCTGGTATGTTAGTGGCATGAGCTGTTAAAGAGTTACCCAAAGGATCACCAGCCTCTGGAATAACAAAAGCCATTGTTTCTTTACTGTGCAGGTCCTCAGAATATAAAGACTGCAGAAAAGTCCCTTGCAGTGAAGGAACCCACAGCAAATTTTGCTCCGTGCGTCTCCTCCTTAAAGATTGCTCAGGTTCTGGATCACACGGAAACAATTGCTGAATTGCTGAACGTGTGCTGACCATGCACATATTGTAAATCTACACTGCCCTGCTGTGATATGTAAAAATAAAATAAAAACAAAGATTATTTCTTCTTTTTTTTGGTATGTATGTACAGCAATAATTCATGCAGAATCTGATTAGAACAAATTATTTTAAATAATCCCCGGCAACGGTGCCAAATTCTTGATAGACTTTTTAGTACCTGCACAAATAGGGTTAAAACTCCTATAAAACTTGCAAGAATGACAAGGTTATTGTAGTATAAATGATTCTCGCAAGGTCGTTCTCCGCAGGGATTATTAAATAACTTGTAGCAAACCAAATTCTAATTAATTATTGTAAAAGAGAAAGTTGAGATGTTTGATTTTAAGACCTTAACTTAAAACGAATTTAACTAATAAAAATAAGGCAATATGCAAAATTAAAGCTAAGAGCAAAAGAAACAGTTGTGTTTTTAGAAATCAAATTAAGAAAGCACTAGGGATCCGCCGTCACCATAACAATTCTATATAGTTCTCCCCATTACTTATGACCTATACATGCATATTTCAAAGGTTGGGTATTCCTAATATATGCCTACTTGGACCCCCAACATAGAGCGTATATCACACATGCAATCCGTCTGTGGTATTCAGATCAAATCTAAACATACATGACTCATTAAGTTATGTGAAACCTTTTGACAAACCTTGCAACCCTTAAGACGTGGTATTCATCCTAAGTGAACTTGCACATATTAATCACAAGAAGCCTTCGTCAATTTCAAGGACTGACCTCCGACCAAAATTGCATCAAATTACTTTTCTAAACATCCTAATGGTGATCAAGCATCAAGACACTTAGATAGTTTAACCCAGTGATGAATAATTCGAAAACCTGCATGCATATAATCATAAGCAAATTGGACAAAAACTACATATTCTTGCTAAGGCTCGTGCCCTCACCCTAGCAAAAGAGAGTTAGTTACGCATGTTCATAATAAAAATCATCAAGTTCTTCATTAAAATAATAAAGATCGAAAACACCTTGAAGTAGAAATTCTTCAAAAACCCTAGCAAAAGTCGCGTTCACAAGCCAAAAAAAGAGATCTAAATTTTCTGTGAAAAATAACTTAAATATCCCCTAAAACCTAGCTGCCCAATCCCCACAAGGAAACTAAATAAAATAAAATAATGACATGACATAAAATCCAAATTGTACTAGGAGAATCTGTCCATAATCTGCCCAGCCACTTTTTGGGCTCAAATCTCCTCCAAATCCAGTCCAATATATCTTGTTTTAAAGATAAAAACGTTCTGAACACTTCTCCAGAAGGCCATGAATCCATCAGAGGTCATCTCGGGCTCCAAAAATGCCATAAAAGCCCAAAACGTCACTTTCCATCACTGCACACTGCTCCTTTATTTTATCACCAGAAAATAACCGCTTGGTAGAAAAGTCTGAAATTTTGATACGATCAAGCCAAGTGACTCACGAACATCTTCCAACTAGAATTACTCCAAAATTCGTCCATTTGATTATGTTTTGCTCCAGAGAAAGTCGACAGTCCTATATTGAGAATACAATTCAAAGTATCAAAATTCTTCCAAAATATGAACCAAAATGTACCAAGAATGGGGTTAAATCGGTGGCGGACCCAGACTTTCGTTCATCTGGGGGCTGAAAAAAATTCAATGGGTTATGTGGGGGCTTTACTTGAGAAGGACCTAAAAATAATTAAAAATAATGAATTTAGATGGGATTATATGGCTGAAGTGTTTGGGTAAGTGTGGACAGCTGCCCATAGTTGGAGAAACACTTGCATGCACCGGGGATAGGACAACAGTCCTATCCCCCTCCAATCACAACCCGCCATGTGTCCATTTTCTGCCAAAGTTGGACACGTGGTGTGCTGCGATTGGAGGGGGATAGGACTGTTGTCCTATCCCCGGTGCAGGCAAGTTTTTTCGCAATAGTTGGCATTAATTGGGTCCACCCCTGGTTAAATATATAATATAAAATATACCCATCAATCTATTCTTCAATTCTTCCCTTTCTTCCAAACCCTCCACAAATCTAGAGTTTTGACAAAGAGTGCGCAAGTTTGGAGCCAATATGTTGTGATTACACTTTCCAAAACCTCTTCTGTTGCTTAAACAGAGAAAAAAAATGGATAATAAATTATGTATGTGATATATGGTAACATTTTAACAAAATTTACGTTCGTGCAACATAAAAAAAAGATTTTGATATGTGCATTTAGTACTTCTTTAATTTCTACTGTTACCTAATGATTTTGAACAATTCAAAAGAACTATAGTTAACAATTCTTCACGCCAACCAATTCCTCTTTACCATTGTTTTCACCTTTTTAAAAATCAAGAGTAACGAAAAAAATTGTAATTTTTAAGTACCATTTGTGCTTTTACTTTTACTATTAACACTTACATGTTTGTCTTTTTCGTCCTCACCCTCATTATTTTCATCCTTTTCATTTTATTCGTTTTCACGATGAAGATCAGAAACACCCACTCAGTACAGTCATGAACAAAGATAGTTGGATCATATTTGCAAAATTTTGTTCTTATATGATAAATGAACATATTTTACAACGATAATCACCTTCAAATATTGAATTTGGGTTACAAGCATTAATATAAACGAGTAATTGTTTATAAACTAGTAATTCTTTAGGTTACATTAAAACTTGTTAGTCGTATTATATACCTTTTACTGTTTGTTGTATTCTATATTAATCTTCCTGATGAAAAATTTATAGAAAGTTCCATTGTTTTATTTTTCGAATGACTACGTTGAACTCTTCTCTTTTGTCTAAACACAGTATCGACAAATCTAGAGCTTTGGCAAATAGTGCACAAATTTGGAGCTGTTGTGTTGCTATTAGAGTTTCTCCCACATCTTCTATCACAATATTCTATCGCAATTCCAACCTCAGAGGCATCAAATTTGAAGAGTGATGAAATGTAAAAAACATATCTCCATTGAGTGTGCACGGCAAGTTGGTGCAAATATTTTCGAAGGCGGGCTAGCGTAACTAACGCTTGTTTCCATGAACTTGTATCTGTAGGCAAAACATGCCATGATCTATTCTTCAACTCATCTGTTTCATCTAAACCCAATGTCAACAAATCAAGAGCATTGGCAAAGAATGCACAAGTTTAGAGCCTATATATGTGTTGCAATTACAGTTTCTCCCAGATCTTCTATCACAATTCCAACCTTAGAGGCATCATATTCGAATACCTTGGATTGGATGAATGTAAACAAAATATCTCCATTGAATGTGCTTGAGACGTTGGTGCAAATATTTCGAAGGCGGGACTAGTGTAACTAATGTTTGTTGTCATGATCTTATATATGTAGTCAAAACATGCCATGATCTTTTCTTCAAATCTGATCTTGCGTCTAAACCTAATGTCGACAAATCTAGAACTTTGGCAAATAGTGTGCAAGTTTGGAGCCAATGTGTTGCAACTACAGTTTCCCCTACATCATCTCTCACTTATCCAGAAAATAAAATGGATCATAAATTATGTATGAGATATATGGTTTGAGAGTGTAACAATTTAACATAATTTATGTTCATTCATTGACCAATATTTTTTTTTTTTTTCGATATGAGCAGTTACCTTATGATTTTGAACAATTCAAAGGAACAATAGTTAACAATTCTGCACGTCAACCAATTCCTCTGTGTCATTGGTTTCGCATTTTTAAAAATCGAGAGATTAGCTCCAAAAAAAAAACTGTAGTTTTGAAGTGTGTCTATTCGTTAACCGTTTCTTTTTCAATTTTCCTATAAAAACAACTTGGTCCTAAATATTTTTTATTTTATTTTATTAGATCCAATAGTATAATTACTTTTACTAACTCACCCTCGTTGTTTTCATCCTCTTCATTTTACTCGTTTTCACATTGAACATCAGAAACACCCGATCAATACAATCATGAAGAAAAAAAAAGCTGGATCATATTTGCATAATTTGTTCTTAGACGATAAATGAACATATTTTACATAGAAAGTCAAATACAGATATTGAATTAGGGTTACAAGCATTAATATAAACGAGTAGGGTTGACAATGGATTGTAGCTTAAGTAAGGTGAACAAACTCTCGTCTTTAATATCGCGAGGAATTTATAAAATACTTAGGCATTTTCATATTCCAAATAATTTGCGCAAAAAAAAGGTGTCGCGTTAAAGTAAAAACTTGTAATATTCCATGGGGATGACAATGTGATACGTAACGTAAGTAAACTCACTAACTCACACTTCCTTCCAACCCACCCCTCATGTTACGTGTGGTGGGGTTGAACAAGAAAGGGAATCACATCGGCTTGGTCCCAAATTGATGTTATATGAAGTCGAGAAATATTGTCAAACCTTGCTTGCTCTACAAGAATCAGAATCTTCGTAGAAGGCAGGAAGCATGACATTGACAGCGTTAGAAAAGTAAAAGATGTCTTAGGTTTTCCAATTTTGTAGAACACTCAGCTGTCCAAGTGTCCATCATAAAATGCGACAGTTGAGTAGAAGGAAGGAAGCACGACATTGACAACGTTAGAAAAGTAAAGATGTATTAGGTTTTCCAATTTTGTAGAACACTCAGCTGTCCAAGTGTCCAACATAAAATGCGACAGGAAGAGAAACGTCGTACATGCTTCACATACTCTCATTATAAAAATGAACATATACGATGGTCGTATTATGTTTTGATTTAGTTTGCTTAAAAACGAAAATGCTAAGTTGGTCAGGATAGTATTCAGGTCTCCTTCCACTCAAGTTTGAATCATCGTCTCCCAAAATTAGAGTAATTTTAAGATATCGCCGTATAAAAACAAAAGGGTAACTTCCCAACATATACGATTCGACAATAGAGTGAGTGAATTTTCTGTATATCTTTAAAATTATGAATACAAGGCTTTGTTTCTGCCTGAATACATTTCCAAACTGACTTCTAAAAGATTCTAGAACCACGTATAGAACGATTGTAGAATAAGTACGCTGCAGGTTGCAGACGTCAGCTAAGAATTGGCATAGCTGACCCTAAACTTTTCCCCAACTCTTTTCTCGACTTGAAAATTACCCACTAACAATTGAAAACGGACCTGCAAGAAGTAGCAAATTAGAACATTCCAATCCCAAAGCTGAAACAACTAACCAAGATAAAAGTGTTTCATTATACTGAGGGGACGAAGGTAAGGTATAAAAAGCCAGAGCACCCCCAGAGTTGCCAAAGGGAAAAGAATACCAGAGGAGAGGCAGAATTTAGATAAACTCATAGAGAACGGTTAGCAGGAACAACTACTGGGGCAGCTAAAGAACCGAATGTAGCCGGGATACCCACCCATGCACCGTAAAGAAGCAGTTACAGTAAACTCTCCCAACTTACAGTAATTTAGGAGTTTAGCATATATTCTAATGAAGTTGGAAGAATATAAACTCCATTATCGAATCACTGACGAAAATTCCAACCAATGGCAGAAACAAGCATTTCCACCTGGCCGTGCAATTCGACTACAGAATGTAAGCTACTGTCAAGTTTAAAAGGAGGAAATCGAATTTTCCTGATCAATCTGGGAAAAAGAAACATTGCTACAAATTATAAAATGTGTGAGCCAACCAGAACACCAGGAAACTAAAAGTATCAAGTAAATCTGCCTTTGAATTTTCAAACAAAAATAATGAACCTACAAAATTGAACCAGCCAAATTAATGAATGCAACGGAACTCCAATAGCTGGCCTTGGAAGGAAATATTTATTCAAATCATTATCTCTAAGAAGCTGGAATCGCTAGTTGACTCCTTGTCAGTGGCCAGCAGTTGCCGGACTGGCTAGCCTTCCCTGCCTTCAGCCTAGCTACTTAGTCTTAATCTATTACTTGAATCAAGGTCATTGCAGCAAACTAATGAACTTGAAACATGTTCCTCATCGGGGAAACTCTTCCCTCACTAAAGTTGTAAGCTCTTCTACAACAATGTGATTTATTTGATCCCAAGGAATTTATGTTTATATAACCATATCCAACTTCTACATGTTTAGTTTCTTCAGACTCTGTTCTGAGAAAGAATCCAAGATGTCATAGTGTCCATATCCATGAAAGAGAACATTGATTGGTTTCTCCTCTTCTTTCCGATACTCTTCACCATAATTTGCTATGTTAACCAAACCAGCCGAGCTTCTATCTATCATGAAGACAGATATTGGTGTCCTGAGGAGTAAAACATTGTGTCAGACTTAAGGATTAAGCAGATTGCTATATAGATCATAACACACCCTCTTCCGGCAAAAAACTGAAAGAAAGGCGAAATGGAAACTAAAATTGTAGAACCATGATAGGTAGTGTTCCCTTTGAAAATTAATCAAGAAAAAAAAAAGAATGACGACACAAAATATGCAGCCATGGCAGCTAAACTAAACTAAAACTTAAGGGGGAAAATGCAGGCCATTTGCATGAAAAAGACTAAATGTAGAGCCTGGGAAGAGAAGAAGGAAAAGACTAAATGAAAGAATATAAAAACCCCAGGCTGAGAAACTAAACTTCAAACTTAAACTCTGATATTTTGAAATGCTCAAAATTGTCGAACACAATGACAATGCAACCTATTTATTGAAGCCACACAAATCTGAATATAGAAATCCTAACATAAAACCCAATAATAACCCAACATGTAGCTCAAAATGCTTAACTAAGTCAACCATAGATGAGTTAAAACCCTATGCCACGAAACTAATCCACACACCCTCATCGCATGTACGTGAGTAGAAACGCATCACAAACTCCATCTATGGCAACATGATGGTATGAGAATCCAAAATAAGTAGGAAGGACAACCGGGCCTATGGAGTTAACACAATTCTACCAGAATGAGAAAACATCAACAATCATGGTTGAAGGTATAACAAACAACACAAAACTGCTTGTTCTCACTTTAAAACATGAGAAGCCATCAGCAACTCAGGTTCTCCACCCCAAACATAAGGCTGTTGAAGTCTCTTCACATACGCATCAAAATCACCTTCGATGAACCTAAACATGCATTTCATAAAAGATTAAAAACCAAATCATTTCTGCGACATGGTAACAAAAACAAATTGAAAAATTTCAGTCCAAAATCACAAAAGCTTACCATTCTGTTTCCTCCCGCCTCTTTAAGAGCTCGTCTACGACCTACACCACACAATAAGAAAATACAGCACACATATAAACAATTTGGTAAAACATTCAATGCCTCCGAAAAAGGAAACAAAAAAACATTTATGCCTAAAAATGAATGAGAGTTACTTGAGCTCTTAATTCATCAGCGAGATCTCTCTGACGATTTTCATCAGGGGCTTCCTCCCCATTTCTCAAGCAAGCCACGTGTGCTATCGCTCTGAATAGGCATCGACCATCGGCTGGCACCCCTGTTATTATCTCAGACAGCATCAACGTATAGTTCAGGATGTTTTGACGGAAAATTGAAGTCAAAACAAAGAAAGACAACGAAAGTAACTTATGTATGCATGCACCCACAAACAAACACAGTCACCAAACAAAGCATTAGGAAAAGCACCAAAAAGTTCCAAAAAAGAAAAGTTAAGAATAGTGGCTTTCAATAAAACCAATTAAAAATTCACAACCAAAAAGTGCACATATGACATAGCATTTCTCAATAGACTAATCTTAGTGGTGAATCCAAACACCCAAAATGAAAAAGATGAGAGCTTTCTTCTTCATTATTTATATAAATTTTTTATATAAAAAAATAAAAAATAAAAAACAATACTTGACATAACAAACTCAATAATTCACTGAAACAATGTCAATAAATTGATGAAATTGATCCTAATTAGCATTAATTACAAGAAAAAAAAGTAACCTGTAACTCTGTAATCAGCGGAGTTATCAATGTTATTCTGATCAGGAGCAGCTGAGCATTTCGAATCAAAACTCTCAGCATTCTCGTTCGAAACGCCGTCGTTTCCGTCAGGAGTAGAGTCGTCAGCCCAGTCGATCGGGGCTAAGCAGTTGCAGACGCCGAAGAGGAGCCAAGCCGAGTCGGGACGGTGGAGCCAACGAGCTGGCCGTGCGTCCCAAGCGGCGTTCCACGACCCCTCTCCCTTAAGCTCGTAGTGGATCGCCGGCCGGAGGAGATCTCCAGATCTCCGGTTGCCGGAGGAAGGGAGCAAGGCGTGCCATATCGATGCCGCGCCGGTGCCGCAAGCCGAGCCGAGCTGGCACGCGCTCGAGTGGTGGTGGCGCCGGGTCTCAAAACCGCAGGAGAAGCTAGCGATTTGCTGATGAATAAGGGGAAAGGTATGGGCTTGGAGGAGCCGGCTCTGGTGAGCCGCCGCCGAGCCGTGAGCGAAGGACGAGAGGGAGCTGACGATCCAAGTCTTCCGGCGCGCGCAAAGAAATCCGAGCATCACCGGATTGAGTCGTTGAGGGAGGAAGAGGGGATGTGTGTGCTATTGGTCAGCTGTCAGGGTGACGGGCTTAACCTACGCACCAATTCGTTGCTGGAAGGTTGGAAATTGTGGCGTACAGCTATCACCAGAAAGGCTATTGTTGGTGGCTGCAGCCATGGCTAAAGGTGATGATGATGAGATTTTCTGAGGTTTTTGTGAGTGTGAGGGCGAAGCTTTTTAGGGGAAGCCAAGAGGGTGACACTCGCGTTTCACGAGGAAAATGTGATTTTTAATTTTAATTTAATTTAATTTTACGTATATTATGATATACGGGCAAAATATATGTACTTTTGTTTTTTGAAGTTTGTGATTTATACTGTTGGAAGCATATGCCAATGAGATATTCCAGAATTTTCTTTTTTATGAGTTGTTTTCATTTTTATGATTATTTATTAAATGATAGACGATTACCAATATGTATGAAATAATTGACAAGTGGGCAGTATTACGTTTATGAGATATTTATTTAGAGTAAAATAACTTTGAAATTTCAAAATAAAATTTAAAGATAAATCTTATTTTTTAAATACTAATATACAGTAATTATTGTAAACCTTATTTAGGGCTATAATTGAAAAACTAAACAAAGTTTGTTTACAAATCGTGTACAAACAAATGATATTTCTTAGTTACTTTTCTAACATTACCAACATGGTAAATGAATATCGAACAAAAAACAAAAAAAGCCTTAGGGTGAATTTGCTTCATAGGAAAAGGGAATTGGTAAGTCCATGCTTGAAAAATGATTTCTCGGCTCATGGAGTAATATGGGGAAAATGAACCTCCCCCACCATCCACCTTGGGGTTTCATTTCCCTTCCTAATAGAACCAATACAATCATTAACTACACTTTTTAATGATTAACCTGCCCCTATTAACAATTAAAAAATACCCAGGAAAGCATTAGTTATCCTATTTTTGCATATTTCTAATTTAGGGATATAATTATAAAATTAAACAAAGTTTGTTTTTAATTTGTACACAAACCAAACATAGGAAAGGAAAAAAGATATCCTAGTTATTTTTCTGACTTAGGCCATGTTTGGTTCATAAAAGGGAATTGATAGGGAATCAATCCCCATGCGTTTTCCCACTTGATGGAAAATGGAAGATTCATTTCCCATGTTTGGTAATGTTGGGAAATTAACTTGGAAATACAACTTTATTTTCTTTTCCATATTTGGTTTGTGTAGGAATGTAAAACCATAGTCTAAAATATCGATAATATCGACGAAATATCGATAATATCGATGATAATATCAGAAAATATCGATGTCGATAATTTCTCTCACACTTCAACAATATTTTGCCAAAATATCGCTATAATATCGATAATATCGAGATCATGAAGACAATGAAAAATTTGAAGAGTGATTTAAACTAACACCCCATGAGGTTTCTTGTGTTTTCACAAAACCCCTTCAGGTCTCAAAAATTACACGAACAACACCTGAGGTTTCAGTTTGTTTTCACAAAACCTCTTTTCGTTGATTATTTATCCGAAAATTGATGATTTCAGTGAAAAAAAAACTTATACAAATGACAAAATTAACCTGAATGAAGTATATGCAATCTAATCTCAAAGGCCAACTTTGTCATTTGGAGAATTTTTTTGTATAAAATCATCAATCTTTGGATGAAAAATCAATGAAAAGTAGTTTTGTGAAAATAATTTAAAACATCAAGGGGTGTTCTTGTAATTTCTAAAACCTCAAGGAGTTTTGTGAAAATGTCGAAAAGCCCATGAGGTGTTAGCGTAAATAACTCAAATTTGAACCTTATAGAAACTCAAATTTGTAGTGTTTGTCAGCTCGCTATATAATCAACTTAAATCAGTTAAACCCATAATGCAATGCATTGCCTTCCAATTTTTTTGAGATAAAGTAATAGATAATTGACTAAATAAACATCCTCCAAAGTTTCAAGAAAAAATTCCAAATTTTTCTTACAATTTCCCTGGTTTTTATTCAATTTTTATCGATATCGATAATATCCCGATATTTCCATCGAAATTTACGTGTTTTTGGACTACCGATATTTTCGAAACCATCGATATTTAAGACCTTATGTAAAACAAAGTTTGTTTAATTTTCCAATTATACCCATATGAAATCAAATAATAAAATCATGCATTTAATGCTATATTGTAATTCTAAATTGTTAATGGGGACAAAATGGTCATGAAAAACATGTATTTAATGTTGGCCCGTTTTCCCAAATTTTCCCATTGGAAGGGAAAATGAGACCCAAGGGGGGAGGAGGGTTACATTTTCCCTTATATTTTCCCATGTGCTAGGCAACCATTTCCCATAACTGGACTTACCAAATGGAGCCTTAGAGTAATCAAATAAATGGCTATCAATAAAATTATTTTATGTCCCATATTTTACTCTTTTTTTTAGCCAAAAAAAAAAAAAAACTTTCATGTTCTATATTATCACATTTTAGGATTTAAAGCATTTTGGAGGAAGAAAAGAATAAATTTTGTCCAAGTTGGAAGTAGAAAATCAATTACTTATGAAGGAAATTTATCTCATTAATCAACACAATATAAGAGGATATCAACACCTTATAAATTATCCTTTCTAATTTCCACTAAAATGAAAAATCATTCACCTTTACATTCATTTCCTTGTTCAACTTGCCTGTGAGTTTTTCAATCGAATCCAATTTCAAGTACCTATTTATAAAGGCATGTTGAATAAATAAATAGAGAAATTTGTTCCAACTTGAAGATAGAAGATGAATTACTTATGAAGGAAACTTATCCCCAAAATGTTAGGATATCAACACCTTATAATGTGTCCTTTTTAATCTCAAAATGAAAATCCCTCAAATCTACCTTCATTTCGTCCTTGAACCTACATTAGATCTATTGCGCTATCCAATCCAATTATATTTAACGAATGAGGCATTAATGTTAAATTCAAATTATTATAATTCATATTAGAAAGGTAATTCGATTTAAATCTTTTATGACTTAGAAATAAACTTAAACCGACACTTTTAATCATAACCAAGATGATATGCAAATTGTCTTAAAAAAAAATATGCAAATTAATTACTAGAATCCATATGATCAAAAGAGGAATAAAACACGACTTTTTTTTTAATAAATAAATATCAGAATTTAAAACAATGAGCGGATCACCTCAATAAAGAGTTTATAAAAGTCTAGTGGTATTCAATTTTGACTTTTAATAAGTAGTTAAAAGTATTTAAAAGTTTGGTGGTATCTAGTTGTGACTTTTATGTAAAATGAGTTCGGTTGTTTTTTCATTTTTATTAACTAGGAGGGTGATTCAGTATTAAAATTTCTAGAAAAATAAATATTACTAAGATTGAAATAAATGTTTTTTGGTATAAAATAAGTATAGTTAACACGGCTATATATGGCTCAATACGGTTTGAGTTTGATTTGTGTTTGAATCGTTTTTAGTTTGTCCGAGCTCTGTTCGTAAAAGAAACAAGTGTAGCTTGACCAAAATATTAGGCTCATTAGAGAAATGGCGTCAAAATTGAGCTTGGCATACTCGGCTCTCATACAGGTCGTGAGTAGCTTATATTCTTTTATGAGATAATATTATGGGGAAAAAAAACTCTCTCACCTTACGCGAGGAGAGCCATAAGGCGGCTATTGTTTCTCCCTGTGCCTGCTTCCTCTACGTCTCTGTTAGGTTTTCTCCTTCGTTTTCTGAGGGTTTCTTTGATTTCTCTTGGATTCAGTTTGATTTTTTTTCTTTTTTTCTTTTTCCATAGGAATCTTCACCGGGGCTCTTCCGTACAGGTGCACCTATTGCTGGCTATCGACTGTGGCCTTATGGGGGTGTGTTTGTCTGGATCTATCTTTGTGGGAGGCTTGTGGTGGAGGTGACGTTGTAGAAGGGCTGTTAGGTGTAGGAAAGGTCATTGAAGAAGGTTCGGGTAATGAGGAAGATTCACGAAGAAGGTTAATTGGAGAAGAATTGGATGGTGCGGGTGAAGTCATAGGTTGGGTATGTGGATCAACAATGGGTGGCTCAAGTGGTGGGTTTGATTGGTTGGGCTCAAGTGAATGGGTGTCTTGAGTGATTGGGATGGATGGTAAAACTGGAGCTTGAGGTAGCTCGAGTTGTGTGTCATGGGAAATATCTGAGAATGGGAATACATGTTCATGAAAAACTACATCCCGGTTGGAGAAGAATTGATGTGTTTTGAGATCAAATAGGCGATATGCCTTTTGGCCAGAGGGATAACCCACAAAAATGCATCTACGAGCCCTAGCATCAAACTTGTGTGTGTGGGCTGTTTGGGTGGCATAACAAAGGCATCCAAAGACACGCAAATGGGTGTAGGAGGGTAAAATTTTGTAGAGCATTTCATGTGGAGTCTTTCTAGAAAGCACTAAGGTGGGCACACGATTGATTAAATATGCAGCAGTTAGGACACTCTCCCCCCAAAATTTAAGGGGTAGGCCTGCTTGAAAACGTAATGCACGTGCAACTTGAAGGAGGTGTCTGTGCTTTCGTTCCACAACCCCATTTTGTTGAGGGGTGTGGGGGCAAGAATGTTGCCAGATTGTGCCCAGTTGGTTAAAAAACGGACGCATGGACAAAAATTCTAATCCATTATCACTACGGACTTGGTTGACTGTGCATTGGAATTGTATGGAAGCGTAGGCAAAAAAGGTTTTCAATTTTTCTTGTGTCTCAGACTTAAAATTCATGAGAAATATCCAAGTAAAATGTGAATAATCATCAACAATTATTAAGAAATATCTAGCACCTGAGTGAGAAGGCAAGTGATGAGGACCCTAATCATCACAATGTATTAAATCGAAAGCTTTATTTGTTGAAATGGAATTGAGCAAAAAAGGTAATCTGGTTTGTTTAGCAAGAGGACATACATAACAATGGGAATTAAAATCAAAAGAAATTGAAGGGATAGTTTGAGATAAAACTCGAGATGGACCACTAGACAAGTGACCCAATCGTTTGTGCCAGAGATTTGTTGTTGAAGAGGGTTGTGCAACAGTAGCAATTTTGGGACTACGCTCACGAAGAAAAACTTCGATGACTGGTACTAAATAGTACAAACCATCACTCTCCTCCCCCAATCCAATCATCTTCCTTGAGGTTAAATCCTGGAGGATACAAAAGGTGGGAAAAAATAAGATCAAACAATTGAGGTCACGAGTGAGTTTGCTAACAGACAACAAATTAACTCGAAACCCAGGGACACAAAAAACATCATGTAATTTTAGGTGAGAGGTGAGGGGTGAGATTGATAGAACCAACACAAGTGATTTTTGCTTGTGTTCCATTTGGCATGGTGATCGAGGAATTAAAAGGTGAGGATTTTTCTGGGATTAATTTGGATGAAAAAGTAATATGATCACTTGCACCGTTATCAATGATCCAATAATCTGGATGATCAGTGGCAAAGGCATAACACTGAGGTTTAGTCATACCTGCGGCATTCACAAATGCTTGATTTTTACCATCACCTCGAAGGATTGCCTTGATTTGGCACACTTCATCATCTGTAAATTTTAAATCTTCAAGGGTCTTGGCAGCAAATGTCTTGGCTCCCTCCTTGTTGGTATTGTTGGCTGCTGCACGCTTGTTTCTATTTGGTGGCTTGATTGCCTTTCCATGCAACTTGTGCCAGGTTGGAAATGGATGAAGATAGTAACACCGATCCATGGTATGAGTGTCACCATCACAGTATGTGCAGTGGAGGTTTTTGTTATCTTCACCTTGCACTGGGCGAGGCTGCTTATTGGTGTTTCTTGATACATTCATTGCATGAGAAGAATTATTCTCCCCACTTTCAGCTATTTGCCTTTGTTTTTCTTCTTGTACAAGCATCCCATATACCTTACGCTCAGTAGGCAAGGGTGACATTAGTAGGATCTGTGTGTGAACTGCGGAGTAAGTTTCATTCAGGCCCATATGGACTGCTGATGTTGTTGAAGTTCGGCAATGTCTCGTTTAATCTGGAAAATCCTGGAAATATTCCCTTGAGAGAAGCGTTCTTTGAGATCTAACCAAACCTCAGCAGCTGTATTTGCATAGATGACGGTGTTGGCTAGAGAGGGGCTGATGGAGTTGAGGATCCAAGACTTGATCATCTGGTTACATCTCCTCCAGATGGGGTATTTGGCGCTGGTTGTGGTTGGTGCTTTGATCGTCCCATCCACAAAGCCAAGTTTGTTCTTTGCCTCCAAAGTCATTATCATTGCAAGACTCCAAGTTGCATAATTGTCACCATCCAAGAGTGAGTGACAAGTGTCAGACCAGTTTGGTCTGAATGATGTATATAAAAGGGATCAGAGACATCGTTGGTCTCTGTGTTTTGAGATTTAGGCTTATGGCCTGTGGGTTTTGGTGTTTCTTCGTCGCTAGCCATGTTCTAGAGGTTGCGGAAGGTGATGAAGATATAAGAGTCACCGAGATCGGCGCTTTGATACCATGAAAAAATAGAGAGGCTAGGCAACGAGAGTTTGAGGAGAAAACTCCAGATTTTGTTGTGTCTTTCATTCACAAAGTACAAGCTAATATAATGCCTAAGCAAGGCTGTACAAGGTAAGTAGTTGTTTACACCATAATTAACCGAGCATGTCCAGCCTTAAAACAACTAGCACCAAGGCAGACTTGCCTTCTCCCCTGCCGAAGGAAGACACTCTTCCAAGATGCCAGACACCTGCCAAGGCTCCCGACTGCTGAAGGTCCCAATTGCTGAACCTAATCTCAAGGACACGTGTCGCCACCACAGCGCTTGGACATAGTCCCACATCGGAAATCTACACAAACCTCTCATTTTCACTTCCTTATAAGTAGGGAACAATACCCTGGTAACTGGGGGGACTAAATTCTCACTCTTACTGTTACTCTGTCAAAATTACCACTTACAGCTGACTTAAGCATCGGAGAGCCTTCGGCCGGCACCACACCGGTGTCCGAAGCTTAACGACTGTTTCTTCCTCTTTGTCTTTTGCAGGGTATCTAGATACTGAAGGTCCTAGCCACCTAAACTGCTGAAGACCCAAGTCTTTACCTAAGTTGACCCTCTCCCAAAAAGAGCATCAACAGTTTGGCGCCGTCTGTGGGAACCGACTTCTGAATCCCAACTCCCTCTACCAGCCCAGCTGGCTCCTTCCCCTATCAGGCCCCGTCGCCTCTTCCACACCCCACACTCCACTATGGTGAGCGAGGCTAGCCATGCTACCCAGCGCCCCACACCCCGTGGGGATTCCTCCCGAAAGAAACCTTCGGCAGAGGGGGATCTCCAGGCAGAGGTGGAACGCCTCCGCGCTAGTGTAGTCAAGATGTCAGAAAACTACGAACATCTTCGCACTAAGAATGTTGAGCTGGAGCACGATTGCCGAGCCCTAAAGCGCAATGTGGAGAACACTCGCCATCGATTTATCCAGCAAGACCTCACCCAGGATGTCGAGCACACCCTGCCGAACCAACATGCCATCTCCCGTCATAGCGCCCCCATCCAGTCGAGGCCTGACAAAGGCAAAGGCCATCTTCATCCGGAGATGACCAAGTCGCGACCCCTCCACATCTCCCCACCAAGAGATCGGCCCCATAGCCCAACCAAAATCTACAAAGATTGCCGGGACCGTATCTCAGAGAAGCGGAAGAAGCCTATCCCCATCAATGTCGACCTCAGTGACCCAAGGGTGACGCACCTCGGTCCCCTACCAAAGCCAACCCGCGTGCTTACCCAAGAAGGAGTGGGGGACTCGGACGATTGGGAACCTCGCAACCCCGAAGACTGGGAGACCTACCATTCCGAAGACTTCGAACAATGGGAGGATTACCCTCCCCAACCCACCCAACACTTCAGGTCTTCGGCACCCAATGCTCTTCCGCATGCTGACCCAGCCATGCGCCTCCTCTTTGAGAAGGTCCGGCGCCTGGAGAGTGAGCAACACCGCAGCCACCAGCCTCTCTGGGCTAAACCTCGCCCTGGGCCCTTTACCGAACGCATCCTCAATTATCATCAAGAGAAGGACATTCAGCCACTTCGTATTGCCTCTTACGCAGGCACAGAGGACCCCCTTACCCATATCCATTCCTTCCAGTCCGCCCTCGGATGCAAGGGCCTTAGTGATGAGGGCATGTGTCTCCTTTTCCCTTCCACCCTCAGTGGCGCAGCTCTGAATTGGTTTTACCGGCTGAACCCCCGCACTATCAACTCCTTCGACAGTCTGAAGCAGACCTTCCTGGACCATTTCATGATCCAGACCGATCGCCTCTACTCCGCTGACGATCTGTACATGCTTCGGCAGGGTGAGGACGAACCCCTTCGGGAGTATGCTGCCCGCTTCAGCCACGAGTACTCTCGTTGCCCAGACACCGACGATCGAGCTGCATTCGGCGCTTTCAAAAGTGGCCTTAGAGAATCCAACTTCCGCTACCTAGTCCACAGCAACCCATGGAACACATATGCGGAGCTGATGAAGCAAGCAGCTATTCACGCCAAGGCCGAGTACTTTAACACCAAACGTGGCCCAGCCAACCAGTCGAGGAGCACCTTCGGTAATTCCCCATCTGCTTCAGCACCCACCCCGGCCAAACCTCACCATTCAGCTCCCGTTCCTGACCACCAGGGTACCCAGTACCCTAAGAGGAAAGACAGCCACCAGCATACCTTCAACAACGAGAAGCGTAGCAGACACGACAACCGCCATCAGCCCCGCGGAGGCCACCCTCCCAGGCCAAGTGGTCGTGCCCCACTCCCTTTTGAGCCGAAGCCCAGGTTCGAGGTATTCACCACGTTGAACACTACTTATGAGAATGTTCTGGTCCAGGAAGCCCCCATTATACCCAAACCTCCCCCTCGGAGACTGCCCAACAAGCCTATGCCGAACACAGGCGTCTTCTGCCGATTCCACCAGTTCACTGGCCATGATACCGAATCTTGTATCACATTGCGCAACATCATTGAAGGCCTCATCCGGGAAGGGAAGCTAGACAAGTACGTGCACAACCACCCAGCCCCACCTAACCCACACCAACGACAGATCAACATGATCTCTACCATTAGTGGTGGCCCTACATTGGCTGGAACCTCCAATAACTCCATCAAACATTATGTCCGCTCCACCTATGCGCACCAGGTCTTCAGCACCGAGCAGGGACGCTTGCCGAAGACCCATAAATTAGGCTGGGCCCCCATTACCTTTAGCGAGGAAGAGGAGCGTGGTGTCATTTTCCCTCATGACGACCCACTCATCATCCGGGCGGACATCTCTAACTTCGATGTTGGGCGTATCCTGGTGGACACTGGCAGCTCGGTCAGTGTGATGTTTGCTGAAGCTTTCAACGAACTCCAAGTCCCTACTCACTTGCTGGACCGTAGCATCACCCCTCTGGTGAGCTTCTCTGGCGATGTTGTCCAGCCTATTGGGAGCATCCACCTCCCTATCTCCATTGGTTCAGCACCCCAGCGAGCAACGATCACCACTCCCTTCATGTCAATGTTCAGGATGATTCATCAAGTTCATACTCATACTCAAGGTGTTTATCCTAGTCTTCAACATGTTCGTACAAAAAGGACGATTCAATTTGAAAGTTCAAGGCAAAGGAGGTCTAACCTTGTTTGCACCACCACGGAAAGCCAGTCGGAAATCTTTCTGATCAATGCTCTACCACCAAGTCTCTAGCCGGAAATCACCTTTTCTCCTCCCCACTTTCTCAAAATTTTCCTCAAGTATGAGACATTCTCCACTCCAAGCTCCTATTTATAGATCCTCAACGGTACCAACGCCTTGGGTCACGGAAAAACCCTAGCACCCTTTCATCTTCCCTCCCAAATCTCTTGTACCTACACATTTTGAAATTCAAATTCGAATTCATAAAAAAAAAAAAAAAAAAAAAAAAAAAAAAAAAAAAAAAAAAAAAAAAATTTTGCACCTGCCGAACGGTAAAAAAAAAAAAAAAAAAAAAAAAAAAAAAAAAATTGAACCTGCCGAACGGTAGGTGACATGCAGAACCAATTTGGAAGTGCTCACTTGCCTAGCACTTGGCTGACCTAGCCCTCAAAAAAAAAAAAAAAAAAAAAAAAAAAAATTGAACCTGCCGAACGGTAGGTGACATGCAGAACCAATTTGGAAGTGCTCACTTGCCTAGCACTTGGCTGACCTAGCCCTCAAAAAAAAAAAAAAAAAAAAAAAAATTTTGAACCTGCCGAACGGTAGGTGACATGCAGAACCAATTTGGAAGTGCTCACTTGCCTAGCACTTGGCTGACCTAGCCCTCAAAAAAAAAAAAAAAAAAAAAAAAAAAAAAAAAATTGAACCTGCCGAACGGTAGGTGACATGCAGAACCAATTTGGAAGTGCTCACTTGCCTAGCACTTGGCTGACCTAGCCCTCAAAAAAAAAAAAAAAAAAAAAAAAAAAAAAAAATTTTTGCACCTGCCGAACGGTAGGCAACGTGCAGAAGCAATTTGGGAAGTGAGGGAGCACTTGGCTGACCCAGCCATCAAAAAAAAAAAAAAAAAAAAAAAAAAAAATTGAACCTACCGAACGGTAGGTGACATGCAGAATCAATTTGGAAGGAAAGGGTCACTTGGCTCCAACCCAAAAAAAAAAAAAAAAAAAAAAAAAAAAAAAAAAAACGGAACTAACCTTGTTTAAACCACCACGGAGTAAACCACCTTTTCTCCTCTTCACTTCCTTTTCCTCAAAGCTCAAGTGTGAGTCCTTCTCCAGTCCAAACTCTTATTTATAGATCCTCAAAAGGTACCAGCCTTGGGCCATGAGAGTACCCTAGCACCTTTTTCATTTTCCCTCCCAAATCTCCTACACAGTTTGAACTTCCAAAAAAAAAAAAAAAAAAAAAAAAGCCTGCCGAACGGTAGGTAGCATGCAGAAGCAATTTGAGGGGTGATTGTTGGCTGACCTAGCCACAAAAAAAAAAAAAAAAAAAAAAAAAAAAAAAAAAAAAAAAAAAAAAAAAAAAAGAATAAGCCAAAACATCTAGGCCATACTTTTGAAGCTTGACGCAACTTCTGGGTTGCCAACTTGGGGGACTAGGGAATGCCCTACGACTCATACTAACCTAGGAATGCTCGGTCATAATTATGCAAAAAACTTACAAGTTCCCAACCCAGAAGCTACTTCTTGACCGCGAACTTGGGGGACTACTGTTTACACCATAATTAACCGAGCATGTCCAGCCTTAAAACAACTAGCACCAAGGCAGACTTGCCTTCTCCCCTGCCGAAGGAAGACACTCTTCCAAGATGCCAGACACCTGCCAAGGCTCCCGACTGCTGAAGGTCCCAATTGCTGAACCTAATCTCAAGGACACGTGTCGCCACCACAGCGCTTGGACATAGTCCCACATCGGAAATCTACACAAACCTCTCATTTTCACTTCCTTATAAGTAGGGAACAATACCCTGGTAACTGGGGGGACTAAATTCTCACTCTTACTGTTACTCTGTCAAAATTACCACTTACAGCTGACTTAAGCATCGGAGAGCCTTCGGCCGGCACCACACCGGTGTCCGAAGCTTAACGACTGTTTCTTCCTCTTTGTCTTTTGCAGGGTATCTAGATACTGAAGGTCCTAGCCACCTAAACTGCTGAAGACCCAAGTCTTTACCTAAGTTGACCCTCTCCCAAAAAGAGCATCAACAGTAGTAAAGCTGCAGATATTCTCGATCCTACAATCAAGGTAATATGATTGTAGAGTAAATACAAGATTACTGCCTATCAATCAATCAATGCAATCTGTATATTCTAACAGGTGGTTTTGTGCGGTGCGGCTGTTGTTGTGCTGGGTTTGTTTTTTGGCAATGGATGGTATCCCCTTTGCCCAGGTTGATGGATCCTCCTTCACCACCTGTGTTGGAGATGGTGGTTTTTGACACGAAGGTGCAGCGAAGGGTGGCTACTGTACTCTCTATTTAGGAACTGGCAGTGGTTTCTTTAGCTCAGCAGGGGTAACAAGTATGCATAATCAAGTGAGAAAATTAAGCATGTGGGAATTGACGGTGTGGGTGAGCATATGATCGATAGGGGAATTGATTCTTCTGGTAAGCGATGATTTCGTACCAATGTTTTTTTATGCCAAGACAGAGGAGACTAGCCTCTACGGGTCTCCAAGGTCTCCCTGGTAGTTCTCTTGGAGAGTTCGTGGGCTTTGCTTCTGTGATTATTTCGTGCTAGTGTTCCTTTGTTTTTGATCCATTGCAGACTGATCAAATCTCGCGTTGTACAAATGAATATGTTTACATTGGAGGCTTTTTTGGACAAAACTTGAGAGGCGTTGGTGCGCTCTTTCGATGAGTTTCCTTAATTTTTGTCTGTTGCATGTGTGCTACTTTTTTCTCGCTCTAAGTTTCCTGAGAAGGTTTTACTGAAGCCATTGTTAACATGCAGGTTCTTTTGTAATGTTATATGGATATTAATAGAATTGATTTCTCTTTAAAAAAAAAAAAAAGTGGGGTGGGGATAATACTTGATATATACGTTTCCAAAGGACTACCGCATCTTGACTATGTCCATTGTCCGTCAATCATTTTGTGGTGCTTTTATGTTCAACGAAACTAAAGAAAGTGTCTAGGCAAATTTCCAAAGTAAAGAAGTTTTGGTTTTTTATTTTAATGAGTATTTCAAAATATATTTTAATACCAAATATTTTAAGAATTTAAAATTAACTTTAATGTTTAAACGTTAGCTAATTTGATTTAATTGCTTTCTTCAAATTGAATCTTTATTCTGAGTTCTGGTAACGTTTAATTGGTTTAATGTGAAAAATTCTGCAGACCCAATCAACTATTATTTACTTGTTTGTTTATTTTGGGCATTAAATTTTGTTGGCTTTGTTTTTAACGTAGGCTTTGCCTTCAATTTATTTGACTTCTTTAGAAAAAGCTTTCGCTTATATGATCATTTTGATTTGCTGAAGGTCTTGATTACAAATTGTTTGTGTTTATACATAATTACTTGGTCTATTAGTATCAGTGTTCAATTTCTAAACTGTGCCACTATTATTTATCAAACGGCAAAATCTGTCTTTAATGACCGACTGAGAAGGGGGAGTTCGATAAACTGTGCCACTATTATTTATCAAACGGCAATTCTCTCTTTTATTCAGATTGTGCTTTGAATTTTAACAAGGGGGAGTTCGATAAATTTGGAGAACAAAAGATAGAATTGAGAAATAAAAAATAGGAAGACTCCGATGCAGCAAAAGCCTAATGGAGAGACAGTTAAAAGGCTAACGGAACAAATAGTTAGAAGGCTAAAAATAAATTATTACACATGTCTCATTCCCATTGGCGGGTACACTAGCCAACTGGTGTACCGGGTACCTACAAAAATTTCTCCTCTTTGGGGTCAGCTTTGGCTGAAAAACATTTGGTAATAAATTTCGTTTTATGTTTTAAAAAAGGTGAAATTTTGTTTTCAAAATCACCCTTAATTTGAAAACAACTTAAAAGAATTTTCATTTTTCATTTTCATTTTTTTGCACTTCTTTCTCATTCACCAATTGTACATCACCACACATGCATTGCACTCCAGTTACCAAAGCTCGATATTTTGGGACCTTTTGACTTGGACTTGGCTGCTCAACTCCTACGTTTGGCTGTGAACCCAATCCAAGCCTCGGAATCTCCATATCCAAAATTAAAAGAAAATTCATCCTAACTTCAAACAATTCACCAAACAATACTACGAACTCTTTGTAACATGCACTTTCTATCTATGATATCAAATTCACAATTTGATCCCCAAAAAATTTCATTTCCAAGTTTCACATAACATTGAAAATTGAAAAATGAAGTCAATTATCAAACAACTTTAAAATAGTTTTTCTTGAAAACTAAAATTGATTACCAAACAAGTTTTCTTTTTAAATTTCTTAAAAATGCAAAACTGAAAGCCAGTAGGGTATAGCTTAGTTGATTGAGCTCTTCCACCTTTACTCATGTGGGCGGAGGTTTGAAAACCCTTGGCACCCAATGAATATTTGTGTAAACTCCCTTCCCCAAATCGCTTGTACTAAAATAATATATATATGAAAACTGAAAACTAATTGAAATGGTTATCAAACGGGTCATTACGGGTTAATAATGATGCCTAGGGCCCTAGGGCTTTTGTCCATATGAACTCGATAAAAATGGAGCCTGGACCTTTCGTCCATATGAGCTTGATACACATGGAGAGCTTGGAAACTTCGTCCATGAGAGCTCGAAATAAATTGAGCTTGGACCTTTCATCCATATGAGCTCAATAAAAATGGAGCCTGGACCTTTCTTCCACTAGAGCTCACCAAAAAATGAGCTTGAACCTTTCATCCATTAAAGCTTGATAAAAATGGAGCATGGATCTTTCGTCTATCAGAACTCAGCGAAAATTGAGCTTGGACCTTTTGTCCATATGAGCTTGATAAAAATGGAGCCTAGACCTTTTGTCCATCAAGGCTCTACAAAAATTGAGTTGGGACCTTTCCTCCCTATAAGCTCGATAAAATGGAGCTTAACCCTTTCGTCTATCAGAGCTTTAAAAAAAATTGAGCTGAGATCTTTCGTCCATATAAGCTCGATAAAATGGAGCTTGGACCTTTCGTCCATCAAAGCTAGACAAAAATGAAGTTGCATTAGGGGTTCATAATGAAGCTTTTGGCCTTAGGGCCCTAGGTCTTTAGGACTCTTCATTTGGGGGTATGTTTGTGGATAAAATTGCCATAGGGTTGAGCTTTATATGTGTGAGAGTTCGTTTTCTTTTATAAAAAAAATTAAAGAAAAATAATTGTTATATATTTATAAGTAATTATCTTGGTTAAATATATATATAAGCTCAATGGATCAATTCGGATATACTCATTTTGTATACTAAATAATATTTATATCTTATTATATTATATTATATATATATACATGTATATTAATTAAATATTTTCTATTTAAAAGAAGAGGTTGATGTAGCTTATCAAATATATTAAGTGACTTACAAGTGGCAATCATGAATGTTAGAATATAGAAGATATTTTTGTACCGTCATTATAGTTTGATATAGTTATCCACAACTTGGATAACAAGTTTATTGCCAGCCAATAAGAGAACTTTGGTGCACCGCCTCTTCTTAATATAAATAGGAATAGATGTTCATTCATTTCAAGCAAGAATTATTTGAGAAGAAGATGATAGTTCTTTTAGTGAGAGAGAGAGAGAGAGATAGAGAGAGAGAGAGAGAGAGAGAGAGGTGATTGTTGGAGGAGATAGGTAGATGGGTTGTCTTGCCAATTTATTTAAAGGGTTCTCATTAGCGAGGTGAGTGGTTTATGTAATGTGTTCTAAAAGTTCTTATTTTGTGATAAAATATGAAAACCATGAATTATCGTGGATTTATTCTATTTACAAATATCTCTCTATTTCAAGTCAAGCATGTCTAATTTGGTGCAATCTTTCACACTATATATATATTGATTGGAATATGAAGTATGTATTATTCATGGAACATGAGAACTTCAATGTTGGAGTATTCGAGGGATAGATGTACCACACGGGGATATAGGGCAGTGAAGCCAATATAGGGGTCACGTGGTTGGTTACATGCTATGAAGGATAACCAAGATATGAAGGGATGATGTGATATGATCTGGATTGGTGTATCTTTTCATGATATTTTCTAGAGTGTGTAAAACGGCATTGCTTGACTGGCATATTACATAATCTACTCACTGAGCGGTGGTTGCTCATCCCTCACCTTGTTTAATTTTTCAGATGAATTAGTGGGCAAGACAAGGACTAAACCAGTTGAGGATGGATTAGATGAGAGTGATAGAGCTTTATTTATTAATTGTAAAGTTGTAAGATTTTTGAAACTATTTTTATAACATAAGTTTATTTTAAACTTTTCTTTGTATTTCTTTTTATTTTATTCACGCACCGGGCGCTGGGTTTCCACCTACCCCCGGGTCCGGGGCGTGACAATATGTATTGGAATTCTATTCAGAGATGGACTTCTAATTTGAGGCTAATTAGAATTTGATTATCTCCAAGTTTTTATATAAAGGTGTAGGGGCTTTTTTGTTCCAGCAACTACAGTTGGGCCTGAGCTGCTGTAAAGAGCAAATGGGTGGAGTTGCCCCTGTTCCTGAGTTCAAGAATCAGGCCCCAAGAGTGCTTCGAAAGGTTCGTGGAGCCTTAGGAAGCACTTTGGTTTCTTTCACCAACAAAACAAGCAGTTGCTTACATGTTAATTTTTGGCTTGGCCTGAGAAGCTTGTGGCATGGAAGCTGAGCATTCATGAGTTTAGCATTAGAGAGAAAGCTTGGATTTCCTATGAGAAACAGAGGTTCAAAGCAAGAGGAGAGAGAAATTTAGGAAGATTTGTTGAGGGAAGAGAGGACAAGATGAGAGTGGAAGTATGGGTGACTTGAGCAAATTTCCAGCCGCTTGACGAAAGTTTCGTCGTGCTCTTGGATGGTTTGCCCGAAGAGAAAAAAGAAGAAGATGGGAGAAAAGGACTTGAAATTGAAGGTTCCAGCAGAGAGTAAGGATGCTTGCTTGCTCTCTGGATGTGTTATTTTGCTGGGTAGGAGATGCCCCTTTTTGTAGGCGCTGGAACCCCTAATTTTACCAAGCCACCCTCTCCCTTTTCCTTCACTTTCTTCCATTCAATCCTATTTAGTGAAACTTTCCTAGTTTGAGCATATAGGCACGAAGCTTTTTGGAGTTCCAAGATTTTTCACGTCGCTAGACTCCTCCATGTGGATGAGGTGCCACTTACTTGTCTTCCTGGTTTTCCTATTAAAGCTTGCAAAAGAAAGGAAAATGGGTAGGGACGTTGGTCTGAAGGTTATTCTTCCTCCAGCAACCTGCGCATATGGATTTCCTTTGGTTCTTGCGATGGCTTGCCATTTGACTTGGTTTTTGTAACATCCCGACCCAAAGTATTATTAAGATTGGTTTTAATTTAATTAAAATTTGGAATTTCCAATTTTGCCTTCGAAGTGGGGGCAAAAAGGTCAATTTTTATCCGGAGAGAGTTTGGGGCAGCAAGTGGTGTTTTTAGGAAGATGGTACTGAGCCGAGTCCGTAGACATGCGGTAGGCTCGATTCGGATTTGAAACGAAGAAGTTATGGTCGAAAAACCATTAAGGGCCTAATTGGAAATTTTCAGAAATGAATTTTGTTAAAATCAGAAAATCGGATTATTTCTCTCATTTCCCTCTCTCTCTCTCCCGTGCGTCTCTCTCTCTCCCGTCGACTCCCTCTCTCTCTGCAAAAACCCCCAGCCAGAGGCGGATGCACGTTGGGACAAGAGGGCTCTAACGACCCCTTGGAATGCCTGAAATTTGGCTATAGACTCCATGGACGACCCCTTGGACAGCTGCAGAGCGACCCCTTCTGTGCACACCAGGTGCTTGACGAAAGTCCCAGCCTGTCTGTCTTGTGTTGGTCTGCCATGGAATCAATAGACCATTTGTTTTCGATTGTGCACTGATGCAAAAGCCAAACCAACTTTCGTGCTGCTCTTGTTTGTGAAACAATGGAAGAAAGTCTCTTCGTTTAGTTAGCAGTGAGGGAGTGGCGAGGGAGGCTGGGAGGAAATAAACAGAGAGAGAAAGAAAGGATAAAAAAAAGAGGGGTTGGCTGGAAGAAGACGGAAAATAATAAAGAAAGAGAGGGGGAAATATTAAATAAAAGAAAAGAAAAGGAGAATAGAAAAAATAATAAATAAATAAAAGAAGATGGATCTATCTTCTAGTCACTCTTTTTTTCTTCTTTTTTTCCTTTCTTTTTTTCTACCCACTTTTGTAGTTATATTTATTTTGTTGTTGGCAATGGCATATTTGATTAAAACCATTTATAATCATAAGTTATCTTTTATTATGTTATATCACAATTGGAACTCAAAAAAAGAGAGAATTTGAAAGAGAAAAAATAGATAAGAAAAAGAAAAACTCTCTAATTTTTTTTTTGGAACATTTACACTATGACCCCTTGGGTTACTGATCCTGGATCCGCCACTGCCCCCAACCACCACCACTGACCACCGTAGCCCCCACCGTCGGAGCCAAGCTCACCGGCCCGGCCCTGCCGTCTCCTCCCCCGCCATCTCTGCCGTCGCCAGCAGGGCCGTCCCTGAGATTTTGAGGGCCCTGTGCGAAACTTAAATTGGGGCCTCACATAATCTAATACGAAAAATACTATAAATAAAAATTTGCCATAACTTAATGTCATAAACAATTTCTTTTTAGAACCAAAAGTCACCATCAATAAACATGTAATGACTAACTAAGTCGTTTTGTATATCCAGAAACGTATTTTCTAGTAGGTGGCATGTTTAGATTACAAAGAAAAATTCCAAAACCCTATAACCTGGAAGAAAACCCCAACAAGAAATAGATAAATATTTCTAAAAACTATGTTCTCATATAACCAATCATCAACATGATAATAATTTAATAAAATAAGTCACGTAATATATAGATTGAAATTTAGATACATACCTGAATTTGAATTGATATTTGAATATGCCTATTTGATTTTGAGTGGTCTTTATGAATTTAGGAATTAGGGTTTTCTCTTTTTAGTGTTGAAATTCTTGAAATTGAAATAATAACAAAAAATTTCAAATGATTGAAAAAAGAACCAAGAGAGATTGATGAATGATGATGATTACTTACTAGAAAATCATAGTTTAAGAGAAAGAAGAAGTCATGAAGCTTTTTTTGTTTTGTTTTGAATGAAGAAAGTACTTTTCTTAGAGGAGAAAACTTTTTTTTTTTTCTCTAAGAACTATAGGGGAGGAGTAGAAAGTCTTTGGGGGATATATATACTCCGTTTGGTGGTTACCTTCGATGTTTCCCTTTTTTTAAAAGTGTTTCTATTTTTTATTTATTTTATAATATGTAAAGCTTGTTATAATGCTAAAAAAAATATAAAAAGGCAATTGATTGACTTCAATAAGAATCGAACTCTGGCACCTCTGTTGAGAGGAGGCGCGCTAGAAAGCCAACTCAACCACATACGCTTTTATGCAAACAATTAGCATGCTATAGTATATATACATTTTTTATAATAATAATATATATATAATATAAAGAAATTTTTTTTCGGGGCCCTCAAGAATCGGGGGCCCTGTGCGGTGGCGCCACTTGCGCCACCCCAGGGCCGCCCCTGGTCGCCAGCCGCTGCAGCCACCGGAAAGAAAAACGCAGAAAATTTGCTGGTTTTTGGCAGATTTTTCCAAAGGCTCGTTCTCCTTCGTTTCTCAACCAAATTGGACGAGTGAGGTATGAAAATCTAACTATTTTTCGTGCTCTAGCTGCATGTTGGATAGGTTTCCCGAAATTTTGAGAGTTTACAAGTCAAATTTCGAAATTTAGCTTCAGCCGGTTTTCAGTTGGGATTTCCGGCCACTTCCGGCCATTTTCTGGTCTTCACCCAAGAAGAAAAGTGGTTCCAAATTAGGTGTATTACCTAGGTTAGGAGTTTGGAGCCAAAATACTAAGTTTTTCCGGTCACCAGAATTGTGATCAAGCCACCCGCGTGCGGCAGCGCGTGGGGCGGCGCGTGGGCAGTCCGGCAGAGGTCACACTTTATCCTAGAATGATCCTTGTGTTGTCACGAGCGCGTAGGAGTTTACGGATCTCAATTTGGATATCGTTTGGGCCTCGAACCAATTTGACATATTATGTGATTTTCGGGTTTGATGTGTTTGGACCGTTGGATCAAACCCAATTTCACGTATGTTGTTCCTGGTATTCCTAGGATCGTATAGGAATTCGCGGATTGTGAATCGGAGCCCCGGATGTTCCGATTCAATGATTTAAAGTTTATGTTTTACGTTAACCGTTCGATCGTGAGTGTTGACCGTCCGGTCGACCGAGTGTCTTCCGAGACTTTTCCAGCGTTTGAAACTCTTAGGTGGACCCTAGGAGTGTCTCGTTCCTCGTGCGTACTAGAAACCCGGGAAAATTAGGATTTTATTTTAAAGTCTTATTTCGGAAAGTTGGATTTTAATATCGTATTCCTATTCTGAAATAGGTAATCCGACTCCGCCTTCGGAGCAGGCAGGACCCTCTCGGGGTCATGCAGCGTGGGACTACTTGTGAGTGGATTTTGTTTTCAAATAAATAGCATGGTTTGATAAGGAAATTTCTATGCATGGAGATTTAAATGGTTTTATGCAAACCCATCCTTTCGTATCCAATTATTCATATGTTGAATATGTTGTGTTATAAAGTTATTTGCAATTTATTTGGGTTTTGACATATAAAGTATCTTGAAGCATATAAGTATTTTATTGGGAAAGTGATGGCTTGTTGAAATTGTGTGAGGTACTTTGGGGTGTTATGAGATGAGGAAAAGTATGAGTTTAGAATGTCAGTTTGGAGTGCTGTAAGCACTGCCCTGTGTACCTCCCCTGATTTGGATTGTGGATATGGAATTGTGAGATACTTGGAAATGTCGGAACCCGGGGCATACCTTAACGGGGTGCCGCTGTAGACCCTTAATTGGGTAGTCTGCGCGCGTAGGACTGTTTACAGGCGTACGGGTCTTGATTCTTCGTCCGTACGTGCTGGCTGAGAATTAGTCCCCCAGTTGGACGGCTTGTCCCTAGCCACATAGTCCGTTTGAGGGCTGATAATTGTGAGCTAGTCAACAATCCCCTGCTGGATTGTTTCCCCGGTACAATTAGGCGTGTCTTATATATATATAGAGTGTATCTCTCATATTTTAGTATTATGCAATTGTTCTTATTTTTGAGCGAGGATACTTCCCCGCTCGTCGTGCCGGTGGGCACGGGTTTCGAGAGTTTGATTTGAGTTTTGTAAGGAAAGGTTTGGGTGGGTTGATTTGTATGTTTCATCGGATTTCGGATTTAGCTCGGGTTTGAGCAAATTATTTATATATGTATTTGACGGACTTAATGCATTGTTCTCATGCATGGTTTTCTAACAGTGGGGTTATATTACTTTGGTTTAAATTGAACTAAACTTTGTTTTGTCCACTCACAATTTTCTGTTTTGCGCCCCACAGCCAGTAGTGACTGGTACGAGCAGCAGAGCTGTGTCGTGTGCCCTTGAACCGTGAACTTTGGTGCTCCGAGCTTTTGTAGAGCTTCGGTACCCTGTTAACTCGTAAAACTCTATTTTTATTGGTTGGTTGAATTCTGTTAGATGCTCTGTTATTGCCCAGTTAGAATTTGGTATTTTGAGGCCGGAGGCCATGGTTTGTAACACTAAGCTTTGTGTATATTTTACGCTGGCTGTTGGGTTGAATTTTTATCTGTGTTTCTGACAAGTTGAAATTATTGGGATATGTCCTGTTTACAGGGGAGACTCTGCCAAAATTTTTGGTGGAAAGTCTCGGTTTTTAGTAAGTGGGCCCGGCATCTGCGGAATGCCGGATTTTTAGGCGGGATCCGACCCGGTTTCCGAGGAAATCCGGGGCGGGTCCTGTCAGTTTTGATTCGGTTGAGGCTTTTTTTGATAATGCTAGATATTTTACATGATGCTAGATATTTTATAAGGTGTTGGGCTGGGCTATTTTCTAAGGTGTTGGGTCATTGGTATTTTATTTCCAGCGGCCTGTGAGTTTACCTTGGTTTCGTCAAGCTGCCGGAAGCAACCTATTTGCTTTGGTTTTGACAAGGTGCTGGATATTTTGGTTGTTGTGAGATTTTTTTTCAAGTGTTGAAGGCCATTGCATATTTTCCTAAGGTATTGGGCCACTCTTCTCTCTCTCATGCTTACCCATATGTTTGGGTTCAAGAAATGGGCTTGAGTTTTGGTGCTCCCAAGTAGCCCAAAACTTTCATTCCTTGAACCATCAATGGGCCTCATGAATATTCGTAACCATCCATACCACAACATGCTCAGTAAGCCCCAGGCAATAGCGGGGCTTGGGCCCACTTAAGCTTGTAGCGTGGCTTGGTGCCAAGATAAAGGTTTTCCGCTTGGCGTTGCGTGTTATTTGGCGTGCTTATGCTCGAGCTTTGCCGTATTGTAATGGGCTATGGTCAGGCCCAATGGCACTCGACAGGATAATAAGCACAAGTTCATAGAGCAAGTACATTTTACGGGCTTGTTATGACCTTTCTGCGTGGCGGGTTGCGTATTTGCTTGGCCTGGCATGTGGACCATAACTTGTGCAAGTGTACACGACAAACTCTTGCGTACCCAAGTTGGGCTTCTTCCCTAGTTAGGTGTCGTATTGGGCCAGAAATATATTTGGGCCCAACCTTGAATTTTTTAGGCCTCGACAAAAGGCAACTCTCAAACTTGAGAGGGGTTCCAGGAGGCTTTTCTCTCGCATCCTCTCACGAGAACTCAACCCTACAATATTAATATCTTATTTTATTCATTATATGAATGCTATGGGTGTAATTGGTATATGGGTTGTGAGGATCAAACACTTTGTATCTCTTATTCTTTCTTCATTCAACAGTGAAAACACCCCAACACCCCCTAGAGGTAGCCCGATTATGGGTAAATCTCTCATGTCTCTTGATTGCATGTTCTTACTTAATTTCTATTTACAAGTGCAATCCCTAAGCACTAGAAATCGTTCTAGAGAACGACCTGCTTGGTCATGCCATGTTTGTTTGGAAGGATTGCCGACCTCGATCTCGAAGAGGTCATTTTCTATTAAACCAAATTTAGGCATCAACAGTTTGGCGTCGTCTGTGTAAAACGACACGAAAATCCATATCGTTTACATCATCGTTATCTCCTACCTGGTAAAACTCCACTTGCACCAAGAACGCCTCCTCCGCAAAGATTGCTCCGACAAAGTTTCTGTTGAGACACCTATATGTCTTCCATCTGCGTTGCCTAGTCTACAAAGCAAAGACCGCAACAATTGAAAAAGAAGACATCGAAGAGAAACCAAAAGTAATCTTCTCAAAGCGTTATTAGTTAGCCAGAGGACGCATATGACCAACAGGAAACAAGAAACAAGACAAAAAGGAAAATGGGCATGGCCTTGTCAATGTCATGTTTCACTGCATATAGCTTTTATTTTAAACCCACATATTTTTGGGTCACACTCCCTACACGAATGAGAATGCAAAGTACAAATGCTCTTACAATGTGAACCAAGGGAACAGCAACCAAAAGAAAATCAGGGGACTTCCTTACTTGTTTCAATTGCTTTTGTTTGCAGCAATTTGATCACACGAACGTCCCCAAGACAAAAACAAAATAGAGAGCAGCCACACATGTCAAAGGGGAAATTCTATTTTCACTCAACATCTGAAGCAACATTCTTATATATGGTTTCCAGTGTAAGAAAAGATGGGGCAGTCGACAGAAATTTCTCCATGGATTTTTCAACATGGCACGTGGATTTTTCGAGTGCCTGGGATATTGGGGATGCCTCATTATTTCCCACAAATGCTCCAAATTTGGTTCCCATATTTGATATATATCGTTTCAAAAAGAACAAATTTGAAGACGCGAAGACTATCATCACAAGGCCCAAAAGCATTGCCCATTGATCAGCACACTCATCATATTGGTCTAACATCTGTACATATATTCGTGCTCTAACATGAGGCATGGTTCTCACTTTACGAGCCAATGTTTCAGCCAAGGTTCCTCCACCGCGACTCCAGGTCCAAGGGAAATGAAGGTCCCGACTAAAGAGAAGCCACAAAAAGAAAGTCTTGTTACAACTATTGATAGTTTTTCTGGTCATTTAGAAGGTTTTTTTTATTATTTATAGATTATCGACTTTTCGGAAAGAATTTTAGCGCAAGTCCAATTGGAGAAGAAAGTTAAGACATCAAATATCATTGGGTGAATTTTAGCGCAAGTCCAATTGGAAAAGTGAAAGTTGAGAAATTCGTAAACAAAAGAAAAATGGGGTAAGCGACGGATGGGCGCTATTTTATATTTTAGGGTATTCGGAGCCACAGGACATGCATGCTTTGTGCCCTAAACTATGAATTAGTGGGATTAGAAGGGAGTGAGTTCATGGCATCACCTCATATGCAAATTTATTTATCTTGTATGGTTGCATAATTTATGTATCTTGTATTGTTTGATGCATGACACTTTGATTAACTGTGATAGTTGACCTTGAGGGGTTTGACGGTACTCAACTGGGCATTAGAATGCTCATACCCTAATAGATTGTGTGTGATTCAAGGCGAAGTTTGAGGAAGCGGGTTTCAACCAAGCTACTAGGCCTTTGTTGTTGATTTGTGTAATTTATATTTCTAAGTAGTCAACCGTTTGTTAAAGATCTTAAAGTGTATTTAACTACGAGTTACTGTGACTCTAATTATGTGTTATTAAGTAAATTTTTATTATTTGTGGCTCTATTTCTCATCATATTATGGTTGTAGGATTTTATTCTTATGACTATGATATGGCTCACACCCTGATTCGGGAATATTCCTTTTTCTAGAATCGGGTCGTGATAGTGGAGGAGGAAGCGTGAGACTGCATGAGTGGTTGTCTTATTTATTTTTTTAATTTTTTATGAAGTTTTATTTATTTATAAAGTTCTTATTTGCCTTTTATTTTTCTTTTGTTTTTATGTATTTGATTTTTATTTTACTCAAAATTATAAATATACCCTTAGTATTAACAGAGAATTGGACGAAATCATCTAAAATCTAATGACAGGTTTGAAATTGGCCATTTCAATTAATTCAAGTGCTAAATTGGCTGACTTTTAGTTCAAGGGGTTAAGTTCGATTAGGGTCCTAATTCGGGGGGTATTTCAGCAAAATTTTAACTAAAAAATAAGGAGCATAATTGTAAATGCTCTCATAATTTATAAATAAACAAGTTCCCTATATAGTCATTGTACACTTTGACATTTTACATATGCACTTACTTAGTATTACTAATGTTAAATATTATTGTTGCATCTCAGAAGCCAGTCTAGACGATTAGAGTTCATGTAATTGGAATGAGCTATTAATGATATGATGTATATTTGTTTGCCGGTGCAGTGTAACTTTACAATTTGACAAGAAAGCACAATCCATGATTTATATAAAGAGATATTTAGTCAAATACCCATTCTTAGCACTAAAACTATAAATAAACCCCATACTATTTAATTTCTATAAACAAACCCAAAAAAACCCAAAAAATGACAATTGGCCCTATTGAATTTAATTTTGATTATTAAATTACTTTGATGTCCTATTGAGTATTTTGGGCTTGTTTATATGTTTTGGGGTTGGGTTTGTTTTGAGAAATCAATGGCAGTTTTGTAATTTAAAAGAAGTTAAAAGCCTTTTTGTTATGTTATAAATGAGTTTTGGGTGTGTTTCTAAAGTCCATTTCATATGGGGTATTTTTATAATTTGGGCTCATATATTGGGTATATTAGTGAATCTCCTGTATATAAATGAGCAGATATGGGCTTAGCCAAATTGGGTAGAGCGGATGTGTTTCTCACTATGCACCTGAGTTCTAATCATCCTCTCTATAATTTGGGCTCGTTTGGTACGTCGGACTGTACTGACTAATTTCTGTCGGATAGTACTAATCTGTTCCGGAGAGTACTGACTATTTATCCATAATATTATAAGGCGTTTGGTGATGTTCCGGATAAATAGTTTGTCAAAGTTATACTGTGTTTGGTGATGTTCCGGATAACATCAGATTAGACTATTTTAAAAATAAATAAAAAACTTTGATAATTTTAATGGAAATTGAGATTCAATCCCACAACGTCGAATCAATATATCACATACAAAGAAAACATTCGATTAAAAAAAATGTCAAAAAATAAAAATTAATAACTTAATTTCCACAAAAATTTAATAAAAAATTGAAATATATAAAGAATAGAGAAGAAGTAAGATGAAGCATATTGGAGAGAGTATGAAAAAGAGAGAGAGAGATTGAGAGATGAATACCTGGAGAGGAGTGAAGAAAATAACATGTGGAGAAGATAGCAGAGAAGAACCCTAGGGAGAAGAAGATGAAAAGATCGTCTGACTTTTTTCGTAGAACGCGTGTTCTTTTTTTCTAGCCGTATAATTAAGCGTATATTATCTAATCCGAGGTGTGTGGGCTGTATTAGTTAGTCAGGTAAGTAGAGTATTAAAAGCCCAACCCGTATAAAATAGTCGGATAATTAAATAATACAAGTTGACACCAAACACCTGACATAGACTATTTACTCCTATCCAAAGTCTAATACGGTGTACCAAACGAGTAAAATATTGCTTGTATAAAAAAAAAATTATATAAAGAATTATTAAACGATCACTGTCCTTCAGGCCCAAAAGAAAATGCCAGGGTGCTTAATTTCAATTAATTAATTTGGCACACCAACTGAGTATTCCACTTCTTGGAAAGTGATGGTTGCTCTAGTATTCAAACCCTTGAATTTCCTTATTCCAATATCACACGTCACCCATGCTGTCCAATTCTTAATTTCCACATTTCATAGGCTTGGACCAAAAACAATAATAAGAAAAGCACAACGACCCAGTATAAAAATTTGGGCAAAGTATAATTTTGAACTAGTACAGGGTGCCAATGGGTTCCCACCAGGGCCGGCCCTGACTTTTGGATGGCCCTTGGCTAGAAATGAAAATGATGCCCTTGGCTAGATAAATAAAAGAATTTCTAGTACATATTAGCTTTCTTTCATTGATTGCTACTTTTAGCAATTAAATACTTTTTGGCAATTAAATACTTTAATACATGTAATTGATGTTTGTATATTATATAATTTTCATTTGGACTCTTCAGAAACACTTGTAATCAAACTTGGGGCCTCCAAATGCCAAACTATTGAAATTATTCTCCTCTAAAATCATATTCTTCAACTTGGTACATATATAATATATATAATTTGGGGCCCTACAAATGCGAGGCCTGTGGCCGTTGCCCTCCTTGCCCACCCTCAGGGCCGGCATTGGTTCCCACCACAGTGGGGAATGGTGGCTTCCCCTCCCCATGTCAACCAGTTTGAACCCGTTTGAACTCCAATGTAACCCCAAAAATAAAGTTGAACGTTAACTATTGCAATGATCACTCAACTTGTACCCAACTTTTATTCCAGTGACTCAGTTCAATTTTAAAATTCTATTTGTTTGTATACTTTCACTTGTATCTTATTTTCATCAGAATTTTGTGTAATTTTCTGTTAATATTAAGGGTAAACTGGTGATGTCACCTCCCAAATAAGGGATAAATTAGACACTTCACCACTTATGTGAAATAAAATAAAGAAATTCCAGGGGATGGTATTTGTTAATTGGAGTGGGGCTGTGTGGGATGCCCTTAAAAATATATGTTGGATGTCCTTGGTTGTTGAAAAAGGCGTGAGAGTTTGTGTGTGATTTAGAAAGTTAGGAGGAATAGGAGGAAATTGTATGTGCTTGAATCATTCAACTTATATATATATATATATATATATTTATTCTCTTATCCGGATGTCCGTACGTTATTATCGTGCGGATCCTATTGTAAACAGGCAGGAAAACAAAAGGGGATAGTACAAAATACACGGCGTCCGCACGATAATAACGTCTGGATGTCCGCATAAGAGAATTTCTGATATATATATGTAAAATATTCAGAGAGAACCGGAGAGGGTGATAGTCAAACTCTTGTCTAGCAATGTAAGAGAAAATACCAAGTAAATAGTTGGATGCATCGTTATAAGATGAGGAAGGCCATGGATATCAAACAGTAAGTCAATAGCACGACACAGATAATAGTGTCATTTAGATCAGAGAAAATCCATGAGCATTATTTCCACAGAAATGCAACAAGCTGTTCTCATCTCTTCCCTTTGCTTAATTTTAGTCGCTTTTTCCAGAGTTCTTGGAGAAACCCAAAAAGCCTGCAAACAACTTCACTGTGGGGATCATGGCCCTGCTATCCATTTCCCTTTCAGGCTCAAAGACAGACACCCAGATCATTGTGGATATCCTGGGTTTGTTGTATCTTGCAATGAAAGACATGAGACTGTTCTTGAGCTGCCAATTCCAGTCAAATTCTCTGTGAATACTATAGATTATAAGAATCAGGAAATCTATTTATATTACCCAGATAATTGCCAACTGGCAAAGCTTTTAGAAACCCAGAACATGTCATTCTTTCCCTTTTACGTAATTGACCAAGGGAACTTTATGCTATTCGATTGTTCTTCAGGGCTTGAGGAATCTGGAGAGGTTGCTGTCCCCTGTCTTAGTAGCCCCGGCCACCATATTTATGCAGTGTATTCTTCTGATTACGTTGAAGGCCTACAATATTGTACCAAGACGTCTGATGTTTTATCAGTCCCATATAAATTTCGTTGGTCTGAACCAAATTGTACAGAATGTGAAGCTAAAGGAAAGAAGTGTAGATTGAAGAGTAATGGCACCAAAAACGAAATCGAATGTGTACATGAAGCAAATATGAGTAAGTGGGGTAACATTTATTTATTTATTTTCATATATATACAGACATACATACATACATATATATATATATACGTATTGTGCTTCAGTTTTTACAGATTCCAAATTTCTAATAGAGCATAGATGTTTACACTTTCTGCTTGCTTATTCATCCATCATTTTTTCCTAAGCAAAAACTAAAACGAAATAATCTTCAAACCGTGTGAAGTTGTACCAAATTCATGTACCCATATAAAATATTAATTTCATACATATTCTGACTGTGCCATTATCTTTTACAGGTGCAGCAAGGAAATTAGTGGTTACAGGTGAGTCAACTAACTGGTTTTTGGTTTGTTTCATCTCTACAAGACGTTGTCGGTATATATATATGTATTCACATAGGGTTTTCTGTGCAGGTGCATCCCTGGGTTCATTTGTTCTCATGCTACTGGTCATTGCAGCCTATCATGTCTATAGCTATGACAGAAATGAAAAAGAGAATCGATTGAAAATTGAAAGATTTCTAGAGGACTACAAAGCTCTCAAGCCAAGCAGATATTCTTATGCAGACATTAAGAGGATTACAGATCAATTCAAGGACAAGTTAGGGGAAGGAGCCTATGGATCTGTTTATAAAGGAAAGCTTTCTTCTGAATTATTTGTTGCAGTGAAAGTCCTCAACAGTTCTACGGGAGATGGGGAAGACTTCATAAATGAAGTGGGAACAATGGGTCATATCCACCATGTTAACGTGGTTCGCATGGTTGGCTTCTGTGCTGATGGATTTAGACGCGCTCTTGTCTATGAGTTCTTACCTAACGGTTCACTACAAGATTTCATTTCATCAGCCAACAATAATAACAGTTTCCTTGGTTGGGATAAGTTGCAAGATATCGCTCTAGGCGTAGCCCAAGGAATTGAATATCTTCACCAAGGATGTGATCAACGGATCCTCCATTTTGATATCAAACCACAAAACGTTTTGCTAGACTACAACTTCACTGCAAAACTTTCAGATTTTGGTTTGGCCAAGTTATGTTCCAAGGATCAAAGCCTAGTGTCAATGACTACAGCTAGGGGAACCATGGGCTACATTGCACCTGAAGTGTTCTCCAGGAACTTCGGAAAGGTGTCCTACAAGTCAGATGTCTATAGTTTTGGAATGCTATTGCTTGAGATGATACGAGGTAAAAAGCATATTGGTGCAACCCCGGAGAACACTAACGAAGCTTACTACCCAGAGGCGGTCTATAATCTTCTCGAAGAAGCAGAAGACCCAAGAGTCCATATTGGAGAAGAAGGAGATGGTAAAATTCCAACGAAACTTGCCATTGTAGGGTTGTGGTGCATCCAATGGAACCCGGTGGATCGTCCTTCCATGAAAACGGTGGTTGAAATGTTGGAAGGAGGAGAAAACTTAACCAAGCCGCCAAATCCTTTTGCTTCCACAGGTTCTACAAGAATATTTGCAACTGGGCCATCAAGAAATTTAAATCTAGAGTTAGAAACAATTGTTGAGTTAGAGTAATAAGTAAGATAATGGTACTAAAATTCAATGTATCGTGTTAATACATACAAACAATCCTTACTAAGAGCAACGTGGTAATTTGAAGGGTAAAGTTTGCTACTTTACTATTTTGTTACCCCATCAGTTTCTTCAATTTAATTAATTCAATATTTGACTTTTCTTTTTCTTTTTAATCAAACACTAATATTTAATTCAGTTTAATAATACTAAATCAATATTTAAATAATAATTCATTATTGTTCACTTGGCCCCATGTGGCTTTTGCCACGCCAAGACATCTTTTATTGTTCAGAAGCTTAATAAATCCGTTGAAGAGCCAAAGTCCACTCGTCTGTTCTGAAGAGTGAATGAGGAGTCCTATATTTGGTGAGCGTGTTTGACAAGGCTATTGGATAAGGTTTTTGCTGATGTGACTCATCTATTTTTGTGTCCCAAGGTCTTTGAAGATGCTGTTAGAGATGCTCTAAGTTTTTAATTATTTTATCCTCAAATTTGCGTGTTTCCACGTGTCAAAAGCCATAAATTTATATACCTTGAAACTTTAGCTACAATGCAGAAATTATTTGTATTTATATATTATAAAATTGTAACTGTAATGTAGGGATTTGATAAGTCATATGGTTAGGTAGTTTGTTTAGTTTTTGATTGCGTGATGTGGTACTCTTTTTCCTTGACTGGATTTCCTCTTCTTCATATTTTTTAAGACAACGTTTTAAGGAGGCCACAAAATAGCACTGCATATTCCAGTTTTCCTGGTTTTTTTATTATCTGAATTCTTAGTTTGAATGAAATCTCTACCTATTTTGATTTAATAAAAAAATACCCGAAAGAGATGACTACAATGCATAGTCCAATTTGAAAGCTCATAGAGAACTACTTATTCGTTGTTAAGACTAGCCACTTCGCACGCGCTTCCGTGCGTGCAAGAGGCTTTGTTTACAAAAATTTTAATTTATTTTAGAATTAAAAAAGATAATATGTAGTTGTGTTCCATAAAAATAGGATCCATTATCTAATTTTTCTTGTAATTTTATTTTATTTAATATGAAAAAGTGTGAATTTACCATATTATTCTCATTTAATTAGTAATTTTAATTCTTAATGTTTGCATTAACCAAGGGCATTTTCTGGTATTTTGAATGTTATACCATTTTCTGCCTTTTGCTTTATATATATAGATACATACACATGTCATGTTGAAAACTCTCCTTCATAGGAATATATATATGTGAAAGAAAAAATTTACAAAAGAGGGAATAATTAAAAATTCAGAATAGTTAATGTTAGAAAATTATAATATTTATATTTAATTTTTTAATAATTGAATGTAAATTAAATTGTGGGATTTGTGACTTTAAGTACATGACTTTTACGAATTGGTATGTATCAATTGGGAATAGTCATGTTCTTAATAGAGGAAAAATAAAATATTATTTATTTTGTTTGCAAATAAAACAATAATACTTTATGTGAAAAGTTGCATTGTTTTATAGTAATTGAAACATTGCACTTCTCGGCTTATGGTTGTAACAGGAAAAGACAAATTTGTTGATATTTTTCAATCACATCTTTTCTGAACAGAGAACTTTTTTTTTTTTTTTTTTTTTTTTTTCCTGAGTCAAACAACTTATACGAAACAAACCAACCTAAAACCCAACCACAAAACCCTTAAAACAACATCCCATCACTACGTAGATATTGTCAAAGAAGACCTCCTATGATCTAGAAAAAGCATCATAGTTCTTCGTACAGAGTCAAAAACGTACTGTGGGTATCAAAAAAGATCCAGTCAATCACCCAACCGCAAAACCATTGAAACACATCCCATCACTATGCAGATACTGTCAAAGAACGCCTCCTATGATATAAAGAAAGCATCATAATTCTTCATACAGAGTCAAAAACGTATTGTGAGCATCATAACAGATCCAGCCAAACACCAACCACCACCTCCAATTTTCTTGATCCAGAACTCGAGCTGACAAGCAAGGGAGACCAAGATTGGCCTCTTAGCCTGAAGAAAATTCCGAAGAAAGATCTTCATAGTAGGAACGTTCATCGGTTGCTAAGCCCAAGAACGTTCCATAGGAGAATTATTAGGGAGATCTTGGAGACCCCTCGAGGCTAGTCTCCTCCGCCTTGTCAACAAAATCCTCGATACAAAAACTATGCTTACCAGAAAAATCCATGCCACTACTAATCAGATGCCCAGCACAAGTTTTCGCACGCTTCTGATTCCCCATTGGTGTCACATACTTGTCATCCCCTTGAGCAGAAGAGACGGTGGCCATCTCCATAGTGTTAAGATGGAGACCCCTCACCAGTGACTGGCTCCTTAGGAACCCAGAAAGGAAGCCAACGCAACCACCCCAAGAAGAACAAAAGAGCACAAAAAATGTCATACCCAATTCACCAAGAAGAACCCAAAGAGAAAAGCAGAGAAGACTGAGAGAGACGACGCAGACAATGAGTAAAGAAAACTAGAGAAACCCTAACCCTAGCCTTCAAGGCTCTCCTCGCATGAACGAGAGAGCGACCCCAAATCTAAACAGAGGCCTTGTTGCCTATAAATAGAGAAGGTCCTACAAAATTTCATTCATCCAGTTGTCATCCAACAATAGTAGTTTTTAGGGCATTCATAGCATTGTATTTTCATAAATATAGTGTGTTAGTAAGAGAGAGTTCATACACAAGTTTGAGTTTTCTTTTCTTGGGGATTAGAGTGCTACTTCAACAAGAAGTCGATCGTTGTATCTTGGGAGACGTTTGCGAAGAAAATCCTAAAAGCACCTGTGAGGAGGGAATTTCGTCTTAAGGAGATAGAACCAAGTTTTAGACTCGATCATTTGTAAAGTATTCCTAATTTTACCTTGTCATTATTTTATTGTATTTATTTCGAATTTATAGTGAAGTTTTATTTTCGAAATTCTGTAAATATAGCAATTATCTTTATTTTTTACCAACAGTTAAGATATCCACCACTCATACTACTCACACTTATAAATAAATAAATAAATAAATAAAAACACCAACAATATAACTATAAAAGCTTGACAATACCCTTGAGACCACATAAAAGCATGGTTTGTGGCCTAATATAACGAGATTCCTTGGTATACAAGCTCCACGTACATGTAGATTCCGATTTGGGGTCACTCTCTTGTTATGTGAGGAAAGTCATGAGTCTTATCTAGGGTTTCCTCTCGCAGTCAGCTGCCATCCCATCCTGGTGAATCCACGTCGCTTTCTCTCTCTTGCAAGATTGTCTTCTCACGCTTAGTGGTTAACACCTCCAGCCTCTGGCCAATTGCGTTTAGTCGCTCTCTTAAATCCCACCGTCATAGTCGCCATCGTTCTCCCTCTCCGACCTTGCAGGGCGTGTCTTCCTGTTTGTCCTCATTTGCACTCCTGAGCTATTCTCCCTCTGTCTGCCATTGCTGTGATCATTCCCGGGTTTATTTGCACTCAATTTGGGGCCTGGTTTATTTGTTCTCGGTTTTGAATTCCTTACTGTTTGGTGTATAGTCTATTGTGTTGGGATGTCTATGTCTGTTGTAGACATTGAGCAATCCTTTGATAGTAGTCTGGTACTCACGCCACGTGAAAAGACTGGTCTGATTATTGGTTCTTCTAACGTTGCATACAATTTTGTTGGTTTTATTTATGGTCTTGTCGCTCAAGTCCTTACTGATAAACCTGTCAATTGTGATGGCTTTATAAAAACCTTGGGTGCATCTTGTCGCTTTGGAGATGTCTCTATAAAAGAAATTGGTTCCAACAAATATTGGGTGCGTTTTGTTTGTGATCGCGATAAGAAGCAGGTTCTTGATATGGAGCCTTGTGCCTTTCGGCGTTCATTGATATTGCTGGCGAACATCCCTGATAACGGGAATCTGCATTCAATGCCTTTATCCCTTGGTACCTTTTGGGTTCAACTCCATGGTGTCCTTGGTTTTTGCATGACTGTCATTGTTGCTAAAGCAATAGGGGCTATTCCCAGAGAAGTTCTTTAGGTGGATAATTGTGATAGTTCTAACTGTGTGAGTCGTTTTATTCATATTCGTGTAAGGTTTGATGTCACACAGCCTCTTATATGTTGTACACCTGTTACCTTCCCAGAAGTGGGCAAGCGAATGGTGGACTTTAAGTATGAATATCTTCCTGAATATTGCTTTGCATGGGCAAAATTGGTCACCCATCCCAGGTGTATGTTGATAAATATGAGCTCTCTCAAGGTTCTCTCAATCCGTCTTTGTTGGCCAAGTTTTCCTTTGCTTTTGTTGATTTGGAAGATGATACCAACTTGCAGGCAACTCTATAGGCTCTTCGGAATGCCATATTTCGGCTCCCTTACCCCCATATAAGAGCCCTCTTTGTTCTCCTCGGCAAGCGGGTCTTTGGACCAATGATGGTTCGGGTGGTCATAGTAGTTCTGACACTCTGTCTTGGCGGTCTTCCTCTCGTGAACGACTGAGGTAGAGGATTCCATCTCCCCTTCAGCTCTTCCACTTTGCTCCATAGTGTTTGATGCGGTGGCCTCTCTTCGGCACCAATATGAGATATTTGCTACGGCGGCGAGTACTCCGCTAGCTTCTCTACTTGTGCCAAACACCTCGGTGGTCCCAGTGATCCCCGCGCTAAATGATCCCATCTTCCAGGCGCCTCCCCTTATTCCCTGGGATTTAATAACCTATGATCCTCTTGAACTTATGCCTATTATTCAGTTCTCTGCACGTCATTCACCAAAAAAGGGTCTCGGCAGACCCAAGAAAGGGGAGATTCTCCGTAGTGCCTCTTATATGATTACTGCTAAGCATAAAACTCCTATTACACCTATTTCTGTCAGTGATACTTTGGTTTCTGGAGTAGATTTCATGGCTTCTAAGCGACTGTACATTGATGTCCCTTCTGATGAACCTATGAAGACCAGTCCAGTGGAGTCTCTTGGGAGCATTCCTTAATGTGTTTTTGGAGCATTCGTGGGCTTGGCGGTCTGGTGAATGCTCTCAAACTTGCTCCCCATGAGCAAGTTAAGTTGTTGATGCCAGTTTTGTTATTATTACATGGTGTTTCTTATTTCACCCCTTCACATCTCTTTGATTTTCGCATGTTTCAAGGACTAGTTATATAGGAGGTTTCTTTGTCAGTGTTGAGATGATACAACGTGCTTGGGGGACCTTTTATTCATTTTCCTGGCATGTTTGCATGGTTTGTCTCTTCTTTGTGTCACTCTTTGCAAACTTTCTCTAATTTCATCGCCATTCACTATTGGAGGTGGCTAGAGATGGTGTGCTTGTGGTTGGTTTTTTTTTTTTCTCTTCTTGGGGAATTGGTGTGTTCTCTGTCGGATGCTCTCACTATCTTGTGGCTGTGCAAAGGACTATGATCTCATAGCAGGGTTCTTTTGACAGTTGGGTTGTGTTGTAGTGTTCTCGTCGGAGGTCTATGTGCTAGTTTGTTGATTTATTCTGATTCAGACTCTCTTGTTAGTCTATGACATGTGTGGTGTTCTTTTCTACCCTGGGGTTTGTCCCTCAAGAAGGTTTCGTATCGCTCTATGTATATGAATGAAATCATTTTTCTCAAAAAAAAAAAAAAAAAAGAGATTGGTAATTAAATTTTCTACAGTCTGTATTTAATCTTAATTCTAGCGTTTGCAATAGGCTATGAACTTATACACCATCTCCACTTTCAAATTAGTCTTTTCGACCTCAGTGTAACGTCTGTTACTTTTCATTACATATATATCTAAAACATTAAAAGTTAAAAACATCCAATATAATTGAAAAATAAAAACCGACTGGAAAAACATTATAAGTTCATTTGTTCAAGATAAGTGGTGAAATGTCTAGTTTATCCATTATTCGATTGGTGGAATGATTGATTACCCCTAAACTTAACATAAAACTTAACAAAAGTGATGGTAATGAGGAAAATAAGACACAAAGGAAAGTATACGGGCAATAGGAAAAATTGAATTGAGTGATCAAAATGAAATTCAAATATGAGAGTTGGGCACAGGGTCCCCATCCTGAACCCGTTGGCTGTTGGTGGACTGCTTGAGTTGCTCCCAAATTTTGTAATACATTAATGATGGATATTCATGGTTTCAACTTTGTTTTTCCCTGAGACTAGACTTGTTGAAAATTATAAGGGCCGGTTTGATAACTATTTCAATTTTAGTTTTTAGTTTTCATTTTTTTGTGCTGGATTATAAAGTAAAATGAGAGTGAGAATGAGTGAGGATGAGATTGAGAGAGAGGATGGGAGGGGAGGATGGGAGGGAGGAGTAACAAAAGTGAAAACAATTTCAAATAGATTTTAGTTTTTAGTTTTTGTTTTCACTTTTGTTCCTTCTCCCTCACATCCTCCCCTCTCATCTTCCCTCTCAATTCCATCTCCACTCTCATTCTCACTTCCATTCTCCCTATTTTTCCTCTATACTCTAGCACAAAAAATGAAAGCTAAAAACTAAAATTGAAATTGTTTTCAAACGAGTCTTAAGCAAAGACGGACTGTGCATATGGCTAACCTGTGCTATAGCCTAGGTGACTTTTTCTTTTTCATATCCTATAACATTCCCAGCCCACCACCTGCTTGGTGAAATGCTCCACTCCAGGGAAGGTTTGTAGAGGTGTAAGCCTATAGATGCATTTTTCAGGAAAAAGATGAGAACACACGCCATCTATTTGACTTTTAATTTAAAAGTTTGTTTGTTTTTTTTTTTCTTCAATGAAATGGTAAGTTTGACAAGAGGTATATTTAATACACACGGTGTCGTTTTCATTAAATTTATGTAACCCAGCTAATCCTTTCCTTCTTATTAATTAATTTCCTTCTCACTACAAGCCCAAGTTCCATAAAGCAATAGCTACACACCTTTTCCAAGCATTGTAAAACAACCATAAATATTTTTATTTTAGACAAATATTTGTGGACCGGCACAATGCATATTTATTTTGATATAATAAAAAAAATTACCCGAAAGAGATGACTACTTTTTTTTTTTTTTTGGTCTGAACCACGAGATGGTCCTGGATGGGCCCAAACTATGGGTGGCACCTTTAAGCCTTAACCACAACCCAGACTAATCCCCACTCACACTGGGTCGGCCCATAAGGGGTAAAGTGCTGGCCAAAATGGTGACTCCATACGAGATGACTACTTTTATTTTAATATGCTAAAAAAATACTTTATTTAGCCTTATATTTTTAGAACAAATATTCATGGACCGACCACTGCACGCACACACTTTTATTTTTGGTAGGTTTGTATGTAAGATAAATTTAGCCCACCCCAATTTAAAATCATGGATCCATCCCTAGTCCTTTTTTGAGAATCAAGATTTCATTCAAAACTCAAAAAGAGAGTACATCTGCAGAAAGAAATGGGAGCAACCATGTAGGTGCTTCCTCAATCCAAGAAACAAAATCATTACAACTAATTGCAAACTGAGCCAAAGTATGTGCCACCTTATTACCGCTTCTTGGGGTCCATTGACATAAAACTATTCTAAATTTACTAAGTAGATGTTTCGCCTCTTCAAATAAGAGACCATCTGTTCCATTGCAATCCTCTATTGAAAGAATACCAGTTATGCATTCTTTTGCGTCCATCTCTAGAATGGCATAAGTAAATCCCATGTCAACAGCAAATCGCATTTCTTCAATTGCAGCCATAAGCTCCGTTTGCCTAGCCCAATAACTGGCTTGGATTGGCTTAACACATGCACCCATAAATTCACCATACTCATTTCTAACAACCACACCAATCCCACGAATGGAGTCACCAGGTTTGAGTGCTCCATCTACATTTATTTTATAAAAACCTGCTGGTGGAGGCCTCCAAACATGAGAAGGAGCTTGAGAGCTAGACGTACCATCATGGATTCCTTCCATAGTCCTAAGTTTCTCAAATTTCTATTCCAGTTGTTGTGCTTTTCTCATTATTATTTTTAGTCAAAGTCTGTGAAAAGCTGGAAGGTAAGCATTGGATAGCAGACGAGGATACATCATGGATGATGCTTTCTTATCAAATTGTAAAGATACACTGCACGGACCGGCAGCAAAAGAGGATGCATCATGCCTTAGTAGTTCATTTCAACTACATGACAAAACATCAGCGACTTTCTAGAAATCGAGGATTCTTTCGCTTTTTTAGGGCCGTTTGGTAACTATTTCTTGTTTTTTAGATTTTAGTTTTTATTTTTTGTTAGATATATAGAGAAAAAAATTTCTTGTGTTTTGGACCGTTAGCCAATGTGATCAAATCCGTTAAATTTATATTTAAAAACTGTTTAAATCTATATATATAAACATTCAAAATATCAGAAAATGCCTTTGGTTAATGCAAACATTAAAAATTGAAATTATTAATTAAATGAGGATAATATGGTAAATTCACACTTTTTCAAATTTTAAAGAAAAATCAAATAATAGATCCTATTTTTATGGAACACAACTACCCATTATCTTTTTTAATTCTACAATAAATTTTAAATTTTTTTAAAAAAAACCTCTTGCAGGCGCGGAAGCGCTTGTGGAGAGGCTAGTATTAATAATTAAAAAAAAGATATATTTGAATTCAATTTAAAATTAGATAATTAAGAAATAAAAATAAGATCTAAAACTAAAAGAAATTAAAATCAAAGAATACCACCATCCAATCTAGTCGCCACCCCCACCCTTCTCTCTTCTCTCTTTCTCCCAGCAACTACCTGCCCAGCTACTTCCTGCAGCCGGACCCAAAGGCCCCAACTGATCCCCAAGCTACACCCACCTCCTAAACTCAAATCCACCCAACCCCTGATCTCTCTCTCTAAAAAACAACCCCTACCGCCCGACCATCTCCCAGCAGGATCACCAACCCCACCATTAATTCCCATTTGGCCAACATGATAAAACATAGGTTTTAATGAAGTTTCAATATATTTTTAAATTAATTCAATTTTTAAAATCAATTTCAAATAAGTTTATAGGTTTTCAAAAAAAAAAAAAAAAGGGTTAAATGTCAAAATAGTCCTTGTGTTTTATCATATTGGCCAATTTAGTCCATGTGTTTTTAATTTGGCCAATTTAGTCATTATGTTTAGCACCGTTAGCCAATGTGGTCCAATCCATTAATTTGATGTTAAAAAGTTTTTAAGAATTAATATAATAATTGAATTGAATTTAAAAATAAATAAATAAGCACTAAAAAAATAAAAAGGAGATCCAAAAACAAAAATTAAAAAATAAAAAATAAAAAAACAAGGCACCACCATCCAATCCCAGCTACCTCCCTCTAATCAAATGCTATCACACACAAAATTGTGGATTTTCTCAATTTCCCTTCTTTGAATTAATTGTCAGTCTAGGTTTGATGTGAGGAAGGTTTTGAGCTAACTGTTGATGCCAATACAAAAATATGGGTTCTACATCGAGGATTTTATGCATAATTGGGTTTGGAAAGTCTGTCTACCTGGAATTGGAGCTGGTGATTGGAGCTTGGGTTGGCTTTGGAGAAGCTGTAGACAGTTGAAGAAATTATATTGCAGTTCATGAGCTGTGAAGGGATTGGTGAAGGAGGGTATTTTTCGTCCTTTGCTATGTTTTAATGAAGTTTGAATATTTTAAAGTTAATTCTTAAAAAAATTAACTTCAAAAAGGTTTTCAGTTTTTAAAAGACAAAAAAAGGTTAATAATGTAAATTTAATTGATTGGACCACATTGGATAACTATTCTGAACACAATGACTAAATTGGCTAAATTGAAAACACAAGGATTAAATTGGCCAACATGGTAAAACACAGGGACTATTTTGACATTTAAACCAAGAAAAAAAATATCATTATATTTATTTAATCGCAATTTTAACGGAATGAGCCACATTGGCTAACAGTCCTAAACCCAGGGACCAAATTAGCCAAATTAAAAACAGAGATTAAATTGACCAACGTGATAAAAACATAGGGACTATTTTTTTTTTTTTTTGGTGAGTAACATAGGGACTATTTTAGCATTTAAGGCTTTGTTTAAATAAGCTGGTCCAATTGGAATGGAACCTTAAATTAATCACTAGAAGCGAAGCTTCACAGAAGCTAGCTTGTGAAGAATTGGCACGTCATTGAATTTATCAGAAGCGATGACAATCCACCTAATTATAAAACTACGGCTACTGTCTAAAGCTTTACTTTGTGTAGCTATCAAACTCAAACCTAACTCTCTCTCCATGGAAACTGGAAAGTCGTTCTTCACCTTGTCGTCATGGTTTGTAATTGTAGCCTTTCTTGTTGTTGGTTTATCCGGTGAAACTTGTAACGCTAAGTGTACCTCTTCCTGTGGCAATATCCCCAACATAAGCTATCCTTTCCGACTAAAAGATGATCCAAAGCACTGCGGCGATTTATTGTTTACTCTGTCCTGTGAGAACAACAGTACACTACTAGTAGACCTACCTCCTTCTGGAAAATACTATGTCCAGGCAATCAACTACGATAATCAAACCATCCGAGTTGTAGATCCCGGCATTCAGAAGAACAATTGCTCCTCCAGTCCTCTTTATCCTCTCGCCGTTAGTTCTCAATTTCAGAGTATGGGTCCGAACGGCCAATATTACCCATTTGGTATGCCTGTAACTTTCTTGAAGTGCGCAAGTCCGGTGAATTCTCCACTCTATGTGGACACTGCTCCATGCCTTAATATGAGTTCTTCGTCCCAACAAAAAACGCATGGCTATGTCATGATTGGCTGGACAAAAGCATCGGACTTTGAGATCGGGTGCACTGTAGAGTGGACGACGGCTATGCTTGACTCGTATAAACATCAACTCGACAACACTTCCTATGAATACATACACAGCTCTCTGCTGTATGGCTTTGACGTGGAATATTATACTGATCGTTGGTGCACATCAGGATGGCGGGTGGAATATTATTATTGTTTTCACCACACTATCTCAGGTATGTGATTAAATAACGTGAAATGGTAAATGCAACAAGAAGAAGTGGAATTAATGGTAAAGATTTAAATTCAATTATCATACATAATCTTTAAGGCCCCAAAATATTTTTAACGTGTGTATTATTATATATATATATTAATATTATAAGTACTATATAAATATTCGAGCGTGCAGGATATAAAAATGAGCATGTATTTGTTTGAGTTGGTTTTCAACGCCTCAATCAGCTGGTATTTTAACTTTCTTTTTTACTGTTAACAACAGGAAAAAAAATTCCAAAACACATCCTAAAAAAAAGGAAACACGTCAAAGAAGAGGAAACCAGTATATATAATAAGCAGTCGTACGATTTCACCAATCAACTTTTTGGCTTAATTAAGTAGTAGTCCCTCAATTATACCCTGAATTACATTTTCATCCCTCAACTCCAAAAATAGTTGCAGAAGTCCCTCAATTATATATCGTGTTGCACTACGGTCCTTTCCGTCAAGTCTGAAGGAGGGGGAAGGTGTGGATTGCAGCAATGGAGGAAGGGGTGGGTGGTGGAGGAGAGGTAAGGTTGTGGATGAATTTCCAAATTTACCCTCATTTTGTACAAAAAATTTAACATTGTTTGATGGAAGGACCAATGATGCAACACGATACATAATTGGGGGATCTTTGCAACTATTTTTGGAGTTTATGGATGAAAATGTAACTACGGGTATAGTGTTAGCATTACACATCGGTCCGGCTCGGTGTTCCGATTTTCCGGTCCTAATGCCCACCCCAAGCCGCAAGTGTTAGCGTTACACATCGTTTCAATGACACTTTCAAGCCCACTCTGATGCGCACGAAGCTACCCAGACAATCCCCCTTTTTAGGCTGCGATCACCATGAAGAAAGTACCTAAATAGTTCCCTATCTTTTCGCCAATCGTTGGCAACATGAAAAGTAAGGGACTATGTCTCGCCTTAACCCTAAAACTTTGGGTATCCAAAGGGATCGACATAGGATCCACACTCCCAGCAGTTGTCTCCAACAGTAGCAACGCATGATCAAAAGTCTTGTGACTGATATTTCTTGGCTATTACTTCCTAACTAAACTCATCAAAATTTATGGGTTATCCCTCCTTGGTGGAGCATGAACGTGAACCATGAATGGTGGCTTGGTTGGGTTTTTGGCATGTGAAGAATGTTGACCGGTGCATGTGAACGCTTGTTGTTCAATGAAGCATCCTCTCCCATGATGAACATCAGAAACCCTAAAAGAAAAATAAGTATTCTACACATACGAATCCGTTTTAAGTCTCTCGTGAAACATTGAAGAACCTACATGCAAACTAACGTAACTCGTACATATAATCCCTAAATGCTTTTGGGTTTATATATAATTTTGTGGGTGATCGAAAAATAAAATTGTGTGGGTTATCCCTAAAAAACCCTAAATGCTTTTGGGTTTATATATAATTTTGCCTAAATTTTCAACTATCATGCATACATAATCGCATAAATACATGACTTTACAATTGTTTTCTGTTCTAAATTTGAAATCCTTTTGATTAATGTAATATGCATGTATTCAATACTAAATTATCTGGGGTCGTGCATAAGTTTCATTTGTGTTTATTTTTCATGTGAAAGACAAATTATGGTGCTTTATGTCATGTGGATGACCACAGTTCATCAACATTAAAGTATTCATTTTTTTCCCATAAGAGTGTTCGGTTCTTATAGAGCACGAATATGTATTTTGTGGTAGACATTGAGAGCATGAATAGGGTACTTGTGCTTCTGTTCTACAAGTGATTCAACATATAGCTTCAATTTATGGATTCCTCAAATAAGTTTATTTGAGGTACATTCCTTGTAGAACCTATTATGTATTGTATGTTAATGATCCGAATTGTTAATATTTCAGATCTTATTCCCTTAAAGATCATCTCTGCAAAACATCATTCGAATTGAAAACCCTTTAACAATTTGATTAAATTGCCGTCATTTTAAGATTTTATGCAGACCACGTTCATTGTTTTTTGGTTAGAATGTCTTAGTTTTTGATTCACCAAATTTCTTGGAATGATGAAGACAATATCAAATTAAAGAGAATTGCTTAGTGAAAAAAGGAAGATTAACATGCACGAAGATAGACCCAAATAAGTTGTTAGCATTGATTTGCTTCTCAGATGGTTAGCGTTTGAGCTCATGTCCATATGTATGTATATCATTGACTTCGTTTTCATTTTCTTTGTAATTGCAGGTTTCTTTGGCTATGTGAGACAGAGTATTATAGGTACGTAAATTTCTCAACATAATGTCAATTTTTTTTTTCTTTTTTCCAATGAATGTTGAAACTAAAGTATCACTTAGAAGGATCTACTTAATAATTTCATATTTGAACCTTATGCGATGGCCCCCTTGGTGTTAGATGTTAGAATATTACTTAACCACCATCTATCATATCACTTTATAATACTAATTATGGGGAACAATTGATGTGAGAGCTAACGTATTGAATGTTAATTGGGTGTGTTAAGAACCGCATGTCAAGTTAATTATCCGTTTGATTTAGGAATATAAGGAAATATTTACTTGAATTGGATGAGCCTGATCTCCATATTCATTTCTGCTACAATAAACAAGGAGAACTTTGAATATTTGGGCTGATCCGCCGGAGGCGCGCGGCTTACGGATAAGCATGCTAAGCTTTTTGTCTTTTCTCCACATGGCATCCTGCCACTGCCATTGGAGTGTAAATATTTGCTTCCACACCAATTATTGTGGCACATAATTTACTGTTTGAAATAAATGAAGTTGATAGTAGGCTCCGTATACAAAGAAAAAGAAATGTTTGCATATAAGTCGAGATTTAAAAAGTCGACATATGATTTGGTGCCTCTAGGTTTGAAAGAATAACTATAAGGTGACTTGGGTGTGAGGCCCTACGATATGGATCATTTAAGAAGAAACGGGGGGGGGGTGTAGTGAGTTCAAATTTATAGACTTTTGTAGAGTTAACATATTTTTATTAATTTGTTTAGGCTTATTTATAGTATTGCCCCTAAAACTATAGTGAATTTTCACTTTACCTCTTGAAAGTTAAAGTAACCTAGAGTGTCCCCTTGATTAAAGTTTGGTGGTTCACTTTGCTCTCTGCCCTTAACTCTATTAAAAATGATGATGTGGCATAAATAGGACCCCCTCTTTTGTTGCAATCTATGCCATATAAGTGCCACATGTGAAAAAATAAATAAAATATTTTATTCAAAAAAAATTTAACAAATAGGAAAAGGTATAAGGAATCATCGTTTGGCCTGCGGCCTGTGGGAAGAAGTGGGTAGCCCGAGGCTCGATGGGCCAAAGTCCGCCTCAACCAAATGGTTAGGCCCGCTCATTCTAAGGTTGGGCAGGGCTTGGGCTTAGGATTTGAAACCTCAGCCCACCCACGGCCCGCCTGCCTATTCCCTTCTTTTTAAGATTTAATTGATGCACTCCCTAACCTCATTTTATGCTTAATCAAAATAATGTAATATCTATGATAAACTAATAAACTTCTTATTTTGTTTACACATGTTATAAATTAAGTTAATATTCATAATATTCATTTTTAGGTATAATATTTTTTTAAATAGATTAGCTATTGGTCTAGGTTTAGTAAAAGAGTTTGGCTATTATATTTTTGTTTTCTGAAGTTATGTAGTAATATATACTATTGTGTAAGAGAAGACACTTTATCCATCACTTTTAACAAAAAAAAATATGTAAAAAAAAGATTTAGAAAAAAATAATTTTGTTTTAAAAGCCTGACCCGTTTAGACCCATAACGGCCCATTCCAAGCCCGGCCCAAACCTAAAAATTTCAGGCCGAGTCAACCCAATTCGGCACCTTACTTCTCACTCACCTTCTCTCTCTGTCTTTCTCTTTCTGTACCCGATCCCTTCCCCCACCACCAACCCCCACTTGGGGGCAGCCATCACTGCCCCACCCCCTCCCCACCCAAACAACCACCCACATATACAACACAGCCCAGCCCCACCCGTCTCTCTCTACCTCTATTTGTCTTTCTCTTTGTCTCTGGTTTTGGAGAGAAAAAAATTTCATATGGTGTATTTGGTGACTTTTTGGTTCCCAAAACAAATAAAGGGTTTATGTAGTTAACCTAGTTAACGGTGCAAATCGTGCATGAATTTGAAAAATACATAATAGTTTGGTTGGCTTTATGTAGTTAACTTAAATAAATTAATGATGGATTTTTTTTGTTTTATGATTTTTCTCTTATGCGGACATCCGGATAAGAGAATAACTAATATATATACAGAAATTCTCTTATGCGGACATCCGGACGTTATTATCGTGCGGACGCAGTGTATTTTGTACTATCCCTCTCTGTTTTCCTGCTTGTTTACAATAGGATCCGCACGATAATAACGTGCGGACATCCGGATAAGAGAATAACTAATATATATACAGAAATTCTCTTATGCGGACATCCGGACGTTATTATCGTGCGGACGCAGTGTATTTTGTACTATCCCTCTCTGTTTTCCTGCTTGTTTACAATAGGATCCGCACGATAATAACGTGCGGACATCCGGATAAGAGAATAACTATATATATATATATATATATAAATATGCACTTTAGTTCCTAATCGGTAAGAGACTAGAATTGTTATCGAGTTTAAAAAATACAAAAAAATCTTTCAAAGGGGAGGTTGGAGAAATCATGTCGTTGGTACCTACGACACGATTTACACTTAAAGTCTTTCAAAGTCTACAAAACTCCATAAATATTTAATGAATTCGTCAAAGTAAATGAGGTTTTGGATACTTGGTGACATTTATAAACTCTCTAAAAGTCCACTTGAATATCACTAGACTTTCATGGACTTTTTGTTAGTCTACATGGAATGTCAATACTTTAAAAATCTAGATTGAATAGGATAAAACATTTTCGAACTATAAAATCCATATACACACATGCCTACTTCATTATAAGAGAATATTGTTTGTGATAATTTTTTTGTGTATTCATCTCCTTGTAGGACCATATTTATAATACAATAAATTCTTGTAGGTCAAGGAAAGTAATAACTCCTAATTTTATTTATAGTAGGAAATCATGAATTAAAGTAAATCAATTATGTTTGATATAGAAATCCTTGGTGTGTAAAGAAAGTAAATGCGGGTCCACAAGTGATGTCAACACTCCCCCTCAAGTTGGTGCATAGATGTCTCTAATGTCCAACTGGTCCAGTGAAATGTGGAACGCTATATTGGAAATTGCTTTTGTCAAAACATCCACCAATTGATCCTCGGACTTTACGAAAGGAAACTGAATCACTTTAGCTTCCAGCTTCTGTTTTATATAGTGTCGATTTACCTCAACATGTATGGTGCGATCATGTTGAACTGAATCCTGTGCAATAGCTATTGATGTAGGTCTACACCCAAGTTCAATAAGCAACCTCTTTAACCAAATGAGTTCGCAAATTCCTTTGGTCATATCTCTGAACTCAGCTTTTGTATTGGATAAGGCGACCACCTTCTATTTCTTGCTCCTCCATGTAACCAAATTACCTCCCACAAATGTGAAGTAACCGGATGTGGATTTCCTATCCATTATACTTCATGCCTAATCTGCATCTGTGTAACTATCAATATTCAGATGACCACGTTTTGAGAACATAAGTCCTTTTTCGGGTATAGACTTCAAATATCTAAGTATTCTGAGAACTCCATTCATGTGGTCTTCACTAGAGAATGCATAAATTGACTTACTACTCTCACCGGATAAGCAATGTTTGGTCGAGTATGTGACAAATAGATTAATCTTCCCACTAACCTTTGGTATCTTTCCTTGTTAGCATTCCTCTGTCTATCAACAAGTCCAAGACATATTTCTGTTGAGATAGAAATATGCCTTTCTTTGATTCGGCCACCTGAATCCCCAAGAGATGCTTGAGTCCACCTAGATTCTTCATTTCAATTTCAGTAGCTAAATAGTCTTGCAGCCGAGATATTTCATGTTCATCATTCCCAGTAATAATCATATCAACATAGATTATTAAAGTTGTTACCTTTCCTTTCTAATGTTTCAAGAACAGAGTATGATATGAATTGCTCTGCTTGAACCCATAATTCCTCATTGCCAAAGTGAATTGTCTGAACCATGCACGTGGTGATTGTTTCAAACCATATAGTGCGTTTCACAATTTTCACACCATACTAGTTTGAGTAGATGTTGTATATCCCAGTGGAACGTCCATGTACACTTCTTCTGTGAGTTCACTATGCAAGAAAGCATTTTTTACATCAAACTGATGGAGTTGCCAATCCAGGTTAGCTGTAAGAGATAGTAGCACTTTGACTGTGTTAAGCTTTGCTATGGGGGCAAAGGATTCTTTATAATCAATGTCATAGGTCTATGTGTACCCTTTTGCCACAAGTCTGGCCTTATATCTTTTAACGGACCCATCGGCATTGTGTTTGATAGTAAACACCCATCTGTATCTAACTGTTCTTTTTCCTAGGGGTAATATCTCTTTTATACACGTTTGATTTTTCTCCAGAGCTTTCATTTCTTCTTTCATTGCTTGGGTCCACTTCGGATCTTTCAATGCTTCAGCCATATTAGTGGGAATGGCAATAACAGATAATTGATGCACAAACACCTTCAGTCGTTTAGGCAGTCTTTGACTGGACACATGATTGGCAATTGGGTACTTCGTTGTCTTCCCAATATCAGGAGAATACAGGTTTGATGGTTTTCCACAGTTCTTCCTCAAAGGTAATTGGTATCCAATAGAATCTTCAACTAAATTCACAGGAGTCGTAGGAATATTTACCTCATGGATATTCTCACAAAATTGGTTGTCTGGTACTGTTGAATGAGAGGGAGGTCTTCAGTGTGTTCAAGTTCGTCTTCTTTCTCAAGGGAGTCAGAAGTACTCAAATCATGGGATGTTTCAAACATAGGCGACCGGTTGAATTCTTCAGAGTGACTGGCCGTTTTATCCCGAGGTGAGCTATCTTATTCTGCTATTCGAGGCGACTAGTCGTTCTTATTCTAATGACCGTTTGTTTTGTCCAAGGAGCTTACTGTTTGAAGCGACCGGTCGTTATTGTCAGAACGAGCAATCGTTTTTGTCCGAACTTCGATTTTTTCATTTTCTAAGGTACTCCAAGTCTGTGCTTCACTCCATGTCCCCCCCCCCCCCTGAAGCGGAGAATTGGAAACTGCGTCATGAAAGAATGTCTTGGACTCCAAAAAAGTGACATCCATAGTGACATATGTGCTTCGGGAAGGAGGATCATAATATTGGTAGCTTTTTTGATGAGTGCCATATCCCAAAAAACCACAATGAAGCACACATCGATCAAGTTTGCTGCGCTGATTTTTGTGGAGATGAATGAAGGCCACATATCAAAATATTCGGGGTGTGAGCACCAAAATAGAGGGCATGGCCCGTGTTGTGCGAACACTTGTAAGCGTGTTGTGCGAACACTTGTAAGAGAGTTTTAAAGTTCAAGACACTAGAAGGCGTGCGGTTGATTAGGTGAATTGCGGTGACGATAGCATCATCCTAGTGATAGTGAGGAAAATGAGCACTAATCAGAAGTGCTCGGGCTGTTTCAAGAAGATGTCTATTCTTTCATTCAACAATACCATTTTGTTGTGGTATTTGAGGACATATCGTCTCATGGATAATTCTATGCTATTGGAAGTTTGAAAGTCATGATTGACAAATTCTCCACTATTGTCGAAGTGAAGAATCTGAATTTGAGCATTGAATTGAGTTTTCATCTGTTTGTGGAAGAATTGAAACCATGAAAATACTTCATTTTTTTTTCTTCATCAAATAAAGTCATGTCATCCATGTACAATCATCGACGAATGTGACAAACCAGCGAATGCGATAAGGAGTAGTGATAGGCGAGTGTCCCCAGACATCAGAGTGAATTAACCTAAACAGAGTAGTACACTTTCTCGTACTCAACGTATAGGGCACACAGTGATTCTTGCCCAAAATACAACAGTCATATTTCGAAGTCAGAGTCTTTTAAACCTGAGAATAAAGCAATATGCTTCATATAAATAAAGGATGGATATCCCAAATGACGTTGCCACAACCAGATTTGCCTTTGTTTGCTATAAGAGGAATGTGTCGCACTGTTAGCCATGCCCATATTGAAGTCATCTACATAATATAGCCCCCCTTCTTTTAGTACCATAACCAATAATTTCCTTAGTGTGAATATCATGAAGCAAACAAAAAGTCAGATAGATTAGTACACAATAATTCAATTGTTCAGTAACCTAACCAGCTGACATCAACTTATTGGATAGAGATGGAACAAGTAAAGTGTTAGGCAATGACAGAGAGGACGAGAGAGCAATAGTGCGAGTCCTTGTTACAAGATAAGTAACTCCATTAGCGTTAGCAATACTAGTTCGTCTTGGTTGGGTGGTACTCAAAAAATTGTAAGGATCACGAGTCATATGATTGGTTGCGCCGAAGTTAATCACTTGTATTCGAAGTATGGAATACATAACCAGAACCACTCCTAGCAGCTTCACACCATCTTTGATTTTTGAGTTCATCCCACCAATTGAGTTAGCCATTCAATTTGAAACAATCTCACGAATGTGTCTCAGATTGCCACAGTATGTGAATCTATTCTATTTATCTGGAGCTCTGTTCGAAAAGTCATAATATGGGCATCAAAAAATTTATTTGGATTAGTCTGGGTCGGTATATGGGTGTGGATCTTGGTTAGGATCTGGGTTTGAGTCTAATTTAGGGTCGGGGTTGGGATCTGAGTCTTGGTTAGTATATGGGTCTGAGTCTGAGTCTGAGTATGAGTTAGGCTCTTTTTCAGTAATTGGGTCATTCTTGATATCAATTCTTCTAAGATCAGGGTTGGGTCGGGGTCGAGGCCTGGTTTTGTACCTTTAAAAATTGGGTCATATAGGTCATCAATTCTTCAATGTTTTGGGTCAGGGTCTAACTCTAGATTTTCAAAAATTGGTTCATCTGGGTCTTCAATTCTTTTAGTTTCTAGATCTGGGAGGTAGAGGAATCGGTGGTGCTACCTCCATGAGGGATGATCGGATATTGATTCCCCATGGCAGGTCAGTGTGTGGTTGGCTAGAATTTAGCAGCAATCCCAAGAACCTAGCTCAGATACCATGCTAAAATATGAAATTTATAAGAGAATATTATTTGTGGAAATTTTAAGTGTATTCTTCTCCTTATAGGAGGTCATATTTATAATACAATAAATCCTTGTGGGTCAAGTAAAGTAATAACTCATAATTCTATTTATAGTAGGAAATTATGAATTAAAGTAAATCAATTACATTTAATATAGGAATCTTGGGTGTGTAAGGAAAATAAATGCAGGTCCACAAGTCATGCCAACACACAACTAGTGTAGTTGTTTTGTAAACTAACTAGAATATTCTCAACGTATGGTTTTAGTTATATGAGAACAATTATTTGACCTAATTGATCATTTAAACATTGTTATCACCCTTTTATTTTTAGAAATTCATTTTTCACTTGCAACTTTCTGACATCATCTAATGTTACTCACTTTGTAGTATTTCTTCGCAAACATCGAGTGGTGCTGTTTATCATCGGTACGAGCTTTTGTACCTTGCTTTAATATTATTTATTATGCATGAATAAATATTAGATTTGAAGCAAGAGGAATAATGAGTACTATTTTGTAATTTTTGTGTACAGTTGGATTTTTTCTTGCAAGATTTATGTTAGGTATTGGCATCTTGATCTATAAGTGGAGGATAAGGCATATTTCAATGTATACAACTATAGAGGATTTTCTGCGGAGTGATAACTTCATCCCAATAAGGTACTCTTATTATCACATTAAAAGGATGACCGGTGGGTTCAAGGACAAGTTGGGTGAAGGAGGCTATGGATCTGTATTCAAAGGGAAATTACGAAGTGGCCGTTTTGGAGCAATTAAGATGTTAGGCAAGCCGAAAGCTAATGGTCAAGAGTTTATCAATGAGGTAGCTACAATTGGTCGGATTCACCATGTTAATGTGGTGCAACTTGTGGGTTATTGCGCCGAGGGATCAAAGCGTGCTCTAGTATATGACTTCATGCCCAATGGGTCTCTTGATAAGTACATTTATTCCAAAGAAGGAAGTATCCCCTTAAATTGCAAAAAAACATTTGAGATTTCCCTTGGAGTGGCTCGAGGAATCAAATATCTACATGAAGGTTGTGACATGCAAATTTTACATTTTGACATCAAGCCTCACAATATTCTTCTTGACGAGAATTTCATCCCAAAGATTTCTGACTTCGGACTTGCAAAATTATATCCCATAGATAATAGCATTGTCTCTTTGACAGTAGCAAGGGGAACATTGGGATACATGGCTCCAGAGCTATTGTACAAGAATATTGGGGGTGTTTCGTTCAAAGCTGATGTTTATAGTTTTGGAATGTTGTTAATGGAAATGACAACCAGAAGGAAGAATTTGAATGCATTTGCAGAGCATTCAAGCCAAATCTACTTCCCTTCATGGGTTTATGATCAATATAATGAGGGGAAGGACTTGGAGATGGGCGATGTACCAGAGGAGGAAAAGGAAATCATGAAAAAAATGGTTATAACGGCCTTATGGTGTATACAAATGAAGCCAAGTGATCGTCCTTCGATGAAGAAAGTCATAGAGATGCTTGAAGGCGGTGTTGAACTCTTGAAATTGCCTCCCAAGCCTTTTCTATGTCCACAAGAGATGCAAGTGGGTGATCTTGATCAAGCTAGTTTGAATCAAGTGTATTTTTAAGATTGAGCTAACATCTACTTTCTCAGCTAGGTAAAGACAGCTCGCATAGACTAGTCTATTTGTTTGAAACTCAATGCCATTTTACTAGTTATGTAATAGTAGTGTGCATGTAAATTGAAATCAAAACTGTTGTTAAATAAGGAAACAGGTGAAGAACCAAGAACGTATTTGTGGAATTCAAACTTCTCTTCACATTCAACTTAAATACTAAATACAACTTAAATAGCAAACTAACAAAGCATCTAAGCTAAATAATTGGAACAACCAAGCACGACTAAATCATGACATTCAGCCACTAACCATGACTCCATGACAACTTGGACTCTCCTATTAACTAGCAACTAAACAAACAAGTTCCTAAAGAATAGGACTTCCACAACTTAACTAGATAAACATAAACATTATTGTGGGAGCAAATTTCCCCACGAGAATATTCGATTGGAAAGATTCCCCTTTCTTCTTCGCCGCCTCTTTCTCCTTGCAAAATAGAACAAATAAGAGGACCACACCCGGGGGGGTGTTGGCCAAAGGCCCTCCGATGCCTAAATTAGTTCAATTGAATCGTATAGAAAACAATAGCTAATAGGGTACGGAGATATGTTTATGGTGTAAACCGGGAGGCCGAAGCCTTATGTAAAAGAGAGAAAGAGAGGTGGTGGCTAGGGTTTGTGAGGGGAAGATCTCTACAGAATTTTAGTAGTAATTATGACGTACCTCAATCCTTGTGCGTAGCCAAGTATTTATAGGGGGTCTCGACGAGGTTGGTGAGGTTGGTGAGATTGGTGAGGTTGGTGTATTTAGGGATTTGATTTATTAGGGATTTAAATCAAATCCCTAAGTGTGGTAGGTATCCAATCAATTCCCAATCTAATTAGGTAACTCCTCATTTAATTGGGAAATGTGGTAGGAATCAAATCAGTTTTCAACTTAATTAGGTAATTCTCAATTTAATTGGATATCTCCCAATTAAATTGAGTAACTCCCAATTAGGTTGAGTAATTCCCAATTAGGTCAAATAATCCCTAAATGGAAGGAATTATCTAACCTAGGGTTTTGATTTAATTCGGTTCCCACAATTATAACTAGAATAATAAATATTCTTAACACCCTCCCTTAAAATGAATGTTCTACAAACAATCAGTTTAAAGGTAAAACTGCAATTCTTCAACCATTAATGGCAACGAGCAACATCCTTCAAAGAACTAACTCCCAACAAATTTCTCAATTTCACAAACATAGGTAGCTTGAGAAGCTTGGTTAAAATATCAGCAATTTGGTCCTTACTTTTACATCATCCTTGCAGAGATCACGAAGAAAATGATATCTCACATCAATATGTTTACTTCTTCCGTGCGAAACTGGATTTTTCGAAAGCTTAATACTAGAAACATTATCACAATAGATTGACGTTAGACCTTGCTGCATGTAGTGAATTTCTTCAATTAACCTTCTCAGCCAAATGGCTTGGCATGCATAGGATGTTGCTGCAACAAATTCAGCTTCAGTTTTTGATAAAGTCACAATCAACTGCTTCTTAGATGATCAAGCAACTGCCTTTATACCCATCATAAACACATATCCTGAAGTGCTCCTTCGATCATCTTGATCTCTCGCATAGTCACTGTCTATAAAACCAAACAAACCAAACTTTGCTTCCTTCGTATATAAAACACCAAAATCAATCGTACCTTTTAAATAGTGAAAAATTCTTTTTGTTACTGCAAGATGAAGCTCAGTAGGAATTCTCCATAAAATGACTAATAAGACTCACAACATGCATGCATAATATCCGGCCGGGTTGAAGTCAAATACATAAGACTTCCTACAATTTTCTTATAAAGAATGGGATCAACCTTTCTTCCATCCAAATTCTTCACGAGCTTCAAATAAGACGATGTTGGAGTTCCAACTAGATTGCAATCCTTCATATGAAACTTGTCCAAAATTTCTTGAACATACTTCTTTTGTGAGATAAAAATTCCAATAGGATATTGATTCACTTCAATTCCCAAAAAATAATGCATTAACCCAAGGTTTGACATGTCAAACTCAGTCATCATGGAATTTTTAAACTCATCAAACATTGCCTTATCAGATCAAATCATCAACATATAAACATACAATAAGAAAGCATCTATGCGACTGTACCAAGCTCTAGGTGCTTGTTTCAGCCCATAGAGTGCTTTGTTCAACTTATTTACCCATTTCAACAACATCATCACCAGTAACTACCATATCATCGACATAGATTAGCAGCAAAGTAATCTAACCATCCCCATGTTTGATAAATAGGGTATGATCCGAGTTACCTTGATGATATCCATTCTTCTTCATTGCTTCAGTGAACCCGTTGGCCACAAGTCTTGCTTTATATCTGTCCATTGTGTCATCAGCTTTGTGCTTAACTGTGTACACTCATCGACATCCAATAGGTTTCTTTCCTTTAAGTTGCGAAACTATCTCCCATGTTCCATTCTTCTATAAGGCCTCTATTTCCACATTCATTGCTTCCACCCATTTTGGGTCTTGCAAAGCTTCTTCCAATCTACTAGGAATTTTAATTCCTTCTATCTCACTGACAAATGCTTTATCTTGAGGAGACAATCTGTGTGTGGAGACATAATCAACAATGGCATATTTCACCTTGCCTTCTGGTGTGAATTTGTCTGGTGGTGTTCCCTTGTTTGCTCGTGTAGGTAATTTTTTCACAATTTCAACAATATTTTGAGAAGCACTGTGATTTGAAGGACTTACCTCGGGGATGTTCAATGGAGCATGAGCATGTATGTTCAAGAGAGGGGGGGTCGCTATTGTCTAGTTCTGCTCAGTTGTTCGACTCGGCTTGACTAGTTAGCAGTTTGTTTCCAGTAGCTGCTTGGCTCAACTCGGCTGAGCTGAGCGGCTCTGATTCCAACGCACTATGTTGTGCTTCTTTCCACCATATTTCTATCTCAAACCAATTATGTGTTTCTTTTACTGTATTCTCCCCCTAAAGGATGATTGGGCACGTGTGCTGAAAAAACATATCATTCTCCACAAATGTAACATCCATGGTAACATAAGGGAGAGAGATTCTTTTTAGTTCTAAATTTGTTAATGTTTTATTTTAATATTAATTAGTTTTAATCATTATAATATTTAATTATATTTTTATCTATGTGGAGGTGGGCTCCACTTGCCACGTCACCCCTTCATTTGTGGATAATGATCCATGTGTATGAAATTACAAAAACACCCACGCCACGTCATCATAGTTAACAGACTTTTGGATGGTGTTGACAGCAGGGGGCAAAGTGGGTCATCAAACCACAGTCTCTTTGTGCCTAATAAATCACGGCCATGAACTGACCGAAGGAGCCCCTTTTCTCGGCCCTGGCATTTGCTCAAACGCAGCGTTTCGCCAAGATGTTTGGCCCTCCTGAAGACAAAAGGAAAGTTGCTAAGGCACGATCATCTCGGCCTCGATAATAGGCCGAGGCCGAGGCCGAACAAAATTACGGCCAATGATATTAAAAAATCAAATCATCACGTGATAGCAGGGTCCCATGCTTCATTTAATGAAGTAATGCATCTGTTTATTGCAGCAAACCCACTGGCCACAAATAAGCATTTAATGCACGAGGGAAGGTGGGAAGTGACTGAAGTCAGGTTGTGGCGACAGGAAACATAGTGATTAGACGCAGACATTCTCACAAGAATTCTTGCAGCTTGAGAGCTTGGGTGACCAGCTATCAGAACAATAAATGCGTCCCCACGGCCAAAGGCGCAGAACCCACGATCAGGGCGGCAGCCGAGATTCACCAGGATTTATGGGGTCACACCACCATACTTCACGATCCCAAATGTCGATTGGACTACCCACTTGCTCTAATTAGACTCCACTATGCAGGATTTCAGCCTCATTACTCCTCCAGGAACTCTTCCTATAAATACAAGGCTCAAGACTACTTTCAAAGGGTTCAAACACCAAACAAAAGCCTCCCACGGAGCAAATTATATTTTCTTGTAATGCACTTTCAATATCTTTACTTGCTTTCCTAGGAGTAGTGTTAGTTTGTAAGGAAAATCCATTCATCAATATATCATACGACCCTTGATTTTCAAGGCGCCGGAGCACCATCTTTGTTATTCATTCATTCACCCCATATATCATACGACTGCCGCTCACTGAGCAGCGCGCCGGAGCACCGCCCAAAACCCACCATCAGCACCACCCCTAAACGGCCTTGTAGCTCAGGCCGTGAACCTTGCAGCCGAGATCAGTTCCTCTCTCAGCTACACTCGTTTGATCAGAAGACGAGTTCAAACAGGCGCACCACTTAACCATTTCCATCCACATCAACCTCTCGACGCACAGTAGACCGTGCTGGCACGCCTGCGGACAACCGCACCGCATCCAAAAGCAGGAAGCCATGTGTTAACGCACATCCCCTCGGCCCGGAACCCCAGGCCGTGAGATCTGCGCGGTAGACACTTTTGGCATGCCTGACGAGTTCAAACAGGCACACCACTTAACCATTTCCATCCACATCAACCTCTCGATGCACGGTAGACCGTGCTGGCACGCCCGTGCACAACCGCACCACATCCAAAAGCAGGAAGCCACGTGTCAATGCACATCCCCTCGGCCCGGAACCCCAGGCTGTGAGATCTGCGCGGTAGACACAGTCAAGGAGGGTAAATGGGCCACTTTAAGTTTGGGTGGGTAATGTGAGATTTGACCATAGTTTCAGGGGGCATTGGTGTAAATAAGCCTTTTTTTTTAATCATTTGCAGTCCCCAAGATCAATATGTGTGCTCACAAGTAATCCCTACCGTCAAGCTCCATCCAAAAGTCTTTTAAATTGATGACGTAGCACACATATATGCGTCAAGTATCCAATGATATGATGTCACGTGGATTTAAATAAAAATGTATATATTTAAAAAATAATAAAACATTAAAAACAAAAACCAAAAATATTCACCACCTCCATCGCAGGCCAACCCCCACCCCTATCCGCCACCAACCCCCCAACCACCTTCCCCTCCCTAGCTAAACCCCTCACCCAAGTCAACCATCTCCCCTTCCAAATCCAAACTAACCATCTCACTTGACCGACCACTCATTCCAGCCGCAACGCACCCCATACCCACTCCACCTCTGATGTGCTCCAGCCTCCACTACCCACCTTAACCCCACTACCCAAGCCCCTCAACCAACTCAACAATCTCCCCTTCCAGACTCAAACTTACCATTCACCTTTGTATATACTTCCACCAATCTTCACAATAATGGTTGAGGAAGCTTGCATAAGCTTTTATTTTCTATTGTTGATAGTGTTAAATTGATAAAGATTGACGAATATTGGAGATATCTGTTATTGTTTATTTTTTCTTCTTTGAAGTTTGCTACAAAAGTGGGTAGGGCTGCAATGGGAATGAGATAATGGCCACATTTAAGGAGGACATTTCTAAAATTTCCCTTTGAATTTTTGACAACTAGGTGAGGTGAGATGATGAGTTTGGGTTTGGAAGGGGAGATAGTCAAGTTGGGTGAGAGGTGTTGAAGTTTGGCTCACCATATGATGCAGGAAGGAGGAAGAGGAACCAAGGGCTACAAGGAGTAGCGAGAAGAGGAGAAGAAGTCGCAAGAGGAAGCTGTGTTGTAGACCACCAATCACCGTTGGCCAAGTGACCGGTCGCTTTTGGCAGAGAGCTCGGGATGATTTTTTGCTCCAAAGCAATCGATTGTCAATACCCAACGATTGGTCGTTGTGTGAACAGTGTCACGCGTTGTTTTGGTGGTTTGGCGTGTTTTGAAGTGATTTCCTATTTTATTGGGGTTTCTTAGCCCAAAATAATAGGGTTTTGGTTTCCTATTCTTGGTTAACTTGTAACACAAGTCTTATGAGTTATAAATAGGAATTTTAGGGCTAGGTTAAAAGTAAGAGGGAGAGACACAAGACATAATTCAAGACGGGTGAATTCTTGAGTGTTTACAAGGGCATCAAAGGATTTGAGCAAGGGCATGAGAGAAATTAAGACGTAGGGTTGGAGAAGATAGAGAGCTAAGGGGGTTATTGTTGTAACCAAAGTTGTTCCTATTCTTTTAGTGAAATTTCTCAAGGGGATCACCAAAGAGGACGTAGACACGAGGCCAAACCTTTATAAATCTTTGTGCTCTTGTGTGTTTGCTTTACTCTCTTCATGGTATGTGTGTTTTTTTCTCAAGGGGTTTGTGTGTGTGCCGTCACATACACTACTACAAAAAGGGCAAAAGACGACCAGTAAACAACGACGGTAGATCAAAAAACCGTCGTTGTTTTTTAAAAGACGACGGTAATAGAAACCCGTCGTAGAAACATACTTTAAACACCTAAAAAACGGCACATGTATAGATATTTTGAAACCACGACGCACCAAATTAAAAAAGCGTCGTCTTATTACAAAGGTATTTTCAGAGTTAAAATCTGAACCTAAAAACAACGACTGCATCTATGAAATCACCGCCGTAGAAAGTAAAGATGACGAAATAAAAATAAGACGCCGTGTTAATTAATTAATAAACACGACCCAATTTTCTTAGTCAGCGACGCATAAATTCAAAGGAATCTACGACGGTTAATTACAAAAAAAATCGCCGCTTTAAATTAAGTTACCACGACTGTAAATATAAATTTATCGACTTTTTAATTATAATATACTACGACGGTATCCATAACTCTACTGTCGCATAATTGTACTAACCACGACGGTTTGTTAAATTAACGACGTACAAATTTTATGCAATTATTCGTCTATCATTACCAGAATGAACTCTGTTCCTCATCATAATCGAACCAGAATGAACAAAGGCAATGTTTTAGAAGTGGATGATGTGCCAATTACTCTCACAAGGAGTTTGAGGGCAAGAAGCTTGTCTCAACCGCCAAGGAAGGTCTCAAGCTTGATGAGAGTGAAGACGAGGCAAAGAAGAAGGAAGAGTTGAAGGAGAAGTTTGAGGGACTCTGCAAGGTTGTGAAGGATGTTTTGGGTGACAGAGTGGAGAAGGTTGTGGTGTCTGACCGTCTGACCGTGCTGGACTTCCAACATGGAAAGAATCATGAAGGCTCAGGCCTTGAGGGATAACAGAGCGGCTGGGTACATGTCGAGCAAGAAGACCATGGAGATCAACCCAGAGAACCCCATCATGGAGGAGCTGAGAAAGAGGGCTGATGCAGACCTTGTTCTCCTTCTGTGCAGAAAGACAATTTTTTAGATGATGTGTGCGTGTTTGTGTCTTTCAGATTCACAAACGCGCCCACACATCAACATCCAAACTGAAAAATGAAAGCGAGATGAGACAGAGAGGTGATGTGCCTCCAGAGAATTGAGAAAAAGTTGAAACCCTAATTGAAAAATGAAGACGACAGAAAGACAGAAAACCCATTATTTATAAACAAATATTATATACCACGTCGGTGTTTTAAAATATCGACGTTTATATATAACATACACGTCCTTTAAATCTAAAATAAGGTCGTATAAATTATTTAACAACGACGCTATATAAAAACGAAGTTGTAATTTTTTGGAAAATTAATTTATTGTGTAATTAAAAAAATTACACGTCGGTATGAGTAATTAAAACGACGTGGTATTAATTTTTAACGTCGTTATTATTGAATATAAGGTCGTTTGGTAAATTGGAAAATGACGATTCATCTTTTTTGAAGAAACATGCGTCGTGTAATTCGATTTCAAAACGTCGTTTCATTAAAACATACCGTCGTTGAAAGTAATATTATAGGGCAGTGTTAACAATAGCGCCGTATAATGTATCATACTAGGGCGCATACTATTAATAGCGTCGTTGTTATGAAAAGGTTTTTTATTATTTTAAACTTTTCGCCTTCCTGACCCATACTTGCATTGGTTCCAAACCCGAGAAAAACTTTCAAGCTTTGCTCATTTTTCATTCTCCAAGAACTGTTTCAAACTTTCAAGCTTATCTCCTCTTCGTCTTCATCTCTGAACTGAAACACCAAACTCCAGAAGAAAGCTTTCATCGCAAGCAAAGGGTAAGCATTTCTGGAAGGATTTTTGTTCCTGTTTTGCATGCGCATATCATTTTCGTTTTTTTAAATCTTTTTACATTTTTTCTTTCCAAGTTTGATAAAATTTGCAGACAAAGACGAAAAGTTTCCAAGTTTGAACACTACTCTGGTTCTTTTACTTCAACTAAATAAGACGACGGTGGCTTATTATTTACGTGGTTAGATTTATAGACCACGACGGTTCGTCAGTCACCCTAGCGTCGTGTGAAAGTGTTCGTCGTTGTTTTTTAAAATGATATCCTTTTTTTGTTTTTGATTTTTAAGGATATCATTTTAAGTTTCCAAGCTTTCATCGCATGTTTGATTTCTCTGAACAATGGTTTTTGTTTCGAAAATCTTTTTAATTATTTTTCTGCTGAAAATATTTTACGTTGTTCCTAATTTGTTTTTGTGGTATAGACGACGGTATATTAATATTTACGTCGTTTTATTTTCAATACCACGGCGAATGTTTATTATTAAGGTCGTTGTAATATTTAATACTCTGTTTTTATTATATCATAAGACGTCGGTTGTTTATTATTGACGTCGTTGTAATATCTTATAACGTCGGTGATTAATTACCGTCGTGTAAATTTATTATTACGTCGTTTGTTTTGTTCTTACGTCGTTTGAAATATTATAATACGTCGTAGTTTATAAATAATCGTCGTGGTTTTTCTTAATTTCACTGATATATTTTCACTTACAGGTTTAATTTGTCTGTAACCATGGTTTCTCAATCCCAAAGTAAGGAGTCTGGTTTGAAAAAAATGAATCCTCGAAGAAGGAGCTTAGAGTTGTAAATCCTCAAACCAAGGCCTCGAAGAAGATGAAGTTTGTTTCATCTTCTGAGACAGAACCAGCCAGCACGGCAACTATTTCTGAGGAGGCAAAGTCAAGTCGGGGTATGAGCACAATGCATCGTGTTGTGCAGAGAAAAATTTAGAAAATCAAGCCTGTTGTTGAGTACAATGAAGAAGGGAAACCTTATGGCCGTGCACATAATGAGATGCAGTCCTACATTGGTGTGTTGGCACGCTCCAGAGTCCCACTTGTGGACAAGAAATGGGTTCAAATATCCAAGGATATAAAAGAGCAGATTTGGGAAGCCGTTGACATGGCTTTTGTGGTTGGTAAAGGGGGCAAGCAAATGGTGCTATCTTCTGCCGCCAAGAAATGGAATGATTTCAAGTCCACACTAACGAGGTTTCATATCCTTCCATTCATCAAGGAGCAGGATAGATTAAGGCAGCCCCCTGAAACATACAAATTCATAGAGAAAGCTCAATGGGATGCCTTTGTAGCTTCAAGGTTATCTAAAGAATTTGAGGCTGTGCATGAAGAACAATCACAGAGGAGTGAGAAACTCGAGTACAATCATCGATTGTCTCGAAAAGGATATGTTGGTTTTAAGGAGAACTTGAAGGAAATCATGCCTGGGGTAGATATTGATCGATCTACCTTATGGAAAAAAGCAAGAGAAGACAAACATGGTAACATCCCGGATCCAAAGACTGCAGAGAAAGCAAAATTAATTGTAAGCCTACTCACTCTGTTTTAAAAATTTTATTACGTCTGCTGTTATATTTTTCTGTCGTGTGAAAAGTTTTACTACCTCGAAATATTTTAAAAGGCGACGTTAAAGGTCTGAATCTGGAATCCATGCTCTGTTTTTTGTATTTATAGCATAAGACGTCGGTGGATTATTATTGACGTCGTGTTAATATATTAATAACGTCGGTATTTAGTTAGCGTCGTCTTAAATATTATATTACGTCGATTATGTTATTGAGTCGTGTGAAATATTATATTACGTCTATTTTTTATAAATAACCGTCGTTTGTTTCCTTATTCTGACTTTTTATTATGTCTTTTTGTTAGGATGATTTGCAAAAGCAAGTCTCTGAAGGCACAATTTCTCTGTCAGGATCCAATGATGTTTTGACAATGGCTTTGGGTCCCGAGCATCCAGGAAGAGTTAGAGGTGTAGGGGCTGGGGTTTCCCCTAAGCAATACTTCAACTTACCTAGACAACAGAAGATTAGGTTTGCTGATCAATTGAAGGAAAGTGTAAGACTTGTCCTTCAAGAAGAGACTTTGAAAATGGAGGCTAGATCAAGGGAAGAGAGTTTAAAGATGGAGGCTAGGACGAAGCAATTGGTAGAAGCTGAGAGGGAAAATTTGCTGAGTCAGCTTTCAAAAATCATCCCCAATTTTGATCCAAGCCTGCTGAAACTGAATCCATTGTCCCAAATCCAAGGGCAAAGTCCCAAAAATCAATGTCTGACAAAGCAAGCTGTTCTGGGGCACTTGATGTTAGAGCCCTACAATTTGAGGAGGATACTGCCAAGAATGGGGAACAGCAGGAGGAAATGGTAACGTCTTTGAACTTTGAATTTTCTGTTTCTCTGTTTATATTTACCGCCGTGTTAAATTTATACCACGACGCTCTTTATTAAACCGTCGTTTGATGTTATTCAGACGTCTGTAATTATTTCATACCGTCGTCTGTTAATGTTTACCACGACGGTTTATTTATTTGTTTTAATTTTTCTACAATGTCATTTATATATTTCTTTATTTCTTATAACAGAAATCAGGGGAAGTTGAAAACAGAGTAGAAGGAAAGATACTTGAGATAGTTGAACAGGTAAATTCTCATAACTTTGCTTTTTTCAATTTTTTTTTTCAATAAAGGAATTACCACGACGTTTAATGAATGTTACACGTCTGCAATTATTTAATTGAATGTTTAAATTGTTGTACAAGCTTAGATATCGTCGTAGTATATGAAATACCACGACATTTATTATTTACCGTCGTGTGATTAAATATACACGTCTGTAATTCTTAAATACCGTCGTTTGTTGTTATTACCACGACGGTTTAATTTAATTTTTTTACTTTTTTTTTTGCCCTTTTTGTACTATGTCTTATATATATTGAGTTTATTTCTTATAACAGAAATCTGGGGATCGTGAAAAGATTGAAGAAAAGAAAGATGAAAAGGTAAATTCTCTTAACTTTGCCTTTTTCATTTCTTTTTCAATTTTCAGACGTCTATATTTTCTTTCAACCGTCGTTTGTTTTAATTGAATGTTTAAATTATTGTACAATATTTCTTATATATATATCTCTTTATTTATTAAAACAGCAATCCAGTGTTGGAGAAAAGAAAATTGAAAAGGTAAATTCATTAATTATGAATTTTGCATTTGAATTAGACGTCGGTTTTATTTAAACGACGTAATAAATTATTTATTACGACGGTATTTTTTACCGTCGTGTAACTTATTTTAAGACGACGTTTTGTTATTTAAACCGTCGTTGTTATTTATTTACCACGTCACTTATGTTGCTTTATTTATTCAAACAGAGTACTGAAGTACCAGATTATACAAAGCTGGAGTTGCCATCTTCTTTACAATCCCTTTGTAGTTATGTTGAATCGACACTAAAGCCTCAGGAGAAGGCTATGAGCTTTATGATTGAGAAGGAGGTGTTTGGCATAGATCGTAACACCTTCGTCTTGCATGAAGATATTACCCAATTTGCTGGCATGGAAGAAATTGGGGCTACTGTCTTTGCAGTATATATGAGGTTCGTCCTTATCAAATATTCATTTGACACTCTCCTTTTGTTTTAAAAAAAAAACACTCATGGTTTCAATTCATATATTTAGGTGCCTGTTTGATCATCTGAAAGCTGCAAATATGGTGAATATGGTTGGCTTTGTAGACCCTGCTCTAGTTAGTGCTGACGCTGGTTCATTAACTGAAAGATCACGTCTCGTAGCCAATCGTCTTCAAAAAACAGATGGTGAACAGATTTTCCTGATGCCTTACAATCCAGGGTTAGTCTCCAAAACAAAAAACAGGATTTTGTTTGTATGATGCTCTGCATATAACACTATTTAACCTTTATATTTATTTTGTGCAGCCGTCATTGGGTCTTGATCATTGTAAGAGCAAAGAAGGAAACTGTCTATTTTCTGGATCCACTGCCTGGAAATCGGTTTGTGGATGAGGACGGGAAAAACATTGTGAACTCTGCTCTAAAAATGTATAATACACACATAGGCAGAGTAGGCCGTAAAACACCTCTCTGGAAAACTCTGCTCGGCACTCCAAAGCAACCAAGCAGTGTAGAATGCGGGTATTATGTCATGCGCTTTATGAGAGACATCATAAAGGATACTTCCCTGGAATTTGAGAAGATGGTAAGAAGAAAATTTTCAGATTTATTTTTATGTGGGTTTTTATATTATCAACGACGGTAAATTAAAAATACCGTCGTTGAATATATATACTACGTCGGTGAATGAATAATAGCGTCGTCGGTGAGATTAATCTTTGTTTATGGACTGCAGTTTGCCAAAGGAAAGGATCAAGCGCCATACCCCCAAGCTGCCATTGAAGAAGTTAGGAAAGAATGGGCAGAGTTTGTGTGTGTTCATATGGAGTAGAGGAATTTTAGCATACTTAAACATTTTTATAAAATGTACAAATTTTGTTAGAATTAGACAAGTTTTTGTACAAAATTGGTTAGAATTCGCAAGTTTTTGTTGAAATCAACGTCCCTGTAAATTTGTTGAGGTTTTCATGTTGTGAAAAACCATAGTTTGTTCAAAAAGACGTTGTATACACATAACAACGTCACAGTTTTTAAAAAAGCGACGTAAGAGGTTTTTCAAACGACGCTCTTGGTTCTATAGACGACGTTGTTTTTTTGATATTAGACGGCGAGAAGTTAAGAGTTGTGGTCGTGGAAAATGTTTTGTACGTCGTTTTATGTGCAAAAATGGTCATGGTTTAGAATTAAAACGACGTTTTGTTTTAAAATTAAGTCGTTTATAATAATTTAAAACGTCGTTAATTTATTAACGCCGACGTGGTTTGTGGGTTTTATTCATAATATTTTATTCCATTTCATTCAAATATTCATAATAAATTGAAAATAAATCCAAAAAATGCAACGTCAACTCCTATGAAGTCATTGAGATATTTTCTTCCCCCTTAAGCTTTAAAAAATTAAGTTTGAGTTATACAAATTTAAAATTACCACCAAAAAGAAAAATGTTTTCATGAGTCACAACATCACTTATACTTTAATGGTTTAGGGTTTAGGGTTTAGGGTTTAGGGTTTAGGGGGATGAAGGTTTATTTTTGGGGTTTAGGGTTTATGGTTAATATATATTAGGCCCTAAAGCCATAAATCCTTTTCTATAATTATTTAAAAATATATATATATAATTTATGGTTTATATTTTATGGTTTAGGGTTTAGGGTTTAGGGTTTAGGGTTTAGGGTATAGATGTCATATTTAACGACGGTTTTATTGTTTTCCGTCGATGATTTACGAAGAGCGCATTTCTAAACCTTGGTTTCTTTAAAATGACGTTGTACACACATAACAACATCATAGTTTTTACCAAGCGACGTAAAAGGGTTTACAAACCGTTGTATTATAAATTTATAACGACGGTAAATAATTCATAACTGACGTAGTTATCACAACTGTCGAACGACTGTATTTTAATAAACCGACGTGGTTACTTTGGGGTTCTGAAAACGACGTCGTTCTCTTTTTAATACTCGCCAAGTGACTTTTGGATTTCCGATGTAGTTATGACGGCGCTTGTTTATCTAAACGGACGTTGATTATTAAAATATGACGTCGCTATGTATATTAGAACCGACGTTGTACTTCGATAATTTGTTTAAATATGATTTTTTCACGCGTTTTTTAACTCTCAGTTTTCAATTAGGGTTGCAGAATGATTCCTCACAAGAAATTGTCTTTCTGAAAGCAAATGGGTTTGCAGAATGATTCCTCACAAGACCAAGCATGGGTTTGCTACATCCTCCTGTGTAGCAAGGGTGGAACCAGCTTTAGAACCTGCATGGGTTTGCAGACGCACAACCCACAACAGGATCTAAGGCTGGTTCCCCCCTGCTACACAGGAGGATTGAAGTTGATCACTGTGGAAAAGGGGACTACAATGTAACCAGAAATCGAGGAGTGAGCTTTTCACACTTTGTTGATTTTGATTTTCTGAAATTATTAGATATTCATCTGTGGCTGTGCAGGAGCTTGAGAACAAGAGGAAGGAGAGGGCCCAGCTTGCATATGAGAGGAAGAAACAGTTGAACAAGCTGAGGGTGAAGGCAGAAAAGAAACCACGATGTATTTGCCAAATTTGTGTACATATATTGTGTAAATATTGATCAATATTTAACACGAAGAAATTTGCCTTTTAAGATGAAAATGTTGTTGAGGATTGAGAATTAAATTTTGTTTTGTGTTAAGAAAGATATTACCAAAATAAAAGAAAAATTAATTAATTTTAAAAAGCTATAAAAATAAGACGGCGGTTTACATTGAAGGCAGACGTATAAATTGAAAAATTACGACGGTAATTTGAACTTAGGACGTGGTAAATAAACACGACAGTAGTGTTGTAGGTACCGTCGTAGTATGCTCCAAAATAATAAGTCGATAATTAATCTCTCGCGTCATGGTATATTATTTAACACGTTGTTTTTTGTAATATACCGACGTGTATTAATTACATATACACGTGTAGGTCGTGGAAAATGGTTTGTACGTCGTTTTCTGTGTAAAAATGGCCATGGTTTTAACTTTAAACGACGTTTGTTTAAAAATTACGTCGTTTATTACAATTTAAAACGTCGTTAATTTATTAACGCCGACGTGGTTTGTGGGTTTTATTAATAATATTTTATTCTATTTAATTCGAAATATTCATAATAAATTGAAAATAAATCCAAAAAATGCAACGTCAACTCCTATGAAGTCATTGAGATATTTTCTTCCCCCTTAAGCTTTAAAAAATTAAGTTTGAGTTATACAAATTTAAAATTAAAACCAAAAAGAGAAATGTTTTCATGAGTCACAACATCACTTATACTTTCATGGTTTAGGGTAGGCCTGTAAAACGGGCCGGGCCGGGCCAGCCCGGCCCTAAGAGGTGTGAGCCCAGGCCCTAACTAGTAACGGGCCTTTTCAGCCCTAAGGAATTATCGGGCCGGGCCGGGCCAGCCCTATATCAAATATACAAAGCCCAGGCCCTACCCATGGGCCTAACATTTTCGGGCTTATGATCGGGCCAATGAGTCGGGCCTATTTAGCCCTATAAAATGGGCCATTATTTTATGCTTTATTAAACTCCATTTGTTTTCTATGTTTGAAAACTTCATCCATAATTATATAATAACAACAATACATTGAAATTTTGAAATAATGTTGAAACAAAATTGAAATAGACTACAAAACAATAAAAATGAAAATATTTATTCTGCATCTTGGACAAACCACTCCGGCCATTCTTGTTCATCTTGTACAATCATTTTCTTCTTGACTTTCTTTTTTTCTTGTTTAATCCAATCACTTCCACAAATGCACGCTTCAACACTATTTGGAGCCAAACTTGCTCGATGGTCACTTATAACACGTCCACCTTTGCTAAAAGCTGATTCAGAAGCAACTGAAGACACTGGAATGGTTAAAATATCACGGGCTATGGTGGAAAGCACAGGGTAATTTTTTTGCTGTGATTTCCACCATGCCAAAATATTTAAAGGATTATTTTCATCATCATCCATTTCTGTGTGTGAATCAAGATAGCGTGATAATTCATTAGATGAAAAATTGCTTGTGTTTAACCTTTTAGAATCACAAAGGTCATCCACACGACTTCTTTTTCTACTAAATGTTGAAGTGCAAGATGTAGATGATGTAGGTGCAGCTTGTTCATGTTGTGATCTACTATCATGCAAAGACAAACATAATTTATATTCTTCATATAACTCTTTTAATGTTGTGAGCACTTTTTCCACAATTGTATTTGCATTTCCTTCATAAAGAATTTCACAGAGTACTTCTAAAATTTTTGTTTTATTTCTTGGATCTAAAATTACACCCAAACCATAAATCAAGGGCAAATCCCCAAAGTACTTTGCAAATTTTGACTTCATATCACATACATTAAGCTGTTTGGAAAGATCATAGTTTTCACTTTCAAGAGTAAGACAAATGTCTTTTATTTTAGTTATTTCTTTTAGTACCAAAGGAATAGTTGGATAGTCAGAACCAGAAATTATTTCAGTGGATTCATAAATAAAGATTTTGATGTTTGGCCTTCCATAAATATGAAGTTAAGCTTATCTTACCTTGATAATTACAGAAATATTTTTTCAGCTCCTCCTTCCCATCTTGATGCATCTTTAATATTATATTCCTGCAAGTAATCCTTGAAAAACTCTTAAATTCTGGACAAAATCCACCAGTTATCATTTCAACAAAAGCATCATCCTCACTGGTAGAAAATGGCAAATCTTTGTTTTTGACTAGAGGGAATAGCTTGAGAGGGGTCAACAACAACAGGAATCTCAATACGCTGGCTTTGAGTAGAGTCCATTTTAAAATTTCTAATTAACAAGAAAATTCGAACAGCACAAGCACAAGTTGAAAACAGATATTTAAATAGAGATCAAATACCAAGGGAAATCAACTAATATGCTTCAATAAATTGTATATAAAATACCGCAAACTTGAGGAACTGCATAAGTGTGAGAGACGAGAGTCCCCCGAAGTCTTGCTCCTTCTGTCGTATGAGAGGCCACAGCCTAGATGAATGCAAAGCCAGACCTGTGCTAAATAAAGGCAAAGAACCTTTGCAGGATGATACTACGAACCCTAATGGAGCCAAGGAGAAAGCAGTTGCAGGCCAGGGTGAGACTTCGAAAGCTGCTGAGAGTGTAAAGCCAAGCCAGTCTCTGGATGACCAAAAAATTCTTTGGTTTGAAAGAAAGATAGCTACTCCATCTTAAAGAAAGAAAAGTTATATTAGATAGCCGTTTCTTTGTCAGCTTTCAATCAACCAAAGAATTTTTTTGATGAGACAAAGCAAAGCATGCTTTCAACTTTCAAGGAAGAAAGTTGCCGACAAAGCATGCATGAACTTTCTTTTTTTTAATGAGACAAAGCATGCTTTAACTTTCAACAAAGAAAGTTGTCGACAGAATAATATTAATATTACATATAATATAATTATATTAATTAAATTAAATAATTATAGTCGGGCCGGGCCGGGTTTTTAAAGGGCTTAAAAATAAGGCCCAAGCCCTGCTCATTAGACTTCGGGCCGGGCCAAGCCCGCCCATTACTTCGGGCCGGGTAAGCCCATGCATTAAAAAATAGGGCCGGGTTCGGGCCAGCCCATCGGGCCCGGGCTTTTTTTACAGGCCTAGTTTAGGGTTTGTATAAATTTAGAAAAGGGATTAGGGTTTAGGGTTTTATGGACGAGATATTTTAGGACATAAAACCCTAATCCCTTTGGAGAAATTATTTTTAAAAAAAATATATATATAATTGTGGTTTTATTTATTAGGGTTTAGGGTTTAGGTTATATTTGTCTATTAGGGTTTAACGACGGTAGTTTGGTTTTGCGTCGTAAGGATATTTACAACGACGTCATTTTTGAAATAAGCGTCATGTTTAGGTTGAACTTTTAACGACGATTGTGTTTTTGTTTCCGTCGATGTTTTTTAAAAAGCGCGCTTTCTAAAAATTTCACCTCGACCTAAAATTTTCAGATTTCGCTCTAACTCTTATACAAGTTGCCAAAATTTCTGTGTCCTAAAACATTTCGCTCCGCTCTCTCACTTCAACTCTAATTCAAAGTTGGTCTCTCCGTCGAATCCAAGTTGGCCAAGTTTACAACTCCGTCGAATCCAAGTTGGCCATAAGCTGTGAGCTCTGCCTACCTGTAAGTGCAAACCCTAATCTCATGCTTGTAAATTCATTGAATGATATTCAGTTCTGTGGTAAAGGGTTTTGTGATGTTTTAATGTTGTCGACGGTATGGGTTAATGGATTTAATGTTTATTGTTTTCATGAATCGGATTTAGGGTTTAATGTTGTCGGATCTTTTAATACTCTCTGTTATTATGAATCGGGAATGGATTTAATGTTTTCATGCTTAGTATATGTTGGTTTCGTGCTTAGTATTAATGTATATGTTGTGTTCTGAATATATTCTGGGTTCTTGAAAATAAACTGGGATTTCGAAATCTTTTTTATGCATACGACGACGCTTGTTTTAACAAACCGTCGTCTATAAAAATATACCACGACGCTTGTTTTAACTACCGTCGTGGTTCAAGTTCGCTGGCGTCTGTTTCTTGCTAGCATTAGACGACGTTTTTTTAAAACCCGTCGTCTATATATGTGTAAAACGTCTGTTGTTGTTAAAAAACCGTCGTCTGTTTACTATATTATTTGCTATTAAAACCTTATATAATCTGCTATAGTGATAGTCATTGCTTGTCTTTTCACCTTATATATGTTGTGTTCTGAATATATTTTGGGTTCTTGAAAATAAACTGGGATTTCGATATCTTTTTATGCATACGACGACGGTTTTTTTAACAAACCGTCGTTTGTAAATATATACCACGATGCAGTTTTTAACTACCATCGTGGTTCAAATTCGCTGGCGTCGTTTCTTGCTAGCATTAGACGACGTTTCTTTTCAAACCCGTCGTCTATATATGTGTAATACGTCTGTTGTTGTTTAAAAACCGTCGTCTGTTTACTCTATTATTTGCTATTAAAACCTTATATAATCTGCTATAAGTGATAGTCATTGCTTGTCTTTTCACCTTATTATAGATAATATGATATAGTGTCGGAGATGGATAAGTCATGGATGCACTCGGATAGAAGATCGAAGGCATATGAGTTAGGGGTGGAAGCATTTTTGCAATTTTCTGTAGAAAATCTTCTAACTACAACGCATATCCGTTGTCCATGTGTTAAATGTGCGAATTTGAAATTGTTTGGGGTTGGAATTATAAGGGATCACTTATACTTTAATGGAGTTGACCAAAGCTATAAGAATTGGACATTTCATGGAGAACCTTGGGAACCAATTGCAACTAGTAATGCTAGTAGAAATGTTGAAGAAGATGATGACCATAGTAGGTACAGTTTTGTGTCTGAAGAAATAGAGATGGATGATAATGATTTTGGTGATTTTGGATCCGATCCTTATGAGTTTGCTAATGTGATTGGGGATGGAGATCAACCATTGTACCCTGGTTGTAGAAAGTACACCAAGTTATCGGCATTAGTGAAGTTGTATAATTTGAAGGCAAAACATGGGATGAGTAATGTATGTTTTACAGAATTATTGATACTTCAGGGCGAGTTGCTTCCAGAAGGAAATACAATACCGGCCTCTTTGTATGAGGCAAAAAAGACTTTGTGTGCATTGGGGCTGAGTTATGAGAAAATCCACGCATGCCCCAATGATTGCATCTTGTATAGGAAGGAGTATGAAGATTCAACTAATTGTCCTACTTGTGGTATCTCAAGGTGGAAGGAAACCAAAGATGGATTCTTGAAAGAGGGTGTGGCAGCGAAGGTGTTGTGGTATTTTCCTCCAATTCCAAGGTTTAAAAGGATGTTTCAATCACATGAGACAGCTAAGAATTTGACTTGGCATGCTGCTAGAAAATCAATTGACGGTCAGATGTCTCATCCGGCGGATTCCCCGTCTTGGAAACTTGTTGATGATAAATGGCCCGAGTTTGGTAATGAGCCGAGAAACTTGAGATTGGCTCTTTCATCTGATGGATTCAATCCCCACAGTTCTCTAAGTAGCAGATATAGTTGCTGGCCAGTTATCTTAGTTACATATAATCTCCCACCATGGCTGTGCATGAAACGAAAGTTCATGATGTTGACTTTATTGATTTCCGGTCCTAAACAACCCGGAAATGATATAGACGTCTACTTGGAGCCTTTGATTGATGATTTAAAATCTTTGTGGGATGGGATTAGAGGAGTGTATGATGCACACATAGGAGAATATTTTACACTCAGAGCTGCATTACTGTGGACCATTAATGATTTTCCCGCCTATGGAAACTTATCTGGTTGTGTTGTTAAAGGATATAAAGCTTGTCCAATATGCGGCGATGATACACCTAGTCATAGGTTGAAAAATGGCCACAAAATTTGTTACATTGGGCATAGAAAATGGTTACCAATTAATCATCCATATAGAAGGCAACGTGCAGCTTTTAATGGGAAACCTGAATATGGCACGCCTTTGGAGCCATTAAGGGGAGAAGAAGTGCTGCATATGGTTGAAGATATTAATTACATATGGGGATCGAAAAAAGGGGGAGGTGGAGGTGAAAATGATGGTGACAGAGTTTGTTGGAAGAAGAAGTCAAAATTCTTTGATCTTGAGTATTGGAAATACCTTCCAGTGAGGCATGTCCTCGATGTTATGCACATTGAGAAGAATGTTTGTGATAGTATCATTGGTACATTGCTGGAGATCCCTGGAAAAAATAAAGATGGGATTGCTGCTCGGTTAGATTTATTGAACATGGGGGTCAAAACTGATTTGCAACCCGAGTATGGAGAAAGAAGTACTCGTTTGCCTCCAGGGCCTTGGAATTTGTCAAGAGCAGAGAAGAGAGCGGTTTGCAATTCTTTCTATGGTATGAAGGTCCCTGAAGGTTATTCTTCAAATATAGAAAATCTTGTATCTTTACAAGATTCAAGACTTCTTGGCCTTAAATCACATGATTGTCATACCTTAATGCAACAATTGCTCCCTGTGGCAATTCGTTCTGTTTTGGAGAAGCCTGCAAGGTATGCAATAACTCGTTTGTGCTTCTTCTTCAATGCTATATGTGCAAAGATGGTTGATGTTTCCAAGCTAGATAAGTTGGAAGAAGATGTAGTAGTTACTTTGTGTTTGCTTGAAAAATACTTTCCACCTTCATTCTTCGATATCATGGTTCATCTAGTAGTACATCTTGTTAGAGAAGTTCGTCTATGTGGGCCAGTTTATTTTAGATGGATGTATCCGTTCGAAAGATATATGAAAGTTCTAAAGGGGTATGTTCAGAACCGTACTCATCCCGAAGGTTACATTGCGGAGCGTTATATAGCTGAAGAAGTTGTAGAATATTGCACTGAACATTTATCTGATATTAGTACAATTGGAGTGCCATCAAGTCAGAAGATAGGAGTTTCAAAGCCATTATCAGGTTGCACAGTGAGCTTAGTTGATCGGGACCTGTTGAACCAAGCACATCTATATGTCTTGGAGAATACGGAGGAAGTTCTACCTTATATCGAGTATGAGTTTTATTCCTTAAGTTTCCATTTTAAATTATTCCTTATGTTTATCTTATATGTTTGGGACCGTAATGCTTGAATTTTTCGTGTCATGTAGGGAACATATGATCCACATCAAGGCCGCTTATCCAAAATTTAGAAAGAGAACAAAGTGGCTGCAAGATAAGCACAATAGCACTTTCATTCAATGGCTACACTTCAAGGTATATGTTATTCAATAACATATTGGACTTTTAATTTTCTTCTTTCTATGTTAGATTGAATTAAGATATGATTAATTTGCAGGTTCAAAGGGAACTTGATGAGGGAGGCAATCATGGGGTATCAGAAAATTTAAGGTGGCTAGCAGCTGGTCCAAACATGGCAGTGCCATTATATAGGAGCTATCTTATTAAATGTGTTAAATTTAACATCAAGGCACAAGATGATGTGCGGACAGTTCAAAATAGTGGAGTTTATTTACTTGCACATACCATGCAAGTTGCTAGTGCCAAGGATAAAAACCCAATTATCTCAAATATGGGTTTTTATGGTGTCATTCAAGAAATTTGGGACCTTGACTACCAAAAGTTTACAATCCCAGTCTTTAGGTGCGATTGGATAGATAGTACTTCCGGCCTTGTAGTTGACGAACTTGGATTTACCCTTGTAGATTTGAGTAAAATTGGACATAGGAATGACCAATTTGTTTTGGCTTCTCAAGTCAAACAAGTATTTTTTGTTGACGACCCGATGCATCATGGTTGGTCGGTAGTGTTATCAGCGCCTAATAGAGAATATAATGATGATGTCTTAGGTGATGTGAGAATTGAGTGTGAGCCATTTACTAGAGGGATGCCAAATGTTGACACATTTGATGAACTAGTGGGTGAGTTTGGGAGTCAAAATATTCGAGATGGGTGTGAAGATATATGGATTGAATGATGCTCTTGTAATTTATGAAATTATTTATGCCCTAAACATCACTACTGTATGACATTAATTTTGCAATAAATTGTAATGTGTTTTCTTCACTTTCATTATGCAAGTTTTGGACACAAAACAATCAGTACATAAAATACTGGTTCAGTATTATAAAACGACGGTCCTTATAAAACTGTGAAAAACAGACGTCTGTTGCCATAAAATTGTCAATAAAAAACGACGTTTTGGAGCATTCAACGACGGCATTGAATTTACCGACGTCTAAAAGCGAACTAAAAGTGAAAAAAGACGACGTTATTGTGAAACAGTTATTAAAGATATCACGTCGGAGAAGGATAAAGAGCCGACATGTAATTACAAATAACACGACTCCAGTACAATAATACCGACGTCTAAAAGGACAGATATCGAACTTGAACGTTACAAAAGACGACGTCTTGGATGGATTAGACGACTATTATTTTACTAAAGACGACGTATAAATAGGGAAATACGGCTGTCTTTTACATGATTACGACGTTGTATATCACATACTACGTCGTTTATAGAAATAAATATGTCGTAAGTCATGAGCCTAACATATTTTCCACGTCGGTTATGTAAATATATAAGACGTAGTAAATATTAATAACGTCGTATTTTATTTATTTAAAGACGTCGTATATACATACAAACGACTGTGTTTGTATAAAATAGGTCGTCTATTCTTCTAAATGAAATTTTTTTTGTTCATTTTTCAGTATACAGACGTCGGTTGTTTTTGTAAATGACGTTGTTTATTATAACAACGACGGTGATTTACCTTAACCGCTATTTCCACGTCAATATTAATGGAAAAACTGAAGTAACAATACTATTTCACGACGGTTATATAAATATATTCGACGTCGTATGATTTAATAACGTCATATTTTATTTATTTAAAGACGTAGTGTTTTCTTTTACACGACGAATGTTGTATAAAATAAGTCGTCTATTCTTCTCCATGACAATTTTTTGGTTCATTTTTCAATGTACAGACGTCGGTTTTTTTTTGTAAATGACGTTATTTGTTATAACAACGACGGTGATTTACCCTAACCGCTATTTCCACGTCAATATTAATGTAAAAAACGAAGTGGCATTACTATTGCACGACGGTTATATAAATACATTGGACGTCGTATGATTTAATAATGTCATATTTTATTTATTTAAAGACGTATTGTATTCTTTTACACGACGGAGGTTGTATAAAATAGGTCGTCTATTCTTCTCCAAGACAATTTTTTGGTTCATTTTTCAGTATACAGACGTCGGTTGTTTGGTTGTTAATGACGTTGTTTGTTATAACAACGACGGTGATTTCGCGTCGTGGTTTTACTTTGCAAAAGACGTCGATCGATTTTACGACGATTTGAAAACCAAATTCACGACGGTGAATTCCCGTCGTCTTTTGCCTTTTCTGTAGTAGTGATAGTCCATCAAGGACAAAGTCTTGGAGTGTTTTCGCACAACAAATGGTATCAGAGCCATGTTTTGCGGTGGGCTCTTATAGTTTTAAGAGTGTTTGTAAGTCCTGACGATGGCGGGCGACAAGAAGGCGGTGGGAGAAAGCTCCCAAACGAAGACACCACAAATGGATAGCGTGAAGCTTGAGGTGAAAACATTCACAAGGAAGGAAAACTTCATGCTATGGCAAAGGAGAACGAAACATGACCTAGCCTAGCAAGGTCCAACTGTTATCTTGGCTGGCGATGAGACAAGGCTAGAAACCATGACAACAGAGGAGAGGGACGTGCTTGGCGAGTTGGCTAGGGGGTCCAACAAGGTCAAGGAAGACATCGCAAAGCGAACATAGGAAAAGCTCAAACGGATGTTTGTAAGGAAGTCCTTATCAAACAAACACTTCATGAAGGAAGAGCTCCTAAATCTTCAGATGGAGAAGGGTAGAAATCTCACGGAGCATCTTAACACCTTTAATAGGTGTATTACAAGCTTGCAGAAGGTGGACTTGATTTATAGCAGGGAGGAGGCATTGATGTTGTTGGCATTATTACCTCTGTCCTATGTACACTTACAGAAGACACTGATGATTGGCAAGAGTACTCTCAATTTTGAGAGGTGGTGCAAGACTTGGTGCAACACAGGTTGGCTCAAAATTTTGGAGATAGCCCTTAAGATGGGGGTCTATTAACATGGACCGGAGAACGGGGTCCTTCAAGCAAGCTCAAGGGCAAAAATTGCAATGGGAGGAATCCTAAATTCAAGGACAATGAAGGGTGCTTCAAGTGTGGGTCTACGGACCATTGGAAGTGGGATCATCTGAGATGGAAGAAGAAGTGGAACAAGATGAAGAATGCCAAAAGTTCAAACGCAACCAATTATATGGAGCATAATGGGGAAGTCGTGGCAAATTCTTCGAGTATGGGTTCTACTTCAATTTGTATTTTAGATTTCGGATGCTCTTATCATATGTGTTCAAATAAGAGTGTATTTGATACATATAACGAAATGAAGGGTAGCAAGATTCTATTGGCAGACGAAACAAATTGTGAGGTTTTGGGCCTGGGAGTAGTGAAGATCAAGATGCAAGATAATGTTGTTAGGAGCCTTAGTGAGGTAAGGCATGTATCGGCACTAAGAAGGAATCTTATTCCCCTTTGGTGTTCTAGATAGCGAAGGGTATTCATACAAGGCCAGATAAGGGAAGCTCTTAGTCACACAAGGTTCGGTGGTGATTATGAGGGGGAAGATTCAACCTAAAGAATTTTATCAACTTTTTAGGGGTACAATAGTAGGTGGAGCATAAAATTTTACCAATGAGGCATTTTGCACTAATGAAAAGCTGGCAAGGAATCTTACTATCAAAGAGCCTGTGCAATGGAATGAAGCTACAAGTGTGCTCAAGACTAGTTGGGAAAGGGAAATAAGTTAAGGTTGTATGACTAACAGTTTATCATCATGGGTGCTTGATTTCAAAGGTGTAAAAGTGGCAATGTCGGAGGAAAATGTCCACAAAGGTGAAGTCAAGCCATGGGATAATTGGGAGAATGTTGTTAGATTGATGGCAACCGAAAAGATACTTCTTACCAATGTGGTCATGGAAAGGACTCCAAGATGGGTGGAGCTTGACATAAAGGTTGAAGATGATGGGTATCAACAACAAACTCACAAAGGGGTTCTACTTGAAGTGGAGCCTTCATCACAAGTAAGGTCCGGGCCCGAGGAATCCATCAAACCGTTCTAAGGGTTTGGATGGAAGGACAAGGTTGATTCAACTACATTTCAAAGTGCTTTTTGGAGCATGAACCGAGAACATTGGATGAGAATGAAGGAGTTAGTTTATGAATCCAAGAGCAAGGTTGGTGGTTGCGTGGGGATTTATAGAACAAGGGTTGGCATGCAGTTTGCGTATCAAGGCATACCAAGAATTCAAGGTTTCAAAAAGGTGAGGAGTAAAGAGTTTGGCATGGGGGATCTCTCTTCAACATAAGAGGTCTGGGCGACCCAAGTTTAGCATGAGTGGAGCGCCTCCTCACCTGAGGTGCATTGAGGCAAAGGGTTTCCTACCATGGTGGAGGTTGAAGAGGTTCTAGGGGTCAACAATTGTTTATGGGCGATTGATGGTTCACCAAGGTGGAGATTGTTGAAATTTGGCTCACCATATGATGTAGAAAGAAGGAAGAGGAACCAAGGGCTGCAAGGAGGAGTAGCGGGAATAAGAGAAGATGTCATAAGAGGAAACTGTTGTTGCAGGCGACCGGTCGCCGTTGGCTAAGCGACCGGTCACTTTTGCTTAGAGCTCGGGATGATTTTCTTCCACCAAAGCGACTGGTCATTGCATGAACAGTGTCATGTGCTATTTTGGCTGTTTGGCATGTTTTGACATGATTCCCTATTTTATTGGGGATTCTTAGCCTAATTTAATAGGGTTTTGGTTTGCTATTCCTAGTTCACTTGTAACCCAAGTCCTATGAGTTATAAATAGGACTTTTAGGGCTAGGTTAAAAGAGAAAGAGAGAGAGAGAGAGAGAGAGAGAGAGAGAGAGAGAGAGAGAGAGAGAGAAATAATTCAAGATGGGTGAATTATTGAGTGTTTACAAGGGCATCAAAGGGTGTGAGCAAGGGTATGAGAGAAATTAAGACCTAGGGTTAGATAGGATAGAGCGCTAAGGGGGTTCTTGTTGTAACCAAAGTCGTTCCTATTCTTCTAGTAAAATTTCTCGAGGGGATCACCAAAAAGGACGTAGGTACGAGGCCGAACCTCTATAAATATTTATGTTCTTGTGTGTTTGCTTTACTCTCTTCGTTATGTGTGTGTTTTTTTCTCAAGGGGTTTGTATATGTGTCGTCACATAGTTCATCAATGACAAGGTCTTGGAGTGTTTTAGTAGAATAATTTATTGTTGTACCAACATGCCCAATAGGAGTCAACTACTTGTCCAAACCATGTACCGATATTGTCCCCACCTTAACCATCTAGGTCCAATTCCGGGGTTGGGTTAGGCCAAATGGACTTCTAGGGGTGGGGTTTTAACTTAAAAGGCCTCGGTGAAATTAGGAGTGGACCACCTATATTGAAACTGTAGATTATTGTTGTATTGTCCGATGTGAGACTTACATATGGCTTGTATCGAGCCACCTACACCAACAATCTCCATCTTGGCGAGATCCAAGCCATGGTAACCTGCCCATTCACAACACTAGCACTTTTCAAGAGTGATCCCCTACAACTCCACCTCTTCTGACAAGGATTTGCTAGAGCCTCTTGGAGCCCTTGCTCCACCGATACCTAGGATTTTCTCGAGCCTTGCTCCACTACCCGCTCCATCTTTCTCCACCGGTCAAGGAATTTTTACTTGAGTTGCCTCCTTGAACATGTCAATGGCTTCACCTTGAACCAAGTGTGTATTAGCTGAACCATGCTCTAATACCAATTGTTGTACCAACGATCCCAATAGGAGTCCAGTACATGTCCAAACCATGAACTGATATTGTCCCCACCTTAACCACCTAGGTCCAATGCCTAGGTTGGGTTAAGGCCAAATGGACCTCTAGTTTCGTTTCTTCTTTTTCTTTCTCATAATATGTTTTATTTTTATTTTTTTTTTTCTATTTTCATTTCCTCTGTATTTGTATGAAAAGTAGCAAACTCGAAAAGGAATAGGCTACGTGACAGACAATTGTACGATCAATTATGATTTGTTTGTTTAATTGTTAATTTGATATGTATTTCGATTAGATTAATTGATATTGATTTTCACTAGATTAATTATTATTTAGTATGAATTTTAGTTGATCCCCCCATGAAGACCCTTACATGGGATGTAAAAGAAATTTCGCAGTGACTGACTTTTCCTAATAGCACTGTAAAAACATTTATAAAAAAAAAAAAAAAATCAAAGAGAAGTATTTCATTAAACTTGCATCAACACTTACAATAGAATCAATTGACAAACTGGAGGGCTAAGAGTGGCCTCATTAAAACCCCCAAAGGAGAAAAGTCTGGTCAAGGAAAAAAAGTACCACAACACCTCCAAATAAACAACATAGGAAAGCAAAAAAACTGTTAAGTCTGCATCCTATTGCTACCTAGTACCCACTGTTGCGTAGATTCAGCTGCACCAAAATGGGTTCAACTGCATCCTCAACTTGTGATACTCGCAAGTGCACGAACCGTTGATAGTTTAGCGTATGTAAGTGCGAGGTCGATTCCACAGGGATTGGTGATTGAATGATCCAATTCAGTTTTCCTACACAAAACATAAATAAAAACAAAAGAAACAAAACAAGAAGAAAGAATGTACATTACAAGAAAAATAAATTACAACTACGAAAACATTAAGGAAATTAAGAGAACTTTGAGGAAGAGAAGAAAGTGTTGAGAACTTTGAGAGGGAGAAGAAAGTATTGAGAACTTGGAGGATTTTGGAAGAACATGTGTTTGAGAGCTTTGAGGATTTTGGAAAGGTTGAGACATGTGTTTAAGAGATTTGGAGACTTTTGGAAGAGAGGAGAGATGTGTTTGAGAAAGAGAAGGGAGGAGTGTTTGGGAACATTGAGAATTTGATGAAGGAATGGGAGAAGTGTTTGGAGAGTGTTTGAGAATATGTAGGCTTTTTGGAGAAGAAAGGAAAGTGGTGTTTGGGAACTTTGTGGATTTTGGAAACTTGGAAAATTTGAGAACTTTGAGAACTTTGGAAGGGAAGAGACATGTGTTTGAGGAATTGGAGAATGCTTGGAAGAGAATAGAGAAGTGTTTGGGAAGTGTTTGAAGATTTAGTAAAAGGATCATATTACAACAATTGAGAACTACAAAGGGAAATTAAGAGAATTTGAGGGAGATAAGGGAAGGGAGCTCTAGAGAAGTGCTTGAGAGCTCCCCCCCCTTGGGGTGTTATTACAAGCTTAGAGAACTTCCCTATTTATAGGCCTAGGGGAAGTGAAAATCAGAATTCAATAAGACTAATGCATACAACACTTGAATTATAAAATCTGAAATGGTTGATGCACTTGTATTAGAAAATCTGAAATGGGTGATGCACTTGTATTAGAAAATCTTGAATTGGTTGATGCACTTCACCACTAAATCCCACCAGCAGCCCTAGCTCATCTTCATGTCACCATGACCAAGCTTCCAACCAGAAATGATAGCTCATACCTAGCTCACCATGACCAAGCATCCAACCAGCACATGCTGAGGTCAGCATGACCAGCAACTTCAAGGGCTTACAACTTGGGCTTCTCTTAATCAAATTAGGACTTTAAGCACTCTAAATTGAAGTTCAGAATGTCTTCTTTCCAGCCATATGTTATTTGGGCCAATCCAAGGTCGGAGGAAGAAGTTAAGGCCGAAACAAATTGCTAACTCATTTTCCGCGCTGATAAGATCCATCCTGAGCATGGTTCTGTGTTTGCTAGGTAACGGACTCCAGATTTATCCAATGGGGCTGAACTTTGGATATGTTATAGTACACACCAATTGGAGCAACTTTCATGAAGAATGTGGCCTCATCCGAGCTATGTAGGTTGCTGAAACAAAGCTTGCAATATGACCTACGGAATTGGACTGGCAGGGGGCTGTAGCCATAATGAATTTGTCTTTAAGCTCTTCATCAATTCATCCAAATTAGGCCTTAACATGCTTGAATTGCATGAATTATGTTCTCCAAAGCCATCATTGTTACCTAAAGCTCAATTAACTGAAAGATAAACACAAAAAGGATTAAAAGCACAAGTTTAACTCAAAAACATAACCAAATCATAAGCTAGAAGGGTAAGAAATAATATACAATTATGAACCGATCAAATACCCCCAAACCTAGATTTTGCTAGTCCTCGAGCAAAACAACACAAAACAAAGTTAAAAACAAAACTAGAAGTTAACTAAACCACTTTCGTAGGTAACTCGATTGCATTTAGCATATGCAACAAGCCTTTAAACCTCTAGGCATCCCTAGTAGGAGGAGTTGTGTCTCCTGAGGGTTTAACAGATACGATACCCACAAACGTTTTACTGACTCTGTAAAACAAAGTAATTAGAAAACTTAAAGATTGTTAGTCCTTAAGCAAAACCAAAAACAAAAACAAACACAAAAACACAAAGAACTTAAAACAATTTTTCCGAACATTTTCTGAAGAGAAATGACTCATGCACATGACTTAAACGTTTTAACAATAAAAGCTCAATTTTTAGACATTATTTACAAAGCGGCAAAGTTCTAAACACAATATGCTAAAAGTGTAGTAGTGTGATAGCCAAATGCAACAAATTCCCCAATCTTAGTTTTCACACAATTTCAAAAATCATACAAAGCATAAGTTCAACTTCAAATCTCACCAAAGTTGTCCTCTCACAAATGAATCACTCAGAAGAGGGCTATAATGCACACTCAGTTATAAACATGAGAATAGAGTTAAACCATAAGGGACTTAACTCGCAATAGAAATATGAAGAACTTGCATTAATATGATCTCAAGAAGGATGTCAAACACTTAAAAGTAGAAAAATGAATGCAATTCAACCACATGACATTTAAGATCAATTTAGGTCTTTAACATGGGTTGTAATGGGGCCAAGGGTGTAAGGTGAGTAAGAAATGAAGGATATGGATAATACAAAGTCCAAGGAACTCGCAATGCAAGAGCATAAAATAATTGTTTACAAGACTTCGAATCATCACGATTAGATTTTTTTTCTTTTACCTGATCAAAACTCCTTATACCCTTCATTTACATTGATTCACTCCTTTCCTGAACAACCACCAATTTATTTTGAAGGCCCAAAAATGAAACCCAAAAATGAAATTTCATTCAACCACCACTTAATCACAACTTTTCTCTTTTCTTTCACCAATTGTGTGATTTTTTTTTTTTCTTCGAAATTCCCAAACTTAGTATGAAAAACACATCCCAATTAAAGCTCATGAGTTCCTTAGAAAGGTAAATATTTGTTTTTCAGGCTAAGGCGAGGAAATATAATTGGTTAAATGAAAGAAAAGGTTTACATGTAGGCTCAAAATGGTTAACAATGGAAAATCATGCTTAAGCATGCATAAGGTTAGCTTGAAAGGCACAAACGATCCAAAGAGGGCCTTAATATCACTTCTTAAATGTCGTGAAGTCAAATTGCATAAGAATGAATGACTTTTAAGTGTTCAACCAAATCAATAAATAATGAGATCAAACAACAACTTTGATGACAAGAAAATAAGAGTATGTATATAACACTCATGAATTGAAGTACAAGGCTCAAAAGCTCACTTTATATGGTTATATAAGTCTAATTTGTGCTTGATACAATTCTTTGGGTCATGCAAATCCTTTAATTGGAAAATTATGAAACAAATGGCAAGTGTAAAGAAGGTTTTAAACATATCATGCTAGAACAATGCCAATTTTTTTTTTTTTTTTTAATAAAGAAAAAAAAAAAACACTAAAATAAAATGAAATCCAATTTTTATTTAAGTCATGCAAACATTTATCACTATCTCATCATAAGTGTTCGGAAAGTGACTCAAAACAAAAACAAAACAAAACAATACTTAAAATAAAAACAAGCAAAAAAATAAATAATTTTTTTTTTCAATTATTTTTTTTTTTAATTTTAAGAAAAACCAAATTTACTTGCTAAACTCCAATACCCCCAAACCTAGAAATGAACATTGTCCTCAATGTTTAAAAATTAGCCACAACCAATGTCATAACAACAAATGAAGGGTATTAAAGCAAATAAAAATCACAAAACATACAAAAATAAAATAAAACAATTACAAAATAAAAATTACAAAATAAACAATCAAATAAAATAAAATAAAATAAATAAATAAAAAAACACGAAACAGTAAAACACTCAAAACAGTAAGCCCTAACAGATAGTCTTACACAAACTGAAACCCAAACAATTGAAAGCCCAACCCAAAATGAAATTAACCCAACAACGGTAAAACCCGACCCAACATGAAATTTGAAGCCCACACGTTTAAATTTAATTTTTTTCTTAAAAAGATAAAACGTGAATTATGAGCGCAAAGCGGGATTTCTAAAAAGAGGGAATATGGTCCCTGATGTTGTTTCATGGATAGTCACGGGCAGAAAGCAGGAGCCACGTGTCGACGCATAGAGGCGCCGCAGATCCACAAGCGAAAATTACGGGCTCATGGAAAGGCGCGACAACTTTGCTGAACGCGTCCGTTCAGACAAAGCAAGTCGTGACAAATGTGTTGGAAACGGTTGGAAAGTGAGAAGGTTGTGGGACTCGAGGAACGCTGGATATTCAGAAAACGCTTAGACGCTGCAACGGCTAGGGTTTGTTTGTCAAAGACTACATCTATAAGAAGGAAAAAGAAGGGAAAAAAACAAAAAACAAAAAACACACAGACTCAGAAACACAAAAGAGAAAAGAAGCAAGAAAAAGAAAAAAAAAGTGAGAAATCAAATGGCTTCTTCCTACCCCTTTTCGTTAGATCTCAACCTAGCTCCACCGACTCAAACACGAGGCCAAGCAGTAGCACCAGTATGGATGCCCTACTTTGCCTCCGCACGGGGGCCTGTGACTGTCAATGACTCAATACTCCTGGACAACGATGTTGCCATTGGAGTTGGCAGAAATTTAGTGACTCCCAAAGATATACGTGTGTTCGGGACAAGGGATGACAACCGGGTCACGAGTGATGCCCTGGCACTGAGCGTGCAGAGTACAGCATGTGTCGCAAGTTTGGGTCATCGCCTACTTGCGAAGTCCCATGAGGTAGAGGTGCTGAAAGCTCAGTTGGCGGCGGAGCGAAGTATGGTTGAAGATTGTCAGAGTGCTATAAAAAGCTTGAAAAGGGAGAGGTCAAGGATTGTGGAGGTGAATCGACACCAGCTAGAAGTATTGCGAGACGAGAATAAAAATCTATCAAAGATGGTAGAGTTGTACTCTCGCGACATGAGAAAGCAACTGGAGGACCTAGACCGACCGGGTAAACGCAAGCAAGCGGATCGCGAGAGTAGTTACGCTCAAGCTAAGATTGCGATCTTTGGGAGCTCAAGTGATGAGCCCCAAGAGGCTGTGCGTGAAGCCCCGGAAGAGGACAGCCAGAGGGCCAAACTCAAAGCTCCTATGGTCGAGACACCGAGGGCCAAGAAGAAATGATTTCAGTTTTTATTTATTATTTAATTTTAAAGTGTATGTGTGTTTTTTTTTTTCTTTAATTGGGAAATAAAAACGTTAGCTATCTCAAAGAAACGATTGACCCTAAATGTAAAGAACGACAATCAAACAAAAACACGAAGACCCAAACAAGATTTTTTTTTTTTTTTTTTTTTTTTTTTAGTTAAGTAAATACACAAATAACTGCTTCTTCTTTTAAGAGAAAAACTTAAGGATGACCAGTTAAGGGCCTCAGAAAACACAGCCAGGGGTTCCGGGAAGGTTGGAGGGGTCACAATGGTCCCGCTTAAAACCCTAACTTCTTAGACACCGAAGGTGTCGCCTTAAAGAACTCCTAGACACTGTATAGACTGCGGTTGCTCACTGGAGTTACCAAAAATTTAGCTCCTTCAAAGAATATCCTATGAGTTTTAAATTATACTACCTAATTAAATAAAAAACAAAATAAATAAATAAATAAATAAACTGAAATAAACACGCAATTCAAACAATAATTTAAAAGAAGAGTTGGGATTCTTGCACCAGGTGTCCAAGACGCATCTTTAATTTTGTCTCTTCTTCCATCTACATTATTAAGAAACCAGTCAAACAAGAAGAAAATAATTGAAAATAAAATAAAATAAAATAAAATAAAATAAAAACTGAAAAAGCAAAAACACAAACATCAGAAAACAGGGAGGCAAAAGTAAGTGAAAGTGTAGACATGCTCCCTTTAAAAAAAAAAAACGTGCTCGCAATTTGCGCCAGAAATGAAGGGATCCGAGAGAAAAGAGCACAGGATAGCACCCTCGAGATCCGAAGTGCTTTCGGCTCCCTCATCTGCATAAGTCTATTTAAACTCATCTCGGTGAAGTAGAAGAGCACCCCGCATTTCTTCCTGCAAATTTAGAGAAAACATCAAAAAATCCAAAAACAAAACAATGGCATCCTCATGCACTCACCTTGATGATCTTAGCCTTGAACTGTCCCTTGCACCACCGAATGCGCAGATAAGGGCTCCTCAAAACCATGTCTTCCCAAACTCCACATATCATCACGGTACGGCCTCAAACTTTGCTGAGGTAATACCGAACTTTTCTGAGGCAATGCCGAACAGAGCAGCGCTGCTTGGAGGCATGATTGGCAGCAAGCTCACACCGACAGATCATCTGCATGTGGCACAGAGGTCTGACAAAGCAGCGGTGGAGGAGTCCAATAATTTAACTGTTCTCCATGCGGTCTCGGCTACCAATTTGGGTATGCGATTGCTGGCGAGAACACGGGAGTGTGCCGCGATGAGCGAGGAAATAGCTTCCTTGAAGGCTATGGTGGCGGACTTGCAGAAGCGGCTCTACTGTGCCAATCAGCACGTGGAAGCACTGCAGAGAAAAAATGAGGACCATGTGGAGCTGCTGCAGATTCTGCAAGTAAGAGACAATAGAGGCATGCCATGAAGATGAAGATGAAGATGAAGAAGTTGTTTTTATTTTTAATTTACTTGAATGTTTTTTTGTTTTTTTGTTTTTTTTGTTTTTTTTTGTTTTACTTTTTTTTTTCTTTGTTTGTAATGTTTGAAATGAAATAAAAATGTGTTTTTAACACTCAGAAATAAACTAACTAACCACACCACGTAAATAAATAAACTAACCTAACAAAACAAAAAAAAGAACATAAAAGAAAACAAAGAACTTCCAAATTGATTTTTTTTTAAATTTATTATTATTTACAACTAACTGACCACACAAAGAAAAAAAAAAAAAACAAAGAAGTTCCAAATTGCAATTTACAAGGAAAATTAAATAAAAACTCAAATTTCAATTTTTTTTTTAAACTTTTTAATTTTTTAATTTTTTAATTTTTGTTTTGTTTTGTTTTGTTTTTTTGAAAAAAAAACACACAAATATACAAGCAACTCATGGATGACCAGTTAAGGGCCTCAGAAAACACAGCCAGGGGATCCGGGAAGGTTGGAGGGGTCACAAAGGTCCCACTTAAAACCCAAACTTCTTAGACACCGAAGGTGTCGCCTAAAGAACTCCTAGACACTGTATTGACGGAGACGCTCACTGGAGTTACCACGAGTCAGCTAATATAAAAAATCTTTTTTAATTTTTTTTTAATAAAAGAAATAGAAAATTAAAATTACTGAAGTAATAACAAAACAACTAAAGAGAAAGGATTGGAATACTCCCCCTTGAAGCGATTAGGTCGAGCATGATGCATTTGGAGGTCGCGACTTCTCCCACTGCTCCACCCTCCCCATTCTTATGATTGAGGTTGCCATCTCTCTCCATTTTTATTAAGCTATCATAAATTGCTAAAACGAACACAAAAAACTTGAAACAGAATTAAAGGATTACGAAATATAAAAAAAAAAAACTAAAAATGAAAAGGAAAAATCAACACATGTCCAATTCCATGCTTCAAAGCAACAAGCACCAATGGGTTGTGTAAGCTGGGACTTAAACCCAGTTCTCTTGCTTGTTGGGCAATTGTCCTTTTCTGTTGGACTACAAACACAACTTGTCCATTAATGTCATTAACTTTAAAACTTGAAATTGTCCAGTTAAGAAAAAAAAAATAAAGTAAGAAAGCCAAATAGAATCAAACAATGTTACCGATCCCCAGCAACGGCGCCAAAAACTTGTTGCGTAGATTCAGCTGCACCAAAATGGGTTCAACTGCATCCTCAACTTGTGATACTCGCAAGTGCACGAACCGTTGATAGTTTAGCGTATGTAAGTGCGAGGTCGATTCCACAGGGATTGGTGATTGAATGATCCAATTCAGTTTTCCTACACAAAACATAAATAAAAACAAAAGAAACAAAACAAGAAGAAAGAATGTACATTACAAGAAAAATAAATTACAACTACGAAAACATTAAGGAAATTAAGAGAACTTTGAGGAAGAGAAGAAAGTGTTGAGAACTTTGAGAGGGAGAAGAAAGTATTGAGAACTTGGAGGATTTTGGAAGAACATGTGTTTGAGAGCTTTGAGGATTTTGGAAAGGTTGAGACATGTGTTTAAGAGATTTGGAGACTTTTGGAAGAGAGGAGAGATGTGTTTGAGAAAGAGAAGGGAGGAGTGTTTGGGAACATTGAGAATTTGATGAAGGAATGGGAGAAGTGTTTGGAGAGTGTTTGAGAATATGTAGGCTTTTTGGAGAAGAAAGGAAAGTGGTGTTTGGGAACTTTGTGGATTTTGGAAACTTGGAAAATTTGAGAACTTTGAGAACTTTGGAAGGGAAGAGACATGTGTTTGAGGAATTGGAGAATGCTTGGAAGAGAATAGAGAAGTGTTTGGGAAGTGTTTGAAGATTTAGTAAAAGGATCATATTACAACAATTGAGAACTACAAAGGGAAATTAAGAGAATTTGAGGGAGATAAGGGAAGGGAGCTCTAGAGAAGTGCTTGAGAGCTCCCCTCCCTTGGGGTGTTATTACAAGCTTAGAGAACTTCCCTATTTATAGGCCTAGGGGAAGTGAAAATCAGAATTCAATAAGACTAATGCATACAACACTTGAATTATAAAATCTGAAATGGTTGATGCACTTGTATTAGAAAATCTGAAATGGGTGATGCACTTGTATTAGAAAATCTTGAATTGGTTGATGCACTTCACCACTAAATCCCACCAGCAGCCCTAGCTCATCTTCATGTCACCATGACCAAGCTTCCAACCAGAAATGATAGCTCATACCTAGCTCACCATGACCAAGCATCCAACCAGCACATGCTGAGGTCAGCATGACCAGCAACTTCAAGGGCTTACAACTTGGGCTTCTCTTAATCAAATTAGGACTTTAAGCACTCTAAATTGAAGTTCAGAATGTCTTCTTTCCAGCCATATGTTATTTGGGCCAATCCAAGGTCGGAGGAAGAAGTTAAGGCCGAAACAAATTGCTAACTCATTTTCCGCGCTGATAAGATCCATCCTGAGCATGGTTCTGTGTTTGCTAGGTAACGGACTCCAGATTTATCCAATGGGGCTGAACTTTGGATATGTTATATTACACACCAATTGGAGCAACTTTCATGAAGAATGTGGCCTCATCCGAGCTATGTAGGTTGCTGAAACAAAGCTTGCAATATGACCTACGGAATTGGACTGGCAGGGGGCTGTAGCCATAATGAATTTGTCTTTAAGCTCTTCATCAATTCATCCAAATTAGGCCTTAACATGCTTGAATTGCATGAATTATGTTCTCCAAAGCCATCATTGTTACCTAAAGCTCAATTAACTGAAAGATAAACACAAAAAGGATTAAAAGCACAAGTTTAACTCAAAAACATAACCAAATCATAAGCTAGAAGGGTAAGAAATAATATACAATTATGAACCGATCACCCACTCCAGCCAAGGAGGGGCAATATCTTCCCAAAAAACCGCAAACCTTTTTTCAATCCAAATTGGGCCATTGCATGCGCAACCCCCATTGCCAGCGCGAGGTTGAAACACCACATTAACCTCCTCTCGATCCACCATTAATCCTCTAATATCCACCACCATATTGCCCAAATTACTCCACCACTCCAAAGCTCCCTTAAGCATCGCCATTGCTTCTTTGGAATCTATTGCAAGCACAAAACAAGTATAGCATGTAAACCCCATCATTAATAACCCTTCTCTCATTGCCACTAATTCAGTACGTAACACATTCAGCCCATGTGGCCCAAAAGTAGCAAAACCACAGATGAATCTCCCTTCATTATCTCTACAATAGCCCCCCAAACCTCTCAGCCAGACAGCCTGGGCCACACCAAACAGGATTTGTAACTTCCATATAACTCCATAGTTCTCTCCACTAAATCTTCTATGCGAGGAACAAAGCTCCCATGCAACATATCATTATGTGTCTGCCATAGCTTCCATACACAACAAACAAACCTCTCCAAATCGACCTGTGAGCAAGCTCTAATAATAGTATCTTGTAAATCTACAAAAGAACCTCCACTAATCTTAAAACGCTCAGCAAACTTCGTACACCTCCAAAACTGCTTGCTAAACTTACAACTCCACAAAGCATGACAAGCATCCTCATAATATTTGTCGAATCTGAAACAAACTTGGGACTGAACCACTTTCCTCTTGTACAAATTAACGACAGTGGGCAAAATGTCTGAACACGCCCTCCACACCAGATTCCTAATCTTACTTGGCACCTCAAGCTTCCAAAGTTGCTTCCAAAAAGATTGCCAAGCCGAGGAATCCGAACCACCAATATCAAAGTTCTCGTCACATTGGGATAAAGCCACCCGATAGCAAGTTTTAACTGAGAACTTACTAGTTTTTTTTTAAGTACCAGTATTGGTTGTCACCCAATTGTGCTACTGATCCTAGGGCTATGCTAGCTATTGCCTCTTTATCCTCCCCACTGAAGTGGTTTGTTTAGCAAAGCCAAGTTCCAAGCACAGAGTCAGTGATTAAATCAGCCACCTTAGCATTCCAATCCAATCATGCATTAACACGGTTTAGGAATCCACTTGTCATAAAAAATCTTGATTGATTTCTCGTTTCCAACTAGCCAAACTAGCCCTAGCTCAATAACCTCTCGTCTCCACAAAATAGATCGCCATATCAAAAACAGAGAATGACCCAATGGAGCCCCCATGAGGTCTCCATGTGGAAAATATCGAGCCTTCAGAATCTTTGCCACTAGAGAATTTGGTTTCTCCAAAATATGCCATGCCGGTTTCGCTACCAAAGCTTTATTGAAAGCTTCAAAATTCTTAAAACCAATTCCCCCCATAAATTTAGGTTGACAAAGCTTTCGCCACCCCATCTAATGTATGCCTCGTTGATTAGATTTCCCCCACTAAAACCGAGCTATCATAGCTGATAATTCTTTGCACAAGGTTTGCTGCAATTGAAAAACTACCATTGTATAAGTAGGAAGAGCCTACCCAACTATCTTGATTAATACTTCCTTTCCTGTCACTGACAAAAGCTTCATGTTCCAAGTATTTAGCTTGCGCCATAAGAGCTCCTGAACATAGTTGAACATTATTTGGGATCTATTCCAAGTACTTAATATAAACAAAGCCCATGCTCATCCGCTTTTTGTTTTGTACATTTTTGTTGGGTTTTCTTTTTTAATGCCATGAGTAACAATTAAGCAAATATGTCATGAGCCAAATAATAATGTTTTCTTTCAGTAACCTAAAAATTTGTAAACATCAAATATTGCCTCCAAGACACGCGGTCATAATCTCATTTTTTTTTTTAAATACAAGCAATAGTCTAAACTAAAATAGGTACAAGTTATTCAAAACACACTTCTTCAAAAGTTGGGAGACAAGTTATTCAAGTTATTAATTCCAATTTCTTACTTAGGCATACCAATTTTTTATGCCAAGTTATTCAAGCCCATTATTTTAGGATTCGAACACCCTTTTCTCAAATAACAAAATGTAGTCCTCACAATATGAGTTATTTAATTTCAAAACAACTTAATCTATAAAGCATTTCACATTGATCATGTGAAAATAACACATTTTCTAATCAGATCAAACCAATAATCTCTTATTTGTAAATAAATCTTCGAGTTTTGTACGTATGTGAATTTTGGTCAACTAGAATACTAAGGGAAATATTTTTCCTCACAACTTTAACCCAAGGTGTATGCTCATCACCCTTCTTAATACTTGACATGTGTCCATAGACGACATAACCATGGTTAACTTTTTACTTTGATTTATGTAACCATGATTATATTTATGGACACGTGTCAAGTGTTGAGAATGATGATGAGCATACACCTTGGATTAAAGTGGTGAGCAAAATGCTCCCCCATTTTTATAGTTGGCAAGAGCAAGTTAGTTCAATCAAGAATGAATACTTGGGCGCAAGATCAATTATAAATAATAACTCCCAATCATTGGCATCAAATTATTTTATTTTTTTGGTTGAAAGACTTTAATATTCCAATAGAAATCACAAGATACATCACTGCAGTTTGAATACGAGAATCAAGCCAAATTGGTACATCTTCTAGCCAATACAAATTGGTTTCTAAATTTAAAGTATGGCCAAAGCATGCACAACTTTGTTTGCTTCCCTAAGCCTAAATTGAATATGCAAAATACTAAACAAACACAATTCATCTCTTAATGCTTGCATTAGGGCTAGGCAATCAAACTGGTAACCCAGTCAAACCATCCAAACCCAAATCAATGGTTTGGGTTAGTTTGGTTTTTTTTTGGTCATCGGTTTGAATCCAAACCAAACCGAAATATATGATTCGGTGTACAGTTTGCAATATTCAAAACCACAGTTTAACCAAACCAAACCAAACCGATGGTATTAAATTTTTTTTATGTATAATATTATTATAAGAAATATATATAATACAAAGTTTCAATCTTTTCTTTTCTTCTCTCTCAATCTCTCCGTTTGTCTTGTCTTCATCAGTCCCTCTCTCTCTCTCAATTGTTTTTTCCTTCTTCTTATGTCTGTCCTCATCTTCTTGCACTATAAAAGTTTAAATACACAAATTTTACATACATAAATTAAAATAGGCTATATTTCTCGTACGGAAAGTACTTATACCAACACCATCCTTATCTTCTTGTTTTTTTTATACATAAAAGTAAATTTAGCGAAAGTCACGCGCTACACCGACTACAATACTATTCTAATCACGTTTTAAATACATTAGTAGATATGGAAACGTTCTTTTCTGTGTATGATACACGCATATGAACTCCGAGATTTTCGTTTCCTATTATGACAAAAAATGAAATCATTACCTTGTTTTTAGAAAATTATTTCTACATGTAAAAACATACCAATAAATCATGTGTAGTAAAAAATAAAAATAAAGAATAATTTCGGCATAACAAAATATAACTACGTTGAGCATATACAAAATAAAGTAATACTTCAACTAATAAAATAAATGATCATTTCTTCGATGTCAATTTGATGTGACAGTGTTTTATTTGTTCCTAACTCATCTCAATTTTAATTTTAGTAGTCAACACATTAAGCTAATTGATGAGTATGGCTGAAATTTGGGAAAACTTTTGGACTCTCATAGTGTTATGTAATTTATTTTTTTCTTTCTTGAAAGGTCTTCTAGTACTTTTGATGAGGCAAAACTGTAAACTCATATTATCTCCCATTTACCAACAAAACAATTGAATGCTAAAATCACTACTGTTACAGCCAACAAGCCACCTTAGCAACAGTTTAATTTGCAGTTTTACCACACTGTCATTGAGGGCAATGTACTAAATTGAAGAAACAAACTACTAAAAGAAGTTTTATGAGTTTTGTAAAGTCATTAACCATAGGCGGTGTGGCCACAGTATAAAATATAGGAGGTGCCCAGACTAATTTCTATTCAATATCTTAAGTGTAGCCTATCTGTTTTGGCTTCTCTCTCAATCTCTCTCTCCTTCCTGTGTTACTGTTGGAAACTGACTGCATTTTCCGGCATTGACTAACTCGTGAGCTGCCTGGCTGCGACTCTGAGTCTCACAGCTGGATTTGTGAGCTAAGCTGCCTGCACTCACATACATTCTACCATCTCTGTAAGCCTTTCACTTAATTCATGCATGTTGACCAAAGCCTCTCTATTTAATTGTTACATTTTCTTTCATATCAGAAGAAGATTCTCTGAAGATTTAATGATTTGTTTGCCTCATAATCCTAGTCGTTTAAACCAATATTAAATAACTCAATTTGCACAGATTGAGAAGATTACTGTCTATCTATATTCCTGGTCTAGTTTGGCTTCAATTGTCACTCATGTTTCCTTGTTTTCCAGGACACAAGAAATGGCTGGCCTTTAGCTGCTGAGAAACATCTGGTGTAGATGATTTTGAGCATTAATAACAGAGATGCCCGTCTGCTTTTTCCCATCTGAGGGAAAGATCTCTTCTTTAATGTGTATTTAAAATCTTGTGTTGCATGTTGGGTGTGGGACAGTTAGTTTTGTGAGAAATGTATTTTCGCGTTTCGGCACAGTCAGTTCAGGCAATAGGGACAAGGAACAGAGGGGTTTGCTGAAAAATCAGGCATCACCAATTTTCCGCAAAACTTATCTGCTAGAGGGAGATCAGAGTGTTATAGATAGGAACACATCAAAGAAACAGAGAAGTGGAAGGGACTTTGATAGTTTGTAAATTGTAGGGGCTCAAGAATGAAGTTTGGAGGGAGATTTTCGTTTCCCCAGGATGAAGATCTTCGGTTCGCGAATTCTTGGGTACCAGTGACCCCAGAGAAGGCAATTTCAGTGAAGCCTCATCCAATCCTTGCCAACCCGTATGCAAACAACCCGCAAGGAGCAAATTGGCAGCAACAACCAACTGGAATTTCAAGTGATCATGTACAAATGGGGGCTACTTACAATGGGATCACTCAAACTGTTAGCCCAACTGAACAGCAGCATGCAAATGGAGGGCATTATGGTTACTCTTATGATGTAAGTCTGGCTGAGAAAACCCAAATGGTTGATCTCATCACAGGCTCCTACAGCCCAGGCTCCTTCATAGAATTGCTTTGTAGCGGCTCAATTTGGAACAACGATCCAATGACACATCTGCTTCATGATCAGGCAGCTTATGTTGCCTCCGCAAACAGGAACCTGAGCACAAGTGCAGACATAGCAGCAAACACAGCTCTAATTCCTAAGTTTCAACCTCATTTGGGCAACCTAGGAAACAGCTCAGGCAGTTTCTTGCTAGCCAATCAAAATTTCAGCAATGGTTCATATCCTTCAAGTATGGTGATGGGCAGGTCCTTGGCTATGGATTTTCCTTCTCAAGTTGACAACAGTCAGAGATATTCCAACTCAGTTCATTGGCTATATAGCAACCAAAATCCCTGCTCAAGTTCAAACCCTTTGAATAATGGCGCTAGCTCATCCCAGATATGCCAGTGTAAGCATTTTAACTCTGTTCTGATATTTGTGTCATTTATGCGACGAAGATTTGCATTAAGCTATTGGTTGAAAGAGTGTGTGTTAATGTTTATATATTCTGATAAAATTTTGTTGATAAAAACAAAAAATTAGGAGAAAATAAATTATTTGGCATTTGATATAGGAGAAATCAATTTCAGTCACAGCAATCGTATGTCTTATGTGCTAGAAAATTGTCATCGATGAGACCATTAAGATGCTGAAATTTATAAAATAAAATTTTATGGATCCGAACCGTTTGCTTTGTTTTTTATCTATACTAGTCTACTAGGCTTTTGATGTAAAACTGTCACATCAATAATGTATTGCCAAAACAATAGTTTTTAATAGAATAAATGTAATGTAAAAAAAAAAAGTATTAACTTTCTACTAGATTAAATATTGAAGTTATAAAAAAAAAATAACTTCCTTTATTTTTTCTAGGACATGTTTTTAATCCTTTGATTATATTATAAATGATGTGGCAGTCTCACATCAAAAGCCAAGTAAATCCTAGTAGATATTAAAGAGAACTCAACATCAACAATCTTGTCTTTGATATATTCTGTTATAGTTTGAAACAATGCTCTGCACTATAATTTGTTTATTATATATGTCTTCTAATGATCTGTATGTATGTATTATAATTTGTTACAAAAACGTTGACCAAGAAACAAAAGAAATAAAATACATAATTTTCTCATCCAAACACTACATAAGATCAGGAATGATTTAACGTTTACTGCATTATGTTAACCAAAACCGAAAGAAAACAAGGGAAAAGAAACAAAAATAGAGGCAAAACAAAAATAAAACATTTTGATCGCCATTAAAGGTACTGGTCATTTCCTGGTATATATTACCCTCCCTAAAGGTACTGGTCATTAGCGAACCTATTCAACCATATAAATTCCTTTCCTTAGAAACCTTTATCAATGTCATATACTCAAAATCATTAGTACATGGCACAAACCAATTGTATATGTAGCATCGGTCTCCAACCGATCGAGCCTCCACCACATGTGAAGACATAACACGTGGTGGATTTGCTTAAGTACCCTACATAGTTTGCACCCACATAACCAGGCACACATGGTTTTCCTTGTTGATTTTCAGACAAAATCTCAAGACGCTTCGTGCCCTTTAAATATACCTTAGAATCTAATTCATCACTATATTCTAGTGCATTTACTCGGACTCACTATGTACCTCGAAACTAGACTAAATGATTGGGGTACGTCAGGTCGTGTACAAATCATTGCATACAAGAGTCACAACAAAATCTCTTCAATCGAGAAACCAAGTTTTCTTTACCCACTTCAACAAAACCTTGGTTGACTCATGTAGATATCTTCCTTTAAATCATCATGGAGAAAGGTGGTCTTTACATCCATCTATTCTATCTCTATGTCATGTAGAGCTGCTAAGGACAGTAATAACCTTATTTGTGTGTCTCACTACCAGAGAGAAGACGTCTTTATTATCAACTCCGTCTTTTTGCAAGTACCCTTTGACCACTAAATGAGCTTTGAACCTCGTGGTCTCTTCCTCTCACATTCTTTTTTTTTTTTTTTCAGTCATAGGAATAGGCTTCTCATCAAACACCATAACTCTACTAACGATTTTTTTTGCTTTCTAATTCCCTAGATTCTATAACTTATACCCTTTCACTCCCTTCTGGAAGTTAGGAAATGCATTCAAGAGATTTGGGATTAAGTTTGGACCGCTCATCAGGGGGAATAAAAACATATATGTAGTACATCTAAAAACCATTAGACCCCGTTTGGTTCATTGGAAAGGAAACTTGGGGATGGGAAATCAATTGTTTTCCCATGTTTGGTAAGTCAGGCATGGGAAATCGTTGTCTGGCACATGGGAAAGTAGGAGGGAAAGTGAAGAAATCCTCCCTCCTTGGGTTTTATTTTCCCATCTCATGGGAAAGTAAGGCTAGCATTAAATGCACCTTTTTTCTGACTAATTTGTCCTTACTAATAATTTATAATTACAGTTTTATTCAACAACTATTGGTATTCCTTTTTATTTTTTAATTCATAACAGATTTTCCATATTTTTAATAGGGGTACAATTGGGAAATTAAACAAAATTAGATTTCCATTCTTATTCATAACAAACATGGGAAAGGAAATAAAGTGATATTTCCGGGTTACTTTCCCGGCATTACCAAACATAGGAAAGGAATCGCCATTTCCCATCCCTTGGGAGATGACATGGGAAATGATTTCCCATCAAATCCATTCCGTGAACCAAACGGGGCCTTAGAGCATAGTAACTAACCAGTTTATTAGACCATACCTCATTTACACATATGAAACCAAGCATCCTTGATAGTGATGGATTAAGAAAATAACAAGCATGATTAATCTCTCTCCACAAAATCAATCAGGCAACCTACATAAATCCTTATGGACCTTTCTCCATAAGATTCATGTTCATCCTCTCTACAGCTCCATTATGTTGGGGATTTTCTTCACATTGCCTTGTGATACCGTCATCCTTGCAAAACTCGAGAAACTACTTATCTATAAACCCACCCCTATTGTCACTCTTCAAGTATTTAACTTTTCTACCCATCTAATTTTCTTTTACGCTTTCACTTCTTGAATTGGGTGAAGACCTCAAATTTTTATTTCATAAAGTAGACCCAAATCTTACTTAAAAAATCACCTAAGCAAGTAACAAAATGTTGGCCCCACCTCGTCCGAGTGAATATATTAATCCTTCTCGTACTCTTATTCTCCTTGTTTGCTTACATACCACCCTTGTTTGCTTTCTGGTGGTACAGTGCTTACAAAACTTAATAAGTCTGCAATAGCTTAGATCTTCTAGGAAATTATGCTTTGTGTACCTCTTGCATGGCTCTTTCACTCATTTTTCCAAGCTGCGAATGTCAAAGACAAGTTTGATCTTCTAAGTCCTCCTTGGTAGAAACTGATGCTCATTGCAACCCTAAAAGTTTGTAGAAACTCATAACCCCAAGTGAACCCTTTGTGACCTTACATTCTTTAGATTTGTATTGTAGCCATTCTACTCAAGAGAAATATGATTCTTTCTTAGTGAAGGAATATACCTCACCTTACCTAGTGACATGACAATCTCATCAAATTTCGATCATCAATGTAATCACACCAAGAACTTTGCATGTTGATTTATCCACCATCATGACTTCACCCCCATCTTTGTCTTCGTATGTATCAAATCCTTCCTTATTCAAACACATATGAAAAGTACCTCCAAATTCTAAAATTCAAGATGGAGAAGATTTTCGTAAAGAAATGACCATGAGTTCATTGTTGCTTCTGGTAACAGCCAAAAGTTCAGTGTTGCTAGCAACACTAACTGTATGTGAACTTCCTGCATTCTCAACTTGTTCCTCTTCTTTGTCCATGCTGGAAAATTCTTTTCGTAATCATCCTTAGAACCACTTTCAAATTAACCATCTTTATCCCTGAATTTTGACCTTCCAATGTAACCATGTTGGCCATCTCGCTTCTATGGTTGGCCTCTTGCCTAGAACTCTTAGTATAGAGCCCTTCACCCTGAGAGCTTTCACCCATTGTATGATTCATCCTCACATGATAGATGAGATCCTGAACGACATCATCCTATAACAAAGTATCCATGGCAATTGTAAGCGTGGTCCTAAATTGCTTAAAAGACGAGGGTAAAGACCTCAACACATCACATCATCATATATCTTTTTCCATGTTTCTTTTGCAGGAGTGGTACGCTTCATATTTATGGCATGTTTACGTATTAGTAATTAGTATGAGAATCATTCTAATTCCTTCTTCCCTTGTGTTTAATAATGCATGGGTATTGAAATGATTCAAATTCCTTACTTCCCCTGCGTTTACTTACATCTAAAGAATAAAAAATTATGAGAGTTCCATGTTAAAATTTGTAATCAAATACCCTCAAAACTAGGAATCTGATCAACTTGGGGGAGTAGTTGATCCAATTCCTATTCCTTAATCCATGTTTCTTTTCAAGTAAGAACTACTTGGTATAATTTTTTTTATTTTTTTTTATTGTACTAATAAAACCTTACATGTACAGATGGTTTTCCCGTACCATTCCCACCAAGCTATGATCTAAACTCTTTACCAAGAACAGAAGCCGATGCTGCCACATTTGCTGCCAGCCAACTCCAATTCACAACAAATCAGGCCAAGACTTTGGAGATCGACGAGCTTTGTACAATACTGAAATCCTTGACAAGTGGAAGTGCTAATAAGGAAAAAGGCAAGCAGGTGAAATTAGTTTTGTCTATAGGAGATGAAGCAGTTCAAAAACATAGTGACGGCCTCTTGGAGAACATTGTGGAGTCATCATCTGCAGCCATTTCTACACCATACATGGAAACGAAAGATTATGGCAGGGAAGGTGACATAGGGATTGATATCGAAACGATAAATTCTGGCGGGGAAGGTGACAGAGGGATTGATCTAAACAAGACACCACAGCAGAAAACACCGAAGCGAAAAAAACACAGGGCCAAGGTAGTCAGAGAAGGCAAACCCAAAAGGACACCAATGCATGCAACTCCAAATATTAATATAGAGTCTAACGAGAGCAGACCAGCAAAGAGGAAGTATGTAAGAAAGAATGTCCAAAAGGAATCCCCAAGTCAACTGTCGCATGTTCCAAGGGAGACAATAGACCCTAATGCTGGAAAAGTTGCAAAGTCATGCACGAGAGTTCTACGTTTTGGTTCCGAAAAGTCCATGGATGAAAACCCATGCAAAGCAGTTGGTCAGCAAGAGGATCTGGAACAAGGGAACAAGAGGACTTTTGATTTGAATATTGATTGTAAAGGGATACATATGGGCACTGGAACTGACCAGGTTCTTAGGACAAATGCAGCTGAGCGAATCGGCTCACAGAATGAGCTGATGGTAGAAAACCAGATACCAGGAACTATGAGAAACCCAGCCCCTTCCATGACCCATATTCTAAATAACTATCCATTCCTGCCCGAAAAGCAACCATCTGCAGCCCCACTTGCTACAAAAAAAGACATGCATGTGGAAAATTTGAATGTCATACGGAGACAAGGAGAAAATGGGAATTCGGATTTAAGCCAGAGAAGATGTAGAGATGGATACATTCCCATGCAGCAAAAAAGAGATGCTCAAAAAATAGGCCACGATGTCATTTGCGCAAAAACTAACGGTGAAAACCGTCAGAAGAGTAGAGAAAGTATCAAGCATGGCAGCTGTCAATCAGTGGTAACCCTTCTCTCCATTCCAACTGAAGCCAGGGGATCCAAGAGGGGATATTCCGGAACTATTGAGCACACACATCTTTCTACCAATCATCCATCTAGTTCCTCATCGTGCCAAGATATATTTCAATTGGATCGCTATCAGAGAAATAGTTGCACTCTCGGCAAAGAATTTCCAGAGAGTCATAAGAAACAGAAATTTGATAATGGATACTTGAGCATCTATGATATGTCTTTCGAAGTTTCGCCGGTTGAGGAGTGCATGGGAAAAGTTGAGAAAAAAGGGGAAAACAGTGTCAACTCAATTGGGTTTGCATCAAAGCTGAATAATACATTATTGAGTTCTTCCATTGAAAGTAGCAGAATGATAGAGGAACAGAACAAAGGGCTCAACAAGTTTACCAGTGAGAGGTACACTCACTCGATGGCTTCTGGGCATAGTTTTCTAAATCAGCAAAACTCATCCAAATTGCATTCAAGCCAAGAATTCGCTCAAGTTAGTAGCTTTTCTGCCCATGCCTCGATTCAAACATGTAACCAGCTTGCCTCATCACTTTCCAGAAAATCATTTCAACAAGGAAACAGGCAGGTATTTCAAACTCGCCATGATAATACGACCGTAAAGAGGCAGACTCTGTTAACGGAAAAGAAGAACATGACTGTATCGCAATCGGTTTCAGCAGGTACAGAAAAAGTCCTGCAAGAAGGGGACGCCTTGTATGATAATCAGCAACCTTCTCCACAAGCAATAGGTACTTTCCACCTTATGAAACTTTTGAAACTTGTATGTATAATCTCAATACTTGTTTTCAACTCCCTTAAATGATGACAACCTCTTGATTTGGATGCAGGGTTTCCAATAAGGACAAGATTTACCATATCAATGGATGACATCACAAGTCAATTTAATGGCCTGAACCTCAATGGAAGCTGCAGCAAATCTATAGAGCATGAGAAAAATGCACTTGTCCCATACAATGCACCTGGTGCAGTTGTTCCCCATGACGGGACTCTTAAGAAACGTAAGCCACGGCTTAAAGTAGAGCTTGACCCAGAACCAAATAGGATGTGGAATCTCTTGATGGGCAAGGAAGGAAGCATAGGCATTGAAGAAACTGATAAGGAAAAGGAGAAGTATTGGGAAGAGGAAAGAAAGGTTTTCCGAGGACGAGTTGACTCAGTCATTGCACGCATGCACCTTGTTCAAGGTAAAATACTAACAAAAAACTATATAGAGTTAGGCTGTTGTTTTGAAATTGAGTGAATATGTCGACAGTAAAGTAATAAGCTTCATAAGCATTTCATGAATGGTTTCATTTATTCCCTTCTTAATATGTATATAAACCAGGCCAAACCCAGTTTTGTTAAAAAGTTTTTTAAGTGTCAAACATTTGCATGATTTGTAGATCTCTCGATCAAGCTCTAACTTGATCCAATATTATTCTACACAGGAGACAGAGGTTTTTCGAAATGGAAAGGATCAGTTGTTGACTCAGTGATTGGAGTTTTCCTTACTCAGAATGTTTCAGACCATCTATCAAGGTACACACAATTTTAGCATGATTGTTATGCAGCAAGGTTGCCCATAAATGAATGTCTTTAAGTGAGCAGAATTTAATTTAATTTTTTTTCCTTTTTCTTTTTGTAGCTCTGCATTCATGTCCTTAGCAGAAAAATTTCCGCTCAAGTCGAGCAATCGCCAAGCTCAAGACAAGGTTGGGATGAACTTGTTGGTTAAAGCACTGCAAGTTCGGATGACAAGTCCAGAGGATGGCACCAGATGGCATGAAGAAGTATCAAGTCAACCAATCTATAACCGAATTTCTGCGGCACTCCATGAACCTGCAGAAAATCAGAGAGGCAGTGAGACCTCAGGGACGGAAATGAACTTAGTGGAAGCACATAGTCAGTGTTTGGAGGAAGAATTTGCAGCATCTCAAGATTCTTTTCAATCCTCAGTCACTCAAGCTGCTATAGGAATCCGATCGTACTCGGTCCCCAACTCAGAAGCAGAAGATTCCATCACTGAGTGCCAACCCAACAAGATTCATATGCCTCTTTCAACAAATCGAGAGATGGAGAAAGCGACCACATTTCAGGAATTTTACCAAGTAAATGGAAGTTCAGTTTTAACTGATGGATCTAATAATGGGTATATAGAATATGGAAAGCTAAAGACAAGATCAGACAGAATCGATGATCTCAACGGAACTTCTTCGTTCACCAATCTACTCAATCTTCACAACAGAAAAATGCAAGTACCAGTTGCTTCTTCCAGCAACAATCAGTTGTATATGTACCTGGATTTTGGAGAACCAGATCCATGTGGATTTGGAACTTTCAGTCAGGAAAGCATATCGTCTTGGCCTCCAATTGCTTCCAGGTTCAACATTGAAAATGGCGAAAAGTGCGAAAGCTTCAGAAATGAAGAGCTGTCAAGAAGTGTTGTTAATGCCTCTGTGCAAGATAATATTTTGTGGGGTTCTCAAAATAATTATCAACCAAGTTCAAGCAATGGATGCAATCATCCTTCCTACTACAGTCATCAATGTGAAGGGAGCCAAACCTTCCAATTACAAAACAATTCAGTCAGAGAGACTCTAAAATATACTGAACAACTTCTGGGAAAGAAGAGTGGCATGCACCATGCTCGAAATGTCAGTGAGCTTAATAAAAAATCTGTCAATGTCGTCGATAGGATCTCTGTTGTGAATAAGCAAATACACATGGGAAATCAGTCAGCTGAATCGCATTTAAAGGAGCAACTTCATTCCTATGGCCACCCACATAATGAGACAAGTACAAAGATTTCAAAAGGAAGAAAAGGGAAGGCCGTGCGCGAGGAACAGAATGGAGTTGACTGGGACATGTTGAGAAAGCAGTTGGAGGGCAACGGTAGGAAAAAGGAAAGAAATGAAGACACAATGGACTCACTGGACTATGAAGCACTTAGAAATGCTGATGTGATTGAAATTTCTGATGCGATCAGGAAGCGAGGGATGAACAAAATGCTAGCTGATAGAATCCAGGTTCTCTCCTATACTGTTCAGTCTAAATACCTCTTATTTGTGATGAAGATCAATATCTCCATGGTTGCAATTTTTTTGTAGGGATTCCTGAACCGACTGGTTAGAGACCATGGAAGCATCGATCTGGAATGGTTAAGAGATGTTCCACCAGACAAAGCGAAGTAAGCCATTCCAAATAATTGATTAGAATTGTTGTGAATTGAGCACAAAACTCAACTCACCCTCCCCTAATGATCTTGTTGTTGATGGACTTTGTGACAAACACAATTATGGATGAATCACACACACTACACTTGAGAAACCAACCGAGCACAAAATGACACAAGAATTTATAGAGGTTCAGCAATTGCCTACATCCTCTTGGTGATCCCCTTGAGAAATTCACTAATGAAAGAATAAGTTACAACTTTGGTTTACAAAGAAACCCCCTTAGAACTCTATTCTCTCCCCAAGCTCTCTTTTCTCTCTCACCCTTTGCTCAATACTTTGATACACTAGAGAACTCTTAAGCCATGATTTGCTTCTTGCATGCTAAATCCCTTTATATATCCAAATATGCAAGAGTGTGAATGCAACCTCACACTATTCAAATGTTGGCTACCAAACTTAACCATGGATGGCTACCAAACATTCCACCATTTTGTGCCACCAAACAAGTCACCTATTTTTGACAAAGATGGCAAGCCAATATTTACTCACATGGGCAACTCCAAAATTCTTCTAGAAATGAGTCAACCATGTCATGGAATTTAGGTAGAAATCCATAGCACACAAAAGAGGACTTTGTATCCTTAGGTGAGCCAGTTTTTCCAACAATCTCCACCTTGGCGAACCTAAAACTCCATGTGGAAATCATTGCCTTTCATGACATCTGTTATGTCTTGAGAATCGTCCTGATAACTCCCAAGAACTCCACCTCAATCTTTAGCATGGAACAAGATTGAGCAAGCTCAAACAATGTTTGAACTTTGCTGCTGTGACTGGCTTTGTTAGACAATCTGAAGCATTTTCAGTTGTATGAACCTTCTTTATCATGACATCTCCATCGTTCACCCAATCTCTTATCCGGTGGTATCGTACATCAATGTGTTTGGACCTCCCATGGAACGCTTGATTCTTCACTAAGTATATAGCACTTTGACTGTCACTTTGTATCACCACCAAGTCTTGAGCTATCCCGAATTCCTTTGCCAATCTCTTCAGCCATACTGCTTCTTTAGAAGCTTCCGTGAGCGCCATATACTCCGCCTCTGTAGTAGACAAAGCACTAACCGATTGTAGCACCGCTCTCCAACTAATCGGTCCTCCACCACAAATGAAGACATATCCTGTGGTGGACCTCCTCTTGTCTAGATCTCCTGCATAATCAGAGTCCACATACCCCGACACACATGCCTTTCCTTGTTGTCTTTCAAACAATATACCAATCCTCTTGGTGCCCTTCAAATACCTTAGAATCCACTTTGCTGCTGTCCAATGTTGTTTCCCTGGATTCGCCATGTATCTTGACACTACACTTACGGCTTGGGCTAAGTCGGGGCGTGTGCACACCATTGCATACATGAGACACCCTATCAAGCTTGCATATGGAACTTTGCTCATTTCTTCCTTCTCTTCATCCGTAGAAGGACATTCCTGCGCACTTAACTTAAAATGCTCCGCCAAAGGAGTAGACACAGGCTTGCAATCCATCATATTGAATTTTTCAAGTACTTTGGAAATGTACTTACTTTGTGACAACCATAGCTTGCCTGAATTTCTGTTTCTCCTTGTCTCCATTCCTAGGATCTTTTGTGCAGGGCCAAGATCCTTCATGTCAAACTCCCTTCCAAGCAATGTCTTCAATTCCTGGATTTTTGACATATCTTTACATGCAATTAGCATGTCATCAACATAAAGAAGCAAAAAAATGATATTACCATCCTTGAATGCATGAGTGTATACACAGCAATCTGATTCACATCTTCTATACCCAATCTTCATCATGAAAGAATCGAAGCACTTGTTCCACTGTCTTGGAGATTGCTTCAGCCCGTATAAAGACTTTTTCAACCTGCAAACCAGATTTTCCTTGCTTGCTTCAATGAACCCTTAAGGTTGGCTCATGTAGATGTCCTCCTCCAAGTCCCCATGGAGGAAAGCAGTCTTCACATCCATTTGTTCCACCTCCATGTCCTTTTGAGCTACTATGGAGAGTAGTAGCCTTATAGAAGTATGTTTCACCACCGGAGAGAAGATTTCATCATAATCAACTCCCTCCTTTTGCAAGTATCCTTTGGCCACCAATCGAGCTTTGAATATGGTGGCTCCCTTCTCATGCATTTCTTCTTTCTTCCTAAACACCCATTTGCAGCCAATAACCTTGCGACCTTCGGGTTTAGGAACTAACTCCCAAACTGAGTTTTGGTGTAGAGATTCCATCTCTTGCATCATAGCTTCCATCCAACTTTCTCGTTCCTTGCTCTCAACAGCCTCTTGGAACGTGGTTGGTTCTTCTTCACTAGCATTTAAGGCATAGTGAACTGCGTCATTGTCCCATCCAAACCTTTGAGGTGGTTTGATGGTTCTCCTGGGCCTGGACCGAGCTATAGATGATGGCTCCACCAGTTCTTGAGCCTCTTCTTCTTGAGTTTGTTGTTGTTGTTGCCCAGCATCTTCCTCCTCAATGTCAGACTCCACCTCTTCCTGAACGTCTTCAGTTGGCTGTTCTTGTGAAGTTTTCCTGGACACCTTCTTGAGCGGAACTTTAATGGTTGTTTCTTTCTCAACAACATCCTCCTTTGCATATGAATTCTTGGCTTTGTTCATAGGCATGGTCTTCTCATCAAACACAACATCTCTGCTGAGTATCTTCTTTTGGTTCACTGGATCCCATAGCTTGTAGCCCTTCACACCACTTTCAAAGCCGATGAAAATGCATTCAAGAGACTTTGGCTTCAACTTGGATCTTTCATCACTAGGAATAAGTGCATATGCACTGCATCCAAATACCTTAAGATTAGTATAATCAATTGACTTATTAGACCATACCTCCTCTGCACATTTGAACTCAAGATTTCTTGACGGCGATCGGTTAACCAAATAGGAAGCGTGGTTAACTGACTCTGCCCAAAATGATTCGGGCAATCCTGCATGAATCCTCATACATCTCTCACGCTCCATGAGAGTTCTATTCATCCTCTCTGCAGCTCCATTTTGTTGGGGCGTCTTCTTCACGGTAAAGTGCCTCTTAATGCCTTCGTTTCTGCAAAACTCAAGGAACTTGTTGTCTTTATATTCACCACCATTGTCACTCCTTAGGATCTTGATCTTTCTTCCGGTTAGGTTCTCAACTTCTGCCTTCCACTCTTTGAATTTGGTGAAGACCTCAGATTTCTCCTTCATGAAGTAGACCCAAACCTTCCTGGAAAAATCATCCAAGAAAGTCACGAAATAGCGAGCTCCACCCATTGATTTAATCGGTGATGGCCCCCATACATCCGTGTGAATATAATCTAGCACACCTGTGCTTTCTTCCTCTTTATCTCGCTACTTGAAAGCTACTGTTGATTGTTTTCCCATGGTACAGAATTTGCAGAACTCCAGCTTGCAGCTTTGAACACCTTTTAACAACTTTCTGTTGTGTAGTTCCTGCATGCCCCTCTCACTCATGTGCCCTAGCCTCAAATGCCAAAGCTGAGTTTCATCCTCCGAGTCCTTGCTTGTGGATACAGCTGCTCCACCTGTAATTGTTGTACCACACAATCTATATAGACAATTAGGTTGAACTTCTCCCTTCATAACCACAAGTGAACCTTTTGAGATTATGAGTTTCCCTCCATTAGCTTTAATTGAATAACCATTCTTATCAAGAGTTCCAAGGGAAATGAGATTCTTACGCAACTTTGGAATGTGTCTTACCATTCCAAGCGTCCTAACAGCCCCATCATGCATCTTCACCTTGATTGTGTTGGAAAAAATGGCTCACCTAAAAGGATACAAAGTTTTTTGGCGCTCAAAGGATGATTTTGAATCTGCCTAAAAGCGACCGGTCGCTGGACATTTGCGACCGGTCGTTTTGAAGCAGATTCGAAGTCTCGTAAGTAATCGACGAGCGACCGGTCGCTAGTTCTTTGCGACCGGTCGCAGGCACACGAGCGACCGGTCGCTGGACATTTGCGACCGGTCGCTTAGAAGCAGATTCAAAGTCTAGAGGGAAAACTTCTGGCGACCGGTCGCCCATTCCTGACGACCGGTCGCTCCAGTCGTGCTGTGATGCTTTGCTTACGTATTTTCAACTGTCTTTTCAATGGCTATCGCTTTCCACGAGTTTGCAGGTGCTTAATGGATCACTTCTGAGGTAAAAGAGGGTTGACTACCTGCTGGATAGTTGGGAGAGCACTCATGGCTAATTGGTTATCCTATTTTGATTAATCTCCTCTCCATTTTCTGGTTTAAGGGAGGTGGCTGAGTGGGATTGTATTACCTACCTAATCTGACCCTTAGTCTAAGTGGTGACTAAAAGGAAAGAACGTGGAGGACAATCAGATATCCTATCTCTTGTCCATTGGCTTGTGTAGGTAATGGGATGAAGTAAGATAACACAAGGGAGAAAGAATGTTGAACTAATGTAGTGGCAAAAGCTGGAAACAAGTTAGAGTTTCTTTAGAGAGCTTTGTTCAGAAAAACCAAGGTGAGAGCAAGAGAGTTCTCTAAGTGTATCAAGGTGTTGAGCAAGGGTGTGAGAGAAACAGATTGTGAGGGTAGTGTTCTAAGGGGGTTTCCTTTGTAAACCAAAGTTGTAACCTATCTTCATTAGTGAAATTTCTCAAGGTGATCACCAAAGAGGATGTAGGCAATTTGCTGAACCTCTATAAACACTTGTGTCATTTGTGCTTGGTTAATTTCTGTGTGTGTGTGTAAGACTCATCCATCATTGAGTTCTTTGTCCAAAGTCCATCAACAACAAGATCTTAAAAGGGCAGTGAGTTAGTCATTAATTCACAACAAGTGGTATCAGAGCTGTGTTTGGCAGCTGGAGCTAGTTCTTCTCTTGGAGTGCTAGTATGTTGAAGATGGCAAGTGACATGGAAGCTGAGAGTGGTAGCAGTTCACAGCATATGAAGCAACCACAAGTAGCAAGCATGAAGGTGGAGTTAAAGCCTTTCACAGGGAAGGAGAACTTCACTCTTTGGCAACGAAGGATGAGGTCAGCTCTTACACAACAACAGCTCCATGTTGTGTTGGTTGGCAAGGAGAAGAAGCCAGCAAGCATGACGGATGATGAGTGGGGAGTTCTTGACGAGTTAGCCAGAGGAGCTATCGAAAACTATCTCTCCGATGAGGTGCTCATCAACGTGACAAAGGATACAGCGAAGCAAACATGGGAGAAGCTCGAAGAGATGTTTGCAGGGAAATCGTTGTCCAACAAACTCTTCCTCAAGGAAGAACTCCTGAATCTTAAGATGGAGGAGGGAGGAAATCTAATGGAACATCTAAGTAGTTTCAATAGATGTGTTGCTGACTTGCAGAGAATGGATGTGAATTATAGTCCGGAGGATAAGGCTCTCATGTTGTTGACATCCTTACCTTCGTCCTATAAACACTTCCGAACCACTCTTATGTTCGGAAAGGTTACTCTTGATTTTGAGCCTGTGGTGCAAGACATCATGACACACCATAGGATGACTCAACGTTCGGGAGAAAACTCTCAAGGTGAAGGTCTAGTTGCAAAGACCGGAGAGAGAGGTCGTTCAAAGAGGCGTGAAGGCAAGAAAGGCAATAGAGGAAGGTCCAAATCCAAGGCGAAAGATGGTTGTTTCGAGTGTGGGTCAAAGGAGCATTGGAAAAAGAATTGCCCCATATGGAAGGAGAAGAAGAACAAAGGGAAGAATGCAGCAAACACAGCTGAGGATGTCACGGAAAGTGATGGTGAGCTTTTGTGTGTTAATAGCAATGTTAAAACAAATGCATTGGCTAATTCTTCAAGGTGTTCCTCTTCCGATTGGATTTTGGATTCCGGATGCTCATATCATATGTGCTCAAACAAGGAGTGGTTTGACACGTATGAGAAAGAAGATAGCAGTGAAGTGATGATGGGGGATGGCTCAATGTGTAGAGTCAAAGGAACCGGTACAATCAAGGTAAAGATGCATGATGGGGCTGTTAGGACGCTTGGAATGGTAAGGCACATTCCAAAGTTGCGTAAGAATCTCATTTCCCTTGGAACTCTTGATAAGAATGGTTATTCATTCAAAGCAAATGGAGGGAAACTCATAGTCTCAAAAGGTTCACTTGTGATTATGAAGGGAGAGATTCAACCTAATTGTCTATATAGGTTGTGTGGTACAACAATCATAGGTGGAGCAGTGTTGTTAATAATATGTTAACTCGCAATTGTACGGGGCAATTAGTAGTATAGCAAGACAAGTACGAGGTCGTACCCACGAAGACTGAGAAGTTCAAATTAGTTATGTACTTTAGATTACCAAATTCAAGAAGTTAGGAAGTTAAATCTAAAACAGAATTTAAAGCAAGAGTGAGTTTGAAAACAAATGCAGCAAGATTAAAATGAACTTTGAAGTGAGAATGCTTGTGATTATAGAAAGAAATGAACAAACTGAAATTGCAACGGAAAGCAAGTAAACAAAAGTAACAAAGGGTGGTTTTGAAAGTTAAAACACAGGTTTGGAGACTAGGGCATTCGATTCACCATAACACTTCAATTCTGGGTTATAAAGATTCAAGTAACAAGTCTAATTCAGATTCAAAGATTGATTCTAGCTAAAGTATGATTAGGCCATGGTGTTTGGTCCTAACCTTGTGTTCCTAATTCCCTAATTTGATCATTTGTTGTCTAACCTAAAATTAAGCATTAGGAACCCATTAAGCATAGAAGAACATTTTAAACAACCAAGTATGTATCTAATCCCTGTTGTCGAATGTCCATACATACTCTTCCTATTCATAGTTCAATTCGAATTAAAGCATGGTGTATACTCTTAATTCAAACCAAGATAGTTAACAAACAAGTTCTAATGGTGATCAATCATTCAAACAAGCATGTTAACTTATAAGCATAATGAATAAGAACATGAATCATGAATCAAACTTGAAACTCCAAACTTATAAACCCAGAATATTCATGTTAGGTTACATCGAAGCCCTAGTTATGGATTTAGCTACTCATAATGGAAAAGAGACTTGAACAGAAATGAGAAAACATAATGAATGCAATAAGAGTAGAAAAACCCTTTTTCTGAAGTTCTTGTGGTGTCCAAGGCTTCTCCAAGTGCTTCTCCACTTCTAATGCTTCTCCAAGAGCTTCCCCACTTCTAGAAAGATGTATGAAGGATATGGAGGTGATTTGGGATGAGTTTGAGTGAGTGGTGATGGCTAAGGAAGATGAAATTCGTAGGGAAATGGAAGAGAAGTTTGCTGGAGTTGTTTTGGTGATTGTTGGAGTGTTTGGGATTGTGAGAGTGTTTGAGGATGGTTGGAGTGAATTGTGGGGGTTGTGAATCTCAGGATTTGTTGTGTCTTGAATGTGGAATGGATGTGGTATTTATAGGGAGAGGGGAGTGATAAATCTGAATTCAATATGGCTAATGCATACAACACTTGCATTATAAAAGATGAATTGGTTGATGCACTTCACTAATGCATACAACACTTGCATTATAAAATATGAATTGGTTGATGCACTTCAGCAATAAATCCCACCAGCAGCCCTAGCTCATCTTCATGTCACCATGACCAAGCTTCCAACCAGCTACAATAGCTCATGCCTAGCTCACCATGACCAAGCTTCCAACCAGCTCATCCTGAGGTCAGCATGACCAGCAACTTCAAGGGCTTACAACTTGGGCTAGGCTGAATCAAATGAAGACTTTAAGATGTCCATTGTGAAGTTCAGAATGTGTATGATCCAACCACACAAGTATTGGCCCAATCCAAGCTCGGAGGAGGAAGTTAAGGCCGAAACAAATTGCTAACTCAGTTTGCTCGCTGACAAAATCCATCCTGAGCATGGTTCTGTGTTTGCTAGGTGACGGACTCCAGATTTATCCAATGGGGCTGAATTTTGGATATGTTATAGTACACACCCATTGGAACAACTTTAATGAAGAATGTTGCCTCATCCGAGCTATGTAGGTTGCTGAAACAAAGCTTGCAATATGACCTACGGAACTGGACTGGCAGGGGGCTGTAGCCAAAATGAGTTTGTCTTTAAGCTCTTCTTCTCTTCATCCAAATTAGGCCTTAACATGCATGAATTGCATGAATTATGCTCTCTTGCTCTTTTGGCCTACAAAACACATAAAGGGAGGCAAATAAGTCAAAATTATAAGAAACTAAGCAAAAGAAGTAAGTAAATTGGGCATGTATATGTATGAAATTATGAGCTTAACACACCCCCAAACTTAGATTTTGCTAGTCCTCGAGCAAAACAAAAGAGAAACAAAGATAAAAACAAAACAAGAAGTTAACTAGACCACTTTCGTAGGTAACTCGATTGCATTGAGCGTATGCAACAAGCCTTTAAACCTCTAGGCATCCCTAGTAGGAGGAGTTGTGTCTCCTGAGGGTTTAACAGATACGATACCCACAAACGTTTTTCTAACTCTACAAAACAAAATGGTTAGAAAAACAACTTTGAAATCAACTAATGAAAATGAAAGAAAGTTTTAGTCATACCTTCAACACCATAGAGTTGCCAAGATAGGTCATCAATCAGTGTGTACAAGTGGAAGCTATAGCTCAAAGGCACACAGTTTCAAAGCAAGCACACTCAAACCTTGAATAGAGAACATGCTTCGACTCTAATTCTCACAGATAACACTCAATCACTCAGAACCTATGTTTTAATTCTCTCAAGAAAGCATAAGTGAGTGTATGAAATAGAAGCACAAATTTGGTTAGATCTCATGAAAGGAATTAAATACTAAGAATAGAGATACACACATACTTACCAGCACCCATGAATACATCCTCAAAGATCAGCTAGGTCTTTCACAATGTTGTAATGAAAGGCTAAGGTTTAGGGGAAATGGAAGAATTGGAAGGAAAAACAAATAACTTAAGAACATACCAAGGTTGCATGCTTCATTAATCTGCAAGGCATCATTGATTTAGATTGGCATGGCAGCAAACTTCATGGTATCACCTGGCATGGACTTTATTTTTCACACTTAGATCAAATCGAAACACTTTCATCTTCGTTGATTTGATCTGCATCTTCATTAACTTCATTGCACAGATTCACACCAAATTTCATTTAGGTACACGGCAGCAACTTCCTTGCATCAAACTTTATCTTGGCACACCTTGGTATATTTCTAAGTTATAGGGTATGGCTACAAGAGGTTAAGTATCTCAGATTGAGATACAAAGGTAGGGAAAATGATGAGGGTGATAAAAGAAAAGGCTTTGAGTGTTTGGCTTCAAGAGGGCTAATGGAACACACATATGGGTAGGGTGAAAAGAAAGCATATAGAATGGTTATACACACATAGCCTAGCATCACTTCAATGAGTTCATTCATGAATGAGAGCAAGCATATGATATCTGCAAAAGAGAATCATCCTTAGTATTCGATCAAAATGAAATGATGAGATCAATTAGAGTGAATTGAAGAAAATAAGTATGGATGAGAAATAGAACACTTTAAACCCTCTCAAGAAAGCAATTAGGCTCGATATAGCTCACTAGGGTAGTCTCCACTATTTTCCTTCAAGAATTTGAGCATGGTACTTTAGCCACCAGAATTCTAAGAGCCAAAGCTTTGTGAAGTGCAAAATTCTGATATGAAAACCTCAATGGCAGCTCCATAGCATCGATTGTATGACATTTAGAAAAAAAAAATTAGTGACAAATGAACGAAAATTGAAACACAAATGAATGAAATTTGAAAACCTTCCCCCCAGACCTGAATTAAACATTGTCCTCAATGTGAAAGCATACAAAAGATGATTGAGAACAAACAAATGATAAGGGAAAAGTTAGAAGAAGGTTTAGGAAAAATTAAAAAAAAAAAAAAAAATGAATATATAAGCAACTCATGGATGACCAGTTAAGGGCCTCAGAAAACACAGCCAGGGGATCCGGGAAGGTTGGAGGGGTCACAATGGTCCCGCTTAAAACCCAAACTTCTTAGACACCGAAGGTGTTGCTTAAAGAACTCCTAGACACTGTATTGACGGAGGTGCTCACTGGGGTTACCAAAAGTTAGCTTATATGAATTTTTTTTTTTTTTAAATTTTTTTTTAATTTTTATATTTATTTATTTATAAAAAGGAACAGAAACTTAAAAATAAAAACAAAACAAGTAAAGAGAAAGGATTGAAATGCTTCCCCTTGATGCGATTAGGTCGATTGCTACCAAGCACCTTCTTCTTGAACACATGGGTTGCCTCCCAAGAAGCGCCTTAGTTACTGTCTTGGCAAGACATTGTGCAATCAGCTAAGTTGATGGTACGAAGGGAAGTTGATCTACCACATGGCCAGTTTGGATGCCAGCTGAAACTCCCTCATAGAATGGCTTTAAACGTTGTCCATTTACTTTGAAAGTCGAGCCATCTTTAGGGTTTTGAATCTCCACAGCTCCATAGGGAGAAACATTGACCACGGTGAATGGGCCTTGCCATCTAGACTTCAATTTTCCTGGAAAGAGACGCAAACGTGAGTTAAACAAAAGAACTGACATACCTTTGGAGAACTCTTTCCGTTGAATGTTTCTGTCATGGTAACTCTTGGTTCGTTCTTTGTAAAGCTTTGCATTCTCATAAGACTCATGTCTAATTTCTTCCAATTCATTGAGCTGAAACTTTCTTGCATGGCCTGCCTTGTCTAGATCAAAATTTAACTTCTTGATGGCCCAAAAAGCATTGTGTTCAAGCTCCATTGGCAGGTGACAAGCTTTCCCAAACACAAGACGATAAGGGCTCATTCCAATGGGAGTCTTATATGCAGTCCTATAAGCCCATAATGAATCATTGAGCTTAGCTGCCCAATCTTTCCTTGTATTGTTCACCACCTTCTCCAGGATGTGCTTAATTTCTCTATTGCTTATTTCCACTTGACCAGAAGTTTGCGGATGATATGGTGTAGAGACTCGATGGGTGATGTTGTACTTCTTCATGAGTGCTTCGAATGGCTTGTTACAGAAGTGGCTGCCTCCATCACTAATGACAGCCCTTGGAGTACCAAACCTTGTGAAAATATTATCCTTCAAGAACTTCAGCACCACCTTATAATCATTGGTTTTGGTGGCTATGGCTTCCACCCATTTAGACACATAATCAACAGCAACAAGTATGTAAGTATAACCAAAGGAAGATGGGAATGGTCCCATGAAATCAATACCCCACACATCGAAGAGCTCCACAACAAGTATGTTATTCAATGGCATTTCATTCCTGCGACTTATGTTCCCCATCCTTTGGCACCTATCACACTTAACACAAAAATTAAATGCATCTTTAAATAGAGTGGGCCAAAAGAAACCAGATTGCAGAATTTTAAGTGCTGTTTTCTTAGCTCCAAAGTGACCTCCACAGGCCAATTCGTGGCTATGCCTAAGTATGCTTTCTTGCTCTTCTTCTGGAACACATCTTCTGATGAGTTGATCCGGGCAATGCTTGAATAAGAAAGGTTCATCCCATACATAATGTTTCACCATGGAAAAGAACTTCTTCTTATCCTGAGAAGTTAAATCATTTCTAAGAACACCACAAGCAAGATAATTAACAAAATCAGCATACCATGGCTCTTTGACTTGGGCAGCATATAGTTGTTCATCAGGGAAAGTCTCATTCAAGGGTAGCACAGCTCCTCCTTTTTCTTCAACCACAATTCTGCTTAAATGATCAGCTACCACATTCTCACATCCCTTCTTATCTCGAATCTCCAAATCGAATTCTTGCAGCAAGAGAATCCATCTAATCAAGCGTGGTTTGGCATCCTTCTTAGTGAGCAAGTATCTAAGGGCTGCATGGTCAGAATAAACAATTACTTTAGAACCAACAAGGTAAGAACGAAATTTTTCTAAAGCAAAAACCACAGCAAGCAACTCCTTCTCTGTTGTGGAGTAGTTGATTTGAGCATCATTCAAGGTCCGGCTAGCATAATGAATCACATGGGGCAGCTTGTTCTTCTTTTGACCTAAAACTGCACCAATAGCAAAGTCAGAGGCATCACACATTATTTCAAATGGTAAAGACCAATCCGGAGCTATGATAATAGGGGCTGAAGTTAGCTCCCTCTTCAAGGTAGAAAAAGCTTCCATGCAAGCTTCATTAAACTCAAAAACAGCATCCTTAGCAAGGAGATTACACAATGGCCTTGTAATGCTTGAGAAATTTTTTATGAACCTTCTATAGAATCCAGCATGACCTAGAAAGCTTCTAATTCCTTTAACAGAGGTAGGGGGTGGAAGATTTGAGATGAGATCGATCTTGGCTTTATCCACTTCGATTCCCTTGCTTGAAATCACATGGCCTAGCACAATGCCTTGTCTCACCATGAAGTGACACTTCTCCCAATTCAAAATCAGATTTGTTTCCTGGCATCTTTTAAGCACTAGAGACAAGTGGTGAAGACAATTATCAAAAGAGGAACCAAAAACTGAAAAATCATCCATAAATACCTCAATGAATCGTTCCACCATATCTGAAAAGATTGACATCATGCATCTTTGGAAAGTTGCTGGGGCATTGCACAAACCGAATGGCATCCTTCTATAAGCAAACGTACCAAATGGGCATGTGAATGTGGTTTTCTCTTGGTCTTCCGGAGCAATGGGAATTTGATTATAACCTGAAAAACCATCAAGAAAACAATAGTAAGCATGGCCAGATAAACGTTCAAGCATTTGATCAATAAAAGGTAAGGGGAAATGATCTTTTCTAGTGGATGTGTTCAACTTCCTGTAATCAATGCAAACTCTCCAACCAGTGACAGTTCGTGTAGGAACTAGCTCATTCTTCTCATTCTTCACAACGGTGATTCCGGACTTCTTTGGAACAACTTGCACAGGGCTCACCCACTTAGAATCTGAAATTGGGTAGATGATTCCTACATCGAGTAGCTTTAAAACTTCAGCTCTAACCACCTCTTTCATGTTGGGATTTAGCCTCCTTTGGGCATCACGAGATGGTTTGCTGTCTTCTTCCATTAAAATCCGGTGCATGCACATGCTTGGACTAATTCCTTTGATGTCTGCTATGGTCCACCCAATGGCTGTTTTATGCTCTTTTAGAACTTTAATTAAGCTCTCTTCTTCATGTGAGGAGAGACCTGCAGCAATTATAACAGGGAGAGTTTCGTTAGCACCCAAATATGTATATTTAAGATTATTGGGAAGAGGTTTAAGTTCTAGCTTTGGTGGGATGACAATGGATGGGTCCAATTTCGTGGATGATGGTCCAAGAGGCTCGATTGGTGGCCTAAATGATGGTGGGTATGGCGGAAACACTTCTAAGGCAGCCACCACTTCTTGGAACTCCGGTTCACAAAGATCTTCCTCTTCTTGTGTTAAGACAGCTTCTAAAGCATCATTAGACTTTCTCTGCAAAATTTTGGAAGAAACCTCATGATCCACAACATCAATTGAAAAGCAAGAATCAAGAGAGATAGAAGGTTGAGATAGAGCATTAAGCATTTTAAATTCAACAGTTTCACCCAAAACAGTCATGGAGAGGGTGCTATCTTTCACTTTGATGATTGTGTCTGCAGTGGCCATGAATGGTCTGCCTAGGAGAATGGGATCAACACGATCTCCATTTGGATTGTCTTCCATGTCCATCACTACAAAATCAGCAGGGAGAATTAGTGTATTAACTTGAACTAGAATATCTTCTACAATACCTTTTGGATATTTTATAGAATGATCAGCTAGTTCAAGTCGCATTGAAGTCTTCTTCATCCCTTCTAAGCCAAGCTCTTGATAAACTGAATATGGCAAAACATTGATGCTTGCTCCCAAGTCCAACATGGCTCTTCCAACCTTCTTGCCTCCAATGTTAATGGGAATGTCAAAGCTGCCAGGATCATCTAGTTTTGGTGGAAGCTTCCTTTGCAATACAGCACTTACATTCTGGTCGAGCTTTACTCCTTCATTTGGAGCGAAATTGAGCTTGTGAGTTTTCAAGTCCTTGATGAATTTTCCATATGCAGGAATCTGTTCAATAAGATCAAGCAAAGGCAAATTGATATTAACTTTACTCAAAATATCATAAATCTCTTTAAAAGCCTTATCTTGCTTTGCTTTCTTAAGACGGCCTGGAAATGGAATCTGTGGAACATATGGAGCGGGTGGCACGTATCTATCTTCTTGAAGATGTGGTGGCACAAATTTGTCATCCCTTTTATGCAATTGGAATTGATCGGATTTCTGAGAATCTGATTTGGCCTTAGGAGCAGATTGAGAAGTTTTGAGTTGTTCTCCTTCCGTAGCCATGGTCTCCTCGTCTTTATCTTCTACAATCACAACATCATTTGAAAGATTAGAATCATCTTTATTATCAATGATCTTACCTGATCTGAGCACATGAATGGCCTTGGCTTCTGGGTTCTTTGGATTGATCTCAGTTTGGCTTGGCCATTTCCCAGGCACTCTTTGAGTTATTTCAGCAGCTATTTGGCCTAATTGGACTTCCAATTTGGAGATGGCAGCTTGTGTAGTTTGCTGAAAATTGGATTGGTTGATTGCCATCTGCTTCACTATATCTTCCAATGATGATGATGATTGTTGTGGCCTTTGGAATGGAGGGGGATTTGCTTGATTCTGGGTATTTCTCCATGAAAAGTTTGGATGATTCCTCCAACCTGGATTATAACTTTGAGAGTATGGATCATTTCTTGGACCTTGGTTGTAGGAATTTACCAACTTAGCTTGCTCTTGCACAAATTCTGGATATCCAGCCCCAAGTGGACAAGCTGTGGTAGCATGGTCATGAGATTCACAAATACTACACACTTCCTTCGGAGGGCTTCTTGAGTTTAATGCAAGAAGAGCATCTAGCTTTTGTTCCAGTTTTGAAATCTGCACACTAGAAGCATCATTAGAACCACTAATAACACGTTTACCTCTTGTATCCGTATGTTGGGTCTCCATTGCTATCTCCTCAAAGAGTTTGTACGTTTCTTCTGGAGTTTTGGTTTTAAAAGAACCACCTGCAAAATTGGTGACTATATTATGACTAGAAGGGGTTAGTCCTTTATAAAACATACGCATTTGAAGCTTCAATGGAATCCCATGATGAGGACATTGGTTGAGCAACCCATTGAATTTCTCCCATGCTTCACAAAACGATTCATCATCTTGCTGTGCAAATAACAAGATCTTGTCCCTAAGCATGTCGGTCTTTTGCGTGGAGAAGTATTTTTCCAGGAACTTCTTTTGAATGGCAGACCATGTAGTGAGTGAACCAGGCTTCAAAGAATTCAACCAATACTTCGCCTTATCCTTTAAAGTGTATGGAAACACTCTCATTCGAAGTTGATCTTCTGTCACACCTGTCAAGGGAAAAGAACTCACAACATTAAAAATATCCTTTATATGAGTCAATGGATCTTCATTAGGTAAACCATAAAAGGAAGGCAGCATATTAAGATGAGAAGATTTAAGCTCATAATTTCGAGCTACAGTGGGCAGCAAAATGCTTGAAGGAGATGCTGGAATTGTTGGGATATCAAGTTCTCCCATGAACTCAATGGCAGCCATCATTTCTTCTTCTTCTTGGTCTGAACTTGCTTCCGAATTTGAAAGTGAAGAACCGGGAAGTTCAGTGTGGAGAGCAAGACTTGTAAATGTAGCAAGAGCTTGCTCTTTTGCAGTTGACAACTCCCTTTCTAGACGATTCTGAATTTCAGAGGTCACTCGTCTGGGTTGCAATGATGGTCCTGCGTTCAAAGATCTAGAACGTTGGAACGAAGACCTCACTTGTTCAAGTAATGGATTTTAAGACATAAACTACCTGAAACAGAAAATTAGATTAATTAGAAACACTAAAAAGAATAGGGTAACCTTGGGCACATAACCAGGGAAGAACTTTCGTTCAGTCCCCAGCAACGGCGCCAAAATTTGTTGTTAATAATATGTTAACTCGCAATTGTACGGGGCAATTAGTAGTATAGCAAGACAAGTACGAGGTCGTACCCACGAAGACTGAGAAGTTCAAATTAGTTATGTACTTTAGATTACCAAATTCAAGAAGTTAGGAAGTTAAATCTAAAACAGAATTTAAAGCAAGAGTGAGTTTGAAAACAAATACAGCAAGATTAAAATGAACTTTGAAGTGAGAATGCTTGTGATTATAGAAAGAAATGAACAAACTGAAATTGCAACGGAAAGCAAGTAAACAAAAGTAACAAAGGGTGGTTTTGAAAGTTAAAACACAGGTTTGGAGACTAGGGCATTCGATTCACCATAACACTTCAATTCTGGGTTATAAAGATTCAAGTAACAAGTCTAATTCAGATTCAAAGATTGATTCTAGCTAAAGTATGATTAGGCCATGGTGTTTGGTCCTAACCTTGTGTTCCTAATTCCCTAATTTGATCATTTGATGTCTAACCTAAAATTAAGCATTAGGAACCCATTAAGCATAGAAGAACATTTTAAACAACCAAGTATGTATCTAATCCCTGTTGTCGAATGTCCATACATACTCTTCCTATTCATAGTTCAATTCGAATTAAAGCATGGTGTATACTCTTAATTCAAACCAAGATAGTTAACAAACAAGTTCTAATGGTGATCAATCATTCAAACAAGCATGTTAACTTATAAGCATAATGAATAAGAACATGAATCATGAATCAAACTTGAAACTCCAAACTTATAAACCCAGAATATTCATGTTAGGTTACATCGAAGCCCTAGTTATGGATTTAGCTACTCATAATGGAAAAGAGACTTGAACAGAAATGAGAAAACATAATGAATGCAATAAGAGTAGAAAAACCCTTTTTCTGAAGTTCTTGTGGTGTCCAAGGCTTCTCCAAGTGCTTCTCCACTTCTAATGCTTCTCCAAGAGCTTCCCCACTTCTAGAAAGATGTATGAAGGATATGGAGGTGATTTGGGATGAGTTTGAGTGAGTGGTGATGGCTAAGGAAGATGAAATTCGTAGGGAAATGGAAGAGAAGTTTGCTGGAGTTGTTTTGGTGATTGTTGGAGTGTTTGGGATTGTGAGAGTGTTTGAGGATGGTTGGAGTGAATTGTGGGGGTTGTGAATCTCAGGATTTGTTGTGTCTTGAATGTGGAATGGATGTGGTATTTATAGGGAGAGGGGAGTGATAAATCTGAATTCAATATGGCTAATGCATACAACACTTGCATTATAAAAGATGAATTGGTTGATGCACTTCACTAATGCATACAACACTTGCATTATAAAATATGAATTGGTTGATGCACTTCAGCAATAAATCCCACCAGCAGCCCTAGCTCATCTTCATGTCACCATGACCAAGCTTCCAACCAGCTACAATAGCTCATGCCTAGCTCACCATGACCAAGCTTCCAACCAGCTCATCCTGAGGTCAGCATGACCAGCAACTTCAAGGGCTTACAACTTGGGCTAGGCTGAATCAAATGAAGACTTTAAGATGTCCATTGTGAAGTTCAGAATGTGTATGATCCAACCACACAAGTATTGGCCCAATCCAAGCTCGGAGGAGGAAGTTAAGGCCGAAACAAATTGCTAACTCAGTTTGCTCGCTGACAAAATCCATCCTGAGCATGGTTCTGTGTTTGCTAGGTGACGGACTCCAGATTTATCCAATGGGGCTGAATTTTGGATATGTTATAGTACACACCCATTGGAACAACTTTAATGAAGAATGTTGCCTCATCCGAGCTATGTAGGTTGCTGAAACAAAGCTTGCAATATGACCTACGGAACTGGACTAGCAGGGGGCTGTAGCCAAAATGAGTTTGTCTTTAAGCTCTTCTTCTCTTCATCCAAATTAGGCCTTAACATGCATGAATTGCATGAATTATGCTCTCTTGCTCTTTTGGCCTACGAAACACATAAAGAGAGGCAAATAACTCAAAATTATAAGAAACTAAGCAAAAGAAGTAAGTAAATTGGGCATGTATATGTATGAAATTATGAGCTTAACAAGCAGCTATATCTACAAGCAAGGACTCGGAAGATGAAACTCAGCTTTGGCATTTGAGGCTAGGGCACATGAGTGAGAGGGGCATGCAGGAACTACACAACAGAAAGTTGTTGAAAGGTGTTCAAAGTTGCAAGCTTGAGTTCTGCAGATTTTGTACCATGGGAAAGCAATCAAAAATAGCTTTCAAGCAGCGAAACAAAGAGGAAGAAAGCACGGGTGTGCTAGATTATATTCACACGGATGTATGGGGGCCATCACCGGTTAAATCGAAGGGTGGAGCTCGCTATTTTGTGACTTTCTTGGATGATTTTTCCAGGAAGGTTTGGGTCTACTTCATGAAGGAGAAATCTGAGGTCTTCACCAAATTCAAAGAGTGGAAGGCGGAAGTAGAGAACCTAACCGGAAGAAAGATCAAGATCCTAAAGAGTGACAATGGTGGTGAATATAAGGACAGCAAGTTCCTTGAGTTTTGCAAAAGTGAAGGCATTAAGAGGCACTTTACCGTGAAGAAGACACCCCAACAAAATGGAGCTGCGGAGAGGATGAACCGAACTCTCATGGAGCGTGAGAGATGTATGAGAATTCATGCAGGGTTGCCCGAATTTTTTTGGGCAGAAACGGTTAACCACGCTGCCTATTTGGTTAACCGATCGCCTTCAAGAAATCTTGAGTTCAAGTGTGCAGAGGAGGTATGGTCTAAAAGGTCAATCGATTATTCGAATCTTAAGGTGTTTGGGTGCAGTGCATATGCACTTATTCCTAGTGATGAAAGATCCAAGTTGAAGCCAAAGTCTTTTGAATGTATTTTCATTGGATTTGAGAGTGGTGTGAAGGGCTACAAGCTGTGGGATCCAGTGAACCACAAGAAGATACTCAGCAGAAATGTTGTGTTTGATGAGAAGACCATACCTATGAACAAAGTCAAGAATTCAGAGGCAAAGGAGGATGTTGTTGAGAAAGAAACAACCATTGAAGTTCCACTCAAGAAGGTGTCAAGAAAGACTTCACGGAAACAGCCAACTGAAGACGTTCAGGAGGAGGTGGAGTCTGACATTGAAGAGGAAGAAGCTGGGCAGCATCAACAACACACTCAAGAAGAAGAAGAGGCTCAAGAACAGGTGGAGCCATCATCTATAGCTCGGTCCAGGCCCAAGAGAACCATCAAACCACCTCAAAGGTTTGGATGGGAGACGGATGCAGTTCACTATGCCCTAAATGCTAGTGAAGAAGAACCAACCACGTTCCAAGAAGCTGTTGAGAACAAGGAACGGGAAAGTTGGATGGAAGCTATGATGCAAGAGATGGAATCTCTACACCAAAACTCAGTTTGGGAGTTAGTTCCTAAACCCAAAGGTCGCAAGGTTATTGGCTGCAAATGGGTGTTTAGGAAGAAAGAAGAAATGCATGAGAAGGGTGCCACCTTATTCAAAGCTCGGTTGGTGGCAAAAGGATTCTTACAAAAGGAGGGAGTTGATTATGATGAAATCTTCTCTCCGGTGGTGAAACATACTTCTATACGACTACTACTCTCCATAGTAGCACAAGAGGACATGGAGGTGGAGCAAATGGATGTGAAGACTGCTTTCCTTCATGGTGAATTGGAGGAAGACATCTACATGAGCCAACCTCAAGGGTTCATTGAAGCAGGGAAGGAAAATCTGGTTTGCAGGTTGAAGAAGTCTTTGTATGGGCTGAAGCAATCTCCAAGGCAGTGGAACAAGTGCTTTGATTCTTACATGATGAAGATTGGGTATAGAAGATGTGAATCTGATTGTTGTGTTTACTCTCATGCATTCAAGGATGGTAACTTCATCCTTTTGCTTCTTTATGTTGATGACATGCTAATTGCATGTAAGGACATGTCAAAAATCCAGAATTTGAAGACATTGCTTGGAAGGGAGTTTGACATGAAGGATCTTGGTGCTGCACAAAAGATCCTAGGAATGGAGATAAGGAGAGACAGAAAGGAAGGCAAGTTGTGGCTGTCACAAAGCAAGTACATTTCCAAGGTACTTGAAAGGTTTAATATGATGGATTGCAAACCGGTGTCTACTCCTTTGGCGGAGCATTTTAAGTTAAGTGCAAAAGAATGTCCTTCTACGAATGTGGAGAAGGAAGAAATGAGTAAAGTTCCATATGCAAGCTTGGTAGGGTGTCTCATGTATGCAATGGTGTGCACACGCCCCGACTTAGCCCAAGCCGTTAGTGTGGTGTCAAGGTATATGGCGAATCCTGGAAGGCAACATTGGACAGCAGCAAAATGGATTCTCAGGTACTTGAAGGGCACCAAAAGGCTTGGGATATTGTTTGAAAGACAACAAGGAAATGCATGTGTGTCGGGGTATGTAGATTCTGATTATGCAGGAGATTTAGACAAGAGGAGATCCACCACAGGATATGTCTTCACTTGTGGTGGAGGACCGATTAGTTGGAGAGCAGTGTTACAATCGGTTAGTGCCTTGTCTACTACGGAAGCGGAGTATATGGCGTTAACGGAAGCTTCAAAAGAAGCGGTATGGCTGAAGAGATTGGCAAAGGAATTCGGGATAGCTCAAGACTTGGTGGTGATTCTAAGTGACAGTCAAAGTGCTATTTGCTTAGTGAAGAATCAAGTGTTCCATGGGAGGTCCAAACACATTGATGTGAGGTACCACCGGATAAGGGATTGGGTGAATGATGGAGACATCACAATAATGAAGGTTCATACAAATGAGAACGCTTCAGATTGCCTAACAAAGCCAGTCACAGCAGCAAAGTTCAAGCATTGTTTGAGCTTGCTCAATCTTGTTACATGCTAAAGATTGAGGTGGAGTTCTTGAGAGTTATCAGGGCGATTCTCAAGACATTACAGATGTCCTGGAAGGCAATGATGTCCACAAGGAGCATTAGGCTCGCCATGGTGGAGATTGTTGGAAAAAATGGCTCACCTAAAAGGATACAAAGTTTTTTGGCGCTCAAAGGATGATTTTGAATCTGCCTAAAAGCGACCGGTCGCTGGACATTTGCGACCGGTCGTTTTGAAGCAGATTCGAAGTCTCGTAAGTAATCGACGAGCGACCGGTCGCTAGTTCTTTGCGACCGGTCGCAGGCACACGAGCGACCGGTCGCTGGACATTTGCGACCGGTAGCTTAGAAGCAGATTCAAAGTCTGGAGGGAAAACTTCTGGCGACCGGTCGCCCATTCCTGACGACCGGTCGCTCCAGTCGTGCTGTGATGCTTTGCTTACGTATTTTCAACTGTCTTTTCAATGGCTATCGCTTTCCACGAGTTTGCAGGTGCTTAATGGATCACTTCTGAGGTAAAAGAGGGTTGACTACCTGCTGGATAGTTGGGAGAGCACTCATGGCTAATTGGTTATCCTATTTTGATTAATCTCCTCTCCATTTTCTGGTTTAATGGAGGTGGCTGAGTGGGATTGTATTACCTACCTAATCTGACCCTTAGTCTAAGTGGTGACTAAAAGGAAAGAACGTGGAGGACAATCAGATATCCTATCTCTTGTCCATTGGCTTGTGTAGGTAATGGGATGAAGTAAGATAACACAAGGGAGAAAGAATGTTGAACTAATGTAGTGGCAAAAGCTGGAAACAAGTTAGAGTTTCTTTAGAGAGCTTTGTTCAGAAAAACCAAGGTGAGAGCAAGAGAGTTCTCTAAGTGTATTAAGGTGTTGAGCAAGGGTGTGAGAGAAACAGATTGTGAGGGTAGTGTTCTAAGGGGGTTTCCTTTGTAAACCAAAGTTGTAACCTATCTTCATTAGTGAAATTTCTCAAGGTGATCACCAAAGAGGATGTAGGCAATTTGCTGAACCTCTATAAACACTTGTGTCATTTGTGCTTGGTTAATTTCTGTGTGTGTGTGTAAGACTCATCCATCATTGAGTTCTTTGTCCAAAGTCCATCAACAACAAGATCTTAAAAGGGCAGTGAGTTAGTCATTAATTCACAACAGATTGTACCAGTGCCTTTGACTTTACAAATTGAGCCATCCCCCATCATAACTTCACCACCTTCTTCTTTTTCATATGTGTCAAACCACTCCTTGTTTGAGCACATATGGTATGAGCACCCGGAATCCAAAATCCAATCGGAAGAGGAACACCTTGAAGAATTAGCAAATGCATTAGTTTTAACATTGCCATTAACACATAAAAGCTCACCATCACTTTCTGTGACTTCCTCAGCTGTGTTTGCTGCATTCTTCCCTTTGTTCTTCTTCTCCTTCCATATGGGGCAATTCTTTTTCCAGTGCTCCTTTGACCCACACTCGAAACAACCTTCTTTTGCCTTGGATTTTGACCTTCCTCTGCTGCCTTTCTTGCCTTCACGCCTCTTTGAACGGCCCCTCTCTTCGGTCTTAGCAACTAGACCTTCACCTTGAGGGTTTTCTCCTGAACGTTGGGCCATCCTATGATGCGTCATGATATCTTGCACCACCGGCTCAAAATCCAGAGTGACCTTCCCGAACATAAGAGTAGTTCGAAAGTGTTTATAGGATGGAGGTAAGGATGTCAACAACATAAGAGCTTTATCCTCCGTACTATAATTAACTTCCATTCTCTGCAAGTCAGCAACACATCTATTGAAACTACTTAAATGTTCCATTAGATTACCTCCCTCCTCCATCTTAAGATTTAGGAGTTCTTCCTTTAGGAAGAGTTTGTTGGACAGCGACTTCCCTGCAAACATCTCTTCGAGCTTCTCCCATGTTTGCTTCGCTGTATCCTTCAACACGTTGATGAGCACCTCATCAGAGAGGTAGTTTTCGATGGCTCCTCTGGCTAACTCGTCAAGTACACCCCACTCATCATCTGTCATACCTGTTGGCTTCTTTTCCTTGCCCACCAACACAACATGGAGATGTTGTTGTGTAAGGGCTGACTTCATCCTCCTTTGCCAAAGCGTGAAGTTCTCCTTCCCTGTGAAGGGCTTTAACTCCACCTTCATGTTGACAGATTGTGGCAGCCTCTGCAGCATAGAGCTACTTTCACCTTCAGCTTCCTTGTCACCTGCCATCTTCAACACTCTAGCAACTTGCTGCTCCAACACAGCTCTGATACCACTTGTTGTGAAGTGAGCACAAAACTCAACTCACCCTCCCCTAATGATCTTGTTGTTGATGGACTTTGTGACAAACACAATTATGGATGAATCACACACACTACACTTGAGAAACCAACCGAGCACAAAATGACACAAGAATTTATAGAGGTTCAGCAATTGCCTACATCCTCTTGGTGATCCCCTTGAGAAATTCACTAATGAAAGAATAAGTTACAACTTTGGTTTACAAAGAAACCCCCTTAGAACTCTATTCTCTCCCCAAGCTCTCTTTTCTCTCTCACCCCTTGCTCAACACTTTGATACACTAGAGAACTCTTAAGCCATGATTTGCTTCTTGCATGCTAAATCCCTTTATATATCCAAATATGCAAGAGTGTGAATGCAACCTCACACTATTCAAATGTTGGCTACCAAACTTAACCATGGATGGCTACCAAACATTCCACCATTTTGTGCCACCAAACAAGTCACCTATTTTTGACAAAGATGGCAAGCCAATATTTACTCACATGGGCAACTCCAAAATTCTTCTAGAAATGAGTCAACCATGTCATGGAATTTAGGTAGAAATCCATAGCACACAAAAGAGGACTTTGTATCCTTAGGTGTGCCAATTTTTCCAACAAGAATAATGCACTTGAATGCATCAGCAGATTTTGTATGTAGTTCTTACAAATTTTTTCGTGCAGGGATTATTTATTAAGCATACAAGGATTGGGCTTGAAAAGTGTGGAGTGCGTCCGGCTCTTAACCCTGCACCACGTTGCTTTCCCGGTAACAATTTTCTGGCTGCTAATTTGTTATATTCTGATAAGAGACTCAGAACATCTTACGAACTTAAATTGTATTTCTTTGTTGCTCCATAAAAGGTTGACACAAATGTCGGAAGGATAGCAGTACGACTAGGATGGGTTCCCATCCAGCCACTACCTGAATCATTTCAGCTACACCTAGTGGAACTGTAAGAAATAATGTTTCGACAAATGAATGCTTAAGTTTTCTGGTAGTTCCAAATGCTAACCATGTTCCTCTCCAGGTACCCAGTGTTGGAGTCAATTCAAAAGTATCTGTGGCCAAGACTATGCAAACTTGATCAACTAACCCTGTAACCTCATAGCTCCCTAAACCATTCAAGTTGAATTTGAGAGCATTATTTTTGTGTGCAAATATTCATGCATGATTTGTTTGATTTAACTTGCGCTTTTACTCATTGGCTGCCTACTAAACTACAGGTATGAGCTGCACTACCAGTTGATTACATTCGGAAAGGTATGCATGGAATTTCATTAGTTACAGTTTACAAACATTATCTGTAATTAATCAAAAATAAAATAAGTGGCTCAAACATTGATTTGTATGCAGGTTTTCTGCACAAAGAGTAAACCAAATTGCAATGCATGTCCAATGAGAGGAGAGTGCAGACACTTCGCAAGTGCTTTTGCAAGGTTTGAGCAATAATCTCTGAAAAATTAAATGTATACTGATGCCACTGTTCAGGCAAATAAACACAGAAGCAATTCATGAGTATTTTCAGATATTTCGAGGCATGGGATTCATGCCTCACTAATTAGCAATCAGAAAGTGTGTAAATAACTTAGACTATGTTTCAGTAATCACATGGAACAATTAAGAGAAGTTTTTTTTAATCTTTTTTTATCTTTTTTTGAGGACCTTCCCTATTGAGAGAGGCGATAGTATACTAAACTCACACACACTACACGGATGCTAGGACTCAAACCCAGGACCTTTCCTGGGAGGAGGAATTGCTCCAAACCACTACATTGGGTCCTTTTCTATATTTATCAAACTTAGTTAAAGAAGAAAATAGCATTACTGAAACCAATACCAACCATGTTTGGTGCAGTGCAAGACTTGCCCTGCCAGGGCCAGAAGAGAAGAGCATTGTCAGTTCAAGTTCTTCAATTGCAGCCGAGACAAATCCTACTATAGGTGTTACTCCCATGTCACTGCCTCCACCCGAAAACAAATCGCTCCAGAAAGTAGGTACTGAAATTAACAAGTGCGAACCAATCATTGAAGAACCAGCAACGCCAGAACAAGAGTTCACGGAGCTATCACAAAGTGACATTGAGGACTTTCCCTATGAGGATCCTGACGAGATTCCTACCATCAAACTCAACATTAAAGAGTTCAACTCGACAATAAAATATTATTTGCAAGGGAACAGGGAGCTCCAAGAATGCGACACATCCAAGGCTTTAGTTTGTTTGAACCCAGATGCTGCTTATATCCCTGCCCCCGAGCAAAAGTTTGTCACTCGACTACGAACAGAGCACCAAGTGTAAGTATATATATCTTCCCATAGTCGCAAAACCACATATGCTTGTCCATAAGCTGGACTTATATTCAGCTAAAGTAGGGCCTCATTCTAGTTTGAAGTTCTTACTAATGTCTATGATTGGATCAGTTCGTACTAATGTCTAGAAAAAATAAGTCTTGGTGTCTAAGTGTCAAACATAGCAGGCCCGTCCGAGCAGGCCCCGCTTATGTAAGGTCCGGCACGGCACGGGCCATATCTTTGGACCTAAATACAGAATTCCTGTCCTGGACCTGAGAACTCTCTGCTTAGGAGCCAGTATGTTCCGAGTTTTGGCATACATGCCCTATATACTGTTGTGAATTAATGACTAACTCACTGCCCTTAAAGATCTTGTTGTTGATGGACTTTAGACAAAGAACTCAATGATGGATGAGTCTTACACACACACACAGAAATTAACCAAGCACAAATGACACAAGTGTTTATAGAGGTTCAGCAAATTGCCTACATCCTCTTTGGTGATCACCTTGAGAAATTTCACTAATGAAGATAGGTTACAACTTTGGTTTACAAAGGAAACCCCCTTAGAACACTACCCTCACAATCTGTTTCTCTCACACCCTTGATCAACACCTTGATACACTTAGAGAACTCACTTGCTCTCACCTTGGTTTTCCTGAAAACTCTCACAAAAACTAATCTTGTTTCCAGCTTTTGCCACTACATATGTTCAACATGCTTTCTCCCTTGTGTTATCTTACTTCATCCCATTACCTACACAAGCCAATGGACAAGAGATAGGATATCTGATTGTCCTCCACGTTCTTTCCTTTTAGTCACCACTTAGACTAAGGGTCAGATCAGGTAGGTAATATAATCCCACTCAGCCACCTCCATTAAACCAGAAAATGGAGAGGAGATTATTCAAAATAAGATAACCAATTAGCCATGAGTGCTCTCCCACCTATCCAGCAAGTAGTCAACCCTCTTTTACCTCAGAAGTGACCCACTAAGCCTCTGAAATCTTGTGGAAAGCGATAGCCCTCAAAAACACAGTTGAAAACACGTAAGAAAACGTCACAGCACGACTCGGACGACCGGTCGCCAGAATTATTTTCCCTCCAGACTTTGAATCTGCTCTGGACGACCGGTCGCAAATGTCATGCGACCGGTCGCTTGTGCTTCCTGCGACCGGTCGCAAAGAACTAGCGATCGGTCGCTCTTCAGTTTTGCTCCAGACTTCGAATCTGCTCTGGACGACCGGTCGCAAATGCCTAGAGACCGGTCGCTTGAGGCAGACTCAAAATCCTCCTTTCAAAAAACAACCTTGTATCCTTTAGGTGAGCCATTTTTTCCAACATATACAACCATATGTACATGGACATAATTATGAATTCTCTGTGACACTTCTACATCCTATTGATATGATGCAGGTATGTGCTACCAGATTCACATCCACTCTTGGAACGGGTAAGTCGAAATGTTACACTTTATATCTAGAATATGTAGTGACCTACATGAAGCATTCTTATTCTCAATTAAGCACTATTCAATTTTACAGATGGACAAACGGGAACCAGATGACCCAACCCCATATCTTCTTGCTATATGGGCACCAGGTAATCTGAAAACAGAACATTGCTGAAACAGTTCGTCTAATATAGAATTCCAAATAATCTCTCCAAAAGTAACGAAAAAACATGAACTTCGCAGATACATTGTTGAGAATCTTGACATCATGCGAATTTAATTAATTTGATTTAATAGAACAAGTTAGAACTCAGAATACAGATGAACTAGGGTTAGCTAATCTGCTAGCAGAGATATGAAGTTAAATATTTCACATTTTTCTTGGTGATTCATTTATTCTACATTTCTGTATACTAGGTCAAACTTCGAATTCAATTCAACCACCAGAAAGCAGGTGTGGCTCCCAGGACAAAAATAAATTGTGCAATGAGAAGACATGCTTTTCATGCAACAGTAAAAGAGAAGAAAATTCGCAAACAGTCAGAGGCACAATTTTGGTGAGTAAAATTGACTGTCATAATATGTCGAAGCAAAGAATAGACTACCTGCAGTTGTTTACTGAAATTTGATTCAACTTGTAACAGATACCTTGTAGAACAGCAATGAGAGGGAGCTTTCCGCTCAATGGAACATACTTTCAAGTTAATGAGGCAAGTCTTATTCAAACTAATCTCCTTGAGTTTATCTACTGTGCACAGTCTGGATTAAGTTAATAGCAAACCAGAAAGTACACCTTATGCAAGTTAGATTAACCACTAGCCTGAACTCATGCAACCCAATTGGTAAAGAGTCTATGTGCCTACCCTAATGAGAAAAGCTGTTGCTACTTCATCCAGTTCTCTAAGCCAGAATATCAGAGCCATTAATGTCCAGATTTATAAACAAAGTTCTATCACAATGCAGGTGTTCGCTGATCATGATTCTAGTTACAATCCAATTGATGTTCCAAGGCAGTGGATATGGAATTTGCCAAGACGGACCGCATACTTTGGAGCTTCTGTAACGTCAATATTTAGAGGTAAGAGAAATCTAGATACTTGCCAACTAAAGATGTAAAAATTAGTTACAATGGAATACCTATTGTCTAACAATGAAATACCTATGTCTATCAGGTCTATCAACAGTGGGAATTCAATACTGCTTTTGGAAAGGTATGTGTTTTCAACTTCAGTTCTTAGTGATTTGTCTGCCCAGTTTGATGATAACTCTCTAGGCACAAGTACAGAAATAAGAAGATAACACAAGATCATGAATTTAACTTCCAACAAAAACTACATTGTATTTGGCAACTACAATAAACGTCAACGCAACCTACTTAATTGCTTGCAAATACATCTTGTTCCGGTAATTCTTCTAGAATCGATCACAAGATCATATAAGTCTATTTAGAATATTCAAATATCCCAGTCATATAAAGCTAATGGATTTGATCATTTGAGTGACTAAATCATTTGAACATAACATTTAACTGATTAAGCAACTGTTAAGTTCAGACATGGCAAAGGAGGTACACTATCAGACATGATAATGAGAGGTAAACAATTAGAAGATTAGTTTACACCTGTACATAAATTTACGTAAAAGTAAAGATTAGTTATACTACTAGATTATTAACAAATGGACTGATTTTAAGTGACTAAAAATGTAACCTTTTCCTTTCTAGTTTTTAGTAACCTTTTCCTTTCTAGTTTTTAGTTTTTTTTTTTTTTTCTTTTTGGGGTTAAGAGATAGAGTATAAGCAGAGAGAATGGATGTGAAGGGTGGAAAAGGAGTGGTGGTGGGAGGAAGATGGAAGAAATGTACACGGGCCCTAATCTGTCTTCATTCGTCCCATACATTTCCCCTCTACATGTCCTACCAAAAACCAAAAGGCTACCAAACAGGCTCTAATTTGTAGTTATAATGAAAAGGAAAACATGAACTTGTCGTTGACAAAAGTTTAGCATGAGGTCATTCAACTGACACCTTATTTCGTGGACAAAAGTTGAGTTCCAAAATTATGCAGAAGGTTATTCAACTAAGTTAACTTGCTCCTTGATTTGCAGGATATGTTTGTGTGAGGGGATTTGACCGGAAAACAAGAGGACCAAGACACATAAATCCCACATTGCACATGCCTGCAAGTGAGTTGACCAAGACTAAAAAGGAAGAAAAAAGATAAACAGATCATAGTGCAGAGAAGATTTTGATTAGAAACACAGAAGATTACTGACTGTTTGAGAAGAACAATGACTAAGAAATCCTAGCATCTTCAATTGTTCTTCCTCTAGCATGAGATGCAGTCACTATATGTTCAGACGGCCAGCAGAAAGTGGTTTTCAAACATAAAATGTGAGATCTCGTGACAAGTTGATTGTAATCTGTCCAGAATTATAATTAGTATTTTCAATAAATGAACTGGTTATGTGTGGGTTATTTGCTCCTCTCCACCAAGATGCTGAAAATACTAAGCATCTATGACCTAAATCTTAGATGTTCAAGGTTGTCAAGTTTATGAACAAGTTACAAGTAATATTCAAACCATGCTGAATCTCAACAGGTTAAAAGGTCTGAAAGCATGTAGAACATGTCAAACAAAGTAGGGCAAATATTCAATTATGCTCATATATGCTCATATGCTCATATTTTTATTCTTCTCCAATATGGGGGGTATTTATAAGGAAATACAACCCTTAAAAAAATAGGAAATAAATCTAAATTACAATAGGAAATAAATCTCAATTATAGTAGGACTAGACAAATGGGTAAGTAACCAAAATCCTAACATAGTAAGGAATCAAAATCCTAACTAAATAAGGACTTGCCAACATTCCCCCTCAAGTTGGGGCAAAGATGTTCACATGCCCAACTTGACAAGCAATGTTTTTAAAGTACGCTCATTTTCAATGTTTTTAAAGTTTTTTTGATTTCATTGGATTGAAAGTGCATCTTTTATACCATGAGTGTATATGCTTGATTTCCTACATGCAAACTATGCAAAGAAATGCATGATTTTTGTTTGATAATTGAATTTGCGAAATGTTTGAAACATGAATTACATTAATAATTGCTTTTTATAATACATGTATTGAGTTTTAGAAAAACTGAAGTTTCTGTTTTTTGAAAGACACTAGAATGGTTTAATGAACATGCCTATTTTGATGCGCAATTAAATAAAGAACTATCATGAAAATGTTTCTAAATTTAGATGTTACTCTTTCATGATTAATGAAATATATGAGCATGTATCTTTTTATATAATAAATGACAACTATGCTTTTATAAGTTTTCTCATTCAAGGTTATATGCATATATATTAGTAGAACTCATGATTTATATATGTATAATTAAAGTTAACAAGAGGCCAAGTGTAGAAATTTAATTAGTTTGCTTAGGTAGCATGAAAACTTGGACCTTGCATGGTTATTTCGTAATATAGTTATCATGAGTTTAATAGCATTTGAATCATAGTCAATATAAACATGAAGTTTATAGATAAATGAGATGTTTATGGTTGGTTCTATTGCTGAAAACTTTCTGTCATAATTTGACTAGTAAGAAATATATTATAAATATTATGGATTGCAGATGATGTATATTTGAATGTACTTTTGGCTCTTTTGAAGAAACAAAGATTGATAAGTTAAGGAGTGTGATTTTCATGGAAAGATACCTCTTGATAAAAAGGTTACATAGTATCTCCATGGAAACGTACCTCTTGGTATAGAGGTTGTAAGTATGAATTTAAACGATATAACTTCCATGGAAGGAACTCTTTAATGAGTTGGTATGTCCATGATGAAATGATATATAATAGGTGGAGGTACATAACCACCTAGCAAAAGACACATATGGTTCTCTATTTATAGAGAATGTATCCTGCAAAGTTTTATATAATGATTTGATTTATATTTTGATTGATATTAGAAGCAAAGTTTAATGCATAGCATGGTTATTATTATTTGAGTTATGCTATTCATTAATGACAAGACCTGACCCAAATTCCACTTTGGAATCTGAGCCAAATCCTGTGCATGTCCAACACCTGGCAGGTGCCGGGCACACTTGACCAAATTGCCCTTCTAATTAAGACTCAAAATTCTTTTAAGGTTTGACTTCTGCCGAAAATTTGGCAGTCTCCTTTGTAATTCGCTCGTTTCCCAAAATTTTCACCTATATAAAACACAATTCTACAATCTTAAACATTCAGCATACAAGAATTTTATCCATACTCAATTTAACAGTGGTTCACAACATAAACAAAGCACTAGCATTCACCTTGTTATAAACGAGAATTAACGGTAATCCATATTTTGCTCAATTACAATGGGTTACAACTAGACCCATTCAAAACACAAAGTTAACCCGAGCCGCATTCCTCGCAAAACTCAGGGGACCCTTAGTCAACCTGAGCCGCATCTCTCGCAGAACTCGGGGGACATTTAGTCAGCCTGAATCCTCACACCACACGGTTTAGGCATCCCCGAAACTCGTGGGGCATTATCATAAATGACAAAACTGTTTCAAGGCAACTAAGGGGTACTACTGTGGTGGGTTTGAAAACCATATTCTGAAACTTATCATACAATTTCCCATACAACACAAATCCATATTTCAATTCTTTTCTCAACTTTCCAAAAATCGTTTCTCAACTACCTTTGAATTTACACCACATACTGTTGACAACTAGTGTCCATAATTCATCATTTTCAAACCACTGAGTATATATATATATATATATATATATATATATATATATATATATATATATTATAATATGGACATGTACTTAGATGTTTAATTAATTTATTATTCACGTCGAAATCCGATTACATAGTGATTCATAAATATTAAATCATTCAATAACACTCAATCAGATACTTTAATAATAATAATAATAATAATAATAATAATAATAATAATAATAATAATAAATAATAATAATAATAAATAAATAACCTCTAGAGATCCCATCACTTCCAACGATGCATAATCTTCAAATGTCAGGAATGACATCCAGGAATACCATAAAATACTATAATATAATCTCAAAATCCAACCATAATCAAAATAATTCACAAACAGTCAAGCCTCGTCTATAGGATCGTTCTTGCACTTCTTGAAGTATGAAACTACCTCAGAAGACTCTCGGTCAACTAAGTGGTCAAACTTCCCAAATTTGGTTAACCTGGCCCTTAGGCCCACCACCTCCAATTTCCGATCTGAAAGTTCCTCTGGGTTTAACTAGGTTTAATAAACATGTCCTGCCTGTTTGGTCCAAATCAAACATGCGGATCGCTCGTGATCGCACAATCAGACAGTTATCGTTTTAATAAACCCGGATAACGCCTAATATGCGATATCCGATCGACAGTCAAACGGTATACAAATTCAAAACCGAGCATACCGTCGTGCTCAGGACGACATGGGGATTATTTTAGGACTCAAAGACTAGCCACAAAGTGGCCCACGTGCTGTTGGCGCGTGGGTGTCCAAAGCGATTTTGGCAATCGGAAAATCTCCAAATCGCCAGTCAAGACTTATACCTATATGATCAGAACAATCGCTAATTCAAGTTACAAAATGCATAAATCAATCCTAAATAACCCAGCCATCAGCTAGAACACATTTGTAAATGGAGTCGATCCAACTTTCCTAACATAATAAACCCGGATAATGTCTAATATGCGATATCCGATCGACAGTCAAACGGTATACAAATTCAAAACCGAGCATACCGTCGTGCTTGAGACAACATGAGGATTATTTTAGGACTCAAAGACTAGCCACAAAGTGGCCCACGTGCTTGGCGCGTGGTTGTCCAAAGCGATTCTGGCGATCGGAAAATCACCAAATCGCCGGTCAAGACTTATACCTATATGATCAGAACAATCACTTATTCAAGTTACAAAACGCATAAATCAATCCTAAATAACCCAGCCATCAGCTAGAACACATTGAGAGGATGAAAAGCATACCTAGTTCGCAGAAATTGGCGGCCGGAATCCTCGGAACAAGCGATGGAAAGTTTTGACAAAACAGGACGGTTTTCTGCGATTTCTGGCGGCTGCGGCTGGGAATGGTCGGGATGGAGAGGGGGGTTGAGGTGGTCTTGTAGGTATCGACCTTGTGGCCAGTGGCGACGGCAAGAGCTAGAAACTTGATCGGCTTCACTGTCGGGGGGGTCTGTCGCACAGATGAGAGAGAGAGAGAGAGAGAGAGAAATCTCTTTTTAAAAACCCAATTCGAAATATTTACGATTTTGCCGCTGGGCTTCTTTTGATCGTAACTTCTTTGTTACAACTCCGATTTGAGCACACTACGTGTCTACGGACTCAACGTGCTCTACGCAACGGTACTACTCAAATCCCCAAATTCTTTACTGAACAAAAAGTCAACTTTAAACCCATTAAAATATTCCCGGGGTAAAATTGTCTTTTACTTGATTATTTTATTAATTAAATATTAATTTAGGATCGGGTTATTACAATTAAAATATTAAAATGTTATATATGTGAAATGCATGGCATGGAGAATGCAAAATTATTTTACAAAGGAATAGACTCATGTAATCTTAGCATGAGTTAAATTGCATAAGAAAATAAAAGTGCTAAATGAAATTGATTGGGAAACCAAGGATTAGTTCTATTGAAATCAATCAACTTTAAATGAATATTGGAAATGCAAAGGAGTTATTGCATTGATATTCAAAAGGTACATTGCTAAGAACAATATTGAAATGTATAAAGTTTTGACTATGGATTGGAAAGGGTACTCAATCTTGACAAAGATGAGTAGGACATCTAATAAAGATGAATATGACATAGTATTAGTTAAAATGTCAAGGTTTAATCCAAGTCATGTTACTAGACGCACTATGCCAAATTTCACTTTCAGCAACACTACATAAGCATCGGTAAAACGAAAAATCGATGCTATTAGTACATTAGGCATCGCTTTTATAAATATAGATACTAAATAGGTACAAACACATTAGCACGAATTTTTGGTTTTTCATGATGATGCCTTTGATTATCCTTTAACATCATCTGTCTTTACCATAGATGCCTAAATTGTTTCGTCTATTTTTTTTTTTTAAGAGGGACATTTTTTTCAACAAGCCACAGATGCCGAAAGTGTAGTCAATATGCTAGTCCAAAATAAAGAAAGATAAATAAAGAGAGATCTTGATAACATGAATTGTCAAAATTATATTGCCAAGTGAATAAAATGGCAAGGAAATTTAATAAAAGACATAACTATGTAAAAATATCAAGAATATCATATAAATTAGAATTTAACTTTGTAAATAAGTTGTACTTGTATGATAAAGAAGAGGGTGAGTATTTACTCTTAATAGACATGATTGAAAGTACTTAGATACGGGGGTACTACATGTTTACCTATATGAGTGTAGAGGGTGGTGTTGCCTTCTATGCGACTAAGGACGAGTCACTAAAGCACTCACGAAAGTGGACATAGATACCAAGCCAATTCATGTGTCAGTTATTTAAACTAGTAAATTGAGCTTAGACCCATAAAATTCATTTTAAATCACCTACAACCCTTTCCTTTAGTTTTCTATTTAAAATACCCAATTTTTTCAAATAATACCCGATGACTAGGATCCAACTAAGCAAGTTACCTAATATAACTTAAAATCTGATTTATTGTATTTTTCGGATTCCAAACCTACCCCTATTTATAAGTTATTGTGTTATGAGGGGGTGTAACTAATGACACACGTTGAATTTGGAAAGATCTCCAAATAGTTATAATGGATGTAGGAATTAATTTAGAAACTTATTTGAAATTAAATATTAAATTCCATATTAAAGTATTAGTAATCTATTTACGACTAGTAATCTATTTTTGAATTAATGTTGTTTTCCTTTTATGAATTACGACTAGTAATCTATTTAACTTATTAGTAATTTAAATTCAATATTAAATTTAGGAATTAATGTTGTTTTCCTTTTATGAATTATACGACTAGTATTCTATTTTATTATAGTTTTATGAATAATAGTGTACATTCTAATTATGTTGAAAAATAATTTGATAATCTATTTATTATTTGTTTTTTGAAAAACATTTTTTTTTAATGAACCTATTTTTTCTAAATGAACTTATTTTTTCTCTCCAAATAATGTACCTATTTTTGTTTCTCTAATAATGTACCTAGTAAAACAATTTACCTAGTATAATGAACCTATTTTTTTGCTAAATTTTGTATCTATTTTTTTCTCTAAATAATGTACCTATTTTTTTTTCTCTAATAATGTATACCTAGTAAAACAATTTACCTAGTATAATGCACTTATTTTTTTCTTCTAAATAATGTACCTATTTTTAATTTATAAAAAATGTGCATAAATTTCAATTATACGACATACCTATTTTCTATAAATTATTGTGTACCTATTTTTAATTCCTAAAAAATGTACGGAAATTTCAATTACAAAGTAACTGACCTATTTTTGTTAATTTTTTTGGTAAATAATATACCTATATTTTTATACATATATATTTATATTTATATTTTTCATATGTACATTATTGGATATGTAATTTACTTTTTTTTTTTTTTTTTGCAATTTTAGGGGAATGGCAACCAAAAGAAATGGGGTGATTGCTATGCTATTAATAGGGAGTTTTAATTACAATTATGGCAGTTAATGAAATGCTTGGAATAAATTATAAATAAAATATGAAGTCTAATGGCAAGGATGTAAAAACATAGGAATACTATGACCTATTATATCTTAAGTTTGAAATTGGGTTTTACACATAGATTTATAGAATGATGGGTATATGTCTAGGAAATAGAAATTGTAGGGACCTATATCAGACAAGCCCTATTTAAACTCACCTGAGGGTTTAAAGAGTTGTATGTGAGATGTATCCGGTTAATCCCAATAAGAATGTAAGTTCAAAATTTATTTACTTAGCATTACTTGATCAATTTTGAAATGTTTTCACTAACCTAAGATTCAAGTCCACAAGACATCTTAGTTTATGCACAAGTCTTTCAAGGAATTACTCAAGAAATTTTCTAAACTTGTTTTCAAAAGCATTTAAAAGTTATACGTAAAGTTTTGTTTTGATACTTTGAAAATGGTGGAGGATTGTAGAATAATTTCAACAATATAAGGCAGATGACCAATCGACCGGTCGTTTCAAGCAGAAGCTTCAGTTAGTTGTCTTGGTATAAAGCAACTAGTCGTCGAGGAAAAATGACTGGTCGTTTGACAAAGAATGTGCTTTTTTTGAAGCACCTCTTCAGTCATGTGGTGTGCCTAATGCCTAAGTGTTTGAATCATATATATGAACGTTAGAAATACTTTATATACATGATTTAAACATAAAGTCACATTCTTTCATAAAGAGAAGTGTTCTCTTTGAAGTGGTACTTCTTGATAAAGAGGTACAATTCAAAAGTTGTATATTTTATGAATTAGGAGTTAAACCAATTCAGAAAGACATCAATTCCTCTATAAATAGAGATGGTTATATTGCAACAAATACATGAAGTTATATCCAAGACATATAGGAAAGATCTAAAGATCAAAGTTCAATTCCAACTATTCACCATCCAATTTCACAAAGTAAAACTTCTAGAGGTTATTTTCTGTAGATTTAGCCTCTAGGTATCTCAAGAATCCTTGTTACAATTCTAAAGTGTGTTTGGGGTTGTCTTTGATTCTGCAAGACATTGACAACATATAGTTTAGGTTAGGCTTCATTGTATCCACATGGCTTATTTGCTTAACATCTTTGCACAGAAGTTGTGAGGGCAAATAAAGTCTGAAAGATAGCGTATTCATACACACCTTGAAGCATCTTTCATCCTCTCATTTTCATTCCTTCTTAAACACTTCTTCCGTAAGCCATTACCACAAGATTTGTAAACGCAAATTTCCAACATAAGAAACCCATTCAAGCTTATGTTACTACTTTATCGACAATGGAGAGCATTAGAGATGATTCGAATAGCTATTTTGTTGAAGCTAGTATACTTCAAATGAAATCCTACCTCCAAGATCTATCCCAAAGTCATAGAAATTCATAGAAACCTGTTAATTATCGTTAATATATATTCGGAATAAGGTACTGCATACCTTGCGGAAGATTCCAAGTGAAAAACCGCTTGCAATTACTAGCCCGCCGAGATGCTTCCACGTCACGAACACGCCAACAAGATTCTACACGTTCCTCGTCTCCAAGGTCGTTGGATTGGCTATGAAAGTTACTCCATTGATTCCACGTACCCAAGACCAAGGCTCTTGGTGAATTGCCTAAAGGAGAGTGTTTAGGGAGATATGAGGTTTCTCTCTTTGTGGGTGTAAAACTCACTACAACTCTTTGATATGCACTCACACTTCTTGTCTCACACACACCAACTTAGAGAGTATGCACTAATGCTTCTCATCATTTTTTTTTCACTTGCACACACTCCATCTATTTATAGGAGTTGTTTTAGCTCATCTCAAGAGAGCATAAAACATACACTAGTGCTTAAGTTGGTAGTGCCTTAAAACAAGGTTTAGTGCCTTAAAACAAGGATTAGTGTAGTGCCATAAAACAAGGCTAAGTGCCTTAATTTGTGTAGTGCCATAAAACAAGGCTAAGTGCCTTAATTTGTGTAGTGCCATAAAACAAGGATTAGTGCATAATCATTGTTTTATTACATCTCCCACTCACCCACATAGGGTGTGATGACCTTGTTTTATTACATCTCCCACTCACCCACATAGGGTGTGATAACCTCACAATCATCTTAAACCTCTTGTATACACTCTTCTTCTCATACAGGAAATGGGTCGTGCGACCTTGCGAGAAAAACGTACAGCTACAAGAGCACATTTTATTAAGTCATCACCAAACTAATAAAAGTGCATCATTTGAAATCATCTCGTACATACCCCAGACTTATTCAGACTACACCGGTATCAGCACTCTTAACCCCTCATAAAAGCAGTGCTTCACCCCAAATATGTATTGTACTCATGACATGTCATCAACAAATATGACATAGACGCTGGCCAGCTATGAGTCACAAAAACATGGTGTATTGTCGAACAGTCTTCCTTAAGCGCTTATATCAATCCAACTAGACTTAACTGCTTTCTTAGACATGCCCCTTGAGACCTTATAATTGATCCTAGGGAAACAAGCTAAAGTAGCAACATCAAGCATCCTCTTCATGACATAGGCTAAAGTCAACTAAGGGTACATTTTTAGGATCTTAATTAATGATCCAAGTGGCTCACATAGTGATGAAGCAGGGATTCATTCATCGCTCCCACTGTCGATCGCATCTAGCACATACAGTATAAAATGTATGCTATGACGTATTCTCATAAAATGAGCATGTCACTTGTCCAAGAATTGGACATACGTCATACGAATCTTAGTCTAGACATTACACAAATGTCTAACTTGAGTTCTAGTCTCAGTCACCCTCTCGGTGCCTGTCTGGAATCTCACATTCGGCTCAATACAGGCTTCATAGATTTTATGGCAATTTTCTATGATCGACCTCTTTCCTTTTTCAAGGTCTCATCTTAGCTCCAACTAAGGCGACATTTAGAGAAGTGTTTTATCTAGCTGCCTACTTGGGCGCAGATATACATATATGTCATAATATGTTGTCTAAGCTTTTTAGAACATAACACAAATGTCTCATCTTGCTCGCTATCTCAGCGCCAAGGTGAATCTCCCATGTGAGTGGGCTGACTCAAGCCTGGTGACAAATCTTTGTGCAAAAACCATATCAATCATTCTAGAACAAGTACCATGGAAAAAATGATTAACATTGCATTAATAATAAAGTCAATTACAAAATAGGTATATTAAAACCTTCGTAGTCCCATACTCCTAATATGAGAAAGGAACACATCTCTAGCAATGGGTTTAGTGAGAGGATCAGCAACCATATTGCCACTTGAGATATGCTTTAATATAACCTCTCCTTGTGCTACCCTCTGTCTGATATAATGATATCTGACATCTATGTGTTTGGATTTTCCATGGTATTTCGGATCCTTTACATATGCCAAAGCAGATGTACTATCTGAGTAAACAAGTACTGCCTCACAGGTTTTGGCTGTATAGTTTAGTCGTTGCAAGAATCTTCTTAACCAAACAGCTTCCTGAACTGCTGCTGAGCAAGCAACATATTCCGACTCCATTGTGGATAGGGCTATGCAAGACTGTTTCTTGCTACACCAAGAGATAGCTCCACCTCCAAGTATAAAAGCATAACCAGAGGTGGATTTACGTTCATCTCTGTCATTGGCCCAATCTGCATCACTGTAACCTCTAAGTCTCAAATCGCCACCATGGTAGCATAAGACAAGATCAGCGGTACCTTGCAGATATCGAAAAATTCTCTTTACTGCTTTCCAATGAGCAGGTCCAGGATTACTTTGATAACGGCTCACCATACCAACTGCATGACAGATGTCTGGCCGTGTACACAACATAGCGTACATTAGACTTCCTATCGCAGATGCATAAGGAACTTTGGTCATTTGGTTTCTTTCCTCATCATTTTTAGGACATTGGTCAAGGGTTAGGACACATCCTTTTTCCATTGGTGTGTCTATGGGTTTGGAGTGATGCATACGAAAACGTTCAAGTATCTTCTTAATGTAAGTCTCTTGAGACAAACCGAGAAGTCCTTTTGAACGGTCTCTTATGATTTTCACTCCTAGCACATAATTTGCTTCACCCATGTCCTTCATTTCAAACTTTGCGGACAACCACTTCTTAGTGGCGACAATGGAATCCATGTCATTTCCTGCTATGAGAATGTCATCAACATACAATGAAAGAATCTGAACATTTTCCTTGGATCGTTTTAGATATACACAGTGGTCTTCTTCAACCATCTCAAAACCAAAGGAGATGATTGAGGTATGAAATCTAATGTTCCACTGTCTAGACGCTTGTTTGAGGCCATAAATAGAACGTTTGAGACGGCAAACTTTGCGCTCTTGTCCTTTGACCTCAAAACCCATTGGTTGATCCATATAGATCTCTTCGTCTAGATCTCCATTGAGAAATGCAGTCTTAACATCCATTTGAAAAAGGTTCAAATCCTTTTGTGCGACAATAGCGAGGATTAGGCGAATAGATGCAAATCTCACCACAGGGGAGAAAGTATCATCATAGTCTATACCCTCTCTTTGAGTATAGCCTTTCGCCACAAGACGTGCCTTGTACTTGTCAATTGAACCGTCCGCTTTGCGTTTGATTTTCAAGACCCATTTGTTTCCAACGGTCTTGCGCCCAGTGTTGCGTCGATACAGCTGCACCAAAATGGATTCAGTTGCATCCTCAACTTGTGATACTCGCAAGTGCACGAACCGTTGGTAGTTTAGCGTATGTAAGTGCGAGGTCGATTCCACAGGGATTGGTGATTGAATGATCCAATTTAGTTTCCCTACACAAAATAGAAACAAAAACAAAGAACATAAAACAAGGAAGAAAGAAATAAGTAACTCAAGCAAATAAGTTCCCAAGTTCAATTTAGATAAATGGATTGATTCTAGCTAAAGTATGATTAAGCCATGGTGTGTGGTCATAACCTTGTGTTCCTAATTCCCTAATTTGATCATTTGTTGTCTAACCTAAAATTAAGCATTAGGAACCCATTAAGCATAGAAGAACATTTTAAACAACCAAGTATGTATATAATCCTTGTTGTCGAATGTCCATACATACTCTTCCTATTCATAGTTCAATTCGAATTAAAGCATGGTGTATACTCTTAATTCAAACCAAGATAGCTAACATGCAAGCCTAAATGGTGATCAATCATTCAAACTAGCATATTAACTTATAAGCATAATGAATAAGAACAAAAACCATAATTGAAACTTGGAAACTAATTAAACTTGAATACTTAAGAAAGAATTTACATAACAAAGAAAAATAAATTACAACTACGAAAACATTAAGGAAATTAAGAGAACTTTGAGGAAGAGAAGAAAGTGTTGAGAACTTTGAGAGGGAGAAGAAAGTATTGAGAACTTGGAGGATTTTGGAAGAACATGTGTTTGAGAGCTTTGAGGATTTTGGAAAGGTTGAGACATGTGTTTGAGAGATTTGGAGACTTTTGGAAGAGAGGAGAGATGTGTTTGAGAAAGAGAAGGGAGGAGTGTTTGGGAACATTGAGAATTTGATGAAGGAAGGGGAGAAGTGTTTGGAGAGTGTTTGAGAATATGTAGGCTTTTTGGAGAAGAAAGGAAAGTGGTGTTTGGGAACTTTGTGGATTTTGGAAACTTGGAAAATTTGAGAACGTAGAGACGGGAGGAGAAAGTGTTTGAGAAGTTTGGAGAATGTTTATGAACTTGGAGAATTTGAGAACTTAGGGAAGGGAGAGAAGGGTGTTTGAGAAGTTTAGAGAATTTGATGAAGGAATGGGAGAAGTGTTTGAGAACATGGGGAATTTGGAAGAGAATGGGAATTGTGTTTGGGAAGTTTGTGGATTTTGGAAGAGAGAGTGTTTGGAAAATTTAGTACAAAGAAAATTTAATAGAATGATCTTATTACAACAATTGAGAACTACAAAGGGAAACTAAGAGAATTTGAGGGAGAGAAGGGAAGGGAGCTCTAGAGAAGTGCTTGAGAGCTCCCCCCCTTGGGGTGTTATTACAAGCTTAGAGAACTTCCCTATTTATAGGCCTAGGGGAAGTGAAAATCAGAATTCAATAAGACTAATGCATACAACACTTGAATTATAAAATCTGAAATGGTTGATGCACTTGTATTAGAAAATCTGAAATGGGTGATGCACTTGTATTAGAAAATCTTGAATTGGTTGATGCACTTCACCACTAAATCCCACCAGCAGCCCTAGCTCATCTTCATGTCACCATGACCAAGCTTCCAACCAGAAATGATAGCTCATACCTAGCTCACCATGACCAAGCATCCAACCAGCACATGCTGAGGTCAGCATGACCAGCAACTTCAAGGGCTTACAACTTGGGCTTCTCTTAATCAAATTAGGACTTTAAGCACTCTAAATTGAAGTTCAGAATGTCTTCTTTCCAGCCATATGTTATTTGGGCCAATCCAAGGTCGGAGGAAGAAGTTAAGGCCGAAACAAATTGCTAACTCATTTTCCGCGCTGATAAGATCCATCCTGAGCATGGTTCTGTGTTTGCTAGGTAACGGACTCCAGATTTATCCAATGGGGCTGAATTTTGGATATGTTATAGTACACACCAATTGGAGCAACTTTCATGAAGAATGTGGCCTCATCCGAGCTATGTAGGTTGCTGAAACAAAGCTTGCAATATGACCTACGGAACTGGACTGGCAGGGGGCTGTAGCCATAATGAATTTGTCTTTAAGCTCTTCATCAATTCATCCAAATTAGGCCTTAACATGCTTGAATTGCATGAATTATGTTCTCCAAAGCCATCATTGTTACCTAAAGCTCAATTAACTGAAAGATAAACACAAAAAGGATTAAAAGCACAAGTTTAACTCAAAAACATAACCAAATCATAAGCTAGAAGGGTAAGAAATAATATACAATTATGAACCGATCACCCAGGCGGAAGGTCAACTAACTCCCAGACCTTGTTTTTGTCCATTGAGCTTATCTCATCTTGCATAGCAGTCATCCACTCTTTACTAGCTAAAGATGATAGCGCTTCCTTATAAGAAGCAGGCTCTTCTTCATCTATTGGAGTACACAAGAAAGTTTCCCCTTCAATTTCAAAAAATCGACGGGGAATATTTCCTCGTTTGCTCTTGCGCACCATTAAATCTTGAGTTTCTAGTGGTGTACCATCCTTTGGTATACTCCCACTAGGTTGCAGATCATTGTCACTTTCTTTAGCGATTACTGGATTAGGAGTCAATTCCCCATCCTCGCTTAAAGATTGTGAAATATCTTCACTTCCTTCCAACTCATGGAGGTCAAGATTCTTTTGGGCATCACCAATGCTAGGAAAATCATTCTCTATGAAATTCACATTTCGGGAATCTATTTTAGTCATTCCTCCATCAGCATGTTCACCATACATCACATAGCCTTTCGAGTGCTCGCAATACCTTATGAAGATATGTTTTTTACCTCGAGGGCCAAGCTTTCCATGCTTGTGGAAAGTATTATGAACAAAACCAGCTGATCCCCAAGGGCGCAAATGCCCCAAATTGGGCTTTTCGCCTTTCCATAATTCATAAGGGGTTGAAGTGACTGATTGGGAAGGCACTCGGTTAAGAATGTAGGCAGCAGTTAATATTGCATCTCCCCAAAACGAAATTGGGAGATTAGCTTGCGCCATCATAGACCTAACCATGTCTAATAAAGTTCTATTCCTTCTCTCCGCAACACCATTTTGTTGCGGTGTATAAGGAACAGTAAGTTGTCTGCGTATCCCCTTATTTTCACATAGTTCTTTAAACTGTTCAGATAAGTACTCGCGTCCGCGGTCTGTGCGAAGAGCCTTTAAACTCTTCTCTGTCTGATTCTCAACCTCAGCTATAAAACGCTTGAAACAATCCAAGGCTTCATAGCGGTGAGCGATCAGATAGACATAACCATATCGCGTGTAATCATCAATAAATGTGAGAAAATAAGAGGCGCCATGACGTGCCTTCACACTCATAGGTCCACAAATGTCCGAGTGAACTAACTCTAGCGGTTGAGTAGCTCTCTTAGCCTTACCAAAAGGCTTTCTTATAGCTTTACCAGCCAGACAACATTCACATATAGGTAGGTCAACTTTAGCGAGTGAGCCTAAAAGACCTTCTCTAGCTAACCTTGTCATCCTGTCACGTCCTATATGTCCTAGTCTAGCATGCCAAGTTGCAGAATCAACATGTACATCAGTATAAGCTATATAAGAAGATGAGTAATCAGAATCATTCAAATCCAAATAAAAGAAGTTACTCCTTAAAAAACCATGACCAACAATTGTACCATCCAATAACACATCCAAACCAAAAGAAGAAAACTTAAAACAATATCCATCACGCAAACACTCTAAAACTGAAAATAGATTATGCTGAATTCCAGGAACATAGAGCACATTATTGAGGAGCAATGTGCGCCCATTGCGCATCTGAAGTTGATATGAACCAACTCCCAAAGCTTCTATATGGCTTCCATCACCCATGAACACACCAGAGGTGCCCTTTGGAATTCGTCGATAATCCAAAAAACCTTCTCGATCTCGAGTCACATGTTTGGTTGCTCCCGTATCTACAATCCACCCAGAGGACGTATTAGCAACTAAAACATGTTCACATACATATATGTGGGAAGGTTTAGTCAAGAAAGATACCTTCTTCGGCTCAGTACAATCACGAGCGAAGTGACCCTTCTTATCACAGTTATAGCATTTGACTTTGGACAAGTCTTTCTTCCCACCACGTTTGCCCCGACGGCGCTTGGTTTTGTTGTCATCCTTTGGTGCAAGCTTGTTTGCCCCATCCTGCTTATCTGTCTTTCTTTTTCCTTTATGGTTAGACCCTTTAGTCTTAGACGTGCCACCCTGGGCGAAAAGGACAGTAGCATTGGTCGCCTCTTGGCGCTCCGATTCTAGCTCAACATGACGAGAAATATCAGAAAAGTTCTTGATATTCTCATTATGTGTCATGATTTGTTTCATGGAGCTCCATGAATCTGGCAGGGATCTGATGACTGCCTGCACTTGCTGCTCATCAGTGAGGGTATTTCCAGCAGCTTTTAAGTCACGTATCATGCTAGAAAGCACCCTTAAGTGCTCATGAATCGTGTGCTTAGGATTTTTGCGGTATACCTCAAACTTCAGGACCAAACTTCTAAGTCGAGTGGTGGACGTACCACCAAAATCAAACTTTAGTTGATCCCATAAAGCCTTGGCAGTAGGGTAGCTCTCATATCCCCCAATAAGATCATTGTGCATGCTGCTTAGCATAGTAAAGCGCGCACAACGATCCTTTTTGAACCAAGTCTGATAAGCTTCAAGATCACGGCGATGTTGGGCCGTTTGCCCAACCTCAGGTTCGACCATTGAATTGGTTAATGTTTCCAATAACTCCTGCTCATTCAAGAGATATTGAATTTTCCTATGCCAAATATCATAGTTGGTACCCTCAAGTTTGTCTCCCTTATTTAGGTCAGCAACAACATTTTTGGTGGCCATTATCTATAAAACACAAGGATTGACTTTAGTATTAGCGTTTTGCACATTTCTATTTGTTTCAAAAATAAATTGAAAAGAATTATCCTTCCTTACAAATTTGGACTCGAAAATTTGCTATGCTTATAATCATCACCCAAAAAAGCAAGTCTAAATAAACATTTTCAATTACTTTTAAACAAATTTCTACTTAGAAAACACAAAGTTTCCAAACCAAACAAAAGTTTGCGCAGTTTCAAAAAAGCGCATGGGCCTCTCATAGATCTAAAATTGGGAATCCATTTAATAGGTTAACCAACGAAAGTCCACCGAAAAAATGTGACCAGGTAAGTTTCGGGAGTAGTGGTGGAGATGAACTCGCTTAAATACCATTTCCTCTTAAACACCAAAGGTGTTTCCTAAATAACTTGCCTAGACATCACACATTTTTGGGTAGTCAATTCCACTAGTATGACCCATAAATTAACTCAACCAATCTTAAGTCCATATTTGGCATGCTAAATATGAACAACTTAATAACATATTTAGTTTCTAAATGACATGTCATTATGTTGCAACTTCATAAACAAACAATTATTCATTTATTCCAAGTGATACTTAGCCAAATGATTTTTAGAAAAATAGACGGAAGGAGTCCACGATTGGATTCCGTATGTCTAAGATGAAGCTCTACAAAGGGCATACGTGCTCTCACGCGCCTTCAAAGAGGATGTGTTCACAAAGAACACTGTTCACGAAGAACACTATTCATCTTGCTGAAATTTCCAGAAAAAATTTCCAGATTTTCATGATCATTTGGCCATCTTTGGAGACCTCTATCTCCTTCGTTATGCATCCAAATGACGCATACGATATATCATTGGAAAGCTCATGCAACAGAGAATATGCTAAGGCAAAGAAACAGCATTGAAAAACAATTTAACAGCATACAAACATGCTCTAAAAAACTCAAAAACAAACTGTTTTTCATGCTCTTTGGTTTCAATTTTTTCTCCTAAACCACTTCTTTAAATTGTACGAAAATTTAAAGGTAAGTTCTCATCACATAGAGGAACATACTTCATGGAAAGAAAACATCAAAAAAACAATCAAACAAAAAACGAAGTTTCTTGGTTCATGCTTTCACGGTAGTTCTTGCGGAAGAAAAAACACATTCTCATGCATCAATCAACATGGCGAAAAGCAAGCATACAAGCTCTGATACCACTGTTAATTATCGTTAATATATATTCGGAATAAGGTACTGCATACCTTGCGGAAGATTCCAAGTGAAAAACCGCTTGCAATTACTAGCCCGCCGAGATGCTTCCACGTCACGAACACGCCAACAAGATTCTACACGTTCCTCGTCTCCAAGGTCGTTGGATTGGCTATGAAAGTTACTCCATTGATTCCACGTACCCAAGACCAAGGCTCTTGGTGAATTGCCTAAAGGAGAGTGTTTAGGGAGATATGAGGTTTCTCTCTTTGTGGGTGTAAAACTCACTACAACTCTTTGATATGCACTCACACTTCTTGTCTCACACACACCAACTTAGAGAGTATGCACTAATGCTTCTCATCATTTTTTTTTCACTTGCACACACTCCATCTATTTATAGGAGTTGTTTTAGCTCATCTCAAGAGAGCATAAAACATACACTAGTGCTTAAGTTGGTAGTGCCTTAAAACAAGGTTTAGTGCCTTAAAACAAGGATTAGTGTAGTGCCATAAAACAAGGCTAAGTGCCTTAATTTGTGTAGTGCCATAAAACAAGGCTAAGTGCCTTAATTTGTGTAGTGCCATAAAACAAGGATTAGTGCATAATCATTGTTTTATTACATCTCCCACTCACCCACATAGGGTGTGATGACCTTGTTTTATTACAAAACCAAAAGTCAGCTTCTTGTGAAACCAACTTCAAAACCAACCAGAGAAATCAAACTTATAGATAACAATATGCAACAACCTAAACAAAGACACCCCGTTGAGCAAATTTACACAAGAGGATGAAAGCTATAACTAGAAATTATGCCTTGTTAATATGAATGTGACAAAACGTGTTGCAAGAATTCTAACTGCTCTAGTATCTAACATCATTTGACAAACTTCAAATCACTATGTAAAGCTCATAATAGAAGCTTTTAGCATTTAAATGATACCTTATGAGAGGACATCGGTTTTATCAAAATCTTCTTCCAATTAATTAGACACATACAACTAATCAAAGATCATATTCGAACATTTCTAATTTAAAACCACGGAATGGACGTTACAAGAATTATAAACCTCCCAATAATGAAATTAGCTATAACAAACTAAGATAATCTAGAAATTAAAACATCATTCTGCAAAAAGTTTAGCCATAGTAATTGTTTGTGGGTAAAATTACCCTAAGGTTAAGCTTCATATGGATTGGAATTCTATTCAGAGATGGACTTCTACTCCAATGCTAATTAGGAAGCCTACTTCTACAAGGATTTGATTATCTCCAAGCAATTATATAAAGACAACTCTCAAACTTGAGAGGGGTTTCAGGAGGCTTTTCTCTCGCATCCACTTGCGAGAACTCAACCCTACTATATCAATATTTGATCTTGTTCATCATAATTATGAGTGTTATGGGTGTAATTGGGATATGGGTTGTGAGGATTGAATACTTTGTACTTTTGTACTTCTTCATTCAATAGTGAAAACACCTAATAGCTTGTGAACGTAGCCCAATTATGGGTGAACCAAGTAAATCTCTTGTGTCTCATGATTGCATATTCTTACTCAATTTCTATTTACAAGTGCAATCCCTAAGCATTAGAACTCATTCTAGGGGATGACCTGCTTGGTCATGCCAACTTGGTTTGGAAGGATTACCGACCTCAATCTCGAAGAGGTCATTTTCTGTTGAATCAATTTTAGGCATCAATAGTAACCTAGAACACACAAAACCAAATATTTCATGCATAACTTAACTATTCAAATTAGATAATAGGATCATATGTATGTCATCAAAGAGACCTGAAGGAGTGAAGCTAATGCCTCAAACGCAGAGATGGTGACTTGTACATAGTTCAACAAGTTATCAGGTAATAAAATAAAAACAAAACAAAAAATGACCTGGACATTCAAGGATGGAGTCTTTGATCTTTGAGCATAAAAATAATACCTCGTGTTTTCAACTTCAATTTTTCAGCATTGCAATTGCAAGACTATAATTCGCAATCCAGCGAGGGTGAGCTAACTCCAAAAACCCTTCAAAACAGAAATCAAAGGCATATGTCAATAGATATTGTGATAAATAGATTAAAATCCCATGAACAAGCTTTTTATAATAAAGATCAAACTATAGAAAATAAAATGCAGTCTGACGAGAAGCAGAGAAATCAATGAAAAATGAAGAGAGGTGAGGCAACCTTCTCCACAAATAAAAAAATAGATTTTTTTTTTTATACCATCCAACGCCTACTATGGAAAAGATGCAAGCTTCCACCATAAAAATAGTTTTATGATTGGAGATTTAGAGTAAGGTTAAAAGCACAACAATTAGGTTTGGCAAAAAAAAACACACACACACACACAACAACAATTAAGATACTATTCCAACAAGCTAATGGTCCCATATATGAGATGCCTGCTGGATTCATTTCCAACCTCTAAATCAACATTTATCATCATTTTTTCTAACATTTAAGGTCAACTTCTAACGTCTCTTGCTAACTCCGCAAGAATCTCCATAGGAAACCTCAATACTGATTCGAGGCTAGGTTCTTCTAATTTCTTTGACCGAGAAGAGGGTATAGCTGGCTTGGTAGTTCGATGACCGGGCCCTGATGTGTAGTTCTGCTCTCCTAATCCTTCATTGCTCTAAGTGATTGTTGTTAAAAAAAAAACCCTCAATAAAAATAAGAAATCCTATTAGCACTACTACAGAGTGGTGACATACAATTAGATCTATTAACAAATTAATCTATGCATTTGGAGGCTTCTTTAGATTGCTGAAATAAATATTTTCCTACATATGATGAATACATAGAATTTTTCTTAATCTACAATATTTTTACTATGAAAATTCCCGTCGATTATAAATACCAAGCATAAAACCTTATGCAAAGAAAGTGTAAAATATGAAATCAATATCAGCACATCAGAAAATTTTCATCAAATAAGTGCACAATATAATAATGACCAGCACACAAGGGACGGTTGTAAATCCCATCGTCCATTTTAGGACAACTTTTCTTGATCTTCCATTTGGGGTACAATATCCCATTACTTAAACAAGCATTCCTTTGTTAATAGGTTTTGAATGGATAAATTTAATAAAGAAACCAACAAAAGTTTAGAGGATGTTGCTTACCAACCTTATAGGGCAATGAGCAAATTATACATAAAAATTTCTTACTCTACAATTAGATCCATTCAAAAATTATAATAACTATTTTCAATAAATGAATTAGTTATGTGTAGATTATTTTCTCCTCTCCACCAAGATGCTCAAAATGCTACGCATCTACACAAAGACACCCTAATGAGAAAATTTACACTAGAGGATGAAAACTAGAACAAAAAATTATGAGGGAGCCAAAACGTCAAACACAAAGTTTAGTTATATGCTATTTTGGCCTATTGAGTAAACTATTACCTACAAAAGTATTAAATTGAAATGAATGGTTTTTTTTTCATACATGTAGTATGATTTTACTACTATATTCATGTTGGAATACAATTTTGATAAGTATTGATTTCAAATTTTACACTCATTTCAAAAATTTCTAATGTGCTGATATTGATTTTTGATGGTGACATACAATATAAGAAATTTCTATTGTAGAATGATTTTACTACTATATTCATGTTGGAATACAATTTTGATAAGTATTGATTTCGAATTTTACACTCATTTCAAAAATTTCTGATGTGCTGATATTGATTTTTGATGGTGACATACAATATAAGAAATTTCTATTGTAGAATGATTTTACTACTATATTCATGTTGGAATACAATTTTGATAAGTATTGATTTCGAATTTTACACTCATTTCAAAAATTTCTGATGTGCTGATATTGATTTTTGATGGTGACATACAATATAAGTGTTTGTGCCTGATAAATCTCGGCCATGAGCTGGCCGAAGGAGCCCCTTCTCTCGGCCCTGGCACTTGTTTGCAGAAGCTGAAACGCAGCATTTCGCCAGGGAATTTCACCTTCCTAAAAATAAAAGAAGGAAATGCTAAGGCATGATCATCTCGGCCTCAAGCATAGGCCGAGGCCGAGGCCGAACAAATTTGCGGCCAAGGCTTTAAAGGCAAATCATCACGTGACAGCAGGGTCCCAGGCTTCATTTAATGAAGTAGTGCCTGTTTAATGCAGCAAAACTCATTGGCCACAAAGTAGCATTTAATGCATGAGGAAAGGTGGGAAGTGACTGAAGTCAGGATTTGGTGATAAAGATCATAGTGATTAGACGTGGACATTTTCACAAGAATTCTGACAGCTTGAGATGTTGGTTCACCAGCTATCCAGGCCATAAATGCGTCTCCACGGCCAGAGGTTCAGAACCCACGATCGAGAGCGGCGGCCGAGATTCACCGGGATTTCTGGAGTCTCACCACCATACTTCACGATCCCAAATGTCGATTGGACTGCCCACTTGAGCTAATCAGACTCCACTATGCGTAAATTCAGCCTCGATTACTCATCCAGGGACTCTTCCTATAAATACAAGACTCGAGCTACATTCAAAAGGTTCAACACCAAAACAAGCCTCCCACGGAGCAACTTATTTTTTCCTGTAATGCACTTTCAATATCTTTACTTGCTTTCCTAAGAGTAGTGTTAGATTGTAAGCAGAATCCATTCATCAATATATCATACGACCCTTGATTTTCAAGGCGCCGGAGCACCATCCTTGTTGTTCGTTCACTCACCCCATATATCATACGACCGTCGCTCCCTGAGCAGCGCGCCGGAGCACCGCCCAAAATCCATCACTCGACGGCCTTGTAGTTCAGGCCGTGAACCTAACAGCCGAGACCAGTTCCTCTCTCGGCTACAATCGTTTGACTAGGAAGACAGATCAAACAGGCGCACCATCCATCCATCCAAAACTCATCGAAACATCAAATGCACGGTAAACCGTGCTGGCATGCCCGTGCACAACCGCACCGCACCCAAAAGCAGGAAACCCCGTGTTAACGCACATCCCCTTGGCCCGGAACTCCAGGCCGTGAGATTTGCGCCGCAGACAATAAGAAATTTGTGTTGTAGTATGATTTTACTACTATATTCATGTTGTATGATTTCAGTTATAGATTCCCGAAATAAATATTTCCTACATATGATAAATACATAAAAAAAATTCTTAATCTAAAATCTTTTTACTATGAAAATTCATGTCGATTATAAATACCAAGCATAATATTAAACCTTATGGAAAGAAAGTGTAAAATCTAAAATCAATATCAGCACATCAGAAATTTTTCATCAAATAAGTGCACAATATAATAACGATCAGCACATCGTGTATGTTTCTAAATCCCATCGTCCATTTTAGGACAACTTTTTCTTCATATTTCATTTGGGTACAACATCCCATTACTTAAACAAACATTCCTTTTTTAACATGTTTTGAATTCATAGTTTCAATAAAGAAGCCAACAAAAGTTTAGAGGATGTTGCTTACCACGATTAGGGGCAACCAAAGCTCTTGGACCGGATGGGATGCTAGCTTTATTCTATCAGCCCTATTGGGATATTAGTGGTTCTGATATTTGCCAACTTTGCTTGAACATTCTTAATGGGAGTGAGGGGGTGATGGGGTGGCCGATTTCAACCATACACTGATTACTCTTATTTCAAAAATCAACTCACCTTCTCAGGTAATAGAATTTCGTCTCATTGGTCTTTGTAATGTCCTCTACAAAATTATTTCCAAAGTTCTTGCTAACACATTGAAGAAATCATTACTGGACTTTATTTTTGAATATCAAAGTGCTTTTATACCTCATCGATTGATCATGGATAACGGTCTCGCAGCCCTTGAAACTATCCATTGTCTGAATTGAAGAGGAAAGATGGGGAGGCGAAAGGTTATTCTGAAACTTGATATCACCAAGGGTTGTGATCGGGAAAATTGGGTCTTTTTCAAGTGCATGATGCCTACAATGGAGTTCACTGACTATTTTATTAAGTTGATTATGAGTTTTATTACTTATGTCTTGTACTCTTTATTGTTGCATGGGAGACCGTTTGGCCATATCATTCCTTCTCAAGGTCTTCGCCAAGGAGATCCTATTTCGTCGTATCTTTTCCTTATTGTGGCTAAAGGTTTCTCTACCCTACTCCAAAAAGTTGATTGGGACTCGCGTGTCCGCGAGGTTTCTATTGCCTCATATGCACCGTCTATTAACCACATATTGTTTGTTGATGATAGTCTTTTATTTTGTGATGCTGATTCTTCGTAGATTAAGGAATTAAGGAGTTGAAACAGCTCTTTTGCCTCTATGAGGAGGCTTTGGGACAACAAATAAATTTTGAAAAGTCTGCGCTCTGTTTTAGCCTATCTACCCAAGAGTTAGTTCATGTCCAAATCTAAGCATTATGAGTGTCGGTTGTCCCTTGTCATGAACACTATATGGGCCTTCGTACTATCGCTGGCAAAAAATAAAAAAAACACATGTTCACTACTACAAAAAAGGCAAAAGACGACGGGAATTCACCGTCGTGTTTCCGGTTTTCAAACCGTCGTGAAATCGACCGGCATCTTTTCCAAAATAAAACCACGACGGTAAATCCCCGTCGTTGTTATAACAAACAACGTCATTAACAAATAACAACCGACGTCTGTATACTAAAAAATGAGCCAAAAAAATTGTCAAGGATACGAATAGACGTTTTTCTTTTAACAAAAAACCGTTGTTTAAATAAATAAAAGAAACCTTACATAGGCGTTTTTCTTTGCTGACTCCTAAGAAATGATGGCAACCCCTCTACTAGTTTTTTTAATCTCAATCTTGATGGTGCGCTTAATTTAACCTCAGGGTTACATGGTGTTGGTGTGGTTGTGAATGATTCTTTGGGTCGACTTTGTGGTGTGGTAGCTATGTGGGCTCAATTTGTTTGCCCTAAAAATTGGAATTTCCTTTGCGGTTGATGCCTCTTTTTCACCTTTAATAGTTGAGTCTAATTCCTTGAATGCAATCCAACTTCCTCTTAAGGAGGAGACCTGCTATGCGGCGGGGGTCCTTGTTGAAGAAATTCTACGACTTCTTGCATCTAATTCTCATGATTGTCTTGTGCTCTTCAGCCTTAGTTAGAAGGACTTGTCTTTTTGGTTTACTGACCCAACACTTTGGTTAAAGGATTGTCTGTGTGAGGACAATCCTGATAGTTTTGATGATTGACTCTCTTGTAGTCTTTGGAATGTATGGTACTCTTTCTTCCGCTGGGGTTTTATCTTTTTTAGTTTTCCCTAGAAAGGTTTTAACGAGTCCACCTATTACATGTTGTTGCATCTTATAATGATTTGATTGTTAACTTGAGTTAACCTAACAAATTAAGGAGATTTATTTCCTAAGTTAATTAGGTGATTTATTTCCGTTTTCTCATATAGTTGACAATTCTTGTATAATTAGGGGATATTCTCCTAATTAATTCTTGTATCTATCTCTTTGTAAAGTACACTTGTAAACTCCTATATATTCCTTCTTACGGGGAAGAATACAATTAACCTGAAGTATTCAAACCATATTCATATTTTAGCATTGATTATCTAATGATATATTACATTCTTATAAAAACAAAAACAAAAACAAAAGAAGCACCATACTCATTCCAACAAAAAAAGTAAGTTTGTATATATTATGGGGCCGTTTACTTACCAAGAATGGAGGAAATAAGGAATCAAGGAAGTAATAAATCGGTATGGGAAGAATCATTCCGATTAAGTTGTTTACTAACCATATGGAATCATCACAGGAATGGAGTTGAATCCCATTGTTATTGTTTACTAATTCTCATGAATTAGAACCTCCATTAATTTTGATTACTAAAATGCCCTCCACGTATAAATATATATTTTTCACCTGAATAACTTGTAAAAAAGAAAATTGACAAAACTTTATTTTATAACTAATGCATAATATAAGATACTATATGACAAGTGATGAAAAAACTAGTATATAATAATATAAGGAATACTAACCTCTTCGCACGCACTTCCGCACTTGCGAGAGGTTTTTTATTTTTAAAATTTTAAAATTATTTTAGAATTAAAAAAGATAATGGGCAATTGTGTTCCATAAAAATAGGATCCATTATCTGATTTTTCTTTTATTTTTTTTTTAAAGAAAAGTATGAATTTACCATATTATTCTCATTTAATGAATAATTTCAATTCTTAATGTTTGCATTAACCAATGACATTTTCTGGTATTTTGAATGTTTTACCATTCTCTGCCTTTTGGTTAATATATGTAGATAATAGAATAAAAAAAACAAATATGACATAGTGATAAGAACCATAACAAGGCAAGTAGAGGATAGCAACCAAGGTGAAAAGTGAAATTTGCTTTTTCCAACGGTAATTAATAAATAGCTATTGAATTTTTTTTTAGACTTTGAGGTGTTTTGGAATTATTGTAAAGTGGTAAGGGTATTTTTGGAAGGTAGTAAGGGAAAAAAGGAATTAGATCAATTACTCCTCCTAGTTGATTCGATTCCTGGTTTTGAGGGAATGTGATTACGGATTTTGAGATAGGGCCCACACATTTTTTCATTCTTGATTGCAAGTGAATGCAGAGATAGTCAGGAATGGAAATCATTCTATTTCTTTCCATACCCATTACTGATAAATTAACATACCCTATAAGTTATGAAAATTAATAGCATACAAATACTAGAAAAAACTATACAATAACATTATCTTTCTAGTGTTTTGTTCCCACCAATGTTATCTCCCCTTCCCTTGCGATTTGGGCTTTCTCCAATTCTTTGGGTTTTTTCCTAGTTTAATGGAGTTACACATTTTGACCAAATAAATAAATAAATTCCCAAGCCAAATGTTTTTGCATTAAATCGGGATGAGAGATAAAGGTGGAGTGCTGCTATTTCCACCCATCTGTCATATTTTTCTACTCACCTTATCTTCAAAATTTTGATGACAAATTTATGTCATTGTAAAATGACTTATGAGGACAAATTTATAACCCTCTCTCTCTCTCTCTCTCACATGCACCCACCCCCATATTTTCTTTTATTTTTTATATTTTTTTCCAAAACCCACACCCATCTCCGGGGGCTGTACAACCACCTCTGTCACTAGTTCAGGTGTTGGTTTCGGATGGTCTTCCTGGACCTCCTTAATTGTAATGCTTTTTGGGGAATTTCTCTTAGCTGGGGCATAGCGCCTCCATATGAAAAATCCTCTTTTGAATGCTCTGTACTTTGCCTCCAGTGGCGTTGGAATGATATATATATACAGGGCCGGCCCTGACTTTTCGGTGGCCCTAGGCAATAAACTAAATGAGGCCCTTTCCCTTAGTATATATACAATTGCAAAAAAAACAACAAATAAAATGATTTTATGTAGAGTGTAGCCATATCTCCATATAAAACAATAAAATTCTGATTACATATTTAATATCATGAAGGAAATTAAAAATTTACAAACCAACATTCCAACAACCAATAATGGGAACATGTCAAGATACATTAAAACTAAGTGTTTGTTCAAAATACCAAACCCTTTCCCTTGAGATTAGCTTCTGGCTTCAAGCTTCATCACATGAGTTTAGTAAAATCAGCTTTGAAAACAACATATGAAATGGTTGCAGCAAATTTGAATGGGTACAAAATCTTCCTGTAGCCTTCTTCCTCCCAAACAGGCAGCCAATAAGAGATCCATCCCATTACAATGTGCAAATATCTGAAGCTTTCCCTTTATCAAATAGCTGCTTGATTTCCTCTGCACCATTTACAATAAAAAAAGTAAAAACTGTAACATTAAAAGTACAATCAATCACTGAAAAATCCTTGATCTTCTGGCACTTTGAGAAACTCCACTCCGTACCTTCACTTGATTCATGTACATCTGCAATGATAAGATATATGCAAGATTTTGTTAGAGAAGTTTAGTAGATGTCATTGTGCAGTTTTATAGCGACTTATATAAGGAGACTTGGGGGATTATCTCCACCAGGCAGAGTATGTTTTGCCTTAGAAACAAATCCAAATTAAGTTAGCTAGCTGTATGCTGTAAGTTAGCGGCTTGATATCTAGAAAAGTCAAATTAGATTGCCAGTATGAATCTATAATTATCCTTTGCGGAGTTTCCTAGAGACAAAAAACAAGTTAGACAAGAATAAAATCTGAACAATAATCTGATTACCACTCTGTATCTCTCTATGTTTTGTTCCTATTGGAAATTGAATTGAAACAATAGTTTGCTGGGTAGGAATAAATATAAAGAAAAAATTATAAATCTGATTACCTTTTCAGTTTCTCATGCTCCTCCCCTCTTGGTCACCATCAATCTCAAAGACAATTTGTGAGCTTTTTGGGTGAGATTGAAACTTAGGGTTATAATATGAATCTGATATGAGAAAGATGATAGAAACTGAAAATAAAGGATATGGATAATGGATTGAAGGGAGATGGGAATAACAGAGAAAAATATAATGGTGGATTATTAAGAGATCGATGGATTAAATAGAGCTCCATGGAGAAATAATTAGGAAAGGAGCTGTTGCTCTTGGCTGGCTGTGTGGCGTAGGAAACAAAGAGTTTCTGAATGGGAAGAGGAACAGCCTTCCTCGTTTAATTACAACGCTGATTTTCTGTTTTTTTTATTTTAAATTTTTTTACTTTTAGTTGGACAATAATATATATATATATATATATATATATAAATATAATATATAAAAATTTGGGGCCCCCTTAATTGGAGGCCCATGGCCAAGGCCTTTCTTGCCTACCCCCAGGGCCGGCCCTGTATATATATCTATTCATTTTGGGTTTTGTCTAGTGAAGGAGGAGTGAGGGGTGGGAAAAACAAATTGGTGGTGGGGATGGCTGCGGATTAGAGAAGGAGAGGTTGACATGATAAGTGTGATGGTCATGGTGTTAACTATTGGGTTTTCACCACAGGAGGAAGTTGAGGCAGGGACGGACCCAGCATTTCAAAATGGGATGGGCTAGATTTATCTTATTGGACTGTTAGATTTTAAACTTGGCTAAACCCTTAAAGGAGGCTTATGGAATTGATCATAAATATATATAAATTTAATTTGAGAACATATCATTTTTATTTTATTTGTTTAAAAGGCCTATTTTACACTAACAATTCCAGCAACTTTTCATCATATATACTTAAACATTAACACTAACTATAAGAAAAGGAAAAAACTAACCTGGGCTATAGCCTAGGTTGTACATAGCATAGTACCGTCCCTGGGTTGAGGGGGGGGCGGCGAGGGCAACCTGGGGTGGGGATGAGCTAATTGAAGAATTTTTTTATTGTTTTTTATAGAAATTTTTTATTATAATGGAAAATATGAAAATGCAATTAAAGGGTATTTTAGAAATAATGGTGGGTAGAAAGATAAGTTTGGGTTTGATCAAATTTACATGGTGGGTGGGAAGATAAGGTGAGTGGGGAAATAGGACAAGGGAGTGGAAATAGCAACACTCTAAAGGTGGCTAGAGGAGATGAGATATTTTCTTTTTCTTTTTCTAATTTTTTGTTTTCCATTTTAGTTTATTAATCATTTTCTAATTTCATTTTCATTTTTTTATTTGTTTTTGTGAGAATGTGTTAGGTGACAGAAAAAATAATACGGGAGTAAATTGACAATTGTGACGTAGTTGAGCAGGTAAAACAGCGGTTAACAACTTCTTCAATTGAATTTGGTACCAAAGTAAAGTTGTTCTATTTAAATCCCCAGGTCGATTTTTCAACTTTGTTCACCTCTTAATCAAAAAGGCTGGAACTTCAATGGCTCTAGACAAGACTACATTCGAAACCATAACCCCATCTCGTTTCATCACCTTCACTTTCCCCAACCCCTCAAACTCAACCACCCTCCTCCGCGTCGCCGTCCTCGACACACCTTTTCAACTCACCGGCTCACCCCGAGTCGCCGCCATGCTCGTCCCCAAACAACGGGAGTCCGACTGGATCTTCTCCACCGAGTCCGGTCACCTCCAGCTCCTGCTCAGCTCTCCCGGGATCTCCCGCCTAATCCTCACCGGCAACCAGCCCATCAACGGTCACCATTCACCGGCAATCTACCACCGTCCAGCTAGAAACGACTCATCGTGTGATGGCGAACTCGGGGTGAGTTTGAAACCTCTTTTCCTTGCTTTATCTCCTAAGTCTTGCTTCAAACATGGCATTCCTGAGATACCCATTTTGAGTTATGAGGATAATGTGATTTGTAGTGTGGTTTTGGAGAGGTGTGTTGGGTCTTTGGTTGGTGAAATGGTGGTGGAAGATGCGGAGATTGAGAGTGGTGGTGAGGCTTCAAAGAGGGAGTTCAGGAGGCGTTTGAGGTTTAAAAGAATGCCCAATTTGGTTCAAACGGAGGTAAGTATTGTTCCCAACATGGGCTTTGGTTTGGATTATGTGGAAATCGGAGAAGTAGAGTTTAGGCTGGATAATAGTATTTTAGTGCACCCTTATTTGGTTCCTATGGTGGCAAGTCTTCAGTTGATTGCTTCTTATATCGAGGGACGGATTCGAAGTGGGTTTAGGCCGAAAGCTTTGTGTTTAGGGGTTGGGGGAGGAGCTTTGCTTGGATTTTTAAAAGCCGAACTGGGTTTTCAGGTTGTGGGTGTGGAGGCGGACAAGGAAGTTTTAAGAGTTGCTAGGAAGTATTTTGGACTGGAAGATGGTGGTGAGCATATCAATGTTTGCGTTGGAGATGCAATAAAAGTTATTGAGAAACTTGCGGGTGGAGGTAATGGACAAAGTTCGGGTTCTTTTGGTTCTCATGAGATAGTGGATGATTGTGCCATGCTCGATGGCAATGACGTTGATTGTAAATTTGATGTAGTGCTAGTTGATTTAGATTCAAGGGATGCTGGAGATGGTATAATTGCTCCGCCATTCGAGTTTGTTAGGAATGATGTTCTTTTGGCTGCCAAATCAGTTCTTTGTGATAATGGGATCCTCGCTATAAATGTTATTCCTCCAAATAGATCATTTTACACAACATTGATACAGGAGTTCAGAGAAGTTTTCCACGAGTTATACGAAATCGATGTTGGAAATGGGGAAAATTTTATTCTTATTGCCCTTGTGTCCCCTGTTACATCTTCTACTAGTGATTGCGAGGATTGCTTCCTTAACAAACTAAGAATGGTTATATCAGGAGCATACATGAATTCTTTAAAGAAGATCTGAGATGGGGTGCAAAGAGAAGGAGGGATAATCAACCCCTTGGGACCCAACATATTTTTATCACTCCGGCTCTGGATGGATTGGGAGAGGGAATACGAATGTAAGATAACATTGTCTTCTCAATTTTATATCAATTTGTTTTATCACAAACCAATTATAATTATGGAAAGAATAATAAAATAACTTTTCTACGATAGCTTGCATCTGAACTTTCCACTGTACCAAACAACTCAAGGGATGAAGAATCCCCACCATACCTGCGTACTTTTCATCCTTCCACTTTCCGTTCCCCTTACCTAGCATAGTGTAAAGGTCTATGGGTCGGGGAAGTTTAATTGTGGGCCCTCGTATTCAAAGCCGAAACATGCCCCAGCAATGTTCTTGGGAACTCCTTAAGTGCTCCCTGGAGGAGAATTCCAGAATTTAGGTAAGCTTTAAAGGTAGTTTGGAAATTGTGGTCCTCTTATGGGTACTAGACTGAAAGGGGAAAAAAACTCTAATTACATGATTCAAGTAATACTTGTAGTTTCAGTCATGGACTTTATTCTTTAAAAGGAAGACTGGCTTCTGAATCTGTAGATTTAAATTAACTTATCTAGTTAATGTAGAAGCATCTTCTGCTTGCTGTTGCTTTAAGAGGAATTATGATGATAATTATGTACCGTAAGAGTGATTCAGGTATTGGCAGAAATCTGATCTTTCAATCTTTTTAAGGTAAGAGGTTGATTGGGATAGCATGCTGGAGAGGCGTTTTGTGGAAATGGCAAAGAGTGTGGTGGTGGCATCGAATGTGGATGTGGTCCTGGCAAAGAGTTGGATTAAGGAAAACAACGTCAACGGGATTTGTTTTCTCCTTGTCTAGTGATTACAAGGTAACTGAAATTAACTGTTTCTCTCTTTTATCTTTGTTATATTTTACACCAGTGCCACTTAGTATCGTACTTATTCATGAATCATTAGTTTGTACGTGCATGACTTGTGAAAAAAGCTAAATTTGGTAGTGTGTGTATGTCACCTGTTTGTTGGGTCAATTCAAAACCATTTTGTAAAACGAATAAAACATGTAAAGTTGGTGATGAATTCCATGGTGATCTGAGGTCCTCTGACTTTGCAAGGCCATCAACTCCTTTCGTACGAATAATTATGGTCAACGTGTTTGACGAACTTTATTTATGAGTATTTCTTTTGGGCACAATTTATACATATATTTTTTCTGAGTCATGAGTTAAAGTTTATATTTATTTTGGACCTGCGAACCACCATTTCTTTTACAAATTAGGATTATATTACTGAGCTTGAAGGATAATGGACAAGGATGTTAATGTATATGTTTGATTAAATTGGAAACTTACATGACCTAAGAATATTTTCGAGAAAGCAGCAGTTGGCTGGGTAATAATCTAGCAACAACAAGAATATTTTGTTGAGTGAATTAAAACCTTGTCAACCATCAACGTGAAGGAAATGCACTGTAAATGTCCATGCATGCTGTATATATATTCTATGAACTATTTTCATATAAGTCCTACCTTATCGGTCCACCATTTGTAGTGGTGAGGGAACTCTTTGAATTTAGTTTTCCTCTAAAGCAATTGATTTACTGCAAGTTCCACCTTTCTACAGGAATGTATATGATCTTAAAATCATTTCTGTGCAAGGCCTGATGGTGTGATAACTTGAAAATAATTGAAGGCTGTGTGCAACGGTCATAAAATAGTTTGGGTATTGTGTCTTAGGAGTTCTTGCTAATTAAAGGTTTATTGGTGATTTCAAAGATTTCCATACATAACCAAAAGTTTCAATGTATGTACATTGAATTTGTGCTCTTTTTATTTTATTTTATTTCTTTTAAAAGGGAATTCTGGAAGTCTGGTACTCTGCATTGATAAGTGACTTCATCAATGTCATTACAATGTAGAAAGTAAGGCCAACTAAAATTTAAAGGTTGAATGACTTTGATTGATATCTCGTGGCTATTTAAGTTCAGAAATTTTGGTGGTCAGTCAACTCAGTTTTCCAATATTTGGCATAAGATTTTTTTGTTAATAGCATATCCAAAGTTAGTAAAGTTCCAACTTACATTGCTTATGCACTATATTTATAACAGTCTTAGAGATGGTTTAGTTCAGCTAATGTTGGTAGCCAATTAGACGAAGAAAGAATGGAAACTTAGGAGATACTTGGGTTAGTGTTTTGGCTACACGACCGTATTAGAATAAAGTGGTTTGGACATTTCCTCTATAATTTTTTATTTGCTACTACATTTAAATAAAGACCTCCTTTTGTTAATTGTGACATTTCAGTTCCTTGATGTTGTACTTTCTCAGAGCTTTTTCCCATGTGCGACACAAGGTCTATGCCTTGATGTATACTCACCTTACCTTATCATTCAGTGTTTTCTCCAAATCAGTAATTTTTAGTCTTGCTTTCTTCAGTCTCCTAGCGTGGAAGGGTAACCAGGGAAACCCTCTGTCATTCAGTGGGAAAACTTGGATTGATAGTGATGGTACCACTTTGCAGGTTCACTAGTTGAACCCAGTTGGAGATCATAATTTGGTCAGAAGCCCTTGAACCATTGAACTTACATATTGAAGCAAAGGATAAGAGCCACACCTTCATGCAAGGTAGAGAACTGTGATATTAAGACTTCGAAGAAAATTCACTAGTTGCCTTTCCAGTTGGTTATTTATTTGCTCATATCAAAGTGTAACCCGCATCTTAAAACCGATTTCTTGCTTTTTAGAAAGTTTCTGATGTTTCATCCTTCCAACCCCACTACCTCCTGACATTATTTCTCTCAACATGTAACAACTAACAACTAAATATCAAATACTGTAAGAAAAAGTTCACAAAACTGGTCTTATTTAAATGGGAAGCTCGGAACCTTGAAACTTTCAAGGATCGTGATCATGATGAAGAAAACTTACATACCTCGATTAGGCAGTATGTAAGTTTAAATCATGTCGTGCTTCAGTTCGTTCTCTGTCATGATTTTAGGACAACTATTCCTTCTTTATATGATCTGTTGCAATATTCAATGAGAGCATATGCTGGAGGCATATGGGATGCTGAGTATTGGGCTAGTGCTTGAGCACATGCTTCAGATAGAAAAACACTGAGCACTATGTACATGCTGGGGGCCATAAGAGCATCCCTATCACTAAGTTTATGTTAGGCTCATAGGAGCACTCATTGTAGTGCTAGGGTTATAGGAACACCTCATTCACGAAGCTGTTCTTGAACATGAAGACAATCAAATAGCAAGTGGTCCATGACTTAGGTTTGTTTGTTTTTGTTTTTTTGGGCTTGTTGGCCAAACCCAATTAAATAATGCCTCTCATCCATGCACGTTACTTTTTCAGGCACCCTTGTCCTTGCCCTTATCTTCACATGCAACGCTTTATACCATGCAATCTGGTGGACCCCTAGGGAAATCTTGAATTTTTCTCTTGGCTTTTCAACCAATCCGATGGACCCCAGCGCCTTTAGATTTTTCCCTCACTTAAGCCGATCCCAGGTGGTTCATAACTTAGTCTTTGTGTGAGAAATAGAATAAGCCTATCTTAGTAGATGGAACTCATTATTTGGCACCATTTATTCCTTATACCTGTTGCATTTCTTTGTCTTTTTGTCTGTCCAAGAAGTGCATGCAACTTTCTTTTTGGGAAACGCATGCGTTGGGTAGAATAGCTTTGATTTGTCATATCAAACCAGGCCTTTGTTGCGAGAGCCTAAGGTGAATATCTTATTTGGCCATATCAAGTCTTATCCTTACTTTTGAAAAGGACTTCTCCCCATGACTTTTTGTCATATATTTTTCTTTAATGCTCACGCCTTATGATATAAAAGGTTGGGCGATAAAAATACATTTAATTTACAAAATCGTTCATATTTTGCTTTTGTTCCTCATATAGGCTCTAGGCTTAAAAGGAAAGGAAAGCATTCTGTGCATTTCAAAATTCTGTCGAAGGTCTCTCGTTCTTGTTATGACCTAGCAAGTATTATTTCCATCTTTGCTATTTTCATGTCGAGGCACGAGATTTAGCCCAACTCTAATGGTGCCCCATTGGGCTATGAGATCCTTAAGGCTTGCACCAAAGGATGTGTTCTTGACAACATGGGGATCAATAGTCTTCCTCTGGGGTCGGACATGTACACTGGTACTGGTATCCCTGAGGGCTCCTTAATTCTTTTGCCGGCCCATTTAGAGTACGTTAAGTTTCCACTTCGCCGCTCTTTTCATATGCTTTTGTTCTTCTTGGGTCTTCACCCCATGCAATTGAACCCAAATTCTTATCTCCTCATATCCAGTTTTTGGGCTATCGGATTGAAGTGGGGTGTGTCCCTTAGCTTCAAGGATTTCATCTACCTCCATGACTTAGCTTGTGTTAGGGGTGAAAGTCACTATTTCTTTTTTATGCCTAGATATGGTGAAAAGATATTTTCTTGTAAACCCATTTCCACCAAGTATTGGAAAAATCAACATCTCTTAATCACTGGGGAGTGAGAGGTGCCTAAGATGTCTCACATGTCTATCCCATCGGTGTTTGGCTCGAAACCTGGTATATGATTTATGCCTTTTGAATATAATTTATTATGTTTTTGCTGGTCTAATTAACATTTTCTCTTAGCAGCGCTTCATTTGGACAAAAGGTACATTACTCCTGAGGACCAGATTGCTTGGTTGGAGGAGAACTTGATCGGTCAGGGTTGGGATGTTACTTGCTTCGTGGACCCTGCGACTCTTATCCGTATCTTCATTGCTCATCGCATAACAATTTACTTCTCGTTCATTTTAGCTGATTTGAACTTGCACGAAATAGATCTATTCAAGAACATTTATTCCGTCGACATCGAGCTTTGCTGCACTGAGGATTCGGCATCCCTTATTCGGGCCAGATTTCAAGAAAGGGAGGCTGAGTTAGCTCAGCACAGCAACTCCGAGGATTGCTTATCGGAGTCTGAGTCTGATCATTCAGATATGTTGACGCCACATTCACTATCGGTCCCAGGCCGTAGGGAAAGGAGATCGGGAAAAGTGACCGAGCCCTCTGGGTCTGCAAAGAAGTCTCGACATGCTCCGCAGGTCATTTTGAGTTTGAGTTAGCCCAATGATGCATCCGCCTCGAGTACTTATTCCCAACCTCAGCAAGTTCCTCGTGTTCCTACTACTAGCTCACTGGGTGAGAATGACTTCATAGCCATGACTGACGAACAGATGTAGGGCTACCAATCACACTGCTTGAGTACGGTACGGTAATATTGAGGGTTTGTGCTGATGTTATCCAGTTGTCATGTCCTATTATAGCTGCATAATGCTCATTTTCTTATGTCTCGCAAATTGTTGGGATTCGCAACGAGCAAATGGCAAGATTCCAGGCTATGAGCCACAAGATATGCGAAAAGACGGCAACCCTTGAGCTTAGCGGGAAGTGCATCAAGGAATATGAAACTGAGCTTGAACAGCAACGTGGAGAGCTGCAGAGCCTAAGAAGCGGTCAAAACACTACACTGATCGAGGTTGATCACCTAAAAACTGAATGAACATTTATATAGAGACTTATCTAGAGACGTAGCTCAATGGGGGACGCTTGATAAGGCCGTAATACGTGAACGATAGGATATTCGATCCCTTGTTTTTGAATTTGAAAATGGCGATCCACCTTGGGTAATTATCTTCTGGGTTAAATTCAAACTAGAGGAATAACTCATAAAGTTTGGTAAAGCGAGCCCGGAATTTAGGGAGCACACCCGAGATAATTAAGTACACAAAAGCAAAGGTAAAGTTGAAAGAAAAACACAAGCAGTGAACAACGATAAGCAATCTAGGATGCATCATCGAACGGATCGAAAACAGCCTCCGAGGTAGGCCCAGCACAAGTAGAAAATCCAGTGGGTGACGTGAAGCCTATAAATCCAAGGACGGGCCTAGTGCTGGCAATGAACGATGCTGCATTAGGAGTGGTGCCAAGGACATTGGTCCCAACTAACCCAGAAGGGGCTGACGTCGACCCATGAAAAGCTGCTGGCAGGGTCCTGTGATGGGGGAGGTAATCCGTCGGAGGACAATCATCAGGATGCTTACCCTGAAATAGTTCATAGCCAACGAGATCAAATCCCAACTCATCGTCATAATTATTTGGATCCCCCACAAACCGGTGTTCAGGGAGCTGTTGACCTTGGACCCAATCGTATCTAAATTGCCTGGCCATCTCGACCCCGATTTGATTGGTGTTGGCCTGATACTTCTTATCCCTATCGCGTGAATCATCCACCAATTCCTGCTTAAGGCGATCAACCTCTATCAGTGTAGTGCTTTGGCCGCTTCTCAGACTCTGCAGCTCTCCCCGCTGCTGTTTAAGCTCAGTTTCATAGTCCTTGATGCGCTTCCCATTGAGCTCGAGGGTTGCTGTCTTTTCGCATATCTCGTGGCTCATAGAATGGAACATTGTCATTTGCGCGTTGCAAATCCCAACCATTTGCGAGACATAAGAAAATGAGCATTAGGCAGCTATAATAGGACATGACAACTGGATAACATCAGTACAAACCCTAAATATTATCGTATCGCACTCAAGCAGTGTGATTGGTAGCCCTACATATGTTTTTCAGTCATGGCCATGAAATCATTTTCACCCAATGAGCTAGTAGGAGTAGGAACATGAGGGACTTGCTGAGGTCGGGAAGGAGTACTCAAGGCGGATGCAGCATTAGGCGAACTCAAACCCAAAACGACCTGCGGAGCATGGCGGGACTTCTTTACAGACTCGGAGGGCTCGGTCTCTTTTCCCGATCCCCTTTCTCTACGACCCGAGACTAATAGTGAACGTGGCGTCGACATATCTGAATGATCAGACTCAGACTCAGATGCGCAGTCCTCAGAGTTGCTGTGTTGAGCTAACTCAGCCTCCTTTTTTTGAAAACTGGCCTGGATTAGGGACGCTGAATTCTTAGTGCAACAAAGCTCGATGTCGACAGAACAAATGTTCTTGAACATATCTATTCCGTGCAGGTTCAAATCAGCTAAAATGAACGGAATGTAAACCACTGTGCGACGAGCAATGGACATACAGATAAGAGTTGCAGGGTCCACGAAGCAAGTGACATCCCACCCCTTACCTACCAAGTTCTCCTTCAACCAAACGATCCGGTCCTCAGGAATGATGTACCTTTTGTCCGAAGGAAGCGCTGCCAAGAGAAAAGGTTAGACATGCAAAAACACAATAAATTATATTCAAAAGGCATAAATCATTATACAAGGTTTCGAGCCAAACACCGATGGGATAAGCATGTGAGACATCTCAAGCGCCGCCCATTCCCCAGTGATTAAGAGAGGTTGGTTTTTCCAATACTTGGTGGAAGTGAGTTTACAAGAAAATATCTTTTTACCATATATAGGCGTAAAAAAGAAATAGTGACTTTCACCCCTAACACAAGCTAAGTCATGGAGGTAGATGAAATCCTTAAAGCTAAGGGACACACCCCACTTTAACCCGATGGCCAGAAAACCAGATATGAGGAGATAAGAATTTGGGTTCAATTGCATGGGGTGAAGATCCAAGAAGAACAAAAGCATATGAAAAAAGGGATCAAGTGGAAACCTAACGTACTCTAAATGGGTTGGCGAAAGAATTAAGGAGCCCTCAAGGATACCAGTACCAGTGTACATGTCCGACCCCAGAGGAAGACAATCGATCCCCACGTTGTCGGAAACACATCCTTTGGTGCGAGCTTTAAGGATCTTGTAGCCCGGTGAGGCACCATTAGACTTGGGCCGAATCTCGTGCCTCGTCATGAAAATAGCAAAGATTGAAATAATACTTACTGGGTCATAGCAAGAACAAGTGACCTTCGACATAATTTTGAAATGCACAGAACGCTTTCCTTTCCCTTCAAGCCTAGAGCCTATATGAGGAACAAAAGCAAAATATGAACGGTTTTGTGAATGAAATGTATTTTTATCGCCCGACCTTTTATATCAGAAGGCATGAGCATTACAGAAAAATATATGACAAAAAGTCATGGGGAGAAGTTCTTTTCAAAAGTAAGGATAAGACTTGATACGGCCGAATCAGATATTCACCTTAGGCTCTCGCAACAAAGGCTTGGTCTGATATGACCAATCAAAGTTATTCTACCCAACACATGCATTTCCTTGACAGAAAGATGCATGCACTTCTTAGACAGACAAAAAGACAAAGGAATGCAACATGTATAAGCAATAAATAGTGCCAAATAATGAGTATCATCTATGGAGCTAGGCTTATTCTCTTTTTCACGCAAAGACTAAGTTGTGGACCACCTGGGATCGACTGAAGTGAGAGGGAAAAATCTAGAGGAGCTGGGGTCCATCGGGTTGGTTGAAAAGCCAAGAGAAAAATTTAAGATTTCTCTAGAGGCCCACTGGATTGCATATATAAGCCAAAGTGCATGATATAAAGCGTTGCATGTGAAAATAAGAGCAAGGACAAGGGTGCATGAAAAAGCAACATGCATGGATGAGGGGTGTTATTTACTTGGGTTTGGCCAACAAGCCCAAAAAAAAAAAAAAACAAACAAACAAACAAACAAACCCAAGTCATGGACCACCGGGGATTGGCTGAAAAACGAAAGGCGTTGGGGTCCAGGGAGTCAGCTAAAGCGCAAGCACACCTAAAAAATAATAGAAAAAAAACATTCCAAACTTGTAGGCCATTGGATATCGGTTGAAAGAGCAAAGTGAAAAACGAAAGGCGCTAGGGTCCACGAGGTCAGCTCAAGGGCAAGAAGAGGAAACCCAAAAGCTGGGGTCCATTTGGGATTGGCTAGCAAAGAGAATAGCAAAGAGTATGGGGTCCACCACATCATTTGAAGCGCATTTGGGGCCCACGACATCGGCTGAAATGCAAAACTCCCAAGGGTACACTCTATGCGGGTTGGCGCTGGGCATTCAACAAGCGGATCGGCTATAGGTTTGCACTCTGCAGCGCGTAGGCCCCACAGTTGGGTTCGGCACTCATGCATTGGATTCCCACGTAATTTTAAATTTCAACTAACCCTTGTGCATGTGGGCTGAACATGGGGATTGGGCCCAACGTTAAACCCAAGGTAAGAATTAGGCTCAGCAAGTGATATTTTAGTGGGTTTGGCAATAATATAGTCGTTTATTCGGACTTAGCAAGTCCAAGAGAGGAAGACGAATTGTTCGTTCGGGTTCAGCCATGAACCCCTGACGACATCATAGGCTCAATATGAAGGAATTCAAATCTAAATCAAATTATTTTTCCCTCCACCCGTGAAGCGTGTAGAGAGAAAAAAAGGGGGGCACTGTGGGGACCAAAATCCACATAGCATGACGTAGCTCTGTGGAGACCAAATCCCACGTAGCATGACCTAACCCGTATGCCATAATTAAAAGACGTGGAGCGGTCGAGCTTCCCTCCCACCAAAGAAGTGCGGAGGGTGGAATGATCGGGGAGTGGAGGATGGGATGCGCAAAGCTAGGGAGGTGGAGCTAAACCCAAAGGGCTCTGAGCGCTGTAAAATCCTAACCATACCTCCAGCAAAGGTACGAGAAATTCAATTGAGCACTAAGAGTTCGCTGCAAAACACTGTCTTGAGCGTCAGAGTGGCTTTTGCAGGTACTCACCCCATTTCCATCGTTCATTCTCGGAAACGCGATCCGTAGTTCTTTTCAACCAAGGAAGTGTGCGGACTGGAGTCAAGAACCTGTGGAAGTATTTCTTCATGAAAGAAATCTTGCTCCAACACCTCTTAATATCTGCATAGGAATATCTACTTGGTTTGAAGACTTTGTAATCCTCTAGAAATCTTTCAAATTTTAATCGATTATCGTTTTCCTTTATATCATATCTATAGACCTGATAGACTGCAACAACCAGTAGTAAGAGGACGAATGAACCCATGGTTGCACCTACAAAATAATCATTAAAAAGTAAATATATACCCCGGTCTTCTAGACATGTCACAGCAAAATAATCAGTTAGGTGACTCACTGGTTGCCGCTAATTTCGTTGCTGCACCTGTAAAAGATAATGACATAAAGCAGATCGTCATGTTCGTGAAATTCATTTATACATATTGCCTCCTGGGCAACATTCCCTGAATAATTGCCGGCACTTTACAAGATGTGTAAAAATTTGAGCAGGAAATATGTGAAGCAAAATATGTACTATTGCCTTACTTGCTTTCTTCAGGTCAACACATTCAATTTCAACTCGGGTGCCATTGTTCTTCAGCATACACTTCTTACCTCCTGCTTCACATTTTGTGCAATTTGGTGTAGACCATCTCAAAACACTAAGAGATCTGTCTAAATCAAAAACTGGAACTGATAAAACATTATGCATCTTTGTGCAAGGCTGGAGGTTATCAATTTCGTAGTCATCATAAACGACATAGATTTGATTGCCAAGGTTGCTGAGGCAGGGGCCATTTAGAACCTGATAATTATATGGCCATCTTTCAAGAACAGAAGAACAATTGAATAAGGTAATGTTCATGGACTCTTTTGAAAAGTGGAATGGAAAGATTGACATGTTGAGGATTTCTGAAACTTTTACCAGCAGGCAATTATCTATGCTTTTGACTGAGAGTTTGACTGATGCTTATAATCTATGCTTTTGACAGAGAGTTTGACTGGAATTGGCTGCTCAAGAACCGTATGATGTCTCTCATTGCAAGACACAGCAAACCCAGGATAGCCACAGTGATCTGGTTGCCTATCTGAGGCTGAAAGGGAAATGGATAAGCGGGCCTTTATCCCCACACTTCAATTCTTTGCAGGTATTTTGTGTTTCTCCAAGAACTTTGGAGAAAGCCATTAACAATATGCAACAGGAAGAGATGAGCATTTGCTGCATTTCTGAGGTGTTAATGCCCATGGAAATCTTCTAAGCATAAAAAAAAGGGTCGTATCTGTATCTGATATATTTGGATGGATTGTTTGGCCAACAAATCTGACCTTTTTTCAACTGACCAATCAAATTACGGTGCTATATAATATGACACTTCTAAATCTTATTGGAATGGCTTTGTTAATTATTATTCCCTATTTACTGCTATTCACACCTCCTCCCTATTTGTTGTGAGAAATTATTGTATGGTACTGGAATACCGTTTCATAATACTATAATCCGTCAACGTGTTATAATATAGGTGGTTGATATGGTTGATATTAATCAATAAATATCCACTTATATCATAACACATGCACAAGGTACATCACGTGATTCTACTCTAATACCACACTATAATTACTTGTCCTTTTGCATCCATATTTTATTATTTAATAACACTATGGACTGCACTATCGCATTCTATGAATGGGTGCCCCATACCTATTCACTTGAGTTCTATAAGATTGTTCATTCTTTTGACATGTCGGGGAAAAAAATTTTGAAAGAAAAAATGTGGAATAAGTAGCATTTTCTTGTAGAAAAAGTATGAACGCATTTAAACCATCAAGAAACAATAAGTCACTTTGACCAAAACAAAACCAAGTCGAAGCAACTAATTCCACATTTTGACTTGAAAAGTAGTGGAGCACTTAACTTCAAAACGTTTTCTTTACAGCGAAGTCCCCATTTAATATCCAAATAATTGAAGCAACTAATTTCACATTTTGACTTGAAAAGTAGTGGAGCACTTAACTTCAAAACGTTTTCTTTACAGGGAAGTCCCCATTTAAGATCCAAATAATTGAAGCAACTAATTCCACATTTTGACTTGAAAAAGCACTTAACTTCAAAAAGTTTTGATTACGGCAAAGTCCCCATTTAAGATCCAAATAATTAAATAAAACTTAAGAGAAAATACCATCTACTTTTAATGCCGGTCTTCGTACTCTCTCAACGCTGTTTTGACTTGATATAAATTAGTTCTAGTTTGAATGGGACCTTAAACTATTAGACTTGTCAAACAAAAACCTAGCTAGCTAGCTCTAGCCTCTGGGATCTCCATGGAAGGTAGAAGAGCCTTGTGTGGGAGGTTTGCAATTGTAGGCTTTCTTGTTATTGGCTTAATATTTGGTGAAACTTGTAACACCAAAGCGTGTTCTCCTTCTTCCTGTGGCAACATCCATAACATAAGCTGCCCTTTTCAGCTGAAAGACGACCTGAAAAATTGCGGCGATTTAGCCTACTGTCTGTCTTGTGAGAACAGCGTTACAGTGTTGCAACTACATTCTGCAAAATACCACGTAAAGTCAATCAACTACAATAACAACACAATTCGAGTCGTAGATCCTGGCTTTCAGAAGAACAATTGCTCCTCCATTCCTTTCTATTCTTTGTCATCTGATTCCATATATGCTCGATATCCATATAGTGTTTATGACTATGAATATAGTAGCATGGACAGAATATGCGAATCCAGTGAATTCATCTCTCTATGTGGACACTGCTCCATGCATTAGTAGTACTACTGGGGGACCTACTTCTTTGTCCCAACCGGGAACGTATAGCTACGTCGTCGTCGTGGGCCCAACAGTTGCATGGGATTTGGAGGAGGGGTGCAGTATAGGGTGGACGGCTATGGCTTCCTTGAATGAAAAAGACCGAAACGCTGTAAAGATACCATTTTGCCCCTGCATTTAACAAAAAAGTTAACAAAATTGACGGCAGTACCATTTGTCCTAACGAAACTGAAGTTGAAGGGCCATGGGAACAATTTTGGAAATTGAGGACTCAAATGCAAATCGGGTCTAAGTTCGAGGACTAATACAACGATTAACCCTAATTCCTTAATTCCTAGTGTTTACAAACAAATATTAGAATTATTCAAATTCTTGACTTCCTGTATTTACCAGAGGATAAGAAATAAATAATTAAACGTGGGCTCCATATTAAATTTCTTTAGGATAGTTTAGGAAGAGTAATTGATTCAATTTCAATTTCTTTAGGATAAATATTAGGGTTAATTACTCAAATGGTCCCCAAACTTGTACGCAATTTACATTTTGGGGCCTAAATTAATTTTTTCGTTCAAATGGTCCATCAACTCTATATTAATTGCTCAAATGATCCCACCGTTACATTCTGTCAATGTTGCTGTTAAATATGAGGGCAAATTGGTCATTTCGTACGTTAAAAATAAATAAATACTGAAAAATCAAATAAAAACTCTCTCTCTCTCTCTCTCTCTCTCTCTCTCTCTCTTCCCCCATGGCCACCACCCTCAAGCTCCAACCCCCAAACCCATCCCATAACCACTCTCCACCCAAACCCATCCAACAACCACCCTCCACCCCAGGCCCCATGAACCCAAAACCCCAGCTCCTCCCCACCCTCCACCCAAGCCAGCAACTACAGAAAAAGAAAAGAAAAAAATCCTCCACAAACCCCCTCCCAACGAACCCAGAACCCCAACTCAACAACCACCTAGACCCTCTCCCCCTCCCTCTTGATTTCCCTTTGTTGTTGAGAGACAACCACCCACCACCCTCCTCCCCACCCCATCACCCACCAACCCCACCTCCCAAAATCACTGTCACTGTCAATTTCTCACCCTCCAAGTACAAGTACCGGGTCTTCGGCCAAGACGCAGAAATTGCTGCGAGGGTTTTGGGCATTTATGCCATCAATACCAAAGCCAACACTCCCACCACTCACTTCACCAAAAAGGCGAGCAATTTCTTCCGCAACCTTCACCTCCTCAGGAGTTTTTCTCTTCCTCTGCGTCTCTGCGTCTCTTCAGCAACCTTCTCCATCCTCCTTCAGACCTTTGTTAGTATTATTTTGGACATTAATTGTTGGGCTGGATGGTTGAAGTCCATTGACAAACCATCTTTTACAAACGCAGCAATTGGAGAAGTCTGAGGAATGGGGGAGAAGAAATCGAAGGGATGGGGTTTGGGTCTCATGATTTTTTTTCTCTTTTTCTTCAATTATTTTCTAATTTTGTATTTATTTTAACCCTATTTTATTTGTTAATTATGAAAAGTCGTATTTACCCTAAAATTTGGTTAAATCTAACAGAAAATTAGACGGTGGGACCATTTGAGTAATTAATATAGAGTTGATGGACCATTTGAACGAAAAATTTAATTCAGGCCCCAAAATGTAAATCGCGTACAAGTTTGGGGACCATTTGAGTAATTTACCCTAAATATTTTGAACAAATAATATATTGACATTATGACTTTAAAAGTATTTAAAAGTTGGTGATATCCAGTTGTGACTGTTAAAAAATGTTTAAAAGTTTGTGGTATCCAAAACGTTAATGACTTTTAAAAAACTTAGTCAATGAATGACTTTCGTATACTTTTAAGGCTAATTGTTAATTTACTAGTGACTTTTATCAACTCTATGAAAGTGTTGAGGTCCAAAAAATCCATGATTGGGCCCGAATAAATTCCTAGCCCAAGGTAATATATTATTGAGAAAAGACCCGATTTGGAGCACGCAAAAATCTGTCATGCACGAGTTATACTTCACATGCCCTGCCAAATAAAAAATCCATCATGCTAGAAACTAAGATTAAAATTATAAAAATGCATTTAGCTCAGCGAATCCATGCTAATTATCCTATCAAGTGTCATAATTAAAAGCATGCCAAGCAACATGCCATGCCAAGTGGGAAATTATTATTTCACACCCAATCACACTACAAGCTTAAGTGGCCCCAAGCCACTCAAATACCCGGGGCTTGCTTGAGTGGGTTGTGGTATGGATGGTAACAAGTTATCATGGGGCCCATCGATGGGTCGAGAGATGGAAGTCTCAGATCGCTTGGGGGCCTCGGGACTCAAGCCCATTTTTTAGGCCCAAACATGGGTAAGCACAAGAGAGAGAGAGTAGCCCATTGCCCCAACTAAAATAGCCCAACCAAAATAGCCCTATTGCTCCAATTAGAATAACCCAACCACAATAGCCCCATTGCTCCAATTAGAATAACCCAACCACAATAGCCCATTGCTCCAATTAGAATAAGCCAACTAAAAGGCCCAACACTTGATCAGATTATCCCACCCATTGGATGAATCATGTGGTGGTCTTAAAAAGCCTATGAAATTAGAATAAAGAGGCAGCGCAAGTCTTGGCACTCAGCTGGGAGAGAAAATCACGAGGGAGCTTGGGGAGTCCACACGTGAAGGGATGCTTAGAGGCCAGAGAGCAAGTTCCAAGCAAAAGTCCTTCAAGGAACCAAGGGATATTAGCACGCAAGGAAGGATTCCATCCCTTGAACCAGCATACATACCCATTTTCTTTCCTTCATTAGATTTGGCCATGGAAAAAGGAAGAAAGAAGAGAAAGAAGATGGGTGAAAATGGAGGCCCTGCTCTGAAGCAGCCGCGGGAAGGAGCTTTGAGCTCCCAAAAATCCCAGATTTTGTGGGAAGGGGCAGAGTTGATTTTGCCACCATAAGGTAAGTCAAGAGGGAGGAGGAGAAAGAAAGAGGAAAGCTTAGCTAGATTGGGAGGAAACCATTAGGGTTTCTTGGAGAAGAACAAATCTCAGTAGCTATAAATAGGGCCTCTTCTACTCAACAACACACCACATTTTCAGAGAGCAAGCTTCCTCTCCTACATGCAAACTCAGTGATTTTCGTGCTTCCTTTACCCATTTCCTTTATTTCCCCTGTTTTGGCAGATTGACAGAAGCTTTGACAGAGTCACTGTCAGGCTGCCGGAAACTGCGAAAGTCACCCAAAACTCTTCACCATACTTCTCCCTCTTCATCAAACCTTCCTTAGAACCCCTTTCTCCTTCCATTAGAACCTCTGTCCTTCATAGGAACCCACAGCTCTCTCTCATTAAGTGCTAAACCCATGATAATTTTTGCTCCCATGCCATAAGTCACTCATGCCAAGCTAGAAGATTTATCTGTAATTTGTTGTTGTTTTCATTGGTGAAGGTAACCAAGGAGATTCCTAAGGCGTCATCACCCTTTCGAGACATCTTTGGGGCTTAATCTTCGAACTCAGACACAAAAGGGACACTTGCATCAGATTGCTCCTTGCAGCAGCCCAGCCCACTTGCTGCCGGAAGAAAAAGGCCCCTACAGAAAGTATTTAAGAATATGTCAACTCTATGAAAGTATTTAAGAATAGAGATATTTAGTCAAATACCCATTCTTAGCACTAAAACTATAAGTAAACCCTACACCATTTAATTTCTATAAACAAACCCAAAAAAACCCCAAAGAATGATAGTTGGCCTTATTGAATTTAATTTTGATTATTAAATTACTTTGATGCCCTATTGAGTGTTTTGGGCTTTTTTATGAGGTTTTGGGGTTGGGTTTGTTTTAAGAAATCAATGACAGTTTTGTAATTTAAAAGGAGTTAAAAGCCTTTTTATTATGTTGTAAATGAGTTTTGGGTGTGTTTCTAAAGTCCATTTCATATAGGGTTTTTTTATATATAATTTGGGCTCCTATATTGGGTATAATAGTGAATCTCCCTTAAGAATATGTCAACTCTATGAAAGTCACTTAGTTAGTTACCCAAAGTCTTTATAAGTATGGATTGAATACATCCCCCTAAATTTAAACACTTAGGATCTATGACTTTGTACCTAAATGGACAGCAAATAATGTACCAAACTTCGAATTTAACAATGAGATACCTCTATAGTGAAATTAGGTGATGACGTGTCATTTGTGGGTCCGCTTTTTAAGTTTGTCTAATGAAATATGAATAAATGTTTTTCAAATTAATTGAAAATTAAGAAATAATATTAAAATTAAAAAAAAATATTAAAAGATGAAAAAAATATATATTGATTATTGAAGCGACACTTGAAACATTCAACCCTCAAATGAGACACCCCCATCATTATGGAAACAGTTGTGTTTGCACATCCAAACGACACATTGTTTTTCCCCTCTCTACACACTGTTGAACCACTATAAGGTGCTCCTCGCTGAAGATTGGCCATTTGTTGAATCATGGTTGCCCCTGTGCAAGCGACCTCAGTGGAAGAGAATGTTGTTCCCCTGACGAAGGACGTGAGGGCTCCTACGTGATGTGCATGCCAAAAAAACAAGAAAAGGAAGAAGAAGAAAGAAGGAAAGGCATGCTCAACCGAATAAGCTCTTTTTGACACGACCGATTTTATCACAACCAAGTGAAGTCTTTGACCAGTGGGCTTCTGATAATACCAAAGGAGGCCCAAAGAGTTGCGACTTTCCACACCTAAGGAGGCCCTCAAGGTATAAAAGGCTGACTAGGCCTATTTCACTCATGATGTCGGTTCCAAAAGGATGATGCATGGACCTCACTGCCCTCGGAGGGACCAGCGCCTAGGTGCTTCGTCAAATACACTAAAAAATTGGACTCGCCTACTCTGCCACCATTTTTTGGACCACAATACTCAATTCTCTCACCAACGGACTAGAAACAATGGAACAGTAGTTGAAGACCTAGAAATAACCAGAAACACAAGACACAAGCAATAACACACATGGAAATCATGGCAAGTAACTCCCTTAAAACACTGACGACGGCAAAATGACGCGAATGACAACAAGTAAGAATCAGTAGAGAAATTTAGAAGAGGTTCTCGCTTAGAAATTCAGAAGGTGGAAATGAAGTTTCTCTGCCTAAGTGTTTCTATTTATACACAAGAAGGTGGAATGGTGTGCCCATTGATGAAAGTCGGACAAGTGGACATAAGGAGACTGAGGTGATTGTTGAATGCTTTAGACATCCAACTTTCCGAGCCTAAGGAGGCCCTCAGGATTTAAAAGTCGACCATACCCATTTCACTCATGATGTCAGTTTCGAAAGGATGATGCGTGGACCACACTGCCCTCAGCGAGCCCAATGCCTAGGTGCTTCATCAGATACACTAAAAATCTGGACTCACCTACTACTCTGCCACCATTTCCTTGACCACAATACTCAATTCTCTCACCAACAGACCAGAAACAATAGTGGAACATCAGTGGAAGACCTAGAAAGAACTAGAAACACAAGACACAAGCAATAACACGTATGGAAAGTCACATCAAGTAACTCACTTCAAATACTAACAACGGAGAAATGACATGACAATAAGGTGGAAATGAAGTTTCTCTGCCCAAATGTTTCTATTTATACATAAAAACGTGGAACGATGTGCCCGTTGATGAAAGTGGAACAAGTGGACACAAGGAGACTGGGGTGATTGTTGAATGCTTCAGACATTGACCCCATCATGACGAAAGCAATTGCGCCTGCACAGCCAAACAACACATTGTTTCTCCCCTCTCTATACGTGGCGAAAGTCCTCGATCAACGGAACTACTTAAGGACCTGGGGGTCTTCTGTTGATACCAAATACAAAGATGGCCTATGAAAAAGAGTCGAATAACTAGCCTCCATCATTTACGAAAGTGACAGGGCCTAAAAGGCCATAACGAGGCCCAAAGAGGCCCTTATCCATGCTTAAGGAGGCGCATGTGGTAAAAAGGTTGACCATGCCCATTTCACTCATGCAGTCGATCTTGAAGGAATGACTCATGGACCACACCGCCCTTGGTGCGCTGAGCACTTGGGTGCTTCACCCAGAAGTCCGTGCTACTTACTTGAAAGGAACAATTATCCCATGAATATTCCATTGAAGATTGATTCCTCCAAAAGAGGAGACACATGTCTGCCTGCGACTGACCAACCACCGAGAATGTGCCACGTCACTAACGAACCTTCACTCCAACATCGAAACAAGGCAAGAAAAGAAACCATCTTCTCAAGTATAAAATAGGCGTACTTTTCAACCTTGAAGGTAATATAAATTTCCTCCATTTTGAGTACAGTACTTTTCATAGCTTCTTCTAAGGAAGCGCTAAGTTAGGCATTGAAGGGTGGTTAATGGCTCTCTCACCAGCATTTTGTAGTGACCATTCTTTGTCTTCTTGCAGTTTTTGGTAGCTGGAATCTTACCCTTACTTGGCCACTCTAAGTAACACCAAAAATACATTTTCAAACACCAAAGTCAGCTGAAGAACACTCTCAAGGGAGAATTGACTGGGGGTGACTTCATCCTACTTGCTTGTACAAAATTCACGCATCAGTAATGCACATTCTCATTCCTAAATTGTGAGGATTATATTGATGATTTGGGAATCAATTTTGATACTTTAAATCAAGTGGCATTCTCAAACAAGTGGGTTCTATCTCGAGTTGCAACTCTCAAGCAATTAGATTTTGATCTCTTTCTTACGCTTGGATGGGCCACTTGGGATGCTCGAAATAGTAAAATAAGTTAGCAAAAGGACGTTACCCCTGCTATTGTTTGTCATGGAGTTGTTGTCCAGTTAAAAGAATTTATGTGAATTAACTCAATAGATAGAGGTGCTGCTCTCCATCATTTAAAGACATAATTGTGGAACAAGGCTGCATTTGGTAGTCTCAAAATCAATATGGATGGGGTTTGGAAGTTAGGTGGCACATAAAGGGGAGTGGAGATAGTGGTTCACAATTTAGATGGGCACTTTGTGGCAGGTCGAACAATACACTATGATCATGTTTTTCCGGCCCTTTAGGTGGAGGCAATGGCATCCAGGCTTGATGCAGCTTTGGTGGTGGAAAGAAGCTTAAGTAACGTAGTTTTTTTAGAGTAATTCTCTTCAGATCATCTCGACTCTTAAGAGTCCCTTCATTGATATGTCCTTTGTTGGTCCTGTGATGAAGGACCTAAGAGCGCTTGCTATCACAGATCACTTGAGAAGGTTTTACCCATATTCGCTCGACTGCAAATAAAGTGGGTCATGGTATTGCACGCTTTTCTCTTCTTCTGGTGGTGGGAGTAGGGTTCATGTGTAAGGTTTTTGTTATTTTGGGTTTGTTAACTTTATTTGAGATTATACTTAATTGTAGTGATGTGGACTAGTAGTTGTTGTTGTGTACTTGCTTTAGTTTGGCTTGTTTAGCATGTTAATTTTGTTGCATTCTCTCGCTTGGTGATTTGCATGTCTTGTTGATGCTTTGATTGTATCGTTGAAGTTATGTAATGAAGTTATGAATTTTTGTTAAAAAAGAAAAAGAAAAGGAAATTGAAGTTCTTATTTGATAAAAGTTTAAAAATATGAAAATTTTGAATTTTAGTGACCAAGTATGCTAATTTTATTTTATTTTTCCCTTTATCATTGTAGGTATTTATGCATATCCGTATGCAAGGATTGTATGTAAGTGATCTCTCTTCTAAAGTTTCTTCTTTCTATAATGTTTTAATGAATTACTAGTGTCTTCGTACACGCTCTTTCTTTTAATCTTTATGTGTTTTATATTTGAAGTTTTAATTATTAAAACAAATGAAAAAACAACAGAGGTTGAGAGATGGAGGTAAATGGGACATCCTGAGTGGGTTTTGTGTTTTATATTTTTAGTTTGACTTAAATGATAAACATTTTACCATTTTACCCTTATAATATTAAGTTATGAACATTTAGCACTTTAGTTCATTAAGGGTTTTTTTGCTTTTTCAATGTTTTACCATTTGAGGCCTTTGCCTTTATATATAGATTCACATTAACACCCTCTTAGGGTTTGAATTTTTGCACAAAAATCTTTGGAGTTTTTGCACAACCCCAAGGTTTCAAAATGTTTTGACAAAAACCCTTGTGTTAATTTTTTATACAAAATCTCTCTCTCTCTCTCTCTCTCTCTCTCTCTCTCTCTCTCTCTCTCTCTCTCTCTCTCTCTCTCTATATATATATATATATATATATATATATATATATATATATATATATATATATATATATATATATATACAGAAATTCTCTTATGCGGACATCCGGACGTTATTATCGTGCGGACGCTGTGTATTTTGTACTACCCCTTTCTGTTTTCCTGCATGTTTACAATAGGATCCGTACGATAATAATGTGCGGACATCCGGATAAGAGAATAACTGTATATATATATAAATTCATACAAAAATTGTTGATGAAAAAAATTCAACGAATGACAAAGTTAACCTCAAAGATTTGAGTGCACATAATTTTGTCATTTGAGGGTAATTAACTCGAGGTGAATTAATTTTTTAATTTGAAGAATCTTTTTAATTATATCAATAATGTTGCACGAAAAATTAATGGACGGTGTGAGAATGTGAAGGTAAAAAGCCCCATTTTGGAAAGTCGAGAAACCTATCAATGGCTTATATGGAGTTGGGCTACTCTCCCCATTGCCAATTGGCTTATATGGAGTTGGGCTACTCTCCTCAATGCAAAATGTAATGGGTTGAAATAAAAAAGACATTCGCTCACCACAAAAGATGGTTCACCATGTAGTTCCTATGAACTTCGATTGTTGATATCATAAAAGAAGTAGGAAATTGAGAAAGAATGAGGAAAGCAAAATTGTGGATTAAATTTCTAATTTCGGACTGGAGTGGTTCAGTGTGGCAGCCAAGTAATTAGTACTGCAAGTATTATTTTGCTATTCTGATATAAACCACCTCAAATGGGTCAAGCATTGTTCATTTCAGAGGAAGCTCACACACTAACAAAAGTAAAAGCAAGGCCAACGGGTAATCTGTGTAAAGTTAATCATCTTACTATATTTGGGATTTGCACTTCTCAAACGTCCTCAGGTCTCTTGATACTGTTCACTTTTATTGTATTTTTTGCAGGAGGTAGATTGATACTGTGCACTTTTATTGACATAGGTAAGGGCATATATCCGGTGCCTTTTGAAATCTGTGGATATAGAGCACCAAAAAAAGTTCATTTACTCATGATTAATTAGTAATGTTACTGCGCAGGACTTGTTATTTTGAAATTTATATTTGGTTCTTGATCTATAAATGGCGGAGAAGGAAATTGTCAATGTATAGCACCATAGAAGATTTTCTGCAGGCTGATAACAACTTCATCCCAATAAGGTACTCTTACTCAGACATTAAGAAGATGACTGGTAGATTCTAGGACAAACTGGGTGAAGGTGGCTTTGGCATTGTATTTAAAGGAAATTTGCGCAGTGGTCTTTTTGGAGCAATTAAGATTTTGGGCAAGTCTAAAGCTAATGGGCAAGATTTCATGAGCGAGATAGCTACAATTGGGAGGATTCACCATGTTAATGTGGTGCAACTTGTTGGTTATTGTGTGGAGGGATCAAAGCGCTCTCTAGTTTACAATTTCATGCCCAATGGGTCACTAGATAAATATATTTATTCAAAAGAAGGAAGTATGCCTTTAAGTTGCGATAAAATGTAAGCGATTTCTCATGGAGTGGCTTGAGGGATTGAATATCTGCATGAAGGTTGTGACATGCAAATTCTGCATTTTGATATCAAGCCTCACAACATTCTTCTTGACGAGAATTTCAACCCAAAGATTTCTGACTTTGGGCTAGCAAAACTATATCCAACAGATAACAGCGTTGTCTCTATGACGGCAGCTAGGGGAACATTGGGATATATGGCTCCTGAGTTGTTCTGCAAAAATCTTGGAGGTGTTTCATACAAAGCCGATGTCTACAGTTTTGGAAAGTTGCTGATGGAGATGGCAAGCAGAAGGAAGAACTTGAATGCCTTGGCAGAGCATTCAAGCCAAATTTACTTCCCTTCTTGGGTGTTCAATCAATATATCAAGGGAAAGGACTTGGAGATGGGTGATGTCAATGAAGATGAAATGAAAATAATAAGAAAGATGGTCATAACAGCCTTATGGTGTATACAATTAAAACCAAGTGATCGTCCATCAATGAAAAAAGTCATAGAGATGCTTGAAGGGCATGTTGAATACCTACAGATGCCTCTCAAGCCTCTAATGTGTCCACAACAGATGCCTCCCAAGCCTCTAATGTGTCCGGCATGTTCTAACTTGGTGCTAACATGGACCTTTTCAGCTAGGTCATGATCAAATAGGCATGGACTCTGTTTTTCTTTTTTTTCCTTTTTGAAACCCTAGACTCTGTTAACTAGCTTGGTGATGATCAACTAGTATGGAATCTGCCGTTTTGAACAAAAAAGAAACAGAGCGTATCACATTTGTAGACCACATTTATAATAGACTTGTTTCGTACAAGGCGAAAATGGTGTTCAGAGTGTCAGAGTAATGAGGTATAACTTTTTGTTTTCCAAGTTTGAAGAGACATGGATCAGTGTGTGCACGCCCAAACCACAATGATGTGAGCTTCAATTGACCCCATTTTAAAATTTACCTTCACCAGTTGCTTCTGTTTTTCACCAAAGACTCTCCGACGGTCAACTCAATTGAAATTGTGTCTATTAATTGACCTTCGTGATGAAATCTTTCTAATGGAAGAGGCCAAAGGTCATGGAAGCTAGAGAACTGCAAAACGAGGAGTCAAAAAAGAAAGTTCAATCTTTCCCCCTATTTCATTAAAATAAAAAATAAATAAAAAGAAAGGTTCAATGGTTGCCTTTCTAGACATTTTAGAAAGTAGTCGCTGATGATTCAACATCCCAACCCCACCACCATCTCAAAATTAATCTCTCAATCAACTGGGGTTGCGCGGAGAGGGCCGAGATTTTTTAAACACTTGTATGTTAGGCTTCCATCTCCAACGCAAAGATACTCTCTAAAATACTAGAAGAACAATATTTCTGCAAGACACACTATTGGGGAACTTTGAAACTTCAAGGATCACATGATGAAGCAAGCGGGACAACGGCAATTTATGGAAGCTGGTGGACTGTCATGTTAAAACTTGAAGCAAGATTGTTACACAATAGTTTATGTGCACAAGTGATGCATAATATTGGATTTGGCAGCCAGTGATTGTGTGGTAGCAATAGGTCGAATGTTAGGGTCATTGAAACGCCCCTACTTCTAAATTCTATGTAATGCTGGACCATGAGGCATGTGCTGGTCAAGTACAAACATCAAGAACTATATGATCATAATTGATTGCATACATAAGTGTGTTTACATGTAATGATGTAATGTATAACTACGCGTGTTACTCCAACTCAGGAATTGCTTGTAACTGAATGTTTAGATTTCTTGCAGCCGTACTTGCATTGGTTCCTGCAGCACCTGTAGAGGCAAAGGGATTGGGAGGCATGGTTAAGCTTTCTCCTCCTTCCAACATCTGAACCACGGCTTTCATTGAAGGGCGATCCACTGGATGCCATTGGATGCACCAGAGCCCTACAGTTGCAAGTTTCTTTGGAATTTTACGTTCTCCTTCTTCACCGATATGGATGCGTAGATCATCTCCTTCTTCTAGAAGATTATAAATCCATTCGGGATAGTAGATTTCATTTGTGTTCTCCGTGGCTGAACCGACATTCTTCCTTCCTCCTACCATCTCAAGCAGTAGCATTCCAAAACTATACACATCTGACTTATAGGATACATTTCCAAAGTTCCTGGAGAACACTTCAGGTGCAATGTAGCCCATGGTGCCCCTAGCTGTAGTCATTGACACTATGCTTTGATCCTTGGAACATAACTTGGCTAAACCAAAATCAGAAATCTTTGGAGTGAAGTTGTGGTCTAGCAAAACGTTATGAGGTTTGATGTCGAAATGGAGGATTCGCTGATCGCATCCTTGGTGAAGATATTCAATTCCTTTGGCTATGGCTAGAGCAATATCTTGCACCTTATCCCAACCAAGGAAACTGTTCTTATTGTCTGGTGAAGAAATGAAATCCTGCAGTGAACCATTTGGTAAGAACTCATAAACAAGAGCTCGTCTAAATCCATCAGCGCAAAAGCCAACGAAGCGAACGACATTGACATGGTGGATACGACCCATTGTTCCCACTTCATTGATGAACTCTTCCCCATCTCCCTTAGAACTATTGAGGACTTTCACAGCAACAAAGAGTTCAGAAGAAAGCTTTCCTTTATAAACAGTTCCGTAGGCTCCTTCCCCTAACTTGTCCTTGAAGTCATTTGTAATCCTCTTAATATCTGCATATGAATATCTGCTAGGTTTGAGAGCTCTGTAATCGTCTAAAAATCTTTCAATCTTTAATTGATTCTCCTTTTCTTTTCTATCAGAACTATAGACACGATAGGCTGCAACGACAAGGAGTAACGCAACAAATGAACCCAGGGATGCACCTGCAAGTTAATCCTTTGTAAATATCACCACGATCTCATATATAAAGATGAAACGAACTGCAACTCCAATTAAACAACTCACCTGTAGCCACCCATTTCCTTTTTGCACCTAAAAAAAAATTACAGTGTCAAATTAAGAATGAGCTATTGCTTGGAAAATATCCTTTAAATAAACAGTGCTGCTACTTGCTCTAAACTTCCAAATAAGTAAGCAAAAAGTGGATTGCAAATGATAATATCTCATTTCATGAATGCATTGTATTATTTGCATCTGCAGATAATTGACTAGTATAGCAGAATATTAAGAATCTGTAACAATTCAAGTATATATGAACCAATTAAATATACATTAGCCAAGTTAACTCGAGGACCACGAACACAAAAAAAAAAAAACAAGGATACAACTTGATAGATTCATCAACCTCAGAGATGTTTTGCGATAAAAAGCCAATAAATAATGCTGCTACTCTGCTCTCAACTTCCAAGTAAGTAAGCAAAAAGTGACTAGTAGTACAGCAGAATATTAAGAATCTGCAATAAGTTAAATATATGTGAACCAAACTAAAATATATGTTAGCCATACCTGCTTTGCTCAAATCAACACATTCAATTTCACTTTTGGTGCCATTGTTCTTCAATCTACACTTCATGCCCTGTCTCTCACAGTGTCCACAATTTGGTTCAGACCACTCCAAAAAAAGATTGGCATACTTGTATGAAAAATATGGAACTGAGGACAAATTATACATCTTTGTACAAGACAGTAGGGGCAAGTCCCCAATGCTGTAGGAAGAAGCAACAGAATAAACTTGGTAGACAGGGCCACTGAAGCAGGGGACTGGTTCATCTAATTGCCTCTCAGCTAAGGAACAATTGAATAAGGTAATATCATACATGAAATCTTTTGAGAAGTGGAAGGGAGAGATTGACTTGTTGAAGACTTTCAAAAGCTTCACCAGAAGACAGCTTTCTGGATCATATAATTGGACTGCCTGAGCCTTATAATCTATGCTTTTGACTGCGAATTTGAATGGAATTGGAAGGTCAAGAATTGTTTCATGCTTCTCATTGCATGACAGAACAAACCCAGGAAAGACACAGTGATCTGGGTGCCTGCCTTTGAGGCTGAAAGGGAAATGGACAGCTGGGCCTTTATCTCCACACTTCAATTTTTCGCAGGTATCTTGGGGTTCTCCAAGCACTGTGGAGAAAGCCAGAAAGATTAAGCAGAAGGAAGAGACGATAATTTTTACCATATCTAAGGCTGCAGAAAAACGAAATGGAATCCAATAAGATGTCCTTCCATGATTCAATTAACACTTTAATAACCAGGAAAAGAAAATTAAAATAATGAAAAAAATGTTTGGGATGAAAAGACTATAAAAGTCAACAGTTGACTCGGCGGTGCCACGACATGTCACATTCGAGACTCACTGAATTGAAGATTCAATTTATTATAATTATTTTATCATGGAAAGTAGAATACAGAGAAACTTCCAAGGCTGCTGTTTGTCTGTTTGAAATGATGAGTCAGCAAGTACAAACTAAAGATAAGGGATGACCTGGGAGACACCCAGATGCCCAAGTTCACGACCTTGTGGTCCTAGAGCACTGGCTGGTTGGTCCCTTTCAAGGCCTTGGAGGTACAATTTCTTCTTTTAATTTATAGAAATTAAATTTAGATTGTTTTTTATTTGATTGTTTTGATTTAATGATATGTATTTATCTATCTATCCAGGAATCAGAGTGGCTAAAGTTTACTTTGCATGAGTTGCTGGGTAATGAGTATTGCCAGAAGCTACCAATGTTGAAATCATCAAGATTGCTGCTCTATCCTACAACAAGTGTTTGCTGGAAAAACAGACTGACTTGGGTGAGATTTTGTTAAGATGGCCATAGACTTGGAATCTATTTTTCCTACCTGGAAAGCTTTCATATTTAGCATCAAACAATTTATCAGAGAGGTCTAGAAGGACCACCTCACAGTTGATGTTCATGACACAAACGAACACTGCCATTGTTGAGAGAGGTGTTGAGAGATCTAGAGGTTGAGGTGGATGGGGAGAACCAAGAGATGTTGAGAGATCTAGAAGGACCTCCTCCGCCATTGTTGAAGACTCAGTCGCCGGGATGCGGCTAAGGCTAGGCAGTTGACCACCTCCTTTTCTTTGTTATTTTTTTAAAAAAAAATATTTACATCCTTTGTTTATGGACCGAAATGCCCCTCAACAATTAACCGCAGTTGCTCTATTTTGACAGAAATTGGAATTTGTCCTTAAATTGCTCAAAATTGAAAGTACATGGACAAAATTGACCAAATTGAAACGACAGAGACCAAGTAGTAAAAGTGAAAAACTACAGGAACCCAAAGTGACCTTTTGCCTATTATAAAATTACAACTTGTTCATTACTCATTGCCATGCCGAAAATCTACTCACGGATGAACTCTTATCTCTCTCCCTCTCCATGGAAACTCAAACATCCTCTTCTTCATGGTTTCTAATTCTATCTCTTCTCGCCATCACCTCATCCTCTGAAGCTTCCAACGAGAAAACTATCGGTCGTGTCTGCCCTCCTTCATCCTGCGGCAGCATCCGCAACATAAGCTACCCATTTCGACTCAACATTGATCCAACCAACTGCGTCGTGTCATTTTACACCCTCTCATGCGAAAACAACCTCACAATCTTAAAAGGGTAATAAAGGTATTTCATCTTAATAATTAAATTAAAAAATATACAGCTGTCGATTTTTGGGTTTATTTTGGGTGTGTTTATATACATTAAATAGTAGGGTTAATTACAGTATGGTACCCTGAAGTTGTACCCTTAAGGCATGTTAGTCCCTATCTTTTCAATTTTAACAATCACATACCCTTAATTTGTAAATTTTTTGCAATGTGGTTCTGCCATTAGGGTTTCCGTTAAATCTCTCCGTTAGTTGCCTACGTGGCACTATGGGTACGTGATTGTTAAAATTTACAGAAACCCTAACGGCGGAACCACATTGCAAAAAATTTACAAACTAAGGGTACGTGATTGTTAAAATTGAAAAGATAGGGACTAATATGCCTTAATGGTACAACTTCTGGGTACCAAACTGTAATTAACCCTAAATAGTATAGGGTATTTTTATACTTTTATGTCTAGAAATGGGTATTTAACTAATTTTCTAATACAATTAAAACCAAGTGATCGTCCATCAATGAAAAAAGTCATAGAGATGCTTGAAGGGCATGTTGAATACCTACAGATGCCTCCCAAGCCTCTAATATGAGTCCACAACAGATGCTGATAAGCGATCATCAAAATAGTCCAAATCCGGCATGTTCTAACTTGGAGCTAACATGGACCTTTTCAGCTAGGTCATGATCAAATAGGCATGGACTCTATTTTTTTTCCTTTTTCTTTTTGAAACCCCAGACTCTGTTAACTAGCTTGGTGATGATCACTAGTATGGAATCTGCCGTTTTGAACAAAAAAGAAACAGAGCGTATCACATTTGTAGACCACATTTATAATAGACTTGTTTACAAAGCTGAAAATGGTGTTCAGAGTGTCAGTAATGAGGTATAACTTTTTGTTTTCCAAGTTTGAAGAGACATGAATCAGTGTGTTTTAAAATTTACCTTCACCAGTTACTTCTGTTTTTCATCAAAGACTCTCCGACGGTCAACTCAATTGAAATTGTGTCTATTAATTGACCTTCGTGATGAAATCTTTCTAATGGAAGAGGACAAAGGTCGTTGAAGCTAGAGAACAGCAAAACGAGGAATCAAAAAACAAAGTTCAATCTTTCCCCGTATTTCATTTTTTTTTTTTTTACAGGTTCAATGGTTGCCTTTCTAGGCATTTTAGAAAGTAGTCGCTGATGGTTCAACATCCCAACCCCACCACCCTCTCAAAATTAATCTCTCAATCAACTGGGGTTGCGCAGGGAGGGTCGAGATTTTTAAACACTTGTATGTTAAGCTTCCATCTCCAATGCAAAGATACACTCTAAAATACTAGAAGAACAATATTTCTGCAAGACACATTATTGGGGAACTTTGAAACTTCAAGGATCACATGATGAAGCAAGCAGGACAACAGAAATTTTATGGAAGCTGGTGAAGGACTGTCATTTTCAAACTTGAAGCAAGATTGTTACACAATAGTTTATGTGCTCCAGTGATGCATAATATTGGATTTGGCAGCCAGTGATTGTTTGGTAGCAATAGGTCCAGTGTTACTATGTTAGGGTCATTGAAACGCCCCTATTTCTAAATTCTATGTAGTGCTGGACCATGAGGCATGTGCTGGTCAAGTACAAACATCAAGAACTATATGATCATTCTTGATTGCATACATAAGTGTGTTTACATGTAATGATGTAATGTATAAGTACACATGTTACTCCAACTCAGGAATTGCTTCTAACTGAATGTTCAGATTTCTTGCAGCCGTACTTGCATTGGTTCCTGCAGCACCTGTAGAGGCAAAGGGATTGGGAGGCATGGTTAAGCTTTCTCCTCCTTCCAACATCTGAACCACGGCTTTCATTGAAGGGCGATTCACTGGATGCCATTGGATGCACCAGAGCCCTACAATTGCAAGTTTCTTTGGAATTTTACCTTCTCCTTCTTCACTGATATGGATGCGTAGGTCATCTCCTTCTTCTAGAAGATTATAAATCCATTCGGGATAGTAGATTTCAATTGTGTTCTCCGTTGCTGAACTGACATTCTTCCTTCCTCCTACCATCTCGAGCAGTAGCATTCCAAAACTATACACATGCACATCTGACTTATAGGACACATTTCCAAAGTTCCTGGAAAACACTTCAGGTGCAATGTAGCCCATGGTGCCCCTAGCTGTAGTCATTGACACTATGCTTTGATCCTTGGAACATAACTTGGCTAAACCAAAATCAGAAATCTTTGGAGTGAGGTTGTGGTCCAGCAAAATGTTATGAGGTTTAATGTCAAAATGGAGGATTCGCTGATAGCATCCTTGGTGAAGATATTCAATTCCTTTGGCTATGGCTAGAGCAATATCTTGTATCTTATCCCAACCAAGGAAACTGTTCTTATTGTCTGGTGATGAAATGAAATCCTGCAGTGAACCATATGGTAAGAACTCATAAACAAGAGCTCGTCTAAATCCATCAGCGCAAAAGCCAACCAAGCGAATGACATTGACATGGTGGATATGACCAATTGTTCTCACTTCATTGATGAACTCTTCCCCATCTCCCTTAGAACTATTGAGGACTTTCACAGCAACAAAGAGTTCAGAAGAAAGCTTTCCTTTATAAACAGTTCCGTAGGCTCCTTCCCCTAACTTGTCGTTGAAGTCATTTGTAATCCTCCTAATATCTGCATATGAATATCTGCTAGGTTTGAGAGCTCTGTAATCGTCTAAAAATCTTTCAATCTCTAATTGATTCTCCTTTTCTTTTGTGTCAGAACTATAGACATGATAGGCCGCAACGACAAGGAGTAACACAAAAAATGAACCCAGGGATGCACCTGCAAGGGAATCCTTTGTAAATATCACCACGATCTCATATATACAGATGAAACAAACTGCAACTCCAATTAAACAACTCACCTGTAGCCACCCATTTCCTTTTTGTACCTGAAAAAAAAAAAAAACACTGTCAAACTAAGTAATTAGAATGAGCTATTGCTTGGAAAATATCCTTTAAATAAACAGTGCTCTACTTTGCTCTGAACTTCCAAATAAGTAAGCAAAAAGTGGATTGCAAATGATAATATCTCCTTTCATGAATGCATTGTATTATTTGCATCTGCAGATAATTGACTAGTGTAGCAGAATATTAAGAATCTGTAACAATTCAAATATATATGAACCAATTAAATATACATTAGCCAAGTTAACCTCGAGGACCACGAACACCAAAAAAAAAAAAGAAAAGAAGGATACAACTTGATAGATTCATCAACCTCAGAGACGTTTTGCGATAAAAAGCCAATAAATAATGCTGCAACTCTGCTCTCAACTTCCAAGTAAGCAAGCAAAAAGTGACTAGTAGTAAGCAGAATATTAAGAATCTGTAATAAGTTAAATATATGTGAACCTGCTTTACTGAAGTCCACACATTCAATTTCACTTTTGGTGCCATTATTCTTCAATCTACACATCTTTCCCATTGCCTCACACTGTCCACAATTTGGTTCAGACCACTCCAAATAAAGATTGGCAGGCTTGTCTGAAAAATATGGAACTGATGACAAATTATACATCTTTGTACAAGACAGTAGGGCCAAGTTCTCAATGCTGTAGGAAGAAGCAACAGAATAAACTTGGTAGCCAGGGCCACTGAAGCAGGGGACTGGTTCATCTAATTGCCTCTCAGCTAAGGAACAATTGAATAAGGTAATATCATACATGAAATCTTTTGAGAAGTGGAAGGGAGAGATTGACTTGTTGAAGACTTTCAAAAGCTTCACCAGAAGACAGCTTTCTGGATCATATAATTGGACTGCCTGAGCCTTATAATCTATGCTTTTGACTGGGAATTTGAATGGAATTGGAAGGTCAAGAATTGTTTCTTGCTTCTCATTGCATGACAGAACAAACCCAGGAAAGACACAGTGATCTGGGTGCCTGCCCTTGAGGCTGAAAGGGAAACGGACAGCTGGGCCATTATCTCCACACTTCAATTTTTTGCAGGTATCTTGGGATTCTCCAAGCACTGTGGAGAAAGCCAGAAAGATTAAGCAGAAGGAAGAGATGATAATTTTTACCATATCTGAGGCTGCAGAAAAACGAAATGGTATCCAACAAGATGTCCTGCCATGATTCAATTAACACTTTAATAACCAGGAAAAGAAAATTAAAATAATAAAAAAAATGTTTGGGATGAAAAGACTATAAAAGTCAACAGTTGACTTGGCGGTGCCACGACATGTCACATTCGAGACTCACTGAATTGAAGATTCAATTTATTATAATTATTTTATCATGGAAAGAAGAATGCAGAGAAACTTCCAAGGCCGCTGTTTGTCTGTTTGAAATGATGAGTCAGCAAGTACAAACTAAAGATAAGGGATGACCTGCATTATTCTATTGCTTTTGGCTGGTACTGAATGCCAATTTGCATTACATGGATAAGTTCTGTACCTTGTTTATGTTTCATCAATATTGTTAAAATCAACAAAATATTAACATTTTATCGACAAAATAGACACTACAAGAAAAAAAAGTTTATAGTGACTAATTTCTCAGTGACCACATCTACAATGGTCACAAAGACCTTGTTTATGTTTCATCAATATTGTTAAAGTTAAAATCAACAAAATATTAACATTTTATCGACAAAATAGACACTACAAGAAAAAAAGTCTATAGTGACCAATTTCTCAGTGACCACATCTACAACGGTCACAAATAGTGGATCTATGATGCTAGTTTCATTTTCATTCCAAAAGGCATCTTAAATGATTTGTGAAGCTGTCAACGTAGACTAACCAATCATGTGATATCCTTGACTCACCTACTATCGGTTTTCTTAAAAAAAGACGGCATCTTATTTTCTTGCAACTTGCAAGACACCAGCTATTGGTTTCAATTTTCTTGAAAAAGATCAGCTATTACTCGAACTTTTAGTTACAAATTGATGTGACGCACAATAAAATCTACTCACAGATGAACTCTTATCTCCCTCCCTCTCCATGGAAACTCAAACATCCTCTTCATCATGGTTTCTAATTCTATCTCTTCTCGCCATCACCTCATCCTCTGAAGCTTCCAACGAGAAAACTATCGGTCGCGTCTGCCCTCCTTCATCCTGCGGCAGCATCCGGAACATAAGCTACCCATTTCGACTCAACGGCGATCCAACCAACTGCGGAGTGTCGTTTTACACCCTCTCATGCGAAAACAACCTCACAATCCTAAACCTATACTCCGGAAAATACACCGTCCGATCAATCAACTACGACAACAACACAATCCGAGCGGTCGATCCCGGCCTCCGCAAAAACGACTGCTCCTCTCTTCCTCGCTATTCTCTGTCGCCTTCCAACTTCAGCTTCCTAGATCCGTACAAATGGTCAAGTTCAAATTGCACGCAAATATGCAGAAGTTCGAGCCCAATTATTTATTTGAAGTGTGAAAGAGTTCCAGCCAATTTGTCGCTGTATGTGGACGCAAGTACTTGCATTGGTAGCAGGGGTTATTATTATGTGAAGGCGCGGAGCCTAACGACGTCGGATTTGGAGGACGGGTGCAGGGTAGATCGGACGGCTATAACGACGTTGTATGAAAAGGATCAGAACGGTTCGTATCAGCATATACATGAGGCCCTGGTGTTTGGGTTTGAGCTTGAGTGGCGCCCTGATTTGTATACGCGTTACTCCTGCAGAGGATGGAGCTTTTCTAACACTTGTTTTCCAAACCGGTTCATAGGTATGTCACGTGTGTGTGTGTGAGTTCTCAAATTAATATATTTTTCTCTTCAATTTAAAAACAATGCCTTAATTTTTTGCACACATCAAAGTGGTATCTTCATTTTTAATTTTTTATAATATAAGCGATATTGGAATTCAAACACACGGCCTCGGGTTAAAGGAACTGCTTAAAAGTGCATATTCAATTTTCTAATGTTAAATGTTTTCTTTCCTTGTCATTGCAGGTTTCTTTCAGTCTCTATTTGAATGGATGGATGGTAAGCAATTTCTGCCCAAAATTTTCTTCATTTCTTCATTCCCGGTATTTTGTTTTGCACTTAGTTTTGGAAGTAAGTCAAGAATTTGATTTTGTTCTTTTTCTTTTTGGGTATTTCTTGCAGCCCAACGATATGCAGTACTCTTAATCCTCGGTAAGAGCTTGTATCTTCTTTAAGCGAACATTTATTTTCATCTTAGCAAGCATATATAAAAAGGACAATGGCAAAAAACTCAATAACCCTATGGTGATGTTCTTGCGCAGGAGTTTTTGTTATGGCAAGATTTGTAATTGGCCTTCCATTTGTCATAGTGGTTTTGGTCTATAAATGGAGAAGAAGGCATCTGTCTATGTATAGCAGCATTGAAGAGTTTCTGCAAAGTGAAAGAAACTTTGCACCAATACGGTACTCTTACTCAGATGTTAAGAAGATGACTAGTAAATTCAGGGAAAAAGTGGGTGAAGGAGGTTACGGCACTGTTTTCAAGGGAAAGTTACGCAGTGGCCGATTTGTAGCAATTAAGATGTTGGGCAAGTCCAAAGCTAATGGGCAAGATTTCATCAATGAGGTAGCGACCATTGGGAGGATTCACCATGTTAATGTGGTACAACTTGTTGGCTACTGTGTTGAAGGATCAAATCGCGGTCTAGTGTACGATTTCATGCCTAATGGTTCTCTTGATAAATACATTTATTCAAAAGATGGAAGTGTCCCTTTAAGTTGTAAGAAAATGTATGAGGTTGCTCTCGGAGTGGCTCTCGGAATCGAATATCTACATCAAGGTTGTGACATGCAAATTCTGCATTTCGATATCAAGCCACACAACATTCTTCTTGATGAGAATTTTGTACCGAAATTGTCTGACTTTGGTCTTGCAAAATTGTACCCAACAGATAACAGCATTGTGAATTTGACAGCGGCAAGGGGAACAATGGGATATATTGCTCCTGAGTTGTTCTACAAAAATATTGGAGGTGTATCGTACAAAGCAGACGTGTATAGTTTTGGAATGCTGCTGATGGAAATGGGTAGTAGAAGAAAGAATTTCAATGCATTGGTGGAGCATTCAAGCCAAGTTTACTTTCCTCCATGGGCGCATGACCAATATAGTGAGGGCAAAGACTTGGAGATTGGCGAAGGTACAGAGGAGGAAAAGAAAATAATAAAAAAGATGATAATAGTGTTGTAAAATAGGCTCACATTTAGTATGCAAGCGAAGGAGTGAGCGACCGGTCGCAAGGTTTGGGCGACCGGTCGTTTAGAAGCAGAGTCGAAGTCTGAAAAATTCGCAGGAAGCGACCGGTCGCAAGGTATCAGCGACCGGTCGCTATGTATCCAAATGGTCGTAGCGACCGGTCGCAAGGTATCAGCGACCGGTCGCCCCTGTGCTGTGCTGATGTTTTCCTTACGTGTTTTCAACTACTTTTTCGGTGGCTATCGCTTTCCACAAGATTGCAGGTGTTTAATGGGTCACTTTTGAGGTAAAAGAAGGTGGACTACCTGCTGTATAGTTGGGAGAGCACTCATTGCCAATTGGTTGTCTTGGTTTGGAGAATCCATTCTCCATTTTCTGGTTTTGTGGAAGGTGGCTGAAGTGGGATTTGTTTACTTGCATGATCTGATCTTTAGTCTAAGTGGGAGACTAAAGGAAGGAACGTGGAAGACAAGATGGTGCCTTATCTTGTGTCCATTGGTTTGTGTAGGTAATGGAGATAAAGCAAGACATTATAAGATGAGAAAGCAAGTTGAAGTTAAAGGTGGTTAATCTCAAGGTGGCCAAGTAGCTGGGTGCTATTGTGTTCAAAGGAGGTTAACTCACCAAGGGAGAACGTGAGAGAGAGCAATCAGTTCAAGTTTAGAGCTGAGTTGGGGTCTTGAGAGTCTAGACACAAAGGGGGGGAACACCAAGGGTTGTGAGAGTGTTTCACAAGTGCATCAAAGTGTTGAGCAAGGGGTGTGAGAGAAAAGAGAGCTTGGGGAGAGAATAGAGTTCTAAGGGGGTTTTCTGTGTAAAACCAAAGTTGTAACTTATTCTTTCATGAAGTGAATTTCTCAAGGGGATCACCAAGAGGATGTAGGCAATTGCTGAACCTCTATAAATTCTTGTGTCACTTTGTGCTTGGTTGTTGTCTCAAGTGTGTGTGTGTGATTCATCCATCATTGTGTGTGTCACAAAGTCCATCAACAACAAGATCATTAGGGGAGTGAGTGAAAGTGTTTGTCCATTTTTCACAACAAGTGGTATCAGAGCTGTGTTGGAGCAGCAATTGCTAGTGTGTTGAAGATGGCAAGTGACAAGGAAGCTGAAGGTGGAAGTAGCTCTATGCATCAGAGGCTACCACAATCTGTCAGCATGAAGGTGGAGTTGAAGCCTTTCACAGGGAAGGAGAACTTCACACTTTGGCAAAGGAGGATGAAGTCAGCCCTTACACAACAAAATCTCAGTGTTGTCTTGGAAGGCAAAGAGAAGAAGCCGGTTACCATGACAGACGCGGAGTGGGGTGTGCTAGATGAGTTGGCTAGAGGAGCCATCGAGAACTTCATCTCCGATGAGGTGCTCATCAACGTGATGAAGGACACAGCGAAGCAAACATGGGAGAAGCTCGAAGAGATGTTTGCAGGGAAGTCGCTGTCCAACAAGCTCTTCCTCAAGGAGGAACTCCTAAATCTTCGGATGGCGGAGGAAGGAAATCTAATGGAGCATTTGAGCAGCTTCAATAGATGTGTTGCTGACTTGCAAAGAATGGATGTGTTGTATAATACGGAGGATAAGGCACTCATGTTACTAACATCCTTGCCTCCGTCTTATAAGCATTTCCGAACTACACTTATGTTCGGGAAGAGTACTTTGAATTTTGAGGAGGTGGTGCAAGATGTGATGTCGCATCACAGGATGTCTCAACGTTCGGAGGAGAACTCTCAAGATGCTGGTTTGTTCGCAAAGAGTCGTTCAAGCAAGCAAGAAGGCAAGGGCAGAAAAAGGAATACTAAGTCCAAGGACAATGAAGGGTGCTTCGAGTGTGGATCTATGGATCATTGGAGACGAGATTGTCCGGTATGGAAGGAGAAGCTGAACAAGATGAAGAAAGCTGGAAGTTCAGCCCACGTGTGTGATGAGGACACATGTGATGAACTCTTGACGGTTACGGATGAAAGTAACGGGGAAGTCATGGCAAGTTCTTCGTGTAAGGATTCTTCTTCAAGTTGGATTTTAGATTCCGGGTGCTCATATCATGTGTGTGCAAATAAGTTGATGTTTGACACATATGAGGATAAGGATGCATGCAAGATTATGTTGGGAGACAAAACTACATGTGAAGTTTTGGGCATAGGGACTGTGAAGATCAAGTTGCAAGGTGGTGAAGTTTGGACTCTTAGTGAGGTAAGGTTTGTACCTGCACTAAGAACGAATCTAGTCTCTCTTGGTTCTTTGGATAGAGAAGGTTGCTCTTACAAGGCCAAAGGAGGGAAGCTCATGGTCACACAAGGTTCTGTGGTGGTTATGAAGGGGGAGATTCAACCAAACAACACATACAAGCTCTTGGGTGGTGCAGAGATTTGTACCAAGGAAGAGCAAGCAACAAGTCTTAATGTCAAGGAGCCGGTCCAACATGATGTAGCTGCAAGTGTGCTCAAGAGATGTTGGGCAAGGAAGGTTAGTCAAGGTTGTATGACTAACGGTTCATCATCAAAGGTGCTTGATTTCAAAGCTGCAGAAAGTGTGGAGAGGAATATCCACAAAGGTGAAATCAAGACAAGGAATGATGGGGAGGATGTTGTTGAAGAGAAGCTTCTTGCCAAGGTGGTCATGGAAGGGACTCCATTTGAGGTGGAGCTTGACACAAGGGCTGAAGAAGGAGGGCAACAACAACAAACTCACAAAGAGGTTCTACTTGAGGTAGAGCCATCATCAATTGCAAGGTCCAAGCCCAAGGAATCCATCAAACCGTCCTTAGGTTTTGGATGGATGGACCAAGAAGTTCCAACCACGTTTCGGAGTGCTATAGGGAGCATGAAGCGGGAAAGTTGGAGAAGTGCATTGATGAAAAGAAATGTGTTCTTAAATCCAAGAGCAAGGAGTGCTAAGTGGGGATTTAGTGAACAAATGTTTGGTATGTGGTTTGCATATCAAGGGAAGTCCAAGGTTCAAGGTTCCAAGGAGGCAAGGAGCAACGAATTTGGCAAGGGGGAACTCTTCTCTGCACAAAAGGTCCAAGTTACTCAAGTTTAGGCTTGGGTGGAGCACCTTCCACCAAAGGTGCATTGAGGCAAGAGGTGTATTGCCATGGTGGAGTTCTTGGAAATTACTAGAACGATTTCTAAGAGGTTGAAGAGGTTCTAGAGGTCAACAATGGTTCACGGGTTGATTAAATGGTTCGCCAAGGTGGAGATTGTTGTAAAATAGGCTCACATTTAGTATGCAAGCGAAGGAGTGAGCGACCGGTCGCAAGGTTTGGGCGACCGGTCGTTTAGAAGCAGAGTCGAAGTCTGAAAAATTCGCAGGAAGCGACCGGTCGCAAGGTATCAGCGACCGGTCGCTATGTATCCAAATGGTCGTAGCGACCGGTCGCAAGGTATCAGCGACCGGTCGCCCCTGTGCTGTGCTGATGTTTTCCTTACGTGTTTTCAACTACTTTTTCGGTGGCTATCGCTTTCCACAAGATTGCAGGTGTTTAATGGGTCACTTTTGAGGTAAAAGAAGGTGGACTACCTGCTGTATAGTTGGGAGAGCACTCATTGCCAATTGGTTGTCTTGGTTTGGAGAATCCATTCTCCATTTTCTGGTTTTGTGGAAGGTGGCTGAAGTGGGATTTGTTTACTTGCATGATCTGATCTTTAGTCTAAGTGGGAGACTAAAGGAAGGAACGTGGAAGACAAGATGGTGCCTTATCTTGTGTCCATTGGTTTGTGTAGGTAATGGAGATAAAGCAAGACATTATAAGATGAGAAAGCAAGTTGAAGTTAAAGGTGGTTAATCTCAAGGTGGCCAAGTAGCTGGGTGCTATTGTGTTCAAAGGAGGTTAACTCACCAAGGGAGAACGTGAGAGAGAGCAATCAGTTCAAGTTTAGAGCTGAGTTGGGGTCTTGAGAGTCTAGACACAAAGGGGGGGAACACCAAGGGTTGTGAGAGTGTTTCACAAGTGCATCAAAGTGTTGAGCAAGGGGTGTGAGAGAAAAGAGAGCTTGGGGAGAGAATAGAGTTCTAAGGGGGTTTTCTGTGTAAAACCAAAGTTGTAACTTATTCTTTCATGAAGTGAATTTCTCAAGGGGATCACCAAGAGGATGTAGGCAATTGCTGAACCTCTATAAATTCTTGTGTCACTTTGTGCTTGGTTGTTGTCTCAAGTGTGTGTGTGTGATTCATCCATCATTGTGTGTGTCACAAAGTCCATCAACAACAAGATCATTAGGGGAGTGAGTGAAAGTGTTTGTCCATTTTTCACAACAAATAGTTGCCTTGTGGTGTATACAGATGAAGCCAAGTGATCGTCCTTCAATGAACAAAGTCATAAATATGCTCGAAGGAGATGTTGAAAACCTACGAATGCCGCCTAACAAACCTTTCCTAAGTGCGGAAGAGATGCCGGTAGGCCATGTTCAAGAGAATTCCAATCCAAGTTGTTCTAACAGGGAGCTAACATGCACTCTGTCAGCTAGGTGATGAAAAAAAAAATAGAGCCATATGCTGGTCAAACAAATGGTTTTCCATTGATATTTCCTTAATATTTCCATCGATATATCCGTGTTTTTCGACCACCGAAACTCTCGATATTTTAGACCTTGATTGTAACTTAACCAAGTTGAAAAAGCTCTCATCTTGCCAGTGGGGTTGAACCACAGTGGTTTTCGTGGTTCCCTCCCCCCTCCCATGGCACCCGGGCTGGGTTCAAAACTTATAATGTGCAATCTTGAGGAACCCAACCCAATGATTTACTCCCCCTTCTCCCTTCCTATATTGTTTGAATAAAATAAAAAAACTCATCTTCAAAATCAAGAGGAATTATATTGGTTATGCATTTATGCAGTAACAACCCGACCTATATACAAGCATTACTGTTTTGGTTTGAATTTAATAGATGGGTCCAATATGGAATGGAGGATATTGAAACTGTAAGACGTGGAATGAAAATGGCCAAATGCGTGTGGGATTAGTATTACCTGTCCGTTGACTGACTTTCTGACATCAATAGTAGCGATTTGAGTGGACGGTGCTGCTTTTTCTGTACCACAAACTCATAGATATCTCCAGAACTTGTAAATCTAATTTCTGAACAATCTCTCTCTCTCTCTCTCTCTCAATGGGAAGTGGAATAAGGCCCCTTCACCGTCCACTGGAGGTATACGTTGCACTGCGACAACAATGTTACGGTATTGTACCTACATTATGGGCCAAACCTTAGGTCAAATATTTCCTTCCATTTTGGGATTATTTGGCCTAATTAACAGTTATTTAAATCAAATACCTAATTACGTCAATCTCTCCAAATTGGGGATGAATAATTCTTTTTCATATGTGGAATTATTCTTCTAAAACCCTAGCCTCTGAGGCTCCTATAAATACATGGCTGCACCAAGGCTTGAGATAAATCTAAAGTCCTACCTTATCGGTCCACCATTTGTAGTGGTGAGGGAACTCTTTGAATTTAGTTTTCATCTAAATCAATTGATTCACTGCAAGTTCCACCTTTCTACAGGAATGTATATGATCTTAACATCATTTCTGCGCACGGCCTGATGGTGTGATAACTTGAAAATAATTGAAGGCTGTGTGCACCGGTCATAAAATAGTTTGTGTATTGTGTCTCTTAGGAGTTTCCATACATAACCAAAAGTTTCAATGTACGTACATTGAATTTGTGCTCTTTTCATTTTATTTTATTTCTTTTAAAAGGGAATTCTGGAAGTTTGGTACTCTGCATTGATTAGCATAATATGTATTTCTCTTTTTTAACTACTTTGATTAGTAATTATGTTTTAGTTATTATTTACTTAGTGAATGTTAAAGGAAAAAAAGAAAAAGAAAAATTGAATTACTATTTATTAAGTAATAATATAATTCATGGAGTTAATTAAAATATTCTATGAACTATTTTCATATAAGTACTACCTTATCGGTCCACCACTTGTAGTGGTGAGGGAACTCTTTGAATTTGATTTACTGCAAGTTCCACCTTTCTACAGGAATGGTTCACATATGATCTTAACATCATTTCTGTGCAAAGCCTGATGGTCATAAAATAGTTTGGGTATTATTTCTCCTGCTCATGCTTTGTGCCTTTGTTAGAGGTTTATGTTAGGTTCATAGGTTCATAGGAGCACTCCTATTACTCATTGTAGTGCTAGGGTCATAGGAACACCTCGTTCACAAAACTGTTCTCAAACATGAAGACAATCAAATAGCACCACATGCCTTATTGTGATTGTTGTTTGTTTTTCGTTTCTAATTATCCCAAGACATTGCAGGCACGTGTTGTTGAGGAAGAATGGTTACACTTTCTTTGAGTAGAAAACAGAACCAATAGAATTATGAATTTTACATACATAAGTACATAGACATATATAAGTACACATGTTACTCCAACTCAGGAATCGCTTCTACCTGAATGTTAAGATTTCTTGCAGGCCTACTCGCATTTGTTTGTGCGGCACCTGTAGAGGCAAAAGGATTGGGAGGCATGGTTAAGTTTTCTCCTTTTTCCAGCATCTGAACCACAGCTTTCATTGACGGACGATTGACCAGAGTCCTACAATTGCAAGTTTGTTTGGAATTTTACCATCTTTCTTTTTCACCCATATGGATTCGTAGGTCATCTCCCTCTTCTAGAAAATTATAAATCCATTCAGGGTAGTAAATTTCATTTGTGTTCTCTGTGGGTGAATTGATATTTGTCCTTCCTCCTACCATCTCAAGCAGTAGCATTCCAAAACTATACACATCTGACTTATAGGACACATTTCCAAAGTTCCTGGAGAACACTTCAGGTGCAATGTAGCCCATGGTCCCCATAGCTGTAGTCATTGACACTGTGCTTTGATCCTTGGAACATAACTTTGCCAAACCAAAGTCATTGACACTGTGCTTTGATGTCTCTCATTGCAAGACACAGCAAACCCATGATAGCCACAGTGATCTGGTTGCCTATCTTTGAGGCTGAAAGGGAAATGGATAGGCGGGCCTTTATCCCCACACTTCAATGTTAGCAATATTGGCTTCTTGTGTGATTGTCCTTTGTGGAACACAAAGACATGAAACACAAGACACCCCTTGTCTCATGGCACTTGTCTCATTCCTTGTTTTAGGGAATACTTTTCTTGAGCAATGTAATCCTTGTTTTAGGGAATGTTTCATGGAATGTCTTAGGGAATGTTTCATGGAATGTTTTAGGGTTATTACATGTATATATGTTTTGATGTGTAATAGAATGAACATAAGTTGAAATCAGAAAATATGCATAGCTCCCAAAAATCTCTACACTCTCCATTATCTCTACTCAACCTTCAATATTTCTCCTTAATTTGACATGGTATCAGAGCAGCGATCTTGCTGACTCTAGTCTCGAATCGTTGCTGCAATCATGGGAGAAAACGATTTCTTTCCCACTGAAAGTAGCACCACCGATCCGGCTACTCCTTATCAACCTACCTTCACAGAATTTGCTACTCAAATGGCTGAGTTGATGAAGACACAAGCATCAACATCGACTACGACTCCGACTCCGACAATTACCTACGAAACCTCCTCTGTACAAATTGGCATTAAATTGGATGGCTCCAACTATGCCTTATGGTCTCAAGTTATTGAGATGTATGTTGCTGGCAAAGACAAGCTGGGATATCTCACGGGTGAGCTCCCAGCACCTCCTCAAACAGACTCTACATTCAACCGATGGCGGACAGAAAATGCAATTGTGAAAGGGTGGCTAATCAACTCCATGGAGCCAAGGTTGATTGGCAACTTCATTAGATTCCCGACGGCCAAAGGAGTATGGGATGCAATTGCCACAACTTACTTTGATGGCACTGACACCTCCCAGGTGTATGATCTTAAAAGGCGAATCTCCCGTATGCGACAAGGGGGAGGTTCGATTGAAACTTACTACAATGATCTCCAAGGCTTATGGAGAGAAGTCGATTTTCGTCGTCCAAATGAAATGAAGTGTGAGCTGGATATCAAGAAATACTATGATATCATCCAAGAAGATCGAGTTTATATTTTCTTGGATGGTTTGGATGACCGACTTGACAAAGCCCGAAGTGATGTGCTCCAAATGAGTCCATTCCCTACAGTAGAGCAAGCCTATGCTCATGTTCGACGAGAAGATATTCGACAAGCTGTGATGTTAGGAGCTCCAACACCAACCGGAGTAGGATTGGCAACAAAAGGAACATACCGACCCTCTCGCCCAACTACAACCCCAGTTGCTGCTTCTCTCCAACTACAGACCACTACCAACAAGTCGATTACTCCACCATCCTCTCGACCCAAGGCTCCCACAAATGGGAATGGTTGCACTCACTGCGGGAATCCAAAACACACTCGAGAAACCTGTTTTAAACTACATGGCTATCCAGAATGGTGGGAGGGTCTCAAGGCTCGTAAACTTGCTACTGGAGGAACGGGTCGTGCTGCCCTTGTCACCATGGACTCTCCGGTAACATTAATTCCTCATGAAGAATCTACCTCAGCACCAGAAAAGAACTCTCCATCTTTTAGTGACTCAGGTAACTGTGGATATGTATTTCATACATCATATACAAGTGACTCCACATGTTGGATTATTGATTCAGGAGCCACAGATCATATGACGTTCGATCCAACTGATTTTCTAAGTACAACTACACCACAACGAACAAGTATTGCCAACGCAAATGGTGTTACCTCTCCCGTGGTCGGTGCTGGAACCATTGGCCTCTCTCCATCCCTTACTCTTCAAAATACTTTGCTTGTCCCATCGTTGTCTAATAAATTGATGTCTGTTGGCCAAGCTACTGAGCAACTAAATTGTTGTGTACTCATGTATCCCGATTTCTGTCTATTTCAGGATATTCTCACGAAGGAGATCATTGGTCGTGGTACTAAGAGAGGGGGGTTGTACTATGTGGATGATTTCAGTATGGGAAAGGCACATAGTGTGAAGCACTCATCGACTTGGAAGGATCGACAACTTTGGCTATGGCACCGACGTTTGGGGCATCCGTCTTTTGGCTATATGAGACATCTATTTCATGATTTGTTTTCAAATTCCTGTACCACTGATTTCCAATGTGATACTTGTATCTTGGCCAAGAGCCACAGAGCCTCTTATCCATTAAGTACAAATAAAAGTGGTGCTCCATTTGCTTTGATACATTCTGATGTTTGGGGTCCTTCACCTATCTCCACAACTTCTGGCTTCCGATGGTTTATTACCTTTGTGGATGATTGTACTCGCATGACTTGGCTCTTCATGATGAAAAATAAAACTGATGTGTTCCCTATATTTCAGTCATTTCATAAGCAAATTGACACTCAATTCTCTACCAAGATTCAAGTCCTCCGTTCTGACAATGGAGGTGAATATATCAACCATGATTTTCAGACCTACTTCCAAATGCATGGCATCATTCATGAGACCACTTGTCCTCAAACTCCTCAACAGAATGGTGTTGCGGAAAGAAAAAATCGACACCTCCTTGAAACAGCACGAGCTCTTTTGATTGGAGCTCATGTTCCTCGCCATCATTGGGATGATGCTATAGTCACTGCAGTCTACCTCATCAACCGAATGCCTTCCAAAGTTTTAGACTTCCGGACTCCATTACAAGCACTTGCCCAACATGGGCCCTTGCCCTCTGTTCAGATGCTTCCGCCCCGAGTCTTTGGTTGTGTGGCATTCGTACACCTCCATAAGAATCAACGTGGCAAGCTTGATCCATGTGCTATCAGATGTGTCTTTGTAGGCTATGCTGCCCATCAGAAGGGATATCGATGTTATCACCCCTCCAGTCGTCGTACATATGTCACTTTGGATGTCACTTTTATGGAATCGGAAATGTTTTTTCATGATCCGATGTCCAACTCTCCGCCTCACAGAGACATACAAAGAGAACCACTAGGCAAGGAGGCCCTGGAAATTCAAGAACTTGAAGATTGGAGCAAAACGGATTCCAGAAGTCCAGAAGAAAATGTAACCTGCCCAAAAGCGACCGGTCGCCAGGAGCCTAGCGACCGGTCGCTCAGAAGTTCTGAAGGAGAAAATCGAATCTGTACAAAAACGACCGGTCGCCAGGAGCCCAGCGACTGGTCGCCTCCAAGCGCTGAAGCTGAAATACGAACCTGTACAAAAACGACCGGTCGCCAGGAGCCCAGCGACCGGTCGCTTCCAAGAGCTGAAGATGAGTTTCGAATCTGTACAGAAACGACCGGTCGCCAGGAGCCCAGCGACCGGTCGCTTCCAAGCGCTGAAGATGAGTTTCGAATCTGTACAAAAGCGACCGGTCGCCAGGAGCCCAGCGACCGGTCGCTCCACAGCAGAGAGCACAATATTTTTTCCTACTTCGCCGATGATAATGATGAAGACCCCCCTCACATCTCAGTACCAGCTGATCAATCTCCTGAGAATACTCCTGAGGTACGTGATTCTACTACATCTAATGTTTTAGTTGATAACACTGTTAGCTATCAATTACCCAATAGACAGAACCGTGGAAAACCACCAATTCGTTATTCACCGGATAATGGCAAAGCATCGAAGTATCCAATTGCAAACTATGTTTCTGCTGAAAAATTATCTGCACCTCTCCAAGGCTTTGTGCACCAATTATCTGCAATTTATATTCCAACCAAAGTGAGTGAGGCATTGAAGGATCCAAAATGGGTTCACGCAATGAAGGAAGAGATGCATGCTCTGGAGAAAAATCACACATGGACACTGGAGAGTTTACCTCGGGGAAAAAGGACTGTCGGATGCAGATGGGTTTACACCTTGAAATACAATGCTGATGGGTCAATTGAACGCTACAAAGCACGACTTGTGGCAAAGGGTTACACGCAAACATATGGTATTGACTATGAAGAAACCTTTGCCCCGGTTGCAAAACTTAACACTGTTCGAGTGCTATTGTCCCTTGCAACAAATCTTGATTGGCCTCTCCACCAATTTGATGTGAAGAATGCCTTTCTCCATGGAGAACTCACAGAAGAAGTCTACATGGATATCCCACCAGGATATGTTACATCTACTCCTGCTAATGTGGTGTGCAGATTACGGAAGGCATTATATGGATTGAAACAGTCTCCCCGGGCATGGTTTGGGCGTTTTACCTTGGCAATGAAGAATTATGGTTTTAAGCAGAGTAATTCTGACCATACTCTGTTCTTAAAACACAAGGGAGGAAAGGTAACAGCTCTTATCATTTATGTTGATGATATGATTATTACTGGGAATGATAAGCAGGAAATTTCTCAACTCCAACAACGTTTAGCAAAGGAGTTTGAAATGAAAAATCTTGGTGGACTCAAGTACTTCTTGGGCATTGAAGTTGCTCGATCAAAGCAAGGCATTTTTCTCTCCCAAAGGAAGTATGTTCTAGATTTATTGGCAGAAACGGGAATGTTGGATTGCAAACCTGTGGACACTCCAATCGTTCAGAATCACCGCCTTGGGGAATATCCCAATCAAGTACCCACTAACAAAGAAAGATATCAGAGATTGGTGGGACGACTGATCTACCTATCCCATACTCGACCCGACATTGCGTATGCTGTAAGTGTTGCTAGTCAGTTTATGCATTGTCCGAGTGAAGATCATATGGATGCGGTTCTTAGAATTCTTAAATATTTGAAGTCCGCACCGGGTAAAGGACTTATGTTCTCTAAAAATGGTCATCTAAATATCAGTGGCTATACAGATGCAGATTGGGCAGGGAATGTCACTGATAGACGATCAACTTCAGGGTACTTCACATTTGTTGGTGGTAACTTGGTTACTTGGAGAAGCAAGAAACAGAATGTTGTTGCTTTGTCTAGTGCAGAAGCCGAATTCAGAGGCATGACCAAAGGAATTTGCGAACTCCTTTGGTTAAAGAAATTGCTTACAGAGATTGGATATGCACCTACATTAGGAATGCATCTACAGTGTGATAACAAGGCTTCAATATCCATTGCACACAATCCAGTCCAACATGATCGTACTAAACATGTTGAAGTGGATCGGCACTTCATTAAAGAAAAACTTGACAATAAAGAAATTCAGCTTCCGTTTGTCAGGTCCGAAGACCAGCTGGCCGATATTTTGACAAAAGCAGTTTCTAGCAGGGTATTCCACAACTCACTGGTCAAGTTGGGCATTGGTGATATCTATGCACCAACTTGAGGGGGAGTGTTAGCAATATTGGCTTCTTGTGTGATTGTCCTTTGTGGAACACAAAGACATGAAACACAAGACACCCCTTGTCTCATGGCACTTGTCTCATTCCTTGTTTTAGGGAATACTTTTCTTGAGCAATGTAATCCTTGTTTTAGGGAATGTTTCATGGAATGTCTTAGGGAATGTTTCATGGAATGTTTTAGGGTTATTACATGTATATATGTTTTGATGTGTAATAGAATGAACATAAGTTGAAATCAGAAAATATGCATAGCTCCCAAAAATCTCTACACTCTCCATTATCTCTACTCAACCTTCAATATTTCTCCTTAATTTGACATTCAATTCTTTGCAGGTATTTTGTGTTTCTCCGAGAACTTTGGAGAAAGCCTTAACAATATGCAACAGGAAGAGATGAGCATTTGCTGCATTTCTGAGGTGTTAATGCCCATGGAAATCTTCTAAGCATTAAAAAAAGGGTCGTATCTGTATCTGTTATATTTGGATGGATTGTTTGGCCAATAAATCTGACCTTTTTTCAACTGGACAATCAAATTACGGTGCTATATAATATGACACTTCTAAATCTTATTGGAATGGCTTTGTTAATTATTAGTCCCATTCACACCTCCTCCCTATTTGTTCTGATACGGGAATACGATTGCATAATACTATAATCCGTTCATGTGTTATAATATGGGTGGTTGATATAGTTGATATTAATCAATAAATATCCACTTACATCATAACACGTGAATGAGGTACATCACGTGATTGTACTCTAATACCACACTATAATTACTCGTCCTTCTGCATCCATATTTTATTGTTTAATAACACTAATAGATGGACTGCATTATCGCATTCTATGAATGGGTGCCCAATACCTATTCACTTTGGTTCTATAAGATTGTTCATTCTTTTGACATGTCGGGGAAAAACAATTTGAAAGAAAAAATGTGGAATAAGTAGCATTTTCTTGTAGAAACAGTAAGAACACAATTAAACCATCAAGAAACAATTAGTCACTTTGACCAAAACAAAACCAAGTTGAAGCAACTAATTCCACATTTTAACTTTAAAAGTAGTTGAGCACTTCACTTCAAAACTTTTTCTTTACGGCGAAGTCCCCATTTAAGATCCAAATAATTGAAGCAACTAATTCCACAATGTTGACTTGAAAAGTAGTGGAGCACTAAACTTCAAAACCTTTTCTTTACGGCGAAGTCCCCATTTAAGATCCAAATAATTGAAGCAACTAATTCCACATTTTGATTTGAATAGAGCACTTAACTTCAAAATGTTTTGATTACGGCGAAGTCCCGATTTAAGATCCAAATAATTGAATAAAGCTTCAGAGAAAATACCATCTACTTTTAATGCCGGTCTTCATAGCTTGCTCTCTCAACGCTGTTTTGACTTGTTCATCCAGATATAAATTAGTTCTAGTTTGAATGGGACCTTAAAACTATTAGACTTGTCAAACAAAAACCTAGCTAGCTAGCTCTAACCTCTGGGATCTCCATGGAAGGTAGAAGAGTCTTGTGTGGGAGGTTTGCAATTGTAGGCTTTCTTGTTATTGGCTTAATATTTGGTGAAACTTGTAACGCCAAGGCGTGTTCTCCTTCTTCCTGCGGCAACATCCATAACATAAGCTGCCCTTTTCAGCTGAAAGACGACCTGAAAAATTGCGGCGATTTAGCCTACTGTCTGTCTTGTGAACAGTGTTGCAACTACATTCTGCAAAATTCCACGTAATGTCAATCAACTACAATAACAACACAATTTGAGTCGTAGATCCTGGCTTTAAGAAGAACAATTGCACCTCCATTCCTCTCTATTCTTTGTCATCTGAATCCATAAATGCTCGATCTCCATATAGTGTTTATGACTATGAATATAGTAGCATGGATAGATGGAAATCAAGAGCTGTAACTTTCATCATGTGTGCGAATCCAGTGAATTCATCTCTCTATGTGGACACTGCTCCATGCATGAATAGTATTACTGGGGGAGCTACTTCTTTGTCCCAACCGAGAACGTATAGCTACGTCGTTGTGGGCCCAACAGTTGCATGGGATTTGGAGGATGGGTGCAGTATAGGGTGGACGGCTATGGCTTCCTTGAATGAAAAAGATCGAAACGCTTCTTATAGTCGCATACACAATGCTCTAGTGTACGGCTTTGAGCTTCAGTACAGCACAGGTATGTGAATACACACACCAAGTCTTTATCCAACTCAATCTCGCATAGAATGAGCTCCACTTGGTTCTATAATCTTAAGGGTATTTGATTATGGATTTTAACACGGTCAACTTAATTACATATTTTTTTTATTGTTAATAAATGCAGTGGAAAATCAGTAATTGGTATTATTTCTATTTCTAATACCCATGTGCTAGTAAACAGACAGGAAAAAAGAACTAATATCCATTCCTGAGAGTAAAGATGAAATGTCCATCCCTCTTTAGTAAAGGAGACACATGGACATGAATGTGGTGGGTGGCCCAAGATGGATTACTAAACGAGTCTTCTCACTCATGCCATGTTAATTTATTTGGAATGAGTATTGGAATTATTATAATTCCTTAACTCCTAGTGTTTACAAATAAATATTAGAATTATTCAAATTCTTGACTTTCTGCATTTACCAGAGGATAAGAAATAAATAATCATACGTGGGCTCCATATTAAAATTCCTAATCTTGTACCCTTAAAACTAGAAATTGGATTGTCTAGGAAGAGTAATTGATTCAATTTCAATTTCTTTAGGATACATATTTTGAACAAATAATATATTGACATTATGACTTTAAAACTATTTAAAAGTTGGTGGTATACAGTTTTGACTGTTAAAAAGTATTTAAAAGTTGGTGGTATCCAAAAAGTTAATGACTTTAAAAAACTTAGTCAATGAATGATTTTCGTATACTTTTAAGGCTAATTGTTAATGAACTAGTGACTTTTATCAACTCTATGAAAGTATTTAAGAATATGTCAACTCTATGAAAGTCACTCAGTTAATTACCCAAAGTCTTTATAAGTATGGAATGAATACATCCCCCTAAATTTCAACACTTAGGATTAGTGACTTTGTACCTAAATGGACAGCAAATAATGTACCAAACTTCGAATAAAAAAATTTCTTACTAGAAATTGGTACCTACCAAAACCTTATTTTAGATTTAATTTCAATTTGGTACCCTGCAATTAGGGGTGGGCACGGTCCGGTTTGGTCCGGTTTCACCCTCAAACCACAGCTGAACCAATTAAACTTTTACGGTCCGGTGTGATTCGGTTTGAGCTAAAATCAAAATGAAAACCAAACCAAACCAAACCATTCATATCCGGTTTGGTGCGGTTTGGTTCGGCCGGTTTAGGCATAAAAGAAAACATGCTTACAATAACACAAAACCTGTTAACATCTGTATTCCATCAAATAATCCTAAAACTGAACTTGCTCCTAACAAACATAAACATTTTCATCAAAGTTCATCCAAAATTCCAGCAACAAACTTCAACATACAATCCCATATTTTCATACATATACAAACAAATTTCAATACCCAATTGATTAATACAATTGGAAATTACATACCAACTAGTCAGATACAACATTCATTCTGATTTTATCAAATTAATGCAAAGAACAAAAAGCCAAACAAACACATTTCTTCTTATTCTTCTGCAAGGCATTTCTGAGAGAGCCATTAACCATATACTCTGTCACTGTTGGCACAGAACCTCCCGGCCCATCAAGCACAACACCATAGAAGCTACCACATTGAGGTGGTGCAAATCAGCAAGTTTAATGGCCTCGTTCCAGAAATCATCTCTCTGATTGAATACAAAATCTACAACATAGGGACCATGCAAGTGAGGTATTAATAATAAAAAATTAATAGCCTTTTGGAAACTAGTGCAATGAAAAGACAAATCATTTATTCTTCCATAACCCAATTCTCTCAGCTCTTCCCACACCCTGACAGACCCAATCCCATATTTTCATTAATACAAATAATTGATTAATACAAATCAAATTAGAAATTTCAAAACCTAATTGATTAATTGACATCTTACAAAGCAGAGTAAGACAACAAAACAAAAACAAAAACTGGGTATGATTCAAGAATTGAAACAAACCTTAGTTCTAAGAGGGTGGGATTGAATCATTGAAGTGGTATGAGCTATTTTCTCCAAGCCCCATTGAGTATCTCAAACATGGTTTTGCAGCTGCGAATTAAGAGAAAGATCCAAGAGGCACAACTGGGTTTTCGAAGAAGGAAGAGATGAGGTCAACAACTTGGAGGTGCTGAGGCTAATAATGAGATCTGGCGGCTGCTTCGCTTGGGTTTTTTTTTCAGATTAGGTTTGAGTTTTAGTTGTAGAGAAGAGAAGAGAGAGGCTTCGAATGTGAGTGTAGTGGAGGGTTTTCTTGGTTTTGTTATGTTTTTGGGGTCCAATTAGGTGTGAAAGGGTACATAATATGCCTTTCTACTAACCAATTGTTGTTTGACACATGTATATTAAATAAAATTAATATTAAATGGAGTTATATCGGTTCGGTTTGGTTTAGGACAGTTTCAAAAACACTCAAACCGCAGCCGAACCAAACCAACCCGGTTCGGATCGGTTTTTCAAACTGTTGACTTTTTCGTTGGTCAAAACCAAACCAAACCAAACCAATATAATCGGTTCGGCCGGTGTAATCGGATCGGCCGGATTGATGCCCACCCCTACCTGCAATTGTACGTTTAGGACATGTTTGTCTTTGCATTTTTTATTTTAACAATGAGATACCTCCATAGTGAAATTAGGTGATGACATGTCATTTGTGGGTCCGCTTTTTTAGCTTGTCTAATGAAATATGAATAAATGTTTTTCAAATTAATTGAAAATTAAGAAATAATATTAAAATATTAAAATATTAAAAGATGAAAAAAAAAATATTGATTATTGAAGCGACACTTGAAACATTCAATCTTCAAATGAGACGTTGGGGGGTGGCAATTTCCGATACGACCCGTTACACGACTCGAAATGTGCACGAGAAAAACACGACCCGAACCCGCATGATTAATAATTGGCTAATTTTCGAGTCAACCCGTTATCAAGTCAACCCGCCAACACATTTAAATTCTTACTAACCCATTTAAATTATGTTATATTATAATAAATATTATCATTATGCACTTATAATACAAGGATCTTTTGTGGAGTAGTGGTAATCTGCTGGGCTTTAAAGAAAGAGATCATGGAGAAATTATAGAATAGTACGGTATCACCAGATCAGCTGGTGATACTTCCATTCAAAATTCGCCATATGTATTATTTTTTGACAACTAGATTCAACACTCATATTTACTTTTAAAATAAAAATAAAATGATTTTTAAAGAACTTTAGAAATAAAACACCCAAAAACCACCCGCTTCATCGACAGTGACCCACCACCACTGTCTTCCATGACTACTGCCTCATTCTCTGTGTGAATTTGATGACACCCCAACACATGGATGATTCCACTTTCACAATCATTAGAAAAAGAAAAATTTGATTCAGCTATTGATACATGGAAAGCCATGCAACCAAGATTGGATTCCTATTCACCTACTGTAAAATTTCCTTTTCTTGTCAATAATCTCAATGGCCACATACCTTGTAGGACTTTGGAAGCTTATCAAATTCCTAAAAAACTTTTAGACTTGTTGACCTTCGCGTATGAAATTAAATAATCTCTCAAAGACCATAAACCCACCCCCAACAAATCTTCAATCTAAATTCCTTGAACCCTAAAGCCATCATAGAGAGAAAATTCCATGAACCCTAAATCCATAATAGAGAGGAGGAATGGAGAGGGAGAAAGGGAGAGAGATTGGAAAAATGAAAGAACGAAAGGAGAGCCATGGCAGAAAGTGGGCAGGTGGAGGCTTTGTCAGCGAGTTCAGGGAAGTGGTTGTTGGGGATTTTTATTATTAATGAGTGTTTTTTTTAAATAGTTTTTTTAATGGTTTTAAATTATAAAATTAAAATTTTAAATCCAACTGTATAAATAGTTACTTTTTCTTTAAAAAATAGTACAAATGGCGCATTTTGATTGGAAGTATCACCAGATGACGTGGTGATACCGTATCATTCTATAATTTCTCGAGATCATGGGTTTGAAACCCCTTACCTCCTGCTCTTGTTGTTTTGTTTTCTTTTTCTTTCTTTCTTTTCCTTCTCTCCTCTCTCCTCTTTTTTTTTTCTTTCTTTTCTTTGTCCTCTCTTTCTTTTTTTCTTTTCCTTCTCTATTTTCTCATCTCTCTTTCGTTTTTCTAAGTAACTTATATATATATACTAATCAAATTAAATATTATTATTATTATTGTTTGTGCCTGATAAATCACGGCCACGAGCTGGCCGAAGGAGCCCTTTCTTTCGGCCCTGGCACTTGTTCGCAGAGGCTGAAACGCAGCGTTTCGCCAGGGTACTTCGCCTTCTTAAAAATAAAAGAAGGAAATGCTTAGGCATGATCATCTCGGCCTCAAGCATAGACCGAGGCCGAGGCCGAACAAATTTGGGGCCAAGGCATTAAAGGCAAACCATCACGTGACAGCAGGGTCCCAGGCTTCATTTAATGAAGTAGTGCCTGTTTAATGCAGCAAAACCCATTGGCCATAAAGTAGCATTTAATGCATGAGGGAAGGTGGGAAGTGACTGAAGTCAGGATTTGGTGATGAAGATCAGAGTGATTAGACGTGGACATTCTCACAAGGATTCTGACAGCTTGAGATGTTGGTTCACCAGCTATCCAGGCAATAAATGCGTCTCCACGGCCAGAGGTTCAAAACCCACGATTAAGCGCGGCGGCCGAGATTCACCAGGATTTCTGGGGTCTCATCACCATACTTCACGATCCCAAATGTCGATTGGATTGCCCACTTGCGCTAATCAGACTCCACTATGCGTAAATTCAGCCTCGATTACTCATCCAGGGACTCTTCCTATAAATACAAGACTCGAGCTACATTCAAAGGGTTCAAACACCAAAACAAGCCTCCCACGGAGCAACTTATTTTCTTCTGTAATGCACTTTCAATATCTTTACTTGATTTCCTAGGAGTAGTGTTAGGTTGTAAGCAGAATCCATTCATCAATATATCATACGACCCTTGATTTTCAAGGCGCCGAAGCACCATCTCTGTTTGTTCGCTCACTCACCCCATATATCACACGACCGTCGCTCCCTGAGCAGCGCGCCGGAGCAACCCCCAAAACCCACCACCAACACCATCACTCAACGGCCTTGTAGTTCAGGCCGTGAACCTAACAGCCGAGACCAGTTCCTCTCTCGGCTACAATCGTTTGACCAAGAAGACAGATCAAACAGGCGCACCATTCACCCATCCAACACTCACCAAAACATCAACGCACGGTAAACCGTGCTGGCACGCCCGCGCACAACCGCACCGCACCCAAAAGCAGGAAACCCCGTGTTAACGCACATCCCCTCGGCCCGGAACTCCAGGCCGTGAGATTTGCGCGGCAGACAATTATTATTATTATTAAGACCATCATTATCAGAGGCATGGAGCTCGAGGTAGAAAACACGGAGAGGAAAACACAGAGTGTCCCCACAAATTATTATTATTATTATTATTATTATTATTATTATTATTATTATTATTATTATTATTATTATTATTATGGAGCGGTCCTGCAAAAGGCAGAACTAGTTCTTCAATAAAAGGAAACAAGGGAAACAAGGGAAAACACAAAATCATAAGGAAAAAAAAACCTAACTTTGCCAATTTTCTTCCTTCCCATTTCTCTCGAACTAAATCTATCTCCTCAAACTTAAAAATAAAATGCCCTCTTCATTCCCATTTTATCTCTCGATCTAAACCTAGATCTGCCAACATAGGCATGGGGGCAAGGGGCTGCACCCTTGTGGATGCCCTACTTTGCTTCCTCACGAGGTCTAGTTACCATAAACTACTCTTTGCTCCTTGAGAACGATGTTGCTGTTAGAGTTACGAGGAGTTTGGTGACTCCCAGGGATGTGCGTGTGCTGGGAGCGAGGGATGATAATCGAGTGGTGAGTGATGCCATGGCACTGAGCGTGCAAAGTACAGCATCTGTCGCAAGTGAGGGGCATCGCCTCATTGTGAAATCCCATGAGGTAGAGGTGCTAAGAGCTCAATTGGTTGCAGAGAGGAATTTGGTTGAAGATTGTCAGCGTGTGATAAGGAGTTTGAAGAGGGAGAGGGAAAATACGACGGAGGCGAATCGACATCAGCCTCAAATATTGCAGGAAGAGAATCAAAAGCTATAAAATATGGTAGATTTTTACTCTCAAGATATGCAAAAGCAGCTGGAGGCCTTGGATCGACCGGGTAAACGCAAGCATCGAGATCACGACACAAGTTACGCTCAAGCTAAGGGTGTAATCTTTGGGAGCTAAAGTGATGAGCCCCAAGAAGCTGTGCGTGAAAACCCAAGAGAAGAGATCCATATGGCTAAACTAAAGGCTCTTATTGTGGAATCAAGAAGCGCGCCCTGATTTTATTTTTTTAATAAATTTTTTAAGTTAATGTAATCTCATGTTTCCTTTTTTTTTTTTTTTAATGTGAAATAACTTGTTTGTTAACCTGATGTAGTCCCTTGTTTCCTCTTTTTAATGTTTTCCCCTTTTTAAATTGGAAACTAAGACTGAGTAAACAGGTTATTAACCAGGTAACATGTTTAATAACTTGTTAAACGGGTCAGGTTTGGGTTGAGGATTCTTGACATGTTTATTATCCCGACACGACATGAACCCGACACGATGCATTGTTTTTCCCCTCTCTACACGCAGCTCAACCACTAAAAGGTGCTCCTCACTGAAGATCGGCCATTTTTCGAATCATGGTTGCTCCTGTGCAAAAGGTGCTCCTCACTGAAGATCGGCCATTTTTCGAATCATGGTTGCTCCTGTGCAAGCGACTTTAGTGGAAGAGAATGTAGTTCCCCTAACCAAGGACGTTGGGGCTCCTACGTGATGTGCATGTCAAAAAAAACAAGAAAAAGAATAAGAAGAAAGAAGGAAAGACATGCTCAACCGAATAAGCTCTTTTTGGCATGTACCGATTTTATCATGACCAAGTGAAGTCTTTGACTAGTGGGCTTTTGGTAATACCAAATGAGGCCCAAAGATTTGCGACTTTCCACGCCTGAGTAGGCCCTTAGGATATAAAAGGCCGACTAGGCCTATTTTACTCATGATGTCGGTTCCGAAAGGATGATGCATATGGACCTCACGGCCCTCGGAGCTCCCAATGCCTAGGTGCTTCGTCAAAATACACTACAAATTTGGACTCGCTTGCTCTACCACCATTTTCTAGACCACAATACTCAATTCTCTCACCAACGGACTAGAAACAATAGTGGAACAACAGTGGAAGACCTAGAAATAATCAGAAGCATAAGACACAAGCAATAACACACATGGAAGTCACGACAAGTAAATCACTTAAAACACCGATGACGGAGAAATGATGCGAATGACAACAAGTAAGAATCGGTAGAGAAATTTAGAAGAGGTTCTTGCTTAGAAATTCAAAAGGTAGAAACAAAGTTTCTTTGCCTAAGTGTTTCTATTTATGCACAAGAAGGTGGAATGGTGTGCCCATTGATGAAAGTCGGACAAGTGGACACAAGGAGACTGAGGTGATTGTTGAATGCTTTAGACATCTAACTTTCCGCTCCTAAGGAGGCCCTCAGGATATAAAAGGCCGACTAGGCCTATTTCACTTATGATGTCGGTTCCGAAAGGATGATGCATGGACCTCACCGCCGTCGAAGCGCCCAATGCCTAGATGCTTCGTGAGATACACTAAAAATCTGGACTCGCCTACTACTCTACCACCATTTCCTTGACCACAATACTCAATTTCTCACCAACATACCAAAAAAAATAGCGAAACTTCAGTGGAGGACCTAGAAAGAACCAGAAACACAAGACACAAGCAATAACACGTATGGAAAGTCACATCAAGTAACTCACTTAAAATACTGACAACAGAGAAATGATATGAATGACAACAAGTAAGAATCAGTAGAGAAATTTAGAAGAGGCTCTAGCTTAGAATTTAGAAGGCGGAAATGAAGTTTCTCTGCCTAAATGTTTCTATTTTTCCACAAAAACTTGGAACGGTGTGCCCGTTGATGAAATTTGGACAAGGGGACATAAGGAGACTGAGGTGATTGTTGAATGCTTCAGACATTGAAGCCACAAATGACGTGTCCCCATCATGATGAAAGCAATTGCTCCCGCACAGCCAAACAACACATTGTTTCTCCCCTCTCTATACGTGGCGAAAGTACTCGATCAACGGGACTACTTAAGGACTTAGGGGTCTTCTGTTGATACCAAATACAAAGAGGGAATACGACAAAAAGTCGAGTAACTAGCCTCCATCATTTACGGAAGTGGCCGAGCCTAAAAGGCCGGAACGAGGCCTAAAAAGGCCCTTATCCATGCTTAAGGAGGCGCACGTGGTAAACAAGTTGACTGTGCCCATTTCACTCATGCAGGCGGTCTCGAAGGAACAACTCATGGACCACACCGCCCTTGGTGCATTGAGCACTTTAGTGCTTCACCCAGAAGTCCACGTGCTGCTCACTTGAAAGGACCAATTATCCCATGAATATTCCATTTGAAGATTGATTCCTCCAAAAGAGGAGACACATGTCTGCCTACAACTGTCCAACCACCGAGAGGATGCCACGTCACTAACGACCCTTCACTCCAACATCGTAACAATGCAAGAAAAGAAGCCATCTTCTCAAGTATAAAATAGGCGCACTTTTCAACCTTAAAGGTAATATAAATTTCCTCAATTTTGAGTACAGTACTTTTCATAGCTTCTTTTAAGAAAGCGCTAAGTTAGGCATTTGAGGGTGGTTAAGCGCTAAGTTAGGCATTGGAGAGGGTGGTTAATGGCTCTCTCACCACCATTTTGCAATGACCATTCTTTGTCTTCTTGCAGTAATTGGCAGCTAGAATTTCACCCTTACTTGGCCACTCCAAGTAACACCAAAAATACATCTTCAAACACCCAAGTCAGCTGAAGAACGCTCTCAAGGGAGAAAGCTGACTTCATCATAATTTCTTGTACAAAATTCACGCATCAGTAATGCACATTCTCATTCCTAAATTGTGAGGATTATATTGATGAGTTGGGAATCAATTTTGATCAAACAAGTGGGTTCTGTCTTGAGCTGCAACTCTCAAGCAATCAGATTTTGATCTCTTTCTTACGCTTGGATTCCACTTGGGATGCTTATTGCGTAGATTCAGCTGCACCAAAATGGATTCAGCTGCATCCTCAACTTGTGATACTCGCAAGTGCACGAGCCGTTGGTAGTTTAGCATATGTAAGTGCGAGGTCGATTCCACAGGGATTGGTGATTGAATGATCCAATTCAATTTTCCTACACAAAACAAAAATGAAAACAAAAGGAACAAAACAAGAAGAAAGAATGTACATTACAAGAAAAATAAATTACAACTAAGAAAACATTAAGGAAACTAAGAGAACTTTGAGGAAGAAAGGAAGTGTTTGAGAACTTTGAGGAGGGAGAAGAAAGTGTTTGGGAACTTTAGAGAATTTTGGAAGAACATGTGTTTGAGAGCTTTGAGGATTTTGGAAGGGAATGTGTTTAAGACATGGGGAATTTGGAAGAGAGTGTTTGAGAACTTGGAGGATTTGGAGAAGAAAGTAGAGAGGTGTTTTGAGAGCTTTGTGGATTTTGGAAGAGAGTGTTTAGGAACTTTAGAGAATTTGATGAAGGAAATGGGAGAAGTGTTTGGGAAGTGTTTGGAGAAGAGAGTATTTGAAGAATTTAGAAGAAGAGAAAGGAAAAGTGTTTGATATTTAGTACAAAGAAAATTTAATAGAATGATCTTATTACAACAATTGAGAACTACAAAGGGAAACTAAGAGAATTTGAGGGAGAGAAGGGAAGGGAGCTCTAGAGAAGTGTTTGAGAGCTCCCCCCCTTGGGGTGTTTTTACAAGCTTAGAGAACCTCCCTATTTATAGGCCTAGGGGAAGTGAAAATCAGAATTCAATAAGACTAATGCATACAACACTTGAATTATAAAATCTGAAATGGTTGATGCACTTGTATTAGAAAATCTGAAATGGGTGATGCACTTGTATTAGAAAATCTTGAATTGGTTGATGCACTTCACCACTAAATCCCACCAGCAGCCCTAGCTCATCTTCATGTCACCATGACCAAGCTTCCAACCAGAAATGATAGCTCATACCTAGCTCACCATGACCAAGCATCCAACCAGCACATGCTGAGGTCAGCATGACCAGCAACTTCAAGGGCTTACAACTTGGGCTTCTCTTAATCAAATTAGGACTTTAAGCACTCTAAATTGAAGTTCAGAATGTCTTCTTTCCAGCCATATGTTATTTGGGCCAATCCAAGGTCGGAGGAAGAAGTTAAGGCCGAAACAAATTGCTAACTCATTTTCCGCGCTGATAAGATCCATCCTGAGCATGGTTCTGTGTTTGCTAGGTAACGGACTCCAGAGTTATCCAATGGGGCTGAATTTTGGATATGTTATAGTACACACCAATTGGAGCAACTTTCATGAAGAATGTGGCCTCATCCGAGCTATGTAGGTTGCTGAAACAAAGCTTGCAATATGACCTACGGAACTGGACTGGCAGGGGGCTGTAGCCATAATGAATTTGTCTTTAAGCTCTTCATCAATTCATCCAAATTAGGCCTTAACATGCTTGAATTGCATGAATTATGTTCTCCAAAGCCATCATTGTTACCTAAAGCTCAATTAACTGAAAGATAAACACAAAAAGGATTAAAAGCACAAGTTTAACTCAAAAACATAACCAAATCATAAGCTAGAAGGGTAAGAAATAATATACAATTATGAACCGATCAAATACCCCCAAACCTAGATTTTGCTAGTCCTCGAGCAAAACAACACAAAACAAAGTTAAAAACAAAACTAGAAGTTAACTAAACCACTTTCGTAGGTAACTCGATTGCATTTAGCATATGCAACAAGCCTTTAAACCTCTAGGCATCCCTAGTAGGAGGAGTTGTGTCTCCTGAGGGTTTAACAGATACGATACCCACAAACGTTTTACTGACTCTGTAAAACAAAGTAATTAGAAAACTTAAAGATTGTTAGTCCTTAAGCAAAACCAAAAACAAAAACAAACACAAAAACACAAAGAACTTAAAACAATTTTTCCGAACATTTTCTGAAGAGAAATGACTCATGCACATGACTTAAACGTTTTAACAATAAAAGCTCAATTTTTAGACATTATTTACAAAGCGGCAAAGTTCTAAACACAATATGCTCAAAGTGTAGTAGTGTGATAGCCAAATGCAACAAATTCCCCAATCTTAGTTTTCACACAATTTCAAAAATCATACAAAGCATAAGTTCAACTTCAAATCTCACCAAAGTTGTCCTCTCACAAATGAATCACTCAGAAGAGGGCTATAATGCACACTCAGTTATAAACATGAGAATAGAGTTAAACCATAAGGGACTTAACTCGCAATAGAAATATGAAGAACTTGCATTAATATGATCTCAAGAAGGATGTCAAACACTTAAAAGTAGAAAAATGAATGCAATTCAACCACATGACATTTAAGATCAATTTAGGTCTTTAACATGGGTTGTAATGGGGCCAAGGGTGTAAGGTGAGTAAGAAATGAAGGATATGGATAATACAAAGTCCAAGGAACTCGCAATGCAAGAGCATAAAATAATTGTTTACAAGACTTCGAATCATCACGATTAGATTTTTTTCTTTTACCTGATCAAAACTCCTTATACCCTTCATTTACATTGATTCACTCCTTTCCTGAACAACCACCAATTTATTTTGAAGGCCCAAAAATGAAATTTCATTCAACCACCACTTAATCACAACTTTTCTCTTTTCTTTCACCAATTGTGTGATTTTTTTTTTTCTTCGAAATTCCCAAACTTAGTATGAAAAACACATCCCAATTAAAGCTCATGAGTTCTTTAGAAAGGTAAATATTTGTTTTTCAGGCTAAGGCGAGGAAATATAATTGGTTAAATGAAAGAAAAGGTTTACATGTAGGCTCAAAATGGTTAACAATGGAAAATCATGCTTAAGCATGCATAAGGTTAGCTTGAAAGGCACAAACGATCCAAAGAGGGCCTTAATATCACTTCTTAAATGTCGTGAAGTCAAATTGCATAAGAATGAATGACTTTTAAGTGTTCAACCAAATCAATAAATAATGAGATCAAACAACAACTTTGATGACAAGAAAATAAGAGTATGTATATAACACTCATGAATTGAAGTACAAGGCTCAAAAGCTCACTTTATATGGTTATATAAGTCTAATTTGTGCTTGATACAATTCTTTGGGTCATGCAAATCCTTTAATTGGAAAATTATGAAACAAATGGCAAGTGTAAAGAAGGTTTCAAACATATCATGCTAGAACAATGCCAAATTTTTTTTTATTTTTTAATAAAGAAAAAAAAAACACTAAAATAAAATGAAATCCAATTTTTATTTAAGTCATGCAAACATTTATCACTATCTCATCATAAGTGTTCGGAAAGTGACTCAAAACAAAAACAAAACAAAACAATACTTAAAATAAAAACAAGCAAAAAAATAAATAAATATTTTTTTTTTTTCAATTATTATTTTTTTTAATTTTAAGAAAAACCAAATTTACTTGCTAAACTCCAATACCCCCAAACCTAGAAATGAACATTGTCCTCAATGTTTAAAAATTAGCCACAACCAATGTCATAACAACAAATGAAGGGTATTAAAGCAAATAAAAATCACAAAACATACAAAAATAAAATAAAACAATTACAAAATAAAAATTACAAAACAAACAATCAAATAAAATAAAATAAAATAAATAAATAAAAAAACACGAAACAGTAAAACACTCAAAACAGTAAGCCCTAACAGATAGTCTTACACAAACTGAAACCCAAACAATTGAAAGCCCAACCCAAAAGAAAGTTAACCCACCTTGAAACCTAACAACGGTGAAAACCTAACCCACAATGAAATCTGAAGCCCACACGTTTGTTATTATTATTATTATTATTATTATTTTAAATAAAATGAAACTTGAATTGGGAGCGCAAAGGCGGGATTTCTGAAAAGAAAGTGTGTGGTCCCTGATGCCTTGGTTAATGGGAAGTCACGGGTGAAAGGGGTGAGGGACGTGTCGACGCGCAGAAGCAGCTGTCACATCCCCCAAGCCAGAATTATTGGCTTCTTGGGTGAAGCGGGATGACTTTTTCACTAGAAGGTGGTGAAAGGTGAAAATGCAATTAAGGGGGGTTGGGAAACGGGTGCGGCGACATATAGAGATAAGCCGTAAGGGCCGCACAGAACTTAGAACCGCAACGGCTAGGGTTTAGCAAACTAAGTCTATAAAAGGTAAAAAGAAAGGGTAAAAAAAACACAAACTCAGAAACACACAAAAGAGAAAAGAAAGAAAGAAGAAAAGAGAGTGAGAAATCAAATGGCCTCTAACTACCCATTTTCGTTAGATCTCAACCTAGCTCCACCGACTCAGACACGAGGCCAAGCAGTAGCACCAGTATGGATGCCCTACTTTGCCTCCGCACGGGGGCCTGTGACTGTCAATGACTCAATACTCCTGGACAACGATGTTGCCATTGGAGTTTGCAGAAATTTAGTGACTCCCAAAGATATACGTGTGTTCGGGACAAGGGATGACAACCGGGTCACGAGTGATGCCCTGGCACTGAGCGTGCAGAGTACAGCATGTGTCGCAAGTTTGGGTCATCGCCTACTTGCGAAGTCCCATGAGGTAGAGGTGCTTAAAGCTCAGTTGGCGGCGGAGCGAAGTTTGGTTGAAGACTGTCAGAGTGCTATAAAAAGCTTGAAAAGGGAGAGGTCAAGGATTGTGGAGGTGAATCGACACCAGCTAGAAGTATTGCGAGACGAGAATAAAAATCTATCAAAGATGGTAGAGTTGTACTCTCGCGACATGAGAAAGCAACTGGAGGACCTAGACCGACCGGGTAAACGCAAGCAAGCGGATCGCGAGAGTAGTTACGCTCAAGCTAAGATTGCGATCTTTGGGAGCTCAAGTGATGAGCCCCAAGAGGCTGTGCGTGAAGCCCCGGAAGAGGACAGCCATAGGGCCAAACTCAAAGCTCCTATGGTCGAGACACCGAGCGCCAAGAAGAAATGATTTCAGTTTTTATTTATTATTTAATTTTAAAGTGTATGTGTGTTTTTTTTTTCTTTAATTGGGAAATAAAAACGTTAGCTATCTCAAAGAAACGATTGACCCTAAATTTAAAGAATGACAATCAAACAAAAACACGAAAACCCAAACAAGATTTTTTTTATTTTTTTTATTTTTATTTTTAGTTAAGTAAATACACAAATAACTGCTTCTTCTTTTAAGAGAAAAACTTAAGGATGACCAGTTAAGGGCCTCAGAAAACACAGCCAGGGGTTCCGGGAAGGTTGGAGGGGTCACAATGGTCCCGCTTAAAACCCTAACTTCTTAGACACCGAAGGTGTCGCCTTAAAGAACTCCTAGACACTGTATAGACTGCGGTTGCTCACTGGAGTTACCAAAAATTTAGCTCCTTCAAAGAATATCCTATGAGTTTTAAATTATACTACCTAATTAAATAAAAAACAAAATAAATAAATAAATAAATAAACTGAAATAAACACGCAATTCAAACAATAATTTAAAAGAAGAGTTGGGATTCTTGCACCAGGTGTCCAAGACGCATCTTTAATTTTGTCTCTTCTTCCAACTACATTATTAAGAAACCAGTCAAACAAGAAGAAAATAATTGAAAATAAAATAAAATAAAATAAAATAAAATAAAAACTGAAAAAAGCAAAAACACAAACATCAGAAAACAGGGAGGCAAAAGTAAGTGAAAGTGTAGACATGCTCCCTTTAAAAAAAAAAAAAAACGTGCTCGCAATTTGCGCCAGAAATGAAGGGATCCGAGAGAAAAGAGCACAGGATAACACCCTCGAGATCCGAAGTGCTTTCGGCTCCCTCATCTGCATAAGTCTATTTAAACTCATCTCGGTGAAGTAGAAGAGCACCCCGCATTTCTTCCTGCAAATTCAGAGAAAAACATCAAAAAATCCAAAAACAAAACAATGGCATCCTCATGCACTCACCTTGATGATCTTAGCCTTGAACTGTCCCTTGCACCACCGAATGCGCAGATAAGGGCTCCTCAAAACCATGTCTTCCCAAACTCCACATATCATCACGGTACGGCCTCAAACTTTGCTGAGGTAATACCGAACTTTTCTGAGGCAATGCCGAACAGAGCAGCGCTGCTTGGAGGCATGATTGGCAGCAAGCTCACACCGACAGATCATCTGCATGTGGCACAGAGGTCTGACAAAGCAGCGGTGGAGGAGTCCAATAATTTAACTGTTCTCCATGCGGTCTCGGCTACCAATTTGGGTATGCGATTGCTGGCGAGAACACGGGAGTGTGCCGCGATGAGCGAGGAAATAACTTCCTTGAAGGCTATGGTGGCGGACTTGCAGAAGCGGCTCTACTGTGCCAATCAGCACGTGGAAGCACTGCAGAGAAAAAATGAGGACCATGTGGAGCTGCTGCAGATTCTGCAAGTAAGAGACAATAGAGGCATGCCATGAAGATGAAGATGAAGATGAAGAAGTTGTTTTTATTTTTAATTTACTTGAATGTTTTTTTTTGTTTTTTGTTTTTTTTGTTTTTTTTTTGTTTTACTTTTTTTTTTCTTTGTTTGTAATGTTTGAAATGAAATAAAAATGTGTTTTTAACACTCAGAAATAAACTAACTAACCACACCACGTAAATAAATAAACTAACCTAACAAAACAAAAAAAAGAACATAAAAGAAAACAAAGAACTTCCAAATTGATTTTTTTTTTTTTAATTTATTATTATTTACAACTAACTGACCACACAAAGAAAAAAAAAACAACAAAGAAGTTCCAAATTGCAATTTACAAGGAAAATTAAATAAAAACTCAAATTTCAATTTTTTTTTAAACTTTTTAATTTTTTAATTTTTGTTTTGTTTTTTTTTTTTTTTGAAAAAAAAACACACAAATATACAAGCAACTCATGGATGACCAGTTAAGGGCCTCAGAAAACACAGCCAGGGGATCCGGGAAGGTTGGAGGGGTCACAAAGGTCCCACTTAAAACCCAAACTTCTTAGACACCGAAGGTGTCGCCTAAAGAACTCCTAGACACTGTATTGACGGAGACGCTCACTGGAGTTACCACGAGTCAGCTAATATAAAAAATCTTTTTTAATTTTTTTTTAATAAAAGAAATAGAAAATTAAAATTACTGAAGTAATAACAAAACAACTAAAGAGAAAGGATTGGAATACTCCCCCTTGAAGCGATTAGGTCGAGCATGATGCATTTGGAGGTCGCGACTTCTCCCACTGCTCCACACTCCCCATTCTTATGATTGAGGTTGCCATCTCTCTCCATTTTTATTAAGCTATCATAAATTGCTAAAACGAACACAAAAAACTTGAAACAGAATTAAAGGATTACGAAATATAAAAAAAAAACTAAAAATGAAAAGGAAAAATCAACACATGTCCAATTCCATGCTTCAAAGCAACAAGCACCAATGGGTTGTGTAAGCTGGGACTTAAACCCAGTTCTCTTGCTTGTTGGGCAATTGTCCTTTTCTGTTGGACTACAAACACAACTTGTCCATTAATGTCATTAACTTTAAAACTTGAAATTGTCCAGTTAAGAAAAAAAAAATAAAGTAGGAAAGCCAAATAGAATCAAACAATGTTACCGATCCCCGGCAACGGCGCCAAAAACTTATTGCGTAGATTCAGCTGCACCAAAATGGATTCAGCTGCATCCTCAACTTGTGATACTCGCAAGTGCACGAGCCGTTGGTAGTTTAGCATATGTAAGTGCGAGGTCGATTCCACAGGGATTGGTGATTGAATGATCCAATTCAATTTTCCTACACAAAACAAAAATGAAAACAAAAGGAACAAAACAAGAAGAAAGAATGTACATTACAAGAAAAATAAATTACAACTAAGAAAACATTAAGGAAACTAAGAGAACTTTGAGGAAGAAAGGAAGTGTTTGAGAACTTTGAGGAGGGAGAAGAAAGTGTTTGGGAACTTTAGAGAATTTTGGAAGAACATGTGTTTGAGAGCTTTGAGGATTTTGGAAGGGAATGTGTTTAAGACATGGGGAATTTGGAAGAGAGTGTTTGAGAACTTGGAGGATTTGGAGAAGAAAGTAGAGAGGTGTTTTGAGAGCTTTGTGGATTTTGGAAGAGAGTGTTTAGGAACTTTAGAGAATTTGATGAAGGAAATGGGAGAAGTGTTTGGGAAGTGTTTGGAGAAGAGAGTATTTGAAGAATTTAGAAGAAGAGAAAGGAAAAGTGTTTGATATTTAGTACAAAGAAAATTTAATAGAATGATCTTATTACAACAATTGAGAACTACAAAGGGAAACTAAGAGAATTTGAGGGAGAGAAGGGAAGGGAGCTCTAGAGAAGTGTTTGAGAGCTCCCCCCCTTGGGGTGTTTTTACAAGCTTAGAGAACCTCCCTATTTATAGGCCTAGGGGAAGTGAAAATCAGAATTCAATAAGACTAATGCATACAACACTTGAATTATAAAATCTGAAATGGTTGATGCACTTGTATTAGAAAATCTGAAATGGGTGATGCACTTGTATTAGAAAATCTTGAATTGGTTGATGCACTTCACCACTAAATCCCACCAGCAGCCCTAGCTCATCTTCATGTCACCATGACCAAGCTTCCAACCAGAAATGATAGCTCATACCTAGCTCACCATGACCAAGCATCCAACCAGCACATGCTGAGGTCAGCATGACCAGCAACTTCAAGGGCTTACAACTTGGGCTTCTCTTAATCAAATTAGGACTTTAAGCACTCTAAATTGAAGTTCAGAATGTCTTCTTTCCAGCCATATGTTATTTGGGCCAATCCAAGGTCGGAGGAAGAAGTTAAGGCCGAAACAAATTGCTAACTCATTTTCCGCGCTGATAAGATCCATCCTGAGCATGGTTCTGTGTTTGCTAGGTAACGGACTCCAGAGTTATCCAATGGGGCTGAATTTTGGATATGTTATAGTACACACCAATTGGAGCAACTTTCATGAAGAATGTGGCCTCATCCGAGCTATGTAGGTTGCTGAAACAAAGCTTGCAATATGACCTACGGAACTGGACTGGCAGGGGGCTGTAGCCATAATGAATTTGTCTTTAAGCTCTTCATCAATTCATCCAAATTAGGCCTTAACATGCTTGAATTGCATGAATTATGTTCTCCAAAGCCATCATTGTTACCTAAAGCTCAATTAACTGAAAGATAAACACAAAAAGGATTAAAAGCACAAGTTTAACTCAAAAACATAACCAAATCATAAGCTAGAAGGGTAAGAAATAATATACAATTATGAACCGATCAATGCTCAGAATAGTAAACTAAGTTAGCAAAAGTACTTTACCCCTGCTATTGTTTGTCATGGAGTTGTTGTGCAGTTAAAAGAATTTATGCGAATGAACTCAATAGATAGAGGTGCTGCTCTCCATCATTTGAAGACATAATTATGGAACAAGACTGCATTTGGTAGTCTCAAAATCAATATGGATGGGGTTTGGAAGTCAGTTGGCACAAAAAGAGGAGTGGAGATAGTGGTTCACAATTTAGATGGGCACTTTGTGGCAAGTCGAACAATACACTATGATCATGTTTTTCTGGCCCTTTAGGTGGAGGCAATGGCATCCAGGCCTGATGCGGCTTTGGTGGTGGAAAGAGGCTTTAGTGATGTAGTTTTTTAGAGTGATTCTCTTAAGATCGTCTCAACTCTTAAGATTCCCTTCATTGATATGTCCTTTGTTGGTTCTGTGATGAAGGGCCTAAGAGCTTGCTATCACAGATCACTTGAGAAGGTTTTACCCATATCCACTCGACTACAAATAGAGTGGGTCATGGTATTGAACACTTTTCTCTTCTTCAGGTGGTGGCAGTAGGGTTCATGTGTTGCTTTATGGTTTTTGTTATTTTGGGTTTGTGAACTTTATGTGAGATTATGCTTAATTGTAGTGTTGCGGGCTAGTAGTTGTTGTTGTGTTTGCTTTAGTTTGGCTTCTTTAGCATGTTAATTTTGTTGCATTCTCTAGCTTGGTGATTTGCATGTCTTGTTGATGCTTTAATATTGTATCATTGAAGTTTTCTAATGAAGTTCTGAATTTTTGTTAAAAAAGGAAAAGAAAAAGAAATTGAAGTTCTTATTTGATAAAAGTTTAACAAAAATGAAAATTTTGAATTTTAGTGACCACGTTTGCTAATTTTATTTTATTTTTTCCTTTATCATTGAAGGTGTGGTTCCGTATCGGTATACAAGGTTATCGCGTAAGTGATCTCTCTTCTAAAGTTTCTTCTTTCTATAATGTTTTAATGAATTACTAGTGTCTTAGTACGCACTCACGAGCGCCAACCGGCTTTTTTATTTATTTACATAATTAACATATTTCTTTTAATCTTTACGTGTTTTATATTTGTAGTTTTAATTATTAAAACAAATGAAAAAGCATCAGAGAGGTAGAGAGATGGAGGTAAATGGCACATCCTGAGTGGGTTGGTTTTGTGTTTTATATTTTCAATTTGACTTAAATGATAAGCATTTTACCATTTTACCCTTATAATATTAAGTTATGAACTTTTAGCACTTTAGTTTATTAAGGATCCATTATCTGATTTTTCTTTTAATTTTAAAATTTTTTAATATGAAAAAGTGTGAATTTACCATATTCTCCTCATTTAATTAATAATTTCAATTCTTAATGTTTGCATTAACTAAGGGCATTTTCTGGTATTTTGAATGTTTCACCATTCTCTACCTTTTGCTTTATATATATAGATTCACATTAACACCCTCTTAGGGTTTGAGTTTTTGCACAAAAATCTTTGGAGTTTTTGAACAACCCCCGAGCACTACTACATTTTTCTATTTGCGCGACGATAGTTTGTGCGACGAAGGACAAATCGTCGCATAAAAGATCATCGCGCGACGGATAATCATATGCGTAGCGCAAACAAGAGCGACGAAGAACTTTCGTCGCATAAAAGATCATCGCGCGACAGACAATAATATGCGTAGCGCAGACTAGCGCGACGAAGAAATTTCGTCGTATAAAAGATCATCGCGCGACGGACAATCATATGCGTAGCGCAAAATAGAGCGACCAATAAATTTCGTCGCGCAAAACAACTTTGCGCGACAGAACAAACGACCGTCGCGTAAAACAAGGTGAAAAAACCGCGAACAAATATTCTGGGGCCTAATTCTTGCGCGACGACTAAACTTGTCGCAAATGACATCTTTGCGCGACAAAACACTATCCGTCGCGCAAGGTACGATATACAAAACCATTAATTCTAAGCCTAAATTTTAATTTTGTCATCTAAATCATATATTTTTCATTGATTTTAGTGAAGATCATCATTCATACCCTTTTAATTATGGGAATGGTAGAGGAGAATCTTTTTGTATGATTATCAACCTCCATACGAATAAATTTCAGGGTTATCAATTTCCCTACGAAGAGAACAGCGCGAAATATGTTTTGAAACTAAAAAGTGTTCATTCAACTCTACAAAACTAATTTCAACGATCCAACCGTTAAACGTGTTTGTATATACTGTGAGATTGTATACCCCAAAAATCGCAAATAACAAATATTCAGAGATCTAGAAATGGGACAAAATATTCAAATGTTATAAATGAACACGTTTGCGCGACAACTGTTTGCGCGACGACGACGTATTCGTCGCTCTAGGATGTTTTGCGCGACGACTAAACTCGTCGCAAATGACATCTTTGCGCGACAAAAATTGTCCGTCGCGCAAAGTACGATATACAAAACCATTAATCCTAAGCCTTAATTTTAATTTTGCCATCTAAATCATATGTTTTTCATTGATTTTAGTGAAGATCATCATTCATACCCTTTTAATTATGGGAATGGTAGAGGAGAATCTTTTTGTATGGTTATCAACCTCCATACGAATAAATTTCAGGGTTATCAATTTACGTATGAATCTTTTTGTAGGGTTATCAACCTCCATATGTTTTGAAACTAAAAAGTGTTCATTCAACTATTTAAAACTAATTTCAACGATCCAACTGTTAAACGTGTTTGTATATACTGTGAGATTGTATACCCCAAAAATCGCAAATAACAAATATTCAGAGATCTAGAAATGGGACAAAATATTAAAATGTTATAAATCAACACGTTTGCGCGACGACTAGTTATTCGTCGCCATATGATGTTTTGCGCGACCAAAAAATCCATACGTCGCGCAAAATAAGTTGCGGGAAAACAAACAGTGTTCCAGGTGTTTTGCGCCACAACTTTGCGCGACGAAAATAAAGTGATGCGCAAGGAGGCTAGCGTGGCTGCGTGCGTGTCAAACTGGACTTTTGCGCGACGGAAATTCTCTATTGCGCGACTAATATCATGTGCGACGAAACAATTTTGGCGTCGCGCAAAGGTGTGATGTCGGCACGTCTTTGCGCGCCAAGCATGTCGATTTTGCGCGACCAAATTTTTTTTGTGCGACGAATATCTGTGTTCGTCGCGCAAAGATGTGATGTCGGCAGGACTTTGCGCGTCGCTGAAATGGAATTTGCGCGACTTATTTATTTGCACGACGAATTAAGCCTTCGTCGCTCAAAGCCGTCTTCTATAACAGATTCATTTCAGCCATTGCAGAGGCAAACTGAAAAATCAGTTTTGCCTCTGCTTCTGCCCCTCTCTCTGTCCGTTCTCTCCATTTTCTCAGCTGCAAATCAGTTCAGGACATATTGAAGAAGGTATTTTATTTGTTTTGTATTTATTTAAAATATCAATTTAATTTCTTTATATATTGTTTTTGTGAAATTATATTTGTATTCTGTTGTTAAATTATGCACGGCAATGTACGAAGTTAATTGAAATTAACTTCATACATTTTTTATTGTAAAGCTTAGTTCCCGTTCGAGGTTAGTTGGACCGCGCATGGGTGGGTAAACCACGACTACGGTCCAATTAATTCTTGAATTGTCCTATATTTTGGACAGTTTGGAAATGTATAGTCGTGTCACGTAGTTTACAGCTACAGGATTAGGTTTCGATTGTGGAGATTTCGGTGTCATCTCGGTACGTTCTTCGGGTGGTACGTAGGTATTTGATATCTACTGTACACCTCAAGAACTGTAGCGAGATGCTGCCGAAATTCATCCACGTCGAAATCTAATCTCATGTAGCTGTAAATTACGTGGCATGACTATGCATTTCCGAATGGGATAGGGCCCTTACCGGAGGCATAAGGTGACGTTGTGATTTTCTAAGAATACAACATAATTGTTGTATTGTGATTGTGATTCCAGGAATTATGAGCAGAAGGTGGATACAGAACCCTAACAGGTGCGCAGACGAATACTTGGATGGAATCGAGGAATTTATTCACTTTGCACGGTCACACAACCTGGGTGCAACTAGAATCAGATGTCCTTGTAGGAGGTGTAACAACATGTTGTGGGATACAATTGAAAATGTTCAATTTCATTTAGTAAGGAATGGAATGATTGAGACATACAGCAGGTGGAACCATCACGGGGAACAATTAGACATTGGTTCGTCTTCAAGGGCCACAAGAGTGGACAATGTTGAACCTATTGTGGATGCTAATGAACAAGTCATGGATATTATACATGATGCTTTTCCATTTGCATCAATCAGCAGCAATCAGGAAGGGGAAGATGACGTGCCTACACCAATGGATAGTACAGAGTTTGAACAGTATGAAGAACTGTTAAGAAATGCCAACCAAGAGTTATATCCGTGGTGCGAGAGCTTTTCCGTTTTTACGGCGATTGTGGAGCTAATGCACGGAAAAATAAAGTATCGTATGTCGAACCTGTGTTTCGATTACTTTTTGGGGGTTTTCAAGAGAATGCTTCCGACGGACAATTGTTTGCCGAAAGACCACAGACATGCACAGAAGATGTTGAGTGGTCTTGGATTGGGTTATGAAAAAATCCACGCTTGCAAAAACAATTGCATGTTATTTTACAAAGAGTATGAAACATTGGATACATGCCCTATATGCAATGAGTCGAGGTTCAAACAGACGTCTCAGAATAGAATGATTAAGGTTCCACAAAAAGTCATGCGTTATTTGCCCCTGAAGCCAAGATTGCAGCGATTGTATATGTCGACACACACTGCCACAGACATGAGATGGCATAAGGAAAAATGGGTAGACGACGATGTGATGCGGCATCCTGCAGATGGGGAGGCATGGAAAGAGTTCGATCGAACGTTCCCCGAGTTTGCTGCTGATCCTCGAAATGTTAGGTTGGGACTTGCCACTGACGGATTCAATCCGTACGGGGTTCTAAACCAACACCACAGCACTTGGCCGATTTTCGTATTCCCATATAATTTGCCGCCTTGGAAATGCATGAAAAAAGAGTACATGATGATGAATGTTTTGATAACTGAGGATCCTGGCAGGTCAATCGATGTGTACTTAAGGCCGTTGGTTGATGAGCTCAAGGATTTATGGACAAACGGTGTGCGTATGTACGATAAATCCACTGGGAAGATGTTCACTTTGCGGGCGGCAGTTATGTGGACTGTGAATGATTTCTACTTGCTAATTTGCATCTTTTCATTTTATTTTGGCAGGCTACTCGGAGAGCTGAAAAAAAGCGTACGCAACAGAGCGAAGCCCGAAGGATCAATTGTAGAGGCTTGGGTTCAATATGAGGCGCTTACTTTTTGTGGAATGTATTTAAAAGACGTGGACACGGCTTTCAATCGACCTCAGCGCAATAATGACGGAGGTGTGAGAAATGAGCAACTTTCTGTTTTTGCCCAAAGTGCACGACCCTTTGGAGATCCTGTACGAGGAGAGTCGTTTTCCAAAAATGACATGGAGGTGGCGCATTGGTTCGTATTGAACAATTGTGATGAGATAATGCCATATTTAGATGAGCATGAAGAGATGATGAAGCGAGAACATCCATCGCATTTGTATTCCAAGAAACACCGTGAATTGTTTCCAAAATGGTTTTTGGAATATGTAAGTTATAAGTGTTTTGTAATTGACATATATATTGTAGTATTTCATTTTCTCAAACTAACATGTGAATGTTGTTGTATAATATTAGGTGAATAAGTTGAAATCAGATAATTCCCCCACTTACAGTGAAAAGTCGTATAACTTGGCATTCGGCCCAATTCGAGCTGAATTATTCTCGGGTTGTCATGTTAATGGCGTCAAGTTTTTAGGGACTGCACGAGATGACAAGTTGTGTACGCAAAACAGCGGTGTCCATGTTCCAGGTGGAGGGGAAAGTACGGACATTGATTTCTATGGCAAACTCACAACTGTCGTGCAATTGCTTTACAAAGACCGATACCAAGTCATCATGTTTAAGTGTCGATAGTTTGTTAAAATCGATCAAGGGTTACTATCTGTGAACATGAACAGAACTTGGTACGATGACGACCCATACATTTTGGCAAACATGGCAAAACAAATTGTCTATGTAGATGACCCTAAAGCAGGGAGCGGGTGGAAAGTTGTTCAGCAGATGGATCACAGGAACGTATATGCTATACCAGAACTAGACCCATCTGACGTCGATGTCGCTGACCAACGGTCAGAATCTTGCATGGAAAATGATGCGGAAACGCTTCGCGATACAAATGTTGTTCAGGAACCATTTCAGCTCGAAGGAGTTTCTTCAAGAGAAATACCAATTCAATCCATTACAATTGACCTCGGTGATCTTCCTAGATACGATGTAGTTATGGAGGAGGAGGAGGAGGAGGAGGAGGATGAGGATGATTGGGAGACTGAAAGTGATGATAGCGAAGACAACGAAGGTTATTATAGTTCGGATGATGAATAATGCAATTTATTTGTTGCTTAATATGTTTTAGTATTGGTAATTTCTTGTAATGTAATTACGTTAGTATAAATATATTGGCAACTCTACTTTTGTTGAATATATGTACTTGTTATATCTAATTTCCAATTATATATGTATGTGGAAAAATAAAACGAAGTTTAAAAAATTTGGATATACTTACTGAGAAGATTAATGTAAAAAGCAATGAACTCAAGTCATTCATACTTTTGTAATTAAATTATTTTACATTTAATTATGGCGTAAATGCAAATTATTACGGTTAGGAAATGAATCTCGTGTCTGAAAAGTTGCACGTCTTCCCAATTGGTCAGCGACATCTCAAATTGAGAAAGAATCTCAATGCTCATGTACTTGAGTTGTACTAAAAAAAAAAAAGTACTTTTGTCTAAAACGACCGGTCGTCATTTTTGCGGGACGGAAATCTTCATCCGTAACTGTTTTTGACTTTTGGTCCGCTTAGTGTTGTTTGTTTTTCTGTGCTGAATCGAACCGTATAAAGAAATCGAAATTTGAACATACGGTCAGAAAGTTATAGATTAAAAACTGAACAGAGGTCGGAATTGCAAAAAAGGGCCAAAGAATCTGTAAAAAAACGACCGGTCGTCTCTGACCGGTCTCATTTTTGCGCGACGAATACTATTATAGCGTCGCGCAAGAGGGTTTTGCGGGACGAAAAATTTTGTCGCTACAGTTAACAAATATGCAATAATCTTTGATTAATAGAAAATAATCTTGCGCGACGAAAATATTTACCCGTCGTAAGAGGAGGTTTTGCAGGACGACGGATTTCGTCGCGGCAGTTAACAAATATGCAACAAATTTTTGAAATAATAGAAAATAATCTTGCGCGACGAAAAACTTTACACGTCGCGCAAAAGACATGTCCCTACAAATCTCAACTTAGTGCGAAATAACAAAAAGAACCTTGTGCGACGATGTATACAGCCTCGTCGCAATAATCGTTTAAAAAATAATCAATATAAATTATTTATTATTTTCTGTTTCACTTTGCGCGACGTATATAATCGTCGCGCAAAGTGTGTTTTAAAAAAAAAGTCGAAATTAAACTGTAAATATTTTTAAATGAACATCAAATTCAGTTACTATATTCATACGGGGTCAAGGTTTGTAGACGTAAAAAATCATCAAATTTGGAGTTAAATTAATCGTTCAAATTTGATTTTTCATTTGTAACCGTCGAAAATGTTGGTCCCGTTACATCATGAGTGAGTGTATATTTTTTCTAAATTTTGGCGTGTACGATCTCTGAGTATAAACCAACAACTCTACCGGTTGGATCGTTGAAACTACTTTCCTAGAATCCGTGTGTCATGAAAACACTATATTAAAAAAAAATGAATACATTTTGTATATGTTTGTTAAATAGAACATACAATTTTGTGGTATCCACTATTGTAAATATCTTTAAATGACGATCCAATTCAATCATTGTATTCATATACAGTAAAGGAGTGCACCTGTAAAAAATCATCAAAATCGGAGTTAAAAAAAACCGTTAAATCGTGATTTTTAGTTTATAACCGTCGAAAATTTTGATCCCGTAACATCATCTATGAATCTTGCATTTTTTCAATTTTTGGTGTGCACGATCTCTAAGTATAAATAAACAAGTTTGACGGTTGGATCGGTGAAACACCCATCGTACAATGCGTAGCCCCATTAAAACAACATATTCACTAACATGTTATATTGTTTACTTTTTGTAGTTTGCGCGACGAATATGTCTGTTTCGTCGCGCAATAAATGATAGCGCGACGTAATGAAATTGCCGTCGCTCAATGTACTTCTCAGGATTTAGGGTTCTGAAAGGGTTTAGGGTTTAGGGTTTATATTGCGCGACGATTTTGTTCATTTCGTCGCGCAAGTTCTCAAATTTTTGGCGGTTATAATCCCGCGTATTAAAAATTTCTTGCGCGACGCCATTTATTTATCCGTCGCGCAAAGTACGAAATTTAACTTTGCGCGACCGATGTGTTTTCGTCGCGCAATGACGCAAACATTTAGGGAAAGAAACGCGCAGTTTTGGTCTGTCTTCAACCTCTCTCACTCTCTCAGTCTCGACATCAAAATCGCAGCCTCCATTTCCGATTCGAACCCTAACTCGCAGCCGCTCTCTCTCCTTTCCCTCTATCTCATCCCTCTCTATCCCTCTCTCCTCCGTCCCCACTCATCCCTCTCAGTCCCTCTCTCCCCGGAACCCTCTCATCCCTCGCATATCGTGGCTCCTCCGGCCCGCTCTCTCTCCTCCGTCCCTACTCATCCCTCTCAATCTCCTCCGTCCCCACTTATCCCTCTCAGTCCCTCTCTTCTCCGTCCCCTCGCATCCCTCTCAGTCCCTCTCTCCTCCGTCCCCTGTCAGTCTGTCGCCTCCTCCGTCTCCGCTCATCCCTGTTAGACGGCGGCCCCCCACTCTCTGTCTCGCTCGCCACCGCCGAACTGCCGTGCTCTCCGGTCTCCCTCAAAACCCAGTTGGTAAATTTCCCAACGCTCCCCGATATATATTTTTTCAATTTTTAAGTTTTATTTCAGAAATTTTCGGATTAAGTTTGGAATTGTTTTGCTGTTTCAATTTGTATATTTATTTTGTAATTGTTTAAATTGCTGCTTAGTCTGATGGTTGGTTAGGATTTGTATTGGATTTGTATTGCGGCATATTAAGTGTTTAAATTGCTGTTTCAATTTTGTTTTTTTATTGGATTTGTATTTTTTATTTCAGATTTGTTTTTGTATTGAAATTGCATTGTGGTGTACGATTTGTGAATTTTTAGGTGTATTGCTGTTAGATTTCAGATTTGATTGGAGCATTTGCTGCTGTTTTTTGTATTTTGATTAATTTTCGGGGGCTTTAAACTATGTGCTACTAACCAAACTATTTCAAAATTGGGCAGCAATTTGATTTTTCTTTATTATGTGCTTCTGATTTTTGTAATATCATACATGTTTCTATTTTGTTTGCTTTAAAAAATGTGCTTCTGTTTTTTGCCATATAAAGAATACATGTTTCTGTTTGTTTTTTAAATATTGAATTTGTTGTTCTTTAGGCTTTGAGGTTTTTTTTTTTACAAAATAATAATTTTACCCAAGGATGTTTTTTTAATTGTAAGACCTTATCAGATGTCACAACTTATCAGACGTCGTAAGACGGTGATGACTTCACCTAGTTCAGCTCCCCCGACTGCGGTGTCAGCTCCCACTGGTGTAGCACAGTCGCAGGATATGCCAGTTTCTCCCCACGTCTCCCAGGCCCCGGTGTCATCAGAGTCATCAGTGGCGCAACCAGTTAGTGCCAGGCGGCGTCACCGCCCTCCCAGCACGACCGACACCACGTCACCATCTACTGCTAGTGCGTCGGGGTCACAACCAGGTAAAGATTTTCCTTCAACTCTAGTTGTTTCAGACCAAGAATGTTAGTAGGATTTGTTATTTAATGTTAATTTTATATTTCTTTGCAGCCAAGAAGAACACCCGAGGACCCTGTCGCCAGTTGATGACGGCCAAAGTCACCCGGGTGAACAACAGTCGTATCAACATCGCATACGATGCACGACATCGGGCTGCACCAACGGCTGACCAGCACAGCTCGTTGGCCCATGACATTGGATCCGTCGTTCGGACTTATTGCCCGATCAAATGGAAGTCCTGGAGGGTCATGCCTGATCAGGTGCGGATGGAGATGTTAGGACACCTGTCGGTATGTATTTTATACCTTTTCATTGTTTTTCCCTTCAAATTTTATTTCTAATATTTAATGTATGTAATGAATTTATTTTAGACAAACTACAATTTGGAGAACGTCGGCGAAGAGTTGTTAGCCTACATCAACAGACTCTTTGCTGACAGGTACAAGCAGTGGAAGAGCGACCTGCATCACCATTTTCAGGCATATGATGATACGCAGGTTGCTCTTCAAGAGGGTTGCCCGAAGGAGCTTGAGGGCCGGGAGGATAGTTGGCAGTGGCTCTGCGGTCATTTTCAAGAGGCCGATTATGTGGTATTTTTATATATTAAATTGAAACTTATTACATGTTTCTTACTAATGTGTATTTAATTTTTTATAAATTCACTTTCAACTAATACTTTTTATTTTTTGTATAACAGAAGAAGGCCAAAGCAAATAAGGGCAATAGGCAGAGGAAGACTCTTCTCCACCATTCAGGTTCCAGGCCCTTCTCTTATAGGATGGAGGCGCGGCGCCAGGTAATAATAAAGTCGTTTTTATTTATTTTTTAATATGTCATTAATATTAATTTGTTTTTTTCGTACTAACATTTTTTTTTCTGCTCAATTTAAGGGGGGGTCCAAATTCCCAGAGATTGACGTATTTGGCGACGTTTATGTTCGACCTGGGAATGAGTTGGCGGAGTCCCTTCATGTAAGTAGCCTTTAATTTAAATTATTATGTAAGCCTTCAAGTTTTTATAGTTATTATATGAATGTTTTAATTCATATTTTATGTTATGTTCAACATACGACTATGATTGAGAGGAGCCAGTTGGTTCTTCAGGAGTCCGCCTCCCAGCTTCCTCCCGATACGCCGCTCGAGTCCGTGGTTCCTCCATCGGATGCAGGGTTTCAAATCCAGACTGAAACCTTGGATCAGAGTCTCGGGAGGCGCTCAGGGACATATTGTCGAGGGATGGGGAATGCCAGGCAGCGGCCACCTAGACCCCGTGAATCATCAGAGTCAAATGAAGAGGTGACTGCTTTGAAGACAGAGGTGGCGGACCTCAAGAGTCATTTGTCTCATATTCTACAGTCCCTCGCTCACTCCGGCATTTCAATCCCGCCTTTTACTCCCCCGTCGACCTCCGAGCATGGCAACCACACCTCTCCCCCTGTCAACAATGTCCAGACCTCCGAGCTGCATTTGCCAGACGACAATGTAGATCTTGGAGGGTTGTTTGATTAGATTTTGACATTCTTAATTACATTTTAAATATTTCTATTGTACTAAATACATTATGTTATAACATTTTACATATTTCTCTTTATTACCTTTTCTAATTGCAATTTCATTTCATTATTATTTTTTTTACCAAAATAATTCAATTTAATTTTAAATTAAAAATAATATATTTATTTTTTACGCGACGATAGTTTCCGTCGCGCAAATTTTTTTTGAAAATACACAACCGTAAAAATAAATTTTAAAGAATTTATTTTATTTTGCGCAACGAAATAATTTGTCTCTCTAAGTAAATGCGACAAAAATATTTCGTCGCGCAAATATTTTAAACATGAATCCACTCGTCGCACAATACCTGCGCCACGAACGTTACTCGTCGCGCAGTGTCCTTACAACGACTATATTTCGTCGCGCAAATATTCTAGACACGAATATACTCTCGTCCCTCTGCTTTAGCGCGACGACGGTTTCCGTCGCGCAAATTGTTTTTCAAAATACACAACCGTAAAAATAAATTTTAAAGAATTTATTTTATTTTGCGCGACGAAAGAAGTTGTCTCTCTAAGTACATGCGACAAAACTATTTCGTTGCGCAAATATTTTAATCACGAACACACTCGTCGCACAGTACCGGCGCCACGCATGGTAGTCGTCGCGCAGTGTCCTTACAACGACTATATTTCGTCGCACAAATATTTTCGACACGAATATGCTCTCGTCCCTGTACTTTAGCGCGACGCTTATGATTCCTCGCGCTATGTTAATGCAACGAACGTATATTCGTCGCGCAAAACTTTGACCGACGAAAAATCTCATCGTCCCGCGAAATAATGTGCAACGAAGGTATACCGTCGCTCATTTTGCGCGACAATTTTAATATGTTCGTCGCGCAAAGTGTATCTTTACGATCTTTGCGCGACATATTTTGCGCGACGAATATTCTATCGCATTACTATTTGTGCGACACGAATGTACTTTGCGCGACCAAAACTCCTTCGTCGCGCAAATACAAAAATCTAGTAGTGGAGGTTTCAAAATGTTTTGACAAAACCCCTTGTGTTAATTTTTCATACAAAATCCCTATAATAATTATATAAAAAAAGAATTTTCATACAAACATTGTTGATGAAAAAAATTCAACGAATGACAAAATTAACCTCAAAGATTTGAGTGCACATAATTTTGTCATTTGAGGGTTATTTTTTTTTTTGTCTAAACCATGAGTTGGTCCTGGATGGGCCCCAATTATGGGTGGCACCTTTAAGCCTTAACCACAATCCAGACTAATCCCCACTCACACCGGGTCAGCCCGTAAGGGGTAAAGTGTTGGCCAAAGTGGTGACTCCGTACGAGAGCAGGGATCGAACCCCTGACCTCTCTTAAGGAATGAGAGTGCCGAACCCCTCACACCAACCACCTTGGTTTCATTTGAGGGTTATTAACTCCTTGAGGTTAATTAATTTTTTCATTTGAAGAATCTTTTTAATTATATCAAAACACCTCACGAGTGTTAGTGTCATAACTCAATGCAAAATGTAATTGACCTATTATCATGAGTTGAAATAAAAAAGACACATCGCTCACCACAAAAGATGGTTCACCATGTAGTTCCTATGAACTTCGATTGTTGATATCATTAAAGAAGTAGGAAACTGAGAAAGAATGAGGAAAGCAAAATTGCGGATTAAATTTCTAATTTCGGACTGGAGTTCGTTCAGTGTGGCAGCCAGGTAATTAGTACTGCAAGTATGGCATTGCTATTCTGATGTAAACCACCTCAAATGGGTCAAGCATTGTTCATTTCAGAGCAAGCTCACACACTAACAAAGTAAAAGCAAGGCCAACGGGTCTCTTGATACTATATTTGGGCTTTGCACTTCCCAAACGTCCTCAGGTCGCTTGATACTGTTCACTTTTATTGTATTTTTTTGCAGGAAGTGGATTGATAGTGTTCACTTTTATTGGCATAGGTAAGGGCATACATCCGGTGCCTTTTGAAATCTGTGGATATAGAGCACCAAAAAAAGTTTATTTACTCATCATTAACTAGTAATTTTACTGCACAGGACCTGTTATTTTGAAATTTATGCTTGGGGCTCCATTTGTGATTTGGCTCTTGATCTATAAATGGCGGAGAAGGAAATTGTCAATGTATAGCACCATAGAATATTTTCTGCAGGCTGATAACAACTTCATCCCAATAAGGTACTCTTACTCAGACATTAAGAAGATGACTGGTAAATTCAAGGATAAACTGGGTGAAGGTGGCTTTGGCACTGTATTTAAAGGAAAATTGCGTTTTGGAGCAATTAAGATTTTGGGCAAGTCTAAAGCTAATGGGCAAGATTTCATGAGCGAGGTAGCTACAATTGGGAGGATTCACCATGTTAATGTGGTGCAACTTGTTGGTTATTGTGTGGAGGGATCAAAGCGCTCTCTAGTCTACGATTTCATGCCCAATGGGTCGCTTGACAAATATATTTATTCAAAAGAAGGAAGTATGCCTTTAAGTTGTGATAAAATGTATGTGATTTCTCTTGGAGTGGCTCGAGGGATTGAATATCTGCATGAAGGTTGTGACATGCAAATTCTGCATTTCGATATCAAGCCTCACAACATTCTTCTTGACGAGAATTTCAACCCAAAGATTTCTGACTTTGGGCTAGCAAAACTATATCCGACAGATAACAGCGTTGTCTCTATGACAGCAGCTAGGGGAACATTGGGATATATGGCTCCTGAGTTGTTCTACAAAAATCTTGGAGGTGTTTCATACAAAGCCGATGTCTACAGTTTTGGAATGTTGCTGATGGAGATGGCAAGCAGAAGGAAGAACTTGAATGCCTTGGCAGAGCATTCAAGCCAAATTTACTTCCCTTCTTGGGTGTTCGATCAATATATCGAGGGAAAGGACTTGGAGATGGGTGATGTCAATGAAGATGAAATGAAAATAATAAGAAAGATGGTCATAACAGCCTTATGGTGTATACAATTGAAACCAAGTGATCGTCCATCAATGAAAAAAGTCATAGAGATGCTTGAAGGGCATGTTGAATACCTACAGATGCCTCCCAAGCCTTTTATGTGTCCACAACAGATGCTGATAAGGACCCTTTCATGTCATCAAAATATTCCAAATCCAGCATGTTCTACCTTGGAGCTAACAAGGACCCTTTCAGCTAGGTCATGATCAAATAGGCATGGACTCTGTTTTTTTTTTTTTTTTTTTTTGAACCCTAGACTCTGTTAACTAGCTTGGTAATGATCAACTAGTATGGAATCTGCCGTTTTGAACAAAAAAGAAACAGAGTGTATCACATTTGTAGACCACCTTTATAACAGACTTGTTTCCTACAAAGCCGAAAATGGTGTTCAGAGTGTCAGAGTAATGAGGTATAACCTTCTGTTTTCCAAGTTTGAAGAGACACATGAATCAGTGTGTGCACGCCCAAACCACAATGATGTGAACTTAAATTGACCCCATTGTAAAATTTACAAATTACATTCTCCAGTTGCTTCTGTTTTTCATCAAAGACTCTCCGACGGTCAACTCAATTGAAATTGTAGGATTTATTAATTGACCTTCGTGATGAAATTTTTCTAATGGAAGAGGCCAAAGGTCATGGAAGCAAAACGAGGAATCAAAAAACAAAGTTCAATCTTTCCCCCTATTTCATTAAATAAAAAGGTTCATTGGTTGCCTTTCTATGCATTTTAGAAAGTAGTCGCTGATGATTCAACATCCCAACCCCACCAACCTCTCAAAATTAATCTCTCAATCAACTGGGGTTGCACGGGGAGGGCCGAGATTTGTTAAACTCTTGTTTGTTAGGCTTCCATCTCCAACGCAAGATACTCTCTAAAATACTAGAAGAACAATATTTCTGCAAGACACATTATTTGGGGAACTTTGAAACTTCAAAGATCACATGATAAAGCAACGGCAATTTTATGGAAGCTGGTGGACTGTCATGTCAAAACTTGAAGCAAGATTGTTACACAATAGTTTATGTGCACAAGCGATGCATAATATTGGATTTGGCAGCCAGTGATTGTGTGGTAGGGTCATTGAAACGCCCCTATTTCTAAATTCTATGTAATGCTGGACCATTAGGCATGTGCTGGTCAAGTACATACATCAAGAACTATATGATCATAATTGATTGCATACATAAGTGTGTTTACATGTAATGATGTAATGTATAAGTACACATGTTACTCCAACTCAGGAATTGCTTCTAACTGAATGTTCAGATTTCTTGCAGCCGTACTTGCATTGGTTCCTGCAGCACCTGTAGAGGCAAAGGGATTGGGAGGCATGGTTAAGCTTTCTCCTCCTTCCAACATCTGAACCACGGCTTTCATTGAAGGGCGATTCACTGGATGCCATTGGATGCACCAGAGCCCTACAATTGCAAGTTTCTTTGGAATTTTCTGTTCTCCTTCTTCACCGATATGGATGCGTAGATCATCTCCTTCTTCTAGAAGATTATAAATCCATTGGGGATAGTAGATTTCATTTGTGTTCTCTGTGGCTGAACCGACATTCTTCCTTCCTCCTACCATCTCAAGCAGTAGCATTCCAAAACTATACACATCTGACTTATAGGACACATTTCCAAAGTTCCTGGAGAACACTTCAGGTGCAATGTAGCCCATGGTGCCCCTAGCTGTAGTCATTGACACTATGCTTTGATCCTTGGAACATAACTTGGCTAAACCAAAATCAGAAATCTTTGGAGTGAAGTTGTGGTCTAGCAAAACATTATGAGGTTTGATGTCGAAATGGAGAATTCGCTGATCGCATCCTTGGTGAAGATATTCAATTCCTTTGGCTATGGCTAGAGCAATATCTTGCATCTTTTCCCAACCAAGGAAACTGTTCTTTTTGTCTGGTGATGAAACGAAATCCTGCAGTGAACCATTTGGTGAGAACTCATAAACAAGAGCTCGTCTAAATCCATCAGCGCAAAAGCCAACCAATCGAACGACATTGACATGGTGGATATGACCCATTGTTCCCACTTCATTGATGAACTCTTCCCCATCTCCCTTAGAACTATTGAGGACTTTCACAGCAACGAAGAGTTCAGAAGAAAGCTTTCCTTTATAAACAGTTCCGTAGGCTCCTTCCCCTAACTTGTCCTTGAAGTCATTTGTAATCCTCTTAATATCTGCATATGAATATCTGCTAGGTTTGAGAGCTCTGTAATCGTCTAAAAATCTTTCAATCTTTAATTGATGCTCTTTTTCTTTTCTATCAGAACTATAGACACGATAGGCTGCAAGGGCAAAGAGTAACACAACAAATGAACCCAGGGATGCACCTGCAAGGGAATCCTTTGTAAATATCACCACGATCTCATATATACAGATGAAACAAACTGCAACTTCAATTAAACAACTCACCTGTAGCCACCCATTTCCTTTTTTTACCTGAAAAAAAGAAAATACACTGTCAAATTAAGAATGAGATATTGCTTGGAAAATATCCCTTAAATAAACAGTGCTGCTACTTTGCTCCAAACTTCCAAATAAGTAAGCAAAAAGTGGATTGCAGATGATAATATCTCATTTCATGAATGCATTGTATTATTTGCGCATCCGCAGATAATTGACTAGTATAGCAGAATATAAAGAATCTGTAACAATTTAAATATATGTGAACCCATTAAATATATGTTAGCCAAGTTAACCTCGAGGACCACAAACACAAAAATAAAACAAGGATACAACTTGATAGATTCATCAACCTCAGGACTTTTTGCGATAAAAAGCCAATAAATAATGCTGCAAAAAGTGACTAGTATAGCAGAATATTAAGAATCTGTAATAAGTTAAATACATGTGAACCAAACTAAAATATATGTTAGCCATACCTGCTTTACTGAAGTCCACACATTCAATTTCACTTTTGGTGCCATTGTTCTTCAATCTACACATCTTCCCCTTTGCCTCACACTGTCCACAATTTGGTTCAGACCACTCCAAAAAAAGATTGGCAGTCTTGTATTGAAAATATAGAACTGAGGACAAATTATACATCTTTGTACAAGAAAGTAGAGACAAGGCCTCAATGCTGTAGGAAGAAGGAACAGAATAAACTTGGTAGCCAGGGCCGCTGAAGCAGGGGACTGGTTCTTGTAATTGCCACTCTGGTTCATTTAATTGCCTCTCAGCTAAGGAACAATTGAATAAGGTAAGATCAGTCATGTGATCTTTTGAGAAGTGGAAGGGAGAGATTGACTTGTTGAAGGGAGAGATTGACTTGTTGAAGACTTTCAAAAGCTTCTCCAGAAGACAGCCTTCTGGATCATATAATTGGACTGCCTGAGCTTTATAATCTATGCTTTTGACTGGGAATTTGAACGGAACTGGAAGCTCAAGAATTGTTTCATGCTTCTCATTGCATGACAGAACAAACCCAGGGAAGACACAGTGATCCGGGTGCCTGCCTTTGAGGCTGAAAGGGAAATGGACAGCTGGGCCTCTATCGCCACACTTCAATTTTTCACAGGTATCTTGGGGTTCTCCAAGCACTGTGGAGAAAGCCAGAAAGATTAAGCACAAGGAAGAGGTAATAATTTTTACCATATCTAAGGCTCATGGGTCAGAAAAAGAAAATGGTATCTAAATCTTTCTGTGACTCATATGTTCAATTAAGATGTTCTCCCATTATTCAATTAACCCAATCGTGTTTGGGATCTTACTAGGAAAAGAGAAAGAAAAGAAAAAAGAAATGTTTGGGATGAAAATACTATAAAAGTCAACAGTTGACTTGGAGGTCCCACGACATGTGACATTCTTGAAAACTATAAGACGCGGAATGAAAATAGCCAAATGCGTGTGGGGTTAGCATTACCTGGCCAAATGCGTGTGGGGTTAGCATTACCTGTCCGTTGACTGACTTTCGGACATCAATAATACCAATTTGAGTGGACAGTACAAAACTGATAGATATCTCCAGAACAGAACTTGTAAATCAATTCTCTCTCTCTCTCTCTCTATGGGAAGTGGAACAAGGCCCTTTACCTTGTCCTCATGGGTCTTAGTTGCAGCCTTGTTCGGTATTAACTTATTATCCAGTGAAATTTGTAGCGCTAAATATAATTACAGCTGTGCTTCTTCCTGCGGCAACATCCACAACATAAGCTACCCTTTTTGTCAAATATAGTGTAATTGAGAGAGTAAAGAGTGAGGAATAATAGATGTTTTGCAGAGAATTCTCCCTTATATCTTTGTATTGCTATCATGGAGATATTTATACACAATGTAGAAAGGGTAACTATTAGTTACAAACAAGTATACAAAACCATGGAGCATTTCCAGGATTTGTGTCTCCCTAAAACATGGAAAATGTAAACATACCTAACTAAGACTTGCCTAACTATGACTTGCCTAATTATGACTTGCCTAACTTACTTGCCTAACTTACTTGCCTAACTCTTATGACTTGACTAACACTCCCCCTCAAGTTGGTGCAAAGATATCACGCATGCCCAACTTGTCAAGTGAGGCATAGAAAACTTTACTTGATACGGCCTTTGTCAGAATGTCGGCAAGTTGGTTTTCCGAGTTTACAAACGGAAACTTAATTATACCACTTTCAAGCTTTTCTTTGATGAAGTGTCGGTCGACTTCCACATGTTTGGTACGGTCGTGTTGTACTGGGTTATGTGCTATCTCGATAGCAGCTTTATTGTCACAGTACAAGTTTGTAGCTTTTAAGGGTTTAACTCCAAGATCCTTCAGTAATCTCCGTAACCAGAGCAATTCACACACTCCTTGAGCCATTCCCCTGAATTCTGCTTCAGCACTTGATCTAGCCACAACTTTTTGTTTCTTACTTCTCCAAGTGACTAAGTTGCCACCCACAAATGTAAAGTATCCAGATGTAGACCGTCTATCTGTGATGGATCCTGCCCAATCAGCATCTGTGTATCCTTCCGGGTACATATGTGTATGTTTGGAGAACATTAATCCTTTTGCAGGGGCAGCCTTCAAGTACCTCAGAATCCGAGTTACTCCATTCATGTGTGTCTCACTCGGTTGATGCATAAACTGACTCACCATACTTACAGCATAAGCTATGTCGGGGCGTGTGTGTGACAGATAGATCAGTCGCCCAACTAACCTTTGATACCTTTCTTTGTCAGTGGGTACTTGATCTGGATACATCCCTAACTTGTGGTTCTGCTCAATAGGTGTGTCAGCTGGCTTGCAATCAAGCATTCCAGTTTCTGTTAGCAAATCTAACACATATTTTCGTTGGGATAGAAATATGCCATGTTTTGATCTAGCAACTTCTATGCCAAGGAAATATTGTAACTCACCCAAGTCCTTCATCTCAAATTCACTAGCAAGGAGCTTCTGCAGATTCTTCATTTCTTCATTGTTATTACCGGTAACCACCATATCATCAACATAGATGATGAGGGCCGTCAGTTTGTTACCACGACGCTTTAAGAATAAAGTGTGATCCGAGTGACTCTGAGAGTATCCAAAACGCTTCATGGAATCAGTGAATCTTCCAAACCAAGCTCGTGGCGACTGCTTGAGCCCATATAGTGATTTTTTCAGCTTGCAAACGGTGTTGGGACCGAATGTCGTAGAGATCCCTGGTGGTGGTTCCATATACACTTCTTCTTGCAAGTCCCCGTGAAGGAACGCATTCTTTACATCATACTGCAGTAGTGGCCAATCAAGATTTGCAGCCAATGACATTAGAACACGAACAGTGTTGATCTTGGCAACAGGTGCAAATGTCTCATGGTAGTCAATTCCATATGTTTGTGTATACCCTTTGGCTACTAATCGAGCTTTGTATCTGTCTATGGATCCATCAGCTTTGTATTTAACAGTGTATATCCACCGACATCCAACTGGTTTCATCCCTTGTGGTAACTGAACCATCTCCCATGTAGAATTCTTTTCCAGAGCTTCCATTTCAATTGCCATTGCTTCAGCCCATCTGGAATCTGTTATAGCATCCTGCCACTTATTTGGAACACATACAGTAGATAATTGATTGACAAATGATGCATATGACTTTGACAATCTATGAGTTGAAACATGGTTATTAATGGGATATTTAGACTTGGCAGCAAGGTCAGGACAATATTGAGGTTTGGGTTTTCCTCTAGTGGTCCTAGGTGGGAGAGTGTATGGTATAGGATTAGGTGGTTCGGGAATTACCTCGAGTGTTTCTTCATCACGAGACGATTGGTCCGATGGTTGAGAAGAAGGGGTTGTATTTTGTAGTTGATCACAGCAAACATTTGGATTGTCATCTCCGGGATCTTCACCAAATAAGAACGATAATGTTTCTGTACCTTCATTGCTGTCCAGATATCCAGTTTCAAGTCTCGGCGACCGGTCGCTGGCTTCTGGGCGACCGGTCGTTTCTGAATCTGTACAAAAGCGACCGGTCGTTTCTGGAAGGCGACCGGTCGTTTCCGGCATTTTTGACTCTGTGAAAAAGCGACCGGTCGTTTCTGGAAGGCGACCGGTCGTTTCCGGCATTTTTGACTCTGTGAAAAAGCGACCGGTCGTTTCTGGGAGGCGACCGGTCGTTTCAGGACGATTTTCAGTGTTGTTGGAGCACGACGACCGGTCGCTGAGGTCCGGGCGACCGGTCGCTTTTGAACAAACTTGATTTTCTTCTTGAGCCTTGTTTTCCTTCTCTTCATTCCTCCTCTCCCCCTGAAGAGAAGGGGGCGTAACAGTTTTAAAGTATGATAAATCTTCATGGAATGTGGCATCCATAGTGACAAAGAGCTTGCGAGTAGGAGGATGGTAACACTTGTATCCTTTTTGATTTGATCCATACCCAACGAACGCACAACGAATGGCACAAGGGTCCAGTTTACTTCTTTGATGAGATGGAACATGAGCATATACAACACAACCAAATATGCGAGGAGGCAACTTGAGGACTGTAGGAAGAGAGACGTGACGAGCCAAGGTGTTCAGTGGAGTTTCAAACTTCAAAACACTACTAGGCACTCGATTAATGACATAGACTGCAGAAAGGAGGGCATGTCCCCATAAGTAGTGAGGGACCGATTGATCCAGCATGTATGCACGAGCAACCTCAAGTAATTGTCGATTCTTTCGCTCTGCGACACCATTTTGTTGTGGAGTAAAAGGTGTGGAGGTTTGATGAATGATGCCGTGGTCTCGAAAAAATTGTTCCAAGACCTTGTTCACATATTCCCCACCATTATCAGACCGGAATACTTTGATGGAGGCTTGGAATTGTGTGGTAATCATAGCATGAAATTCACGGATTGCAGCGGAAACATCACTTTTATGAGCAAGTAAGTATACCCAAGTCATGCGAGTGCAATCGTCAATAAATGTAACAAACCATCTTTTGCCATTGGAAGAGACTTTAGCAGGACCCCAAACATCAGAGTGAACCAAATCAAAAGGAAATTCTGTCTTATTATCACTTAAGGGAAAAACAGTTCGATGGCTTTTGGCCAATACACAGGTTTCACACTGAAACTGGTGATTATCTAAGCCACGAAACAAAGACGGAAACAAACGTTGAAGATAGCCAAATGATGGATGCCCTAGACGACGATGCCAGAGCCAAATCTGGTGTTGATTTCGAGCTTGTGAGCTGGAACTATGAGTATGAGCTGCCCTTGGTGGTGGAGATACCGTCAAGGAATACAACCCCCCTCTTCGTTTACCATGCCCAATCGTCGCGTGAGTCGTGAGGTCCTGAAAAATACAATGGGAAGGATAGAATGTGGCATAACAATTATGTGAGTCAAGTAATTTTCCAACAGACAGCAAATTGCAATTGATGGAGGGAACAAGTAGTGTATGAGATAAAGATAAGGAAGGGGAAAGTGATATAGTTCCTTCACCAGCAACATTAGAAGGAACTCCATTGGCACTAGTAATGTATGGATGACAAGACTTAGAAGATAATGTGGAAAACATAGTAGAGTCAAAAGTCATATGATCAGTGGCACCTGTATCAATTATCCATGTAGTGGGTCGTGTACCTGATTCGGAGTCAGAAAGTAGAGTGGAAGATGGAGAAGCATCGGTAGTTATAACACATGCTGCCTTGGGAGTTTTGTTGCGGGACTTGAGAGCATCCCACCACTCAGGATAACCATGAAGCTTAAAGCACTTCTCAACAAGATGATTACCACCACAATGAGTGCACTTCTGAGTTCCCTTTGCATCGTCAGTTTTGGGACCCCGGGGGGGAAATCCGGAGGACGTACGGTGTGGTGGTCGATAGGGCTTGACGGCCATTGCACTTCCCCCGCCAAGCATGGAGGATTGTCGGTTATCTTCTTCTACCACAAGTGCATAAGCTTCAATGACTGCTGGAAGCGGGTTCATAGCAAGAATCCGACTACGAACGGAATCAAAGTTGGGATCGAGTCCTCCCAAAAAATCGTACACACGTTCAACTTCAAGTGCTTGTTGATGAAGAGCCACATCATCGGGATTGGTATGTTTGCAGGGACGGAGGCTGTCAATTTCCTGCCATATGATGTGTAACTTTTCATAGAAGACATTCACAGGCTCACCATTTTGAGAGGTGGTGACGGACTGGCGACGGAGTTGGTACAACTTGGAGCTATTCTGAGTAACAGTGTAAGTCTTCCGAGATGCATCCCACACCGCATAAGCCGTTGAGCAATGGTCAAATAAGGCACGTACATTTTTGGTCATGGAATTGAGGAGCCATGACTGCACCAAACAGTTGTCTTCATCCCAAGTTTCATAGCTAGGATCATCAATGGCAGGTGCAATTTTTTTACCATTAATGAAACCAGCCATACGACGAGCAGTGATGGCCAAGCGAACACTACGAGACCATGCAGGATAGTTGGACCCATCCAACTTATCAGGAGTAATTTGAGAGTAATCATGAGAGGACCGGAGTGGTGGAGTTGTGGAGTCGCTTTTGGTGGAGTCGATCTTAGAGGAGTCGGCAGTGGAGTTGGTGGTGTCTTCCATGAGGTAAATAGGTGAAGAGATTGATGCTGGGAAGAGGAAAAGTTGGTGCTGGAAAATTGGTACAGGAAAGAGGTAAAGAGATGCAGCGGAAGATAGCTTAGAACTTCAGCAAACAAGAGCACAATTTTCAGCAAAGTGTAGAGGCAAGGCAAGGGTAGAGGTAGGAGCAATACAGCAGCAAAGTATGAGCAAGGGTAAGTAGAGATTAGGCAAGGATAAGGTTATGCAGAGGCAACCAAAATCGATTGCTCTGATACCATGTCAAATATAGTGTAATTGAGAGAGTAAAGAGTGAGGAATAATAGATGTTTTGCAGAGAATTCTCCCTTATATCTTTGTATTGCTATCATGGAGATATTTATACACAATGTAGAAAGGGTAACTATTAGTTACAAACAAGTATACAAAACCATGGAGCATTTCCAGGATTTGTGTCTCCCTAAAACATGGAAAATGTAAACATACCTAACTAAGACTTGCCTAACTATGACTTGCCTAATTATGACTTGCCTAACTTACTTGCCTAACTTACTTGCCTAACTCTTATGACTTGACTAACACTTTTCAACTAAACCGTGATCCAGAGCACTGCGGGGACTCGAGGCATACGTTGCACTGCGACAACAACGTTACGGTATTGCACCTAAATTCTGCAAAATACTTGGTGCTGGCCCTCAACTACGATGACACAACGATCCGAGTCGTAGATCCTGGCCTTGAAAAGAACAATTGCTCCTCCATTCCTCGTTATCCTATAACCAAGTCTAACTTCAGTCTGGGGGATCTGTATTCTTCGTCAAGTCAGACTGTAACTTTTATCAAGTGTGCAAATCCAGTGAGTTCATCTCTCTACGTAGCGACTGCTCCATGCATTAATAATCTGAGTAGGACAGGTTATGTCAAGCTTGGCAGTACAGCGTCGGATTTGGAGGACGGGTGCAGTATAGAGTGGACGACTATGATGAGTAACTCCTTGTACAAGGAAAATTACCAAAACTTTTCTTACAGATACATACACAACGCTTTGATGTATGGCTTTGAGCTTAATTATCATGGCTTGGGTTTTGACTTTGTTAAATGTGGCCCACACCAATGGACCCCACTTGGTAATAAGTGTAAGACAGGTATGTCTTCATTTTTAGTCATATATATGTGTATACATTTATATATATCGAAACCTTCAATTGAGGGATTCTCAAATAAGGAACACCCTTACGGGCTCACACTCTGTATTGTATTTCAAAAATCGGAATAGTCTATCTTTTAGATATGTCTTCAAAGATCTTCTCAGTAAAAAATCACTTGAATTTGAAACTATTGGACCATTCAATTAATGGTTGTTATTTTTCTTGAAGCATTATGTTAGTCTATAAATGACAAACTAAATTTTATCATGGTACATAAATGTGATTTTTCTAGTATTATGACCATTAATTTAAAATTAAAGACCTGACTAATTTTTATGTTAACTTTTGTTGTATTTTTTCGCAGATTATGAATTTTTTAAAATTAAAGACCTGGCTAGTTTTTTTCGCTCAGGTAATAGCTTCTATTTCTTTAATTATTCAACACTGTATTTTTTGTATTTAGTCGAGTCTTTGATTGATTTTGTCGACTTTTGTCATATTTCTTGCAGGTCCATTGCGACTAATGGCACTAATAACCATTTACTTCGGTAAGAGCGAGCTTTTGTTATAGCAATTCAAATTTTACTTCTTACACTCCTTTACCACTCGCACATGAAGAGCCCATGAGGTAATTTAGGAGTAATTATAGAATGCCAAAATCATCACCCTAAATTGATTTCGAAAAAGGAAGACGATGAATTGCACAATAATTTACATAGCTATTTGATAGACACAGAGGATGTGATAAAGTGTGAAAGAGTGCGTCAAAAAGCTAGTCAGTTTTCTTTTCTGATGAATTTTTTTGGTAATGCTCTTGTGCAGTATCACATTTCATGGTAAATTTTATATTTGGGGCTCCATTTGTGATTGCATTTTTGATCTATAAATGGCGGAAAAGACATTCATCAATGTATAGCAGGATTGAAGATTTTCTACATAGTGATAACAATTTTCTGCCGATAAGGTACTCTTACTCGGACATTAAAAAGATGTCTAACAAATTCAAGAATAAGTTAGGTGAAGGAGGCTTTGGCACGGTATTTAAAGGAAAATTACGCAGCGGCCGTGCTGGAGCAATTAAGATGTTGGGCAAGTCCAAAGCTAATGGGGAAGATTTCATTAGTGAGGTAGCTACCATTGGAAGGATTCACCATGTTAATGTGGTGCAACTTGTTGGTTATTGTGTTGAGGGTTCGAAGCGCGCTTTAGTATATGAGTTCATGCAAAATGGATCTCTTGATAAATACATTTATTCCAAAGAAGGGAGTAACTTGCTGAGTTACAAGAAAATGTATGATATTTCGCTTGGAGTAGCTCGAGGGATTGAATATCTACACCAAGGTTGTGACATGCAAATTTTACATTTTGATATCAAGCCTCATAACATCCTTCTTGACGAAAATTTCGTTCCAAAGATTTCAGACTTTGGGCTTGCAAAATTATATCCTACGGATAACAGTATTGTCTCATTAACGGCAGCGAGGGGAACAATGGGTTACATGGCTCCTGAGTTGTTCTACAAAAATATTGGTGGCGTCTCATACAAAGCTGATGTCTATAGCTTTGGAATGCTATTGATGGAAATGGGAAGCAAACGAAAGAATTTAAATGCACGTGCAGAGCATTCAAGCCAAATTTACTTCCCCTCATGGGTGTACGATCAGTATAAGGAGGGAAAGGAGTTGGAGATGGAGGATATAACAGAGGAAGAAAAGAAAATCGTAAAAAAGATGGTTATAACTGCCTTGTGGTGTATTCAATTGAAGCCAAGTGATCGTCCGGCAATGAACGAAGTTATAAAGATGCTCGAAGGAGATGTTGAAGGCCTACAAATGCCTCCTAAGCCTTTTCTATGCCCTCAAGAGATGCCTGTAGATATTCATGATAATTTGAACCATACATGTTCTAACGTGGAGGTGACATGTACTCTGTCACCTAGGTGATGATGAGGTAGCAACTTTTGTAATTTTATTCAAACACTCCAGCACTTGTGTAGCGTCTCTACTTTTTTTCCGGGTTCTGATGTTGGCTTTTCGGGTGGGTGTCTAGAGTAGGGTTGGGCGCCTAGATTAGTTTTCTTGGGTGCCTAAATTAGTTTGGGTACTCTGTCTGGTTTCAGTTTCTGCATTTTAGCATGTTCTTATTTGTACGGAGCTTCTTTTTCATGGAGTTTCTCATTTATGGATAAATAAAAAAACTCTTGCTGTGTTCATGTATCAATAATAAAAAAAAATCCCAAAATTGCCCGAGTAATCTCACAGTTTTAACTTTTAAAAACTATGAAATATAAGGGGCGGTGGAACATTTACCCCGTACTTACGAGAATCAGGAGTCTTTGTCTCCAGTTCGTGAGGTTTACTGGAGGTGGATTCCCAGGAGAGTAAACATTGTAGCTGATGCGTGTGCAGCTCGAGGGAAAAGGAGGATGTCTGAAGAGGTCTGGATTGATAGACCACCATCCTCCTTGGTTTTTGTCTTAAACAATGATGGCCTCCCATGTCCTCCTCGAAATTAATGTGTGGGGGGATAAGGGTGCGACGTGAATGGCATGCAGTGCAACTTCTGTTTGGCCTTTCTCCTTGTAGTTCTGGTTCTTTGTGTTTTAGCTTTACTGTTTGGGTTGTGGGTGTTTGTGCTCATGTGGTTTTCCTTTCGGGAAGCTAATTTTGTTGTACCGTTTGTTCTCTTCTTAATGAAAGCCCACTTCGATTATTTTTATAAAAAAAAAATTTCTAACTGTATATGTTGTTTGACAATTACTGTAGAAAATTCTAATATACATATACATTTTACTCTAAGTCAACAATTGCTTCAAACTCTAGGCGTCTTCCAGGGATGCTTGCATGTGTTGTTGTTGTAAGACCTGCAGAGACAAAAGGATTAGGAATTTAGGACGCACAGACAATCCACCGGGTGCCACTCGATGCACCAGAGCCCCACAACTACAAGTTTCTTTGGAATTACCATCTCCGTTGTGCGCAATATGGATTCGTAGGTCATCTCCTCCTTCTAGAAGATTATAGATCCATTATGGGTAGTAAATTTCATTTGTGTTCTTTGTGCTTGAACCAATATTCTTCCTTCCTCCTACCCATCTCTAGCAACAACATTCCAAAACTGTAGACATCCGACTTGTAAGACACATTTCCAAAATTCCTAGAGAACACTTCGGGTGCAAATGTATCCCATGGTGCCTCTAGCTATAGTCATTGACACTATACTTTGATCCTTGGAACATAATTTGGCCAAACCAAAATCAGAAATTTTTGGAGTGAAGTTGTGGTCTAGTGTTAAGCTCATAATTTCGAGCTACAGTGGGCAGCAAAATGCTTGAAGGAGATGCTGGAATTGTTGGGATATCAAGTTCTCCCATGAACTCAATGGCAGCCATCATTTCTTCTTCTTCTTGGTCTGAACTTGCTTCCGAATTTGAAAGTGAAGAACCGGGAAGTTCAGTGTGGAGAGCAAGACTTGTAAATGTAGCAAGAGCTTGCTCTTTTGCAGTTGACAACTCCCTTTCTAGACGATTCTGAATTTCAGAGGTCACTCGTCTGGGTTGCAATGATGGTCCTGCGTTCAAAGATCTAGAACGTTGGAACGAAGACCTCACTTGTTCAAGTAATGGATTTTTAGACATAAACTACCTGAAACAGAAAATTAGATTAATTAGAAACACTAAAAAGAATAGGGTAACCTTGGGCACATAACCAGGGAAGAACTTTCGTTCAGTCCCCGGCAACGGCGCCAAAATTTGTTGTTAATAATATGTTAACTCGCAATTGTACGGGGCAATTAGTAGTATAGCAAGACAAGTACGAGGTCGTACCCACGAAGACTGAGAAGTTCAAATTAGTTATGTACTTTAGATTACCAAATTCAAGAAGTTAGGAAGTTAAATCTAAAACAGAATTTAAAGCAAGAGTGAGTTTGAAAACAAATGCAGCAAGATTAAAATGAACTTTGAAGTGAGAATGCTTGTGATTATAGAAAGAAATGAACAAACTGAAATTGCAACGGAAAGCAAGTAAACAAAAGTAACAAAGGGTGGTTTTGAAAGTTAAAACACAGGTTTGGAGACTAGGGCATTCGATTCACCATAACAATTCAATTCTGGGTTATAAAGATTCAAGTAACAAGTCTAATTCAGATTCAAAGATTGATTCTAGCTAAAGTATGATTAGGCCATGGTGTTTGGTCCTAACCTTGTGTTCCTAATTCCCTAATTTGATCATTTGTTGTCTAACCTAAAATTAAGCATTAGGAACCCATTAAGCATAGAAGAACATTTTAAACAACCAAGTATGTATCTAATCCCTGTTGTCGAATGTCCATACATACTCTTCCTATTCATAGTTCAATTCGAATTAAAGCATGGTGTATACTCTTAATTCAAACCAAGATAGTTAACAAACAAGTTCTAATGGTGATCAATCATTCAAACAAGCATGTTAACTTATAAGCATAATGAATAAGAACATGAATCATGAATCAAACTTGAAACTCCAAACTTATAAACCCAGAATATTCATGTTAGGTTACATCGAAGCCCTAGTTATGGATTTAGCTACTCATAATGGAAAAGAGACTTGAACAGAAATGAGAAAACATAATGAATGCAATAAGAGTAGAAAAACCCTTTTTCTGAAGTTCTTGTGGTGTCCAAGGCTTCTCCAAGTGCTTCTCCACTTCTAATGCTTCTCCAAGAGCTTCCCCACTTCTAGAAAGATGTATGAAGGATATGAAGGTGATTTGGGATGAGTTTGAGTGAGTGGTGATGGCTAAGGAAGATGAAATTCGTAGGGAAATGGAAGAGAAGTTTGCTGGAGTTGTTTTGGTGATTGTTGGAGTGTTTGGGATTGTGAGAGTGTTTGAGGATGGTTGGAGTGAATTGTGGGGGTTGTGAATCTCAAGATTTGTTGTCTCTTGAATGTGGAATGGATGTGGTATTTATAGGGAGAGGGGAGTGATAAATCTGAATTCAATATGGCTAATGCATACAACACTTGCATTATAAAAGATGAATTGGTTGATGCACTTCACTAATGCATACAACACTTGCATTATAAAATCTGAATTGGTTGATGCACTTCAGCAATAAATCCCACCAGCAGCCCTAGCTCATCTTCATGTCACCATGACCAAGCTTCCAACCAGCTACAATAGCTCATGCCTAGCTCACCATGACCAAGCTTCCAACCAGCTCATCCTGAGGTCAGCATGACCAGCAACTTCAAGGGCTTACAACTTGGGCTAGGCTGAATCAAATGAAGACTTTAAGATGTCCATTGTGAAGTTCAGAATGTGTATGATCCAACCACACAAGTATTGGCCCAATCCAAGCTCGGAGGAGGAAGTTAAGGCCGAAACAAATTGCTAACTCAGTTTGCTCGCTGACAAAATCCATCCTGAGCATGGTTCTGTGTTTGCTAGGTGACGGACTCCAGATTTATCCAATGGGGCTGAATTTTGGATATGTTATATTACACACCCATTGGAACAACTTTCATGAAGAATGTTGCCTCATCCGAGCTATGTAGGTTGCTGAAACAAAGCTTGTAATATGACCTACGGAACTGGACTGGCAGGGGGCTGTAGCCAAAATGAGTTTGTCTTTAAGCTCTTCTTCTCTTCATCCAAATTAGGCCTTAACATGCATGAATTGCATGAATTATGCTCTCTTGCTCTTTTGGCCTACAAAACACACAAAGGGAGGCAAATAACTCAAAATTATAAGAAACTAAGCAAAAGAAGTAAGTAAATTGGGCATGTATATGTATGAAATTATGAGCTTAACATCTAGCAAAACATTATGGGGTTTGATATCAAAATGGAGGATTCGGCAGAGGTCCCAAACGTTATGGGATTTGGAGCGTTCTGTTGTGTAGATACAGCTGCACCAAAATGGATTCAGCTGCATCCTCAACTTGTGATACTCGCAAGTGCACGAGCCGTTGGTAGTTTAGCATATGTAAGTGCGAGGTCGATCCCACGAGGATTGGTGATTGAATGATTCAATTCATTTTCCCTACACAAAACAGAAATGAAAAAGAAGGGAAATAAATAAAACAAGGAAGAAAGAAAATAACTAACTCAAGCAGATAAGTTCCCAAGTTCAATTAGATTAACGGATTGATTCTAGCTAATGTATGATTAAGCCATGGTGTGTGGTCATAACCTTGTGTTCCTAATTCCCTAATTTGATCATTTGTTGTCTAACCTAAAATTAAGCATTAGGAACCCATTAAGCATAGAAGAACAATTTAAACAACCAAGCATGTATCTAATCCCTGTTGTCGAATGTCCATACATACTCTTCCTATTCATAGTTCAATTCGAATTAAAGCATGGTGTCTACTCTTAATTCAAACCAAGATAGCTAACATGCAAGCCTAAATGGTGATCAATCATTCAAACTAGCATATTAACTTATAAGCATAATGAATAAGAACAAAAACCATAATTGAAACTTGGAAACTAATCAAACTTGAATACTTAAGAAAGAATGTACATTACAAGAAAAATAAATTACAACTAAGAAAACATTAAAGAAAGCTAGAATTGAGAACTAGAAAGCAAAACTAAGAGAATTTGAGGGAGAGAAGGGAAGGGAGCTCTAGAGAAGTGTTTGAGAGCTCCCCCCCTTGGGGTGTTTTTACAAGCTTGGGAAACCTCACTATATATAGGCCTAAGGAAGCTGAAAATCTGAATTAAGTATGGCTAATGCATACAACACTTGTTTTATAAAATCTGAAATGGTTGATGCACTTGTATTAGAAAATCTAAATTGGGTGATGCACTTGTATTAGAAAATCTTGAATTGGTTGATGCACTTCACCAATAGATCCCACCAGCAGCCCTAGCTCATCTTCATGTCACCATGACCAAGTTTCCAACCAGAAATGATAGCTCATACCTAGCTCACCATGACCAAGCATCCAACCAGCACATGCTGAGGTCAGCATGACCAGCAACTTCAAGGGCTTACAACTTGGGCTTCTCTTAATCAAATTAGGACTTTAAGCACTCGAAATTGAAGTTCAGAATGTCTTCTTTCCAGCCATATGTTATTTGGGCCAATCCAAGGTCGGAGGAAGAAGTTAAGGCCGAAACAAATTGCTAACTCATTTTCCGCGCTGATAAGATCCATCCTGAGCATGGTTCTGTGTTTGCTAGGTAACGGACTCCAGATTTATCCAATGGGGCTGAATTTTGGATATGTTATAGTGCACACCCATTGAAACAACTTTCATGAAGAATGTGGCCTCATTCGAGCTATGTAGGTTATTGAAACAAAGCTTGCAATATGACCTACGGAACTGGACTGGCAGGGGGCTGTAGCCAAAATGAGTTTGTCTTTAAGCTCTTCATCCATTCATCCAAATTAGGCCTTAACATGCTTGAATTGCATCATTTCCTATCCAAAGCCATCATTGTTCCCTAAAGCTGAAAGATAAACACAAAAAGGATTAAAAGTACAAGTTTAACTCAAAAACATAACCAAATCATAAGCTAGAAGGGTACAAAATGATATACAATTATGAACCGATCACGTTCCTTTAAAAATAGTTCCTAGGCTCCTTAGCCCAACTCCCAGCTAGACTCTGGCAAAGGTTTTCGCGACCGCGAAACTCTACATGTTTTGGGATGACGATCGAATTACTGCGAAAAAGTTTACCAGGTTAGCCAATCAACCAGCCAAATAGGCAAGTTAGATGAGCTTAAGGTATTTGGGGTCATATTGAAAAGGATTGAAAGGAGAATGAAAATAATTATGAAAGTAAGAAATGAAAAAATTGATTTTCATGGGTTATTTAACAAATGAATGAGTATTTATATAGTTTGGGATAAGTTTTGGGTTACATCTGATTTATAATATATATTTTTATAAATATATTATGGCCATCTAATGCCAACGACAATATTAATATTGACATCCCACATGCCCCTAGGTGTGGCTAACCCAATGGGTCAACAAATCTGACTTTGCACATAACAGCAAGTGTCTTGTGTGATTGGGCTCCACCAATTTTCAGTCAACGCAAAAGGTAGACTACTATTCCACCCAATATATGGACTGGATTGATATTTCACCTGGTCCTATACATGCGTTGGGGGCTCCATTCAAGCTATATTGCTAAAATTTGACATTTGGCTCACCCCATTGAAAATAGCCTTATATGAATGTATTGCTAAAATTTGACATTTGGCTCTCCCTTAGATGAAGATGTTCCTACCTGATAGGACTTATTATGGGTTGAGAATGTATTGTAACTTATCAAATTAATAAAACTCTCGTCCTTAATAATGATATTGAGGTGACTTAAATCGGTTATGCAAAGACCAACCCGACATATCATCAAGCTAGATGCAGATGGATTGAATTTAACAGATGGGACCAAACCAATGGTGGATAATGAACTTGTTAGATGCAGATGGAAAATGGACAAATGGTCCAGTTGAACTTTCCCACTGAAGACTTGAAAAGTAAACTCCATGTTTTTCTCCTAATGAAAGTCTTAGCATCTATGAGGTGAGATTTCTTTTTTCTTTTTTTTCCAATTGTTGAAATTTCAACGCATGCGTCCCCAATTCCCATTCAACTAAGACATGGAGGAAAACTCCAAAATTCCAAGTTTTCAATGAAAGTCTTGCATCAATGAGTACCCCCACCACGTTGATTTTTGTATTCCTTTCTTTTCCAAATCATTGACATTTAGCATCTATGTGGTGAGATTTCTTTTTACATTTTTTTTCCAATTGTTGAAACTTCAATGCATGCTCCTAAAACTTGAAATTCCAAAATTTCAATGCGTGAAATTTCAAAGGAAAACTACAAAATTCCAAGTAGTTGAAATTACATTGTCCCAACTTTTACACTTCATTCTCCTAAGAACTTGCAAGAGAGCATTAACGAGTAAACAAAATTCCAAAGTTTTGGAAAGCAATTGATATGATATCTTTTTTCATTGGCAACAGACACCAAACTTGTATACCAACTGATTTACAAAGAATAGGATTCCCAAATTCTCAACAATAAAAAAATATAACTTATGTCCCTTGAATGAAGTCTCTAATACCCAACTCCCTCAATTTAGGCTACAATTATTACATGTTCAAAAAGTTCTAGCGCATATGTAGTTAATATTACTTACATTGGTGCGTATACATATACTTATACATTTTACTCTAATTCAGCAATTGTTTCCAAGTCTAGGGGTCTTGCTGGGATGCTTGCATGTGTTGTTGTAGGACCTCCAGAGACAAAAGGATTAGGAGGCATGGTCAAGTTATCTCCCCCTTCTAACATATGAACCGCTATTTTCATAGACGGACGATCCACTGGGTGCCACTGGATGCACCGGAGCCCTACAATTGCAAGTTTCTTTGGAATTTTACCATCTCCATCATCCCCAATATGGATTCGTAGGTCATCTCCTCCTTCTAGAAGATTATAGATCCATTCTGGGTAGTAAATTTCATTTGTGTTATTTGTGGTTGCACCAATACTCTTCCTTCCTCCTACCATCTCTAGCAACAACATTCCAAAACTATAGACATCCGACTTGTAAGATACATTTCCAAAATTCCTAGAGAACACTTCAGGTGCAATATAGCCCATGGTGCCTCTAGCTGTAGTCATTGACACTATACTTTGATCCTTGGAACATAATTTGGCCAAACCAAAATCAGAAATTTTTGGAGTGAAGTTGTGGTCTAGCAAAACATTATGGGGTTTGATATCAAAATGGACGATTCTTTGATCCAATCCCTGGTGAAGATATTCAATTCCTTTGGCTATGCCTATAGCAATATCATGCAACGTTTCCCAACCAAGGAAATTGTTCTTACTGTCCGCTGATGAAATGAAATCCTGCAGCGAACCATTGGGGAAGAACTCATAAACAAGAGCTCGTCTAAATCCATCGGCACAAAAGCCAACCAAACGAACTACGTTGACGTGGTGGATGTGGCCCATCGTTCCCACTTCATTTACGAACTCTTCCCCATTTCCCATAGAATTGTTAAGTACTTTCACAGCAACAAAGAAGTCAGAAGAAAGCTTTCCTTTAAAAACAGTTCCATATGCTCCTTGGCCCAACTTGTCCTTGAATTCATTTGTGATACTCTTAATATCCGCATAGGAATATCTGCTTGGCTTGAGAGATTTGTAATCCTCTAAAAACCTTTCGATTTTTAATCGATTCTCTTTTTCCTTTTGATCAGCACTAGAGACACGATATAGTGCAATGACCAGTACTAAAAGAAGGGATGAACCCAGGGTTGCACCTGAAAATAAATACAATCCTTCAGCAAACGCATATCTTCCATCGTCCTCAAGACATGAAACAAAGCAAACGAAAAATACCAGTTTTAATGAACTCACCTGTTGCCACAAATTTCGTTGTTTGGCCTGTAAAACAGAATTGCAAAATCAGATTGTCATGTTGGTAGCAGATTATATTGATCATCATGTATGCATATATGATTTACTTTGAAAACTGTAAAAACTTGAGCGCAATTTATGTGAAACAAACATTTATATAATCCTTACTTGCTTTGCTCACGTGAACACATTCAACTTCACTTTTGATGCCATTGTTGTTCAATCTACACCTCTTTCCCTCTGCTTCACATTCTGTACAATTTGGTTCAGACCATTTGAAACTAGGAATAGAGGTGCCATCTCCCATCCAAGTCCCAAATGGAACTGATAAAACATCATACATCCGTGTACATGACTGTAGGTTTGGTAAGTAGTCAAGCAAATCAGTGCCAGAAGAAACGCCATAAACTTCGTACCCAGGGCCGCTGCCAAGGCAGGGGACTTGAAATTTATATATGTCTCTTCCAAACCGAGGAGGACAATGGAATAAGGTAACATTACGTATATCGGTGTCTAATAAGTAGAAGGGCGAGATTGGAATGTTAGGGGTTTCTAAGGGCTTTAACAGCAGGCAGCCATCTTGGCTATATATTAGCCCACGCTTGTAATCTATGCTTTTGACAAAGAATTTTACTATCGCTACTTGCTGCTGAAGAACAGCCTCCTGTCTACCATTATTGCATCCAAGCCCAGAATCACCACAATGATTTCCGAGGAGGAATGGGAAATGGATAGCCAGGCCATGATCATTACTGCACTTTGATTATGTACACCAATTTTGGCTTGCTCCAACAGCCGTGAAGAAAACACATAACAATATGCAAAAGGAAGGCATGAACAATTGCTGCATTTCTGAGCTAATAATGCATGTGGATTTTTTCCCTAAGCACATAATTTGGATAACTAAGTCAAGAATGATAAAGGTTTTTAGTAAATAAAATGAATATACAAACCATTGACTGAAAGAAACTCCTAATCAGCAACTAAAGTTAAAAAAAGAGAGGCTGAAATGGCACTATCAAATCATTAATTGCCCTATAACGACCCATTCAATTCTTCTGGATGTGCTCGTACAGCTTACACACAATTACCATCTCATATAAAGAACTGCCTAAATATTAAACTAGTTTGAATGAAAAACAACCTCTCTCTCTCACCATGGGAAGCAGGTCCTTGGCCTTGTCTAGGTGGGTTTTAATTGTAGCCCTTCTTGTTGTCGGCTTAGCTGGTGAAACTTGTAACGCCAAGGATGAAAGCACTAAGTGTACCTCTTCCTGCAGCAATATCCACAACATAAGCTATCCTTTCCGACTGAAACATGATCCAAAGCACTGCGGCAATGTAAAGTATACTCTGTCTTGCGAGAACAACATTACACTTGTAGACGTACCTTCTTCTAGAAGATACTATGTCCAGGCAATCAACTACCATAACCAAACAATCCGACTTGTAGACCCTGGCCTTCAGAACAACAATTGCTCCTTCATGCCTCGAAATTTTCTTCTCTGTACGTGGAAACTGCTCCATGCTTGAACACAAGTGCTACTTCTTTGGTCCAACAAAAGACGTATAGTTATGTGAAGGTTGGGGCTATGGCAGTAGGGGATTTGAACAGGCGTTGCAGTGTAGAGTCCGCTTCGGCGCTCTTGAACTGTTCTAAGGACTACACGCCCTCTTATAAATCCATACACAGTGCACTCATGTATGGCTTCGAGCTTAAAGTAGATTGGCCTTACGAAAAGTGCCAAGGCATTCTAATTCTAAATGTTTTCCACACACCATCCCAGGTACGTGAATTCTTGGCCATCGCTATTGACCACGTCTAATTTGTTGCACTTTTACTTTGTGAGTAAAGGAAAATAAATTGACAGACACAGACTACGGAGGTAAATGAAAGTATTGACTTTGGTTGGGGAGTTTCATCGAACATCTACAATGCAAAAAGGAAGAAGAAAAAACCACTAGAACTAAGAACAAAGAAAGCACCAACTTTTTAATTGACTTTGGTTGAGGAGTTTCGTCGAATATCTACAGTGCAAAAAGGACACAGAAAAAACCACTAGAGCTAGAGCAGGACAATAAACAAAGTACCAACTTTTAAATTTTTGTCAAAGAATTAAACTGACAAATAGCAGGGTGAAAATTTCTCAATAAGAATCCAATCTCATCCAGCAACACCACCTTCGTTTGATACCTGACCGGAGAATATAGGGAATAGCTTCCTTAAAATCAAATTCCGAAGCCACCCTTTCCACTCCCAAATTCAATGCAAATTGCAAGCCAAAGCATAAGTACCTCCACTTAAATGTGTTACAAAATCTTAATTATATATAAAAAAAGACTTATAACATGTGACAAGTTTGCATTGGACAATACTAGATAGGACGCCACATAGCCAACCCGAATAGGTCCGGGCACACCATCCCAACCCGACCATATATGACATGGGTCGCAAGGATATGATCATCATGGTCTGAAGATGATGTTTGGATGATCTCACCCGACCCGATCCAATCCAATCGACTTGGTAATACAAAATTACGCCCGAAGTCACCCGGGGTGTGCACCTGGGCCTCATTTGCTTGAGGCCTTCTCTCGTCGGATCCCAATCCCAGGAGTGGTTGGAGCTCCATCACAAATCACCTCCTCAAGCATTCTTAATCCTCTCCATGTGTCCAGATGATTGGAGGGAGCACTTCATGCATTCTTAATCCTCTCCATGTGTCACTTGTTGGCTGGTGGTCCCTCGGAAATCGGTACATCAGCCCATGCCTGAGCACACCTCCTCTCCGTGATGGAGATAGATATGACCGAACCTCTCCTAGAACTAGAATTGGAAGATATGCTCCCACTCCTCCTATAAATATCATCTACCTACATTCAAACAAGATTAATAACTTTTCTACTCCTAGAAACTCTATCCATTTATTCTCCCAAACGCCCATTTGTTCTACTTTTGACTTTAATCCTGAAGGATTTTGCGAACAAAATAATTAAATAATCATACTATTATACCATTATTTAATTATTTTAAAACCATAAATAATTTGTGGTTTAAAACAATTGGTTTTAAACCAACTTTGTATGGCTTATGTTCGTAGGTGTTTTAAAGCCATTCAACTCTTATGGTGTAAAAACACTTGCTATTTTAGGACGATGAATTTGTATATAAACCCCATTTGATGAATTAAATAGACAAGCATAACTCAAAGCAGTTTCTTAGCTTCTTCCTTTTGTTTCTCTAATTGTCTTAAAATTCCTCTCGTTCCCTTATTCCTATAAAACTAAGAATTCATAGTTCTATCAACTAGAAGTTTTGGATTAAGTAGTATCAGAGCACCATATCCGAAAGAGTGACGATGGTTTATGGTCTCAACTTGCAACCAAAGCAAAGCTTCTGGAGAAGAAATTTTAGGTCCTTTGCTTGTACATCGAAAGCCAAGGTCCAAAAGAGACATTATGAATGGAGAAAACAAACAGGATACATCTAGTGATGCGATTGCATCACTAAGCTTGAGCAACAAGTTGAAAACTTGTCTACATCAATCCTTAAACTTGTGGAGAGTTTGAAGACTGGAAAACCTTCATGTCCATCAACTTCATATGAGCCTGATCAAAAGCTCAATAAAAAGGTTGTTGAGGATAGCGAAGATGAAGACGACACACAAGCTGATCCAACGAAAAAGGAAGTAGAATCAGGTGACAACAAAAATTCTAGTGATACCTTAAAATTTGATTTTAAGGTTGATATCCCTATATATAAAGGAGATGTTGATCTTAAAAAGCTAGAAAATTGGATAGACACATTAGAAACTTATTTCACAGTTTATAAGTATTCTAATGTGCAAAAGATAAAATTTGCGAGTTTGAAACTTTCAAGCCATGCCCTTACATGGTGGAAGTCCTATCGGAGATGGTATGATGTCTCAAAACTGACTTGGAAGAACTTCAAGATGCTTTTGAGAAAATAATTTTATCTCGTTGGCTATGAAGATGAAAGATGGTATAAGTGGCAACACTTCAAACAAAGATTTGGGTAACTTGTACTATAGTATATAACAGAGTTCCACAACCAAGCTATAGTTCTGGACATCAACATCAACAACTACGATGTTTTCATGAATTATACCGGAGGTCTTGTCGACTACATACAGAAAAAACTGAAATTGTTCACCGTAGATACTATTGAAGAAGCTACTGTGAAGGCCATCACCATTAAGGCAAAAAAGAAAAGAACTGACAAGAAGGATGATAGATCAAAACCTGTCAACAAAACTTACTGGTAGAAAAAAGGGAAGCAGAGCAAGGAAGGTGATGAGCACAAAATTAATACAAGTTTTATCCTTAAATTTATATTTGTTAGTACTTTCTTTTGTATTATGTAAATCTATTAGAGTATTTGTATTGGTTATTTCCAATCTTTGTTTTTGTATTTAATGAGTGGTTGTTTGTAGATATTAAGTGTCTTCCACCAATGGCATGAGGAGGAGGAGGAATAAGCAATGTGTTGCAAAAAGAGAGGAAGAACTCAAGTTGGATTTGATGACTTTGCCTTTTTCAGCTCATGCTGTACAGTCCATTTGCAGGCCTGAAAAACGAATTCTCCCATGCTCAAATGAATAAATATCCTTCATGAAACTTGTTCCAATGGATGTTGACTACATATCCAAATTTGAGCTCCATTGAACAAGTGTAGCCTATCCAACTGATCTGCATGTTACAACAGCTCACCAATGATGCAATGTGAAGTGAGAAAAATAGTTGCAGCAAAGGAGTTGCTGGAACAACTGTCAAGATATCTTCAAGTTGTGAGATATTTGTAGATACTTTGCCACCCCAATCTTTCATAAAGATAGAACTCATTAAAGAATTAAAAGTTGGTTGCCAAACTTGGTTGGACTCACGTGATGGAGTTGGAAGGTGGAAACCAATTCAAGTTGGAATTGAGTTACCACTTTGGAAACAAATGGAGGTGGCAGCCAGCACTTGTTGGCACTTGTAGGCTATATATATTTTCAGATTGTTCTCAAGAGAAGGGAGAGTGGTGTGGAGGAGAATTTCAAGAGTGATACACGGCAGAAGGAAGGAAAGAAAGGAAGAGAGAAAGAGAGAAAGAGTGAGGAAGAAAGAGAACAATGATGGAAAGGAAAGAACCAAGAGCTAATAACTCTTTTAAACTTGTTCTTCCTTTCCTAGTTCTCATGTAAATTATGTATTTTAGTTTCTTTGTTTTGTTTTAAATATTAATTATGTCTATTTAAATTACTTAACTAAGGTTGGATGAAACACCATTATTAAATAGAATTCTAGTTTTTATTTTCAATTCTCAAATATTGTGGTGTTCAATGATTATAATTTTCACTTCACATGATTAATAGATTAATCTTCTTTTCACCACTTCTATCATGTATTGTGACATATAACATGTATTTGTGGTAGTTAAGAGTTTGGATTAATCTATTAATTCATCCTTGGTTTATATTTCTAGTTTACAAATTTCTTTGATATTTTGTTATTCAAATAAACTTTTTTCACATAGGATGCTTAGGAAACTTTGATCCTTTGTAGTTAAATAATTTTGTTTACATTTTATGCTTAGAATTTGTACTTATGAAGGGAAGGAAAATTTACTTATGATATAAATTACAAGCTTAATTGATAAATCTTGAGAAAGCAGTAGATTGATTTCTAGATTGCTACTCCATGGGAATTGAAAGATAAATAATTAGGATCTTATGGAATGATGGTGTGGATTCTAATACCTCAGTTATTTTTCTTATAAATGTAAATCTTAATTTCAGTTTATTGTCATTTCCATATTTGTTTTATGCTTTATTTAATTTACTTTATGAAGAAACAAATCACCATTTAAATCAACTAGGTTGGCAATGAAATTAACTTGGGTATAATTGGTTTTCTATCTTTACACGCAATCCCTTGGGTACGATCTCGCTCTTACACGCTTATGCTATATTCGATTCGTGCGCTTGCGAGTTTATAAATTTTAAAAGAAACCTCTTTTGAGGCACAACAAGTTTTTGGCGCCGTTGCCGGGGATTGCAACGGAAAACTAATCATATTTTGGTTAATTAAATTCTTCCACTAGTTATAATTTAGTTTTGTAATATATATAAAACTTTTTAAAAAGAAAAAAAAACGAAATTATAAAATATAAAAATTAAAAAAAAAATTTAGATTTTGTCAATTATCTTGTTTCTATTGTAATATGTATTAACCTTTTATAAAAAAAAAATTACAAAAAAAAAGAAAAAAAGAAAAATTGATTTTGTTAATTCTCTTGTTCATATTGTAATATCATTGTGTATTAATTTTTCATTTCTTTGTTTCAGTTATATCATTAAAGCTTTTTTTGGTGCAACTTTGGACTTGGAAGAAGTTTTATATTTTATTTTATTTTATTTTAAGAAAGTTCATTTCTTTTTCTTTATGTCAATTTGTGTGCTTATTGCTTGAACTTTATGTGCTTGTTTGTACAGGTATCAATAAAAAAGGAAAAGAAGACAACTCTAATCATAAGGAGGAGAAGTGTGGAGTAGTAGGAGAAGTCGCGACCTCCAAATGCATCCATGCTCGACCTAATCGCTTCAAGGGGGATCATTCCAATCCTTTCTCTTTTCTTGTTTTGTTATTGTTATTATTATTATTATTATTATTATTATTATTATTATTATTATTATTATTATTATTATTATTATTATTATTTTAAACAAATTTTATTTTATTTTATTTTAAAAAAAAGATTTTTCATATGAGCTGACTTTTGGTAACTTCAGTGAGTGTCTTCGTCAATACAGTGTCTAGGAGTTCTATAGGCGACACCTTCGGTGTTTAAGAAGTTTGGGTTTTAAGCGGGACCATTGTGACCCCTCCAACCTTCCCGGATCCCCTGGCTGTGTTTTCTGAGGCCCTTAACTGGTCATCCGTGAGTTGCTTGTATATTTGTGTGTTTTTAAAATAAGTTAATTTTTTTTTTACGTAGTATTAGTTTTTTTTTTACTGAGTGTTAAAAAAAAACAATATAATTTTTGCTTATTTATTTGTGTGGTTATTTTTATTTTTTTCTTCATGAGTGATATTTTTTTTTCTTTCTTTTCGTGTTTGTATAGATTTTAGTTTTCTTTTTGGGTCTTTATTTATTTTTGCTTGGATTTTTTTTATTATTTTTTATTTATTATTTTTGTCTTTTATTCTGCAATGGATAAATACCAAGGGATTGGCACGCATATTTTCCAGGTATTATCTTTCTATATCATTTACCCTCTTATTTCATACATTTGCTATGCTTTTATTTTGAAACATTAAATACAATGTTTGATTTAGGTTCAGGGGTAAGGTTTAGAAGTTTTGTTTTATTTTTATCTATTTATTTATTTTTAAAGTAATTCCGAATTTCTTGTCTCTCTTTGCTTTTATTACTGTAATTCTTTCTTTCTTTTACTTGTTTATGTATTTAATTTGTTGTTAAGTTTGGGAAGTAGATTGCTTCATGATTGCACACTTAGAAATTTGGCTCAAAAACTTATTCATTTCATAAACATGTGATTACATACACAAATGTGAAAATGCATACATAAATTTCTCAATCACATGTTTGTTTCCAGATTCTGAGCCACATGAGGCATCATGCTAATTGCCTCTATTTGCTCTTACTTGTAGAACCTGCAAAAGTTCGACATGATCATTATTTCTCTTCTGCAGTGCTTCTACATTCTGGTTGGCACAGTAGAGCCGTTTCTGCAAATCCGCCACCAGAGCTTTCAAGGAGGCCACCTCCTCACTCAGTGCTGAACACTCCCGCGTCCTCGCCAGTAGGCGCAAGCCTAGATTTGTGGCTGAGACCGCTTGGAGCGCGGTAAAAGTGTGGGACTCATCCACTGCCACATTGTCAGACCTGTGTGCTATATGCCAATGATCTGCAGGTGTGAGCTTGCTGCCAATCATGCCTCCCAGCAGCACTGCTCTGTTCGGCCTTGCCTTAGCAAAGTTCAGTATTGCCTCAGCAAAGTTTGAGGCCGTGCCGTGATGATATGTAGAGTTTGGGAAGACAGGGTTTGGAGGAGCCCTTATCTGCGCATTCGGAGGTGCAAGGGACAATTCAAGGTTGAGATCATCAAGGTGAGCGCATGAGGATGCCATTGTTTTGTTTCTGAATTATTTGATGGTTTTTCTTGAGTTAGCAGGAAGAAATGAAGGGTACTCCAACACTTAACCAATGCACGGTTTAAATAGACATCTACTGATGAGGGAGCCGACATCCACTTCGGATCTCCAGATTGCTATCCAGTCGTTGCCCTTTTTTCTCGGATCCCTACGCTTCACGAGGATTTTGCGGTCACATGCATTTAGAAGGGAGTATTTCTACTTTCACTTTACTTTTCTTTTTACCTCCGTGTTTTCTGGTGTTTTATGTTTTTGCCCGTTACTTTCATTTTTTTTGGTGCTTTGTGTTTTGCTTTGTTTTATTTTAAGTTTGGGAAGTGTGGTTTCCCTTTCGGCTGTCATCTTTGTTTTGTTTGGGAAGTGTGCTACTCTTTCTTTTGCAACTTAATTTCTTTTATTTCTGAAAAAAAAGAAAAAAAGAAGAGTGAAACAAAATGAAAATGAAAAAATACAGGGGAAGGGGGAAATAAACAAGCACACCAATAATACATTAGAAATTATTTTTTTCACAGTGCTTGGTGTCTCGACCATAGGAGCTTTGAGTTTGGCCCCCTGGATGTCCTCTCCAGGGTCTTCACGCACAGCCTCTTAGGGCTTATCACTTGAGCTCCCAAAGATCGCAATCTTCGCTTCAGCAAAACTTCTCTCGCGATCTGATTGCTTGCGTTTCCCTGGTCGGTCTAGGTCCTCCAGCTGCTTTCGCATGTCTCGAGAGTACAACTCTACCATCTTTGATAGGTTTTTATTCTCGTCCCGCAATACTTCTAGCTGGTGTCGATTCACCTCCACTATCCTTGACCTTTCCCTTTTCAAGCTTTTTATAACACTCTGACAATCTTCAACTATACTTCGCTCCGCCGCCAACTGACCTTTCAGCACCTCTACCTCATGGGACTTCGCAAGTAGGCGATGACCCAAACTTGCGACACATGTTGTACTCTGCACGCTCAGTGCCAGGGAGTCGCTCACGACCCGATTGTCATCCCTTGTGCCCAGCACACGTATATCTTTAGGAGTCACTAGATTTCTCGCAACTCCAATGGCCCCCGTGCGGAGGCAAAGTAGGGCACCCATACTGGTGCCACTGCTTGGCCCCAAGTCTGAGTCGGTGGAGCTAAGTTAAGATCCAACGAAAATGGATAGGAAGATGCCATTTTGATTTTTCACTCTCTTTTCTTCTTTCTTTTCTCTTTTGTGTGTTTAGGAGTTTGTGTTTTTCATTTTTTTTCTCTGCCTTTTATAGACTTAATTTTTTCTAAACCCTAGCCGCTGCGCTTCTGAGTTTCGCGCACCCCTACGGCTTATCTCCATCTGCCGCACCCGTCCCCCAACCCTCTTAACTGCATTTCTGCCTTTCAGCGCTTTCAAGAAACAAAAAGTCGCCGTGCCTTCCTACGAAGCCAATAATTCTGGCTTGGGGGATGTAAAAGCGGCCTCTGCACGCTGACACGTCCCTCACCTCTTTTGGCCCGTGACCTATCAGTAAACGAGACATCCGGTCCCCCTTCTCTCTTTTCAGAAATCTCGTTCCTTGCGCTTCTGACAACGCTTCTTTGTTTTCTTTAATTTTTAATAATAATAAAAATAATAATTAATAATAATAAAAGAAGTGTTTGGGCTTTCGTTTGGGTTGGGTTTTCAATTGATTTGAACGTTCTCATGGGTTGGATTTTTGCGTGCGTAGAACTGTTGTTAGGGCTTACTGTTGTATTTGGTTTGGTTTTGTTCCGTTTGATTTTGTTTTGTTTTTGCAACTAAATTCTAGTTTTAATTCTTGTTTGTTCTTTTATTTAATTACTTTAAATCCCTTTCATTTCTTGTTATAACTTTGCTGATGCCTAAATTTTTCAACATTGAGGACAATGTTTATTTCTAAGTTTGGGAAGGGATAGCAAGTCTTATTTTCGTTTCACTTAATTTCTTGCTTTCTTTTAGTTTGTTTTCTTTTCAGTTTTGAGTCATTTTGTTTTCAAGTCACTTTCCGGACACATAAGATGAGATTGTGATGAATGTTTACATGACTTGATTGAAAATGTCTATATAAAAATTAAAAAAAAAAAAAAATTATTATTCACTGAATGGCATCGTTCTAGCATGATATGTTTGAACCACTCTATGCACTTGCCATTTGTTTCATAATTCTCCAGTTAAGGAACTTGCATGATCCAAAGAATTGTATCAAGCATGAATTAGACTTGTATAACCATATAATGTGAGCTTTGAGCCTTGTGCTTCATTTCATGAGTGTTATACACATATTCTTATTTTCTTGTCATCCAAGTTGTTGTTTGATCTCATTATTCATTGACTTGGTTGAGCACTTAAAAAACATTCATTCTTGTACAATTTGATTACGTGACATTTGAGAAATGATATTAAGGCCCTCTTTGAACCGTTTGTGCCTTTCAAACTAACCGTATGCATGCTTAAGCATGATTTTCCATTGTAACCACTTTGAGCCTACATGTAAGCCTTTTCTTTCATTTAACCAATTATTAGTCTTAGCCTTAGCCTGAAAAACAAGAATTTACCTTTCTAAGGAACTCATGAGCTTTAGTTTGGATGTGTTTTTTATGCTAAGTTTGGGAAGAGATATTACATTTATAAAAAAAAAAAAGAACTTCACTCAACGAGTGAAAGAAAGAGAAAAGTTGTGGTTAAGTGACATTGGATTCAGATTTCGAGTCCAAGTTTCTTTATTGGCTTCAAAAAAATAAATTGATGGTTGTTCAAATAGAAGAAAGGAGTGTGAATCAAAATAAATGGAGGCATAAAGCTTTGTGGTCTAGTTGATCAAGTAAAAAAATAACCCATGGTATATGCTCTTACATTGTGAGTTCCTTGAACTTTGTTGTATCCATATCCTTCATTTCTCACTCACCTTACACCCTTAGCCCCATTACAACCCATGGTAAAGACCTAAATTGATCCTAAATGTCATGTGGTTGAACTGCACACATTTTTCAAACTTTTAAGTGTTTGGCATCCTTCTTGAGATCATAGTTATGCATGTTTTTCATCCTTCTATTGTGAGTTAAGTCCCTTATGGTTTAACTCTATTCTCATATTTATAATTGAGTGATGCCTTGTAGCCCTCTTCTGAGTGATTCATTTGTGAGAGGACAACTTTGGTGAGATTTGAAGTTACATTTGTGCTTGGTATGATTTTTGAAGTTTTGTAAAAACTGAAATTGGAGAATGAGTTGAATTTGGCCATCACACTACTACACTTTAAGCATATTACGTTTTGAACTTTGCCACGTTGTAAATAATGTCTAAAACTGAGCTTTCATTGTTAAAACGTTTAAGTCATGTGCATGAGTCATTTCTCTTCAGAAAATGTGCGGAAAGATTGTTTTGAGTTTTTATTTTTGTTTTTATTTTGAATTTGTTTTTGTTTTTGTTTTTGTTTTTGTTTTTGTTTTTTTCTTTCTTTTAAGTTTTCTAATTACTTTGTTTTACAGAGTCAGTAAAACGTTTGTGGGTATCGTATCTGTTAAACCCTCAGGAGACACAACTCCTCCTACTAGGGATGCCTAGAGGTTTAAAGGCTTGTTGCATATGCTAAATGCAATCGAGATCCCTGCGAAAGTGGCTTAGTTTTCTTTTCTACTTAGTTTTTATTTTCTTTTGCTCGAGGACTAGCAAAATATAGGTTTGGGGGTATTTGATGAGCACAAAATTAATACAAGTTTTATCCTTAAATTTATATTTGTTAGTACTTTCTTTTGTATTATGTAAATCTATTAGAGTATTTGTACTGGTTATTTCCAATATTTGTTTTTGTATTTAATGAGTGGTTGTTTGTAGATATTAAGTGTCTTCCACCAATGGCATGAGGAGGAGGAGGAATAAGCAATGTGTTGCAAAAAGAGAGGAAGAACTCAAGTTGGATTTGATGACTTTGCCTTTTTCAGCTCATGCTGTACAGTCCATTTGCAGGCCTGAAAAACGAATTCTCCCATGCTCAAATGAATAAATATCCTTCATGAAACTTGTTCCAATGGATGTTGACTAGAACATATCCAAATTTGAGCTCCATTGAACAAGTGTAGCCTATCCAACTGATCTGCATGTTACAACAGCTCACCAATGATGCAATGTGAAGTGAGAAAAATAGTTGCAGCAAAGGAGTTGCTGGAACAACTGTCAAGATATCTTCAAGTTGTGAGATATTTGTAGATACTTTGCCACCCCAATCTTTCATAAAGATAGAACTCATTAAAGAATTAAAAGTTGGTTGCCAAACTTGGTTGGACTCACGTGATGGAGTTGGAAGGTGGAAACCAATTCAAGTTGGAATTGAGTTACCACTTTGGAAACAAATGGAGGTGGCAGCCAGCACTTGTTGGCACTTGTAGGCTATATATATTTTCAGATTGTTCTCAAGAGAAGGGAGAGTGGTGTGGAGGAGAATTTCAAGAGTGATACACGGCAGAAGGAAGGAAAGAAAGGAAGAGAGAAAGAGAGAAAGAGTGAGGAAGAAAGAGAACAATGATGGAAAGGAAAGAACCAAGAGCTAATAACTCTTTTAAACTTGTTCTTCCTTTCCTAGTTCTCATGTAAATTATGTATTTTAGTTTCTTTGTTTTGTTTTAAATATTAATTATGTCTATTTAAATTACTTAACTAAGGTTGGATGAAACACCATTATTAAATAGAATTCTAGTTTTTATTTTCAATTCTCAAATATTGTGGTGTTCAATGATTATAATTTTCACTTCACATGATTAATAGATTAATCTTCTTTTCACCACTTCTATCATGTATTGTGACATATAACATGTATTTGTGGTAGTTAAGAGTTTGGATTAATCTATTAATTCATCCTTGGTTTATATTTCTAGTTTACAAATTTCTTTGATATTTTGTTATTCAAATAAACTTTTTTCACATAGGATGCTTAGGAAACTTTGATCCTTTGTAGTTAAATAATTTTGTTTACATTTTATGCTTAGAATTTGTACTTATGAAGGGAAGGAAAATTTACTTATGATATAAATTACAAGCTTAATTGATAAATCTTGAGAAAGCAGTAGATTGATTTCTAGATTGCTACTCCATGGGAATTGAAAGATAAATAATTAGGATCTTATGGAATGATGGTGTGGATTCTAATACCTCAGTTATTTTTCTTATAAATGTAAATCTTAATTTCAGTTTATTGTCATTTCCATATTTGTTTTATGCTTTATTTAATTTTCTTTATGAACAAACAAATCACCATTTAAATCAACTAGGTTGGCAATGAAATTAACTTGGGTATAATTGGTTTTCTATCTTTACACGCAATCCCTTGGGTATGATCTCGCTCTTACACGCTTATGCTATATTCGATTCGTGCGCTTGCGAGTTTATAAATTTTAAAAGAAACCTCTTTTGAGGCACAACAGAAGGCCAAACACAAAAGGTCTACTTTGTCAAACCACCAAACTTGCCAAAGACAAGTGCTGGATACTCCATCCTGAGTTGCGGCCAAAGCGTGAGAAAAACAACCAGGGGAGAAATGACAAAAAAGCCACCTTAACTGCACAACAAGCAGAGGAGCTTCCAGAATTGAAGCAACCTGATGTTACATTTACCCTTATGACAAGACCAACAGATACTAAAGACACATACAACTGTGAAGAGTTGTTTCATGTGAATATTTAGGAGAAGCAAAGTGTTGTACAAGCTATCATTGACCGTGGAAGTCAAAAAAACCTGATTTTAGAGGCTTTAGTAAGAAAAGTGGGTTTAGACACCACACCACATCCTAAGCTATCATTGACTGCTGGGATGGTTTCAGAAGAATGTTTGAGGTGGTTCCTTTGAAAGTTTGCCAAGTCATATTATGCAGTACATATTTATGGGACCGAGATTCCATTCATTATTGAAGGCTTCGCAAGTATTGACTTGTAAAGGATGGGAAGGAGTTCCACATCAACGCTTGCAAGCCTCAAGCTACAGATAATTTGCTAAAAGCTAACCAAGCCAAGAGGTTAGTCAATTCATGTGGGTGATTTGTTTTGTTGATGATTCAACCGTTAGATCAGAGTTCTGGAGCTGTGACATTGTCGACATTGTCTTTATCTCCTACGCAATGCTCAAACATAGGGAAATTGCAGGAGAAGTTCAAGGACTTATTTCAGGATGTGCATGGTTTGCCACCGAGGAGAGCTGTGGAGAATGATATCTGGTTGGTTGGAGATTCACATCTACCAAACTTGGTTTTGTATCGCACTTCTCTGACGGAATCTGAAGAGATCAAGAAGCAAATTTAGGGACTTATTGAACAAGGAGTCATCAAACCTAGCTGCTCATCATGTAGTTCGTCAATGTTACTTGTGCCTAAGAAAGATGGAGGATGGCGTATGTATGTTGATCATAGGGCACTCAACAAAATAACCATCAAGAATCGGTATCCATTATCGAGGATTGATGACTTGTTAGATCAATTAAATGGTGCCCATTACTTTATGAAGCTATATCTTAAATTTGGCTATCACCATGTTCACATCGATGAAGAAGACACTTGGAAGACTTTCAAGATGAAGAAGGGACTCTTCGAGTGGTTAGTCATGCCATTCGGGTTATGTAATGCTCCAGCTACCTTCATGCGATTAATGAAAGAGGTACTTCACCCTTTCATTGACGACTTCGTCATTGTATACTTAGATGACATTCTCATATTTAGTGTCATATGGGAAGACCATCTTCATCATATTGCTCAAGTTTTGGAGGTTCTATGAACAAATCAGTTACAGTTAAACGGTAAGAAGTGTGAATTTGGGAAACAACACCTTGTATACCTGGGATTCATTATTGGTGCAGGAGAACTGAAAATGGACCTAGAATAAGTACATGTGATTTCTCAATGGCCTACGCCCCATTCATTGACTGAAGTTCGGAGCTTTATAGGTGCATGTCAATATTTGCGAAAGTTTTTACAATACTTTTCACAAATTGTAGCACCCTTACATTCTCTTACAAAGGCCAATCAAAAGTTTGAATGGTCGAGAAACCATGAAGAATCTTTCCCGTTGTTGAAACAAAAGATTACTAGCATTACCAAATCTGCAGAAACCATTTGAAGTGGAAGTAGATGCATCGAATTATGCTATAGGAGCCGTATTATTTCATGATGGGAAACCAGTTGCATATATGTACCATTCTGAGATGTTTAGTGGACTAGTATTGAACTACCCGACTTATGACAAGGAGGTGTGTAATGTATCAAGCAGTGAAGCATTGGAGAGCTTACTTGTTGGGAAAAGAAGTCGTAGTTCACTTAGATCATAAACCTATAACTACACAATCGAAGTTGCAGTAAGCTTGCCATATGAAATGGATGCCTTACTTACAACAATTCAATATTGTAATAAAGTACAAGAAGGGAGCAACTAATAAGTTGGCAGATATGTTATCTAGACCACCTACACCAGTTAGTTTTTCATGCTGGTGGCTATGCAAATCCAACCCATTGTTCTTTCTGAATATGCCAAAGGGTACGACATAGATGTTGATTTCAACTCAGCCTATGCCAAGTTGCAACAAGGAAAGACTAGTGAGTTCCAATTGAAGGATGGACTAATGTACAAGGGAACACAATTGTGCATTCTAGAAGATGGTGACAAATTACAGTGGATTCGTAAGGCTCATACTTCCAAAGTAGCAGGACATTTTGAGGTTGAGAAGGCTTTATTGAATCTTCGTCGCTATATTTATTGGCCTAAGATGCATCTCGATGTCTCACGATACATTCAAGGTTTTGTTCTATGCAACACATCAAAGCCTTCCAACAGAAAGTTAGGATTGTATCTTCTATTGCCATTACCTAGCCGACCTTGGGAGAGTATCTCGATGGATTTCTTAGGTAGATTGCCTAAAACCAAGGTCTTAAATATCGGAGGTATCGGAAATATCGGAAGTCAAAAAACACGGAAATATCGCAGGAAATATCGGGATATTATCGGTATTGGAAAAAATTGAATAAAAACCACGGAAATTGTAAGAAAAACTTGGAAATTTTATTGAAACTTTGCAGGATGTTTATTTAGTCAATTATCTATTAGTTTATCACAAAAAATTGGAAGGAAATGCATTGCATGATGGATTTAACTGATTTAAGTTGATTATATAGTGAGCTGCCAAACACTGTAAGTGTAGAAAATATGTACTAATTAATGAAAGAAGATTAAACACACCATAATCATTTATATATAATGAATTACTACAATATTTTACACTTTATACATTGCATGGTAAGATACATGAGTGACTTAGTACCATATAGAGTTCCTATGAGGTTCAAAATTTTCACTATCTTCATCATCTCTATGTGTAGAGTAAGTATATTTTGAAGAGTAGTCATCAAATGATAAATCCCCAAAGTAGTTTTGCATGTAATTGTTAACATGTCACCCATATGGATCCGAGATTGGTTGACGTTGTCCATAAGCAAAATCATTTGAAGATTGAGTCTCGGATTCTTTCCATGAGTCACTTGATTCCATCCCAACAGGAATGAGATATGAAGGGTAGGGAAATGGTTGGTTATGAGTATAACCATAGTTACTACTCATCTCATGTGAAAATTTGTTTCTTGCAAAAAGAATTCAAAACAAAACCATGTATCACTACTAAAAAAACGAAATAGACGACGGGAATCCACCGTCGTGTATCATGGTTACAACCGGCGAGAAATCGACCGCCGTCTATTAACACATGAGATAACGACGGTAAATAACCGACGTAGTTAATATATTACACGTCATTAAAAAAACTAAAACCGACGTAGATTTCATAAATAAAAGCATAAAAAGAGACCTTTCGACTATAATAGACGACGGTTTTAGTAAAACACAGACGTTTAAATAATGTTAAATGTCAAAAAAAACTACAAAACCGACGTAAATATTATTATCAACGTCTCTAAATCAAACAAACCCGATGTGTAAAACATAGAAACCGTCGTGGTTAATAAATACTACGTTCACTAAATTAAAAAACTGACGTCTAAAACATATAACATGGCATATATTTACTTTCACTGACGTAAAAACAATAATAACCACGACCCTTTAGGTCACCACAGACGTTGAAAATTATTTTGACGGCTTGAACACCAAAAAAACGACGTAGTTAACATATTACACGTCATAAAGAAACTAAAACCGACGTCGATTTGATACATAAAAAGAGCACTTTCGACTGTAATAGACGACGGCTTTAGTAAAACACAGACGTTTAAATAATGTTAAATGTCAAAAACAACTACAAAACCGACGTAAATATTATTATCAACGTCTCAAAATCAAACAAAACCGACGTGTAAAACTTAGAAACCGTCGTGGTTAATAAATACTACGTTCACTAAATAAAAAAACTGACGTCTAAAACATATAGCATGGCATATATTTACTTTAACTGACGTAAAAACAAAAATAACCACGACCCTTTATGTCACCACGGACGTTGAAAATTATTTTGACGGCTTTAACACAAAAAAAACGACGGGGATTTAACATTACACGTCGGTTATTTAAAATACATGTCATGTTTAATCCATTTACTACGGCCTAGGAGTCACATTTTAGGACGTTGTTAGTGCTTTACAATGTCGGTGGTTGTAGACTTTGACGTGGTTGGCATTTTAAAAGTCTCTTTTATGAGCCACTTAGACGTGTGTAACCTCTGAGACGTCATTATAAGTAGGGAAACACCTTGAGTTATGCATTTGACGTCGGTTATTATAAAATGTAGGTCGTGGTTATACTTTACTATGTTCCAAGAATATAATTATTTGACGTTGTTATTTCCTTACTACGTCAGTTATTTATTTATTTCATGACGTGGCTAGTCTTTGTTAAGTCTCTTTTATAACCTTTTTTGACGTGTGTATTCTCCGAGACGTCAATTGTTTAATTATAACTGACGTGCAACAATGTTTTTACGACGTTAATCATCAATTGATTATATCCCTAAATTCGTCGGTTTGAACTCTGCCGTCGTGTTATACATTATTGTTCGTCGTTGATTATTTTATTTACCGTCGTTGTTTTAAATATTTAGTAACCGTTTTGAAATGAATTTTAATTAACCGACGTGTTTTCCTTTTCAAATGACGGTTTTTATTTCATTTTTGCGTTGTCATTCCACGTCGGTTGTGAAAACCCGACGTTGGTTGTTTTGTAGACGTCTCTTTTTGCGATTTTTGTAACTTGACCGTCGTATTTTCAGCTTTAACCGATTATTTTTAATTTTTGATTTGTCGTGCCCAAAGCCTGCAGAATGAAAATGTGATCGGAATTAAAATGATATATAGAGCTATGAATTAATGTCATACAATTAACTGCATAACTAATGTCATACATTACAACAATCAATCAATCCATATATCTTCACACCCATCTCTAATATTCTCACTCCCAAACTCACCCACTAGGTCATCAAATGTGTCAACATTTGGTATCCCTCTAGAAAATGGCTCACACTCAATTCTAATATCACCTAGCACATCATCACCAATAACATCATTATATTCTCTATTAGGCATTGATAACACTACCGACCAACCACGATGCATTGGGTCGTCAACATAAAATACTTGTTTGACTTGAGAAGCCATAACAAATTGGTCATTCCTATGTCCAATTTTACTCAGATCTACAAGGGTAAATCCAAGTTCTTCGACTACAAGGCCCGAAGTGTTATCTATCCAATCACACCTCAAGACTGGGATTCTAAACTTTTGGTAGTCAAGATCCCAAATTTCTTGAACAACCCCATAAAAACCCATATTGGAGACAATAGGGTTTTTATCCTTGGCACTAGCAACTTGCATAGTATGTGCAAGTAAATAAACTCCACTATTTTGGACAGTTCGCACATCATCTTGTGCCTTGGTGTTAAATTTGACACCATTAATAAGATAGCTCCTATATGATGGCACTGCCATGCTTGGACCAGCTGCGAACCACCTCAAATTTTCTGATATGCCATTATAGTCTTCCCCATTAAATTCACTTTGAACCTGCAAATTAAACATATATCTTAATTCAATCTAACATATATATAGAAAGAAAGAAAAGTAAAATAAGTTCAATATGTCATTCAATAACATATATACCTTAAAGCGTAGCCATTGAATGAAAGTGCTATTGTGCTTATCTTGTAGCCACTTTGTTCTCTTTCTAAATTTCGGATAAGTGGTCTTGATGTGGATCATATGTTCCCTACAATTGACACGAAAAAAACACGCATTACGGTCCCTTGTATATAAGGAGTAATAATATTTAAAATGGCTACATATGAAAAATTAAACTCATACGTACTCGATATAAGGTAGGACTTCCTCCGTATTCTCCAAGACATATAGATGTGTCTGGTTCAACAAGTCCATATCAACTAAGCTCACTGTGCAACCTGATAATGGCTTTGAAACTCCCATATTCTTGCTTGAAGGCACTCCAACTGTACTAACATCGTATAAATGCTCGGTACAAAACTCTACAGCTTCTTCAGCTATATACCGCTCAGCAATGCAACCTTCGGGACGAGTACGATTCTGAAGATACCCCTTTAGCACTTTCATATATCTTTCAAACGGATACATCCATCTAAAATATACTGGCCCACATAGACGAACTTCTCTGACAAGATGTACTCAGGAAAATACTTTAAATGGTACTAACCCTGGATTATATGGGACGAAGAAAAATTGATTCCCATCTGCTGTATTCAGGTGGTTTGACAAGTGTTTTATTCGGTCTGATATTGATCCAGCTCCAGCGCTCACTAATCCAGGGTCCACCAGGCCAACAAGATTTACCATATTTGCCATTTTTAAATAGTCAAATAGGAACCTAAATATATGAAAGTCAATTAAAAGAGATTTTAATTTAAAAGAAAGGAAAATGTAAAACAAAATGGGATTAGGGAGAATTACCTCATGTATACTGATATCACTGTGGTTCCAATCTCAACCATGGAACCAAACTGCAAAATATCTTCAGGTAAGAGGAAGGTATCATGCCCAAAGCCAAACACTTCCTTGGGCATGTGAACTGTCACAGCCTCCTTAGTAGGCAACAACTTGGTCTGGACGTGTTGGCATAAGGCTAAGAGAGGAGGTGGCATGTCTAGCTTTGAGAGATCCTGTTACACGAAATAAATAAAGAAATATAAGTTAGTTTGTGTGTGAACTAAAATAAACGACTCTAACTAAACCCAAAAAACAGACGTGGTATATAATATAAACGACGGTTTCTAGTAAATACTGACGGAGGAAAGGTTATACACGTCGGTAAATACATAACCGTCGTTGTGTTCAAATTATAACGTCGCTATACTATAGAAAGGTCATCTAATATAAATACAGTTAATGAAATCACGAAATAGACGACGGTTTATAAAAGAGTTAGACGACGGCAGAAAACACAGTCGTTATTTTTAATATCTACACCGGGTGTGCCACAAAAACTTGTTGTGTAGATACAGCTGCACCAAAATGGATTCAGTTGCATCCTCAACTTGTGATACTCGCAAGTGCACGAGCCGTTCGGTAGTATAGCGTATGTAAGTGCGAGGTCGATCCCACAAGGATTGGTGATTGAATGATCCAATTCAGTTTTCCTACACAAAACAGAAACAAAAACAAAGAACATGAAAGAAGGAAGAAAATAAGAAAGTAACTCAAGCAAATAAGTTCCCAAGTTCAATTTAGATTAATGGATTGATTCTAGCTAAAGTATGATTAAGCCATGGTGTGTGGTCATAACCTTGTGTTCCTAATTCCCTAATTTGATCATTTGTTGTCTAACCTAAAATTAAGCATTAGGAACCCATTAAGCATAGAAGAACAATTTAAACAACCAAGTATGTATCTAATCCCTGTTGTCGAATGTCCATACATACTCTTCCTATTCATAGTTCAATTCGAATTAAAGCATGGTGTATACTCTTAATTCAAACCAAGATAGCTAACATGCAAGCCTAAATGGTGATCAATCATTCAAACTAGCATATTAACTTATAAGCATAATGAATAAGAACAAAAACCATAATTGAAACGTGGAAACTAATTCAACTTGAAAACTTAAGAAAAGAATTTACATTACAAAGAAAAATTAAGTAGAACTTGGAAAAACTTAAGGAGAATTTCAGCACAAAGATCTCATTATAACAATTGAAAACTAGAAAGAGAAACTAAGAGAATTTGAGGGAGAGAAGGGAAGGGAGCTCTAGAGAAGTGTTTGAGAGCTCCCCACCTTGGGGTCTGTTTTCAAGCTTAGAGAACATCCCTATTTATAGGCCTAGGGGAAGTGAAAATCTGAATTCAATATGGCTAATGCATACAACACTTGTATTATAAAATCTTGAATTGGTTGATGCACTTGTATTAGAAAATTTGAATTGGTTGATGCACTTGTATTAGAAAATCAGAATTGGTTGCTGCACTTCACCAATAAATCCAACCAGCAGCCCTAGCTCATCTTCATGTCACCATGACCAAGCTTCCAACCAGAAACAATAGCTCATCCTGAGGTCAGCATGACCAGCAACTTCAAGGGCTTACAAATTAGGCTTCTCTTAAGCAAATGACGACTTTAAGCACTCCAAATTGAATTTCAGAATGTGTCTGATCCAACCACACAAGTATTGGCCCAATCCAAGCTCGGATAAAGAAGTTAAGGCCAAAAGAAATTGCTAACTCGTTTTTGCTCGCTGACAAAATCCATCCTGAGCATGGTTCTATGTTTGCTAGGTAACAGACTCCATATTTATCCAATGGGGCTGAATTTTGGATATGTTATAGTATACACCCATTGGAACAACGTTCATGAATAATGTTGCCTCATCCGAGCTATGTAGGTTTCTGAAACAAAGCTTGCAATATGACCTACGAAACTGGACTGGCAGGGGGCTGTAGCCAAAATGAGTTTGTTTTTAAGCTCTTCATCGATTCATCCAAATTAGGCCTTAACATGCTTGAATTGCATGAATTATGCTCTCTTGCTCTTTTTGCCTATAAAACACACAAAGAGAGGCAAATAACATAGAAATCTAAGAAACTAAGCAAAAGAAGTAAGTAAATTTGGGCATGTATATGTATGAAATTATGAGCTTAACAAGTATACAGACGTGGATTCCGTTATATTATACGATGCGGATTAAGAACAGTTGGTCGTGTTTAGTTAGGAGTTAACACGGCAGATTTTTTCGTGAACTGTCGTCTTTATTTTCTACGTCGGTGGATTCATACCTACTGTCGTTGTTTTATGGTCAGATTTTAACTTTGAAGAAATCCTTTTTAAAAAAACGACGCTTTTTTATTTGTATGCGTCGTCTTTTAAAAATATTCAATAGTAAGGCACTCATCCACGACGGTTTTTTTTTATACCGTCGTCTATTTAAATACAACGACGGTTTTATGTTCTGCCGTCGTCTTTTTCTGGTCGTCTTTTTCACTTTTTGTAGTAGTGTTTGGTTCTTGTTCCCCTCATTCTATACTTATTCCTCTTTTTTTTCTCTCTCTCTCTAAATAGTGTAGGGGAGGGGGAGGGGGGCTTCCAAAGTGTAGATCTTTCACCTTCAGTATGAAGGGTGTGGGTTTGTGTGCTGTAACATTCAGTTCAATTTAAAAAGAAAAAAAAAGTTATAGAACGTACTCCAGACTCTTTCTCAGTCAATATCACAGTCTGTGGGAAAAAAAACAATTAAAGGAAAAAAAAAATCTGTTCATGATGCAAGTGGACAAGTGATGACTTAATTGTTTTAGTTGAATATGGGTTTGTCTTTTTCTATCGTCTCAAATACAATACATAGAAAAGTAGACTGACAAGTCAAAAGAAGAAGAGAAGGTGAAATTAGTACTTAGGTGAATGGGGTAGTTTAAAACCTGAATGGACAGAACTAAGACAACAATGATTTACTATTTCTGGTAAGCAAAAAAAAAAATTGATTTGTAAACTAATGGTATCAGTTCGAATCTTCATGGCACCTTGGTAGTGTATGTGAGAAACCACACTCTCATTTAGTTCTGACTATTGTTTGTACTAAAACAAAAAAACTGAAAATATTGCACATGTTATTTATTAATAGTAATACCATACATGAAAGTATAATTCGGCCACCAACCACATATTATCATTTAGACTGTTCATGATGTGTCTCTTTGTACACATATGTACATATGTCAACTTCAATTTCAGAATCATTCAAAGTAATCACATGCATTATAAATATAATTCACATGCAAAGTTATCAGGAAAAAAAAAAAGCAAACAAAAAAGTGGGCATGAATGATCGACTACATCCGTTCAAGCACATATACATATGTGCCCATGAAGAAAAGATGGGTCGTTGAAACATGCCAAATGTCATCTAAGATGTCGTTTATTTCTTAGAGCACTTGGGACTTGAAGAGATACGACTCCAACTTTTGGCACGATGCTACTTTTTTCAGTTCACTGTATATGACAATTATTTCCATTGTTCAACCCGCGACTGATGAGGACGGGGTAAGCAAGAGAAATGCATATCCATCCTTAGCATGGAAACGAAGAAAAGGAACTTTGATTCATTTGTATGCGCTTCCTTTTCAACGCTATATTTTTTTGAAAAAAAGGGCAAAGGTCTCGACCCACTAGTGTTTGATTTTTAGCATACCAAATTATGTCTTAACTTCAAGAAAATGATCATGATGCCCATCCCAAAGTGTTTAATACTTCCAAGCTATGCCAATTATCTTTTTTATTTTTTGAGATAATCGGTGTGTCGGTAACACCTTATATGGTGTTATAAGCATGAATTTGTAGCACGAGTGGAGGGAAATGCAAAGGAAAAATTGCTTTGCTGTGCTGCTGTTCGGTTCATTTTTACACATGATTTTTCATGTTATTCACCCACTATTTTGAGTTAGTTCTTGACATTTTATAGCTTTTTACTTCCTTTTTGTGTTTTCTTAGATTTTACCTTGGTTGGAATGAAAATGAGCTAAAAGTGCATTATTGGTTATAAACTTTGTTTTTGTTCATTTTCGTAGGTCAACTTCTTGGCCTGGGATCAGCATGCTCTGATGCTCGGATGAGGTCATGATCTTCATGAGACTTGTTCCAATGGATGTTAACTACAACATATCCAAATTTGAGCTCCATTGGACAAGTATTGCCTATCCAACCAATCCAACATGTTACCACAGCTCTGGAAATCCGGAATTGGCCAGCTTTTACCTCCATTGTGTCATCTTGATTATTCTTGTTACCATAACACTTGGTAACAAGAATTTACTTTAGTAGATGAGATATTTTCTGAAGCATTTGGCATCTTTGTGAGGACAAGGCTTCATCATTTGCAAGGGGACAAGAAGACAATGGGTGAAGACTTTGCATTAGAATACTAAAAGTAAAGCTGGAAAGGAGGAGAGAGGGAGGCAAAGGGAGTGCAATCTGAAGTGGGAGAGGTTTTGCACGTGGGAAAGGAATTCATTCTATCATTCTACACAATTGAGAGCAGATTTTGGAGAGTTTGGAGCTAGGAGAAGCCAAGGTGCAGCCAAGCAAAGTGGAGAAGAAAGCTTCCACCATTGATGACCTTGAAGCTTTCATCATTTTCTCAAAATCTGTAAACTCTTTCTAATTTTATTTTGAATTTGTATTTGGAATAAGTATGAGCAACTAAACTCCATAGCTAGGGCTTAGGTTGAAGCCCTAAACATGATTACCTTATTGTTTTTATGCTTGAGTGTATGAATTTCTAGATATTGTTGATGAATTCCAATTCACCAAATTAATCTATCCTTGATGTGTGTTTTTCCTTGGTTGGCCATCTTTGAAAGCATGCTTCTTGAGATTGTTGGGATTATGTGTATCTTCATGTTATCCTAAGCAATAAATGGATGAAGTAAGAATCATCCATGTGAATTGGTTTCTTGAATACCTAATGTAAACACCATGCTATTAGGATTCTTGTGATGTTCATATTCTCTTTGAACTTAATGGGTTCTCCTTGTAATTGAATCGAAGTACGAACCATACCTAGGTTCGGTTATGGGGAGGGCACAAGTATTGTAGCACGAACCATGCACTTTACGTATATTAGAGAGGATCAATGCGTCTTGAGCCACGACCCATGGTCTTGATTGCGAACATTTTCATCAACATGTTTAGAGTTCATCATTTGAGTATTCATGAACATGGGTAGAATTGTTTAGGGTGGATTCCGAAACCCTAGTGTTTGTTACATTTTTAATTCCACTCTTTGATATTTCATCTCTGCCATTCTCATTTAAATTCAAAGTCCATTTACTTTCATGCTATAGAAATAGGTCACTTGAAACAAATCAAACCCCCCCCCCCCCAAATGTGTGTGTGAGTTGTGTGTTCGACACATGGTGTGTCTTTGTTATTGAATTTTATTTGTTTCTGTAATTGTTTTGGACTTTTGGTCCGCGTTGTGTTCTTCCATTTTCTGTGCTGAATCCAACCGTATAAAGAACGTGAAATTTGGATAAACGGTTGGAAAGTTATAGGAAAAACACTGGACAGAGGTCGAAACTGGAAAAACAGAGAAACGAATCTGCCCAAAAACGACCGGTCGTTACTGTTCAGCGACCGGTCGCACATGAATCTGCCCAAAAACGACCGGTCGTCACTTTTCACTGTTCATGGCACTGTTCACAGGTGATAAATGGGTGATAAATGGGTGATAGAAAGTGCTGTTTCTGTTTTTCTTTGGTTTCTTTTGTTGTTTCATTTCTTTTACATTTCTTTACTCATTTTTAGTTTCCAATTTGCATTTGTGCATTTGTGGTGTGTTAAATTAGTGTTCTTTACGTACTAAAACTAAAACTTATAGGAAGCCGACAAGTTCTTCGTGGGATCGACCCCGTACTTACATAATCTATACCTCATTAGATTCGTGCACTTGCGGGTATTTTTAATTGGTTGTTTGCACATTAATTTGTGTCCTTTTAGGAATGCACATTAATTGGTGAAATTGATGGTTCTAAAAATTTGATTCACAATGTTGATGACATGCAGGTTGAACAAGTGACTGAGCCTAAAGAAAAGGATGAAAACAACAAAGAGAAAGATAAACAAGCAGCTTCTTCATCCGAATGGATCCCAAACCATGAACTTGCAAGAAGGGCAAGAAAGGAGAAGGTAAGTCGTGAACCTACTGATGAAGAAATCTTACGTGCTCCTTTTCCTCACAGGCTTATGAGTTCCAAAAAAATTCAACATACCAAGGACATATTGGAAACTTGCAGGAAAGTGCAAGTCAACATTCCTCTCTTGGAGGATCTTTGTACCAACAAGAGGAACTTCAAAAATGATGAAACGGTTGCACTAACGGAAGAGGTTTCTACTGTTTTACAAAGGAAGCTCCCTCCTAAGTTACAAGATCCAGGAAGTTTCACAATTCCTTGTATAATTGGTGATAAATTGTTTGAGAAACCTTTACTTGATTTAGGTGCTTCAATTAATCTAATGTCTTATTCTATTTTTGAAGTACTAGAGGAAGACAAGCTGAACATCCATGTTCCAAATACCAATCACATGTTCAATGTCATTCCTTCTACTCAAATGAGAAGGCCACCCAATCCTAAATATGTGCCTCATCCATCTAATCCACGTATTGAAGAGCGCTTAAAATTACTTTTGAAATCTACTCACGCACATAAAAAGAAAAGAATACGAAATGGGTTGATTAGATGGCAAAGAGATTTGAAGAAACTTCATGTTCGGCACATGGAGGCGATTGAGCCAAAGCCCCCCAAGTGACCATAGTATGTTGGAAGTCCTCAAAAGACTTTAAACTTAGCGCTTCTTGGGAGGCAACCCAAGGTGAACAGAGAAAGAGTTTGATGTCGTCCTAATCGCTTCAAAGTGGAGTTTCTCTAGACTCAAACTTTATTTTATTTTATTTTTATTTTATTTTATTTTATTTTATTTTTGAGTTAGGGTTACATTTTTCCAACCAAGGTAATTAAGATTTTCTTGTTGTTCTCTTTGTTTTTCTTACTCTTTCTTTCTTTTATTTGTTTGTGTTTTTTTTTTTGTTAGAAAGTGTGGGAAGTGGTTTGCTTCATGATTGCACACTTAGAAACTTGACTCGAATGCTTATTTCATTTCTTAACATGTGATTACAAATATAAACTTGAAAATGCATACATGAATTTCTGAATCACGTGTTTCTTTTGCATTCTGGGGCATCTGAGGCTTCTGCTAATTGCCTCTGTCTGTTCTTGCTTGTAGAATCTGCAGCAGCTCTACATGATCTTCATTCCTTTTCTGCAGCATCTCTACATGCTGGCTGGCACTGTAGAGCCGCTTCTGCAGGTTCGCCACCAGAGCTTTCAAGGCCGCCACCTCCTCACTCAGTGCCCCGCACTCTCGTGTTCTCGCTAGTAGGCGCATGCCCAAATTTGTGGCCGAGACCGCGTTGAGCACGGTTAGATTGTGGGACTCGTCCACTGCCATCTGGTCAGACCTCTGCGCCACATGCAGATGATCTGCAACTGTAAGTCTGCTGACAGTCATGCCCTCCGGCATTACTGCCCTTCGCGGCACCACCTCAGAGAAGTTTGAGGCCGAGCCATGATGGTATGAGGAGTTTGGGAAGATAGGGTTTGGAGGAGCCCGTATCTGGGCATTTGGTGGTGCAAGCGACAACTCAAGGTTAAGGTCATCAACAAGCATATCTGGGGATGCCATTGATTTTTCTGTCTGGGCTTTTTGATGGTTTTTCTTGAGTTTGCAGGTTGAAATGCAGGATGCTCATTCTTTCAACCGAGAAGTGGTTTAAATAGACATATGCTCATAAGGGAGCCGACACCACTTTGCATTTCCTGCGCAATTTGCGGTTGCGTCCAGTTAAAGGGGAAGCATTTCTACTTTCGCTTTGCTTTCTTTTCCTCCCTGTTTTCTGGTGCATTATGTTTTGATTTCTTTTCAGTTTGTCGTTTTTGTTTTATTTTAGTTGGGGAAGTGTGATTTGTGTCTTTTTCGTTTGTCGCATTCCTTTTATTCCGGTTTGGGAAGTGCGTTTTGTTTTTCTTCTTTGTCTTTTGCAACTTTCTTTTCTTTTATTTCCGGAAACGAGAAATTAAAACAAAAAACAAAAAACAAAAAACAAATACACGGAAAGGGCAAAGACAACCAGGCACACCACTAGTACATTAGAAATTATTCTTTCACAGTGCTCGGTGTCTCGGCCATTGGACCTTTGAGTTTAGCCCTATGGCTATCCTCTTCCGGGGCTTCACGCACAGCCTCTTGGGGCTCATCACTCGAGCTCCCAAAGATCGCACTCTTAGCTTGAGCGTACCTACTCTCGCGATCTGTTTTCTTGCGTTTACCCGGTTGGTCCAGGTCCTCCAGCTGCTTTCTCATGTCATGGGCGTAAACACTTACCATCTTTGAGAGATTTTTGTTCTCTTCCCGCAACGCCTCCAGCTGGTGTCGATTCACCTCCACTATCCTTGCCCTTTCCCTTTTTAAACTTTTAATAATACTCTGGCACTCTTCCACCATACTTCGCTCGGCCGCCAACTGACCTCTCAGCACCTCCACCTCATGGGACTTCGCAAGTAGGCGATGACCCACACTTGCGACTGTTGCGGTGCTTTGCACGCTTAGTGCTAGAGCATCGCTCACGACCCGGTTGTCATCCCTTGATCCCAACACCCGTATATCCTTGGGAGTCACTAGATTTCTAGCAACTCCAAGGGCAACATCGTTGTCCAGCAGTATCGAGTCATTCACTGTCACGTGCCCCCGTGCAGAGGCAAAGTAGGGCATCCACACTGGTGCCACTGCTTGGCCCCGAGTCTGAGTCGGTGGAGCTAGGTTGAGATCCAACGAGAATGGGTAGGAAGAGGCCATTTGAACTTTCTTTTCTTTTGTCTTTCTTTTGTCTTTCTTTTCTCTTTGGTGTGTTTCTGAGTCTGTGTGTTTTTCCCCCTATTTCTCTTCCTCTTTTATAGACTTAGTCTGCTTAACCCTAGCCACTGTGCTTCTGCGTGTTGCGCGGCCCTTACGGCCTATCCCCCTTTGTTAGCTCACCCGTTCCCCAACCCCTTTAATTGCATTTTTGCCTTTCAGCGCTTTCAAGAAACAAAAGTCGTCTCGCCTTCCTACGAAGCCAATAATTCTGGCTTAGGAATGTGAGAGGGACCTCTGCACGAGACACGTCTCTCGCTTGGTTGCCCGTGACTCACAGGTCCCGAGACTTCAGGGCCCACTTTTTCTATTTTTCTGAGTTCTCGCTCTTTGTGCTTCTGACTTAGTTTCTTTGTTTTATTTACTTTCTTCGCTTTTGGGCTTCCGTTTGGGTTGGGCTTTCATTTTAGTTTGTGCGTTTCTTTGGGTTGGATTTCTGCGTGCGTAGGGCTATTGTTAGGGCTTACTGTTTGGTTTTGTTTGGTGTTATTTTGTTTTGTTTTGTTTTGCAACTGTTTTGTAATTATTTTTCTTGTTTGTTCTTGTATTTACTTGATTTATTCCCTTTATTTCTTGTTATAACATTGTTGATGCCTAAATTCTTTAATATTGAGGACAATGTTTATTTCTAAGTTTGGGAAGGGATAGCAAGTCTTTTTCGTTTCACTTAAATTCTTACTTTCTTTTATTTTGTTTTCTTTTCTGTTTTGAGTCTTTTTGTTTTCAAGTCACTTTCCGGACATATATGATGAGATTGTGATGAATGTTTACATGACTTGATTGAAAATTTTGTATTAAAAAAAAATAAAAATAAAAATTTAAAAATAAAAAAAATTTATTCACTAAATGACATCGTTCTAGCATGATATGTTTGAAACCCTCTACGCACTTGCCATTTGTTTCATAATTCTCTAGTTGAGGGACTTGCATGATCCAAAGAATTGTATCAAGCATGAATTAGACTTGTATAACCATATAATGTGAGCTTTGAGCCTTGTGCTTTAATTCATGAGTGTTATACACATATTCTTACTTTTCTTGTCATATGAGTTGTTGTTTGATCTCATTATTCATTGATTTGGTTGAGCACTTAAAAGTCACTCATTCTTGTGCAATTTGATTACATGACATTTGAGAAATGATATTAAGGCCCTCTTTGGACCGTTTGTGCCTTTCAAGCTAACCTTATGCATGCTTAAGCATGATTTTCCATTGTAACCACTTTGAGCCTACATGTATGCCTTTTCTTTCAAGTAACCAATTATTACTTCTAGCCTTAGCCTGAAAAACAAGAATTTACCTTTCTAAGGAACTCGTGAGCTTTAATTTAGATGTGTTTTTCATGCTAAGTTTGGGAAGGGTTATTACACCAAATTGAAAAAAAAAAAAAAAAAAAAAAAAAAAAAAGTACTTCACTAAAAGGGTGAAAGAAAAGAGAAAAGTTGTGGTTAAGTGGCAATGGTTTCAAATGCAATTCCATGTTTCTTGGTTGTTCGAATGGAAGGAAGGAGTGTGAATCATAATTAGTGGAGGTATAAGGCTTTGTGGTCTATTTGATCACCAAAAAAAAAAAAGAGTGAAAATCTCAAGCGTGATGTTTCAAAGTCTTTGAGTCAACGATTGTATGCTCTTACATTGTGAGTTCCTTGGACTTTGTTGTATCCATATCCTTCATTTCTTACTCATCTTACACCCTTAGCCCCATTACAACCTATAATAAAGACCTAAATTGATCCTAAATGTCATGTGGTTGATTTGCACACATTTTTCAACTTTTAAGTGTTTAGCATCCTTCTTGAGATCATATTCATGCATGTTTTTCATCTTGCTAATTTTGAGTTAAGTCCCTTATGGTTTAACTCTATTCTCATATTTACTATTGAGTGATGCATTGTAACCCTCTTCCGAGTGATTCATTTGTGAGAGGACAACTTTGGTGAGATTTGAAGTTACATTTGTGCTTGGTATGATTTTTGAAGTTGTGTGAAAACTGAAATTGGAGAATGAGTTTCATTTGGCCATCACACTACTACACTTGAGCATATTGTGTTCTGAACTTTGCCGCCTTGTGACTAATGTCTAAACTGAGTTTTTCTTGTGAAAACTTTTGAGTCGTTTGCATGAGTCGCTCTCTCTTTGGAAAGTGTTCGGAAAGTTTGTTTCGAATCTTGTTTTAGTTTCTGTTTTGCTCGAGGACTAGCAAAAGATAAGTTTGGGAAGTTTGTTCGGTTCATTTTTACACATGATTTTTCATGTTATTCACCCACTATTTTGAGTTAGTTCTTGACATTTTATAGCTTTTTACTTCCTTTTTGTGTTTTCTTAGATTTTACCTTGGTTGGAATGAAAATGAGCTAAAAGTGCATTATTGGTTATAAACTTTGTTTTTGTTCATTTTCGTAGGTCAACTTCTTGGCCTGGGATCAGCATGCTCTGATGCTCGGATGAGGTCATGATCTTCATGAGACTTGTTCCAATGGATGTTAACTACAACATATCCAAATTTGAGCTCCATTGGACAAGTATTGCCTATCCAACCAATCCAACATGTTACCACAGCTCTGGAAATCCGGAATTGGCCAGCTTTTACCTCCATTGTGTCATCTTGATTATTCTTGTTACCATAACACTTGGTAACAAGAATTTACTTTAGTAGATGAGATATTTTCTGAAGCATTTGGCATCTTTGTGAGGACAAGCCTTCATCATTTGCAAGGGGACAAGAAGACAATGGGTGAAGACTTTGCATTAGAATAATAAAAGTAAAGCTGGAAAGGAGGAGAGAGGGAGGCAAAGGGAGTGCAATCTGAAGTGGGAGAGGTTTTGAACGTGGGAAAGGAATTCATTCTATCATTCTACACAATTGAGAGCAGATTTTGGAGAGTTTGGAGCTAGGAGAAGCCAAGGTGCAGCCAAGCAAAGTGGAGAAGAAAGCTTCCACCATTGATGACCTTGAAGCTTTCATCATTTTCTCAAAATCTGTAAACTCTTTCTAATTTTATTTTGAATTTGTATTTGGAATAAGTATGAGCAACTAAACTCCATAGCTAGGGCTTAGGTTGAAGCCCTAAACATGATTACCTTATTGTTTTGATGCTTGAGTGTATGAATTTCTAGATATTGTTGATGAATTCCAATTCACCAAATTAATCTATCCTTGATGTGTGTTTTTCCTTGGTTGGCCATCTTTGAAAGCATGCTTCTTGAGATTGTTGGGATTATGTGTATCTTCATGTTATCCTAAGCAATAAATGGATGAAGTAAGAATCATCCATGTGAATTGGTTTCTTGAATACCTAATGTAAACACCATGCTATTAGGATTCTTGTGATGTTCATATTCTCTTTGAACTTAATGGGTTCTCCTTGTAATTGAATCGAAGTACGAACCATACCTAGGTTCGGTTATGGGGAGGGCACAAGTATTGTAGCACGAACCATGCACTTTACGTATATTAGAGAGGATCAATGCGTCTTGAGCCACGACCCATGGTCTTGATTGCGAACATTTTCATCAACATGTTTAGAGTTCATCATTTGAGTATTCATGAACATGGGTAGAATTGTTTAGGGTGGATTCCGAAACCCTAGTGTTTGTTACATTTTTAATTCCACTCTTTGATATTTCATCTCTGCCATTCTCATTTAAATTCAAAGTCCATTTACTTTCATGCTATAGAAATAGGTCACTTGAAACAAATCAAACCCCCCCCCCCCCCCAAATGTGTGTGTGAGTTGTGTGTTCGACACATGGTGTGTCTTTGTTATTGAATTTTATTTGTTTCTGTAATTGTTTTGGACTTTTGGTCCGCGTTGTGTTCTTCCATTTTCTGTGCTGAATCCAACCGTATAAAGAACGTGAAATTTGGATAAACGGTTGGAAAGTTATAGGAAAAACACTGGACAGAGGTCGAAACTGGAAAAACAGAGAAACGAATCTGCCCAAAAACGACCGGTCGTTACTGTTCAGCGACCGGTCGCACATGAATCTGCCCAAAAACGACCGGTCGTCACTTTTCACTTTTCACGGTACTGTTCACAGGTGATAAATGGGTGATAAAAGGGTGATAGAAAGTGTTGTTTCTGTTTTTCTTTGGTTTCTTTTGTTGTTTCATTTCTTTTACATTTCTTTACTCATTTTTAGTTTCCAATTTGCATTTGTGCATTTGTGGTGTGTTAAATTAGTGTTCTTTACGTACTAAAACTAAAACTTATAGGAAGCCGACAAGTTCTTCGTGGGATCGACCCCGTACTTACATAATCTATACCTCATTAGATTCGTGCACTTGCGGGTATTTTTAATTGGTTGTTTGCACATTAATTTGTGTCCTTTTAGGAATGCAACAGCTGCCTCACTGGCAGAAAGTGATCTTTTTGGAGAGCAACAGGCACTCTGTTGGTGCAAGTGACAAATCAAGACGTGGTTTTCCATTTCGTTCTTTGGATCATCCCGGGTTAAAAGTGGTGAAACATAACTGTTGCATTCCTAAAAGGACACAAATTAATGTGCAAACAACCAATTAAAAATACCCGCAAGTGCACGAATCTATCGAAGTATAGATTATGTAAGTACGGGGTCGATCCCACGAAGAACTTGTCGGTTTCCTATAAGTTCTAGTTTGAGTACGTAAAGAACACTTAATTGACACACCACAAATACGCAAATGCAAAATGGAAACTAAAAATAAGTAAAGAAGTGCAAAAGAAATGAAACAACACAAGAAAACTAAAGAAAAACACAAACAGCATTTTCTATCGCCATTTTATCACCTGTTTATCACCTGTGAACATTGCCATGAACAGTGTCGTGAATAGTGAACAGTGCGACCGGTCGCGTGAACAGTGACGACCGGTCGTTAGAAGCAGAGTCGAAATTTCAATAAACGTGTGATGAGCGACCGGTCGCGTGAACAGTGACGACCGGTCGCTTTCGGCAGATTTGTTTTCTCTGTTTTTCAGTTTCGACCTCTGTCCAGTTTTTGACCTATAACTTTCCAACCGTATGTCCAAAATTCAAGTTCTTTATACGGTTGGTTCAGCACAGCAAATGCAAGAACACAACGCGAACCAAAATTCCAAAACAATTACAGAAACAAATACAATTCAGTAACAAAGACACAAAACGTGTCAAACACGCAACTCACACACACATTTTGGGGGGGGTTTTGATTTATTTCAAGTGACCTATTTCTATTGCATGAATGTAAATGAACTCTAAATTTAACAAGAATGGCAGAGATGAATTATCAAGATGTGAAATTAAAATGTAACACACACTAGGGTTTCAGAATCCACCCTAAACAATTCTACCAAAGTTCATGAATACTCAAGTGATGAACTCTAAACGTGTTGATGAAGATGTTCGCAATCAAGACCATGGGTCGTGGCTCAAGACGCATTGATTCTCTCTAATATACGTAAAGTGCATGGTTCGTGCTACAATACTTGTGCTCTCCTCATAACCGAACCTAGGTATGGTTCGTACTTCGATTCGATTACAAGGAAAACCCATTAAGTTCAAAGAGAATATGAACATCGCAAGAATCCTAATAGCATGGTGTTTACATTAGGTATTCAAGAAACCAATTCACATGGATGGTTCTTACTCCATCCATCTATTGCTTAGGAAAACATGAAGATACACATAATCCCAACAATCTCAAGAGGCATGCTTTCAAAGATGGCCAACCAAGGAAAAACACACATCAAGGATAGATTAATTTGGTGAATTGGAATTCATCAAAAATATTTAGAAATTCATACACTCAAGCATCAAAACAATAAGGTAATCATGTTTAGGGCTTCAACCTAAGCCCTAGCTATGGAGTTTAGTTGCTTATACTTATTCCAAATACAAACTCAAAATAAAATTAGAAAGAGTTTACAGATTTTCAGAAAATGATGAAAGCTTCAAGATCATCAATGGTGGAAGTCTTCTTCTCCACTTTTCTTGGCTGCACCTTGGCTTTCTCTTAGCTCCAACTCTCCAAAATCTGCTCTCAATGTGTAGACTGATGGAATAGCCTCTCTCTCCCGTTGCAAAGCTCCCCCAAATCAGATTGCCCTTTGACTTCTTCTCCCTCTCTCCTCCTTTCCAGCTTTTACCTTTTAATATAAAACTACCACCTTTGATAAAGCCTTAGCCCATTGTCCCCTTGCCATCATGAAGCTTTGTCCTCACAAAGATGCCAATTGCTTCAGAAATTATCTCAAAGCTAAGGTAACTTCTTGTTACCAAGAGTTATGGTAACAAGAAAATCAAAATAACACAAAGGAGGTAAAAGCTGGCCAAGTTCGGATTTTCAGAGCTGTGGTAACATGCAGGATTGGTTGGATGGGCAATACTTGTCCAATGGAGCTCAAATTTGGATACGTTGTAGTTAACATCCATTGGAACAAGTCTCGTGAAGATCATGACCTCATCCGAGCACCGGAGCATGTTGATCCCAGGCCAAGAAGTTGACCTACGAAAATGAACAAAAACAGAAATTATAACAAATAGTGCACTTTTAGCTCATTTTCATTCCAACCAAGGTAAAATCTAAGAAAACACAAAAAGGAAGTAAAAAGCTATAAAATGTCAAGAACTAACTCAAAATAGTGGGTGAATAACATGAAAAATCATGTGTAAAAATGAACCGAACAAACTTCCCAAACTTATCTTTTGCTAGTCCTCGAGCAAAACAGAAACTAAAACAAGACTCGAAACAAAACTTTCCGAACACTTTCCAAAGAGAGAGTGACTTATGCAAATGACTCAAAAATTTTCACAAGAAAAACTTAGTTTAGACATTAGTCACAAGGCGGCAAAGTTCAGAACACAACATGCTCAAGTGTAGTAGTGTGATGGCCAAATGAAACTCATTCTCCAATTTCAGTTTTCACACAACTTCAAAAAATCATACCAAGCACAAATGTAACTTCAAATCTCACCAAAGTTGTCCTCTCACAAATGAATCACTCGGGAGAGGGTTACAATGCATCACTCAATAATAGACATGAGAATAGAGTTAAACCATAAGGGACTTAACTCAAAATTAGCAAGCTGAAAAACATGCATGAATATGATCTCAAGAAGGATGCTAAACACTCAAAAGCTGAAAAATGTGTGCAAATCAACCACATGACATTTAGGATCAATTTAGGTCTTTATTATAGGTTGTAATGGGGCTAAGGGTGCAAGGTGAGTAAGAAATGAAGGATATGGATACAACAAAGTCCAAGGAACTCACAATGTAAGAGCATATAATCGTTGACTAAAAGACTTTGAAACATCACGCTTAAGATTTTCAATTTTTTTTTATTTTTTTATTTTTTTTTATTTTTTTATTTTTTAGCATTTTCAATCAAGTCATGTAAACATTCATCACAATCTCATCGTATATGTCCGGAAAGTGACTTGAAAACAAAAAGACTCAAAACAGAAAAGAAAACAAAATAAAAGAAAGTAAGAGTTTAAGTGAAACGAAAAAGACTTGCTATCCCTTCCCAAACTTAGAAATAAACATTGTCCTCAATGTTAAAGAACTTAGGCATCAACAATGTTATAACAAGAAATAAAGGGATAAAGCAATTAAAAACAAGAACAAACATGAAATAAAATTACAACAAAGCTGCAAAAACAAAAACAAAAACGAAACCAAATAAAAAATAAATAAATAAATAAAACAGTAAGCCCTAACAACAGTCTCAGACATGCAGAAATCCAACCCAAAGAAACGCACAAACCAAAATGAAAGCCCAACCCAAATGAAAGCCCAAGAGCGAAGAAAGTATATAAAACAAAGAAACCAAGTCAGAAGCACAAAGAGCGAGAACTCAGAAAAATAGAAATAGTGGGCCCTGATGTCTCGGCTATTGTGAGTCACGGGATACAAAGTGAGAGACGTGTCGACAAGCCAGAATTATTGCCTTCATAGGAAGGCGTGACGACTTTCGTTTCTTGAAAGCGCTGAAAGGCGGAAATGCAATTAAAGGGGTTGGGGGACAGGTGAGGCGATAGAGGGGGATAGGCCGCAAGGGCCGCGCCAAACCAGAAGCGCAGTGGCTAGGGTTACGTAGAAACTAACTCTATAAAAGAAGAAGAGAAAGAGTTGGGGGAAAACACACAAAACTCAGAAACACACAAAAGAGAAAAGCAAGAACAAAAGAAAAGAAAGTTCAAATGGCCTCTTCCTACCCATTCTCGTTGGATCTCAACCTAGCTCAACCAACTCAGACTCAAGGCCAAGCAGTGGCACCAGTGTGGATGCCCTACTTTGCCTCAGCACGGGGGCACGTGACAGTGAATGACTCGATACTGCTGGACAACGATGTTGCCCTTGGAGTTGCTAGAAATCTAGTGACTCCCAAGGATATACGGGTGCTGGGATCAAGGGATGACAACCGGGTCGTGAGCGATGCTCTGGCACTAAGGGTGCAAAGCACAGCAACAGTCGCAAGTGTGGGTCATCGCCTAATTGCGAAGTCCCATGAGGTGGAGGTGCTAAGAGGTAAGTTGGCGGCAGAGCGAAGTATGGTTGAAGAGTGCCAGAGTATTATTAAAAGTTTAAAAACAGAAAGGGCAAGGATACTAGAGGTGAATCGACACCAGCTGGAGGCGTTGCGGGAAAAGAACAAAAATCTCTCAAAGATGGTAAGTGTTTACGCCCATGACATGAGAAAGCAGCTGGAGGACATAGACCGACCGGGAAAACGCAAGAAAACAGCCCGCGAGAGTGGTTACGCTCAAGCTAAGAATGCAATCTTTGGGAGCTCGAGTGATGAGCCCCAAGAGGCTGTGCGTGAAGCCCCGGAAGTGGATAGCCAAAGGGTAGACTCAAGGGTCCTATGGTCGAGACACCGAGCACTGGAAAAAAGTGATTCTAGTGTATTATTGGTGTGCCTGTTTGTCTTTGCCTTTCGGTGAAATTTTTTTTTTTTTTTTTTTTTAATTTCTCGTTTTCGGAAATAAAAGAAAAGAAAGTTGCAAAAGACAAAGAAGAAAAACAAAACGCACTTCCCAAACTTGAATAAAGGGAATGCGACAAACTAAAAAGAAACAAAGCACACTTCCCCAATGGAAATAAAACAAAGACGACAAACTAAAAAGAAATCAAAACACAATGCACCAGAAAACAGGGAGGGAAAGAAAGTAAAGTGAAAGCAGAAATGCTTCCCTGTTTAACTTGACTCATCCGCAAATTGCTCCGGAAATACAAAGTGGTGTCGGCTCCCCTATGAGAATAAGTCTATTTAAACCACTTCTTGGTTGAAAGGAGGAGTACCCTGCATTTCATCCTGCAAACTCAAGAAAAACCATCAAAAAGCCCAGACAGAAAAATCAATGGCATCCCCAGATATGCTTGTTGATGACCTTAACCTTGAGTTGTCACTTGCACCACCAAATGCCCAGATACGGGCTCCTCCAAACCTTATCTTCCCAAACTCCTCATACCATCATGGTTCGGCCTCGAACTTCTCTGAGGTGGTGCCGCGTAGGGCAGTAATGCCGGAGGGCATGACTGTCAGCAGACTGACAGTTGCAGATCATCTGCATGTGGCGCAGAGGTCTGACCAGATGGCAGTGGACGAGTCCCACAATCTAACCGTGCTCAACGCGGTCTCGGCCACAAATTTGGGCATGCGCCTACTGGCAAGAACACGAGAGTGCGGGGCACTGAGTGAGGAGGTGGCGGCCCTGAAAGCTCTGGTGGCGGACCTGCAGAAGCGGCTCTACAGTGCCAACCAGCATGTAGAGATGCTGCAAAAAAGGAATGATGATCATGTAGAGCTGCTGCAGATTCTACAAGCAAGAACAGATAGAGGCAATTAGCAGAAGCCTCAGGTGGCGCAGAATGCAACAATGAACGTGTGATTAGGAATTTTATGTATGCATTTTCAAGTTTATAAATGTAATCACATGTTATGAAATGGAATAAGCATTTGAGCCAAAGTTCAGAGTGTGCAATCATGAAGCAATCTACTTCCCAAACTTACTAACAAAATAGAAACACAAACAAATAAAAGAAAGAAAGAGTAAGAAAAACAAAGAGAAACAACAAGAAATTCGAAATTACCTTGGTTGGAAAATTGTAACCCTAACACAAAAATAAAATAAATTAAATTAAATAAAAGAAAGTTTGAGTCTAGAGAAACTCCACTTTGAAGCGATTAGGACGACAACAAACTTCTTCTATTCACCTTGGGTTGCCTCCCAAGAAGCGCTAAGTTTAAAGTCTTTTGCCGGACTTCCAACATACCATGGTCACTTAGGGGGTTTTGGCTCAATCGCCTCCTTGTGCCGAATATGAAGTTTCTTCAAATCTCTTTGCCATCTAATCAACCCATTTCGTATTCTTTTCTTTTTATGCGCATGAGTAGATTTCAAAAGCAATTTTAAGCGCTTTTCAATACGTGGATTAGATGGAGGAGGCACATATTTAGGATCGGGTGGCCTTCTCATTTGAGTAGAAGGAATGACATTGAACATATGATTGGTACTTGGAACATGGATGCTCAGCTTGTCTTCCTCTAGTACTTCAAAAATAGAATAAGACATTAGATTAATTGAAGCACCTAAATCAATTAAAGGTTTCTCAAACAATTTATCATCAATTATACAAGGAATTGTGAAACTTCCTGGATCTTGTAAATTGGGAGGAAGCTTCCTTTGCAAAACAGCAGAAACCTCTTCCGTTAATGCAACAGTTTCGTATTCCTTGAGCTTGTTTGCATCCAAGAGAGGAATGTTGATTTGCACTTTTTCGGAGATTTCCAATATGTCCTTGGCGTGTTGAATTTTTTTGGAACTCATAAGCCTGTGAGGAAAAGGAGCATGTAAGATATCTTCATCAGTAGGTTCACGACTTACCTTCTCCTTTCTTGCCCTTCTTGCAAGTTCATGCTTTGGGATCCACTCAGGTGAAGATGCTGCTTGTTTATCTTCCCCCTTGTTGATTTCATCCTTTTCCTTAGGCCCAATCACTTGCTCAACCTGCATTTCATCAACATTGTGAATCAAATTTTTAGAACCATCAATTTCACCAATTACCTTACCAGTTCTCAAGGTAACTGCTTGAACATGCTCACGCCCATTTGGTATCATTGTTTGCCTAGGCATCATCCTAGCTTCCCTTTGACTCAAAGCTGTGACAATTTGCCCCACTTGATTTTCTAGATTGGCAATGGCCTTATCCATTTTCTGCATGTGAGTATCATTCCTCTGCATGTGAGTGTCATTCCTCTGCATGATGAAACTCTCTGTGTTTCTAACCATTGAAGCAACAATTTCTTCCAAAGTTGGTCCTTGAGGTGGTTGGTGAGATTGACTAAGTGGTGGTGGATTATAATATTGGGGTTGACCATAAGGTGGACAAGTATTATGTTGGCCTTGATATGGTTGATATGACACTTGTTGAAAATTTGGATTGTCGGTCCACCAGAAGTTTGAATGATTTCTCCACTCCGGATTGTATGTTTGTCGGAAATATTCATTCATAGGCAACTCATTATGAAATGAGCCAAAAACATTTGCTTCCTCCATCACAAATTTATTGGAGTATTCTTACATAGTAAGTTCCACAATTTCAGTTGCGGCTGCCATTGGAGATGGTGGAGATGACTCCTCGGATGTTCCTGTAAGAAAAAGAAACAAAAACAAATCAAGATAAAATGAAACAACAATCAATAAACAAAAATAAAACTAAGTACTCTAAACATACTCAAACAAAACAGATAAGCAACCGTGCCAGTTCCCCGGCAACGGCGCCAAAAATTGTTGCATTCCTAAAAGGACACAAATTAATGTGCAAACAACCAATTAAAAATACCCGCAAGTGCACGAATCTATCGAAGTATAGATTATGTAAGTACGAGGTTGATCCCACGAAGAACTTGTCGGTTTCCTATAAGTTCTAGTTTGAGTACGTAAAGAACACTTAATTGACACACCACAAATACGCAAATGCAAAATGGAAACTAAAAATAAGTAAAGAAGTGCAAAAGAAATGAAACAACACAAGAAAACTAAAGAAAAACACAAACAGCATTTTCTATCGCCATTTTATCACCTGTTTATCACCTGTGAACAGTGCCATGAACAGTGCCATGAACAGTGAACAGTGCGACCGGTCGCGTGAACAGTGACGACCGGTAATTAGAAGCAGAGTCGAAATTTCAATAAACGTGTGATGAGCGACCGGTCGCGTGAACAGTGACGACCGGTCGCTTTCGGCAGATTTGTTTTCTCTGTTTTTCAGTTTCGACCTCTGTCCAGTTTTTGACCTATAACTTTCCAACCGTATGTCCAAAATTCAAGTTCTTTATACGGTTGGATTCAGCACAGAACATGCAAGAACACAACGCGAACCACAAGTCCAAAACAATTACAGAAACAAATAAAATTCAGTAACAAAGACACAAAACGTGTCAAACACGCAACTCACACACACATTTTGGGGGGGGGGGGGTTTTGATTTATTTCAAGTGACCTATTTCTATTGCATGAATGTAAATGAACTCTAAATTTAACAAGAATGGCAGAGATGAATTATCAAGATGTGAAATTAAAATGTAACACACACTAGGGTTTCGGAATCCACGCTAAGCAATTCTACCAAAGTTCATGAATACTCAAGTGATGAACTCTAAACGTGTTGATGAAGATGTTCGCAATCAAGACCATGGGTCGTGGCTCAAGACGCATTGATTCTCTCTAATATACGTAAAGTGCATGGTTCGTGCTACAATACTTGTGCTCTCCTCATAACCGAACCTAGATATGGTTCGTACTTCGATTCGATTACAAGGAAAACCCATTAAGTTCAAAGAGAATATGAACATCACAAGAATCCTAATAGCATGGTGTTTACATTAGGTATTCAAGAAACCAATTCACATGGATGGTTCTTACTCCATCCATCTATTGCTTAGGAAAACATGAAGATACACATAATCCCAACAATCTCAAGAGACATGCTTTCAAAGATGGCCAACCAAGGAAAAACACACATCAAGGATAGATTAATTTGGTGAATTGGAATTCATCAACAATATTTAGAAATTCATACACTCAAGCATCAAAACAATAAGGTAACCATGTTTAGGGCTTCAACCTAAGCCCTAGCTATGGAGTTTAGTTGCTCATACTTATTCCAAATACAAACTCAAAATAAAATTAGAAAGAGTTTACAGATTTTCAGAAAATGATGAAAGCTTCAAGATCATCAATGGTGGAAGTCTTCTTCTCCACTTTTCTTGGCTGCACCTTGGCTTTCTCTTAGCTCCAACTCTCCAAAATCTGCTCTCAATGTGTAGACTGATGGAATAGCCTCTCTCTCCCGTTGCAAAGCTCCCCAAAATCAGATTGCCCTTTGACTTCTTCTCCCTCTCTCCTCCTTTCCAGCTTTTACCTTTTAATATAAAACTACCACCTTTGATAAAGCCTTAGCCCATTGTCCCCTTGCCATCATGAAGCTTTGTCCTCACAAAGATGCCAATTGCTTCAGAAATTATCTCAAAGCTAAGGTAACTTCTTGTTACCAAGAGTTATGGTAACAAGAAAATCAAAATAACACAAAGGAGGTAAAAGCTGGCCAAGTTCGGATTTTCAGAGCTGTGGTAACATGCTGGATTGGTTGGATGGGCAATACTTGTCCAATGGAGCTCAAATTTGGATATGTTGTAGTTAACATCCATTGGAACAAGTCTCGTGAAGATCATGACCTCATCCGAGCACCGGAGCATGTTGATCCCAGGCCAAGAAGTTGACCTACGAAAATGAACAAAAACAGAAATTATAACAAATAGTGCACTTTTAGCTCATTTTCATTCCAACCAAGGTAAAATCTAAGAAAACACAAAAAGGAAGTAAAAAGCTATAAAATGTCAAGAACTAACTCAAAATAGTGGGTGAATAACATGAAAAATCATGTGTAAAAATGAACCGAACAATAACTACCTTCATTGCTCTTGTGGTTTCTTCCTTTCCTCAACCTATCAAGCTCTTCATGGAGCACACACACTTGTGCTTTGCTTTCCGATAAGACAGCCTTCTGTATATTGCAGTAATCGGCTACACTTTCTTTTTGAAACTCATTTATATATGTGAATGTTTGCGATAGTATCATTGGTACATTGCTGGAGATCCCTAGAAAAAATAAAGATGGGATTGCTGCTCGGTTAGCTTTATTGAACATGGGGTTCAAAACTGATTTGCAACCCGAGTATGGAGAAAGACGTACTCGTTTGGCTCCAGGGCCTTGGAATTTTTCAAGAGCAGAGAAGAGAGTGGTTTGCAATTCTTTCTATGGTATGAAGGTCCCTGAAGGTTATTCTTCAAATATAAAAAATATTGTATCTTTACAAGATTCAAGACTTCTTGGCCTTAAATCACATGATTGTCATACCTTAATGCAACAATTGCTCCCTGTGGCAATTCGTTCTGTTTTGGAGAAGCCTGCAAGGTATGCAATAACTCGTTTGTGCTTCTTCTTCAATGCTCTATGTGCAAAGACGGTTGATGTTTCCAAGCTAGATAAGTTGGAAGAAGATGTAGTAGTTACTTTGTGTTTGCTTGAATTTCAAAGCCATTATTAGGTTGCACAGTGAGCTAAGTTGATTGGGACCTGTTGAACCAAGCACATTTATATGTCTTGGAGAATACGGAGGAAGTCCTACCTTATATCGAGTATGAGTTTTATTCTTTAAGTTTCCATTTTAAATTATTCCTTACGTTTATCTTATATGTTTGGGGCCGTAATGCTTGAATTTTTCGTGTCATGTAGGGAACATATGATCCACATCAAGACCCCTTATCCAAAATTTAGAAAGAAAACAAAGTGGCTGCAAGATAAGCACAATAGCACTTTTATTCAATGGCTACGCTTCAAGGTATATGTTATTGAATAACATATTGGACTTTTAATTTTCTTCTTTCTATGTTAGATTGAATTATGATATGATTAATTTGCAGGTTCAAAGTGAACTTAATGAGGAAGACAATCATGGCGTATCAGAAAATTTAAGGTGGCTAGCAGCTGGTCCAAACATGGCATTGCCATCATATAGGAGCTATCTTATTAAAGGTGTTAAATTTAACATCAAGGCACAAGATGATGTGCGGACAATTCAAAATAGTAGAGTTTATTTACTTGCACATACCATGCAAGTTGCTAATGCCAAGGATAAAAACCCAATTCTCTCAAATATGGGTTTTTATGGTGTCATTCAAGAAATTTGGGACCTTGACTACCAAAAGTTTACAATCCCAGTCTTTAGGTGTGATTGGATAGATAGTACTTCTGGTCTTCTAGTCTACGAACTTGGATTTACCCTTGTAGATTTGAGTAAAATTGGACATAGGAATGACCAATTTGTTTTGGCTTCTCAAGTCAAACAAGTATTTTTTGTTGACGACCCGATGCATCGTGGTTGGTCGGTAGTGTTATCAATGCCTAATAGAGAATATAATGATGTTATTAGTGATGATGTCTTAGGTGATGTGAGAATTGAGTGTGAGCCATTTACTAGAGGGATGCCAAATGTTGACGCATTTGATGAATTGGTGGGTGAGTTTGGGAGTCAAAATATTCGAGATGGTGTGAAGATATATGGATTGAATGATGCTCTTGTAATTTATGAAATTACTTATGCCCTAAACGGCAGTGTATGACATTAATTTTGTAATAAATTGTAATGTGTTTTCTTCACTTTCATTATGCAGGTTTTGGCCACAAAACAATCAGTACAAAAAATACTGGTTCAAGATTACAAAAACAACGGGCCTGATAAAAATGTGAAAAACAGATGTCTGTTTTAATAAAATTGTCATTAAAAAATGACGTTTTGGAGCATTCAACGACCGCAATGTATTTACCGACGTCTAAAAGCAACGTAAAAAAATGAAGAACCACTACGATATTGTGAAACAGTTATTAACGATATCACGTCGGAGAAGCCTAAAGAGCCGACATGTAGTTACAAATAACACGACTCAAATCCCATAATACCGACGTCTAAAAGACGACATCTAACATGAACGTTACAAAAGACGACGTCTTAGATTATGAACTCGTCCGTATCAACTCAAAAATCGTCGTCTTAAATTTTACCACGTCGCTTGTTATCTCATAAACGAAGTGGAAACAGAATAATTCACGACGGTATTTGAAATCCATAGGTAAATTTGTCGACGTAAAGAGATATTTGGACGTCGTTCTTTTACAAAAACAACGTTATATGAGAATGTCCGCGTCTTTTTTTATTTATTCTTATGTCGTTAAAAGTATTTTACACGGCGATTGGGTGACAAACTTTGCCGTCTCAGAGGTATTAGACGACTGTCATTTTGGTAAAGATGACGTATAAATTTCGAAACACGGCTGTCTTTTATATGATGACGACGTTGTCCATCAAACACAACGTCGTCTGTATAAATAAATGTGTCATAAGTAATGACCCTAACATATTTTCCACGTTGTTTATTTTCAGATTATTTCATTTATTTTTTGGAATTTGTTTTGAATTTATTATGAATATTAGCAATTAAATAAAATATAAAAGTCATATTAAAATGAAATGATGACAAATGTACATAACCGACGTTGCATCTATTTATAACAACGGTAAACAACGTCGAACGCCATCCTAGATCATGTTAGACGTCGAGAATTCAAGCACCGACATTGTTCATAAGTTACAACATCAATATGTTCTGAATAACCGACGTGGGTTGTATTTACAACATCCTTTCTAACGTAGTTGCCGCCGTTGTTTACGTATACAACATCAAATTTTGTAAGTCTACCGCCGTTGTATGGATTTAAGATGTCAAACTGTCAAACTTAGTCACTATATCATTCAGCATGTACTCAAGATGTACTAGGAGCCACTTGTGTGTATTGTTTGAACCTTTGAGTGTTCGTTTTATTGAATTCTCTACATTTATGTATATGATTTTGACAATTGTTCCACGTAGGGTTCTTTAGGTTTTCATGCTGAATCCAACCATATAAAGAACATAAAATTTGGATAAGCAGTTGGAAAGTTACAGGTCAAATACAGGACAAAGGTCGAAACTGGAAAATATAGGAAGTTCATAAATTCCTCTCTGACCAAACAGTGCTACAGTACTGGGTAAGTGATACAATGGTGATAAAGAAATGATACAGTGGTGATAAAGCTGTGATAACATGGTGATAAAGTAGTGATACAGTGGTGATAAAGGAGTGATACAAAATGCTGATTGTATTTACCTTTGGTTTCTTATTTTGTATTTAAATAATAAAATAAGTACAAATATCGGATCGGTAAGGGTTTCCGTTGGGTTAGGAATTTTGTTTCCGTTAACCAAACCAAACATTTCGGAACGGATCGGATCGAAATAATTAAAATTAAAAAATAAATATTTAACCAAACCAAACCAAACTGTCGGTGCGCGGATAATTCGAATGAGATGCCCACCCCTACTTGAAATCAAGGGTCGGTTGATATAGTAATGAATGAAAGGATTAATTTTACCTCTACTCCTAGGAAAGCATTTAAAGATATTGAAAATGTATGACTAGAAGATAAATGTCAGGAAAAGATAAGTGTGCTCCGTGGGACGCTTTGGTTGCTCACGGGCTCTTGGGACGTTGCTGGGGTCTTGTATTTATTAGGGGTGGGCATCTAAAGCTGAAATACCGAAATCGTACACTAACCATACGATACCATACCGTTTCATTTAGGATGGGGAGATATTCAGTACCGTACCGTACCGTACCAATAGGGTATGGTATGGTAGCGGTATCAAGTATTTGGTACCAGTCAATACCGTACCGTACCGAATACTGAAATACAATTTTTTTTCATACTGAAATATAAGTATTTGTGTTGTGCTGTTGATTCTGGATTATGCCATTTGCGCTGTGTTGTTGATTTCTTGCTTTTTCTATATGTTAAGCTCATAATTTCATAAATATACATGCCCTATTTACTTACTTCTTTTGCTTAGTTTTCTAGATTTCTATGTTATTTGCCTCCCTTTGTGTGTTTTGTAGGCCAAAGGAGCATGAGAGCATAATTCATGCAATTCAAGCATGTTAAGGCCTAATTTGGATGAAGGGAAGAAGAGCTTAAAGACAAACTCATTTTTGGCTACAGCCCCCTGCCAGTCCAGTTCCGTAGGTCATATTGCAAGCTTTGTTTCAGCAACCTACACAGATTGGATGAGGCAGCATCCTTCATGAACGTTGTTCCAATGGGTGTGTACTATTACATATCCAAATTTCAGCCTCATTGGAGAACTCTGGAGTCCGTTACCTAGCAAACACAGACCCATGCTCAGGATGGATTTTGTCAGCGAGCAAAAACGAGTTAGCAATTTGTTTTGGCCTTAACTTCTTCATCCGAGCTTGGATTGGGCCAATACTTGTGTGGTTGGATCTGACACATTCTGAACTTCACAATAGACATCTTAAAGTCGTCATTTGCTTAAGTGAAGCCCAATTTGTAAGCCCTTGAAGTTGCTAGTCATGCTGACCTCAGGATGAGCTATTGTTTCTGGTTGGAAGCTTGGTCATGGTGAGCTAGGCATGAGCTATTGTAGCTGGTTGGAAGCTTGGTCATGGTGACATGAAGATGAGCTAGGGCTGCTGGTGGGATTTATGGGTGAAGTGCATCAACCAATTCATATTTTCTAATACAAGTGTTGTATGCATTAGCCATATCAAATTCAGATTTTCACTTCCCCTAGGCCTATAAATAGGGATGTTCTCTAAGCTTGTAAACACACCCCAAGGGGGGGAGCTCTCAAACACTTCTCTAGAGCTCCCTTCCCTTCTCTCCCTCAAATTCTCTTAGTTTCATTTTCTAGTTTTCAATTGTTGTAATGAAATGTTTGTGCTAAAATTCTCCTTAAGTTTTTCTTAGTTCCACTTTACTTTTCATTATGTAAATTCTTTTCTTTAGTTTTTCAAGTTTGATTAGTTTCCAAGTTTCAATTATGGTTCATATTCTTATTCATTATGCTTATAAGTTAATATGCTAGTTTGAATGATTGATCACCATTTAGGCTTGCATGTTAGCTATCTTGGTTTGAATTAAGAGTATACACCATGCTTTAATTCGAATTGAACTATGAATAGGAAGAGTATGTATGGACATTCGACAACAGGGATTAGATACATGCTTGGTTGTTTAAATTGTTCTTCTATGCTTAATGGGTTCCTAATGCTTAATTTTAGGTTAGACAACAAATGATCAAATTAGGGAATTAGGAACACAAGGTTATGACCACACACCATGGCTTAATCATACTTTAGCTAGAATCAATCCATTAATCTAATTGAACTTGTGAACTTATTTGCTTGAGGTATTTCCTTTTTCTTGTTTTATTTATTTCTTTTTTTTCATTTCTGTTTTGTGTAGGAGAAATGAATGGGATCATTCAATCACCAATCCTCATGGGATCGACCTTGCACTTACATACGCTATACTACCGAACGGCTCGTGCACTTGCGAGTATCACAAGTTGAGGATGCAACTGAATCCATTTTGGTGCAGCTGTATCTACGCAACACTATATTTTGATAGACTTTGTGTGTATGTTTATAAAGCCTTTTTCTTTGATTCATTTGATAATTAAAAGCTGTTTCAAATAGGAACATATAAAAGCCTTTTTGTAACCAGGACCTGAATTCCATTAACCTTTTCATGTGGGTGTAGGGGCTTTTTCGTTCCGGCAGCCACAAATGGGCTGGGCTACCGTAAAGAGCAAAATGGATGAAACAGCCCCTGTGTCTGAGTTCAAAGATCAGACCCCAAGAATGCTTCAAAAGGATATTGAAGCCTTAGGAAACACCCTGGTTACCTTCACCAACAAAAACAATGGCTGCTTCAAGTAGATTCTTAGCTTGGCATAAGAAGCTTATGGCATGGGAGCAAAACCATCATGAGTTTAGCGTAAACAGAGAGAGGGCTATGAATTCCTATGAGAAACAAAGGTTTTAAGACAAGGGGGAATGGATTCTAAGAGGGTTTGTTGAAGAGAGAGAGAGAGATGGGGAATAATGGGTGTGTTGAGTAGTTTCCGGCAGCTCGACGAGAGCTCTGTCAAACTTTGGAACAGTCTAACAGGAGAGAAAATGGGAGGAGATGAATGAATAGGGCACAAAATTGCAGAGCTTCAAGGAAGAGAGATAGTGCTTGCTCTTTTTGAGGGGTAGAAGATGGCTCCTTTTATAGCCGCTGGAAGCTGGCCTTTCCCAAGAAACCCTAATGGTTTCTACCCAATTTTGGCCAAGCTTTTTCCTTCCTTTCTCCTCCTATCTTATTTTGGCAAAATCTTCTCTGCCCAATCCCACAAAATCAGGGATTTTTAGGAGCTCAATGCTCTTCCCGCGGCTGCCACAGTGAAGAACTTTTTATTTCCAGCCATTTCCCTTCCTTATTTTCTTCCTTCTTCCATGGCCAGATCGGGTAAAGGAAGGAGATAAGTAACTTTGGCTAGTCTGAAGGGTGTTTTGCTCAAGTATCCTTTGGTTTTTTGGATGGCTTGTGTTGGGATTTGTCTTTGGCCATGTGCTGGAGGCTCCCAACAGCTTGCATACATGGACAACTTTGGTCTCTGTTGTTGTTTTTGTATCCAGCCATGTGCTGGAGGCTTGTAGATATTTTCTTGGTTTGCTTGGGCTTTCTTAAGGTGATGGGTAAGCCTACTAAGGGAACGGGCTAATTTGATAGGCTATTTTATTGAGATGATGAGCTAATTTTTCATAAAGTATTGGGCTATCTCTTCTAGAGTATTGGGCTTTTTTCTCTCCTTTATGCTTACCCACATATTTGGGCTCAAGAAAACGGGCTTGAGTTTTGGGGCTCCCAAGCTGCCCAAAACTTCCGTTTCTTGGCTCATCAATGGGCCTTATGAAAATTCGTTACCATCCATGCCACAACCCACTCAGCAAGCCCCTGGCATTTGTGTGGCTTGGGCCCACTTAAGCTTGTAGAGTTGTTGGGTGTGAAATAATGATTTCCTGCTCGGCATGGCATGTCGATTGGTGTGCTTTAATCTTATCGTCTTTGAAAAGGGATATGATGCTTGACTGGATAATTAGCTTGGGCTCGTAGAGCCAGTGCATTTTATAGGCTATAGCGTGACAGATTGCATATTTATTTGGCATGGCACGTGGTCGTGGCCCGTGCAAGCGTGCATGACAATTTTCGTGTGCTCCGAACTGGGTCTTTTCTTAATGAGGTGTCGCACTGGGCCATGAATTTATTTGGGCCCAACCTTGGATTTTTTGGCCCTCAACAGTGGGATACAAACAAGAACCTCCTGTATTAATTTCAAAACAGTGTTATTCTACCCTAGAATAGTTTTCAGAGTGGCCTCTGGGTTCTGTTAGTTTGAAGACCAGTGTCTTCATTATTTTGTTCTTAAATTTCCATGTATGCATCATCTATATGGTTTCTTTCATTGACTAGTCGGACGTGAGGTTTTGGCATCATCACTGTATTAGCATATAAAAAACAATAATAATAAAAAGAATCTTTTGTTAAAATTTGACTGAGCTTTGTTATTGGGTATGTAAGCCATAAGGCATAAGGCATAATTTTAGTTATTTTGGTTTGTAAGTCATAAGGCATGAGTTTTAACCATTTGGATTTGATGAATCTGTTGAATCTGTTGATGAATATTAATTTGGTTGATTTGGATATTGAATATGTTGATTAGGATTTGGATATTGAGTATGTTGAATCTTTGAATCTGTAACTTAGGCATCACTTATTTTGGTGAGTGAATATGTTGAATATTGAATTGGTTCACTTTTTAGTTGTGTCATTTTGGTACCGAAATGGTACCTATACTGATTTGGCACGGTATGGTACGGTACCAAATTCGGCAAATGATAATCCCATATCATACCATACTGGTTTTAATTTCCAGTATTTGTAGCAGTACGAGCTCAATACGGTACCGTACCATACCATGCCCACCCATAGGGGTGGGCACGGTTTGGTTTGGACCGATTTTTGCCTCAAATTAGAACCGATCCGATACTATTCATTCGATTTGGTTCGGTTCAATTTTAATATAAAAAATTTCAAAAACCATCCGGTTTGGTTCCGGTCTGGTTCGATTTTGAACCGGATTATAAAAATTATTTTTATGATATTATTTTTTTAATACAATTTTCAAGTGAATTTTTTTTTTTTAAACTTGAAAGTTAACAAATTATTCAACCTCATATAAAAATAAATATTAAAACTAGAAAAGAGAGATATTTTGAAATTGAACTTTGATAAATATTAGTTATGAAATTAAAAATATAGCCTTGAATATAAATAAATATTGAAATTATATTTTTTTAAATTTTACCAATTCGGTTCGGCCCGGTTTGATTTTTGAAGGCATAGAATCGGAACCAAAAAGGTCCAATCTGGTTCAGTTTGGTTTTTGACTGATTGTTGACTTTTTGGTCAACTCTATTTTTTTCCGATTTGGTTCAGTGCAATTCGGCTCGAATTTCCAGTTCGCCAGTTTCAATGACCACCCCTACCCACCCCTAGTAATACTAGGCTAGTATTTATAGGAAGAGAGTGAGGCATGGGTTGGTGAAGGCAAGAACTTGGGGGCTGCATCTACTTTTCACTTTTGGCCGTGGATCCCTTGGCCAGCTGGCTCCGGATTTGTTAATTCTTAATGGCTTTAGTGGTTGCTAACCAGCGTACTTCTAGAGATAATTGACACATCAGGAACCTTATCCTCGGCCTAGGACTATTCATGGCTGAGGTTGACTTCAAAGCTCTCGTCCTAATTGGAGGACGTCAGGAAATTTAGACAGATGTCAGAATGAGCATCCTTTGTCGTTTATTGCTAGTGGCGAATTACTATAGCTCCACTGACGAATCCCAACACATACACCTTGTCCTCATGCGGATAGTCTTCTCTTTTTCAAGAAATCATGTTATGATTTTCTCCTAGACTGCGTTTGGTTCATGGGAAAGGAATCTTGGGCATGGGAAATCAATTCATTTCCCATGTTTGGTAAGCCAGGCATAGAAAAGCGATTCCTAGCACATGGGAAAGTAGGAGGGAAAGTGAATCCTTCCTTCCTCCTTGGGTTTCACTTTCCCTTCCCATGGGAAAGTAAAACTAGCATTAAATACACTTTTTCTGACTAATTTGTCCTTACTAACAATTCATAATTACAGCTTTTATCCAACAAGTATTGGTATATATATTTTTTTTTAATACATATTTCTTAAAATCCCAGCATCGTTCTATTTTCCCAGATATTTCTCAGCAACTCTGTTTACACAAGGAAGCCAGAATTTCAACCTCACCTAGGTTTTCACATTCTCATCCGCAGAGCAGTTTCAAACAAGGTGGATTTTTCTTCGCAGGTTTTCACGTTCTACTTCCCCAAGTTTTCACGTTCTAGTTCCATGTTTATTTTTCTTCTTTCCTTTTTCCCCACCTGAGCACCCAAATTTTCATTATATTAATTGACTTGAGTTTTGGGTTTAATAGTTGGATTATTTGATGTCCTTCTACGTTTTCTTATTCTTTTTCTGGGTTTAATATGTATTTTGCTCTAATATGTAGTCTGAAATTTTGGTGTAGGTAAGACAATACGTTGATAGAGGAATTTTTCTTTATTTGGTGTCTGTGGGTGGTGGATTATGATGCCAATTACCCAAATCACACTAATAAACTATGCTTAATTATGGATTGATGTTTTTACATTAGTTTTGTTATTTAGGTTTCTTATTAATTGATGGTCTTCTTTTCTTGCTATAATTGATTATGTTATAATTGGTTATTTTATTAATGATATATTATGCAGTTATGGTGCGTATAAAATTGTCAAAGAGGAAAAGGACTCTTCTAATGTTGGACTCTATTAGGTGTTTGTCTAATATCATGATAATATTCTACATTATAATGTATATCATTATGGAAAGACATTATAGAAAGCATCTCTTGAGATCAAGACCTAGAAATAATGATTTTCAGAGATTTGGAAATATGAATCGCATGATATATGAGACTGATAGAAGATGTGTAGACGAACTCCGCATGGATTTACATACATTCTCCAAGTTATGCTCTATGCTAAGAGCCACTGGTAGACTCCATGATACAAGAAATGTTTCTGTAGATGAAATGGTAGCTGTCTTTTTGAATGTATTGGCACATCACAAGAAGAACAGAGTCATACAAAATGATTTTTACCGTTCTGGGGAAACCATTAGTAGATATTTTAATGCAGTTTTAGGGTCAGTTTTATGTCTACAAAATGAGTTGTTACCGGTGCATGAGAACTCTACAGATGAGAGGTGGAAATGGTTTAAGGTAAATCATGAATATGCCAAAAGTCTTTATTCTTATATGAAAAATAAGAAATAAAGTTTGCTTATAAATTGTTTAATCTGTTTAATCTTGTAGAATTGTCTTGGAGCGCTAGATGGGACATATATTAGATTACATGTACCAGAAGCTGACAAGCCTAGGTACCGAACTAGGAAGAATGAGATTGCTACAAATGTCTTGGGAGTATGCTCCCAAGATATGCAATTCATATATGTATTACCTGGTTGGGAGGGTTCTGCTGCAGATTCTCGAATACTTCGTGATGCAATTAGTAGAAGACATGGGTTAAGGGTCCCTCATGGTAAGAGATGATTGAGTGAATTAACTAAATTATTAAAGTTCTTGGTATTTAATATTTGTTTATATTTTTATCAACAATAATAGTTACAATTATAATTTTATTCAACATGAAATTATTACCTTGTTGATGCTGGATATCCAAATGGAGAAGGATTTCTTGCCCCGTACAGAGGGCAACGATATCATTTAAATGATTGGAGAGATGGATATCAACCTACCACTCCTAAAGAATTTTTTAACATGAAGCATTCTTCGGCTAGGAATGTAATAGAGAGGTGTTTTGGATTACTTAAGTCACGTTGGGCAATACTGAGGAGTCCTTCATTTTTTCCAGTGAAGACACAATGCCGGATTATCATAGCTTGTTGTCTTCTTCACAACCTTATAAGAAGAGAAATGACTATTGATCCCGAAGAAAATGAGTTGAACGAAAATATCTACAACCAAGAAGAAGATGATGTTATCACTAGCATTGACTCATCGGAAGAATGGGCTGTTTGGAGGGCAAACTTAGCCAATAATATGTTCAATGAATGGAGAGAAAATAGGAACCCAAGATGAGCAATTGAAATGGAGAAGAACCTTTTCTAGGTCGATTTTGGAATGGGGATAAGGGCTTTAGGTTGGTTGAATGTTATATCTTGAAAATTAGATTTTGATGGATATGTGCAGACATTAAACTTTGGAATGTTGAATGTTATATCTTACAAGATTATGTGTAAGATGTGAATTGTGTGATGTGCTTGCAAGCTGTGTGATCATGTATTTGTCATATTGATTTCCCAACGTTCATTCAAGTTTTTTTCTTTTTCTTTTTTGGCTTGTTCAGTTATTGCACCCTTTCTACATACTTCTATATCAATGAGCTCTTCTAGAAATCTTCTATAGAACTTGTTTACAACATAAGACTTTGTTTGTTAGTTGTACGTTAATTTTACATGTTTATGTTCAAATTTTTCTTGTGTATATAGGATGGATTTGGGTATGAACTCAACACCTACTACTGCTGGAAGGAATAAAAAGGATAAGCACGTTTGGACCCCTATTGAAGATGCATCTCTAGTTGAGGCTTTAAATGAATTATGTGTTGGTGGCTATTGGAAGGTTGACAATGGGTTTAGATCTGGATATTTGGGACAATTAGAAAAGGCTATGGAACAGAAGTTACCTGGATGTGGATTAAAAGCAGTTCCTCACATTGAGTCTCGAGTGAAGACATTGAAGAAACAAACACTAGCCATCTCTGACATGCTCACCAACTCAAGTGGTTTTGCATGGAATGATGAAGAAAAAATGGTGGTATGCGAGAAACAAGTCTTTGATGATTGGGTTAAGGTAAGCCAAACTGTATTCAGAATTGTCATCATCAATTATTATTATTATTATTATTATTATACATATATTTTGGCATCTAATTTCATGAAAAAAAAATTAGGTCCATAATTCTGCAAAAGGATTAAGAAACAAACCATTTCCTCATTATGATACTCTAGTGGAAGTTTTTGGGAAAGATCGAGCAAATGGCAAAGGAGCTGAAGGTCCTGCTGAAGTGATTGAAGATCTTACTGATAATAGTACTTTTAACTTTGAAGGAGATGGCCTAGATGACATCAATTTTTCTTCCCCTACTACCCAAACCCCTATATGCCCTCCTTCAACTCGTCCCAATAAACGGGCACGAAATGACAATTGGTCGCAAAGTATGGCAGATATGGCTAGTACACTTCGATCTTTTGTGGATGTGACCAAGACTCATTTGGAGACTGTGAAATGTGTTCTAATGAGTGAGAATGCAACATCAGAGCGAAGAGGCAAAATTGTTGATGAGCTTCAGAAAATTCAAGGTTTGAGTGATATGGATGTCATTGATGCTGCTGCTGCAATTATCAGTGATGATGCAAAAATTGACCTCTTGTTCACTTTACCAGATAATTTAAAGATACAATGGGTTAAGAAACTTCTTCACCAGTATTAGAAAATGGTTTTCAGTTCTGCAATTTGAATGAATCTCATGTTAGAAACTATCTTTTTGAAATGCTTTAGTGCAATATTTGGAATGTAGGTGATACAAAGGCTTGTTTTTAGAATTTTGATGGTGCTATAGTTGGTTTTGTTTTTTGAATCATGTGATTGTGGTTTAGTTGCATATGGATTTTGAAAAACAGTTTCATGAAATGCATATGCAGTTTGAGAAATTGCTTTGTGATTAATTCATATTTGCTGTTAAAATGTTGATGATGTTGTCATTGGTTTTGTATATTCGGACTATCAATAGGACATTGGTGCAATGTTTAATAATTAAATTGGAAAGTTTAATAAAATTAACAGATTTTTCATATTTTTAATAGGGGTACAATTGGGAAACTAAACAAAATTTGTTTTCCATTCCTACTCAAAACAAACATGGGAAAGGAAATAAAGTGATATTTCCGGATCACTTTCCCGGCATTACCAAACATGGGAAAGGAATCAACATTTCCCATTCCTTGGGAAATGACATGGGAAATGATTTCCCATCAAATTCATTCCGTGAACCAAACGGGGCCTTAGTGCGCTGCTTTTCAGAATCCCCACTCCAAGTTTTCATCATTGTGTCACCCAGTGGCGGTTCTACAGCCAGGGCAGGGTAGGCAGCTGCCTACCCCAATTTTTTTCACTTAAAAAAAAAACCTATATATAAACAAGGTTATTTCTAGCCATCACATGTGATAGTGTAAACCTTTGCTTACCTAGCCCATGTAAAACTACCCACATGTGTTATAGCCCACTCAAACTTATTATTAAAAAAAAAGGGAAACGATTATAACCAGCCCACTGTTATGGGATGGCCCAGTCAAACTTTAAAAAAAGGGGGAACACAACTTATAAGCAGCCAAATAGCTTTTGACTGTGCAATTCCAGACAGTTTCGTTGAAGTTTTTGATAATTTCCTCTGAAAAGCAATTCACTGGTACCGTCGAGTTTTAAAGGTAAATTTCGCCTACTTGATTTTTGAATCCTGGATCCGCCACTGGTGTCACCTTTTGTGTTCTCCAAGATTGTGGCCACGTCATGTCGTTATCTCTTAGCTGAAAAATTGACTGCGAGTTGGACTGTGACCGAGCTCATTGGTTGAAGATTCGGCCCTGGCTAATTTTGACCTCAAAACCTGTCTTGGTAGGTCAGGCTCGTCCGTTAAGCTAAGCTTCTCTGCTGGGGTCAAGCTTGTCTGTTGGGTCTGAGCTTGAGCCAAGATTCTAGCCTCTAGGCTCTAGGTACGTCATCAACCCTCATTAGGCTAAGGGTCGAAAATTCCATGTGTAGACACTTGGATGGCTTGCATTGACCTACCTTGTGATGTAAGAGGCACTAGCCCAGCCATGAACTTTTATTTTACAAAAATATTGTTTGAGTAAGAGTACAAACGTTTTTACCATGCATGTAAAACATTGGACATATATTATCATTGCCGTACCTACAATTGGTAGGTTTATTTATAAGTTATTATGGGTTGAGAATGTATTGTAACTTAATCAAATTGATAAAACTCTCGTCCTTAATAATGAGGTTGAGAGGACTTAAATAGGTTATGCAAGAACCCCACATATCATCAAGCCAATGGCACTGTTCTTGGATTGAATTTAGGGACATTTCGGAAAAAATCAAAGGAGAGAGAAATATTTTTAAAAGAAACAGAAATGGACAAAAATGTTCTTATTTATTTTTGGATTTCCTAAAGAATCCTTTACATTTGCATGTTTTTAGTTTGAAAATTGAGAGATTTTTTTGTGTGGCTAAAACCTAAATTTACTTTGAATTTAACAGATAGGACCCCACCAATGGTGGATAATGAACTTCTCAGATGCAGAAGGAAAATGGAAAAATGCTTGTGGAATTAGTATTACAAGTGCGTTGACTGACTTTCTTACATTGATGGAACATTTGGAACTTTCCCACTGTAGACTTGTTAAATGCAGATGGAAAATGGACAAATGCATGTGGAATTAGTATTACAAGTCTGTTGACTTACTTTCTGACATTGATGGAACATTTAAACATGCAGATGGAAAATGGACAAATGCATGTGGAAATGCATGTGGAATTAGTATTACAAGTTCGTTGACTGACTTTCTGACATTGATGGAACATTTGAACTTTCCCACTCAACACTTGTTAGATGCAGATGGAAAATGGACAAATGCATGTGGAATTAGTATTTCAAGTCCGTTGACTGACTTTCTTACATCGATGGAGCATTTTTTTTTTTTTGGTGAAAAGATGGAGCATTTGAACTTTACCACTAAAGACTTCAGGAGTAAACTCCAAGTTTTTCTTCCCAATGAAAGTAGACATGGCATTCGTGTCGTGTTATCAGTGTTCGTATTGTGTTCGTGTCAACTCGTTTTTTCTTTTTATGGGTTGACACGACATGACACGATAAGAAAATGAGTGGAAAATATCAAACACGAACACGACCTGCTTCAATTCATGAATCATACGACACGACCCGTTTCACCCGTTAAAAAAATAAACTTTTTAATAAAAATTTAAAAAACCTATATTTTTGAACAAATTTTAAATGCAAACAATACATCCCAGAAAATACATGTCCCAAAAATCAAAATCATTCCAACGAAAGCTAATATTCTTGAATTTAATTCAAACTTCAACATCCGTGAACATGATAACAAAAGGAAAGGCAAAACAAATATGAAGTAACATCCATGAAGATGATCCAAACTTCAACATTTCACCAATTGCAATTTTCCTGAAGAAAAAAAAACAACTATGAGAAAAGTATGCAATTATTGATAAATATTATATTGATAAAATATCAATTACTCATCAATACCTCTCATCAATCTTCAAGAGAAATATTATTGGAGCTTTGTCCTGATCTAGTATCTTGACAAGTAAGTTTGAAGATATCTTCAATAAGGCTTTCCACAGCAGCACTCTCTTCCTCCGTAGCTAAGCATTGGAAACCCAAAAGTTACAAAACATTCACATAATGAAGAAAATAAAACACTAGTTTTAAGTTATATAACATTTACCTCCCTTGCCACAAAGCCAATCTCAAGCACACAACAAAGCTTGAACAATTTCAGGCAATAATAAACTACAGTATTGATCTAGTACTTTACCACGAATACTAAAAGCGGATTCCGATGCAACCGTAGAAATAGGAATTGTTAACACATCACGAGCTAAATTTGAAAGTATCAGATAATGAAAATGCTCCATTTGCCACCAAGAAAGAACATCTATGTCTTGCTTTCTATCTAGTCTTTCCTCATCCAAATACTTATGCAATTCATTTTTCCTACTTGTACTTGGACCATTTTTGTAACTATTGTCAAAATCCTCCATCATACAAAATGAAACATGCAAATATTAGAATTATGCATCATTGTGATATATGATATGCAACAATAAATATAAAAAAGAAAATAAGTTTAGGCTACCTCAAAAATGGTGTCTCCATCTTCCATGTGACTAGCCGTCTCATTCATTCCATAATTTGAAGTAACAAGATGAGATAAATTTTCCGAGTACACATCAAAAAGAGATGTCAAAGTGTCTCTAACATACTTGAACTCTTTAAAATCCTTACCATGAAGCTTGGTATAAGCCCACTCTACAAAATGCAACTTATAACGAGGATCCAAAATAATTGCAATTGCAAGAATTAAACTGTACTCTAACCAATACATCTCAAACTTCATGTTCATATTAGTTCCCATCTTGTTCATGAAACCATCATTGTCTTCCATGGTTGCCTTGATTTGGTGTTGTATTATGAACACCTTAGGAAAGAATAAATTTGATGTGGGGTACTTTGTCCCAAAAAATAAGCATGTAACATCATAAAAGTAATCCAAAAACTTGGAAATCTTCTCTACTTTAATCCACTCTCGAGGAGAAGGACAACTACTAAATTAGAATCAATCAATCCTAAATTAATAAAAGCACGACGATAGAAAAGTGCACTCTCAAGCATGGTATACGTTGAGTTCCATCTAGTCTAGACATCTTGTCTCAATCCTCTCTTACTACCCATTATCCCCACTTGTGCAACCATTCATAGAACTTTTGTTTCCTCCCCTAAGAACCCTTTATATATTTGATGCACTCACGAATCTTTATCACTGACAAATCAATTTCCTTGCATCAATGAGTACCCCACCACGTTGATTTTTTTTTTATTTCTTTTCCAAAATCATTGACATGTAGCATCTATGAGGTGAGATTTCTTTTTCTTTGTTTTAAGGAAAACTACAAAATTCCAATTCGTTGAAATTACATTGTCCCAACTTTTACGCCTCATCCCCTAAGAACTTGAAAGAGAGCATTAACGAGTAAACAAAATTCCAAAATTTTGGAAAGCAATTGATATGATATCTTTTTTCATTGGCTCTGAATTTTGAAGGAGTGTTGAGTACCCCAAACTCCTTAACAGTGAGTCTTCACCTTTTCCAAATCATTCAAGATTCATGATTTCCAATCTCAAAGTATTTTTTTATATTTGTTAAATAATTCACACAAATATATTTTTCATGCCTCACTTTGTTAATTTTGTTCAATATTCATCCATTTTTGTTGAAGATGGCCCCAAAACCATTTTCAATTTTCACATGCAGAAGAGGTCAAAATGATTTTAAATTATGTATGTGAAATTTTAATTTTTAGGTCAAAATGTTTGGAAAAATAAATTACGGATGTTGAAACAAAAATATTATCAAGAAAAATTAACTTTAAAAAAAACAAAAAAAAAAGAGGTTAAACCATTCTTAAACAATTTAATAACACATGCGAACTCAAATTATAAATCTACAAGGTTGAAGGAAAAATAGTTTGAGTTCGGGTAATACATGAATAGTTGTATTTTGGATGGTGGAAATTTGAGCTTAGCCCCAACATGGTTGGAGATGGTCTAAAGGGCCTAAACCCAGATCCTTCAAAATACACTATTCATGTATTGCCTAGCCTCAAACAAATTTTTCACTCAACCCTCCAAGCTCAAATTTTGAGTCCATAGCCTTATTAAATTGTTAAAAAATAGTTTAACTCTTTTTTTCTTTTTCTTTTTTTTGTGTTTAATTTTTCTTGAGCTAATTTTTGTTTATAACTTGATAGGCAATCTTCAATATTTTACAAGCATGGTATAACTTGAAAGGCCTGTTCAAACCCTTGTTATCATTCAAAAAATTGTTTTTGCATGGACGTCCTATGCACGAGTTAAAAGAATGAATAAGTTAAGACTTTAATAAAATTACAATCACAAATTTAAAGCTCGAATAAAATGGGTACTAACCACAACACTTAGATTAGATCTACTTCTTGTTGTATGCACCAACATAGGTCATCCTATTTTGTGTTGGATGAGTGTGCGCGGCTGAGCCAATTTTTCCATCGAAATTGTTAAGAATTAAGCATGGCCTTTGATCGTATAGCCATTGGGAACAAGTTTGAATTGTGGCCATCTGATTCCAACGACAATATTAATATTGACATCCACATGCCCCTAGGTGTGGCTAACACAATGGTCCACAAATTTGACTTTGCATACGAGAGCAATTGGCTTGTTTGATTAGGCAACACCAATTTTCAGTCCAGACAAAAGGTGGAATGCTATTCCACCTAATATATGGACTGGATTGATATTTCACTTGGGGCCTCCATTCAGGCTATATTGCTAAAATTTGGACATTTGGCCCTCCCGATTGGAGATGACCTTATTTAGGATGAAGATGTTCCTTCCTAGATGGAATCTGTTGTAGAGAACGATGTGATTGTACCCTTGACTCTGCTAAATAAATAAAAATAAAAATTGAAAACGTTATCAAATAACCCTAAATTTTTACTATTCTAATTAAGTAAAATTTTGTAGGGTCACATGTCTTGGGTTATAAAAACTAATTGAGCAATTCCCACACTGTGTTGATCAATTTACAATATATTATTTGTTTCAAAAAAAGTTTGGATCGCGCAATCTGAGGATCATTGAGTCATGCGTCAATCCGGATACCCTTATTATTTTTATTGAAATCATAAGACCACTGAACTAAATCGTGCATCCTTTTATTTTACAAAAATATTGTTGAGTGCAATAACAATATCGGGCCGAGCCGGGCTAAGGCCAACGGGCCGGGCTGAAACGGGCCTACTTCATTCGAAAAAAAATTATAAACTTAACCGTAAGGGCATTTTAGTCCAAATTTGAGATTAAACTCACTTAATTCCAATATTTTCACATCAAACCAAATTTATAAAACATCCAATAAAGTCACACAACTTAATAAGACTTTCCACAAAAATAATAAAATCAAGTATTATTTTTTAGGTTATTACATAATTAGATTGTAATACGTTTTAAGAAATAATTTAAAAAATTAATAAGTATCAAAAAAATATTTTCTTTTAAAGGATGGTATGAATAAATATGCAAATGTTTGGTGATGTGTTCAAGAAAAGCATGATTATATTTGGTGGTACGATTATGTTTCATGATATGATTATATTTGGTGACATGATATGTTGTTCATCTTATATATATATATATATATAATTGACACAAATTAATGTGCTAATCATCCAATTATAAACTAGGAATGAGTAAAGAAAAGTAAATGAAATTAAACAAATTATATATGTGATTTAAGTGATATAATCATAATCCTAAACTTTTATTTATACATAATTATATATGTATGCAGGCCTAACGGGCCGGGCTTTTGTGGGCAGGCGGGCTGGGCTTTCTTGGGCCTAACCGAGCCAGGCCGGGCTTCAGACACCCAAGCCCAAGTCTAGCCCAGCCCAAGGCAGACTGGGCCATCTCAAAGCCCATAACAGGCCAGGTCGGGGTTTTTTTCGATGGGCCGGGCGGGCCCCCGTCAGCCCATGAGCCCGCATGCCAAATGATGAGGCCTACTTGCATCAATGGTCAATTTGAACTTTCCCACTGAAGACTTGAAAAGTAGACTCCATATTTTTCTCCTAGAGAAATTCTTAGCATCTATGAGGTGAATTTTTTTTTTTCTTCTTTATTTATTTATTTATAGTTTTTCAATTGTTGAAATTTCAGTGCATGTGGCGTCCCCAATTCCCATTCAACCGTTATTGCAAGGGTGGGTTCCGAAACAATCATTCCAATCTGTGGGGCAACCACATCAAAGGGCTAGGTTTTTAGAGCAAGTCCACCCCTGCTTCAAAACCGGGAAAAATGCCTTCCAGGCGAGCCCAGCAGGCCTTCAGCCGAGAGAAGGAGCCCGGGCAAGCGGTGGGTCCCACCAACCCAGGCAAGCCCACGAGCAAATCCAACCTGGGCTGAAGCCCGAAGGCGCTAACATCAGTGAGCGTAACGCGCCAACGGTAAAAAAATTTGACTTCCGCCCGCTGAGGTCATCGCTGACATCGGCGCCTGCCAGCCCCAACGAGAAAAAGCCACATGGCAATTCCCCAGCTATCCGATGCCTTTTTTGAAGAAATCCAACGGTCCTCATTTTCTTAGCCAAAAAAATTGCAAAAAAAAAAACAAAAAATTCTGGATTTTTTCCCTATAAATACCTATCAATTTTATTCACTTTCCACACCAACTCTTCATACCAACTCTTCTCCTTCCAATATATCTTTTCCCTTCCACTCAAAATCTTTCTACTACTTTCCATTTTTGTATAAAAAACAAAATGGCCTCTTCTGTTGAAGCAGGAAGCGCTTGGAGTACTCACGAAGATATTGTGTTGTGTGAGTCTTGGGTGAAAATTAGTCATTGCCCTATCACAGGCAATGAGATAAAGTTTTCTCATATGTGGAGAAAAATTCATGGAGAATTTTCTGTAAGAGCGGGTTCAGCTCGGACGGAAATGGCCTTGGCCTCAAGGTGGAAAATTTTGAATAAAGAGTTAGGGAAATGGAGGGATGCATTGGCAAAAGCCAGGGAGAACGTTCGAAGTGGTCAAAATCTTGCGGATGAAGTAAAATATTTATAATTATCGTTTTATTCAATTTAATGTAACTTTTTTTTTCTTGCATATTAAATTTTTTTTTGTTGCATAATAATTTTTTTTTTGTTGCATTTGTAAATTCTTTATATTTCCTTCCATATTTATTTTTTTCTTGCATAATCATTATATTTCTTGCATTTCTTTATTGTTTATATTTTGTTGCATAATCATTTTTTTCTTGCATTTGTTAATTGTTTATATTTTCTTCCATATTTATTTTTTTCTTGCATAATTATTATATTTCTTGCATTTCTCTATTGTTTATATTTTCTTCCATATTCATTTTTTTCTTGCATAATCATTATATTATTTATTTTTTTCTTGCATAATAATTATATTTCTTGCATTTCTGTCTACATTCAGGGCACGACGACGGTGGTGTTGCATTGATTCATTAAGCATAGAAAAGGCTACAAGCATTTCCTTCTCTTCTTATCGGCCTCCCAATCTTCCTCAGCACGTCTCCGCTGGATTTCTTCCTCTTCTCTCTTTTGCCTCTCCAACACCCTCCTCAAGTTTGACATTGAGAGTAGAATGTGTTTTGTAAAATCTGAGAATTGAAGGAATAGATCAGATATGGTGTGAGAAGAGAAGAAGTTGATGGTGTAGTTTTATAGAGGGATTCAGAAGATAGAGATGACACGTATAATCATTATATTATTTATTTTTTTCTTGCATAATAATTATATTTCTTGCATTTCTGTCTACATTCAGGGCACGACGACGGTGGTGTTGCATTGATTCATTAAGCATAGAAAAGGCTACAAGCATTTCCTTCTCTTCTTATCGGCCTCCCAATCTTCCTCAGCACGTCTCCGCTGGATTTCTTCCTCTTCTCTCTTTTGCCTCTCCAACACCCTCCTCAAGTTTGACATTGAGAGTAGAATGTGTTTTGTAAAATCTGAGAATTGAAGGAATAGATCAGATATGGTGTGAGAAGAGAAGAAGTTGATGGTGTAGTTTTATAGAGGGATTCAGAAGATAGAGATGACACGTGGCGCAATTTTAGAGGGTGAAAATCTTATCTAAAATATGATATTATGATTTTTTTTTTTTTTTAAAAAAAACTGAAATCTTATCTGACATGGGACACTGTTATTGTAAGTTTTAATTCTAGACTCAACCTAAATACTTTGAATCCTAAACTTAACCAATACTCGAATACAAAAACTATAAGATAGTATAGTAATAAATATGAGGTCAAACCCACAAGGACAGTTTCTAATCTACTCTATTTGTTTAACTCAGTTAATTTCTAATACTAGTTAACTCTAAACTTAAAGAACTTAAATACTAAAACAATCAAAATAAGCAAGGGTGAAGATTTGATGTAAAACTGTATTGAAGACTTGCATATATAAGAATAAATAAGACTGATGTGAATTTGCTGAAGAATCAAAGATAGAAAACACTAAGGATACGATTTCACCACTAGTAGTACTATTCCAGTCATTAGTTATTTATTTCCAGATTGTTATACATGCATTGAAGATCAGTTCTTACTTTAGTATGATTGTCCATGTTATCTGGTTAATCAAGTATTTCTAACATGCAACCTAGTTGTGGTATCCAACTTAGATCAACTAATTAGAAACCCATTAAGAGCAAAAGAGACTAAATGATCATGCAAACTCTAGGCATGGTATCTGCATTGGCATTCACACTTCTTATTCACAGAGCAACTGTCAAGTTCCAGCATGGTATCTGCTCCAAACCTGCATCAAATATCCTATAGACAAATTCTATGGTGATCAATCATAAACTTTTGAATATAGGCATATTAAAACAGTGAATAAGAACTCAAGCATATAATCTGAAATTTAGATTTAAATAACTAAATAACATGAAATATTCTTACTAGGGTTACATCGACTTGAAAGTTAGTTGCACATAATGTTTGTGCAACTCAAAAAGATATGGAAAACTGAGGTATACATGAGTCATCAAGGGCGGAACTAGAAATTTTTCAATCGGTGGGCTAGCTAAAGTTAGTAGCTTAAAATCTAATGATAATTTTTTTTGCACTTACATTTTCTATAGTTTTTCTAGAAATAAAAGTATATATTAAATCGTATAAATCATGCTACTTGTAAACACAAGAAAAAAAAATGAAATTAGAGCCATATTATTCACAAAAGGATGAATTTTATTTAGAAAAATGATTCTCTTTTGGAGACAAATTAATAGAAATTTTTTAAAATTGATGTTGGGACAAACTTTGACACCAAATACAAATGTGGAAGACCTCTAACTATGCCTATTGGTGTTGAAATTGTATATATTTTTATTTATTTTTAGTTAAACTATTAGGCTATATGTATATTTAATTTCTTTTTTTTCCCAAACCTTCCCTGGGCTACAGCCAAGAGCAGCCGTTGCCTTGGTTCCGTCCATGATGAGAGGGAGAAGAGGGAGAACTCTGAGATTACTTGAGAGCTCTAGGGTGGTTTTTTTCAAGCTGGAATACCTCTCTATTTATAAATGAGTTGCTGTTGCTTTGCTCCAACCCACTGCATTTGTTTATTCTTCATTGCTGGATCCACTTCTTCTTGTTCCTTGCTTCAAGTATGGGTACAACACTTTTTGTCTTCTTTAATCATTTGTTCGTAGTGGTACAGCAACTCCATGATCTGTTTTCTCTCTTCTTTTTCTCCAAAGATGGTGGCATCTTGCATAATCACTTCTTTATTCCTCACCACATGGCCATTTGCAGTCTTTATTCACTCTTCTCCTTCAACAAGCAAAAATTAACTCTAAAGTAACTAAAACAAACTAAAAATCATACAATACTCAGAATCTTAGCAAAACAATAAATATTATAGGCATAAAATTATGTATATTGAATTGTCTATCAGATACGTGGCGCAATTTTATAGGGTGAAAATCTTATCTGAAATATGAGATTATAATTTTTTTAAAAAAATCTATAAATATTATCTGACATGGGACACGTGGCGTAATTTTAGAGGGTAAAAATCTCATATGAAATTTGAGATTATAATTTTCTTTTTTAAATCTGAAAATTTTATCTAACATGGGACACGTGGCGCAATTTTAGAGGGTGAAAATCTCATCTAAAATATGAGATTATAATTTTTTTTATAATAAATATCCAAAAAATTTATCTAAAATAAGACACGTGGCAACTGAGAATCTCATCCGAAAATCTTTTTTGAAAAATGATGGATACGTGGCAACCAAAAATCTTATCCGAAAAATTTAGTTTGAAAATTTTATCCTAAAATGTTATCTGAAATTTGAGGTGATAATTTTATAATAAATAGTGACATGTGGGAATCGAAAATATTATCTGAAAAGCTTATCAAAATTAATGATTTAAAGTATTAAAAAAAAAAAGAAATAAAGTAAAATGAATAGTATTTGCCCTTGCCCTAGCCTTTTGGGGTGGAACCAATAAAGGCAGCTCAGACTATAATGAGTGGTAAGTTATAAGGGGTAAGTTATAAGGGGTTCACTTTATAGCCATCAGATCAATCTCATGGTTGAACTGTTATGCTACAATTGAGTTGAAATTACCCATACCAAAAGATGCAATCCGAAAGTGCAAAGCACGCTCTCTCATCCTGGTTGACCCTCCTTCCTCGAAAGCCACCCACTCTGCAGAATGTTCTTCTTGTCTCTCTCTCTCTCGCCATCTCTGGTTTGAGGTTATCAAAGAACCAAACTCCATTCGGCAAATATCTTGCAACCAACACAGACAGAGGGTTTTGAGTCTTTTTTTATTCTTGACACTTTATCACCCCAAAAGTTTATTTTCTGACGCCGAACTCCAGCTCGCCAGCCATCTCCCTACTGTCCAATCCAATTCTGCACCCATCCATCATCATAACCCAGCTCTACTCAAATTCGGAACCCTAGTTTGACCTAGCCAAGCCGCCGCAACTCACGACCTTCGTTGTCGACCTCCACCGCGAAGCCACTATCGCGACTCCACAGCCAAGCCACAGTTGCGACCTCCGTCGTTGTTCTCCACAGCGGTGAGTTCTGATATTGGTTTTGTACTTTCTGTCTGTTATGAATTCATTGATCCCCTTTTCTTATTATTGCAACAGTAGGGGCATTCATGGGCTCCATTTTTGGCTACGGTCCTCTCTCTCTCCCTCTCCTTCTCTATAAGTCCTCTTCTTCTCCCTCTTCAAATTTCAGTAATCCTCCGTACCACTGACCTGAAACACCTACTTCTCTGGCTCTCTTCTTCTTCAGGTCATTCAATTTCAATTTTTTTTCCTTTCTAAATTCTACTTTAGGGATTTAGGAATTAGGGATTCAGTTGGGCATTTAGAACTTAGGGGTTAATTTTAGAAATTCTAATTTAGGGATTCATTCAATGCCTAATTTATGATCTGTGGCTTTATGAATTATCAAGTGGACTACTTGTTTTTAATTGATCATTGATAATGGTATTATTGTAGTTTTTAATTGATCTTTGCATATTTCTGATTTTAGCCTTACAATTTTAGTGCCTGGGTGTGTAGACAGGTTATTAAATTCTTCTAGTATTAATGGAAGTTGTGTTACTAAATTACCAATACCTACGCTCTTGGTTGATATGGTTGTTCTGAATTGTAAGATTAGCTTACTATTCGATGGACCCACTTGCTGATATTAGGAAATAGAGTTATTAATTGAAATGAATGGGAATGTGCTTGTTTCTTATGCTATTAGATTTTGTGTGAGTGTGATGCTAATCAGCCATTGAAATACACATCTTTTCATGTTAATATTTGAAGTATTGGAACATGGGAAAGTTGAAAATAGGCATCTTCATGAGATGCTTGAGCAAAATTTGAAGTATTGCAAGAGCATTAAGTAGACCCCCCCTTTGTATGGCTTGCTATAAAATGTAACATATGGATCTGCATCCCTTGTTCTAAAGGTGCCCCTGTAGATTATTTGTTTCAATTCATGATTCTCTTACACCTATATAGAAACATAGGATTGGTTTGTTTTTATTTTATCAGGAATTGTTTGTTTTTTTAGAAAATGGAGAATATTAAACTGCCTCAGAAAATTTTGGTTGTTCTGTTCACTATTGCCATCTTTAGGAAGCTTATATAAAGTACATGTGGAGCTTTTTGAGTGAGACAATTCCACATTGCCCCATTTTTTGCCAAACCATCTGATGATTTTTTAATGGTTCTTTTTGTTCCTAATCATGTTCCCGTAATATCACTTTGTACAGGAATAGTTACTTTTCTTCAATCTTATCGGATTGGAATGCATCTGTTTTTTAGTTTCATTGTTCTGTGTATTGCTATTATGGATGTTGTAGTTGTATCTGGTTCTGTATTGATGTTATGGATGTTGTTTGGTTATATTGATTATTGGTTGGTTGATTAAGTTCACCCCTTGAGGTGTTTTGATGTTTGGTTTTGTCCCTCTTATTTAGTTTAACATTTTCTTTGTGCTTTATGTGTTCCACTTTTTCCGATTTTCTCTTGCTGGTGTTCTAGGTTAGGAAGCTGTTTGCCTATTAGTATGAGTTTCTTAGGTCTTTTAGTTTCTGATTGCGGTTTTCTTGTCTCAGTTTCTATTATTTTTTTTTTGGTCTTTGTTTCTCCTTTTTGCTAATTTCTTGTTTTGCCATCTCTTCTGCAGGTTTTTTTTTTTTTAATGACAGTTGGACCTAGATTTTTGACTTATGGAAGATTGTTGTTATTGAGAACCATCATCAATTTGGCGTGGGACAACATTCCATTCTGTCACAGGAAGTGTGCTGTAATTATACGGAAAAAAAAATATGTAATTGAGGAACTATATTTTAGTCATGTAGTTTAGTCCTCATTCAATGAAATTGAGTTCAATTTACTTGAGAAAGTTCAGTCTTGAATATGTTCTTTTTATATTCGCAAGTGTGTGCAATAGAAACATACTTTTTTTTTTCAAAGAACAATGGAAAATTACTTTTACTTATATTATACATTGAAGAGAAAACATTGTATACGTTGTGTATTATGTCCCTGTATTCCCGCCTCCTCTCTCTCTCTCTCTCTCTCTCTCTCTCTCTCTCTCTCTAGGATGGATTATTGGAATATTCGTATTGCGAATGTATAGCCTCCTATTGCCCTAGTATTCCCATTATATAGCCTCCAATTGCCTTCATATTGCCATTGTATTGCCCTAATTACCTTTGTATTGTCATTGTATTGCCCTTAATTGTCTTTGTATTGCCCCAATTGCCTTTGTAATTGAAGATAATGCCATAAGGAGTTTGTAACAATTTTCAATGTATTTTTCTGATTTTTAATTATTTATTTACAATTTTTTTTTATAAAAAACAAAAACAAAACAAGGATCAAAATGGACAGTGGTGCAATCACTAGAGGACAGTCAGTCAGCCACACTGACCGCGCCCATTCAGGTTCCGCCATGTGTCACTCCATACCATTTAATAATAATTTCTACGATTTAACTTACAAAATTCATAATAAATTAAATACAAATCCAAAAAATTCACCGAAAATTGGTAGGAACTCCTTGTGACATTCTTTACGCCCCAAAACTCCAAAAATATAATTTTGACTTATAAAATTTGAAAATGATAACAAAAACTCAACTTTGTTTCAAAACAAACCAAAACACTAAATTATGTTCCATAAAAGTAATGTATATTGGTGCGTCTATATTGCATGTCTTTTGCATCTATATTGTTTGTCTATTGCATGCATATTGCACATTTATTGCGTGTGTATTGATTGTTTATTGCTTACGAAGGAAATAAACAACAATACACAAGCAATAGACAAGCAATATACACACAACAGACAAGCAATATACACGCAATAAACATGCAATATACACGCAATTATTGTAGTTGTATCTGGTTCTGTATTGATGTTATGGATGTTGTTTGGATATATTGATTATTGGTTGGTTGATTAAGTTCACCCCTTGAGGTGTTTTGATGTTTGGTTATGTCCCTCTTATTTAGTTTAACAGTTTCTTTGTGCTTCATGTGTTCCACATTTTCCGATTTTCTCTTCTTGTGTTCTAGGTTAGGAAGCTCTTTGCCAATTAGTATGAGTTTCTTAGGTCTTTTAGTGATTGCGTTTTCCTTGTCTCAGTTTCTATTTTGTTTTTTTGGTCTTTGTTTCTCCTTTTCGCTAATTTCTTGTTTTGCCATCTCTTTTGCAGGCTTCTTTATTTTTTTTTTAATGACAGTTGGACCTAGATTTTTGAGTTATGGAAGATTGTTGTCATTGAGAACTAGCATCAATTTGGCGTGGGACAACATTCCATTCTGTCACAGGAAGTGTGCTGTAATTATATGGAAAAAAACATGTAACTGAGGAATTATATATTTTAGTCTTGTAATTTAGTCCTCATTCAATGAAATTGAGTTCAATTTACTTGAGAATTTTTAGTCTTGAATTTGTTCTTTTTATATTCGCAAGTGTGTACAATAGAAAAATCCTTCTTTTTCACAGAACAATGGAAAAATACTTTTGCTTATATTATACATTGAAGAGAGAACATTGTATACATTGTGTATTCTGCTCCTGTATTGCCGTTATATTGTCTTCCGATTGTTCTCTTATTGCTGCCATATTACTTTTTTCACCTATGTATTGGCAATTATAAAGTTGAAGTTGGACATCAGGTGTACGTATTGTCATCTAATTGTCGTTATATTGTCTTCCTATTGCTCCCTTATTGCTATCATATCAATTTTGTCATCTCTGTATTGGCAATTATAAAGTTGAAGATGAATATCAGGTTTACGTATTGCCATATGATTGCTGTTATATTGTCTTTGCTCTGTTACTGTTGCCATATCAATTTTTTCAACTCTTTCTTAGAAATTATAAAGTTGAAGTTAGACATTAGATTTACGTAGTGTATTTTTTTAGAGCGTAGAGAATGTCACAATGAGTTCCTACCAATTTTTGGTGTATTTTTGGATTTTTATTTCATTTATTATGAATTTTGTAAGTTAAATTCTAGAAAATTATTATTAAATGGTATGGAGTGACACATGATGGATTTTTATTTAATTTATTATTATCAAAAAGTAATATAATAATATTTTAGGGTACATAAAAATATAATAACAATTTAGGATAAAAAGTAATAGAATAATAATTTAGGGTAAATAATAATATAATAATAATTTAAGATTAATAACAATATAATAACAATTTAGGGTAAAAGGTAATATAATAATCATTTGGGGTAAATAATAATATTATAATAATTCACAGTAAAACGTAATATAATAATATTTTAGGGTAAATAACAATATAATAACAATTTAGGATAAAAAGTAATATAATAATAATTTAGGGTAAATAATAATATAATAATAATTTAGGCTTCCATAATTATAAGGAGTTTGTAGTAATTTTCGGTATATTTTTCTGATTTTTAATTATTTTTATTTAAACAAAATAAATTTGGAAAAAGTAAACAAAATGACATGTGGTGCAATCATAAGATACCACCTGTCGAAAACAATGCCTGCTCTCCTTTCAGCTGCAGCCAGGTGTGATTCTCTATAATTCATTTAGTTTTATTTTTTTTGGATTTCACTTCTAAAATTCATAACAAATAAATTAAAAAACCAAAAAATATGCCGGAAAGTCCTACGAACTCCTTGTGATATTCTCTACACTCTCAAGCTACAAAAATACAATTTCACTTAGAAAAATATAAATTGATGACAAAAACTCACATTTATTTCTCAACGATTTAAAACACTAGTTGATGCTCTATAATATAACACTTATGTTCTTTGATTCGAGGCTTACTGTGGACATAAATATGTCAAATCATAAGTTTAGACCTCCATAGTCAAAGACAATGTCGTAAGGAGTTTGTAACAACTTTCGGTGTATTTTTCTGATTTTTAATTAATTTTTACAGATAAACTTGGAAAAAAATAAACAAAATGACATGTGGCGCAATCGTACGACGCCACCTGTCGAAAACAATGACTGCTTTCCTTTCAGCTGCAACCACGTGTGATTCTCTATAATTTAATATTATTTTTCATGGATTTCACTTCTAAAATTCATTAAAAAATAATTAAAAATTAGAAAAATACACCGAAAATTGATACAAACTCCTTACAAGATTGTCTTTGACTATGGGGTCTAAAATCATGATTCCACATTTTTATCTTCACGGTAATTGTCGAATCAAAGAACATGTGTGTTATGTTATAAAACATACTTTAGTATTTTGGTTTGTTTTAAAACAAAGTTGAGTTTTTGTTATCATTTTTTAATTTTATAATTCAAAATTTTATTTTTGGAGTTTGAGGGCGTAGAGAATGTCACAAGAAGTTCGTACCAATTTTCGGTGTATTTTTTGGATTTGTATTTAATTTATTATCAATTTTATAAGTTAAATCCTAGAAAAATAGTATTAAATTGTGTGGGGCGACACATGGCGGAAGTTGAATGGGGCGCAGTCAGTGTGTCTGATGGCTGTCCTCCTATCAATGCGCCACGTGTCAGTTTTGATACTTTTATCAAATTTATGTTTAAAAATTCATAAACAAATTGATTAAATATCAGGAAAATACACCGAAAATTGATACAAACTCCTGATAACATTATCTTCGATTATAAAGGTCTAAAATCATGATTCCACATATTTGAGTTCTTGGTAAGCATTAAAATCAAAGAACACGAGTGTTATGTTATAGAACATAATTTAGTGTTTCGGTTTGTTTTGAAACAAAATTGAGTTTTGGTTATCATTTTCAAATTTTATAATTCAAAATTATATTTTTGGAGTTTGAGGGCGTAGAGAATGTCACAAGAAGTTCGTATCAATTTTCGGTGTATTTGTTTGATTTGTATTTAATTTATTATCAATTTTATAAGTTCAATCCTAGAAAAATAGTATTAAATTGTGTGGGGCGACACATGGAGGAAGCTGAATGGGGCGCAGTCAGTGTGTCTGATGGCTGTCCCCCTGTCAATGCGCCACGTGTCAGGTTTGATACTTTTATCAAATTTATGTTTAAAAATTCATAACAATTTGATTAAATATCATAAAAATACACCGAAAATTGCTACAAACTCCTGATAACATTATCTTCGATTATAAAGGTCTAAACTCATGATTCTACATATTTGAGTTCTTGGTAAGCGTTAAAATCAAAGAACACGAGTGTTATGTTATAGAACATAATTTAGTGTTTTGGTTTGTTTTGAAACAAAGTTAAGTTTTTGTTATAATTTTCAAATTTTATATGTCAAAATTATATTTTTGGAGGTTGAGGGCGTAGAGAATGTCACAAGAAGTTCGTATCAATTTTCGGTGTATTTGTTTGATTTGTATTTAATTTATTATCAATTTTATAAGTTCAATCCTAGAAAAATAGTATTAAATCGTGTGGGGCGACACATGGCGGAAGCTGAATGGGGCGCAGTCAGTGTGTCTGATGGCTGTCCCCCTGTCAATGCGCCACGTGTCAGGTTTGATACTTTTATCAAATTTATGTTTAAAAATTCATAACAATTTGATTAAATATCAGAAAAATACACCGAAAATTGCTACAAACTCCTGATAACATTATCTTCGATTATAAAGGTCTAAACTCATGATTCTACATATTTGAGTTCTTGGTAAGCGTTAAAATCAAAGAACACGAGTGTTATGTTATAGAACATAATTTAGTGTTTTGGTTTGTTTTGAAACAAAGTTAAGTTTTTGTTATAATTTTCAAATTTTATATGTCAAAATTATATTTTTGGAGGTTGAGGGCGTAGAGAATGTCACAAGAAGTTCGTATCAATTTTCGGTGTATTTGTTTGATTTGTATTTAATTTATTATCAATTTTATAAGTTCAATCCTAGAAAAATAGTATTAAATCGTGTGGGGCGACACATGGCGGAAGCTGAATGGGGCGCAGTCAGTGTGTCTGATGGCTGTCCCCTTGTCAATGCGCCACGTGTCAGGTTTGATACTTTTATCAAATTTATGTTTAAAAATTCATAACAAGTTGATTAAATATCAGAAAAATACACCGAAAATTGCTACAAACTCCTGATAACATTATCTTCGATTATAAAGGTCTAAACTCATGATTCTACATATTTGAGTTCTTGGTAAGCGTTAAAATCAAAGAACACGAGTGTTATGTTATAGAACATAATTTAGTGTTTTGGTTTGTTTTGAAACAAAGTTGTGTTTTTGTTATAATTTTCAAATTTTATATGTCAAAATTATATTTTTGGAGGTTGAGGGCGTAGAGAATGTCACAAGAAGTTCGTATCAATTTTCAATGTATTTTTTTTATTTGTATTTCATTTATTATCAATTTTATAAGTTAAATCCTAGAAAAATAGTATTAAATCGTATGGGGCGACACATGGCGGAAGCTGAATGGGGCGCAATCAGTGTGTCTCAACGAATTTATTACTTTTTCTTAGAAAATTCATAACTAAATACACAAAAATCACAATAATGTTCCGAAAATTGCTACGAACTCATTGAGACTTCATCTTCCTACTGAATTCCATGTTTCATGGTTACGGTACATTAGGATTTTATTATTAGTTATCCTAAATTATTATTATTATTATTATATTACTTTTTAGCCTGTACATTTGTTAATTATATTTACTCCAAATTTTTATTTTTATTTTTATTTTGCGTGCAAATAGACCATTTCTGGTGCTAATCAGTTTCTCTCTTCTTCAATTTGTTAATTTTTTTTCTTTTTTAGGGTTAAGGGATGTTTTGAAAAATAAAATGGAAATATACAAGCCATCCATTCTACAACATCAGGAAAAAATTATTAAAAGTCATTCACTGTTCAAGTTTTGCTTAAGAAACGTGTAACCAAATCGTTTGGGATATGCTAAGTGGGAAAATGTCATTCCCAAGCACCGGTGAAAAGACACCTACTCACTCCATGCATGCCTTTTCGTTTACCAAATATCAAGATTGCAGTTGTGCAAAATATCTGTGTCAGGAAAATGTCATTCGTAGCCGTCTATGATGTCAGTAATCATTCCACTATATAATATATATTATACATTTATATATAAAACGGTTTATGACAGCACAAACACCAAACAAAATAGATTCAAACCCAACATTTAAACAACATTTGTACAATGTAGCCAGCCAACCTAGAACTAAAGAGAAGCAAGTCCACAATGCATAAAAACCGTAAAAACATACTACAACTAATTATAAGGGTATGGATTTCCTGGCACAATATACTCACGGTGCCATTTGCATCGATTGCAACAAGTCTAGAAGGTAGGATTTATCTTTTCTTCAGTAGGCCAGCCTTGAATAACAAAACATCATTCGTTGCTGTTACAAGCGCTGCAGTGATTGAACTTAATCTTCCCATAGTAACAGAGAAAACTCATCTTAATCTTCGTCTCAAAGCATCCCTGGTTCCTTTCATATCAATGTTGTTACGTTGATTCAAAGAACACAAGAATTCTAATGCATCCTCTTTTGACTGACCAACTCTGGACATGCCAAGTAGTCCAACTAGATATGCTGCTTCCATATGGCCTGCCGTGGCTGCAATGCGCATCCCATACAATGCTTCCACATTACCCTGCATGAAAAACACTTCGAACGCTTCTCTAAATATCAACTCAGGGTTCTCGCAAGCCCTACATTGTTGCAAGAAATGCTGGACCGCAGGATTGACATGGTACCAGCTAGGATGATCTGGGTACTCTGCCATTGAAATGGTGTTCCACACTTGTGGAGTGTGTGCCAACGTATGGAACAATGGGCACACAGATGCCATACGGAACATTGGGTTGCCACGTATAACATCACTTTAAACCAAGCTAACTCCGGGATGAAGGCTTGGGGCATATCCAAATGGAGATGTTTCCCTCAATGTTAATTTAATTGTCGGATCTCGGGCTTGACCCGGTCAAATTTCAACCAGGCCCAAACAGTTTCGAATTCATTGAAATGTTTTTGGAATGGAATGATTTGAGGAGTGGAAGAGGGGAGAAATGAGAATATATGGGGTTTTGATTTTGTTTTAGCCTCTGTTTGTAGTGTTTTGAAAAGGTGTTTCCATTTGGGGTTTTTCCAAGTTGACCATTTTTAAAGAAACTGAACCCAACACCCTAAAACTCAAGACAAGAGAAGGAAAAATGTCATCGAAATGCAAAGAGAGTCAGACAGTCAAAAAGTCAATTAATAACCTATTTGCATAGCCATTTTAGGATTTTCCCGCCATCAAATTCATTGATACAAATGTGATGGATTACTGACTAGTCACAGAAGGTCCCATCAGATACTTTTTCATTTTTCCACACCAAACTACCCCTAGTAATGTTATTAAAATGGAACCAATGATGATGAATTCTTATCCAACTAGTTACCTTAATGAAATATAAATAAAATAATATATTTAAAGCAGTGTCCTCTCAATTTTCAGATTAATATTTGGTAGTGAAATATTATATTGCTTTTCGGGGTAAAAGGTGTCACAATTCTAACGGTACAGGTATCCAGATCGTAACCAACCCACCCACACACAGAAAAGAAGGATATAATTAGATTTAGCAGAGATGAGAGAGAGCTGAGTGAGAAGTAGGGTTATGAGTGAAGGGGTATGACTAAGAACTATGAGTGAGAAGGTATGAGTCTGAAGAGGTTTCAGTGAGAAGATGTAAAACCAGGCCCTAAGCTCTAAAAGCCTACAGAGGGGGGGTGAAGTAGGCGAGAAGAAAAAGACTACCCTTTTTAAATTTTAAGTTCTTCAAAAGCACATAAGCACAAACACAAACAATTTCGTGGTTAATGAATTAAAACAAGTATAGCGGAATGTAAATAACACACGAGAATTGTTGACCCAGAAAACCCAACAGGGTGAAAAACTGGGGGCACCAAGCCAGGAGAGATCCAATCTGCTCAATTAAGAAATACAAGAAAAACGAAAGAGGACTTAGCTCATCTATCACCTATAGGCAGCTACAATCCAATCTTTCAACAAGCACCTTTTCTTTATCTCTTAGCAGCAAATCCTCTCAAGAGCACCAAGCTCAAGTTGCATGTAGATTGATGTATGAAGTGAGTTATGGTTTCACAGATTCATCTATCTCAATCACAAAGTATGATTGAGCTAGACAAATGAAACCTAAGTGTTGTGATGATTAAACTAGAAGTAATGAACTTGAAGCAAATAGTTTAATTCAACATAACAACAATGAAACAAAACAAATGTTCAACCGAAATCTTGTAAGTGTTTACTTGGAGAAAGCTATATGTATACAATCAATCATATACTCACAAGTAACATATACTAGTTGAACAAATAATAAAGAACTCAAACAATGAAAAACATTCAGCCGTAAAGAGTATAAATCAACTCGGGGAAGTGTTTATGTGTATGCAATCATCCACATAGCCCTCAAGTGTTCAAGAGTGGCTGAACCAGTAAAATAGGTTCTTGAATGCTTAGATGCACATAAGAAGTTTTTTCAAAAACCTTTGAAACAATTCTGCTAGGCAAGGAGAAAGTGAGATGCAGAAAAGTTTCTAAAATGAATGAGTTACCATCTTTGCAGTCAAGGACTTGAGTATATAGACTAGAAAACAGCAGCAGACAAGGATGGAGGTGGACTGCTCAAGGAGAAAAAAGAAGGTTTTAAAATGAGAGTATATAGACTAGAAAACAGCAGCAGACAAGGATGGAGGTGGACTGCTCAAGGAGAAAAAAGAAGGTTTTAAAATGATCTACCCATACAATGAGCACAAGATAAGATTAAATAAATTAAACCATGCTCATGTAACCGTTGGGAATAAAAGCATCTGCAAGGAATAAAATATTCTCTCTTCTGAAAACAGTTTCAAGAAGAATAAAAGAAATAAAACAAGTCATCAACTTGATAAGTTATGGGACAAGGAGCCGCATGTTTCTTAGAAGTAGAGAAAGTTTATCTTACATGCTTTTAATAAAATAAGTCATCAATGTTGATGAATTTGGAATCAAGGACCCGCATGCTTTGATGAGGAGAAATAAAAAAGCCAACAATGATTTGAAGACTAGGAACAAGGAGCGGCAGCTTTATATTAAAATGTGGAGAAAGTTTTCTCACATGGGTGTTGAATAAAAGTATTCAACCCATACGTCAATGTCTAAAGCAAGATATATTAAATAACTAGATATGTGCTCAAAGGAAGGAATGAGCGGACAACTCATGCATGCTTTGACATAAAGTGACATTCTCAAAGGTATGACATGAAATAAAAAACATCCTTTTAGAAAAGATAAAGTATAAAAATCAAGATGTTTTTAGAAAGAAGGAGTTTAATATTTTGTAAAGATAGTCAATGATAAATATAATAAACCCCATACTTTGGTCAGATAAGAAATATCCATGCAATAAAGGAATCAGACAAAGCTAAAAACTTACGCAGAATGGATTAATACAAGTGAGAATGTATTAATCCAAGTTATCTATGCATATGATTTTACCTTTTGAACTGCAACGAGGAGACTTGGAAGCCCTTCAACCCACACTGATTCTAACCTAGAATCTAATTAATATTACAAGGGTTTTGTTGGTTTAAGAGAAGAGCCAAAATACAATAAAGGTTCAAATAAAAACCTTACAGAAGATCTGAGTGAGAAGAGGTACAAGTGAGAAGATTCAACATGTCTTCGTCTTCATCTCCCGCTCAAACAAAGAGGTGTTAGTATTGTGGAGCTGCAATGGTGCTTCGGGTTTCAAAATCAGATAAAAATCGAGGGAAGCCATTTTGGAAGTGTCTAACCTCCTATGTAAGTTTTCATTTCCAGAATATGTATGTGGGTGAAAAAAAACCTAGGTCTAACTCTGACAGAATTATTTTGCATATGTGATGCCTGCAATTAGGGAGTCACCAGTTGCAATGGATTCGAATGGGTTGATGTAACCTCCGCTGAAGTAGAACAACAAGATGACACGTATGAAGTCCATTAAGGACTTGGTATTAGTTTTATTACTTGTATCAATTGTCATATTATTTGTTCTTTTAATGACCAATTAAGTGTACGGTTTCAAGAATTGTAAAAGTTCTCCCCAAAAAGACATGTTGCACGCACCACCAATGAGTTTTCAAACCCATTTTGTAATTTTTGTTCTTGAAATAGGTGGATTGGCATTGAGTTTAAATTATTGTTTGAAACAAAAGCATTTATTTGCCTGAAACCCAGCAAAAACTTTCAAAGACTGACTTTAAAAAAATAAAGTCATACGAAGACGATAAAATCACAATACAAGGCCAATACGATGCAATAATAAGACAATACATTTTTTTGAAAATTGCACAATTATTCAGTGTATATAGATTGTTTATTTGCATATACTTAAAGTTTATTGATTGTTTACTACATGTATATCGCATGATATTGAATGTTTATTGAAGGTTTATTGATTGTTTACTACATGTATTTCGCATGTTATTGCTCCGATATTGAATGTTTATTGAAGGTTTATTGATTGTTTACATGTTTATTGAAGGTTTATTGATTGTTTACTGCATGTATTTCGCATGTTATTGAATGTTTATTGAAGGTTTATTGATTGTTTACATGTTTATTGAAGGTTTATTGATTGTTAACTGCATGTATTTCGCATTTTATTGAACCGATATTGAATGATTATTGAAGGTTTATTGATTGTTTACATGTTTATTGAAGGTTTATTGATTGTTAACTGCATGTATTTCGCATGTTATTGAACCGATATTGAATATTTATTGAAGGTTTATTGATTGTTTACTGCATGCATATCGCATGTTATTGCTCCAATATTGCATGTTTATCGAGGGCAAAAGTACCACTCAAGTAAGATTTAAGGAGTTATATTTAAGGGGGAAACAGTCCTTATTCTTTCTTTTAGTAGGAAGAACAACTGTTAAGTAGAATTTCCTAATCAATACGACTTCCTTATGGTTGGTGTAATTATGGAGTGATGTATATTGCATGTCTATTGCGTGTATATTGTATGTCTATTGCGTGTATATTGCTTGTCTGTTGTGTGTATATTGCTTGTCTGTTGCCTGTGTATTATTGTTTATTTCCTTCGTAAGCAACAAACAATCAATACACACGCAATAAATGTACGATATGCACGCAATAGACAAGCAATATAGATGCAACAGACATGCAATATAGACGCACCAATATACATTACTTTTATGGAACATAATTTAGTGTTTTGGTTTGTTTTGAAACAAAGTTGAGTTTTTGTTATCATTTTCAAATTTTATAAGTCAAAATTATATTTTTGGAGTTTTGGGGCATAAAGAATGTCACAAGGAGTTCCTACCAATTTTCGGTGAATTTTTTGGATTTGTATTTAATTTATTATGAATTTTGTAAGTTAAATCGTAGAAATTATTATTAAATGGTATGGAATGACACATGGCGGAAGCTGAATGGGCGCTATCAGTGTGGCTGACTGACTGTCCTCTAGTGATTGCACCACTGTCCATTTTGATCCTTGTTTTGTTTTGTTTTTTTTCATAAAAAAAATCGTAAATAAATAATTAAAGGGGTGAACTTAATCAACCAACCAATAATCAATATAACCAAACAACATCCATAACATCAATACAGAACCAGATACAACTACAAAATCCATAATAGCAATACACAGAACAATGAAACTAAAAAACAGATGCATTCCAATCTGATAAGATTGAAGAAAAGTAACTATTCCTGTACAAAGTGATATGACGGGAACATGATTAGGAACAAAAAGAACCATTAAAAAATCATCAGATGGTTTGGCAAAAAATGGGGCAATGTGGAATTGTCTGACTCAAGAAGCTCCACATGCACTTTATATAAGCTTCCTAAAAAAGGCAATAGTGAACAGAACAACCAAAATGTTCTGAAGCAGTCCAATATTCTCCATTTTCTAAAAAACAAACAATTCCTGATAAAATAAAAACAAACCAATCCTATGTTTCTATATAGGTGTAAGAGAATCATGAATTGAAACAAATAATCTACAGGGGCACCTTTATAACAAGGAATGCAGATCCATATGTTACATTTTATAGCAAGCCATACAAAGGGGGGTCTACTTAATGCTCTTGTAATACTTCAAATTTTGCTCAAGCATCTCATGAAGATGCCTGTTTTCAACTTTCCCATGTTCCAATACTTCAAATATTAACACCAAAAGATGTGTATTTCAATGGATGATTAGCATCACACTCACACAAAATCTAATAGCATAAGAAACAAGCACATTCCCATTCATTTCAATTAATAACTCTATTTCCTAATATCAGCAAGTGGGTCCATCGAATAGTAAGCTAATCTTACAATTCAGAACAACCATGTCAACCAAGAGCGTAGGTACTGGTAATTTAGTAACACAACTTCCATTAATACTAGAAGAGTTTAATAACCTGTCTACACACCCAGGCACTAAAATTGTAAGGCTAAAATCTGAAATATGCAAAGATCAATTAAAAAATACAATAATACCATTATCAATGATCAATTAAAAACAAGTAGTCCACTTGATAATTCATAAAGCCACAGCTCATAAATTAGGCATTGAATGAATCCCTAAATTAGAATTTCTAAAATTAACCCCCAAGTTCTAAATGCCCAACTGAATCCCTAATTCCTAAATCCCTAAAGTAGAATTTAGAAAGGAAAAAAAAATTGAAATTGAATGACATGAAGAAGAAGAGAACCAGAGAAGTAGGAGGTTCAGGTCAGGAGGAGTACTGAAATTTGAAGATGGAGAAGAAGAGGACTTACAGTTGGAGAGCAAAGGAGAGAAGGTTGGAGCGGCGCCATGAATGCCCCTACTGTTGCAATAATAAGAAAGGGGGATCAACGAATTTATAACAGATAGAGAGTACAAAACCAATATCAGAACTCACCACTGTGGAGAACGACGATGGAGGTCACGAATGTGGCTTGGCTGTGGAGTCGCGATAGTGGCTTTGCTGTGGAGGTCGACGACTGAGGTCGTGAGTTGCGGCGGCTTGGATAGGAATTAGGAGAACTTGGGCGTCAGAAAATGAATTTTTGAGGTGATAAAGTGTCAATAATAAAAAAAGACTCAAAACCCTCCGTTGTGTCTGTGTTGGTTGCAAGATATTTGCCGAATGGATTTTGGTTCTTTGATAACCACAAACCAGAGATGGCGAGAGAGAGAGAGAGAGAGAGAGAGAGAGAGAGAGAGAGAGTATTGCAGAGTGGGTGACATATTGCAGAGTGGGTGGCTTGCGGGGAAGGAGGGTTAACCAAAATGAAAGAGCGTGCTGTGCACTTTCGGATTGCCTCTTTGGGTATGGGTAATTTCAACCCGGTTTTACCAAAAAGACAACATTGAAAATTCACCTTTGGATTTTATCCGACGGCTCTTAGATACCCCTCAAACACACCCCTTATAACTTTCCACTCACTATAGAAGCATTCAATGAAGGCAAGGCTGCCACTATTCACCTGAATAGTAGCAGCCCTTGCCTTAGTCTTTTTGGGTGGACTTGCTCTTAGTATAAAGGAAAAGTCCAAAATTCCAAGTCGTTGAAATTACATTATCCCAACTTTTACGCCTTATTTTCCTAAGAACTTAAAAGAGAGCATTAACAAGTAAACAAAATTCCAAAGTTTTGGAAAGCAATTGATATGATATCTTTTTTTATTGGCTCTGGACTAATTTTGAAGGAGTGTTGAGTAACCCAAACTCTTTAACAGTGAGACTTTTAACTTTTTCAAATCAATCTAGATTCATGATCTCCAACCTCAAAGTATACTTTCTTTGAAAAACAAAGATTTGTGTTGTTTTTTCAATTAAAATTTGAAAGAAAGTTTTGCCGAATAATTAGTTTGGTCTCCATTGATGTTGTTGGAGTGCTAGTTGTTTGGAAAGTTTTCGATATCTCAAAATCAATTGGAGAGAAAAACTTGGGTAGGGAATTCCTTAGCTTATCGCCTGATTAGTGACATATACACTTTCTAAAAACTTGGTATAACCTGCCAGTCAATCTGCTACATGGCTTGGCTCTCCCTAATGAAGTTTTTCTCCAATGGGAATGCTCTAGTGACCTTTTCGGGTATCTTAAAGAGTATAAGAATTATGGGGACCACCTTTCTATTGAATGATAGGATTCCCAAATTCTCAACAAAAAAAACAAAAAAATAAAACTTATGTCTCTTGAATAAAATATCTAATATCCAACTCCCTCAATTTAGGCTAGAATTATTACATGTTCAACAAGTTCGAGCACATATGTAGTCAATATTAGGCAGCCTTAATATTACTTACATTGGTGCGTATACATATACTTATACATTTTACTCTAATTCAGGAATTGCTTCTAACTCTAGCCGTCTTGCTGGGATGCTTGCATGTGTTGTTGTAGGACCTGCAGAGACAAAAGGATTAGGAGGCATGACCAAGTTATCTCCTCCTTCTAACATATGAACCACTATTTGCATAGATGGACGATCCACCGGGTGCCATTGGATGCACCAAAGCCCTACAATTGCAAGTGTCTTCGGGATTTTACCATCTCCGTCATCTCCTATATGGATTCGTAGGTCATCTCCTCCTTCTAGAAGATTATAGATCCATTCTGGGTAGTAAATTTCATTTGTGTTCTTTGTGCTTGAACCAATGTTCTTCCTTCCTCCTACCATCTCTAGCAACAACATTCCAAAACTATAGACATCTGACTTGTAAGACACAATTCCAAAATTCCTAGAGAACACTTCAGGCGCAATGTATCCCATGGTGCCTCTAGCTGTAGTCATTGACACTATACTTTGATCCTTGGAACATAATTTGGCCAAACCAAAATCAGAAATTTTTGGAGTGAAGTTGTGGTCTAGCAAAACATTATGGGGTTTGATATCAAAATGGAGGATTCGTTGATCACATCCCTGGTGAAGATATTCAATTCCTTTGGCTATGCCTACAGCAATATCATGCAACTTTTCCCAACCAAGGAAACTGTGCTTGCCATCCGCTGATGAAATGAAATCCTGCAGCGAACCATTGGGGAAGAACTCATAAACAAGAGCTCGTCTAAATCCATCAGCACAAAAGCCAACCAAGCGAACTACGTTGACGTGGTGGATATGACCCATCATTCCCACTTCGTTTACAAACTCTTCCCCATTTCCCTTAGAATTGTTAAGTACTTTCACGGCAACAAAGAATTCAGAAGAAAGCTTTCCTTTAAAAACAGTTCCATAGGCTCCTTGGCCCAACTTGTCCTTAAATTGGTTTGTGATCCTCTTAATATCTGCATATGAATATCTGCTTGGCTTGAGAGCTTTGTAATCCTCTAAAAACCTTTCGATTTTCAGTTGATTCTCTTTCTCCTTTTGATCAGCGCTATAGATACGATACACTGCAATGAGCAATACTAAAAGAAGGGATGAACCCAGCGTTGCACCTGCAAGTAAATACAATCCTTGAGCAAACACACATCTTCCAACGTCTTCTCGACATGAAACAAAGCAAAAGAAAAGACCAGTCTTAGATAACTCACCCGTTGCCACGAATTCCATTGTTTTGCCTATAAAACATAAACATAATTTCAAAATCAGATTGTCATGTTTCTGAAAATGACCCTGAACCAGCAGGTAGCAGATTATTATATTGGTCATCAAGTTTGCAAATATGATTTACTTTGGAAACTCTACAAAATTGAGCAGAATATATGTGAAACAAATCCTTACTTGCTTTCCTCAAGTGAATACATTCAACTTCACTTTTGATGCCATTCTTGTTCAATCTACACCTCTTGCCCTCCGCTTCACATTTGGTACAATTTGGTTCAGACCATTTGAAGCGAAGAATATAGCTGCCATATCCATTCCAACGCCCGAATGGAACTGATAAAACATCATACATCCTTGTACAAGACTGTAGGGCCGGAAGGGTCCAAAACAAACTAGAATCAGAAGAAAAGCCGTAAACTCTGTAGCCAGGGCCGCCGCTGAGGCAGGGGACTTGAAACCTAGGTGTATCTCTTCCAGCAAGAGTAGGACAATGGAATAAGGTAAGGTTAAATATGATGGAACCGAAATCGAATAAGTGGAAGGGGGAGATTGGAATGTTAGGGGTTTCTAAGGGCTTTAACAGCAGGCAGTCCTCTGTGTTATATACTTCGATTAGCCCACGCTTGTAATCTATGCTTTTGACAAACAATTTTATTAGTGCTACTTGCTCCTCAAGAACCTTCTCCTGTCTGCTACTGCATTCAAGCCCAGGACCACCACAATGATGTCTGAGGTGGAGCGGGAAATGGATAGCCAGGCCATGATCATCACTGCACTCAGATTCTGTGCACGTATCTTGTCCTGCTCCAACCGCTTTGACGAAAACCATATATAGTATGCAAAGGCAAGAGATGAGGAATCGCTGCATTTCTGAGATAAAGTGGCACTGGATTTTTTTCCTGAGCAGATGTATTTGGATAGATATGTCGAGTACAGCAATGAATTGACCTTGTTCAATCGACCACTCACAAGAAATCGGAAACAAGCTTGGCGCTTTTACAGTAAATAAATGAATATACAAATCAAGGCCAAAACTTGGACCAAAACAGAAGGAAAATCAAACTCAAGAAGTCAACAAAACCGGGCTGAAATGGCACAATAAAATTTTCAGTCAACTTATGTCGACTATTTGACTGACTCTCTAACGTCATGGCTTACCTAGGCTTCTAATAATTAAATTGCTTGCTTGGTGCATGACTTTTCTTTTGATATGTTTCAAATGTTATCCAATAGGAAATTTGAAAGTGTGCTCATACACACATTTACCATATCTTATAAGAAACTGTCTAAATATAAAGCTAGTCTGAATGCCAAACAACACCACACCACCCACCCCCCCCCCCCCCCCCCCCCCCCTCCCTCCCCTCTCTCTCTCTCTCTCTCTCTCTCTCTCTCTCTCTCTCTCTCTCTCTCTCTCTCTCTCTCTCTCCATGGGGAGCAGGTTCTTGGCCTTGTCTAGGTGGGTTTTGATAGTAGCACTTCTTGTTGTTGGGTTATCCGGCGAAACTGGTAACGCGACTAAGTGTGCCTCTTCCTGCGGCGATATCCACATAAGCTATCCTTTCCGACTAAAACATGATCCAAAGCACTGCGGCAATGTAATGTATACTCTGTCCTGTGAGAACAACATTACACTTGTTGTAGACCTACCTCCTTCAGGAAAGTACTATGTCCAGGCAATCAACTACCACACCCAAACAATCCGACTCGTAGATCCTGGCCTCCAGAACAACAATTGCTCCTCCATGCCTCAAAATTTTCCACCTTTTTTTAGAGATCCATATAGTGTACATAATATATCAGATTTACTGCTTTCGACACGTGTACTGCTTTCGACACCTGCACTGCTTTCGACACCTGTATTTTACATCAAGTGTTCGAATCCAGTGAATTCTTCTCTGTACGTGGACACTGCTCCGTGCTTGAATATCAATGCTTCTTCTTTGGTTCAACAAAAAACGTACAGTTATGTGAAGGTTGGGGTTATGGAAGTGGGGGATTTGAACGAGGGTTGCAGTGCAGAGTGGTCGGCTTTGGCGCTCTTGAACTACTCTAAGGGCTACAATACCTCTTATGAATCCATACACAGCGCCCTCATGTATGGCTTTGAGCTTGGAGTATTTTGGCCTGATGAAATACCTCCCATCTGCCATGGCCAATGGAGTTCTAATCTTAAATGTTTTCCACACACCATCCCAGGTACGTGAATTCTAGGCCATGGCTTTTGACTATGTCTAATTTGTTGCACTTTTAGTTTATGAGAATGCATAGAAGGAAGTTAGGGGAATTCAGACTTCTCCTGACTAGAAGTATTAAGAACATACTTGTGTTGTCAAATCATGAATCTAATCTACACATTCAAGAAAGAATAAACATTACAAATGATTCTTATTCGCACATTTAACAATGTATCAAATAATAATGTCAGACAATCTAGCAAGAGAATGATGCACTTTAAACTAAAGTACAAAAATTGAAGCTCTCAGTTAGAATTAATTCAGCTTTTCAACTTTACCACTCAAGATAGAAACAAACTGAAATTTCTGAATTTATGCATCTTTTACTCCTAAACTTAAATTTTAAAATTTTCAATTGATAAAAGATACCTGAGGCACCTGCACCCAACAAGAAATTTTCTCAACAACCATCAACATATAATAAATTAACACCTCATACTCCACGATCAACATATATAAATTAACACATCAGACAATGCGTGTAAACAAAGGTGACTTTGGTTTGGGAGTTTCGTCGAACACCTACAATGCAAGCCACTTAAGCAGGAGAATAAAGAAAGTACGAACTTTATAGTTTTTGTCAAATAATTAAATGGCTTACTTTTTAATGGTAAAAAGTTATTTTTGATCACTGTAGTTTCATTTTTATCATTTAGTCTTCTAATTTTGTCCATATAGTTTGTATTTCGAGCAATTCAAGAATAATTGGGAATTTCTGTCAAATGTGTCCGACTTCTGTTACTTTTCGCACATGTACTTCTCACATGGAGGGGGAATTTGGTCCAACCACTTACTGCTATTGACCTTGCTCTCCTTAGAGCAAGTCCAGTGCTACACAACAAGGTTTGGACCTCCAGTGCACAAAACACAGCCCCCGCAAGGCATGGGACCCACCAGCCTGGGCAAGCCCACAGGCAGATCTTGACTGGGCTTCAGCCCGAAGGCGCTGATGTCAGCGAGCAAAAAAATTGAAAAAAATACTAAAAAATTATGGATGTTTTCCTTATAAATACATAACAATTTTATTCACTTTCCACACCAAATCCTCATACAAACTCTTCTCCTTCCAATATTTGTACATTGTAAATTTTTTTATTTTTTATTTTTTTTTGCATTTGTAAAATTGTTTATATTTTCTTCTATATTTATTTTTTTTCTTCCATAATCATTTTATTTTGTGCATTTCTAAATTGTTTATATTTTGTTACATAATTCTTCTTTTTTTTCTTTCCTTACCCTTACCCTAGCCTTTTGGGGGTGGAACCAACTAAAGGCAAGGCTGCTACTATTCACATAAATAGTGGCAGCCCTTACCTTGCCTTTTGGGGTGGACTTGCTCTTAGCACCAGCCTATCCACCTCAATCTCTCTCATGCTTCATCATCATCATCATCATCCATCACCACAGGCACCGCCAACTCAACTTTATCTTCTTTTTTACTAGTCTGAAACTTCAATCCTCCCTACCCATGATTGACTTTCCTTTTCCTTTTCCCTTCGGTTCTCTTTACCCAGTACTCTCTCTCTCTCTCTCTCTCTCTCTCTCTCTCTCTCTCTCTCTCTCTCTCTCTCATATCAACACATCTCCCACTCCCTCCTCCAAATACTCTCTAAAAAATCCTTATCTAAATTTTGTGAATATGTATTGGAAGACAAATTTGGGTTGAAAAGTTGTAAAAACCCAAGCCTTTTGTAATCCCCAAAGAATTGAGATTAAAAAGGGAGCGGGAAGACTGAAGATTCAGACCAGCCAAAAAAAAAAGTGTACTGTAGGTGAGAATTAAAGGGAGGTCAATCATGGGGTGGGGAGGAGTGAAGGTTCAGATGGAAAACATATAAAAAGAAAAAAAGGAGCTTTTCAGGAGAGATACAACGGAAGGGAATAGGAAATGAGAAGTCAAAATGCTTGATAGGCGGGAGTATTTGATTAGGGTGGGATATTTACGTGGTTTGCCGACCTCACATCGCAAGTTTTAATCCCGAGTATGGTAAGGTTGGACCCAATTGCCCCTTCATTTGAGGAGCACGTCCAAAAAGTAACAGAAGTTAGACATCTTTCGTAAAAATTCCTGATTATCCTTGAATTGTTCAAAATAGAAACTATATGGATTAAAGTTGTAAAAGTGGCAAATTATAGGGATAAAAAGTGACTTTTTACTTTTTTAATATATTCTTCCGTTTGACCTCAAATTTTGATATGATGTAAAAAGTTAAGGCTACTATAAAATCTTGCGGGGACGTTTACATATGAGTGCTGCTAAACGAACTCTAAAATTAACTGAGTACACCATACGATCTAAGTACACCATAATGTTTAAATTAAAATGTAAAATTAACTAAGTACACTCTATTTAACTACCAAAAATACCCATGGTACACCCTCTTTAATTTTAAATCTTTTAAAGTATTTAAAATAAACAAATGAAGTAAAATAATATTTTAACAAAACTCTCTCTCTCTCTCTCTCTCTCTCTTGCTTCTTCTTCTTCATCTTCTTTTATCTCTCTCCTGTGCGACCACCACCACTTGGTTTGTGTTATTGATTGTTTAAGTTTTATGCATACAAAAATCAATTGGGATCAATACACTTCTCCTGGATTCCGAGTTGTATGTTAAAAATTAAGTCAATTTGTTTGAAGGCATGGGTTCAAAAGCTCAAGCAATAAAACAAAGATTTTAATTCTTAATTAAATATGTTGTCTTCAATCTTTCGAGAGATGTGTGGGTTTTCAATCTAATTTAGGGAGATTTGGTAGTTTGGGAATTTGGGGACAGCATATCTCAACTCGTCTCAGAGTGAGGTGGGTCGGGAAGGAGAGAGAGCTTTTTTTCTCTTTTTAAAATTTTATTTTATTTTTTGGTTTTAAATACTTTAAAAGATTAAAATTAAAGAGTTGACCATAATTATAACAATGGACATGCGTCAAGTCTTAAGGATGGTGTACATATTGGGGTACACAATTTAATATATCCTTTTTGGTCATTTTATATTAGGGTAAATTAGTAATTCAATAAATAGTTTGACAGTAGGGTGTACTCAGTTAATTTTAGGGTTCGTTTAGCAACACTCTTTACATATTCTTTATGAAGTAGATTGGGTCAGGATCGGATGTCTTAATAGCTGTAGTCAGGAACAGATTGGGAGTCTTAACTGGGCTAGTATTCGATAATAAAATGACTCAATATTTGTAAAATACGTAGATTAAGACCTCTGACTTATGCTTATGAAATTTCACAATTTTTGGAAAGCTAGGTATTTTTATAAAATTCATGGGGTGGCTAAACACTACTGTTTAACAACTGAATTCTAGTTTAGGGTTTTGATTCTTGGGATTCATTTTGAGGCTTAAACAATGGAGTTTTGTTTTGAAATTTTTACACTTTGCTTTGAAACTCGTTTTGTCTAACTTTACTTTTTTTTTTTGTCACGCATATTTATCACAGTTAGTCTGAATTCCAGGGAGGACAACAATTTCCAGTCAAACTATTAATTATAAATTAAAAACTCAATTTTATAATTTTAATTCATATTTTTTTTGTCATATTAAATTAAATTCATTAGAAATCAAAATTTAGAACCAAAAAAATCTCTCGTCCTCTCTCTTTCCAGGCCCCCCACCCTGAGTTACCCCAGTAAACAACAACCATGGCCGCCTGAATCCCGCTGGCATTGTCACTTCGGTTCAACAATTTCTCAGACCACCTCTAACAGGCCTGCCCTGCCACTCTCTCTCTCTCTTCCCCATAACCCCCACCCCATAACAACTTACATCATTTGATACCAGATCCAAACCCCATAACCAAACTACCCACACCTTTGAATCAACACCCATCTCCCAAATATCCAATCCACATACCCACAAATCTCTTCGTCTCTCTCTTTGAGATGTGGGTTTGTTTTTCAATTTTTTGATTGATTTTGATTAGTTACCACAGTGAGGGTTTGGATGGGGAGATTAATCTTGGGTCGGTTTGGGGTGATGGGGTGAGGGATTGGATGGGGGTGGCCTCGATGGTGGTTGGAAGGAAGTTGCGGTTGAACTGGGGGTGGGGGCTGTGGTGAAACTGGTGTCCAGTGTGTAGAGAAAGTTGGGTGGCTGAAGAATGGTTGGGTATGATTTGGTTTCGAGGGTTGATTTTTGATATGATTCTTTTGATTACTTGGTTTGGTTTTCTGATTTTATTTCTTGGAAGTTGATTTTCTTAGTTTGATGTGATCTGTTGGGTGAAGAACCAGAAGAAGGCAGGGAGTTGGGATGGCGGCGGCTAGGGTTTAGGTTTTTAATTTCTTAAGTTTATTTAATATATTATGTTTCAAATATTTAACTACTTGAGGTACAAGTAGTTAAATATTTTTAATTACTTGAGGTACAATTCCTCGATGTACCTCATAATTAAATGTGTTACGAAATTTTTGATTATATATAAACTTACAGCACATGATAAAGTTCTCATTGGATACTACTAGATAATCAAACTATCAGGTACAGAGGAAGTCTTTGGTAAACTTTTTTTCCTTGGGTTAAGATGTAACAAATTTCAAGAAAAATAATAAAAGCTGAACAGCAATCTTTTAAAAAATTAGCATTGAAAACCCTAAATTAAGAATTCTTACATCATTAGTCACTACGCACCCTCAAGTTAAACTTTGCTTTTTCCGGTATAGCTGCTGGCTTGCGGCTTATGTTTTGCTTACGTAGAGCCAAGTTCATTCTAGTGGATCACCATATGTCATTGGGACAACAAATAAAAAGAGGATTGAAAAATGGCCCACTTGACATCAATCTAATATTCATATAAGAGCACTTTCATTCATGGTGCCTTGGTAAAGGGCAAGGGTAAGTAATAGTGACTGCTATAAGAGCACTTTCATAACTTTAAGGTTGTTTTTGCCAATTTTTAATAGACGCAGGCAAATTGTACGTATATCAAACCACAAGAATGGAAAATGTAATTGATCCTTAAGTTCAAGGACTTGGTGTGCTAATATGTTTTCTTCTTCTTTGTTTGTGTAGGTTTCTTTCGATTTCTATGCGAGGCTATTTATGGTAAAGGCACTCTCTCTATCTGGCAATATATTATTTTTTATTTTTTTAGTGTAAAATGAACCTACAAAAGGAGCTTGTTACCCATGTTCCAATTCAATTTAGGCTTGATTCCACTAGGAAATGTGATACCAAATATTATAACAAAATCCTCAATTAAAAGTTTAAAATAAGATGTAATTTTCTTTCTAAATTGTATGGCAATATAAACCGCTTTATCTCGTCAGATTGTGAATTCCATACATAAATTTGACTCTTTCATAAGTGTTCATATTCACAATTTAACAACATAAATATTTGTCTCGGAAGAGAACATTGCTCAAAACAAGACATAACAAAACAATTCCTCCATGATCAATGATGCAGTTTGTGGCTGGAATAGAGGTATTTCAAATTGTAATGACTTGATGTGCTAATGTTGTTTCTTTTTTGGTTTTCCTTTTGGTTTTTTTTTTGGTCACTATAGCTTTCTTTTTTCGTGGACACGTGTACATTGGTAAGGACTTTCTCCCCAAAAGTTTCTTTTATTTCTTTTTCTTTTCCGTTTTCTTTCTTGTCAATTACATCACGGCAATTGTGAGATACTAATGAACTTGTGATAAATAAATATAAAAAAAAAGGTCAATTCAAACTCAGTCAAGTCTTTGTTTTTACTTACATTCGTTGTTGTATTTCTTGCAGGGAAACCTCGATGGTTTCCGTTCAAAAACATCAGTAAGATCTTGTATTTATTGCATATAATCAATTCTTGAATTTTGTTCACCTTTCGAAAACCTATAGTCAAGTCTTTGATTTTGTCCCCACTTTTGCTATGTTTCTTGCAGGAAGTGGATGGGTGCCACTCATTTGCTTGGGTAAGAGCTTTTGTATATATTACCCTTGAATGACATCAAAGAATACATATTTCTGAAACAAAACAACAAGAAAAATGTTGAAAGCATTAGTTGATCTAACCAATAAATTTGTTTTCTCATGATTCTTTTTGGTATATATCTCTTGTCAGGTTTATTTTTTTCAGCAAGACTAATTTTTGGGGTTCCATGTCTGATTGCGTTCGTGATCTATAAATGGCGAAGAAGACATTTGTCGAGTTATAGCATCATAGAAGATTTTCTACAAAGTGATAGCAACTTCTTGCCAATAAGGTACTCTTACTCAGAAATTAAAAAGATGACTGGTAAATTTAAGGACAAGTTAGGTGAAGGTGGTTATGGCTCTGTATTCAAAGGAAAGTTGCGCAGTGGCCGTTTTGTAGCAATTAAACTCTTGGGCAAGCCCAAAGGTAATGGGCAAGACTTCACAAGTGAGGTGGCTACTATTGGAAGGATTCACCATGCTAATGTGGTGCAACTTGTTGGTTATAGTGTTGAGGGATTAAATCGTGCTCTAGTATATGACTTCATGCCAAATAGCTCTCTCGATAAATATATTTATTCCAAAGAGGAAAACATGCCTTTAAGTTGCAAGAAAATGTATGAGATTTCTCTCGGAGTGGCTCGAGGGATTGAATATCTGCATCAAGGTTGTGACATGCAAATTCTACATTTTGATATCAAGCCTCATAACATTCTTCTTGATGAGAACTTTAACCCAAAGATTTCTGACTTCGGGCTTGCGAAATTATATTCCGTAGATAATAGCATTGTCTCTTTGACGGCAGCAAGGGGAACAATGGGCTATATTGCTCCTGAGTTGTTCTACAAAAATATTGGAGATGTTTCATACAAAGCTGATGTCTATAGTTTTGGAATGTTGCTTATGGAAATGGCAAGCCGAAGGAAGAATTTCAGTTCAATGGGAGGGCGTTCAAGCCAAACTTACTTCCCATTATGGGCGTACGACCAATATGACAAGGGAAATGACTTGGAGATGGGAGATTTTAATGAGGAGGAAAAGAAAATCATAAAAAAGATGGTTATAACTGCATTGTGGTGTATTCAAATGAAGCCAAGTGATCGGCCTTCCATGAACAAAGTCATAGAAATGCTAAGAGGAGATGTTGAATGCCTAAAAATGCCTATCAGACCTTTTCTGTATCCACAGGAGATGCATGTAGGTGATGTTCAAGAAAATTTGAACTTATTAGGTTCCAACGGGGAGTTAACATGGACTTTGTCAGCTAGGTGATCATCAAATTTTTAGAAAATGCAATCATTTATTGTTTTTTTTGTGGGAGGACCTACACACACCAGTGCTAGGACTCCCAATGACCTTGCCTAAGGGAGCAATTGTTTCAAACCACTACACTAGTGGCTCCTTTGCATGGAATAATTTATTGTTAAACTCTGGCTTCCTACTATTACGTGGAAAATATTAAACAAAATGCATCTTTTTTCTTTTTCTTTGAGGAAAAACTAACTCACTATAAAAGTTAATGACACAGCGTGACAATGGATTGGCTAAAACCTTAGCCTAAAACATGTAACCCTAGAATCCACCAGCAAATATGAGTGAACCTCAGGTTTTTTTGATAAACTGGAAATAAAAACATAACCCTAACTATGGGAAAAGTATGTTTAAATACAACTAGAAACCAAACGAATTAAAACAGGAAAATAACAAAGTTTCTAAAAACTGTAAAACCTTTAAAACTGAATTTCAGGCTAGTAAACAATCTCGGACACCAGAAAAATCCCATACATCATGGCAAAGCGATGAGTTTTACTAATGACTTCGTTCTCTTCGAATTGACTGGTCATGGGCCCAATTCTAAGCTCAGAGCCCAAATCTACACCTTACTCGATCTGCCTTTGCACGTGTGTCACTCTAGGTCCTCTTCAATTGCTTCCGCCATCTCTTATACACCAGTATTGACGCAACGTGACAATTGATCGGCTAAAATCTTAGCCTAAAAATGTAACACTAGAATCCATAAGGAAATATGAGAGAACCTCAAGTTTATTTGATAAACTGAAAATAAAAACATAACCCTAACTAAGGGTAAAGTATGTTTAAATACTCCTAGAAAACCCTAGCAATAACAAAGGAATTAAAATAGGAAAATAACAAACTTTCCAAAAACAGTAAAAACTTTAAAATTGAATTTCTAGCTTATAAACGTCTCGGATGCTTAAAAAATCCCATACATCATGGCAAAGCGATGAGTTTTACTTATGACGCCATTCTCTTCGAATCGATTGGTCATGGGCCCAATTTTGAGCTCGGAGGCCAAATCTGCAGCTTACTCGATTTGCTTTTGTGCGCGCATCTCTTCAACTTCTCTTTAATTGCTTCCGTCATCTCTTCTACATAGTACTGACGCATCATGACAATTGATCAGCTAAAACCTTAGCCTAAAAAATGTAACTCTAGAATCCATCGAGAAATATGAGAGAACCTCAGGCTTATTTGATAAACTGGAAATAAAAACATAACCTTAACCACGGGTAAAGTATGTTTAAATACTCCTAGAAACCCTAGGAATAACAAAGGAATTAAAATAGGAAAATAACAGAGTTTCCAAAAGCTGTAAAAATTTTAAAACTGAATTTCAGGCTAGTAAACGATCTCGGATGCCCGTAAAAGCCCATAAGTCAAAGCTATGAGTTTTACCCGTGATGTCATTCTCTTTGAATCGACTAGTGTAAGGGGTATATTTTTGTCATAAGGCTCTGTCTACCGCGCAGATCTCGCGGCATGGGTAGCCGGGCTGAGGGGATATGCTTCGACACGCGGCGTCCTGCTTTTGGGTGCGGTGCGGTTGTGCGCGGGCGTGCCAGCACGGTCTACCGTGCATCGAGATGGTTGAATGTGGATAGAATGGTTAAGTGGTGTGTTGCGTAGATTCAGCTGCACCAAAATGGGCTCAACTGCATCCTCAACTTGTGATACTCGCAAGTGCACGAACCGTTGATAGTTTAGCGTATGTAAGTGCGAGGTCGATTCCACAGGGATTGGTGATTGAATGATCCAATTCAGTTTTCCTACACAAAACATAAATAAAAACAAAAGAAACAAAACAAGAAGAAAGAATGTACATTACAAGAAAAATAAATTACAACTACGAAAACATTAAGGAAATTAAGAGAACTTTGAGGAAGAGAAGAAAGTGTTGAGAACTTTGAGAGGGAGAAGAAAGTATTTGAGAGCTTTGAGGATTAGGAGAAGAGAAGAGAGATGTGTTTGAGAAATTTGAAGAATTTGATGAAGGAATGTGGAGAAGTGTTTGAAGAACATGGAGACTTGAAGAAGAGAATATTGGAAGAGTAAGGAAAGTGGTGTTTGGGAACTTTGTGGATTTTGGAAGAGAAAGTGTTTGAGTAGTTTAGAGAATTTGATGAAGGATGGGAGAAGTGTTTGAGAATTTAGAAGAAAGAAAATTTAGTAGAATGATCTCATTACAACAATTGAGAACTACAAAGGGAAACTAAGAGAATTTGAGGGAGAGAAGGGAAGGGAGCTCTAGAGAAGTGCTTGAGAGCTCCCCCCCTTGGGGTGTTATTACAAGCTTAGAGAACCTCCCTATTTATAGGCCTAGGAGAAGTAAAAATCTGAATTCAATATGGCTAATGCATACAACACTTGTTTTATAAAATCTGAAATGGTTGATGCACTTGTATTAGAAAATCTAAATTGGGTGATGCACTTGTATTAGAAAATCTTTAATGGTTGATGCACTTCCCCAATAAATCCCACCAGCAGCCCTAGCTCATCTTCATGTCACCATGACCAAGCTTCCAACCAGAAATGATAGCTCATGCCTAGCTCACCATGACCAAGCATCCAACCAGCACATGCTGAGATCAGCATGACCAGCAACTTCAAGGGCTTACAACTTGGGCTTCTCTTAATCAAATTAGGACTTTAAGCACTTGAAATTGAAGTTCAGAATGTCTTCTTTCCAGCCATATGTTATTTGGGCCAATCCAAGGTCGGAGTAAGAAGTTAAGGCCAAAACAAATTGCTAACTCATTTTCCGCGCTGAAAACAATCCATCCTGAGCATGGCTCTGTGTTTGCTAGGTAACGGACTCCAGATTTATCCAATGGGCCTGAAATTTGGATATGTTATAGTACACACCCATTGGAACAACTTTCATGAAGAATGCGGCCTCATCCGAGCTATGTAGGTGGCTGAAACAAAGCTTGCAATATGACCTACGGAACTGGACTGGCAGGGGGCTGTAGCCATAATGAATTTGTCTTTAAGCTCTTCATCAATTCATCCAAATTAGGCCTTAACATGCTTGAATTGCATGAATTATGTTCTCCAAAGCCATCATTGTTACCTAAAGCTCAATTAACTGAAAGATAAACACAAAAAGGATTAAAAGCACAAGTTTAACTCAAAAACATAACCAAATCATAAGCTAGAAGGGTAAGAAATAATATACAATTATGAACCGATCAAATACCCCCAAACCTAGATTTTGCTAGTCCTCGAGCAAAACAACACAAAACAAAGTTAAAAACAAAACTAGAAGTTAACTAAACCACTTTCGTAGGTAACTCGATTGCATTTAGCATATGCAACAAGCCTTTAAACCTCTAGGCATCCCTAGTAGGAGGAGTTGTGTCTCCTGAGGGTTTAACAGATACGATACCCACAAACGTTTTACTGACTCTGTAAAACAAAGTAATTAGAAAACTTAAAGATTGTTAGTCCTTAAGCAAAACTAAAAACAAAAACAAACACAAAAAACACAAAGAACTTAAAACAATTTTTCCGAACATTTTCTGAAGAGAAATGACTCATGCACATGACTTAAACGTTTTAACAATAAAAGCTCAATTTTTAGACATTATTTACAAAGCGGCAAAGTTCTAAACACAATATGCTCAAAGTGTAGTAGTGTGATAGCCAAATGCAACAAATTCCCCAATCTTAGTTTTCACACAATTTCAAAAATCATACAAAGCATAAGTTCAACTTCAAATCTCACCAAAGTTGTCCTCTCACAAATGAATCACTCAGAAGAGGGCTATAATGCATCACTCAGTTATAAACATGAGAATAGAGTTAAACCATAAGGACTTAACTCGAAATAGAAAGATGAAGAACTTGCATTAATATGATCTCAAGAAGGATGCCAAACACTTAAAAGTAGAAAAATGAATGCAATTCAACCATATGACATTTAAGATCAATTTAGGTCTTTAACATAGGTTGTAATTGGGCCAAGGGTGTAAGGTGAGTAAGAAATGAAAGGTACGGATAATACAAAGTCCAAGGAACTCGCAATGTAAGAGCATAAAATAATTATTTACAAGACTTCGAATCATCACGATTAGATTTTTTTTTCTTTTACATGATCAAAACTCCTTATACCTTCATTTACATTGATTCACTCATTTCCTTTAATTCAACAAACACCAATTTATTTTGAAGGCCCAAAAATGAAATTTCATTCAACCACAACTTTTTTCTTTTCTTTCACCAATTGTGTGAATTTTTTTTTTTCTTCGAAATGTAACACCTCTTCCCAAACTTAGTGTGAAAAACACATCTCAATTAAAGCTCATGAGTTCCTTAGAAAGGTAAATATTTGTTTTTCAGGCTAATGCGAGGAAATATAATTGGTAAATGAAAGAAAAAGGTTTACATGTAGGCTCAAAATGGTTAACAATGGAAAATCATGCTTAAGCATGCATAAGGTTAGCTTGAAAGGCACAAACGATCCAAAGAAGGCCTTAATATCATTTCTTTAAATGTCATGAAGTCAAATTGCACAAGAATGAATGACTTTTAAGTGTTCAACCAAATCAATGAATAATGAGATCAAACAACAACTTAGATGACAAGAAAATAAGAGTATGTATATAACACTCATGAAATGAAGTACAAGGCTCAAAAGCTCACTTTATATGGTTATATAAGTCTAATTTGTGCTTGATACAATTCTTTGGGTCATGCAAATCCTTTAATTGGAAAATTATGAAACAAATGGCAAGTGCAAAGGTTTCGAACATATCATGATAGAACAATGCCAATTTTTTTTTTAATTTTTTTTTAATAAATAAAAAAAACACTAAAATAAAATGAAATCCAATTTTCATTTAAGTCATGCAAACATTTATCACTATCTCATCATAAGTGTTCGGAAAGTGACTCAAAACAAAAACAAAACAAAACAATACTTAAAATAAAAACAAGCAAAAAAAAAAAAAAAAAATTTTTTTTTCAATTATTATTATTTTTAATTTTTTTTTTTAATTTTAAGAAAAACCAAATTTACTTGCTAAACTCCAATACCCCCAAACCTAGAAATGAACATTGTCCTCAATGTTTAAAAATTAGCCACAAACAATGTCATAACAACAAATGAAGGGTATTAAAGCAAATAAAAATCACAAAACATACAAAAATAAAATAAAACAATTACAAAATAAAAATTACAAAACAAACAATCAAATAAAAATAAAAATTTAAAAAAAAAAAAAAAAAAAAAACACGAAACAGTAAAACACTCAAAACAGTAAGCCCTAACAGATAGTCTTACACAAACTGAAACCCAAACAATTGAAAGCCCAACCCAAAATGAAATTAACCCAACAACGGTAAAACCCGACCCAAAATGAAATCTGAAGCCCACACGTTTAAATTTTAATTATAATTTTTTTTTAAATTTAAGATGAAACGTGAAATTGGATTCTGAAACATGGGTCCTAATTTTGTCTCGGTTCAGTGTAAGGGACCAACAGACAGGGCGAGACACGTGTCGACGCAAAGAGGCGCCGCAGACTCCACAAGCAGAAATTACGGGGCCATGGAAAGGCGCGACGACTTTGCTGAACGCGTCCGTTCAGACAAAGCAAGTCGTGACAAATGAGTTGGAAACGGTTGGAAAGTGAGAAGATTGTGGGACTCGAGGAACGCTGGATATTCAGAAAACGCTTAGACGCTGCAACGGCTAGGGTTTGTCAAAGACTACATCTATAAGAAGGAAAAAGACGGGAAAAAAAAACAAAAAATACACAAACTCAGAAACACAAAAGAGAAAAGAAGCAAGAAAAAGAAAAAAAAAGTGAGAAATCAAATGGCTTCTTCCTACCCCTTTTCGTTAGATCTCAACCTAGCTCCACCGACTCAGACACGAGGCCAAGCAGTAGCACCAGTATGGATGCCCTACTTTGGCTCCTCACGGGGGCCTGTGTCTGTCAATGACTCAATACTCCTAGACAACGATGTTGCTATTGGAGTTGGCAGAAATTTAGTGACTCCCAAAGATATACGTGTGTTTGGGACAAGGGATGACAATCGGGTCACGAGTGATGCCCTGGCACTGAGCGTGCAGAGTACAGCATGTGTTGCAAGTTTGGGTCATCGCCTACTTGCGAAGTCCCATGAGGTAGAGGTGCTGAAAGCTCAGTTAGCGGCGGAGCGAAGTATGGTTGAAGACTGTCAGAGTGCTATAAAAAGCTTGAAAAGGGAGAGGTCAAGGATTGTGGAGGTGAATCGACACCAGCTAGAAGTATTGCGAGACGAGAATAAAAATATATCAAAGATGGTAGAGTTGTACTCTCGCGACATGAGAAAGCAACTGGAAGACCTAGACCGACCGGGTAAACGCAAGCAAGCGGATCGCGAGAGTAGTTACGCTCAAGCTAAGATTGCGATCTTTGGGAGCTCAAGTGATGAGCCCCAAGAGGCTGTGCGTGAAGCCCCGGAAGAGGACAGCCAGAGGGCCAAACTCAAAGCTCCTATGGTCGAGACACCGAGCGCCAAGAAGAAATGATTTCAGTTTTTATTTATTATTTAATTTTAAAGTGTATTGTGTTTTTTTTTTTCTTTAATAAAAACGTTAGCTATCTCAAAGAAACGATTGACCCTAAATTTAAAGAACGACAATCAAACAAAAACACGAAGACCCAAACAAGATTTTTTTATTTTTTATTTTTAGTTAAGTAAATACACAAATAACTGCTTCTTCTTTTAAGAGAAAAACTTAAGGATGACCAGTTAAGGGCCTCAGAAAACACAGCCAGGGGTTCCGGGAAGGTTGGAGGGGTCACAATGGTCCCGCTTAAAACCCTAACTTCTTAGACACCGAAGGTGTCGCCTTAAAGAACTCCTAGACACTGTGTAGACTGCGGTTGCTCACTGGAGTTACCAAAAATTTAGCTCATTCAAAGAATATCCTATGAGTTTTAAATTATACTACCTAATTAAATAAAAAACAAAATAAATAAATAAACTGAAATAAACACGCAATTCAAACAAGAATTTAAAAGAAGAGTTGGGATTCTTGCACCAGGTGTCCAAGACGCATCTTTAATTTTGTCTCTTCTTCCAACTACATTATTAAGAAACCTGTCAAACAAGAAGAAAACAAGTTATTTTTAAATTAAAAAGAAAAACAATGAATAAAGAAAAATAAAATAAAATAAAAAGAAAAGGAAAACACACTTCTCGAAACTTAAACAAAAGAAAAGAAAAACAAAATGACTGGAAATAACAGACAAAAATACAAAGCAATCAGAAAACAGGGAGGCAAAAGTAAGTGAAAGTGTAGACATGCTCCCTTTAAAAAAAACGCGCTCGCAATTTGCGCCAGAAATGAAGGGATCCGAGAGAAAAGAGCACAGGATAGCACCCTCGAGATCCGAAGTGCTTTCGGCTCCCTCATCTGCATAAGTCTATTTAAACTCATCTCGGTGAAGTAGAAGAGCACCTCGCATTTCTTCCTGCAAATTCAGAGAAAAACATCAAAAAATCCAGAAACAAAGCAATGGCATCTTCATGCACTCACCTTGATGATCTAAACCTTGAATTGTCCCTTGCGCCACCGAATGCGCAGATAAGGGCTCCTCAAAACCATGTCTTCCCAAACTCCACATATCATCACGGTACGGCCTCAAACTTTGCTGAGGTAATACCGAACTTTTCTGAGGCAATGCCGAACAGAGCAGCGCTGCTTGGAGGCATGATTGGCAGCAAGCTCACACCGACAGATCATCTGCATGTGGCACAGAGGTCTGACAAAGCAGCGGTGGAGGAGTCCAATAATTTAACTGTTCTCCATGCGGTCTCGGCTACCAATTTGGGTATGCGATTGCTAGCGAGAACACGGGAGTGTGCCGCGATGAGCGAGGAAATAGCTTCCTTGAAGGCTATGGTGGCGGACTTGCAGAAGCGGCTATACTGTGCCAATCAGCACGTGGAAGCACTGCAGAGAAAAAATGAGGATCATGTGGAGCTGCTGCAGATTCTGCAAGTAAGAGACAATAGAGGCATGCCATGAAGATGAAGAAGTTGTTTTTATTTTTAATTTACTTGAATGTTTTTTTTGTTTTTTTTTTTGTTTTTTTTTTTTGTTTTTTGTTTTTTTACTTTTTGGTAATGTTTGAAATGAAATAAAAATGTGTTTTTAACATTCAGAAATAAACTAACTAACCACACCACGTAAATAAATAAACTAACCTAACAAAACAAAAAAAAAAGAACATAAAAGAAAACAAAGAACTTCCAAATTGATTTTTTTTTTTTTTAAATTTATTATTATTTACAACTAACTGACCACACAAAGAAAAAAAAAAACAACAAAGAAGTTCCAAATTGCAATTTACAAGGAAAATTAAATAAAAACTCAAATTTCAATTTTTTTTTAAATTTTTTTTTTTTTAAATATATATATATATATATATATTTTTTTTTAAACACACAAATATACAAGCAACTCATGGATAACCAGTTAAGGGCCTCAGAAAATACAGCCAGGGGATCCGGGAAGGTTGGAGGGGTCACAAAGGTCCCACTTAAAACCCAAACTTCTTAGACACCGAAGGTGTCGCCTAAAGAACTCCTAGACACTGTATTGACGGAGACGCTCACTGGAGTTACCACGAGTCAGCTAATATAAAAAATCTTTTTAATTTTTTTTTTTAAAAAAAAATAAAAGAAATAGAAAATTAAAATTACTGAAGTAATAACAAAACAACTAAAGAGAAAGGATTGGAATACTCCCCCTTGAAGCGATTAGGTCGAGCATGATGCATTTGGAGGTCGCGACTTCTCCCACTACTCCACACTCCCTATCTTTATGATTGAAGTTACCATCTCTCTCCATTTTTATTAAGCTGACATTACTTGCTAAAACAAACACAGAAAACTTGAAACAGAATTAAAGGATTAGGAAATAAAAAACTAAAATGGAAAGGAAAATCAACACACATCCAATTTCATGCTTCAAAGTAATAAGCAACAAAGTAATCAAACTAGCTTATGAAGTTCGTTCTTTCTCAAATATGATTATCCATATGGTGTGTGGTTTTAATCAAGTATTCAGAAAAAGCATTTAGCTATGGTGTTTAGTCTAAACACAAATTCCGAACCCATTAAGAACAAGAAGAACAATAGAGAACCAAGTAGAATTTAAACATGGTGTTTGTCTTCAATATCTACCCATTCATTCACTAATCAGTCCAAGAGTCATATGGTGTTTATGTAAACTTGAACAAAATATTTAATTAAGAGCAAGTGAATGAAACCATAAACTAGAAATAATCAACATGCTACTTGAACCTTTTTGTTTTTGGGTGTTGTGTAAGCTGGGACTCAAACCCAGTTCTTTTGCTTGTCAGGCAATTGTCCTTGTCCGTTGGACTACAAACACAACTTGTCAATTAACGTCATTAACTTTAAAACATGAAACTGTCCAGTTAAGAAAAAGATAAAAATAAATAAAAAGTAGGAAAACCAAATAGAATCAAACAATGTTACTGTTGCGTAGATTTAGCTCCACCAAAATGGATTAAGCTGCATCCTCAACTTGTGATACTCGCAAGTGCACGAACCGTTGGTAGTATAGCATATGTAAGTGCGAGGTCGATTCCACAGGGATTGGTGATTGAATGATCCAATTTAGTTTCCCTACACAAAATAGAAACAAAAACAAAGAACATAAAACAAGGAAGAAAGAAATAAGTAACTCAAGCAAATAAGTTCCCAAGTTCAATTTAGATTAATGGATTGATTCTAGCTAAAGTATGATTAAGCCATGGTGTGTGGTCATAACCTTGTGTTCCTAATTCCCTAATTTGATCATTTGTTGTCTAACCTAAAATTAAGCATTAGGAACCCATTAAGCATAGAAGAACATTTTAAACAACCAAGTATGTATCTAATCCCTGTTGTCGAATGTCCATACATACTCTTCCTATTCATAGTTCAATTCGAATTAAAGCATGGTGTATACTCTTAATTCAAACCAAGATAGCTAACATGCAAGCCTAAATGGTGATCAATCATTCAAACTAGCATATTAACTTATAAGCATAATGAATAAGAACAAAAACCATAATTGAAACTTGGAAACTAATTCAACTTGAAAACTTAAGAAAAGAATTTACATAACAAAGAAAAATAAATTACAACTAAGAAAACATTAAGGAAACTAAGAGAACTTTGAGGAAGAAAGGAAGTGTTTGAGAACTTTGAGGAGGGAGAAGAAAGTGTTTGGGAACTTTAGAGAATTTTGGAAGAACATGTGTTTGAGAGCTTTGAGGATTTTGGAAGGGAATGTGTTTAAGACATGGGGATTTTGGAAGAGAGTGTTTAGGAACTTTGAGAATTTGGAAGAGAGTGGTTGAGAACTTGGAGGATGTTTGTGAACTTGGAGAATTTGAGAACTTAGGGAAGGAAGAGAAATGTGTTTGTGAAGTGTTTGAGACATGGAGACTTTTGGAAGAGAAGGGAAGTAGAGAGATGTTTGAGAACTTTGAGGATTTTGGAAGAACATGTGTTTGAAAGCTTTAGAGAATTAGAAGAAGAGAAAGGAAAAGTGTTTGATATTTAGTACAAAGAAAATTTAATAGAATGATCTTATTACAACAATTGAGAACTACAAAGGGAAACTAAGAGAATTTGAGGGAGAGAAGGGAAGGGAGCTCTAGAGAAGTGTTTGAGAGCTCCCCCCCCTTGGGGTGTTATTACAAGCTTAGAGAACTTCCCTATTTATAGGCCTAGGGGAAGTGAAAATCAGAATTCAATAAGACTAATGCATACAACACTTGAATTATAAAATCTGAAATGGTTGATGCACTTGTATTAGAAAATCTGAAATGGGTGATGCACTTGTATTAGAAAATCTTGAATTGGTTGATGCACTTCACCACTAAATCCCACCAGCAGCCCTAGCTCATCTTCATGTCACCATGACCAAGCTTCCAACCAGAAATGATAGCTCATACCTAGCTCACCATGACCAAGCATCCAACCAGCACATGCTGAGGTCAGCATGACCAGCAACTTCAAGGGCTTACAACTTGGGCTTCTCTTAATCAAATTAGGACTTTAAGCACTCTAAATTGAAGTTCAGAATGTCTTCTTTCCAGCCATATGTTATTTGGGCCAATCCAAGGTCGGAGGAAGAAGTTAAGGCCGAAACAAATTGCTAACTCATTTTCCGCGCTGATAAGATCCATCCTGAGCATGGTTCTGTGTTTGCTAGGTAACGGACTCCAGAGTTATCCAATGGGGCTGAATTTTGGATATGTTATAGTACACACCAATTGGAGCAACTTTCATGAAGAATGTGGCCTCATCCGAGCTATGTAGGTTGCTGAAACAAAGCTTGCAATATGACCTACGGAACTGGACTGGCAGGGGGCTGTAGCCATAATGAATTTGTCTTTAAGCTCTTCATCAATTCATCCAAATTAGGCCTTAACATGCTTGAATTGCATGAATTATGTTCTCCAAAGCCATCATTGTTACCTAAAGCTCAATTAACTGAAAGATAAACACAAAAAGGATTAAAAGCACAAGTTTAACTCAAAAACATAACCAAATCATAAGCTAGAAGGGTAAGAAATAATATACAATTATGAACCGATCAGTTACCGATCCCCGGCAACGGCGCCAAAAACTTGTTGCGTAGATTCAGCTGCACCAAAATGGGCTCAACTGCATCCTCAACTTGTGATACTCGCAAGTGCACGAACCGTTGATAGTTTAGCGTATGTAAGTGCGAGGTCGATTCCACAGGGATTGGTGATTGAATGATCCAATTCAGTTTTCCTACACAAAACATAAATAAAAACAAAAGAAACAAAACAAGAAGAAAGAATGTACATTACAAGAAAAATAAATTACAACTACGAAAACATTAAGGAAATTAAGAGAACTTTGAGGAAGAGAAGAAAGTGTTGAGAACTTTGAGAGGGAGAAGAAAGTATTTGAGAGCTTTGAGGATTAGAAGAAGAGAAGAGAGATGTGTTTGAGAAATTTGAAGAATTTGATGAAGGAATGTGGAGAAGTGTTTGAAGAACATGGAGACTTGAAGAAGAGAATATTGGAAGAGTAAGGAAAGTGGTGTTTGGGAACTTTGTGGATTTTGGAAGAGAAAGTGTTTGAGTAGTTTAGAGAATTTGATGAAGGATGGGAGAAGTGTTTGAGAATTTAGAAGAAAGAAAATTTAGTAGAATGATCTCATTACAACAATTGAGAACTACAAAGGGAAACTAAGAGAATTTGAGGGAGAGAAGGGAAGGGAGCTCTAGAGAAGTGCTTGAGAGCTCCCCCCCTTGGGGTGTTATTACAAGCTTAGAGAACCTCCCTATTTATAGGCCTAGGAGAAGTAAAAATCTGAATTCAATATGGCTAATGCATACAACACTTGTTTTATAAAATCTGAAATGGTTGATGCACTTGTATTAGAAAATCTAAATTGGGTGATGCACTTGTATTAGAAAATCTTGAATGGTTGATGCACTTCCCCAATAAATCCCACCAGCAGCCCTAACTCATCTTCATGTCACCATGACCAAGCTTCCAACCAGAAATGATAGCTCATGCCTAGCTCACCATGACCAAGCATCCAACCAGCACATGCTGAGATCAGCATGACCAGCAACTTCAAGGGCTTACAACTTGGGCTTCTCTTAATCAAATTAGGACTTTAAGCACTTGACATTGAAGTTCAGAATGTCTTCTTTCCAGCCATATGTTATTTGGGCCAATCCAAGGTCGTAGTAAGAAGTTAAGGCCAAAACAAATTGCTAACTCATTTTCCGCGCTGAAAACAATCCATCCTGAGCATGGCTCTGTGTTTGCTAGGTAACGGACTCCAGATTTATCCAATGGGCCTGAAATTTGGATATGTTATAGTACACACCCATTGGAACAACTTTTATGAAGAATGCGGCCTCATCCGAGCTATGTAGGTGGCTGAAACAAAGCTTGCAATATGACCTACGGAACTGGACTGGCAGGGGGCTGTAGCCATAATGAATTTGTCTTTAAGCTCTTCATCAATTCATCCAAATTAGGCCTTAACATGCTTGAATTGCATGAATTATTGTTACCTAAAGCTCAATTAACTGAAAGATAAACACAAAAAGGATTAAAAGCACAAGTTTAACTCAAAAACATAACCAAATCATAAGCTAGAAGGGTAAGAAATAATATACAATTATGAACCGATCATGGTGCGCCTGCCCGGACTTGACTTCTAATCGAACGATTGTGGCCGAGAGAGGAACTAATCTCGGCCGTCAGGTTCACGGCCTGAGCTACAAGGCCGTTTAGTGGTGGTGTTGATGGTGGGTTTTGGGCAGTGCTCCGGCGCGTTGCTCAGTGAGCGACGATCGTATGATATATGGGGTGAATGAGCGAATAATGAGGATGGTGCTCCGGTGCCTTGAAAATCAAGGGTCGTATGATATATTGATGAACGGATTCTCCTTACAAACTAACACTGCTACTAGGAAAGCAGGTAAAATATTGAAAGTGCATTACAGGAAGATATAAGTTGCTTCGTGGGAGGCTTTGGTTTGGTGTTTAAACCGTTTGAATGTAGCTCGAGCCTTGTATTTATAGGAAGAGCCCTTGGACGAGAAATCGAGGCTAAAAAATCCGCATGGTGGAGCCTCATCAGAGCAAGTGGAGAGTCCAATCGACATTTGGGATCGTGAAGCATGGTGGTAGCCTGTTCAGAGCAAGTGGACAGTCCAATCGACATTTGGGATCGTGAAGCCTGGTGGTGTGACCCCATAAATCTTGGTAAATCTCGGCCGCCGCCCTGATCGTGGGTTCTGCACCTCTGGCCGTGGAGACGCATTTATTGTTCTGATGGCTGGTGACCTACTCTCTCAAGCTGTAAGAATTCTTGTGAGAATGTCTGCGTCTAATCATTCTGATTCCATTACCAAATTCTGACTCCAGTCACTTCCCACCTTCCCTCGTGCATTAAATGCTTATTTGTGGTCAGTGGGTTTGCTGCAATAAACAGAGGCATTACTTCATTAAATGAAGCATGGGACCCTGTTGTCACGTGATGACTTGACCTGACTACCTTTGGCCGTGACTTTGTTTCGTGCCTTAGCAATTTCTCCTTTGTTTTCAAAAGGGCCAAAACGCCTTGGCGAAACGCTGCGTTTTGGTGTCTTGAGGAAGTGCTAGGGCCGAGAAAAGGGGCTCATTCGGTCAGTTCATGACCGTGATTTATTAGGTACAAACAGGTTCATCCGGGCTTGTTGATTCTTAGACCGCAATAGAGTGGTCAATCAAGCCTTCGTTGCCCCTTTTTCTGAGTTAGCGAGAACTAGGCCGAAAGCATCCCGAGGGAGAAGCAAGTCCTAGGGGAGTGCTTTGTTCTTCTTCCAGCGGCTATGTGTTTGGTGCTGACGTTTCCTGCAGCTTGACGAAGAGTTGAAGATGACTTGCTAATGTTGATATGAGATTATATGAGCTTGGCATGAGAGCTTGGAGTGTGGGAGCTAAAGACCCACAAGTTTAGCAAATGAGAATGCTTATGCTTGGCTTGGAGTTTGATATGATTGAGTTTGGGTGTTGAGAATTTATTGTTTATGGCTATGGCTATGGTGATTTAAGAGTTTCAAGAGAATGAAGATGAGAGGAAAAGCTTGAGGTTTGAAGGCTATGTTCTTTATAGCTTGGAAGGAAGGAAAAGCTTGGATTTATGATTGGTGAGGCTTTATAGAGAAGATGATGCATTTCAAGGGTGAAAAAGTAGGAGACATGGTTGTGATGGCGAAGGAATGGCTGGGATGGCTGCTGGAATGCTTGCAGCAGCCGAAGGGAGGAAGTGAAGTGGTCTGATGGTTGCTAGTGTGCTTGAGCAACTAGGAGATGTTGGTCAATGGTTGCTAGGATGCTTCCAGCAACCCAACGATGGAGGTTGATGGCTCATGAATGACTATAAAGGTTACTGGAATGCTTGCAGCAGTTGAAGAAATGGGAGTTCTCATGGTTGCTGAGAAGCTTGCAGCAACCAAGAGGAGTTCGTTTTGGCTGAGCAATGCCTCTCAATTTATAGAAGGTGAAGGCTCTCTTTGGTTTCCAATGGGTAAAAGGAAGTGTTGGACCTAATCTATTTCCAACTGGTAAAAGGGAGCATTGAACATTCTTATTTTCAGAAGGTAAAGTGAGGCATTGGAAAATGACTATTTCCTATGGGTGAAAGGAATTGTTGGAATTGGCTTGTTTCGAGTAGGTAATAGGGAGCATTGAGACATTTTCATTTCCAGCAGTGTTGTCGTCGGATTACCTGCACCAAAATTGATTCAGCTGCATCCTTAACTTGTGATACTCGTAAGTGCACAAGCCATTTGGTAATATAGCATATGTAAGTGTAAGGTCGATCCCACGAGGATTGGTGATTGAATGATCCAATTCATTTTCCCTACACAAAATAGAAATGAAAAAGAAAGGAAATAAATAAAACAAGAAAGAAAGAAAGAAAAGAAAAACTAACTCAAGCAAATAGGTTCCCAAGTTCAATTTAGATTAACGGATTGATTCTAGCTAAAGTATGATTAAGCCATGGTGTCTGGTCCTAACCTTGTATTCCTAATTCCCTAATTTGATCATCTGTTGTCTAACCTAAAATTAAGCACTAGGAATCCATTAAGCATAGAAGAACATTTTAAACAACCAAGTATGTATATAATCCCTGTTGTCAAATGTCCATACATACTCTTCCTATTCATAGTTCAATTCGAATTAAAGCATGGTGTCTACTCTTAATTCAAACCAAGATAGCTAACATGCAAGCCTTAATGGTGATCAATCATTCAAACTAGCATATTAACTTATAAGCATAATGAATAAGAACAAAAACCATAATTGAAACTTGGAAACTAATCAAACTTGAAAACTTAAGAAAAGAATTTACATTACAAAGAAAAATAAATTACAACTAAGAAGCAAAAGGAAAGCTAGAATTGAGAACTAGAAAGCAAAACTAAGAGAATTTGAGGGAGAGAAGGGAGGGGAGCTCAAGAGAAGTGTTTGAGAGCTCCCCCCCTTGGGGTGTGTTTACAAGCTTGGAAAACCTTTCTATTTATAGGCCTAGGAGAAGTAAGAATCTAATTATACAATTGAGTGCACTAATCACCACTCACTTCTCCTAACACACAATTGCATTTGAAAACAATTCCTCTTGTCTTTAGGCTTAGTGTGTAGCTCCCACTTCATCTTCTTTTAATTCATTTGGCTGCTGCAAAATTCCACTTACAAATCCCACCACAAGCAATTAGCTCGTGCATATGTCATGCGTGACAATGCATTGCAATATTCTTTTGGGCTCGTTTTGGACTTGTTCCTCTATTCTGAAAAATCTGGAAAAATATGGATCTTGAAGCTCTTTGAATTATCTTTCCAAGCATATGCAGCCGAGCTCAAGGAAAAATCGGAAAGAGCTTCAAATGTCATTTTTGGCCTAGTAACGCAGATGCTGCCGAATTTGACCTTAAGTTGCTAAAACTTGTATAACTTTCTCTGGAAGACTCGGAATCATGAACCGTAAAATTCTCCAGAAACTAGACTTCCGCATATTTCCAATGATGTATGTCTCATTATCTGGTTCTTCTTGAGCAAGAACAATCCAATCCGTGAAGTTGACTGATCTGCAGACACCATTTTGAGCTAACTTGTCTCCAAAATGCATTTAATGAGTCTCAAAGCTTATTCACTACAAGAAAATGGGCCTTAGTTGACACTTCATAGTTGACGCTTTTTGCAAAACCATCACCTATTCTATGAAGCTTTGACGCTTTTTAAAAAGCGTCAACTATATAGTAGGTTTTCATGACGTTTTACAAGAAACGTCAACTATATATCACTTTCCTTGACATTTAATAAAGAACGTCAACTCTATATCACTTTTTCTTGACATTTTATAAAAAAACGTCAATTAAAATCCTTGTATACTCACTACTACAAAAAGTGAAAAAGACGACCAGAAAAAGACGACGGTAGAAGAAAAAACCGTCGTTGTGTTTAAAAAGACGACAGTAACAAAAAACCGTCGTGGATAAGTGACTTAAACAACTAAAAAACGGAGGTACTGTTGAATATTTTTTTATAACGACGCACCCAAATAAAAAAGCGTCGTCTTATTAAAAAGGTTTTCCTCAGAGTTAAAATCTGACCAAAAAACAACGACAGCAGGTATGACAAGCGTCGTCTTTTAAAAATCAAGTGTCCTTTTTTTGGTAAAGACATGGTTGTTTTGAAAGAACTGTCGTCTATTAACGGTTTAAAAAAAAAAGGGTCATCTATTGTGAAGTAAAGATGACGGTTTTTTTAAAAACGGTCGTCTATTATATGTAAAGATGACGGTTTTTTTTTTTAAAAATGGTCGTCTATTGTGAAGTAAAGATGACTTTTTTTTTATTTATAAAAAGGGTCGTCTATTATATGTAAAGATGACGGTTTTTTTTTTTAAAAAGGGTCGTCTATTATATGTAAAGATGACGTTTTTTTTTAAAAGGGTCGTCTATTATATATAAAGATGACGGTTTTTTTATTTATAAAAAGGGTTGTCTATTGTGAAGTAAAGATGACGGTTTAAAAAAAAAAGGTCGTCTATTATATGTAAAGACGACGATTTTTTATAAAAAAAGGGTCGTCTATTATATGTAAAGATGACGGTTTTTTTTAAAAAAAGCGTCGTCTTTTAAAACACGCTAAAAAATGGCCGCTTAAGTGAATTCGCGCTCGACAAATTTTCAGATTTTCCCCCGTCTCTGAAAACCTTATCTCTTCCTCCTTGAAACCCTCCTGAGCTCTCTAAAACACCCTCATGAAAGGTTTGATTTGAAAGTGACCTAATCTCTCAATACCCTTCTATATCTTGCTTGTGAATTCTGGATTAGTCTCTTTGCGTTTCTGTGATGTTCTTTGTTTCCATGATTTCAGATTTTCTGTCTCTCTTGATTTGTCTGGTTTGTTTACATATTTTTTTTATTTCTGGTTTCTTTTTAGATTTTCTGATTTGGTTCTTAGGAGATGAGGAGGAAGCTTGCAGATTTATAACTTTTTCTTTTGCAGGTTTTCTATGTGAGTCGTATGTTTTTTTGTTGTTGAAAATTTGTTACCTCCTCTTTTCACCATCATTTTCTTTATATATTTTTCCTTTTGCAGGTTCTCGATGGTCTTTTTTATGCTCATTTGACAAGTTTTCTATGGAAATATGGTCCAATGGTAAAATTTCTCTTCCACCTAATTTTATATGTTTATGATCTTAGCTTTTTTTCTCTCTTTGTCATTTTAATTTATTTACAGGGATGCTGGAGGAGACTTCAGTTGTGCATCATTTGTCTGTTTGGATGAGGAAGGCTTGGATTAGGAGTACGTAGGTCTTGTTAGGAAAAGATTGTACTACTTAATTGGTAGGAATTATGTTTGTTGTAGAATAAAGATTGGTTAACTATGTAATAACTATTGAATCTTCAAGTTTTATGAAAGAAACTATTTTTGAGTGTATATATTCATTAATAAAGCATTATAGTTGGTTTTCCAGTTAAAATTGTTGTATAGCATCATATGAAATAAAAAAGAACTAAAATGTAGCAGTTTGGGAACTTATTAGACGACGGTTTTCATAATAAATCATGGTCTTTACAGATAATTAATGACGGTTTTTATAAACCAACCGTTGGCTTTATAGATAATTAACGACGGTTTTTATAAAAAGGATCGTCTATTATATGTAAAGATGACGGTTTTTTTTAAAAAGGGTTGTCTATTGTGAAGTAAATATGACGGTTTAAAAAAAAAAAGGTCGTCTATTATATGTAAAGATGACGGTTTTCATAAAAAATCGTCATCTTAACCTACAATACACGACGATTTTATTAAAAACCATCGTCTTTCCTCATATAATTAACGATCTTTACCTCTAAACAACGACGAGTTTCTTTAAAAACCGTCGTCTTTACAGATAAACAACGACGGTGAAAAGCCGTCGTAGTTTGACACCCAAAAAGATGGCGGTCGATTTAACGACGGTTTTCAAAGCATTACAACGACGGTGGATCCCCATCGTCTATTTCATTTTTTGTAGTAGTGACTTGACACTTTCTAAAAAACACCCTTAGGAAAAAAAGAAAAAGAGAGAAAACAAAAGCTGACACTTTAAACAAGCTAGTCTCAGACCAAAAAAAATAAATAAAAAATACAAAATGAAGATAGCATTAAGTTATAGCAGAGGAAACGCTATAAGAGAAAAAAGAAGCGATTATGGGCGGGCACTAAAAATAAAAGCGGGATATGATTTTTCACGAGTGAAACCCCAATTTTTCAAAAGCCCTCTCTCTTTCTCATTCGCACTCTCGCTCTCTCACTTTCATTTTCATTATCACTCTCTCTCTCTCTTCTCTCGTTCCTTCTCACTCTCACGATTTCTCTCTTTCTTTCTCACTCTTGCTCTGCCTCTCTTTCTCTATCTCTGTGGCTAGCTCGTGCTCTCTCAGTGGCTCGCTCACCCCTCAGTCAATCTCTCTTCCTCCATTGTAAGCCCTAATTATGTTTTTTGTAATATCTATTTACGAATTATATAGAAATTGGGGAAGTTACTGAAAAAAGAATTTCTAGGTCTTTTTCTGGGAATATGATTTGTTTTTTAGGTTTAATTTTTTAATTTTTATGGATTTTAAGTTGAAGAGTGTGGTAATGGTGATGCTTGTTATTCTTTTCTCGGTGATCCAGTTTTAGATGAAGCCATTTACACTTATCTAGCCGTTGCTCTATCTTTTACTTATCTGAATTTGTATACATCCAGTTCTTTGCATAATTTCTACTTTTTGAGGACTCGTATACCGAATTGGAAGGGCACTTTTAATGTTTGGTCTGCTTTCATTCACTGATATGAATTCAATGTTTATAGGTGTTCAATTTTTTTTATGTATCCAGGGCTCTATTGCTTGCAAAAGGGACTGCTGTTCAAATCATTTATAAAACTAATTTTTCATTTTGATGCATGTCTCTTCTTGATTCTCCGCGTTTTGGACAGAGTTGGGGTTACATTCTTCTTTTCATGCTGGGTAGTATTGTTGTTGATATATTTTTCACGAATTTCAGTTTTGTTATTTGTTTTTTTAATTTCCAAGGTCTTGCTGGGAAGGCAACAAATCAATATTATGGAAATGATTTGAGGTAATCACTAATGCCTTACAGGAAACGTATTTATTTCTCACAATTTATTATGTTTTAGATCTGGTTCGATTTCCTCTTTTAATTTTAGTTCTCATTCTTTTTTTTTATTTTTTTTTTGTGCAAAGTTTTCATTCTTTGTTGGGTCCAACAAGTATACGGCTGATAATTGAAATTGTTTAAGTTTGGTATGTGATTTTACATTTTGTGGTATAATAGGAATAGGGTCATGAGAGAGAATCGTAGACATAAGATGGTGTGGGCTACATATAATTTCCCTCACTCTCAAATTAAGTTGTAAAGCAACCGAAGCCTTGGGTATCACAGATGAAGATGCATTTTCATGTTGTTGAGGCCCAAAAAAGTCACGAGAAGCCCAAAGACATTTAAGGCCCGATATAAAATATAATGTTGGTCATGCATTAATCCAAACTGTATTTTGGGAATTAATTAATATATTAATCACTTATCAAGCTCACATGAACCCAAGTCATGTGGTTTACGGGGCTTGCATGAGGGATTGTGGTGTGGAAGGTTATGGAGGTCCACAAGGCCCACAGAAGCCCTTGGATAATGGAGACTTTGGGCTAGCTACTTGGGAGTGTTGTGTAGATTTCAGCTGCACCAAAATGGATTAAGCTGCATCCTCAACTTGTGATACTCGCAAGTGCACGAGTCGTTTGGTAGTATAGCATATGTAAGTGCGAGGTCGATCCCACGAGGATTGGGGATTGAATGATCCAATTCATTTTCCCTATACAAAACAGAAACAAAAACAAAGAACATGAGAAGGAAAAAAGAAAATAAGAAAGTAACTCAAGCAAATAAGTTCCCAAGTTCAATTAGATTAATGGATTGATTCTAGCTAAAGTATGGTTAAGCCATGGTGTGTGGTCATAACCTTGTGTTCCTAATTCCCTAATTTGATCATTTGTTGTCTAACCTAAAATTAAGCATTAGGAACCCATTAAGCATAGAAGAACAATTTAAACAACCAAGCATGTATCTAATCCCTGTTGTCGAATGTCCATACATACTCTTCCTATTCATAGTTCAATTCGAATTAAAGCATGGTGTATACTCTTAATTCAAACCAAGATAGCTAACATGCAAGCCTTAATGGTGATCAATCATTCAAACTAGCATATTAACTTATAAGCATAATGAATAAGAACATGAACCATAATTGAAACTTGGAAACTAATTAAACTTGAAAACTTAAGAAAAGAATTTACATTACAAAGAAAAATAAATTACAACTAAGAAGCAAAAGGAAAGCTAGAATTGAGAACTAGAAAGCAAAATTAAGAGAATTTGAGGGAGATAAGGGAAGGGAGCTCTAGAGAAGTGTTTGAGAGCTCCCCCCCTTGGGGTGTGTTTACAAGCTTAGGAAACCTCACTATTTATAGGCCTAAGGAAGTTGAAAATATGAATTATACAATTGAATTATCTAAACACACTAACTTCACCTAACACACTACACTTAATTCACCAACTTAACCTAACACACAATTGCATTTGAAAATAATTCCTCTTGTCTTTAGGCTTAGTGTTGCACCCCCAATTCAACTTCAATTAATTCATTTGGCTGCTGCAAAATTCCACTCAAAAATAGGTATTGAATATGCTTCACCAAACATTCCCACAATCAACAACACTTCATCATGCATATGTCATGCATGACAATGCATTGCAGCCAGCTTGTGGGCTCGTTTTGGGCTTGTGGCTCCAATCTGAAAAATCTGGAAAAATATGGATCTTGAAGCTCTTTGTCTTATCTTTCCAAGCATATGCAGCCCAGCTCAAGGAAAAATCGGAAAGCCCTTCAAATGTGATTTTTGGCCCAGTAACGCAGATGCTGCCGAATTTGACCTTAAGTTGCCTAAACATGTATAACTTTCTCTAGAAGACTCGGAATCATGAACCGTAAAATTATACAGAAACTAGACTTCCGTATCTTTCCAATAATGTATGGCTCATCATCTGGTTCTTCTTGAGGAAGTACAGTCCAATCCGTGAAGTTGACTGATCTGCAGACACCGTTTTGAACTAACTTGTCTCCAAAATGCAATTAGTGATTCTCAAGCTTATCACACTGAAATAAACACAAAACTTATTAAAAGCACGAGTTTAACTCAAAAACATAACCAAATCATAAATTAGAAGGGTACAAAATGATATGTAAATATGCACCGATCAGGGAGCACCAAAGTCCAAGCCCATTACTCAGAGTTCTCCAATGTGGGTAAGCAAATGAGATATTTTCCAAGTATTTCCTTTTATCCATAGGAAATATTCATTTTCCAAATACCTAGTTTTACCCATTGGAAACAAGCCTTTTCCAGCATTCCCTATTACGCGTTGGAAACAAGCCTTTTCCAGCACTCCCTATTACCAGCTGGAAACAAGCCTTTTTTAACGCTTCCTTTTACCCGTAGGAAATAATCAGTTTATGGTACCTAGCTTCGCATGCTGGAAAATAGCATGCCCCAGCGCTCCCTTTTACCCATTGGAAATAGGCTAGTTCCAGCGCCTCTCTTTGCCTATTGGAAATAAAGGAAAACCCCCACCTTCTATAAATTAAGAGGCATTTGCTGGGCAAAATCAGTTTTCTCTTGGTGGCTGCAAGCTTCTCAGCAACCATGAGAACTTATCTTCCTTCCTCATTTCAGTTGCTGCAAGCATTCCAGCGGCAATCCCAGCCATCAACCTTCATCCTTTGGCTGCTGCAAGTATCCCAGCAGCCATCGACCAACACCTCTTGGTTGCTCAAGCACCCCAGCAACCATCAAACCATGTTCCTTCCTTCCAAGCTATAAACACCATAGCCTTCAAACTTCAAGCTTTTCCTCCCATTATCCTTCTCTTGAAACTCTTAAATCCATAAAGCCTCACCAAGCATAACTCCAAGCTTTCCCTTCCTTCCAAGCTATAAACACCATAGCCACAAACAACAAATTATCAACGCCCAAACTCAAGCATATCCAACACCAAGCCAAGCACATGCATTCTCATTTGCTAAACTCGTGGATCTTTAGCTCCCACACTCCAAGCTCTCATGCCAAGCTCACATAATCTCAGTTCAACATGTTCAACTCTTCGTCAAGCTGCCGGAAACGTCAGCACAAAACACACAGCCACTGGAAGAAAAACAAAGTACTCCCCTGGGACTTGCTTCTCCCTCGGGATACTTTGAGCCTAGTCCTCGCTAACTCAGAAAAAGGGGCAACGAAGGCTTGATCCACCATGACGGTTCGAGAATCAACAAGCTTATACGAGCCTTTCGATGAAAAAGACCCCAACATAAATGGCGACTCTGCTGGGGACTAGGCCATTAGTGTTGTAGTGGCTCCTGAAAAATCACAAGCTGTAAAGTCAGTATTTATGCAACTGCACTACAAGAAAATTTGAAGATAAGAGCATTCTCTTTGATTTTGCTTTGTTAAGTTGTTCTGGAAAAATAAAAAAGGATGCAAAAGCATTTCTAATGTTTTCTCTTATGTTGTAGACATACCTTTTCAGACAAAGCATCTTGCGAAAGGCCTATGAGGGCTTAGGCAAATCCATCATAGCAAACTACACATGCAAACTCCAAATGACTTGGGGGCTTCATGCCAAGCAAAAGAGCGAGACAAGAATCCAGAAGTTGCTGTAAATTTCAATTTTCCTCTTGGAGGAAAGCAAACTATTTGTTACTTATCTGGAGGAAAACAGGCTGTGTGTATCTCTTCCAGCAACTCGCTTCGCCTAATCCTTCTTATCTTTAGTTTGCTTCTTCCAAAGATCTTCTTTGAAGCAAGTTGCAGGAGGAAAAAAAAAATACAAGCAGGCCTCTACTCTGTTTCTCGACCCTGAGTAAGCCAAAGAGAACATAACCCAACTCTGCAACCAATTGCTGACCCCAACAAGCTGACTTGGGGGCTTTATGCCAAGCAAATTCAAAGAAGGACACCATGCCATCCAAACAAGCAAACCCATCCACCCTTTTGCCATACAATATAAATCATCTCTTTGATTACAACAAGCCTAGACAATCATGCATTATGATGACAAACAGTTTTCTATTTCCCCTTTTTGAAATAAGCCAAGTACTGCCAACTCAACAAGCCATCTACCTCTGAGTTTCCACTAGAAATCAGCACACCTAGCCTTTGTCAAAAATCAATTTTGCAATTCACTGCCAAACACTATGCCTTTTTGAGACCACAACCTCTTGGGGGGCTTACCCATGTTAAAACATGGTGCCATTCAGACTCATGCAACATGCCGAGAAGGAAATTACAACATGCGAAGCAAATCAATCAAGCCAAATTTACATGAAGAGAATCAAAAACTTGAATAGAAGAAGGTTGAGCTCAACATTCACATACTGGGGGCTTCAGCCAACATGCAAGCCGCTGACCACCGTTGTCACCTCCCCACCATGAAACATCATCAGCAAATCTGGCCATCGCCGTAAATCACCTTCGTGGCAGGTCTCACCTCTCTAGAGCTGTGCAAGCACGATGAGAAAGGGAGGAGGAACACTTGCTCAATACTCTAAGCCTCATCTCTGCGAATTGCTTTAGCAAGATAAGATTTTTTATCTTGCCTCATTGATCTCAATATAGCATATATATTGGTTTACTGTTATAATATATTCATAAAATTTATGTTTCATTGAGTTGTCTTAAGCATAGACAAAAGCACATCCGTTTGGTCTGCCGAAGTAAAAAAGGATTGATTGATTAATTACTATTATTGTACTGTGATGCAGTATGTGGTGCACAGCTTGCATCATTTTTGTATTATATATTGATTCACTTACCACTTGTATTATTATATTGTATCATTTTAGTGCTTGAGTCAAATAGTCACATCACCTTTTGACTAACACATGCTATTCTATCAGCCTACTTATGGCTATGCAGTATATTATTTATATGGAGCATGCTATTATCTGCTCCATAAAGTTACTTTTGTGGATCATGCCGTGTAGAAGTTACACACTGCTAAAAACACATTATCGCTTGTTTTGGTTATTATTTTAATCAAGTCTTAATTATATATATCTTTTTCAGAAAAAAACTTCACCTTTGCAATCCAAGCTTAATTCATTTGCACTGTTAATCTGAATTAATATATCATTCAAGCATATTGATCTATCCTTCAAGTGGAGTGATCCATATTTAATATGTATTTCAGTTTTACATCTCCAGCAAACTTTCTCAGGGCCTTATTCCATGCACTATTCACTTATCTTATACTCCTTATCATTTTGTATTGATCCACCTTTGTGTTGATCATGGGTGCCAACTATGCATGCTCAGTACTAAAACAATACCTGCTTGGCATGCTTATGTCAATTATGTTAGTCATTTGCAAGCTACAATGCTTATATTATTTTTGTAATCATCGTATGCTTTGGTCATGCAGCATTATATCAGTCAAGTGCAAAGGACCCAAGCCTCCAAACAGCAAACAACTTGTGCTCTTTACAAGGCTAGGTCTCACATCCACATGAAACAAGACTCGTGCCTCAGTTCTATATCTACACAAGCAAGCTGCGACCGATAGAAACAGAAAAAAAAAAAAAAAATTAAATTCTCCAAGGAGGCAATGCACCCAGCTCCTAATATCTCCTAGAGCAGCTTTTCCATGTTCCCGCAAGATTCCTTCAATACACTCTATATCAATATAATTGTCTGTGGGTCAACCCACATATGCAAGCACAACATGCCATGCAAAATTGTCAAACCAACATGCCGTTACAATAGCAAGGGGCCTCCTGTTTCAGTTGTCTCCTACTTGGATAACATATCTATGTGTGAAGACATAGAGGCTATTTCTTTTATGCTCTCATGTATCGGATGTAGAGGAGGTGGTCTCAGGATAAATCGTGCCAAGAAGAAACAATCAATCTCTAAGACCATGCAACTCAAGCATTTCACTTGATACAATCATTTTAGGCAAACCAAACCAGATATCACAATATCAAGCTTTCCAAGAAATACAACCATCATATAAAAAAAAATGGCAATGTCAGAACTTGGCAGTTCTAGCAGCTGGAGGCACAGAGAAGAAGCCATGCTATTACCATATCATGCCAAATTGTCACCATTGCAACAAAGGGATATCCTAAGTTCATCACGCCATGCAATGACCCAAACAAATACTAAGAACACCACGCTACAAGAGTTTTTGCAGCTCATGCCAATCAAATCTTCTTCTTATGATTATGATGCACTTTAGGAGCTGGGAAGGGAATGCATTGCAATCACCACAAGCAACAATTCCAAAACCCCAAATGAGCTTAAAAATCAGTTATTACGAAAGCCACTGTTCCAAGACCAAAATCTGCCCTCTATAAATTAAGAGGCATTTGTTGGGCAAAATCAGTTTTCTCTTGGTGGCTGCAAGCTTCTCAGCAACCATGAGAACTCATCTTCCTTCCTCATTTCAGCCGCTGCAAGCATTCCAGCGGCAATCCCAGCCATCAACCTTCATCCTTTGGCTGCTGCAAGCATCCCAGCAGCCATCAACCAACACCTCTTGGTTGCTCAAGCACCCCAGCAACCATCAAACCATGTTCCTTCCTTCCAAGCTATAAACACCACAGCCTTCAAACCTCAAGCTTTTCCTCCCATTATCCTTCTCTTGAAACTCTTAAATCCATAAAGCCTCACCAAGCATAACTCCAAGCTTTCCCTTCCTTCCAAGCTATAAACACCATAGCCACAAACAACAAATTATCAACGCCCAAACTCAAGCATATCCAACACCAAGCCAAGCACATACATTCTCATTTGCTAAACTCGTGGATCTTTAGCTCCCACACTCCAAGCTCTCATGCCAAGCTCACATAATCTCAGTTCAACATCATGTTCAACTCTTCGTCAAGCTGCCGGAAACGTCAGCGCAAAACACACAGCCACTGGAAGAAAAACAAAGTACTCCCCTGGGACTTGCTTCTCCATCGGGATACTTTTAGCCTAGTCCTTGCTAACTCAGAAAAAAGGGCAACGAAGGCTTGATCCACCACTCTATGACGGTCCGAGAATCAACAAGCTTATACGAGCCTTCCGACGAAAAAGACCCCAACACATGTTTAGTTCGGTTGGTCTTGTTTGCTCTTTTTAGAAAATGCAAAAGTAGATGTTTTGGGATTTTTTTCAATGAGCTGTTAATTTTCTTTCATAAATAAGTTTTCCACTTTTGATTTTTTATTCTAATAACGCAAGATTTTTTTCACTTTTGGTTTTTTTGCAAATTTGAGATGATGCGAATCTTGTAGCTGACATTCATGCAGATGCTAATCTAGGTATCACTCAGGGTAATGCTTTAATATTTTATATGCCTTAAGACAGGAAAATCTTGAAGAGTGAGTATATGAGATGGAGAAATTGAATAATCCCTTTCTTTTCACTTCAGCAGTATCTAATTGCTTCCAAATCACCAACAAGCTCAAGTGTAAAAACTCTGTTAAGTTTCAATGACTATTGTGTTGTTGAGGCTTGAGAGTTTATTGTTTCTAAGTAGATTAAATGATATTATGTGTTGGTTTTATGATTTCTCAATAGGGTCATTTCTTGTAACTTGGCATTCTCTTCTACTAAGAAACATTCATGCGCATTTGCATAAATGAATGCTTTAATGTAGAGGTTATTGTTGTTATAATACTCTATGTGCCAATATTTAAATTGGCTTTTAATTTTCCAGTCCTTGCTGGTACTCAACTTTTGCATGAAGAAGAAAGCTCAGGGAATTGGATTTATGCTTTTTTTGCTAATTGTGTTGATAATTTTTCTCGCTGGTAAGAATTTTGAGTTTCCTCTCATTATAGAATTCCAAATAACTTTCTAAACAACACAAATCCTCTTAAGTTCTTCTCTGCATTTGAATCACGCATTTATATTTGGTAATGAATATGTGCATGATATGAGACTCTATTGGTGTTGGATAGGGTTGATGTGTTCATTGGTTGTATCTCTTAATTCTTTAAATTTATGTCTTGACTATACTGGCAGATTGATGTGTACATGGAGGCTTAAACTACAAAGACAAGTGCTATAGAAAGTCAAGCTTCTAAGTTAGAAGTTCTACGTTTTACCATACTAGATAGTTTGGTTTATTTCAGCATGTATTGTTTTCAATGTAATTTTTTTTTTATGTTTTTTAAATATCATTTCTCAAAATAGTTAACATGTTATTACGAGTTTTTGAATCTTTGTATCTAAATATTCTATTTTAGTGGATATTAAATTTCAGCTTGTAATTTTTTTAATATATTCATTTACCTACTAAATTCTTTGAAACTTTAGTCGTCTAGGAAGCTTTTTTTTTTAATTTTAAAATTTTAGTTATACAGCTCTTGACGGCTAAGAACCGTCAAGAAAGATTTATTAAATGTCAGGAAATATATTTGTTGATACTTATTAAGCGACAAGAAAAGCTTTCGTTGACGGTTTTTCACTAATTTGTGACAGTTTTTACCCGTCAGGAAACACTATTTCTTGACGGGTAATAAGCGTCAAGTATGGTGGTACCCTTTCCTGATAGTGGCGTCCCTGACGCTTTTGGAACTGTCATCTAATGGCTATATTGACGCTTTTTAGCCATCAATAAAGGTTGTTTTTCTTGTAGTGATTACACTGAAACAAACATAAAAGAAATTAAAAGCCCAAGTTTAACTCAAAAACATAACCAAATCATAAGTTAGAAGGGTACAAAATGATATTTAATTATGAACCGATCAAGCAGGTAAAGCTAAGCATTGGATAATGACTATTTCCTATGGGTAAAAGGAAGTGCTTAAAAAATTTCTCATTTGCTCACCCACATTGGAGAACTCCAAGTCATGGGCTTGGACTTTGGTGCTCCCAAGTAGCTACTCCAAAGTCTCCATTATCCAAGAGCTTCCTTGGACCTTGTGGACCTTGATGAGCACAAAATTAATACAAGTTTTATCCTTAAATTTATATTTGTTAGTACTTTCTTTTGTATTATGTAAATCTATTAGAGTATTTGTATTGGTTATTTCCAATCTTTGTTTTTGTATTTAATGAGTGGTTGTTTGTAGATATTAAGTGTCTTCCACCAATGGCATGAGGAGGAGGAGGAATAAGCAATGTGTTGCAAAAAGAGAGGAAGAACTCAAGTTGGATTTGATGACTTTGCCTTTTACAGCTCATGCTGTACAGTCCATTTGCAGGCCTGAAAAACGAATTCTCCCATGCTCAAATGAATAAATATCCTTCATGACACTTGTTCAATAAGATGTCGACTACTACATATCCAAAAATTGGAGCAATTGGATAAAAACTCAATCCACAGGCTGTCACACACCAAGACAGGTTCTAGAAGACAGCTTGCATATGCAGCTGGAATGAAAGGGACTTCATGCTTCTATAAATAGGCAGCAACTCAAGAGAGAGATTAGAAATTCAGGAGAAACACACAGCAAGAGAAAGAGAGAAAGAGTGAGGAAGAAAGAGAACAATGATGGAAAGGAAAGAACCAAGAGCTAATAACTCTTTTAAACTTGTTCTTCCTTTCCTAGTTCTCATGTAAATTATGTATTTTAGTTTCTTTGTTTTGTTTTAAATATTAATTATGTCTATTTAAATTACTTAACTAAGGTTGGATGAAACACCATTATTAAATAGAATTCTAGTTTTTATTTTCAATTCTCAAATATTGTGGTGTTCAATGATTATAATTTTCACTTCACATGATTAATAGATTAATCTTCTTTTCACCACTTCTATCATGTATTGTGACATATAACATGTATTTGTGGTAGTTAAGAGTTTGGATTAATCTATTAATTCATCCTTGGTTTATATTTTTAGTTTACAAATTTCTTTGATATTTTGTTATTCAAATAAACTTTTTCACATAGGATGCTTAGGAAACTTTGATCCTTTGTAGTTAAATAATTTTGTTTACATTTTATGCTTAGAATTTGTACTTATGAAGGGAATGAAAATTTACTTATGATATAAATTACAAGCTTAATTGATAAATCTTGAGAAAGCAGTAGATTGATTTCTAGATTGCTACTCCATGGGAATTGAAAGATAAATAATTAGAATCTTATGGAATAATGTTGTGGATTCCAATACCTTAGTTATTTTTCTTATAAATTTAAATCTTAATTTCAGTTTATTGTCATTTCTATATTTGTTTTATGCTTTATTTAATTTTCTTTATCAACAAACAAATCACCATTTGAATCAACTAGGTTGGCAATGAAATTAACTTGGGTATAATTGGTTTTCTATCTTTACACGCAATCCCTTGGGTACGATCTCGCTCTTACACGCTTATGCTATATTCGATTCATGCGCTTGCGAGTTTATAACTTTTTAAAAGAAACCTCTTTTGAGGCACAACAGACCTCCATAACCTTCCACACCACAATCCCTCGTGCAAGCCCCGTAAACCACATGAGTTGGGTTCATGTGAGCTTGGTAGGTGATTGGCATAGGAAAAATGTATTATTGGTTTGGCGTGGCATGTACACTATTTCTATATTTTTTTAAATTAATTAATCCCAAAATACAGCTTGGATTAACGCCTGACTAACAATATATGTTTTATTGGGCTTTCCGTGACTTTTTTGGGCCTCAACATTAGCCCCCTTGATTATTGGGGCCATGAAGTGGCAGCAAGATGGGCCAAATGATCAATTTCAGTCCAAAAATTGGCAGTGGCATGGCATGGCTGGTACTTCAATATGCATGAAATATCCATACTTGCTTGCTTGGTTGTAGTCGTATTATTGGTTTGGCATGACATGCACACTATTTCTATATTTATTTAATAAATTAATTCCCAAAATACAGCTTGGATTAATGCATGACTAACATTATATGTTTTATTGAGCTTTAAATGTCTTTGGGCTTTCCGTGACTTTTTTGGGCCTCAACAACTGGTCATGGGCCCAATTCTGAGTTCGGAGCCCAAATCTGCGACTTACCCAATTTGCCTTTGCGCTCGCGTCGCTCCAGCTCTTCTTCAATTGCTTCCGCCATCTGTTCTACATCAGTCCCTTCCACTTCCGAAGAACTTGACCCTGAGTTATCGTTAGGATAAATTGACTCTTCGTCATGGAACTCATGTAGATCCGCAAAATTGAAAGTTCTCGATATGCCCATAGAAGAAGGAAGGTCCACAACATAGGCATTGTCCTTTATTTTTTTTAGAACTTTGTAGGGGGCATACTTCCGAGGTTTTAGTTTGCTGTAGGTACCAAATGGGAAATGTTCTCTCCTCAAGTAAACCATCACAGAGTCATTCCTGGAACAACTTCACATAGTGGTGACCTTTAATTTAGCATTGGTACTTTCTAGCTTGTCCTTCACTTCTTCCCTCGTTCAGGCATATTTTCAGTAGCTACACTAGTTGTCTAGGCTCTTGGAAGCTTGACCAGGTCAACCACATGCCTAGGATTGAAGTGTAAAAAATGGAAAAGGGTGATTTTCCTGTGGAAGAATGAACAACATTGTTGTAAGCAAACTCCACCTGAGGCAATCCAACATCCCATTACTTCAGCCTGTCTCCGCAAATGCTCCTAACCATGTTTCCAAGGGTTCTGTTGGTAACCTTAGTCTGACCATCTGTCTGCGGATAAGCTGTGCTACTATGATTCAAGTCCATACCAAACATCATCTGCAAGGTTATCCAAAAGTGGCTAAGGAATTTGGTGTCACGAGTTGATGTAATAAATTTAGGAACACCATGCGATCACACAACCTCCCTGAAAAACTATTTGACTATGTTGGAAGCGTATGCAATCTTCTTGCAAGCAATAAATGCGCCATCTTGGAAGAATTGTCAACCACAACAAAAATAGAATTGACTCCTCGTGTATGAGGGAGTCCCATAACACTCACAATGGTGCTGACATCTCACTTCAAGTGTGGCAAAAAATAACGCTCCTCCATACTGGCAATGGTTTTATCACAACCCAGATGGCTACTCAGTTTCTCCCTTAAAGAAGAAATAGGAATGCACAATCGGCTGCCCTTAAATGAATACCCATCGTTAACATGATAATCTATCATCAGCTAATTGCGCACAAGCTTAACTATTTGACTATGTTGGAAGCGTATGGAATCTTCTTGCAAGCAATAAATGCGCCATCTTGGAAGAATTGTCAACCACAACAAAAATAGAATTGACTCCTCGTGTATGAGGGAGTCCCATAACACTCACAATGGTGCTGACATCTCACTTCAAGTGTGGCAAAAAATAACGCTCCTCCATACTGGCAATGGTTTTATCACAACCCAGATGGCTACTCAGTTTCTCCCTTAAAGAAGAAATAGGAATGCACAATCGGCTGCCCTTAAATGAATACCCATCGTTAACATGATAATCTATCATCAGCTAATTGCGCACAAGCTTAGCTTAAATTTCCTGAAAATCCTTATCAGTCTTATACAAGTTGCTCGATGACTTAGTGCATCTGCTACACAGTTAAGAACACCAAATTTATGTTTAATAACAAATGGAAATTTCTATAGAAAAGTAGCCTACATGACATACATCTTGTTCATACTCTTCTGGCTGTTGATAAATTTTAGGGCTTGGTGGTCAGTGTAAAGCACAAACTCCCTCTGCACCAAATAATGTTCCCGCTGTTTCAAGGCTCGAACCACTGCATAAAGCTCCTAGTCATAAGTGCTCCATTTTGACATGCTTCACTGAGTTTTTCAAAGAAAAATGCAACCGGTCTCTTCTCTTGAGGCAAAATAGCTCCTACACCCACTCTACTCACATCACATTCGACTTCGAATATCTTCTCAAAGTTAGGAAGGGCTAGAACTGATGCTGTGCTCAACTTGTCTTTAATAAGAGCAAAGCTTTGGTCTTACTGCTCACCACAATTAAATTTTCCACGCTTCAGACACTCAGTAATTGCTGCGATCAGGGTATTGAAGTGGTAAACAAAGTGCCTGTAAAAGGTTGCAAGGCCATGGAAACTTCTCACATCACTAGCTGTTTTCAGGGTAGGACACTTCTCGAATGGCTCACACCTTATCTTCATCCACGCGGATACCATATGCATTAATAGCATAACCTAGAAAAAGTAACTTGTTGGTGACAAAATAATACTTTTTCAGGTTAATAAACAACTTGTTCTCTTGCAAAACCTTCAAATTAGATGCTTATCCTTGGTTTTGCTGTAAATCAGAATGTCATCAAAATAAACTATAACAAATGAACCAATAAAGAGATGCAAAACCTGATTCATAGGTCTCATAAATGTGCTTGGTGCATTTGAAAACCCAAATGACATCACCAACCATTCATACAATCCATCCTTGCTCTTCAAAGTTGTCTTCCACTCATCTCCAGGTTTAATCCGAATCCGGTGATACCCACTCCTCAAATCAATATTGGAATACACTTTAGAGCCCCCTAAAACATCCAACATGTCCTCCATGCGTGGAATTGGAAATCTGTACTTGATGGTGATTTTGTTGATTGCACGGCTATCAACACAAATGCATCATGTACTGTCCTTCTTCGGTACCAACAATACTAGAACTGCACACGGACTCATACTCTCTCAAATAAACCCATTTTGCAGCAAATCTTCTATCTTTTCTTTGAGAATTTCATTCTCCTTAGGGCTCATACGATAGTGGAGTAGATTGGGAAGGCTAGCTCCAGGCAACAAATCAATTTGATGCTGTATATCTCTCATGGGTGGTAGCTCATTTGGTAAATCATTTGAAATCAACTCCTAAAAATCAATTAAAATTTTCTTTACCTCTCTAGGGAAAGACAAACCCTCTAGCAAGGCAGCCAATAACCCCTTCATATACACAAGGTACACGACATCAACTTCTTTAATATCTTCCTCAAACTCTTGCTCACTGTTCAACATCACTAGAAAACTCTAGTTCTTTGGCTTCTCTAATTTTTCAGATTCACTGACAGGAGCCATAGCAATTTTGTGGGAACCCCACTTGAACAAATACACATTATCACATCCTTTATGTGTAACATCTGTATCATACTACCAAGGACGCGTAATACATGACTAGCATCCATATTGATCAAGCCATATGAAACTTTCTGTTTATAATGCTTGCCAATGGAGATGGGAACTTTGCATACTTTTGTCACTTGAACCACATGTCCTTTCTTTACCCACCTCAATGCGTGCGGAGGATCATGCTTCTATGTTGGGAGCTGTAAACAATCGACCAATTTTCTCCGACACAAGATTCTCACAATTGCCACTATCCAAAATTACACCGCACACTCTATTGTCAATAGTGCAAAGTGAATAGAAAATCCTGTTGCGTTGCCCCGCCTCATGTTTTGGGGATAGAAGGACTCTCTACAACACTAATTTCACCATCTCATCACCATCTTCATCTTCAAATTCTGCTCCTTCATAATCTGCATCAAAATTACCTTCCTCGCCTTCATCTTTAGTGGCCTAAGCTAGATTGACCTGTTTGTTACGGGTTGGGCACTCATTGGAGTGATGCCTTGTTTGGAACACCTGTAACAAATATCATTCGTTGGCCTAGCATACAGATTGCTCCTCTAGTTGTGATCTCTTCCCCAATTGCTGTTACTACTTTCATCAAATGGGGTAAAATTCTTTTGTTTATCATTCTTCTCACTCTTCCCAGGAACCTACTGGACGCCCTTAGTTTTCTCCATGGATGGAGCAGAGGATTCATAACTGCTTTTCTTGATACCACTAGTACTCGACCTAATACGCTTATCTTTCTCTAGTAATTTAGCCTTCAATGCCATATTATGTGCCTCATGAACTGTCCACAAAGTCTGAAGCTCAATTTTCTCCTACAAATAAGAACTTTTCAACCCAGTCATAAAACCTAGCGACCATTTCACCATCTCTTTCCTCCAAATTATTGCACTCTGCCAAACACAAAAATTCATCCGTATACTCAGAAATGGTCCGATTTCCTTGGTGGGAATTATGGTAGAGCTGATACAGGTATTACTCATAATCAGCAGGTAGGAATCTTCCCATCATCAGTTGCTTCATACGGCGCCAAGTCTTCATGGATTGCTTACCCTGCCGCTGCCATGATTTTTGAAGCTGGTCCCACCATACAGCCGCACTACCATTTAGATGAAAGGCATCTTCACCCTCTTCGTCTCCAGAACCTCTATAATTTCGAAGAAACGCTCCATCTCTACCAACTAGTCAAGAAAGTCTTTAATCTGTAGGTGGCCATTAAAGTATGGAATATTAGCCTAAATTCGAAAATTGTCTATGTATTGGTTATGATTATTCTGATTAGGTGCGATCAGGGGCTGTTCCTATAGTCCTTTTTTAGACTCATCATCACTCTCAACAATAGGGCATTGTACGTGGGCACCTCCATTAGGGTCAGCGGAGGGTTTGGTTTTCCCATGCCCAACAATAAACTCCCGAACCTCCTCCAGAGAGGGTCTCAAAACTTCCCTTGTGCCACGGGTCCTATCACCCCCATCTTGGTTGTTCACTAGGCCGGCCATATATGCTCTAATGCCAATTGACGCAGTGTGACAATTGATCAGCTAAAACCTTAGCCTAAAACGTGTAACTTTGTAATCCACCAGGAAATATGAGAGAACCTCAGGTTTATTTGATAAACTTGAAATAAAAACATAACCCTAACCAAAGGGTAAAGTATGTTTAAATACTCCTACAAATCCTAGGGATAATAAAGGAATTAAAATAGGAAAATAACAAAGTTTCCAAAAACTATAAAATCTTTAAAACTGAATTTCGGGATAATAAACCATCTCGGATGCTCGAAAAATCCCATACACAATGGTGAAGCAAGGTTTTTTAACTCGTGACGTCGTTCTCTTCGAATCAACAGGTCATGGGCCCAATTCTGAGCTTGGAGCCCAAATTTGCAGCGTACTTTATTTGCCTTTGCGGGCGCATCACACTAGCTTCTCTTCAAGTGCTTCCGCCAGTTGTTCTACATCAGCTAACATTTCTTCTATTTTGTTAAGGGGATTTTTTTATTTTAGGAAACTATATGTGGTAATAATATAAGGGCCCGTTTGGTTCAAGGGTAAGCTTTCTACATAAGTATCCCTAGCAAATTAAAAAGTGACACCTGTCACCCCTTTAAGACTTTGAAAATAAAAATAAAAATTTCACCTCTACCCCCTCCTCCGTGTCCTCCTCCCTTGCAACTCAAATCCTTCCCATTCTCTCTCTTCTCACCTGCTCTCTCTCTCCCCTTGCTACTCAAATAATCTTTCTTTCTCTCTCATCGCTCCCTATTTTCCTTTGTTATCTCACCGACTCTCTACCTTTCGTAACTCCTTCCTTTTTTCTCTCTCTTGTTACCGGTAACAATGGAGGCAAGGATGTGTGAATACGAAAAAATACATTAAAAGAGGTGATTTGAGTAGCAAGGGGAGAGAAAGAGCGAGTGAGAAGAGAGAGAATGTGAGGGGTTTGAGTTGCAAGGGAGGAGGACATGGAGGAGGGGCGGCAGAGGTGAAATATATATTTTTATTCAAAAGTATTAAAGGAGTAACAGGTATCACTTTTTAATTTTCTAGGGATACCGATGTGGAAAGCTTACCTTGACATCACCGTGCGAGAGAAGTTTTTCTCGAGTGGGAGGTGGGTTGCGAAGGTTGATTTTGGTTTGGGGGGTAAAGAACTATATTAGGAAACTGTTACAATTAACGTATCATACAATAACCATTTATTCGGAGGAAATCAAGTGATTGATACGCCCAGAATCATATTGGTGTTATTCATGGAAAATGCTAGAGAGAGAGAGAGAGAGGAGGCGAAGGTGGAAGGAGAGAGAGGGGTTTTTTTTTTGTTTTTTTTTATTTTAATATTTTTTTTAAAGGTTTAAATTTAGTTTTCTATTTTTTATGAATTTTATTTTCTTAAGAAATTTTCAAATCCACGTGGCATGTTATTATAGAATATGTGGGCCCCACACACATGTCATGTCATCAATCTAACATAAGTTTTGACGGAATCTCACAACATTATAACTTTGATATGTAAGGTGTAACATAACAAATCAATAATGTCACAAAAAAATATAACGTACCAAATGTGATAATTTCTCAAACTTCAAGGATCATTATCTTGAATTAAAAATAAAAATAAAAGGCTTGGATACCAGGACTACGCGCTTGAGCTTTTTTATATATGCACATTTTCTTGCCTTTTTTTCCCCGTATGTGTGGGAGCGATTTTCGTACCACAAGAGTATTTGTCTAATATTCCTTCTTCTTCTTCGCTTCTCTTTCTCCCTACAAAACAAATCGGAGTAAAAGACCACACCCGAGGGGGTGTTGGCGAAAGACCCTCCGATGCCTAAGTTAGGTCGAGTGTTTGTTGGAAAACAATAGCTAACAATAGGATGGAGATTTCTCTAGGGTGAGAACTAGGTGGCTGGAGCCGTGTGTGGTGGTTGGAGCCTTGTGTGAGAGAGAGAAAAAATATGGCGGCTAGGGTTTGTCAGAGAGAATTTCTGCAGAGTTTCAAAGAGAAATTTAGATGTACCTCAACCCTTGTGCATAGCCATCTATTTATAGGGGCCTCGGAGGCTAGGGTTTCAGAAGAATAATTCCACAGTATGTTTATTTCATTCAGCAAGAGAAATTTGGGAGATGATTTCCTAGCCATGTTAGATTGGAAGATGATTTCATAACCTAATGGAGATGAAAATTAGAGTTGGAGCAGTTTGGAGGCCAAGAAAAATTTAAAAACAAGAAGGAAAAAAAGGTTGGGATCTAGGTAGATCATGTTGAATTGAAATTGTCTATTTGATATGGATTGTTATCATTTTTAAACCCTTTTTGGTTATTGTTTGGGCTTAAAATTGGCGCGCCCAAGCCGAAAGAAGAAAGCCCACGTCATTTCCTAGGCCGTTTGTTTCAATGCTCTTAGCCCATCAGCACGACCCAGCCCGTTAACAATTAGACAGATCAAAACGAATGAACGCGGCCCAAAACATTAAGAGGCCTGGGAACAGTGGGAATCAGGAAAGACTTTGGCCTCGAAGAAATTCAAAATTGGGCTCAAAAGCAAACTAGACTCAAGCTGGTCTTCAAAGCGGAACAGTCCCACGTGACCCCTGACTTGGAAAAGTCAATAAAATCGGCTGGAGTTAAAGTTTGAACAGGGGCAGGTATAAAGAAGAACGTTGTTGAAAGAGAACTCTGCTGCCAGGAGATCAAATTCCGTTTAGTTTATCTAAAAATATTCTGATATTTTTAGAAAAACACCACTTTCAAGGGATAAACAGGCTCTGGCTCTGTGAAAGGAAGATAAGCGGGAAACAGGGAGCTGTTCAAAAACTGAGAACTTACCATCTCAAAATTCAGACTCTTACAAAAGATGGGGACTTGCAAAAGCAGTAAGAGTATGGCATCCCATCAAAACACAGGGAAATAATCACTTCAGGAACTGATGATTGAGTGCTTGCTTGCTAGAAAAAGGATAGAACTCCTTTACTTTTTCTTTTTTAAATGAAAAAGATCTTTGAGATTATTTGCCGCCCATTATTAAAAGATCTAAAACCCACAGGAAAACATTTCCTATAAATACAAGAGAGGGTGAACAGACAAAAAGACAATCAACCAACACAACCAAAAACTCAGTCAAAAGACAAACACTTAAAATGATCACTTGATCTCAAGAAGATTTTTAAACAGACCTAGAGTCTGAGCATTCCAATCTCAAAAGCTTTTCAACAAGCTTGTAGAATCATCCTGTTGTCCTTCCCAGCAAGAACAAGTTAAAATCACTATTTTCAGTTCAACAAGTCAACAATAACGAGATTTCTCTCGTTACAAATTTGGTTCAGCAAAGCCAAGACAAGCAGAGTTTGAGTTTTCTCAAATACGAAAACCTCAACAAATTTATGGAGAGCACTGACCAAGTAGTACAGGTACCACAGTACAGTCCGAGCTTAAGTCCAGCCACTTCTGCCCCTTTCAGACCGGAGAAGTCCCAGTTCTGTCTATCCAAAAGCCTTCCAGGGCTTGAAATGAATTAAAGCTCTGCCAAATTCAAACTTGGTATCGATTTGCAACTGAAGCTTAACAGTTGAAGCTGTTAAAAGTCCAGTCCAGCACAGGCACATCCAGTCCAGCACAGGCACATCCAGTCCAGTCCAGAACAGAGGCAACTACCTGGACAGAAATGAAAGCACAGCTCTTTCTTTGTCTTTGTATAGTCAGTTTTCCCTTTTTGAGCCTTGTAATGGGGAGTTCTGCCTGAAATTAGTTCAATCTGTTATCATTTATTCTGGCCAGAACTACCGATTTTATGTTGAGAAAAATTATGAAGTCCTTACCTGTCTAAGGCATAGAAAAGAACTTACTTGGGAGATATTCCTCACCCAAATTCACGATCGTTTTGTTCAGAGTCAATAGCTTGGGGCGCAAGTTATTCTCAAGTCTGTTAGAATCAAAAGGTTGCTAACAGTGGCACGCTCAGCACATAAAGAAAGTTAATTTATTGACCAAACAATGGTCTTTGAATTAATGGGGAACTTTACCCTACCATCATAGGAAACAAACAGAAACGGGTAAACAGTTATCATCTTTCCATCCTCTACAACACCCTTTTTGCTCTTATTTTGTGGCATATTTGACTTCTAATTTCCGGTCACAGGCTGAACAAACTTCCATATCCAATAAACGAAGAAAAAGTAAAAGACGGTGGTGTCTCCAACATCTTTGAACAAGATAAGATGTGGGTTTGCTACACCACACCGCGAAATTCTTTCACATATTTAGAGAGAGAGAGAGAGAGAGAGAGAGAGAGAGAGAGAGAAGTGAAGGGGTGTCGGATGGAGTTTTGGTTCAACTGCTCGGGAGAATATTATTTAGAGATTTTCTATTTAAACCCCACACTTCTCTTTGTTCACCCCAATACTTAAATCATTAAGCTGTAAGTTTTATTATTGTGTAAAAAGACAAAAAAAGTCATCAAACTTAATAATTAACCCTAGTACATCTATACACACCCCACCACTCTTCATATTAAGTTTTAGAAAAATACAAACTCCTTTACATCCTATTGCCAAATTACTCCTCTTTCAAAGACGTAGAACATTTACGAGCCTAGCTCTTTAAATCTACGTGGGAGTTGATGGAAGGGCTTGTTGATTGTTTGGCTATAATGATCTTATTCTGTACCCTTTGTTGATTGCTTGGCTGTTGATTTTTGCACTCTTATTCTCTACCATTTGTCTGTGTTTGTTTTGCTGGGAACAAAGAAAATTGTGGGGTTTAAATAGAAAATCTCTTTTATATCTTATTTTTTCAGTTTGGGCTGTATTTAAGGATAGTTTGGGAAGATAGTGGGGTTTTCTTAGAAATTGTGAAAATTTAAATTAAAAGATGGGGTGAACTTAGAACATGGCATGAACTAAGAGAAGTGTGGAGTTTAAATAGAAAATCTCTATTATTTATTATTGTTATTTTAAGATGAGTTAACAGTTTTAGACTCTGTTATGTTGGAAGACACATGCCGAAAATTTGGAATAGGAATAGGGAGGGGACACCAATTTGGGGACAGTGAATCACTGCTCCCTCTAACCAAACATGGGAATGAGAGATAATTGCATTTCCTATTCCTAGTCCACATTATTCCCATCACTTAAGATTAGATATGAAAATTTATTCCCAAAAAGTTCAATCCTCGAACCAAACAGAACACGACAATCCTCCAAAAAACAGTTCACGATAAGCCGTGACTTGTCAGTTTCTGAGGAAAAAATGCCAACATCCGAGACCACCATCGCCGGTTGCTGGCGGCGAAATACAAGCTGAGACGAAATCTGTACAAGGCCCTCTGCAAGGACCCAAGCCTTCTCAGCGACCTGCGCGAGGAGAGTCGCTTCAAGCTCTCCAAGCTGCCCCGAAACAGCTCCTTCACGCTCGTCAGGAACCGCTGCATCTTCTCCGGCCGCGCACGCGCCGTCTACGAGACCTTCCGTATGTCCCGTATCGTCTTTCGTACTCTGGCCTCTAAAGGCATGCTCAATGGCATTAAGAAAGCGTCTTGGTAGCCACCGAACCGGTGCGTTTCTAAGTTCTTCTCCATTGCTTTTATCTCTGTTTGTTTGCAATTTTTGTGTTTCCTGAAATGGGATTTTTGAGAAATGGAAATGGTGTTTATTCGGATCTTCATGTCCGTTAAATTTCTTGTTTGTTTTGTTGCTATTTTTTCGATTTATTTATCTGCCATTTTTTGGTTTCCTGAAATGCCTTTCATATGAAATGGGGACGCAAGTGCTGAGGACATGACGAAAGTGTTTAATTGGGAAATGAAAATCTTCATAGCTACTAAAATGCTGAGTTTTAGAGTAGATGAAGTTGTGTTGTTAGAGCTGGAGAGTTTCAATGTGTAACAGGAGTTTGGGTTTCTTGGCTAGTATGACAGTGATGCATCTATATTGAAAGTTTAGTTTTCTTTGCAAAAATGTGTCTTTAAGTTGATTTTTCTACATGAATTGGCTGGCCAATTTTATGTGGTTTTGCTCAAATAAAGGTTAAATGCCTTTGCCTGTGAAGTCTAATTCTTGTAAGAGGAAATTGCCAATCACGGTGTCAGTTATCCTGGATTCTAAGGATTTGCACACTTACCCTGTTGGAAAAACGTCTAAAGGTTGTTCACCCAGGCTCAGAAATCGGTCATCTTGGATTTCAATAATCACCATTTGTAGAAACGTTTCGTAGTATCTGAGAAGGAATGAATCGGAGCAGAGAATGAACTGATGGTCAATTAACTTTTCAACAACTAAGGAAGAAACTGGATGTGATAGATACAATTTTGCAGATGGAACTTTTGAAACAATGAAAGGCCCTTCTAGTTCCAAGGGCACTATAATTGGCAGTTCTTATGACATTCTCCAAGAGTAGAACTAGAAAGGTAAGGAAGAGCAGGGTTTTTGGTACGAGGTCACTGACTCATAGTTTCAGTGCAAGGTCCAGTGTTGACAGGGAAGAATAGCAAACCGGTTGCAAAAAGAAATACAAGGTTGTAGGCCTTGACGACAGCAGGGACGGTAACCCAGTCTTTTCTAGATAAATTTGTTTGAATTATTAGGGGTCTGACTGACCCACAAAACAAACTAAGGTTTGTATTTGGTGTTAAATTCAAGAGATATGCCTTGTGCTCAGAGAAAACAAAGTTTGGACGTGTTAGTTTGTCAATTCAATGGCACGAGGGTGGATATTTGCAAAATGAATTCCTGGTTTACTAGCAAGAAATCGGTTTTCTTGAATCCTTGTAGGGTTGAGACCACTCAGAGTGCATTTGGCAATAAAGGAGTTCTTGTACCCACTCCTTATTTTGTTACTTTTTTTCTCTGCCGCCAACAATTACTTACAAAGAAGTCTCTCGAATCAGATATAATGGCTTATAATGCATGATGTGTCTGAGACTTACTTCTATCGTAGATGATTTTTTTCAAAGTACAAATCATTTGTTCTTTGGTTGCTCTTCCGCAGGTAAAGTTTAAGTTAGATAAATTTCATTTCTGTAAATTAGGCAGGCAGCAAAGAGATTGAGTCCTAAGTAGTGAACCACAGGAGCAAGCCCATTCTTTTGACCTGCCATTGGAAGCTTTCCAGATTGAGTTAACTCAATAATAATAAAGACAGAACCCTCCGTTCTGTCTGTGTTGGTTGCAAGATATTTGCCGAATGGATTTTGCTGTAAATAAGTTTTTCGCAGTTCACGGTTGGAATTAAAACCATTATTGTGTTAGAGATTTTCTATTTAAACCCCGCACTTCGTAAACTGGACTAAAGAACACTTGTTGAGGGGTTACAATTCCAAGCATCCAAAGACTTGGCATGAAAGTCTCCCTTACTTACAGTTTGCTTTTAACCGAGAAATTCATGGCTCCACACTCAAATCTCCATTTGAGGTTTGTTTGGGTTATTTACCCTAGACTCCTTTTTTTTTTTGGACAAAAGATTAACGAACTTTGATAGAAAAGTGGATTCAAAAGCCACCATAATTGCATAATCTACTACATTTTAGATTGTCATAAAGTCTTTTGATTTAGAATTCACTATGAGTGACCAACCATTAAGTGGAAAAGAAGAAGAAGAACATATTCGAGCACAAAAATTTCTAGAACGAGTCAGAAAGATTCATACTGAAGTGAAGGCACAACTGCAACGTTCTCAACAATGATATGAAGCTCACCATGACAAGCATCATGTGCCCATGTAAATTCAAAGAAGGTGACCTAGTATGGTTACACCTTGGAAAGGAGCGGCTAACCAATGAAGGCAAGAAATTGAAGCCTATTCGTTATGGATCGTTCAAGATCATCAAACAAATTGGTGAATAATGCCTTTCAACTTGAATTACCACTATACATGCATATGTACTCGGTCATCAATGCCGAGAATCTTAAGCTTTTTGAGCCATCTCTACGTGATGATGATCCTGACGAAGACACTCACCTTCCATCAGTTGGTGACTTAAAGATTGAACAAGAAGACCATTTGCCAGAGGATTGTATCTTAGAGCAGAAGGTTCGTGAAACCTGTCATGGAAAATATGAATATTTCCACATTGGCATACAAAGGTCAACTTCCTAGGAAGTTGAAGTGGTATATTCGAGACAAGGCAATAACAAAGTTTCCTCATCTCACACTACTACAAAAAAAGGCAAAAGACGACGGGAATTCACCGTCGTGTATTCGGTTTTCAAACCGTCATGAAATCGACCGACATCTATTTGGGTGTCAAACTACGACGGCTTTTCACCGTCGTTGTTTATCTGTAACGACGACGGTTTTTAAAGAAAATCGTCGTTGTTTAGAGGTAAAAATCGTTAATTATAGGAGAAAAGACGACTGTTTTTAATAAAACCGTCGTGTATTGTATGTAAAGAGGACGATTTTTTATGAAAACCGTCATGGATTGTTTATAAAGACGACGGTTGTTTTATAAAAAGGTCATCTTTACTTAACAATAGACGACCCTTTTTAAAAAAAATGTCATCTTTACATATAATAGACAACCATTTTAAAAAAAAAAACCATCATCTTTACATATAATAAACGACGGTTTTTATAAAAAGCGTCATCTTTACATATAATAGATGACGGTTTTTATAAAAAGCGTCATCTTTACATATAATAGACGACGGTTTGTATAAAAATCGTCATCTTTACATATAATAGACGATAGTTTTTTTATAAAAAGCGTCATCTTTACATATAATAGACGACGGTTTTTTTAAAAAGCGTCATCTTTACATATAATAGACGACGGTTTGTATAAAAATCATCATCTTTACATATAATAGACGACGGTTTTTTTATATAAAAAGCGTCATCTTTACATATAATAGACGACGGTTTTATAAAAAGCGTCGTTAATTATCTGTAAAGACCATGATTTATTATAAAATCTGTCGTCTAATAAGTTTCCAAACTACTACATTTTAGTTCTTTTTGATTTCCTATGATGCTATACAACGATTTTAACTTGAAAACCAACCATAATGCTTTATTAATGAATATATACGCTCAAAAATAGTTTCTTTCATAAAACTTGAAGATTCAATAGTTATTACATAGTTAACCAATCTTTATTCTACAACAAACATAATTCCTAACAAGACCTATGTACTCCTAATCCAAGCATTTCTCATCCAAACATACAAATGATGCACAACTGAAGTCTCCTCCATCATCCCTGTAAATAAATCAAAATGATAAAGAGAGAGAAAAAAAAAAGCTAAGATTAGAAACATAAAAAATTAGGTGGAAGAGAAATTTTACCATTGGTCCATATTTCCATAGAAAACTTGTAAAATGAGCATAAAAAAGACCATCGAGAACCTGCAAATTTTCAACAACAAAAACATACTACTCACATAGAATACCTGCAAAAGAAAAAGTTATAAATCTGCAAGCTTCCTCCTCATCTCCTGATAACCAAATCAGAAAATCTAAAAAGAAACCAGAAATATAAAAAAATATGTAAACAAACCAGACAAATCAAGAGAGACAAAATCTGAAATTAGGGAGACAAATAACATACCAGAAACGCAAAGAGACTAATCCAGAATTCACTAGCAAGATATAGAAGGGTATTAAGAGATTAGGTGACTTTCAAATCAAACCTTTCAACCAGCTTTGATTCTCAAATACAGAACATCCCTCTACATCTTATGGATCTGCGAAGACCTCAATCTCTCAACTCCTTCATTGATATTGATTTTTTGATGATTTTGTAGAGAGTTTCATGAGGGTGTTTTAGAGAGTGCAGGAGGGTTTCAAGGAGGGAGAGATAAGGTTTTCAGAGACAGGGGAAAATCTGAAAATTTGTCGAGCGCGAATTCACTTAAGTAGCCTTTTTTGGCATGTTTTAAAAGACGACGCTTGTTAATGAGAGATAAGGTTTTCAAAAACGGGTGAAATTTTAAAAATTTGTCGAGCGCGAATTCACTTAAGCGGCCATTTTTTAGCGTGTTTTAAAAGACGACGCTTTTTAAAAAAAAAATTGTCATCTTTACATATAATAGACGACCTTTTTTTATAAACAGCGTCATCTTTACATATAATAGACGACGGTTGTTTTATAAAAAACCATCATCTTTACATATAATAGACGACCCTTTTTATAAAAAGCGTCATCTTTACATATAATAGACGACACTTTTCATAAAAAAACCGTCGTCTTTACTTCATAATAGACGACCCTTTTTATATAGACGACCCTTTTTATAAAAAAGCGTCGTCTTTACATATCATAGACGACCCTTTTTATAAAAAAAACAGTCGTCTTTTCTTCATAATAGATGACCCTTTTCATGAAAAAACTGTCATCTTTACTTATAATAGACGGCAGTTCTTTAAAAAAAACCGTCATCTTTATGTATAATAGACGACAGTTCTTTCAAAACAACCATGTCTTTACCAAAAAAAGGACCCTTGATTTTTAAAAGACGACGCTTGTCATACCTGCTGTCGTTGTTTTTTGGTCAGATTTTAACTCTGAAGAAAACCTTTTTAATAAGACGACGCTTTTTTATTTGTGTGCGTCGTTGTAAAAAAAAATTCAACAGTACCTCAGTTTTTTAGTTGTTTAAGTCACTTATCCACGACGGTTTTTTGTTACCGTCGTCTTTTTAAAAACAACGACGGTTTTTTGTTCTACCGTCGTCTTTTTCTGGTCGTCTTTTTCACTTTTTGTAGTAGTGTCACAATTTAGCTTGACCAGGAGCTTAAGCATCTTAAATGGGGGAGCCATGATCCAGGAGGATCTTGGAAATGAAATATTTAAATAATCATATACTATTATATCATTATTTAATTATTTTAAAACCGTAAATAATTTGTGGTTTTAAACCAACTTTGTATGGCTTATGTACGTAGGTGTTTTAAAACCATTCAACTCTTAGGGCTCGTTTGGTACACCGTATTAGACTTTGGATAGGAGTAAATAGTCTATGTCAGGTGTTTGGTGTCAACTTGTATTATTTAATTACCCGACTATTTTATACGGGTTGGGCTTTTAATACTCTCCTTACCTGACTAACTAATACAACCCACACACCCCGGATTAGATAATACACGCTTAATTATACGGCTAGGGAATAAGAACACGCGTTCTACGAAAAAAGACAGACGCTCTTTTCATCTTCTTCTCCCTATGGTTCTCTGCTATCTTCTCCACATGTTATTTTCTTCACTATTCTCCAGGTATCCATCTCTCACTCTCTCTCTCTCTCTCTCTTTTTCATACTCTCTCCAATATGCTTCTTCTTTCTTCTTCTCTATTCTTTATATATTTCAATTTTTTATTAAATTTTTGTGGAAATTAGGTTATTAATTTTTCTTTTTTGACATTTTTTTAATCAAATGTTTTCTTTGTATGTGATATATTGATTCAACGTTGTATGAATATTTAGATTGTTGGTATTAAACAGAGTAGTGGTAGTTTTCATCCAAAAGCAAACAACTGTGCTAGTGTTGGTAGTTTAGTTGAATACATACATACCTGACGATTAGGTAGCAAAATTACAAAATTAAAATTGTATGAACTTGAATTCTAGGTACCTTTTTTTTTTTCTGGGCGACCATGGGCCCTTTATGATGTTTTCCTCTTGAACCATTTTCTTGATTGATAAATTTTCTCTCTTCCTTTTCTTTTTACAATTCCCAAGCTTGTGGCCTTGGCTCTTTTGATTGCATTGCTTCTGTTTTGCTGCTACTTTCTCCTTCTTCTTGTTGGACATGGAAACTTTGATGTCCAATACAGACATATGCAGATCAATATTCATAATACAATTCTAATAGTTAAACCACATATATTTATGTATATGCAATCGGGATGGTATTTTGTAGCCTTTTGTCATGTGTAGAATTCTACTTATTGTTGTATTATTCTAATTTCCAAAAAAAAAATATGAATCTTATGGTATCTTGTCATATTCTTAACAAAAAAAAATTCATATCATTTGAATCTCAATTTCCATTAAAATTATCAAAGATTTTTTATTTATTTTTTAAATAATTTGATATGATGTTATCCGGAACATCACCAAACACAGTATAACTTAGTCAGACTATTTATCCGGAACAACACCAAACGCCTTATAATATTATGGATAAATAGTCAGTACTCTCCGGAACAGATTAGTACTATCCGACAGATTAGTACTAGAAGCATTAATCCCTTTCATTCCATTCCTTATATATCAAAGTGCAGTTATCCAAGTACGCAAGTTGTGCAAATCATTTGGAGCAGAAGAAGAGCCCCATATGTTTGGGTCCACCCCAACCCCCGTCAGACTTTGGCCCGGTCAAAGTCCTTAGTTGTCCACCTGATTAAGACCGGTCCTCAACACAATCAATCTATCACGTAGAAACGATGTCCTTGGTATCTCCACCAGTCTAACCCTCAAGTTGAAGTCTACTTTCTTTTTGGGTATAGCACTGGTCAGAGGGCTTATGTTTTGCTTAAATAGAGACAACATATGAAAATTGTGTTTAGAGAAAATGACCGACATTGCATCAATCTAGCATCCACGTAACTTGTAAGTAACAGATAGGCCCACCAGATGCCATGTCCAAAAAAAGTAGCTAGCTTCACAGTTAGACAGACGAATGGGCAAATGGTGTACCAATTGATAACTTTTAAGGTTCTTTTTGTTAGTTTTTAAACGACATGGGTCAAACTGTTACAAATCTCAAACCACGAGAGTGAAAAATGTAATTGACTTTAAACTTTAATTACTTGGTGTGCTAATGTTATCTTCTTCTTTGTCACTGTAGGTTTAATTCGATTTCGATGGGAGGTTACTAAAGGTAAGCTAGCAAGCTCTCTCTCTCTCTGATTACAAATTTTTGAGTACACGATAAGAGATTTATAAATTCATCTTCATCTTCTGTATATATGTAAAGCGAAAATTAGAGAATGGTAAAACATTTAAAACATAAACATATTAGTAAATCCATATTTATAGACGATAACTACCTATTTTATTTTTTGTAATTCTAAAATAAATTAAAATTAAAAAGAAAACCAATGTGCCAAGGGGCTAGTTTGTGGCTAGAATAGAGGCATGTATCAAAACTTGATTTCAAATTGTAATGACTCCATATGCTAATGTTGTTTTTTTTTCCCCTTCCTTTTGTCACTGTAGTTTTCTTTTCTCGTGGAGACGTATACTTTGGTAAGGACTTTATCTTAATTCCCCCCCCCCCCCCCCCCCCCCCCCCCCCTCTATTTTTTTTGTCGTTGTTGTCAATTACACGACAATTATGGTGAGTGGAGAGAAATGAACTTGTGACGGATATGTCAACTCAAACTTAGTCCAAGTCTTCGTTTTTGCTTACATTTGTTGTTGTATTTCTTGCAGCTAGACATCCATGCTTTGCTTTCCAATCCATCCGTAAGATCTTGAAATTCATGCAATATAATCAGTTCTTCGATTTTGTTCCCTTTCAAAAAAAATTCAGTCAAGTCTTTGATTTGTTCGCACTTTTTCTATGTTTCTTGTAGGGCGTAGATGGGGGCCACTCATTTGCTTGGGTAAGGGATAGTGTAATCCCTTGAATGACATCAAAATCAAAGAATACATATATAGATTCCAAACAAAAGGAAGATAATGTCGCAAACAAGAAGAAAAAGCATTAGTTGATCTAAATGTTCTTTTCTCATTGTTCTTTTGGTGATACATCTCTTGTACAGGTTCATTTTTTGCAGCAAGACTCATTTTTGGGGTTCCATGTATGATTACGTTCGTGATCTATAAATGGCGAGCACAACATTTGTCCATGTATAGCGCCATAGAAGATTTTCTACAAAGTGATAGCAACTTCTTGCCAATAAGGTACTCTTACTTAGAAATTAAAAAGATGACTAGTAAATTTAAGGACAAGTTAGGTGAAGGCGGCTATGGCTCTATATTCAAAGGAAAGTTGCGCAATGGCCATTTTGTAGCAATTAAACTCTTGGGCAAGCCCAAAGGTAATGGGCAAGACTTCACAAGTGAGGTAGCTACCATTGGAAGGATTCACCATGTTAATGTGGTGCAACTTGTTGGTCATTGTGTTGAGGGATTAAATCGTGCTCTAGTATATGACTTCATGCCAAATAGCTCTCTTGATAAATATATTTATTCCAAAGAGGAAAGCATGCCCTTAAGTTGCAAGAAAATGTACAAGATTTCTGTCGGAGTGGCTCGAGGGATTGAATATCTGCATCAAGGTTGTGACATGCAAATTCTACATTTTGATATCAAGCCTCATAACATTCTTCTTGATAAGAACTTTAACCCAAAGATTTCTGACTTCGGGCTTGCAAAATTATATTCCGTAGATAATAGCATTGTCTCTTTGACAGCAGCAAGGGGAACATTGGGCTATATTGCTCCTGAGTTGTTCTACAAAAATATTGGAGGTGTTTCGTACAAAGCTGATGTCTATAGTTTCGGAATGTTGCTCATGGAAATGGCAAGCCGAAGGAAGAATTTCAGTTCAACGGTAGAGCGTTCAAGCCAAACTTACTTCCCGTTATGGGCGTACGACCAATATAACAAGGGAAATGACTTGGAGATGGCAGATTTTAATGAGGAGGAAAAGAAAATCATTAAAAGGATGGTTATAACTGCATTGTGGTGTATTCAAATGAAGCCAAGTGATCGGCCTTCCATGAACAAAGTCATAGAAATGCTCGGAGAAGATGTTGAATGCCTAAAAATGCCTATCAGACCTTTTATGTATCCACAGGAGATGCATGTAGGTGATGTTCAAGAAAATTTGAACTCAATAGGTTCAAACGGGGAGTTAACATGGACTTTGTCAGCTAGGTGATCATCAAATTGTTAGAAAATGCAATCATTTATTATTATTTTTTTAGGACCTTTCCTATTGAGAGGGGCGATAATATACTAAACTCACACACACACGCACACACACACTACACTGATGCTAGAACTCGAAACCAGGACCTTGCCTGGGGGAGCAGTTGTTCCAAACCACTACACTAGTGGGTCCTTTGCATGGAATCATTTATTGTTAAACTTTGGCTTCCTACAATTACGGGGAAAATATTAAACAAAATACATCTTTCTTCTTTTTTCTTTGAGGAAAAACTAACTCACTATAAAAGTTAATGATGCAGCGTGGCAATTGATTGGTTGAAACCTTAGCCTAAAACATGTAACTCTAGAATCCACAGGAAATTTGAGAGAACCTTAGGCTTATTTGATAAATTGGAAATAAAAACATAACTCTAACCATGGGTAAAGTATGTTTAAATACTCCTCGAAACCTTAGGAATAACAAAGGAATTAAAATAGGAAAATAACAAAGTTTCCAAAAACTGTAAAACTGAATTTTGGGCTAGTAAACGATCCTGGATGCTCGAAAAATCCCATACATCATGGCAAAGTGATGAGTTTTACTCGTGCGCCGTTCTCTTCGAATCAATGGGTCATGGGTCTAATTCTCAGCTTGGAGCCCAAATCTGTAGCTTACTTGATTTGCCTTTGCTTGGGCGTTGCTCCAGCTCCTCTTCAATTGCTTCCGTCATCTGTTCTACATCAATATTGATGCAGCGTGACAATTGATCGGCTAAAACCTTAGCCTAAAACATGTAACTTTGGAATCCACCAGGAAATATGAGAGAACCTCAGGTTAATTTGATAAACTGGAAGTAAAAACATAACCCTAATCACGGTTAAATTATGTTTAAATACCCCTAGAAACCCTAGGAATAACAAAGGAATTAAAATAGGAAAATAACTAAGTTTCCAAAAACTGTAAACACTTTAAAACTGAATTTTGGGCTAGTAAATGATCTCGGATGCCCAAAAAAGCCCATACATCATGGCTAAGTAATAAGTTTTACTCGTGACGCCATTCTCTTCGAAATGACAGGTCATGGGCCCAATTCTGAGCTTGGAGCCCAAATCTGCAGCTTACTCCATTTGCCTTTGCATGCGCGTCGCTCTAACTCCTCTTCAATTGATTTCTCCATCTATTCTACATTAGTACCTTCCACTTCCAAAGAACTCGACCCCAAGTTATCATCAGGAAAAATTGACTCATCATCATGGAACTCATGTAGATCTGCAACATTGAAAGTGCTCAATATGCCCATATAAGAAGAAAGGTCCACGACATAGGCATTTTCGTTTATTTTTTTCAGAACTTTGTAGGGACCATACTTTTGAGGTTTCAGTCTGCTATAGGTACCAATTGGGAAACATTCTCTCCTCAAGTAAACCATCACAGAGTCTCCTTCCTTAAACAACTTCACATTGCGGGGCTTGTCAGCGGCGACCTTAAATTTAGGATTGGTCCTCTCTAGCTTGTCCTTCACTTCTTCCCTCATAGTCTGAACCTGTTCTGCCATATTTTCAGCAGCTACACTAGTCTTCTGGGCTCTTGGAAGCTTGACCAGGTCAACCACATGCCTCGACACCGAAGTGTAAAAAATGGCAAAGGGTAATTTTCATGTGGAAGAATGAATATCACTATTGTAAGTGAACTCCACTTGTGGCAATGCAACATCCCATTACTTCGGCCTGTCTCCGTAAATGCTCCTAACCATGTTTTCGAGGGTTCTGTTGGTAACCTCAGTCTGACCATCTGTCTGCGGATGAGTAGTGCTACTACGAGTCAAGTCCGTACTAAACATCCTCTGCAAGGTTATCCAAAAGTGGCTAAGGAATTTGGTGTCACAGTTTGATATAATAGATTTAGGAACACCATGCAACCACACAATCTCCTTGAAAACCATTTTGGCTATGTTGGCAGTGTTTCCAGTCTTCTTGCAAGCAACAAAATGCTCCATCTTGGAAAACCTGTCAATCACAACAAAAACAGAATCGACTCCTCACTGCGTATGAAGGAGTCCCATAACAAAATCCATGGACAAGTCTTACCAAATATCATCAGGAACAGGGAGAGGCATATAAAGACTAGTATTTTGGGCCTGGCCTTTAGATACCTGACAATTGTAGCACTTACGCACAATGGTGCTGACATCTCACTTCAAGTGTGGCAAAAAATAACGCTCCTCCATATTGGCAATGGTTTTATCGCGGCCCAGATGGCCACTTAGTCCACCCCCATGCAAATCCCGAATCAATGTCTCCGTTAAAGAAGAAATAGGAATGCACAATCAGTTGCCCTTAAATAAATTGTGACACACTGACCCAAATTTTTATTTACATAAAAAAAAATGTTTAATTTAATTAATTACAAAATTACAATTTTGCGTTGGGGATAGGGTCATTTTGGTCACTTTTTAATCCGGTAGGATTTTGGGGAATTGAATGGTAACATTGCGTAGAGCACATCAATACGAGTCTGTAGACATGTATTGAGCTCAAATCTGAGTTGTAATGGAGAAGTTACAATCAACAGAAATGGAGTGGCATAACCATAAATAGCTCAAAGTTGGATTTTTAAAAACCTAATTCCTCTCTCTCTCTCTCTCTCTCTCTCTCTCTCAATAACTCTCTCTCTCTCGCGACAAAAACCCCCCCACATCCCACATCCCACATCCGGCCACCCCAAGTGTTGGGGATGGTACCAAAATAACCAGCGCCACGTCCTCTTCCCACCTCACCTCTCCCCCACCACAACCAGCAACCCAGGTCTCCGGAAAAAGCAGAAAAAGGGCTGGTTTTCATTCGAAACTTCCGACGTCGTTTCAGACGATTTCAGCTACCAAATTTGTCGATCCAGGTATATTTTCTCATCCTTTCAATGTGATCTAGCTGATGGTTGGGTTGGTTATGATTGATTTTGAAGTTTTGAAACTTGTTTTACAAGTCAAAGTTTCAGCCGGTTTTCGGCTCGAATTTCCGGCAAGTTCTGCCACTTTTTGGCTGTGGCCCAAGAACAAAAATTGCTCCACTAGTTGTCCTGATCACTTAGGTATAGGTATTGTTGGGTGTTTCAAGAATTTTCCGATTGCTGGAATTTTCTCTAGACACTCACTCATTGCGGGCGCTTGTGGCGGTGCGTGGGCCATGTGTGGGTGACCCATTTGGTTCTAAAATATTCTCCATGTCGTCCCGAGCACGAAGGTATGCTCGGATTTGAATTTTGGTTATCATTTGACAGTCGATCGGATTTACCTAAAATTAGGCGTTATTCGGGTTTGATATGTTCAGACAGTTGGATCGATTCTATTTTCAAATATGTTGATATAAGCACCTTTAGGATCGTGTAGGAATTCGAGGATCGAAAATCGGAGTCGTTTGCTTCAATTCAATGACTTAAAGTTTACATAAAACGGTGATTGTCCGATCGTGCGATCACAAGCGATCCGACCGGTCGATCTGGACCAAACTTGCAGGACGTGGTTAGTAAGCCTTGTTGAACCCATAGGAACTTTTAGATTGGAAATCAGAGGACATGGGCCCCGCAGGCCCGGTTGACCAAATTTGGGAAGTTTGACCACTCGGTTGACCGAGCATCTTCCGAGGTTATTCCACCTTTCGAAACGCGTAATTGGACCTTAGGAACTCCTCGATCGTCATGCACACACTTGAATCTCGGAAAAACTAGGAATTTAAATTAAAGTTCTCGTTCGAATTATTTTATTTTAATCTAGCCCTCGTATTCTTAAATAGGTACTTAGGCCCAGCGTATGCAACATGCGGGATCCTCTCAGGGTCAAGCAGCGTGAGATTATCTGTGAGTGGACTTTGTTTTTAAATAATATTCATTATTTTCAAGGATGGAAAAATATGCATAATGAGTTCTTTGATTCTTGAGTTATTGTATATATTTAGATATTGAAATATAATATTGTTATGAAAGTATTGGAATTATATGCGAATATTTGCGGATTGTGATTATCTTGAATGGATATAAGCTATTTTTGAAAATTATTATCTATACTTAGATATGTGTTAAGTACATGGGGTTGTTGGTAATGAGATTATGGAATGAGAATGGGTTGTGGTTTATGTCAGTTTTGATTGCTATTAGCACTACCCTATGTACCTCCACGATTTTGGAACACTTGGATTGGATACTTTTATGGAATACGTGGATATGTCGGAACCGGGGCACCCTTGATGAGGTGTCTTGTAGACCTTTAGCGGAGTTAGTCTACGCGCGTAGGACTTTGCACAGGCGCACGAGTATTGAGGAATCTGTTGTGCTTGCTGGTGAGCCCAATCACCCAGTTGGATGGCTCGTTCCTTAGCCACATAGTTAATTGCAGATTCTTCCATGTGATCTAGTCAAACAATCCCCCGATTAGATTGTTTCCCCAGTACAAGTTTGGTAGTGGTCATACCTATATTTATTTAAATATTATATATAAATACATATACCTTCATTCCTGTTTATCGGTGAGGATACTTCCTCGCTCGCGGTGTCAATGGGCACGCGTTTGGATGAGAGTGGTTTAAGAAAAAAGGGAAGAGGGTTGAGTGATTTTGAGTATTAGTAAACTATTACGGGATACTGATTTCAACTTAGTTTTAATTGATTATATACGAGTATATCGAGTTTCAATTGCATGCTTTCTGCATTGTTTTCCACACGGTGAGGTTATTATATGTTGTTTTCAAATATAACAAAACTTTATTTTTGTCCACTCAATATTTTCTGTTTTGCGTCCCCCAGACAGTAGTTGACCTGAGGTGGGTGTTGCATTCCTAAAAGGACACAAATTAATGTGCAAACAACCAATTAAAAATACCCGCAAGTGCACGAATCTATTGAAGTATAGATTATGTAAGTACGGGGTCGATCCCACGAAGAACTTGTCGGCTCCCTATAAGTTCTAATTTGAGTACGTAAAGAACACTTAATTGACACACCACAAATACGCAAATGCAAAATGGAAACTAAAAATAAGTAAAGAAGTGCAAAAGAAATGAAACAACACAAGAAAACTAAAGAAAAACACAAACAGCATTTTCTATCGCCATTTTATCACATGTTTATCACCTGTGAACAGTTCCGTGAACAGTGACATGAACAGTGCCGTGAACAGTGACGACCGGTCGTTTTTGGGCAGATTCGTTTATCTGTTTTTCAGTTTCGACCTCTGTCCAGTGTTTTGCCTATAACTTTCCAACCGTATGTCAAAAATTCACGTTCTTTATACGGTTGGATTCAGAACAGAAAATGCAAGAACACAGCGCGGACCAAAACTCCAAAAAAATTACGAAAACAAATAAAATTCAGTAACAAAGACACACCACGTGTCGAACTCACAACTCACACACACATTGGGGGGGGGGGGGGTTTGATTTGTTTCAAGTGACCTATTTCTTTTGCATGAAAGTAAATGGACTTTGAATTTAAATGAGAAAGGCAGAGATGAATTATCAAATTGTGAAATTAAAATGTAACAAACACTAGGGTTTCGGAATTCACCCTAAACAATTCTACCAATGTTCATGGATACTCAAGTGATGAACTCTAAACGTGTTGATGAAAATGTTCGCAATCAAGACCATGGGTCGTGGCTCAAGACGCAATGATTCTCTTTAATATACGTAAAGTGCATGGTTCGTGCTACAATACTTGTGCTCTCTTCATAACCGAACCTAGGTATGGTTCGTACTTCGATTCGATTACAAGGAAAACCCATTAAGTTCAAAGAGAATATGAACATCACAAGAATCCTAATAGCATGGTGTTTACATTAGGTATTCAAGAAACCAATTCACATGGATGGTTCTTACTCCATCCATCTATTGCTTAGGAAAACAAGAAGATACACATAATCCCAACAATCTCAAGAGGCATGCTTTCAAAGATGGCCAACCAAGGAAAAACACACATCAAGGATAGATTAATTTGGTGAATTGGAATTCATCAACAATATTTAGAAATTCATACACTCAAGCATCAAAACAATAAGGTAATCATGTTTAGGGCTTCAACCTAAGCCCTAGCTATGGAGTTTAGTTGCTCATACTTATTCCAAATACAAACTCAAAATAAAATTAGAAAGAGTTTACAGATTTTCCAAAAATGATGAAAGCTTCAAGATCATCAATGGTGGAAGTCTTCTTCTCCACTTTTCTTGGCTGCACCTTGGCTTTCTCTTAGCTCCAACTCTCCAAAATCTGCTCTCAATGTGTAGACTGATGGAATAGCCTCTCTCTCCCGTTGCAAAACTCCCCCAAATCAGATTGCCCTTTGACTTCTCCTCCCTCTCTCCTCCTTTCCAGTTTTAACTTTTAATATAAAACTACCACCTTTGATAAAACCTTAGCCCATTGTCCCCTTGCCATCATGAAGCTTTGTCCTCACAAAGATGCCAATTGCTTCAGAAATTATCTCAAAGCTAAGGTAACTTCTTGTTACCAAGAGTTATGGTAACAAGAAAATCAAAATAACACAAAGGAGGTAAAAGCTGGCCAAGTTCGGATTTCCAGACCTGTGGTAACATGCTGGATTGGTTGGATAGGCAATACTTGTCCAATGGAGCTCAAATTTGGATATGTTGTAGTTAACATCCATTGGAACAAGTCTCATGAAGATCTTCACCTCATCCGAGCACCGGAGCATGCTGATCCGAGGCCAAGAAGTTGACCTACGAAAATGAACAAAAACAGAATTTATCACTAATAATGCACTTTTAGCTCATTTTCATTATAACCAAGGTAAAACCTATTAAAACACAAAAAAGAAGTAAAAAGCTATAAAATGTCAAGAACTAACTCAAAATAAGAGGTGAATAACATGAAAAATCATGTGTAAAAATGAACCGAACAGTGGGCAGTAGAGCCAAGCCCTGAACTTCCACGCCACGATCTTATGTAGGACAAACTGTTGTTCGTTTCTTTTCTGTTGAACTTTATTTCCGCTTGTAAACTGAATTTCATTAGATATGCTCTGTTATTGCCCATGTTAGGGTTGAATGTAAGGTCGAAGGCCTATCATGTAAATTGTGTGCTATTACATTGTGCTTGTTGCTGTTGGGATGATTTTAATTGTGTTTTGACAGGTTGAAAAATTTGGGAAAGCTTGTTTTTCAGCGGAGACTCTGCCGAAATTTCAATAGAAAGTCTCATCCCCCTTTTCCTTCGATTTGGAAATGAGACTATATGGTTAGTAAGTGGGCTCGGCATCAGTTTGGTGTTGGATAATCTACAGGATTCGTCGCGAATTCAGAGGAATTCAGGGCGGGTCCTATCATAAATACCCATCATTAACATGATAATCCGTCATCGGCTCATTGCGCACAAGCTTAGCCTAAATTTCCTGAAAATCCTCATCAGTCTCATACAATTCCTTTAGAAATTCGAAACCCACAACTTCTTGAACCAAAGTAACAATCAAAGTTCCTCGATGATTCAGTGCATTTGCTACACGGTTAAGAACTCCAAATTTATGTTTAATAACCAATGGAAATTTCTGCAGAAAAGTAGCCCACCTGACATGCATCTTGTTCAGACTCTTCTGGCTGTTGATAAATTTCAGGACTTGGTAGTCAGTGTAAAGCACAAACTCCCGCTGCACCAGATAATGTTCCCACTGTTTCAAGGCTCGAACCATCTCATAAAACTCCTGGTCATAAGTGCTCCATTTTTTTTGTGCTTTACTGAGTTTTTCTCAGAAAAATGTAACCGCTCTCTTCTATTGAGGTAAAACAGCTCCTACACCCACTTCACTCGCATCAAATTCGACCCCGAATATCTTCTCAAAGTTAGGAAGGGCTAGAACCGGTGATGTGCTCAACTTTTCTTTAATAAGGGCAAAGCTTTGGTCTTGCTCTTCACCCCAATTAAATTTTCCATGCTTCAGGCACTCAGTAATTGGTGCGGGATGGGTTCTGAAGTGGCGAACAAAGCGCCTGTAAAAGGTTCGAAGGTCATGGAAACTCCTTACATCACTAGCTGTTTTCAGGGTAGGCCACTCCTGAATGGCTCGCATCTTATCTTCATCCACGTGGATACCATATGCACTAACAACATAACCCAGAAAAAGTAACTTGTGTGTGACAAAAGTACACTTTTTTAGGTTAATAAACAGCTTGTTCTCTGGCAGAACCTTCAAAACTTCCTTCAAATGTATCATCTTTGAGCAAGATAAGATGTGGGTTTGCTACACCACACCGTGAAATTCTTTCACATATTTGGTGAGAGAGAGAGAGAGAGAGGTGGTGGATTGGGTTTTCATTTGGCTGCTCGGGAGAATATTATTTATTATTTTAATTATTTTAAGATGAGTTAACAGTTTTAGACTCTGTTATGTGGGACAGGGAGGGGACACCAATTTGGGACAGTGAATCCACTCCCCCTAACCAAACATGTGAAATGGAGATAATTGCATTTCCTATTCCTAGTCCTCATTTCTCAGAGTTCCCAAACATGGGAATTAATATCCTCTATTCCCATCTTGTGGGATTAGATATGGAAATTCATTCCCAAGAAATTTAATCCTTGAACCAGGACCCACACGAGCACACCATTGCTCCTAAAAAGCCCTTTTTAAAATTAATTTTTGCCGAAAAACAGTTCACAATAAGCCGTGACTTGTTCCCAAGCTTAAAACCCTACCAAAATCCGAGTTTGCTTGCATTCGACACAAAAGGAAGAAATGTCAGTTTCTGAGGAAAATGCCAATATCCGAGACCACCATCGCCGGTTGCTGGCGGCGAAATACGAGCTGAGACGAAATCTGTACAAGGCCCTCTGAAAGGACCCAAGCCTTCCCAGCGACCTGCGCGAGGAGAACCGCTTCAAGCTCTCCAAGCTGCCCCGAAACAGCTCCTTCACGCGCGTCAGGAACCGCTGCATCTTCTCCGGCCGGGCACGCGCCGTCTACAAGACCTTCCGTATGTCCCGTATCGTCTTTCGTACTCTGGCCTCTAAAGGCATGCTCAATGGCATTAAGAAAGCGTCTTGGTAGCCACCGAACCGGTGCGTTTCTAAGTTCTTCGTCTCCATTGCTTTTATCTTTGTTTGTTTGCAATTTTTGTGTCTCCGGAATTGGGTTTTTTAAGAAATTGAAATGGTGTTTATTCGGAGCTTCATTTCCGTTAAATTTCATGTTTGTTTTGTTGCTATTTTTTCGATTTATTTATCTGCCATTTTTTGGTTTCCTTAAATGCCTTTCATATGAAATCGAGACGCAAGTGCTGAGGACATGACGAAAGTGTTTAATTGGGAAATGAAAATCTTCGTAGCTACTAAAATGCTAAGTTTTAGAGTAGATGAAGTTGTGTTGTTAGAGCTGGAGAGTTTCAATGTGTAACAGGAGTTTGGGTTTCTTGGCTGGTATGACAGTGATGCATCTATATTGAAATTTAGTTTTCTTTGCGAAAATGTGTCTTTAAGTTGATATTTTTACATGAATTGGCTGCCCAATTTTATGTGGTTTTGCTCAAATAAAGGTTAAATGCCTTTGCCTGTGAAGTCTAATTCTTGTAAGAGGAAATTGCCAATCACGGTGTCAGTTATCCTGGATTCTAAGGATTTGGACACTTACTCTGTTGGAAAAACGTTGAAAGGTTGTTGACCCAAGCTCAGAAATCGGTCATCTTGGATTTCAATAATCACCATTTCTAGAAACGTTTTGTAGTATCTGAGAAGGAATGAATCGGAACGGAGAATGAACTGATGGTCAATTAACTTTTCAACAACTAAGGAAGAAATTGGATGTGATAGATACAATTTTGCAGATGGAACTTTTGAAACAAGGAAAGGCCCTTCTAGTTCGAAGGGCACTATAATTGGCAGTTCTTATGACATTCTCCAAGAGTAGAAAGGTAAGGAAGAGCAGGGTTTTTAGTACAAGGACACTGACTCATAGTTCAGTGCAAGGTCCAGTGTTGACAGGGAAGAATAGCAAACTGGTTGCAAAAAGAAATACGAGGTTGTAGGCCTTGACGACAGCAGGGACGGTAACCCAGTCTTTTCTAGATAAATTTGTTTGGATTATTAGGGATCTGACTGACCCACAAAACAAACTAAGGTTTGTATTTGGTGTTAAATTCAAGTGATATGCCTTGTGCTCAGAGGAAACAAAGTTTGGAAGAGTTAGTTTGTCAATTCAATGGCACGAGGGTGGATATTTGCAAAATGAAGTCCTGGTTTACTAGCAAGAAATCGGTTTTCTTGAATCCTTGTAGGGTTGAGACCACTCAGATCAGAGTGCATTTGGCAATAAAGGAGTTCTTGTACCTACCCCTTATTTTGTTACTTTTTTTCTCTGCCGCCAACAATTGCTTACAAAGATGTCTCTGGAATCAGATATAATGGCTTATAATGCTAGATGTGCCTGAGACTTACTTCTATCGTAGATTTTTTTTTTTTTTCAAAGTACAAATCATTTGTTCTTCGGTTGCTCTTCCACAGGTAAAGTTGAAGTTAGAAAATTTTCATTTCTGTAAATTAGGCAGGCAGCAAAGAGATTGAGTCCTAAGTAGTGACTTCACCTTCTCTGTGGGTTGCATCAGTCGCTCATGTTTATCATGTGGAAAGAGAGGCATGCATGGATGCATCTGAGTCTGACTATGTACCAAGATGGGCACGCTGTTGTTCAAGAAATAGTGGTAGTTATCAAGTATAAGGTTAGCAATATTGATAAAGTTAGAAGTACAAGCTTATAACGGGCTTCTAATCCCATGGGGTATTATTTTTGTCTTTTTCCTGTTTTTGTTTGTCCTGTTTGATCTGAATTACAGTTCAGTCAGTCAGTCTACTTTGATCTATTATTTTGCTGCTTTAGCAATTTGGTTTATGTATCTGATCTACTCTCGGCTCTTTTGTTAAATAATTTATCAGTTATCCAGACTAAAAGGATCTTGCTGTAAATAAGTTTTTCACAGTTCACTGTTGGAATTAAAACCATACCTTGTTTTTTCGTTAGTGCTAGTTTGTGCTTTATGTAAGAGTTGATGATTTTACTTACCATGTAGGTTTTCCTACGAGCTTAGTTTTTTTCTTCTTTTTTTCTTTTTTTTTTTGCAGGTGGCTGATGATACTACAAAAGTTAGTATAAGTTGTTCAATTACAATGCTATACCTTGGTTAATTACAAACCGGTCATTCTCTCCTACTTTGGTTATTGGAGAAAAAGTGTACACTTATTGGTGTTGAATAAAAGGTTTTAGCTAACAATTTTTGTATGACTGGATGATATATAATATTGTACTAGTTGTTTTCTGCGTTTTAGTATGGAAAACTAGAGTTGCCCGAACGATTCGTGTGTAAAGTAACCATGCTGGGCTGTTACGAGGTGCCTTGGGCCAAATGAGCAAACTATTTAAGGTATAATCTGAAGATAAAGTGTGCTCATCCTATGAATTTATCATTTATGCTATGAGAAGTTTTTTGTTTACAAAAACATCTAGGATTTTTTTTTTATCAAGGAGACATTATGGCTAATGGTAGACCTACCATGGTTCGGTATATTGAACTCGGCCTCTGTGATCTGATCATTTCCCGCCATCGATTCTCTATCTTTGCGTGCACTGTTTCGAGTTACCTAGTAGACTGAATCGGGAATGTTTGGCATAGGGGAGAGAATGAATGAGCATAGGATTAACTATTCCCCATAATAATTCTCGGTTTTTCAGGTATTGGATTACAAAATTTAATGTCGAATCAACAGATTCTTTGATTCCTTATGTGCTAGTAAACTTAGGGGAAGTCGGGAATTGAGATTATTTAGATACTCATATATTTATAAATGTAGATAAAGTCAACAATTCAAATAATTCAAATACCTATTCCATGTAAATAAACATGCCATCAAATTGTTTCATTTTGAAAATTTCACTCGTCTACATGATGACTGACGGGTTGCCTAGCTGGAGCTTATATGTGGATCTTTAGGCTCTCCTCCTCCCAACATTTTCTGGGATGGTAGTTGAGAGGATTAGAAGAGTTTATTAAGCCTATGCTTGTTTTATCTCCCCATTCTTCCAAACAAACAACATATGTTTAGCTCGCATTATACCCAACAAGAAAAGAAATAAAATAAAATCACTTCATCTTTACCGTCTAAACTCGGATATTAAAACTTATGAGAATGATCTTTATTGATTCGATTAGTTGTATGTTGTTGTCATAACTTGCAAAGACATATACGAAATCCATTGTTTAGAGACAAATGTAGCTGGTTATAATTGAATAGGTTTACTAAAATGAATTTGCTTGAAATGAACAATAATATTATTCACTAGCAACAAATGTAGTGGCAATTGCTCCCTCATGCAAAGTCCTAGGTTCGAGTCCTACCATCAATGTAGTGTGTGTGAGTTTAGTATATTACCGCTCTTCTCAATAAAAAAAGGTCCTAACAAATGAATAATTAAGATAGATAATTAAGGATCCCATTTCATCACACAAAGTAATTCAATGCGCTTCACTATTTTATTGAAATCATAAAACAACACACACTTAATTAAACAGTGCATGTTGTTGTACAAAAACATTGTCTAGGACAACAAAGTTTTAACCAAGCGTATAAAACGTTGGACAATAGTAATGTCGTACAATTAGTAAAGTTGAATTATAAGCAGTTATTAGTTGGAAATGTATTGTAACTTAAGTAAGTTGAAGAAACTCTCGTCTTTAAAATCAAGAGGAATTAAAGTGTTTATGTATTTATGAGATATTAAGGCGTTTTCATATTCCAAATAACTCGGATCATAGCAAACTCTTATAAATAAAGAAACTCTTAAACTCAACTCCATCAAAGAATTCTTCGCCTTTCCGAAAAAAAACAAAAACTAGCTCGATCGTACCAAAAAGCACTATGGCCGCACTAAATATGTACCCAATGTTGGTCATTTTGCTTTTGGCGAGCCCATCAATAATGATTTTCACAACTTTTGCAATTCCAACTTTCGAGACATCTAATTCGAAAATCTGGGATGAATGTAAAAAACATATCTCCATTAACTGCACTCGGGAAGTTGGTGGAAGTATTTTCAAAGGTGGCACCGTAACAGATGGTTGTTGCCATAAGCTTGTGTCTGTAGGCAAAAATTGCCATGCTTTATTCTTCAACTCTGCTCTTGCGTCTATACCCAATGTTGATAAATCTAAAGCTTTGGCAAAGAGTACACAAGTTTGGAATCGATGTGTTGGAATTGCACTCTCCCCCGCATCTTCTATCACAATTCCAAACACAAAGGCTTCAAAATCGAAAAAAGTGGATGAATGTAAAAAACATATCTCCACTAAGTGCGCTCGGGAGGTTGGTGCAATTATTTTCGAAAGTGGGAGTGTAACATATGGTTGTTGCTATGAGCTTGTGTCTGCAGGCAAAAGTTGCCATGATCTATTCTTTAACTCTGTTCTTGCCTCCAAACACATTGTCAACAAATCTAGAGCTTTAGTAAAGAGTACACAAGTTTGGGACCAATGTATTGAAATTACAATTTCTCCCACGCCTTCTATCGCAATTCCAACCCCAAAGGCATTAAATTCAGAGACCTTGGTTGAATGCAAACATATCTCCATTAATTGCGCTTGGGAAGTTGGCGGAAGTATTTTTGATGGTGGGATGATAACAGGTGATTGTTGCAATGATCTTTTGTTTGAAGGAAAAAACATGCCGTGATATATTCTTCAATGCGACTCTTTTGTTAAAACTCGATGTCGAGAATCCTAGAGCTTTAGCAAAGAGTACACAAGTTTGAAACTGATGTATTGAAATTACAACTTCTCCTACATTTTCAATTTTAGAACTGGAGAACTAAATTAATAAGAAATTATGTATGAGATATATGCTATGTTAAAGTATCATTTTTATTATGTTTATTACCCAAAAAAAAAATTGACTTCAACATGTTGTTTCGTTACGAACTCAATTTTGTTGTAATTAAGGTTCTTCAACAATTGAAAGACAAAATAGTACTATTTTCCACAGCAACCAATGACTCCATTCCGTTCTTTGTGAAGTTCAAAATATTACGAACCCTTTTTTCCGCAAAATAAGTTTACTCATGTATCTTTTTTTTATTGTATGGGATATACGTTTATGGTCGTCGTTTTGTTCGCATCATCAGCATTTCTTCGTCCTCATCTTACTTGTTTGCACATTGTACCTCAAAAACACTCAATCAGTCCAACCGACAACGAAAGAAGGCTTAAATATATTTGGAATATTTTATTCATGTACGCTAAATAAGCGTACTCATGTAATTAATTGTCACAATACTATCACAATTCGTTTTACCTAAAATTCTGAAGCTACTTTCTGCAAAGCTCCATGTAACCCAATCAGGCAGAAATCAAATATGTCAAGTGGGATTGACATGGTATGTACAGGAATTGTATTCTTTCTAATGCTTATTTACTGCAGTGCCCCCTGAAATGATGGTGAAATCTCACTTTACCCACTGAAAGTTAAAGTGACACTACTACAATTATGTTAAACTACGACACCCAAAAGACGACAGTTTTTGATGTTTTGAAAAACGACGTATGTTATAAAACCGTCATTGTAAAGTACCTAATACACCCATACATTGGGTTGATTTTAAAAAGACGACTGTACCTTATTAGAACTGTCGTGTTTTTAAGAGGCGCTAAACAAATATTCACTTAAGTTCACGGGCGCGGAGCTTTTGGGAAAACCCTCTCTCTCTCTCTCTCTCTCTCTCTCTCTCTCTCTCTCTCTCAACTCTCTCTTACGTTTAGGGTTTATGAAGCACCATCTCCGTCGCGCCGTCCAGGGCACAGAACTCGTCGAGATCACCATCTCTGTCACGCCGTTCAGGTCACGGAGGTCACCATCTCCCTCACGCTCTCCATGTCACCAAGCTCTTTGAGCTTGCATCTCCCTCGTGTTACTTCTGTTTCCAAATTCATGTCTTAGAGTTTTGTTGCGGGTTTCGTTGAACATCTTCAAGGTTAGTCTCCTCACCCCCCCCAACTCTCTCTCTCTCTCTCTCATTTTCTCTAATTCCCAATTCCATATAGAGAAAAAGGTATTCTAGAGTAAGGGTTTCGATTTATTTGGGCTGTGGAAATTTGTTGTGGTGAAGGATTTGAAAGGATTGGCGACGTAGTAGCCAGAGTTGGTCTGTACAGAGACGACATCGAATTAGTTGCTGCCCATGAGTTGGAAGGATTATGCAAAACTAATATTTTTGAAGGTCTCTGCGTTTGGTTTTTTGTAAGTTTTTAGTATTTCTTTATTGCTTCCAATCTAATATTTTTCACATACATTATCTTAGTTTCTCTCTTATTTATTTATCTATTATTTCTATATAGATGTTCATCCTACTCTGTTTTCCAGAAATTGGGGTTAAATTTGAATTATGGCTGCAATAGAAGAAAAAGACTAGGTCTAACTGTCAAATACGAGTGCCTTCAATATTATTCAGTTTCAGTTTCAACCTCCATACCATATTTGTATAACCAATCTATGGTTTAAAAGATTTGATTTCTCTGATATTTATTTCCTTGAAAAGTTGATTATATTTTGATATATTTATGAAAGGTTTGGGAATTTAATTTATCAAGTTAAGATGTTGATTGTCTCCAAACAAGAGGATAGAAATGGATGTCATGAAGTTGTAAGTTGTTGGTTACTGTATTCTCCAACCTTTGTAATCTGGGTCTTATGTTTCTTAAGACTAGATTCCTCCCTTTTGGTATACCAAAGTAGTCTTGTTGGTACAAGTACTTAAATAATGTTGCTGCCTTCCTCTCTTGTACAATATAAAGCTATGTTTAATATATTTTTCAATGTTTTTAAGGATGATGAGTGACTATAATGTGGAGACAATAAATGGAAAGTTTTTCATCTTTCTTTGTCTTTTGGTAGACATTAATTGAGTTTGCTCTTAGATGAATGCGTTTTGGAAACTAATGTTTCCTTTTTCTCCACTAGTCTTTTAGTGGCTGAGGCTCTAATGCCTATTAGCTTTCGTTTAGACATTGTTTAAAACACGTTTTGGTATAATATACTCTATGTGATGCGGTGGTTGCAGGTCTTTATGAAGGCGGGGTTTGGAAAATCCGAGTTGAGCTTCCCGTCCCGATGCATATCCATATAAATCTCCTTTTATTGGCTCCATGATCAAGATTTTCCACCCAAATGTGTTGATAAGCTGTGAGTATTCTGCAGTTTAAAAAGCAAATCACCTCTCATTACATCTGAGTAGAATTATCTTCTCTAGGATATTTTGAGTTCTAATTGTTACTAGTATCCGGCACATTGGGTCAAATAAAGGCACAAGTATTAAGTTTACTTAGAATGGTGTAACATACTGTTGATGATTATCAAATACTTTGAATAAGTTTGTGGAATTGATGACGTACTTTCTTTCCTATTTTTTTAGTAAGCAGCTGGAACTTGAGTAATTGGTTATTTGTTTGGGGAATGCTAGCAACCTTCTCTCTAACTTTCTCCATTTTTTGCTTGACATGTGTCATTCTCCTTACACTTAAAACAATGTTATTAATATATTATACAAGCTAACTTTTGCTTTCCAAGTTTACCCTTATTAAATGTATTCAATTTATCCACACAAAAATTCACAACTTTCTTACCATCTTATTAATTTTTTTTTCACGTCAATTATTATTATTTTTTTAAATGTCTACTTTTTAAAAAAAGAGGAAATTTCCCCTTCTCTTTTTTTTTTTTAAAAAAACACAAAGGGTTTAGATAGAAAAAAAAAAGTCTAAACTTGACGTGATAAAAAGGGGCATTTTCTCTTTTTGTAAAAAAAACAGACATTTTCTTTAAAATAATTGACGTTAAAAAAAATAATAATAAGATGGTAAGAAAGTTGTGAAATTTTTTTGGATAAATTGAATACATTTAATAAGGGCAAACTTGGAAAGCAAAAGTTAGCTTGTATAATATATTAATAACATTGTTTTAAGTGTAAGGAGAATGACACATGTCAAGCAAAAGATGGAGAAGGTCCAAAGGAGAAGGTTAGAGAGAAGGTTGCTAGCATTCCTCTATTTGTTTTTAATTTTCTATGACCTGACTGATTTGTCTTTCCCGAGTAATTGCAGATCTAGTTCTGTTCTGTCTACGTAGATGTAATTAACCAATCATGGAGTCCAATGTTCGGTAATTACAAGTGTGTACTGCATGCTTTAACGCTGTAGTGTTGGTTATAAATGTTTATAAATCATAATGTGGAATTGGAGATGAGACTAGTGCTTAATTGAGGTTTAATTTCTTATTTCTACCTACAAGTCATTGACTTGAGATCTCTCCTCCTTTTATTATCGAATTTCTATCTACTTTGCAAGATGAATACTTTACTGAAGCTACAATTGCTAAATATTTTGTAGAAAGAGAACATCATCACTCTCTAGTTCCCAACATTCGATTTGATGAATTCTCTTTAAACTTTAATTATATATATCAATCTCATTACTGAAAATTAATTGTATCAGTGGTACACTTGAGATCAAATGTTCAAAGGATAATCAAAATTCAGGGGCTCATTGGACCATCACATCTTTGGAGAAGGTTAGACAATTTGGTCATTTATAACTTGTTTTTATCTACATTGATAGCATAGTGATTAGAATGAAATATATTTGGATCAGATTTGTATTTGTGGAGTTTGATGTTAATTTTGCAAGTCTCGTAGGACCTGCTGTTGCTGATATTGTTACAAGGGAGGGGAATACAACTTGGAAAATGTGCAAGAAGGCAGAGCTAAGTCAACCCAAGAACAAATTGATGAATTTCAGATCACATTAGTAGAATTTGTTAGCTCCTTTATTTCTAATTATAGGTAGGAAGTATGAATGTAATAGAATAAAGATTGGTTGACTATGTAATAACTATTGAATCTTCAAGTTTTATGAAAGAAATAATTTTTAAGTGTATATATTCGTTAATAAAGCATTATAATTGGTTTTCTAGTTAAAAGTGTTGTATAGAATTATAAGAGACAAAAAACTATAATGTAACAGCTTGGAAACTTATTGAAAAATCGCCGTTTGTACATATAATCAATGACCTTTTTAACACTATGTCGTCTTCTTTATATACAATTAACGACTATTTTTAACAAAATACCGACTAGTACTTAGAAAATTAAGGATATCAACTTTTTTTTTCCCTCCAATTTCCCCCATATCGTCTAAATCCTCAACATTTCATCCAATTTTCAGTTAAATTATTTTTAAAAATTGAAGAAAAATAAGAAAATTGACCACAAACCCACCAAAAAAAAGAAGAAGAAGAAGAAGAAGAAGACACTAAACTAGCAACCCTATCGCCCCCCTCCCCTAGCTCTATCTCCTCTAGCACATCAACCCCATCACAACACAGCCAACTTCTTCAAGGTATGGCTCTCAATCTATCTTTGTCTATGTTACTGCTTTGCCACTGCCAAGTTAGTCCCCAAAGGTTGCACAAGACTCCTTTGTTTGCTTCCAATTGTGTGTCTCTTTCTCTATCCTCCTCTCTTTCTCTCCTCCATGATCTTGTGGGCGTTACATCGTTTTTCATTTCTTGGCTTGCCAACTTCAAGCTCTTCCTCTTGGCTTTTGGTAAAGGACCTTTGTCTTTTGACCCATCAATCTCTCTTGGTCGCTTTGTTGTTGTTGCTTGCCTTCCCATCAAGATCCAACAAAACAACCCACCCCAAAATTCATTAGGAAAACACAAAAACACCCAAAATGATTCAATCCCATCTTTACCACCAAATCAAAATAACCAATTCAAAGAAAACTCCTCTCCAACAAAATCACACTAAAATACCCAAAATGAAAATAGCCAACAACAACACAAAGAAAACCCACCTGCAAATCACCAAAATGGTCCCCAAAAACCACATATTGATGGCCAATTGAAACTAAACCAACATCCATCTCCACCAAAATCACATATTAATGACCAAAACAAAGAAAACCCAGTTACCCCAAAAGCCAAAACAGGGCCATAAAGTCCCTCTAAATTATGTAACAAAGGGTCTGCTTTTTGGAATTTTGTTGCGTGCCTATGATTACAGTGACCAAATCCATCCAAAGGCCCTATTGCTTCTCTATTCTTTGCACATATACTTGCTCCTCGTACTCATCCTAGCCGTCACTGCAACCCTGGCTCGAGCCCTCCTAGCCATCGAGCTGGAGCCACAATTCAACAAGCCCTATGACCCACTGTTTACTAGCCCACCCTCGACATCCCCTGATGCGTCATTAATCGCAACTAGGCACCACTGCCCGTAGTGCTCGCAACTAGTATACCTTTAATTTAATTTTTAATTTTTAATTTATTTTTAATGTACAAAATGACCATTTTTCCCTCATTTTTAACAGCAAATTGGATGAAATGTTGTGGATTTAGACGGAGGGGTGAAATTGGCGAAAAAAAGAAGTTCATATCCTTAATTTTCTATATAAAAAAAAAGGATAGGGGGTTAATTGAAAGGTAGGTACAAGTTCAAGAGGAAAATCACTAGTATACCCTTAAAGAATTTAGGGATTTATGTTCTCTATTATTTTCAGGTTGGAAAACTGTTGTTTTCTAGAAAATTTCTAGTTTTTGTGTTTGATTACTTTTTAGTTTGTCAAAGTCTGAGTCATGTTTTCATTGGAGGTGGGTGCAAGAAGGAGAGAGACGGAGAGGAAGGGGTTGTGATGGTGGGCGGTGAGGTAAGCCCGCTCAGGATAGGGGAGTATAACAACGGGTCCCACTCGTGCCACGTCAATGTTTTTAATAGAATTTTTTGACGGACTTGACAACGGGAGTAAAGGGAGACCTAAAACATCGATTAAGGGGGTACTTTGGGCCACTTAAACTTTTAGAGGATAAAGTGAGATTTGATCATAGTTTTAGGGGGCACTTCAGTAAATAAGCCTTCTTTTAACCATTAAGGTACATACATCAACTGGGAAACCACAGATGCTTCCCGTTCGGTAACATTTTTAGAGAATGTTTTCTTAAAATATTTTCAGAGAATGAAAACAAGAAAATGAATTTGCATTTTCAAGAAATGAAAATGCGTCTAGTAGATTAATAGAAAACATCTTCAGAAAACAAAAACAATGAAAACGTGTCTGGTAGTACAATTTGAAATAATAATATGTGAGTTATTTTTATGAAAACGTTTCCCATGAGAATGAAAATAACTTTTTTCTGTTTTCTACAAGTACACATGAACTTGTTTTCATTTTATGAAAGCATTCTCAGTGTTTTCTGTTTTTGGGCCACCGAACGTGTTTTTGCCTCATTTTTGTTCTCTGAAAATGAAAACAACCCCTTAAAACATTACCGAACGGGCCCTAAGTAATTTATTTTCAGTGGAAAAGCTCAACAAATTAACCTCTCTGGTGCGTTTCTATCATAACATTCTAAGTCTTCAATATAGTGATTGCCGGTGCCGATGAATGAATTTAAATTAGGGGACATCTTCCACTATTAAGAGGTAGCTCCAAGTGAATATTCCTTTCAAATTAGGACACTACTTCCCTCCTTACCTGGAAGCAACCAAGTTAAAAGCTACCATGGGCTCTAGCGAGCCTTTTTTGAAAATTAAAATATAGTAATTGTATTTTAGTGTGATTTTAGATTAATTTGCTTGCTCAATTAAGAAATAATCGCTTAGTAATACTCATGACTTTAACTCTCTACCTTTTCCTAGTTTTTTCCTATTGTTTTCTTAATTTGTTTTCACCAATATTCATTTTAACGACACCCTTTTCAATTAGGTAGTCCAAAGGGTGGGTGGTGCTGTTCATATGAAGAATGAGATTATAGCAATTTCTATTATTGTCTACATTGAAAAATAATTGCTGACAATATCGATTCATACACAATAACAAAATATTTTAATTCTCTCAAGGATCATAGGGCACAACTTGAATATGTACAATTTCAATTTTGTTGTTGAACATATTTTCATTTTGATACTATGTGTGTTTTTGGGTGCATTTCACATGTATTTATTTTATGTTAAAGCTTATTGGAAATTAGTCTATGAAGCTATGAACTAACGTAGTTTATATGCTTTAATATATATTTTATTTCTAGAAAAACTAGAAAGTACAAGAAAAATTATCATTAGATTTTAAGCCAATAACTTTAGCTAGCCCACCCGTTGAAAAATTCATAGTTCCACCATTGCCTAGAATGAGGCATTCCTACTTCAATTATAATAGTTAAATGCCAATAAAGATACAAGAAATTTATGTTCAGTGACAGTTAGTGGCGGAGCCATAGTGGGGTCGTCAGGGTTGCACGACCTCTTGGAAGCCATGGAAATAGGCTTGGATGTCCCTTGGAGCTGCTGGAGCGACCTCTTGGAGCTGCACACCAGGTGCTCGACGAAATCGCTGAAAGAGAAGGCACTGTACATCTGTCTTTTTTATTTTTTAAAACAACTCGGGCAAAATGACACTGTTTTGGGCCAGATTATTAAAGTACCCACTAGCGTATTCCCCCGAACCCAACAAACATTGTGTATGCAAAGAGTCTACAAAGTTGGCAACCATAAGATGAAACAGCAGCATAACTATTACTAGTTTCGAGAGCATGCCAATCGATACGTTCCCCATAATGTTTTGATATGTTTTGTGTGCAGTCTTAGCTAAAGAATCATCTATGGAAGTTAAAGCTGGAGAGCTATCTATTTATGAACAGGCATGATCAAATCGAATGGTTGAGCGATAAACATATATGTGTTTGACTTCAAGTCAAGTAGCAATGCATTTTCATCAATAAAAAAGTGATGGGAAAAAAGTAAAGTAGCATGATCAAATGGCCACACTACTACAAAAAGAGAAAAAGACGACCAGAAAAAGACGATGGCATAACATAAAACCGTCGTTGTATTTAAACCGACGACGGTATAAAAAAAACTGTCGTGGATAAGTGCCTTACTGTTGAATATTTTTAAAAGAAGACGCATACAAATAAAAAAGCGTCGTTTTTAAAAAAAGGATTTCTTCAGAGTTAAAATCTGACCAAAAAACAACGACAGCATGTATGAATCCACCAACGTAGAAAGTAAAGACGACGGTTTAACAAAAAAGCTGTCGTGTTAACTCCTAACTAAACACGACCAACTGTTCTTAATTCGCGGCGTATAATATAATGGAATCCACGTCTGTATACTACGACGGTGCCTTCTTTGAAAACAGCCGTCTTAATTTTTATTTCTTTTTAAGCTTTAATTATTTTTTAATTTTGGTAGCCTACGAAAATTAAAATGAGATCCCAAGAGGTATGATATCTTACCTTTGAGATCTTTGGATCCTGATGATGTATGTGTGTATGTGAGAGAGGAAGACGAGCCTCCAGAGAGACCAGAAGAACTTGGAACCCTAAATGAAAACTGAAACTGAAAGAAAGAGTCAAATTTATACAATAAATCTTTTAAACTTACGGCGGTGCTTATAGACATACCGCCGTGTAATTTAAAAAACCACGTCGGTTATTCTTTAATGGAATCCACGTTGTATAATTTTATGGAATCCACGTTGTATAATGTAATGTAATACACGTCGGTATATTACAAAAAAACGACGTGTTAAATAATATACCATGACGCGAGAGATTAATTTATCGACTTATTATTTTGGAGTATACTACGACGGTACCTACAACACTACTGTCGTGTTTATTTACCATGTCCTAAGTTCAAATTACCATCGTATGTTTTCAATTTATACATCTGCCTTCTCTGTAAACCGCCGTCTTATTTTTATAACTTTTTAAAATTAATTAATTTTTCTTTTATTTTGGTAATATCTTTCTTAACACAAAACAAAATTTAATTATCAATCCTCAACAACATTTTCATCTTAAAAGGCAAATCTCTTTGTGTTAAATATTGATCAATATTTACACAATATATGTACACAAATTTGGCAAATACATCGTGGTTTCTTTTCTGCCTTCACCCTCAGCTTGTTCAACTGTTTCTTCCTCTCATATGCAAGCTGGGCCCTCTCCTTCCTCTTGTTCTCAAGCTCCTGCACAGCCACAAATGAATATCTACTAATTTCAGAACATCAAAATCAACAAAGTGTGAAAAGCTCACTCCTCGATTCCTGGTTACATTGTAGTCCCCTTTTCCACAGTGATCAACTTCAAAACTCCTGTGTAGCAAGGGTGGAACCAGCCTTAGAACCTGTTGTGGGTTGTGCCTTTGGGGTGGGGAGAGTGGGGGCTGGGAAGAAGTTGGGAAGAAGCTTGATGTGCAAGTTCTAAGGCTGGTTCCACCCTTGCTATACAGGAGGATGTATGTAGCAAACCCATGCTTGGTCTTGTGAGGAATCATTCTGCAAACCCATTTGCTTTCAGAAAGACAATTTCTTGTGAGGAATCATTCTGCAACCCTAATTGAAAACTGAGAGTTAAAAAACGCGTGAAAAAATCATATTTAAACAAATTATCGTAAATATCCACGTCGGTTCTAATATACATAGCGACGTCATATTTGAATAATCAACGTCAGTTTAGATAAACAAGTGCCGTCATAACTACATCGGAAATCCAAAAGTCATTTGGCGCGTGTTAAAAAGAGAACGACGTCGTTTTCAGAACCCCAAAGTAACCACGTCGGTTTATTAAAATTCACAGTCGTTGAATTTCGAAGTACAACGTTAGTTTAGATAAAAAAGCGCTGTCATAACCACATCGGAATTCCAAAAGTCGTTTGGCAGTTGTGATAACCACGTCAGTTATGAATTATTTACCGTCGTTATAACTTTATAATACGGCGTTTTTTAATAAAAACGTCGTTGTATTGAACTCTGGGAAAATATATAAACTTTTCGTCACCTGACCTAATATTTTACGGTTTTCTCTCACCGATAAAGTGTCGTAGTTTCCCTCTCATTTCCCAAAAGCAGCATCATCGTCTGAATCTTCGTCTTCATCTCCAAATCACCATCTTCGTCTTCGTCTTCGTCGGAAGGAAACTTTCTTTGCACGCCAAAGGTTTTTTCTCACTCTCTTCCCTTTTTTTACATTTCATTTGAATGTCATCGTTGTCTGGAAACAAGATTCTGTCAAATTGAGGAAATCTTTCACTGGTTTGTATTAAATACATAAGTCGATACTTTCACGACGCCAAAAGACGACAGTTCTGTCTTGTTTTTGACGATAGAATGGACACACGACGGTGGTTAAAAACCGTCATGGTGTGACAATTAATACGTCGGTAACAAGATAAAACCGTCGTCTTATGGGAGAAGAACAATCGTTTTGTCTTTGTCTTTGTAAATTTTAAACCACGTCGGTTATTATGAGTAACCGACGTAGTGTATACACATTTACGTCATGAAAGATATAAAACCGTCGTCTTATTTCCATACATGGTCTAAGAGACTGTTTAATAGGACGTCGCTGTTTTAGTGTTACCGTCGTTGTTTTGTTATTATTACGTCGTTTCTGTTTAATAACCGACGTTGTTTTCCTTGCAGATTAATTAAAAATGGTTTCGAAATCTCAAAACAAGGAAGCTCAAGCGTCAAAGGCCAAATCAGGTTCAAAGGCACAAGGGGATGAAGCCAAATCAGTTTCAAAGGCTCAAGTGGAAGAAGAAAAATCAACTCAAAGCAAACCCTCGAAGAGGATGAGATTTGCCTCAACCTCCGAGAAAGACTCGAGCACAGCCACATTTGTTGAGGAGCCAAAATCCGGCCGCGGTATCAGCACAATGAGCCGTGTTGTGAAGAGGAAAATTGAGAAGGTTAAGCCTGTGGTTGAGTTCAATAAAAAGGGCAAACCACATGGCAAGGCTGCTGTTGAGATGCAGTCTTACATTGGTGTTTTGGAACGCACCAGAGTCCCTCTTGTGGACAAGAAATGGACTCAAATACCCAAGGACGTGAGGGAACAGATTTGGGAAGCTGTTCAAATGTCCTATGTTATTGGGGATACGTACAAGAACATGGTCTTGTCATCTGCCGCCAAAAAATGGAAGGATTTCAAGTATAACGTAACTAAGCATTATATCCTTCCATTCGCACATGACAGGGAAAGGTTAAGAGAAACCCCTGCGCTTTATAAGTTCATAGAGAAATCGCAATGGGATGCCTTCGTAGCTTCAAGGTTAACCCCAGATTTTGAGGCTAAGCATGATGAGCAGAAAGAGAGGAGGGAGAAATTGGAGTACAACCATAGGTTGTCTAGAAAAGGGTATGTTGGTTTGGAGGACCAATTGGTAGAAACCATGCCCGATATTGAAGAAATTGATCGAGCTGTTCTATGGAAGAAGGCAAGAGAAGATAAAACAGGAAACATCCCTGATCCAAAGGTTGCAGAGAAGGCAAAAATAATCGTAAGTCTCACTAACTCTGTTCTAAATTTGAAAAACAGAGTGTTTTATTTTGGTATAGACGTCGTTTATCTTTAAATAAGCGACGTTATAAAATAAACACCACGACGGGCTTAATTTACCGACGTTTAAAAATGAATAGGACGTCGGTTTTTGAATAAAGTAGACGTCTAGATAGAATTAATACGACGGATTAAATTCCTCTATGAACTGTATTTTTGTTTTAAGTTTACTCACGCACACACTCTCCCTCTCTCTGTCTATTTCACTGAAATTTGTGGTGCACAATTTCTGGAAAAGAATGAATATTTCAATCGAGTTTTTTCACTTCTTCATTAACATTTACGACGGTTTTATCTTATCTAGACGTTAGAATGTATATACAACGACGGTAATTTTGTGCAGCCGTATGAAATTAAGTCCTACGTCTATTTGTTCAATAGTCCGTCGTCTTACTTTAAATACTACGACGGTTTTGATTTATGTTTAAATATGTTTTATTTAGAATATACGACGGATTTTTATAAACCGACGTTGTAAATTATACACAACGACGGTATTTAAATACAGATGTTTTAAATTAATACTACGTCAGTAATTTAAGAAAACCGTCGTTGTTTATAATTTACAACGTCGGTTTATTTATCTGTTTTACACCCTGCTCAGTTTCTAACAATCTCTCTTTCTCTCTTTTAGGATGATTTGCAAAAGTAAGTCTCCGAAGGCACTCTGACTGTCTCCGGGACCAATGATGTCTTGACTCTTGCTTTGGGAACCCCCGAGCATGGTGGGAGAGTCAGAGGAGTTGGTGCTGGCGTTACCCCAACTCAGTTCTTCAATTTGCCGAAACAGCAGAGAGTGAAACTTGGTGACAAATTGAAGGAAAGTGTGAGGGAGGCAGTCAGAGAAGAGACCTTGAGGATTGAGGCGAAGTCATGGGAAACTATAATGGAAGCAGTCAGAGCAGAGAGGGAGGCTATGTTGGCATATTTCCGTACAGTAGTTCCTAATTTTGATCCCAGCCAGATGCCCAAAACCCCAATTCCTCCAATTACTTTACCCCCTCAAGATCAAAGCCCAAAAAATCCAATGTCTGATAAGGCAAGCTGCTCTGGTATCAGACCCCTAGCTTTGGAATTAGAAGATCCGAAGCCTGAAACTGATACTACTGGAAAACAGACAGAGGACACGGTAAAATCTCTGCTATTTTCTATTTCTGACTTTTAAATTTTAAATAGACGTTGCTCCTTTTAATATCCGACGTTAAAATTTAAAATAACGACGGTTTATACGTCTTCTTCTGACAAGACGCGTCGTTTTTAGTTAAATACCACGACGCTTTTACTTGTTTTGCAAATTATTGGACATTAAAAATAACGACTGTGTTTTCTGCCATCGTCTAACTCTCTTATAAACCGTCGTCTATTTCATGATTTCATTAACTGCATTTTAATTAGACGACCTTTCTATAGTATAGCGACGTTATAAATTCCACACAACGACGGTTATGTATTTACCGATGTGTATAACCTTTCCTCCGTCAGTATTTACTAGAAACCATCGTTTATATTATATACCACGTCTGTTTTTTGGGTTAAGTTAGAGTCGTTTATTTTAGTTCACACACAAACTAACTTATATTTCTTTATGTATTTCTTGTAACAGGATCTCTTAAAGCTAGACATGCCACCTCCTCTGTTAGCCTTATGCCAACACGTCCAGACCAAGTTGTTGCCTACTAAGGAGGCTGTGACAGTTCACATGCCCAAGGAAGTGTTTGTCTTTGAGCATGATACCTTCCTCTTACCTGATGATATTTTGCAGTTTGGTTCCATGGTTGAGATTGCAACCACAGTGATATCAGTATACATGAGGTAAATTAAAATCCCATTTTGTTTTACATTTCCCTTTCTTTTAAATTAAAATCTCATTGAATTGACTTTCATATATTTAGGTTCCTATTTGACTATTTAAAAATGGCAAATATGGTAAACCTTGTTGGCCTCGTGGACCCTGGGCTAGTGAGCTCTCAATCTGGATCAATATCAGACAGAATCAAAAACCTGTCAAACCGCCTGAACACAGCAGATGGGAATCAATTTTTCTTGGTCCCTTATAATCCAGGGTTAGTACCGTTTAAAGTATTTTTCTAAGCTTGTAATATTTTTCTTTGTAGTACTACTATTTAACCTATATGAATCATTATGTGCAGGGGTCATTGGGTGATGGTAATTGTGAGACCAGCAACGGAGACTGCCTATTACATGAATTCACTGCCAAAACGCATGGTTGACGATGACATGAAAAATATAGTGAATACGTAAGTTGATTTCTTCTGATCTAAGATTTTTTTTCCTTTAAAGTATTTAAATATACGACAGTTTTTAATAATACCGACGTTATAATGAACATATAACGACGGTACGTTATTACCGACGTGTTAAATAATTTATTACGTCCGTATTTTCTTAAAAACGTCGTTTCAATCATACTACCACGTTGTTTGGGTTTTATTTAAGAACGTTTTAATTTTTTCTGCTCAATTTTTTGTTATACGACGTTTTACTCTTACCGACATTATAATGTTATACAACGACGGTAAGTTTTTACCGCCGTTTGAAACAAAATATCACGTCTTTTTTTAAAAAAACTCCGTCGTTTTGACTGATTTACCACGACGGTTACTATTTGTATTTAAATTTTTTGTTTTGTCATTAACACCCTTTGTTTTCTTGTATAACAGGTCAATTAAAATGTTTAACATTCATATAAACAAAAATTCACGTAAACAGCAGGCCATTTGGAAAAATCCACACGGCACTCCTGAACAACCAACAAGTGTAGAGTGTGGCTATTACGTGATGCGATTCATGAGAGACACAATTCATGATCCAGACCTAAATTTCGAGAATAAGGTAAAACGCAAAATTTTAGATATACTTTCTTTATTTTACTACGTCAGATTTTTGTTTAAAACTGTCGTTTGTATCTTTATAACACGTCGGTTTTTTGGTTTATTTTGCAGTTTGGGAAGAAAAAAGATAAAGTTCAGTATGAACAAGAGGATATTGACGAAATTAGGCATGAATGGGCAGAATACGTGAACAACTTATTACCGAAGGATAATTGATGTACATAAATATTTATGAACAATGTTTAGGTTTATTTTAGTTTATTTAAAATGTACATAAATATTTTGTTGTAATCAAGCGAACAAACATCAAAAAAATTAAATTTTGTTTTAAAACTTGTTTAGTTCCCAAACACCGACGTCTGATTCTAATTTACACGTCTCATACGTGTACACAATGGTCGTCTTGCTGTAACTGGAAATATAACATCGACGGCAATTCTTAAAAACGACATGTAATAGTCATAAAAACGACGGTTTATAATTAATTCATCTTGTATAAATGAATTTTGTACTTATATACTAAGTTGGTTAGTATAACCTTATCGACGTCTTAATAATATACAAAGGCGGATATTCTTAAACATACGCCTTTGTATATTTAAACAACGTCGGTTATATACACTAAAATGACGTGGTAATACGATAATCACCACTACAAAAAAAGAAATAGACGACGGGGATCCACCGTCGTTGTAATGCTTTGAAATCCGTCGTTAAATCGACCGCCGTCTATTTGGGGATCCACCATCGTTGTAATGCTTTTATACGTTTATTTATGATATTTAAAAAACAGTCATCTTTACTTCACAATAGATGACCCTTTTTTTAAAAAACCGTCATCTTTACATATAATAGATGACCATTTTTTTTAAAAACCGTCATCTTTACATATAATAGACGACCCTTTTTAAAAAAAAAAACGTCATCTTTACCTATAATAGACGACCTTTTTTTTTAATAAAAATTGTCGTTAATTATCTGTAAAGATCATGATTTATTATAAAAACCGTCGTCTAATAAGTTCCCAAATTGCTACATTTGAGTTCTTTTTGATTTCCTATGATGCTATACAACGATTTTAACTAGAAAACCAACCATAATGCTTTATTAATGAATATATACACTCAAAAATAGTTTCTTTCATGAAACTTGAAGATTCAATAGTTATTACATAGTTAACCAATCTTTATTCTACAACAAACATAATTCCTAACAAGACCTATGAACTCCTAATCCAAGCCTTCCTCATCCAAACATACAAATGATGCACAACTGAAGTCTCCTCCATCATCCCTATAAATAAATCAAAATGACAAAGAGAGAAAAAAAAGTTAAGATTATAAACATAAAAAATTAGGTGGAAGAGAAATTTTACCATTGGACCATATTTCCATAGAAAACTTGTAAAATGAGCATAAAAAAGACCATCGAGAACCCGCAAAAGAAAAAATATATAAATAAAATGATAGTGAAATGAGAAGGTAACAAATTTTCAACAACAAAAAAACATACGACTCACATAGAAAACCTGCAAAAGAAAAAGTTATAAATATGCGAGCTTCCTCCTCATCTCCTAATAATCAAATCAGAAAATCTAAAAAGAAACCAGAAATATAAAAAAAATATATGTAAACAAACCAGACAAATCAAGAGAGACAGAAAATTTGAAATCAGGGAGACAAAGAACATACTAGAAACGCAAAGAGACTAATCCAGAATTCACTAGCAAGATATAGAAGGGTATTGAGAGATTAGGTGACTTTCAAATCAAACCTTTCAACCAGCTTTGATTCTCAAATACAGAACCTCCCTCTACATCTTATGGATCTGCGAAAATCTCTCAACTCTTTCATTGATATCAATTTTTTGATGATTTTGTAGAGAGTTTCATGAGGGAGTGCAGGAGGGTTTCAAGGAGGGAGAGAGAAGGTTTTCAGAGATGGGGGAAAATCTAAAAATTTGTCGAGCGTGAATTCACTTAAGTAGCCTTTTTTTAGCGTGTTTTAAAAGACGACGCTTGTTAATGAGAGATGAGGTTTTCAAAGACGGGTGAAAATTTGAAAATTTGTCGAGCGCAAATTCACTTAAGCGGCCATTTTTTAGCTTGTTTTAAAAGACGACGTTTTTTTTTTAAAAAAAAGCGTCATCTTTACATATAATAGACGACCCATTTTTAAAAAACCGTCATCCTTACTTCACAATAGACGACCTTTTTTACAAAAAAAGCATCATCTTTACATATAATAGACGACCATTTTTAAAAAAAAACCGTCGTCTTTACATATAATAGACGACGGTTTTTTTTATAAAAAGCGTCATCTTTACATATAATAGACGACCCTTTTTAAAAAAAAACCGTCATCTTTACTTCACAATAGACGACCCTTTTTTACAAAAAAGCGTCATCTTTACATATAATAGACGATCCTTTTTAAAAAAAACCGTCATCTTTACATATAATAGACGACAGTTTTTTCAAAACAACCATGTCTTTACCAAAAAAAGGACACTTGATTTTTAAAAGACGACGCTTGTCATATCTGCTGTCGTCGTTTTTTGGTCAGATTTTAACTCTGAAGAAAACCTTTTTAATAAGACGACGCTTTTTTATTTGTGTGCGTCGTTATAAAAAAATATTCAATAGTACCTCCGTTTTTTAGTTGTTTAAGTCACTTATCCACGATGGTTTTTTTGTTACCGTCGTCTTTTTACACACAACGACGGTTTTTTCTTCTACCGTCGTCTTTTTCTGGTCGTCTTTTTCACTTTTTGTAGTAGTGAATCCACGTCGGTTATCCAAAAAAAGACGTCATTTTCTATTAGTTTCGACGTCTAATAATTTTATGACGTCAGTTTGTGATGTTTAACGTCGTTGTAAAAGCATACAACGTTGGATAGGTCATTTTTCATTTAATTTTTAATGACTTTTATATTTTATTTAATTCCATATTAAATTCAAAACTAAATCCAAAAATTAAACTGAAAACTACCAAGCATTGAAATATGGCCTGAAAAATGTAATTTTAGTTTTCAAAGTTCAAATGATAACAAAATTCAAACAAATTTAGAGACAAAGCATGGTACTCCTTATACTTTACATAACATAACCCTAAAGTTTATGTGATCCATTGGTGCCCATAAATTCAAAATTATGAAATCCATATTTTAGCCTACTATTGTAGAAGGCATTGTTGTAAGGAGTCCATAGCAATTTTCAGTTCATTTTTCTCATACTTGTGTATTTTTTTAAAATTATTGTAAAATTTAGGGTTTAGGGTTTTTTGAAACGACGCCGGTTTTCTCCCTCTGTTTTTGGTCAACTACATAAACGAAGACTAATTGAATTCGGTTTACTACGTCGGTTATTAAATAGCGACGTCCGTTATGTTTACAACGTCGGTCTTATATAGAAACCGCCGTTGTAAGTAAGCATTAGACGTCCATGTAAGTATTGACCGTCATCGTTGAGAAACGCGGTACTTTAAAATTTTTGACCGCGACCTAAAATTTTCAGAATTTTCCTTTAACCCTCAAATAGTTCATTCTCTCTCTTCAACATAAATTTGTCTGAAAGTTTTCGCTCTCTCTCAAGTAGTTGTTATGTTCTCCCAGCTCTCTCTCAATATCCATGTAAGTACAACTCTAGTCCCTTTAACCCTAATTCTCTCAGCTCTCTCTCAAGCTTTTGTTATATTCTCTCAGCTCTCTCTCAAAGCATTGGGTACGTAGATTCTCCAAGCTCTCTCTCAAAGCATTGGGTACGTAGATTCTCCAAGCTCTCTCTCAAGCAGTTGTTATATTCTCGCAGCTCTCTCTCAATATCCATGTAAGTACAACCCTAGTCCCTTTAACCCTAATCTCTTCTTAAATCCATAAATGTTTTCGTTGGTAGCTATAGGTTCTTAATTGGTAGCTATATTAGGGTTCTTTTATGTTTTGGTGTTTGCATTCTTGTAATAATTGCTCTTTGTTTGGGTTCTTTTATGTTTGTTTGGCCATGGGTTCTTGGAAAAGGAATGGGGATGGGAGATTTAAGCTGTTTTTTTTTAACTACGACGACGGTTGACGGATCAAACCGTCGTCCAAATGTTTATTATACGTCGGTTGTTCATTTACTCCCGTCGTCTGAGTTTTAAGCCGCAACTGGTAGCCTAAAGACGACTGTTTCTCCATTAAACGTCGTCTTTAGGTTACCAGAACCCCGTTCAAATTTCTGGATTTGGGTATCTTGATGACGACGGTGACTATAGATGCCGTCGTCTGAATTTATATTAAACGACGATTATTTTGTTCAAACCGTCGTCTTGTCCATGTTTTATATTTAATTTTCATTTTGTTCTCTGCTATTTGAATGAGGTAGTGTTTCATTGCTGGTCTTTCCCCTTTAATATATATTTATATGAATTTTATAGAGTGTGAGATGGATAAGTCATGGATGCATGCGGATAGAAGATCGAAGGCATATGAGTTAGGGGTGGAAGGATTTTTGAATTTTGCGTCAGAAAATCTTGGAAATACAACTGAGATTCGTTGTCCATGTGTTAAATGTGGGAATATTCGATTGTTTGGGGTTGGAATTATAAGGGAACACTTATACTTTAATGGAATTGACCAAAGCTATAAGATTTGGAGATGGCACGGAGAACCTTGGGCATGGACTACCAATGCTAGTAGAAATGTGGAAGAAGATGAGCAAAGTAGGTTCAGTTATGTTTCTGAAGAATTAGGGATGGATGATAATGATTTTGCCAATATTGGATCTGATCCTTATGAGTTTGCCAATGTGATTGGGGATGGCGATGAACCCTTGTACCCTGGTTGCAGTAAGTACACGAAGTTGTCGGCTTTGGTTAAGTTATATAATTTGAAAGCAAAACATGGGATGAGTGATGTTTGCTTTACAGAATTATTGATACTTCAAGGAGAATTTCTTCCAGAAGGAAATACACTACCTTCCTCTATGTACGAGGCAAAAACGACTTTGTCTGCTTTAGGGATGAGTTATGAGAAAATCCACGCATGTCCCAATGACTGCATTTTGTATCGGAAGGAGTATGAGAATGCAACTAATTGTCCTACTTGTGGTATCTCAAGGTGGAAGGAAACCAAAGACGGGTTCTTGAAAGAGGGTGTGGCAGCGAAGGTGGTGTGGTATTTTCCTCCAATTCTAAGGTTGAAAATGATGTTTCAATCACATAAGACAGCTAAGAGTTTGACTTGGCATGCTGCAAGAAAATCAGTTGACGGTTATATATCTCATCCAGCGGATTCCCCGTCTTGGAAACTTGTTGATGAAAAATGGCCCGACTTTGGTAATGAGCCAAGAAACTTGAGATTGGCTCTCTCATCTGATGGATTCAATCCCCACAATTCTTTAAGTAGCAGATACAGTTGTTGGCCAGTTATGTTAGTTACATATAATCTCCCACCATGGCTATGCATGAAGCGGAAGTTCATGATGTTGACCTTACTGATTTCCGGTCCTAAACAGCCCGGAAATGATATAGACGTCTACTTAGAGCCTTTGTTGATGATTTGAAATCTCTGTGGGATGGGATTAGAGGAGTGTATGATGCCCACATAGGAGAATACTTTACACTCAGAGGTGTATTACTGTGGACAATTAATGATTTTCCTGCCTATGGAAACTTATCTGGTTGTGTCGTTAAAGGATATAAAGCTTGTCCAATATGCGGCGATGATACACCTAGTCACAGGTTGAAAAATGGCCACAAAATTTGTTACATTGGGCATAGAAAGTGGTTACCAATCAATCATCCATATAGGAGGCAACGTGCAGCTTTTAATGGGAAACCTGAATATGGCATGCCTCCCGAGCCATTAATAGGAGAAGAAGTGCTGCATATGGTTGAAGATATTAATTACTTATGGGGCTCGAAAAATGGGGGAAGTGTTGGTGAGAATGATGGTGACAGAGTTTGTTGGAAGAAGAAATCAAAATTCTTTGATCTTGAGTATTGGAAATACCTCCCTGTGAGGCATGCCCTAGATGTTATGCACATTGAGAAGAATGTTTACGATAGTATCATTGGTACATTACTAGAGATCCCTGGAAAAAATAAAGATGGGATTGCTGCTCGGTTAGACTTATTGAACATGGGGGTAAAAATTGATTTGCAACCCGAGTATGGAGAAAGACGTACTCACTTGCCTCCAGGGCCTTGGAATTTGTCAAGAGCAAAGAAGAGAGCGGTTTGCAATTCTTTTTATGGTATGAAGGTTCCTGAAGGTTATTCTTCAAATATAAAAAATCTTGTATCTTTAAAAGATTCAAGACTTCTTGGCCTTAAATCTCATGATTGTCATACTTTGATGCAACAATTGCTCCCTGTGGCAACTCGTTCTGTTTTGGAGAAGCCTGCAAGGTATGCAATAACTCGATTGTGCTTCTTCTTCAATGCTATATGTGCAAAGATGGTAGATGTTTCCAAGCTAGATAAGTTGGAAGAAGATGTAGTAGTTACTTTGTGTTTACTTGAGAAGTACTTTCCCCCTTCATTCTTTGATATCATGGTTCATCTAGTAGTACATCTTGTCAGAGAAGTTCGTCTATGTGGGCCAGTACATTTTAGATGGATGTATCCGTTTGAAAGATATATGAAAGTGCTAAAGGGGTATGTTCAGAATCGTACTCGTCCCGAAGGTTGAATTGCTGAGCGGTATATAACTGAAGAAGCTGTAGAGTTTTGTACCGAGCATTTATCTGATGTTAGTACAGTTGGAGTGCCTTCAAGCCAGAATATGGGAGTTTCAAAGCCATTATCAGGTTGCACAGTGAGCTTAGTTGATATGGACTTGTTGAACCAGGCACATCTATATGTCTTGGAGAATACGGAGGAAGTCCTACCTTATATCGAGTATGTATGAGTTTAATTTTTCATATGTAGCCATTTTAAATATTATTACTCCTTATGTTTATCTTATATACAAGGGACCGTAATGCGTATTTTTTTCGTGTCAATTGTAGGGAACATATGATCCACATCAAGACCACTTATCCGAAATTTAGAAAGAGAACAAAGTGGCTACAAGATAAGCACAATAGCACTTTCATTCAATGGCTACGCTTTAAGGTATATATGTTATTGAATGACATATTGAACTTATTTGAATTTTCTTTCTTTCTATATATATGTTAGATTGAATTAAGATATATGTTTAATTTGCAGGTTCAAAGTGAATTTAATGGGGAAGACAATAATGGCATATCAGAAAATTTGAGGTGGTTAGCAGCTGGTCCAAGCATGGCAGTGCCATCATATAGGAGCTATCTTATTAATGGTGTCAAATTTAACACCAAGGCACTAGATGATGTCCGAACTATCCAAAATAGTGGAGTTTATTTACTTGCACATACTATGCAAGTTGCTAGTGCCAAGGATAAAAACCCTATTGTCTCCAATATGGGTTTTTATGGGGTTATTCAAGAAATTTGGGATCTTGACTACCAAAAGTTTAGAATCCCAGTCTTGAGGTGTGATTGGATAGATAACACTTCAGGCCTTATAGTCGATGAACTTGGATTTATCCTTGTAGATCTTAGTAAAATTGGACATAGGAATGACCAATTTGTTATGGCTTCTCAAGTCAAACAAGTATTTTTTGTTGACGACCCAATGCATCGTGGTTGGTCGGTAGTGTTATCAATGCCTAATAGAGAATATAATGATGTTATTGGTGATGATGTGCTAGGTGATATTAGAATTGAGTGTGAGCCATTTACTAGAGGGATACCAAATGTTGACACATTTGATGACCTAGTGGGTGAGTTTGGGAGTGAGAATATTAGAGATGGGTGTGAAGATATATGGATTGATTGATTGTTGTAATGTATGACATTAGTTATGCAGTTAATTGTATGACATTAATTCATTGCTCTGTATATCATTTTAATTCCGATAACATTTTCATTTTGCAGGCTCTGGGCACGACAAATCAAAAATTAAAAATAATCGGTTAAATCTGAAAATACGACGGTCACGTTACAAAAATCGCAAAAAGAGACGTCTACAAAACAACCAACGTCGGGTTTTCACAACCGACGTGGAATGACAACGCAAAAATGAAATAAAACCCGCCATTTGAAAAAGAAAACACGTCGGTTAATTAAAATTCATTTCAAAACGGTTAATAAATATTTAAAACAACGACGGTAAATAAAATAATCAACGACGAACAATAAAGTATAACACGACGACAGAGTTCAAACCGACGAATTTACGAATATAGTCAATTGATGATTAACGTCGTAAAAACATTGTTGCACGTCAGTTATAATTAAACAATTGACATCTCGGAGAATACACACGTCAAAAAAGGTTATAAAAGGGACTTAACAAAGACTAGCCACGTCATGGAATAAATAAATAACCGACGTTGTAAAATACTAACAACGTCCTAAAATGTGACTCCTAGGCCGTAGTAAATGGATTAAACATGACAGGTATATTAATTAACCGACATGTAATCATATAACAACGTCGAATAATTGAATTCTTGGGACATAGTAAATTATAACCATGACCTTCATTTTAAAATAACTGACGTCAAATCCATAACTCAAGGCATTTCATTACTTTTTAACGACGGTTAGTATAAAAGCAATGACGTCTCAGAGATTACACACGTCTAAGTGGCTCACAAAAGAGACTTTTAAAATGCCAACCACGTCAAAGTCTACAACCACCGACGTTGTAAACTACTAACAACGTCTTAAAATGTGACTCCTAGGCCGTAGTAAATGGATTAAACATGACAGGTATTTTAATTAACCGACGTGTAATGTTAAATTCACGTCGTTTGTTTCTATGTACAAGCCGTCAAAATAATTTTCAACGTCTGTGGTGACCTAAAGGGTCGTGGTTATGTTTTGTTTTACGTCAGTTCAAGTAAATATACGCCACGTTAAATATTTAAGACGTAACTTTTTTTGACAAAAGTGACGTCTAATTTACCATGTTATATGTTTAGACGTCAGTTTTTTAATTTAGTGAACATAGTATTTATTAACCACGACGGTTTCTACGTTTTACACGTCGGTTTTGTTTTATTTAGAGATGTTGATAAAAATATTTACGTCTGGTTTGTAGTTGTTTTTGACATTTAACATTATTTAAACGTCTGTGTTTTACTAAAACCGTCGTCTAATATAGTCGAAAGTTGTCTTTTTATGCTTTTATGTATGAAATCGACGTCGGTTTTAGTGTTTTTTATGACGTGTAATATATTAACCACGTCGGTTATTTGCCGTCGTTATTTCATGTGTTAAAAGACGGCGGTCGATTTCTCATCGGTTGTAAAACATGATACACGACGGTGGATTCCCGTCATCTATTTCGTTTTTTGTAGTAGTGCCATTGGACGTTTTCAGCTCGTTTTTGGGATTTCCTCAATTCTTCGATGTCTTGCTCTAACTTTTGAGTTCCTGTTATGTAGAAATTGTTTTGGCACCACATGTATATTTCCTTTGTCGTCTTGAGAATTCACATTTAATGTTGTGCTATGATATATTTTTAGAAAATTTGGCTGGGGAAGATTATTTAATTTTTAATAGCCATTTAGCTCATCCGTGGCTCAATAATTATAGTGTACTACATCATTGATTGTTTTGTTCCTTCGTAACAATGAAATAAGATTTTTTTTCTTTCCTTTCTCATGGTTTCATTAGTAAATTAAATTTTATCTTTGTATTGAATATGCAATTTAACAGTGATTGATTACATCTGGTTGATTGTTATATGTGGAAGTACTATCTTTTTAGTGTTTTTTTTTTCTCAAGATTTTTTGACATTTTTACACTACGACCCTGTAAGGTCACAATCCTGCACCCGCCACTGGTGACAGTGCTAGAAGTAATTACATCAACAATTGCTTTTCAGCACAAATTAGCATAATTCTCCCATTTGAAAGCACAAATTGCATTTACAGCAACACTCAACCCGGCTTCCAAACAACCCATTAATCTGACCACCTATAAATTGGAATTAAACCATACTTTGTTTTTTCTTTAGGGCTAGTTCGTGCTTTACGTAGGAGTTGATGATTTTACTTACCATATAGGTTTTCCGACGAGTTTCTTTCTTATTTTTCTTTTGTCTGTAGGTGACTGGTGATACTGCAAAAGTTAGTATAAGTTGTTCTATTACAATGCTATCCCTTGGTTAATTACATACCGGTCAATCCCTCCTACTTTTTTTTTCTTCAGATGAGATCCAAGGGTGTCCACCGCCGACAGCAGTGACTAATCCCTTTTGCCGCGGGAGCTCTCTCAAATGAGGTAAACGGCTGGCCACGAAATGCGCTCCATTCCCATGGGCGGGGATCGAACCCCCAACCACATGGTTAAGGAATGAGGTGAGCTACCACCACACCACATCTCATGGTTGTCAATCCATCCTACTTTGGTTATTGGAGAAAAGTGACAATTTTAAACTTGAGCTTATTTTTGAGTGACTAGTTGTTTACTGCGTTGAATTATGGAGAACTAGGGTTGCCCGAAAACGATTCGTGTGTAAAGTAACATGACAATGAGTCACCATACTGGGCTGTTACGAGATGCCTTGGGCCAAATGAATAATCTATTTAAGGTATAATCTTAAGATGAAGTGTACTCATCCCATGAATTTATCATTTATACTATGAGAAGTTTTTTGTTTACAAAAATATCTAGGATTTTTTTATCAAGGAGACATTATGGCTAATGGTAGACCTACCATGGTTCGGTTCGATATATTGAACTCAGACTCTGTAAATGGGCATGGGATTAACTATTCCCCATAACAATTCTCGGTTTTTCAGGTATTGGATTGTGAAATTTAATGGTGAATCAACATAAGATTTGATTCCTTATGTGCTAATAAAATTAGGGGAAGTGGAGAATTGGAATTATTTAGATACACATATATTTGTATATATAGATTGTCAAAAATGAAGATAATTCAAATACCCGTTCTGTGTAAATAAACATGCACTACTACAAAATAGTTAAACCACGACACAAAATAGACGACGGTACATCTTAAAACCGTCGTTATGTTTTAAAAGACGACGGTGTTTTTAAAACCGTCATGATATATCATCTTATACACTTCTAGAGTTAGATTGATTTTTAAAACACGACGCTTGTCACTAACAAGCGTCGTCTTTTAAACACGCTAAACCAAAAAAAGGCCACTTGATTTTTAAAAGATGACGCTTGTTAGTGACAAGCGTCGCCTTTTAAAAATCAAGTGGCCTTTTTTTAAATAACCGTCGTCTATACATATGTAAAAACGACCCTTGTTTTTAAAGAACCGTCGTCTATTATATGTAATAGACGACCCTTTTTTTAAATAACCGTTGTCTATACATATGTAAAGACGACCCTTGTTTTTAAAGAACCGTCGTCTATTATATGTAATAGACGACCCTTTTTTAAAGAACCGTCGTCTTTACATATGTAAGAACGACGTTTTTGTTAAAACCGTCATTAATTGTAGGAAAAATACGACAGTTTTTATTTACAAAAAAAAGGCCACTTGATTTTTATAAGACGACGCGTGTCACTAACAACCGTCGTCTTTTAAAACACGCTAAAAAAGGGCTGCTTAAGTGAATTCGCGCTCGACAAATTTTCATATTTTCCCCTTCTCTAAAAACCTTATCTCTCCCTCCTTGAAACCTTCCTCAGCTCTCTAAAACACCCTCATGAGAAACTCTCTACAAAATTAGAAAATCGATATCAATGAAGGAGTTGAGAGATTGATGTCTTCGCAGATCCATAAGATGGAGAGGGAGGTTCTGTATTTGAGAATCGAAGCTAGTTGGACGGTGAAGATCTCAATCTCCACGTGTTTGTGCCTAATAAATCACGGCCGTAAATCGGCCGAAAGGACCTCCCTCGGCCTTAGCGCCCATTCATGAACTAAAACTTGGCGTTTCTTCAGGTACTTTGCCTTCCTAAAGACAAAGGAAAAGTTGCAAGGCATAAACATCTCGGCCTTCCAACCGCGGTGCCATAGGCCGAGGCCGAAGAACGAAGAAATCACGGCTGAAGGAGTTAGAGTCAAATCATCACGTGACAGCAGGGTCCCACGCTTCATTTAATGAAGTAATGCCTCTGTTTATTGCAGCAAACCCACTGACCACGAAAGAGCATTTAATGCACGAGAGAAAGAGGGGAAGTGACTGAAGTCAGGATTTGGTGATGGAATCAGAATGATTAGACGCAGACATTCTCACAAGAATTCTTACAGCTTGAGAGATTAGGTCACCAGCTATCAGAACAATAAATGCGTCTCCACGGCCAGAAGCGCAGAAACCCACGATCAGGGCGGCGGCCGAGATTTACCAAGATTTATGGGGTCACACCACCATGCTTCACGATCCCAAATGTCGATTGGACTACCCACTTGCTCTGATCAGGCACCACCATGCAGGTTTTCAGCCTCGATTACTGTTAAGCTCATAATTTCATACATATACATGCCCAAATTTACTTACTTCTTTTGCTTAGTTTCCTAGATTTCTATGTTATTTGCCTCTCTTTGTGTGTTTTGTAGGCAAAAAGAGTAAGAGAGCATAATTCATGCAATTCAAGCATGTTAAGGCCTAATTTGGATGAATGGATGAAGAGCTTAAAGACAAACTCATTTTGGCTACAACCCCTTGCCAGTCCAGTTCCGTAGGTCATATTGCAAGCTTTGTTTCAGCAACCTACACAGCTCGGATGAGGCAGCATTCTTCATGAAAGTTGTTCCAATGGGTCTGTACTATAACATATCCAAAATTCAGCCCCATTGGATAAATATGGAGTCTGTTACCTAGCAAACACAGAGCCATGCTCAGGATGGATTTTATCAGCGCGCAAAATGAGTTAGCAATTTGTTTTGGCCTTAACTTCTTCCTCCGACCTTGGATTGGCCCAAATAACATATGGTTGGAAATAAAACATTCTGAACTTCAATTTCGAGTGCTTAAAGTCCTAATTTGATTAAGAGAAGCCCAAGTTGTAAGCCCTTGAAGTTGCTGGTCATGCTGACCTTAGCATGTGCTGGTTGGATGCTTGGTCATGGTGAGTTAGGTATGAGCTATCATTTCTGGTTGGAAGCTTGGTCATGGTGACATGAAGATGAACTAGGGCTGCTGGTGGGATCTATTGGTGAAGTGCATCAACCAATTCAAGATTTTCTAATACAAGTGCATCACCCAATTTAGATTTTCTAATACAAGTGCATCAACCATTTCAGATTTTATAAAACAAGTGTTGTATGCATTAGCCATATTGAATTCAGATTTTCACTTCCCCTAGGCCTATAAATAGGGAAGTTCTCTAAGCTTGTAAACACACCCCAAGGGGGGGAGCTCTCAAACACTTCTCTAGAGCTTCCCTCCCTTCTCTCCCTCAAATTCTCTTAGTTTTGCTTTCTAGTTCTCAATTCTAACTTTCTTTAATGTTTTCTTAGTTGTAATTTATTTTTCTTGTAATGTACATTCTTTCTTAAGTATTCAAGTTTAATTAGTTTCCAAGTTTCAATTATGGTTTTTGTTCTTATTCATTATGCTTATAAGTTAATATGCTAGTTTGAATTATTGATCACCATTTAGGCTTGCATGTTAGCTATCTTGGTTTGAATTAAGAGTATACACCATGCTTTAATTCGAATTGAACTATGAATAGGAAGAGTATGTATGGACATTCGACAACAGGGATTAGATACATGCTTGGTTGTTTAAATTGTTCTTCTATGCTTAATGGGTTCCTAATGCTTAATTTTAGGTTAGACAACAAATGATCAAATTAGGGAATTAGGAACACAAGGTTATGACCACACACCATGGCTTAATCATACTTTAGCTAGAATCAATCCATTAATCTAATTGAACTTGGGAACTTATTTGCTTGAGGTATTTCCTTTTTCTTGTTTTATTTATTTATTTTTTTTTATTTCTGTTTTGTGTAGGAGAAATGAATGGGATCATTCAATCACCAATCCTCGTGGGATCGACCTCGCACTTACATACGCTATACTACCGAACGGCTCGTGCACTTGCGAGTATCACAAGTTGAGGATGCAGCTTAATCCATTTTGGTGCAGCTGAATCTACACAACAATTACTCCTCCAGAGCTCTTCCTATAAATACCAAGCCCAAAACTACATTCAAAGGGTTCAAACACCAAACCAAAGCCTCCCACGGAGCAAATTATATTTTCCTGTAATGCACTTTCAATATTTTTACTTGCTTTCCTAGGAGTAGTGTTAGACTGTAAGGAAAATCCGTTCATCAATATATCATACGACCCTTGATTTTCAAGGCGCCGGAGCACCATCTCTGTTACTCTTTCGTTCACCCCATATATCATACGACCGTCGCTCACTGAGCAACGCGCTGGAGCACCGCCCAAAACCCACCACCAACACCACCACTAAACGGCCTTGTAGCTCAGGCTGTGAACCTGACGGCCGAGATCAGTTCCTCTCTCGGCCACAGTCGTTTGATTAGAAGTCGAATCCAAACAGGCGCACCACTTAACCATTTCTATCCAAACCACATCTCGACGCACGGTAGACCGTGCTGGCACGCCCGCGCACAACCGCACCGTATCCAAAAGAAGGAAGCCACGTGTTAATGCACATCCCCTCGGCCCGGACCACCAGGCCGTGAGATTTGCGAAGCCAACACCACGCTCTTTAAAGATGATCTCCAACTTAGGCGTTCAACTCTCTCATCAACCTCTGCGGCTTGGTCCGGTTAGCTTTCCAATTTTGTAGTCGCGATCTAGAAATACTCATCAAAATCTGTCGCGCAGGCCACTTCAGGCCCATGGCTGTCGTCCCCACTTCAGGCCCTTGGCCCTCGCACTCCTCTGAATGTCCAAGCCCTGTAATTGTCCTAATCTCCTGATAATTGTGAAGATTGAAACCCTAGCCTCCTTCCTTTCGAAAGGTTTGATTTGAAAGTCACCTAATCTCTCAATACCCTTCTATATCTTGCTAGTGAATTCGAGATTAGTCTCTTCGCGTTTTTGGTACGTTCTTTGTCTCCCTGATTTCATATTTTATGTCTCTCTTGATTTTTCTGGTTTGTTTACATAGTTTTTTTATTTCTGGTTTCTTGTTAGATTTTCTGATTTGGTTTTCATGAGATGAGGAGGAAGCTTGGGATTAACTAGTTACTAAGATTGGTGGACATATAACAATTTTATGAAACAATTGAGCATACAAGGTCGGTTTGCAAAGCTGGATTGATTGGCTTTTTCAAGTTTTTCTCAATTTTTTCTTCTTGGTCTTTATTGGTTTTGTAAATAATAAATGTCTATTGAACAGACTTAGAAAATGGAGAGATTATCTGTTGAAATTAATTGCGCTTTGCTTTTATTTGCTTTTGTCTGTTTCAGATAATATCATTCACATATCATTTTATTATTTTACTATTCTGCATTTGAAAGCAAAAGAAAAGACCGGAAACCTATCAGAGTTGGAATTTGAGGCAAGGTGATCAAAAAATGGGGCATGGTTAGTACACAAACAAAGGTGACTTTGTCATTAGATTTCTTGGTGGTCCTTTTATGTTTAGGGTGACTTTGTCAAAATTTGAAGGTTGGAGACCTTGTCCTCTGCTTCCAGGTAATTTCCAAAGTTATAGGTTGTTGTGGTATACTATAACCAACAGCAGTTTCAAGTTGATAGTGTTCACGTTTTGGTGGTTTGAGTTTGTATTTGTGTTGTATTTGAAACATTTATTCCTTCTTATTTTTGCCCTTTTATGCTCATATTTTTTATTTCACTTCTCTACATGGAGCACTTGGTGTTATCTTGTCAGCTACGGATACTGTTTGCACCCTTCAGGTATGTATATTTTCCTCATGGCCATGTTTATTGAAACATAAAATCAATGAATAACTAAAATAGTATTATTAAGTTTGTATCTGATATGGCAGGTGCTTAAACAAACTGTTCTTTAAACCACTCTGTCTGAAGCTTCATTTGTAAAGACTGATGTTAATTTTACGTGCCAAGAAGAGACATGCTGTTGCCGATACTGCTATAGGGGAGGGGAATACAACATGTAAAATGTTTAAGAAGACAGAGCTAACTCACACACTCAAGAACAAATTGATGTTCATATCGAATTGGTAGAATTTGTGAGCAATCACATGTAGAATTGGTAGGTTAATGTTATCGATGTGGTAGGAAGTATGTATGTGGTAAATAAAGATTGGGTCAAGTTTTATGAAAGAAATAATTTTTGAGTGTATATATTCATTAATAAAGCATTATGGTTAGATTTCTAGTAAAAACAGTTGTATAGAATCATAGGAAACAAAAAAACTAAAATATAACAACCTAGGAATTTATTAGACGATTGAACTAAAATGATGGTGGTCTATGAATACATGAAATAGAGAAATTCTGAAACTGGAGAAGAACCTAGCCGCATTGACTTGTTTCAGCTCACTCGATTTTGCCCAAAGAAAACAACATGGTTGGCAAAGATGCCAAGAATGCTTTTGTAAGTCTTTATTGCTTTTGAGCTTTTTCAGATCCTTTGAGCTTATTGTACATGAACATGATGTATATGTTATGTGTAGGATGAGATGAAGAAGCTGAAGAAGTTGACACAAACAGATGAGGAATCTATTGAATTGATGTCTGATGATGAAACATATGACTCAGTTCTTTCTAAGTTGGACAATGCAGTCATGCAACAATTGAGGAGGCTAAAAAGAGGGCAGATGAATCAACTAAAAGGGGTGATGATGCAGAGAAACAATGTATGCTTCTAGCAAATGAGTTATTTGAAATGAAGGAGAATTCCAATGCACAAAAGTATCAGTTAGAAGGTTTATTGACAAGGCAAAATGAGACAGATGCACTAGTAAAAAGATTGCTAGTGATGAATCTTATGTTATTTGTTTTTGGGAATCACTTGACATTTAGGTTGAACTTAAATATGTAGCATTTTGTTTTTGAGATATCTTGTGAATTTGTTGGAAGAATGTTAGATATATGGATTGCTTTTGAATGAAATGAATTATTTTGATGCTATAAATTTTATCTACAACACTGTTTAAAAGAAATTAATTGTGATTTCATATTGTAATACAATAAATAAAGAACATGGAGAGGTAAACCTAATTAGTTACCAATTTTTTGAAATTCATTAGTGACCAAGCAAGTAGGTCACTAATGTGGGCACGTGACTCAGTGTCAGTGACCAAAATGCATGTTTTGGTGACCAATTTGTAAGCCCTTTAGTGACCAAAGTTGTGGTCCCTAATAGCGTTTTTATTAGTGACCAGACATGGATAGCCACCAATTCTTTGTGTTGTAGTGACCAATAGTTGACATTGGCCACTAAATAGAATTTGTGACGAGCTTCTAGTGACCACCCAGTGACACCAATATGTGGACATTGATTGCATTCAGTGACCAAAAAGGGTAGTTTCTGTGACGAAGTGGGTGGCCACTAATACGTGTTTTTCTTGTAGTGTACACATGTGCTCCTTTTTCCTGCGGCCACATCCACAACATAAGCTACCCTTTTCGACTAAACCGTGACCCAGAATACCGCGGGGACTAGAGGTATACGTTGCACTGCGACAACAACGTTACGGTATTGCACCTACATTCTGGAAAATACTTGGTGCTGGCCCTCAACTACGATTACACATATATCCGAGTCGTAGATCATGACCTTGAAAAGAACAATTGCTCCTCCATTCCTCGTTATCCTTTAGCCTACTCTAACTTCAGTCTGGGGGATCTGTATTATCCGTCAAGTCAGTCTGTAACTTTTTTCAAGTGTGCAAATCCAGTGAATTCATCTCTCAACTTAGTGACTGCTCCATGCATTAATAATCTGAGTAGGACAGGTTATGTCAAGGTTCACGATACAACGACGTCGGATCTGGAGGACGGGTGCAGTATAGAGTGGACGACTATGATGAGTGAATCCTTGGACAAGGAAAATTACCAAAACGTTTCTTACAGTTACAGATACGTACACAACGCTTTGACGCATGGCTTTTTGCTTTATTATCATAGCTTAGGTGTTGCCTTTGTTGAATGTGGCCCACACCAATGGTTCCCACTTGGTTATAAGTGTTATACAGGTACGTCTTTATTTTTAGTCATATATATGTGTGTATATATATATATATATCGAAAGCTTCAATTGAGGGATTCTTAAATAAGGAATACCCTTATGGGCTCACACTCTGTATTGTATTTCAAAAATTGGAACGGTCTCACTATGCCAAATTTCACTTTCGGCAACACTACATAGGCATCGGTAAAATGAAAATCGATGCTATTAGAACATCAGGCATCGATTTTATAAATAACGATACTAAACAGGTACAAAGACATTAGTATGAAGTTTTGGTTTTTTATGACGATGCCTTTGATTCCCTTTAGCATCATCTCTCATAATTATAGATGCCTAAAGTGATTTGCCTTTTTTTTTTTTTAAGAGGGACATTTTTTTTTAAAAAGCCACCGATGCCTAAAGGGTAGTCAACGCTAGTCCAAAAATTTTCACGCTCTCCCTCTCAAACTCTTGCCCTAACTTCCATCTCCCTCTCAATTTTTTCAATCCATCTCAAACTCTCGCCCTAACTTCCATCTCTCTCTCAATTTTGTACTCTCCCTCTCAAACTCTCTCTTTCTTCTCTCTCCTCCATCACTGCTTCTTTCTCTCTCAGATGTTCCCACCATGGCCGGTGCTTTCCTCAGGACTAAAGCCCAGCCACCCCTGCCCATCCCTCAGCCGCGGCGAGCTTCAAAAGGTCGCCTTTGGTGCAAGAGAAACCTTTAAATTTTAGTAGAGTCTTTCTAGTTTCTCTACTGGACACCTTTGGTGTGATGCCAAAAGCCAATCTGAGTCTGGATCTCGTTTTTCTTCCTATATGTTCCCATAAATGTTAAATCTGCTTCTTCAGATTTCATGCTCAAAGAAAAGTAGATATCTGGGATTTGGGTTGACAAAAGATTGAGTTTCGCAGCTCTTCGTCAGCAGTATTCTCTCTTTCCCTTTCTTTCTCTCAAATCTATTTTTAGGGTTTTTTTTTATAAAATGCGTGTTTTGATTATTGGGTTTGTTGCTTAAGATTATCATTGTTCACTAATAATGAACAACTCAAGTGACTGTTTTCTTCTTTTGGAGATGTTACAGATGGTATTTCTACGTTTCTTATTAATTTGCTCCGATTATTTATTTATTTTCTTCTGTAATTTGTGGAAATTACTGACTGATTTTTACCTTTGTGATGATTTTGTTTAACTGTATGTAGCTAGAATGGCTGTGGACCGTATAACTCAAAGACCCAAAGGATTCGGTTTTGTCACTTACAAGTCAGATGTTGAGGCACAAAAAGCTTTGAAGGCCATGAATGGCAGGGTAATTTCCTTCTTCCCTATGGTTAAAATTTTTAATTTTATTTTTATAAAAGGGCAGGCCTCCTTGCTGTGATAAAGAAGGGGTCAAGAAAGGACCTTGGACTCCTGAAGAAGATATCATTTTGGTCTATTACATTCAAGAACATGGTCCTGGAAATTGGAGGGCTGTTCCTACCAATACAGGTTTATTTTCTTTCTCTTCTGTTTCTTCAGTTGCTTTTTGTTTGAGTAAAAATATACTTGGTTTTCACTTGATGCGTCAGTTTTGTTAGCTTCTGTATAATTTTGAGATGAAAAGGCAGGATATTTCATTTTGGCGCTGCATTTAAATTATTAAAAGTACAGCCATTTTGGTATTTTGTTAGTTAAGCATTAGGGTGCGGTGATCGTACTATTTTGGCATTCTACTAACACATCTTTGTTCTGATTTGGTAAATTGACTCATATTATAATTGTTTTTGTACCAAATTGCAGATCATATAGCCCTTATACTTGCATATTCTAATCTTTTATGTACTGAATATGTGTTTTTCATTGATCAAATTTCCTAGTCTTTGTTTTTGTCATATGTTTTTAAATTGTATTTTTTAGTGAACACCTTCAGTCTTGTTTTTCTCTTTTGAAGTTTTTGTTAAAATTTGTCCAGATGGTTGATGGGAGGCTGATTTTTGTTGAAGTTGCCCAGACTCAAAAACAGGAAGAGGATACCAAATCTAGATAATGACCTCATTTTTTCTCTATTTTACTTTTTAAGATTGAACACATATCAGATTACTATTGTATGCTCATCATTGCTTTGGTACTTCAAGTTTGAGAAATCTGAATACAACTTCCTCTTGTAATGTTGTTTTTCCCATTAAAAAAGAAAAAAAAAGGAAAAGAAATGATTCTGAATACAGCTTCCTTTTCTGATTTTAATTTTCCATTTTAATTTCTTTAATCCTCTTTCTCTGCTGCCAAGGATCAACGCCACTTCCCCATGACCACTGACTGCTCCACATTTTGGTAAGAATTCTTTATTTTTCATTTCAGTTTTAATTTGTTTTGCTTTTTGGGGTCGAATCTATCTTGGTATTGGCAGAAATTTAGGTTTTTAAAACTAACTAAATGAGAATTTCAATTCTATATATGTTTAATATTGATTGCTGTTTAGTTTTTAGTTTTAGATTTGACTTTGGTTCATGTTTATTTATGATGAGTTATACGCTGAAGATCAGCAAGTAGTTGGTTGAGTCCCTCTTTATTTTGTTACAGGTTTGGTTTCTTATGAAAAAACATCTTGCAATTTGAAGATGACACAAACAGGGAAACACAAACTTCATTATCAATCTGATTACTGTGTAGTGTGTTTCCTTGAACATAAATGAGGCTACTTTCTAAGGTTAAGTACAGAAACCTTGCAAACACAAATAAGCTTTGATTTCTCAAAGCAAACACAAATAAGCTTTGATTTACCAAAATTTACTTGACTGTACTGAGAACAAAAAGAACAAAAAGAGGACCTATCAACCAATTTAATGAAGATTTTGTCACAACTTTATGTTGTTGATGGGCATTTGTTTATTTGTTTTGAATTATTTTATTTGTTCTTATTCTTCTGTTGTTTACTTCTTGTGTCTAGAATTGACTTGTGTGTTCTTTTTGTTTTTGTGCCAAATTTGCATATGCTCTGTCTCTTTATATCTAAATGCATATCCTAATTCTTCTTATTATGTTTTTCTTCTTTTTGTTCTCACTTGATATGCTGAGGTCTGGTTGCATATGGTTCACCATTGACTCTTATCTTACTCTTAACATAAAAATTTGGCTTACTCTCTACTCCATCACATAATCATTTAATTCCTATTTGAAACATGATGTGGGATCCATTTAATGACTTCTTGTTATCTAATTAGATTGGTTGACAAATTCTGTTTTTTTGGTAGTTAGGTCTGTGTTAATAATGAACCTTGTGTAATTTTTTTTCACAGCAATGTGCCTCTGTTTTTTTGGTAGTTAGGTCTGTGTCAATTGAGAAAAAATGCTAGTTGTGCTTGTCCAACTCTCTACCCCATCACATGATCATTTAATTGCTAGTTTAAACATGAAGTGGGATCCAATTAATGACTTCTTGTTATCTAATTAGATTGATTGACAAATTAGATTTTCTTGTTCACCAATATGATTTTGTAAATTTGCATATTGGTTCATTTGAAGTGACAACATATCTTATGCAAATTTAGTACCTTGCACTTTTTATGCTTATGTTCATATTTTGTGTTTACATTCTATGTGTTTTTTTTTTCCAGTATAGAGCTAAAAGGAAGGACACGTACACCCAAATGGAATTAGATGAGGTGCGAGAAGAATTGGCAAGTCATGTCCTAGAATGGCTTTTTGATTAAGCTAAACATTCCTTCATTTTACATGTCTTTCTAGCTAGTATTTTGCTTATGCATAGACAAGTACGGATAATTTGTGGTGTAGGGCTGGTAAATTTGTGATTTGGATGTGACAAGTATGGATCATTCAAGTATTTTGCTTATATATATATATATAGACAATTATGGATATATTTAAATTATTGTTGATATAATGTTTTTTTTTATGAGCAATGGCAAAACAACATGATTTGGAAATGAGGCCTTTCTTAAATACTATTATAGTAACTAAGTAAAGTGTGATGTGAAACAAGCAAAATACCTACCTTTTCCTTACATAAATGATGCCTATTGTTTATAATTTTCCAAAAATAACTGAAGTTAAAAGATAAAAACAACAAGACATCTATTATCACTGATGCCTAAAACGAGAAGTAGCATCAGCATTTATGTAACCACCAGCACTATTGGAGGCTTTTCACGTCCGCAAAATAAAAAAAGCGATGATGTATAACATAATTCACAACACCATTATTTGTTTCTACGATGTTGTAATTGATAATATGCATCAGCATAATAGATATCACTGATGCTGTTAGACCTCTTTAGCCTCATCCCTTTCAAAACTACTGATGATGTTGGACCTCTTTAGCCTCCTCCCTTTTGAAAGTACTGATGCTGTTTCGAGTTTAGGCGTCAGAAGTCAAACCTTTTTTTGGCACCCGGAAATCATTTAGGCATCGGAGTTTACTTGATATCCGATGTAGTAAGTAATAAACAGCGACGGAGAATATCCGTTGCCTATTACATAGGAATAGGCAACAGTCACCAATACCACGGTATTTATGTGTAATAGGCAACGGATTTTATCCGATGCTAAAGCCCTTTTTTGGCATAGTGTCTATCTTTTAGATATGCCTTCAAAGATCTTCTCAGCTAAAAAATCATTTGAATTTGAAACCATTAGACCACTCAATTAATGGTTGTCATTTTTCTTGAAGCACTATGTTCGTTTATAAATGACAAACTAGATTTTATCATGGTACATAAATGTGATTTTTCTAGTATTATATGTATATATTACAGTTGTTATGCGGCAAAGTTACAACTGTGCTAGTTTTGTTTTTCTTTGTTATTGTAGGTATTTTGGATCAATTGAAGCTGATTTACGGTAAATGATCTTTCTTAAAGTGTTTTGTTTTTGTTTTTGTATTAAAAAAAGGGTACAAAGTCTTTTGTTTTTGTCTTTCTTCACTTTTGTTGTATTTTTGCAGATTATGAGGCGCAACTCTTTAGCTCAGGTAACAGCTTCTATTTCTTTTTTTGGTAAAAACAGCTTCTATTTCTTTAATTATTCAACACTGTATTTTTTTTTTTTTTTACTTTATTCTTTTTCCAAACATATAGTCAAAAGTCTTTGATTGATTTTGTCGACTTTTGTCTTATTGCTCGCAGGTGATCCATGGCCACGAATTACGCTACTAATAATCATTATCTTCGGTAAGAGCGTGTTTTAGCAATTCAATTTCACTTCTTACACTCCTTTATCACTCACACATGAAGAGCCCATGAGGTCATTTACGAGTAATTATAGAATGCCTAAATTGATAACGAAAAAAGAAGATGATGAATTGCACAATAATTTACATAGCTATTTGATAGACATAAAGGATGTGATAAAGTGTAAAAAGAATGCATCAAAAAGCTAGTCAGTTTCTGTAATTTTCTCATGAATTTTTTTTTGGTAATGCTCTTGTGCAGTACACATCTCGTGGTAACATTTATACTGGCTCCATTTGTGATTGCGTTTTTAATCTATACATGGCGGAAAAGACATTTGTCAATGTATAGCACGATCGAAAATTTTCTGCATGGTGATAACAATTTTCTGCCGATAAGGTACTCTTACTGGGACATTAAAAAGATGTCTAACAAATTCAAGAATAAGTTAGGTGAAGGAGGCTTTGGCACGGTATTTAAAGGAAAATTACGCAGTGGCCGTTTTGGAGCAATTAAGATGTTGGGCAAGTCCAAAGCTAATGGGGAAGATTTCATTAGTGAGGTAGCTACCATTGGAAGGATTCACCATTTTAATGCGGTGCAACTTGTTGGTTATTGTGTTGAGGGTTTGAAGCGCGCTTTAGTATATGAGTTCATGCAAAATGGATCTCTTGATAAATACATTTATTCTAAAGAAGGGAGTAACTTGCTAAGTTACAAGAAAATGTATGATATTTCGCTTGGAGTAGCTCGAGGGATTGAATATCTACACCAAGGTTGTGACATGCAAATTTTACATTTTGATATCAAGCCTCGTAACATCCTTCTTGACGAAAATTTCGTTCCAAAGATTTCTGACTTTGGGCTTGCGAAATTATATCCTACGGATAACAGTATTGTCTCGTTAACGGCAGCGAGGGGAACAATGGGTTACATGGCTCCTGAGTTGTTCTACAAAAATATTGGTGGCGTCTCATACAAAGCTGATGTCTATAGCTTTGGAATGCTATTGATGGAAATGGGAAGCAAACGAAAGAATTTAAATGCACGTGCAGAGCATTCAAGCCAAATTTACTTCCCCTCATGGGTCGATCAGTATAAGGAGGGAAAGGAGTTGGAGATGGAGGATATAACAGAGGAAGAAAAGAAAATCGTAAAAAAGATGGTTATAACTGCCTTGTGGTGTATTCAATTGAAGCCAAGTGATCGTCCGGCAATGAACAAAGTTATAAAGATGCTCGAAGGAGATGTTGAAAGCCTACAAATGCCTCCTAAGCCTTTTCTATGCCCTCAAGAGATGCCTGTAGATATTCATGATAATTTGAACCATACATGTTCTAACGTAGAGGTGACATGTACTCTGTCACCTAGGTGATGATGAGGTAGCAACTTTTGCAATTATTTTTTAAACACTCTCCAGCACTTGTGCAGCGTTTCTCTACTTGTTTTCTTGGTTCTGATGTTGGGTTTTCGGGTAGTTGTTTTTCGTGTGGGTGTCTAGAGTAGTGTTGGGCTCCTAGATTAGTTTTCTTGGGTGTCTAGATAAGTTTGGGTTCTCTATCTAGTTTTTTTTTTTTTTTTTTTTCCCGAACTGCTCTATCTGGTTTCAGTTTCTGCATTTTAGTATGTTCTTATGTACGGAGCTTCATTTTCATTGAATTTCTCATTTACGGAAAAAATAAGAACTCATGCTGTTTTGATGTATTTGATTCAGGAACGAGTACTATTTTTAAAACACTAAACTCTTGCCACTTTGTCTTCTTCTTTTTTTTCTTTTTTTTTTTGGGAATCAAGTTTCATTAATAAAAAGTCAATGATGATGTATAGAGAAACTCAAAAAAAATGAGTTCAAACACTAAAAAAATAAAACTCAAAATAGGCATAACACCTACAACTGGCATAAAGTCATATTCCAAAACAGGCATCAAATCAGAACCAACCAAAAACATAAAGCGCACAAATAGCAAATGCCCATAATAGATAAAAGCCCAAAAAATACAACATTGCCTTAAGAAACTCTAAGACAAATAAGATACATGCGCCGTGCACAATCCAACAGCCACAAGCCTCACAACCAAACTAAGTTGATAACCACCAAAGAGAAACTAGTAACCAATGAAAAATGGTGGTGGGGAAGCCACCCACGCTACAACAAGTACAACGAGCAGTGATACCATAATCCAAGCAATAAGTGCTATTTGCACTTTAAGGGCATCCCAAACTCCAAAGGTGCCATCGAGGAAAACCGACAGGAGAGACATATCTAGAGTCAATGAGTCAATGATAGTTGTTGAGATTCAACGATAACACGCAGCCTCCGGCGATAAGGAGAGAAAAAGCATAGCAAAACTTGTAAACACACCACCCCGAAAAAACCGGTAATTTCGCCTAAAACAAAAAACAACCAAGTTAAGAGGAAAAAAAAAAAGAAAAAGAAAGAAAACGACTCTGCAAAGCAGTAACCCAAAACGTGGAAGAGGAAGAAAGAGAATGAAAAAGGGAAAGATGGAGGAAATGGGGAGGGACCAGGGCCAAAAAAAAAACAACAGGAACTCTTGCTTTTGTACGGAGCTTCAATTTAATTGAATTTCTCATCTATCGATAAAATAAAAAGAACTCTTGCTGTGTTCTATCAATAGTATAAGCTTATTTTTAAACACTAAACTCTTGCCACTTTGTCTTATTTTCATTTCAAATTGGAGCGCTTGCTTAAGGGTTTAAATTCCACAACTTATGGGAGTTTAAATTTCACAAACTATGAAATTTATATGGTTTGACAATCACAGTAGAAGCTGAAATATACATATACGTACATGTTACTCTATTAAGCAATTGCTTCCAACTCTAGGCGTTTTGCAGGGATGCTTGCTTGTGTTGTTGTAGGACCCGCAGAGACAAAAGGATTAGGGGGCATGGTCATGTTTTCTCCTCCTTCCAACATATGAACCGCTATTTTCATAGACGAACGATCCACTGGGTGCCACGGATGCACCACAGCCTTACAATTCACTACAATAATATTGAGCACTAATCACTAATATTGCACTCACATAACATATTAGTTGCAGTTGTCCCTTAAAAAGGTGAAATGTTACTGTTCATATGATGACCAAAATATTAAGACTATTTATTAGTTTATTTTTATGTAACCAACAGATGAAAAGAGGCTAGACATGTGGCTCTTGTGGTTATGCAACTAATTCACCTAGAAACTAATGGGTAGTATGTGGCTATTGTTTGTTCAAATTTCTCACAGGTGAATATTCGCGGGTTGATTCTTTGATATTTGATCTTCCTTTTCTCTCTTCCTTGATCCCTGCGAATTAAATAGGAGTAAATAGACCACACCCGGGTGGTGTTGACCAAAGGTCCTCCGATGCCTAAGTTAGTTCAATTGGATCTTTGAGAAAAGATACGACAATAGCTAAAATGGATTGAGTTTTCTCTCACTAGGCAAGTCGGGTGGCCTTAGTTGTGTGTGTGGTGGTGCTTAGCCGTGTGAGGAGAGAGAGATGTGTTGATTTTATGCTTTTTAAGTTTTTCTTTTGACTTCCCTTGACAATATTGTAATAGGACATACATTGTACTTACCCAAGCTCAAGTTTAGATTAATAATTGTTTCTCTAAGTGTTCTTATCTGGCTGTTATCTTATGGAGGATCAATCAAATTGACAAAGATAATTTGTGCATATCATCCATTAGAATTCTTAAGATTTTGACTAGTCATCTTGTTTTCATATGATTAGTCATCCTCTGCATCAGTAGGATTTCCAGATGGATCCTAACAAACCTTTTTGTCCTATTCTACAAATTTTCTTAGCTTGTCATGTGTACTATTCTGACCTAGGAATTTTTGGGTAAAAGCCCATTGATTCCTCATTTGGTAGCTGTAAACTTTGAGGTAAGGTTTTGAAAATATTTTTGCTACCTTTTTGCTCTCCTTCCTCAAGAGAAAACGATCATTTTCATCTATGAGTTTTCTAAATTGATTTTAAAAAATTGCTTTTGAAATATGAAATCTGCATCTAGCTAGAACAAACACATTCTCATATACATCTAGGTTAGATTAAAGATTGGTTTCTTCAAGAAATTGGTCATTTCTCCTTGAATCCATATTGTTGGTTTCTGTTCGAGTTTGAGCTGGCTAGCTGGTGCCATGGGATGAAAGAGCTGAAGAAGGAGCTGCCATTGCCATGAAGGACTAAGCTGCTAGCATTGCTAAGTTGGAGAAGAAGATTGCACAAAGGAAGTATAGCTTATCTTCCTAAATAGACCTAGGATTTCTTGAGCTTGCTTGAGTTTCTTTATAAGAATCTTCTTTGCTTAGTGGATTGCTTGGTCAATTGATGACCTTCAATTTTCCCCAATAGTGGGTTTCTGGGTAAACAATTTTCTGGTTTGTAGTTTCGTTATTTTCTAGGTTTGTGTTCTTGACTAGTCATCGCATAATGCTCATGCATATGGATTTGTGTTCGTGTAGTTGACTAGTCATCATTATCTGCTATTTGCTGTTTATTTGATTATGATGTATTCACACAATTTCACCATAGTTGTTGCTAGCACAGGGGATGCCTAGATTGACGGGTCATTTTGAGTGCCTAGGTTGTCACTAGTAATCTTCTAGGCTTGCATGTGTAGATTGTTATGCTTTGTGTGTGTGATCTTGGTTATGGTTTTCATGACTAGCAGTTGACTAGTCATAATTATATTTGGTCAAGTCTTAAAGTGTGTGAATATTGTTGTATCTGTTTGAATAACATTTAAATTTACCCCTCGTCACCTAAGTACCAATTTCAATTGGTATCAGAGCATCAGCTCTTAACACAAATAGAGAGATCCTAGGATTTGTTTTGGTGTTTAGGTGTGCTCACTATAGAAAGGGAACAAGTTGCAGGATTTTGTAACTCCCCCCTTTTCTTTGATGGAAATAATTATGCTGCATGGAGAGAAAAAATTGAGATATTGCTTGATGCTTTTGATGAGTATGCAAATGAATATCTCACAACAGAGTGGTTACCTCCAGTCAAGACTGTTGAGGGTAAAGTCGTGCCCAAACCTAGGATCCGAATGGACTGAATCTGAGTCATTTGCTACACATTCCAACAAGAAGGCCAAAAATGGCTTAGTTACAGCCCTGTCTAGCACACAATTCTCACACATACAACACATTCCTAATGCTAAACAGGCTTGGGACAAACTAAGGGTTGTTCACAAAGGAGATGACCAAGTTAGAACACTGAAACTTCAAATGGTGCTTGCACAATTTAAAGAACTTAGGATGTTTGAAACTAAGCCTATTTCTGAGTTATATGGGAGAGTTGAGATGATCATGAATGAAGCCATGAGTCTTGGTCAACCTATTGAAGAACTTCTTATTGTTCAGAAAATTCTTCGTGTTCTTCCTTCTATGATTAGAGCAAAGAAAACCGCAATCATGGAAGTCCATAACTTAAATGAAATTAAGCTTGGCAAGCTTGTAAGTAAATTGAAAACCTATGAGATGAAGTTGAACATGGAGGAAAATGACACTAAAAATTAAAAATAAAACATTTGCACTACAAAGAGTGCATGATACCTCATTGAAAGATGGTGAAAAATCCTCAGCTTCTGAGGATGAGATAGCTTTATTTGTCAAAAAATGTAGAAGAATTCTCAAGGATAAAGGGAAGTTTGCACGAGATGATAGTTCTGAAAGTGAGAGAAAATTTAGACCATCAACTGATCGGTCTAATGAGCGAAACAAGGATGTCAAACCCTTCACTAAAGGGAAGTTGGGCACTATACTACCGATTGTGCAAACAACCAGAAAAAAATACTCCAAAGAAAAGGACAAAGCCATGAAAGTAAGCTGGAGTGAGAGTGAAAGTGATGTATCTCAAGAGGATTCATCTTCTTCTTCTGTTGATGACCAACAGATTGCCTTCGTTGCCTCTGTGCAACTGTTGTCAGATAAATCTGGTTCTAATTCAGATGACCAATCATATGAGTCCTTAGGAAGAAAATATGATTGTTTGTTCAAAGAGACTTTTTCCTTGAAAGATGAAAATCTCAAACTTGAGGCCAATAACCATGAACTCCAACATAAAGTTTTCACTTTAAAAGAAACCAAAAAGGAGTTGAGTGACAAATTTGAGTCCCTAGAAAATGAAATTGTTGAGCTTGTGTCAATTAGGAGAAATCTTGAAAATCAAGTAAATATGCTAAATGAGAGCAGTATTGGTTTCTAAAATTCAAACAAACACCTCCTAAGTGAATTGAATGAGGCAAAAGGTAAGGTTATATCGTCGACCATTGGTGCCTCAAAAATTGACAAAATGTTGAATATGGGAAAACTTCATGGGGACAAAGGTGGTCTTGGATATAATCACTTTGATTCTAGTGCGTCTAGTTCTACCACTAAGTTTGTCAAGTCTACAACTCAAGTCATTGCACCACTTGATATACAACATGTAGTCAAGAAACCAAAGTTTGTTCGAACATGTCACAAGTGTGGGTTGACTGGTCATATTCGACCAGTCTGTCATATGTACAAAAGAGATCATACCAAAAAATTATCTTCCGTGTCTAGAAGGAATCCCAGATCTTTGCAAGATCAGGTTGATCATTTGCTTAGTGAAGTAACTAAGATTGCCAAACTTGTCTCTCTTAAAATGAATTCATCCATTGTGCCTAAATCTACTTGGGTTGCAAAAGGTTAAACCAAAAGTCTTCTTGTACTAAATGCTTTAGCTGCATCAAACACCAATGCTTGGTACTTTGATAGTAGCTTTTCCAAGCTTATGTCTGGTGATAAGAATGTTTTCTCATCTCTCAATCCTTTTGATGGAGACACTGTGACTTTTGGTGGAGGTCACAAGTCTCAAGTAGTTGAAAAAGGTAATGTTTGTATCCCTGGTTTACTCGAGCTTAAGAATGTTAGATTTGTTGAGGTTCTCACATCCAATCTCATTAGTGTAAGTCAGTTGTGTGATGAGTGAGTACTGGAAGTTAGATTTTTCAAGCATGGCTGCAAAATTATTGAAAAAGGTGGAAATCAAATTGTTAGTGTGGCAAGATCAAGGGACAATTGCTACTGCGTGGATGGAGTTGATGATACAAAAGAAGTGGTTTGCAATAAGGTAGTGAATGAAACAAGTGCCTTGTGGCATCAAAGACTAGGACATGTGAACTTTAGAGACTTGCACAAATTGTCCAAGAGAGAGTTAGTGAGTGGTCTACCAAAGCCTGACAAAACTAATCAACATGTTTGTGAAGGATGTCAATTGGGCAAGCAAGTTAGAGTGTCACACAAGAAGGTCAAACACATTCAAACGAAAGTAAGTTTAGAACTTGTTCACATGGACCTTGTTGGTCCTATTCAAACGTTGTCCTTCGGTGGCAAGAAATATATTCTACGTTAGATCTCACTCTTGCATGAAAAATCAGAAACATTTCAAAGGTTTAAATATGTCTGCCATCTTTTACAAAAAGAGAAGATGACTAGTTATCTCCCTCTTGTTAGAATTAGAACAGATCATGGTTCTAAGTTTGAGAATTCTCAGTTTTTGAAATTTTGTGAGGAGATGGGGATTAAACATGAGTTCTCTACAACTATTACATGGTGTTGTGGAGAGAAAGAATAGAGTCCTTGTTGAGATGGCTAGGGTAATGCTGAATAGCAAAAACCTTGCTAAACATTTTTGGGCTAAAGCTGTAAATACAACTTGTTATATCTCAAATAGGGTGTTTTTGAGGTCAAGTACCAAGCAAACACCCTATGAGCTTTAGAAAGGGAAGAAGCCTGATGTGTCTTATTTTAGAGTCTTTGGTAGCACATGTTATATCTTAAGAGATAGGGAGCACCTTGCTAAGTTTGGCTCTAAAACTGACAAGGGGATATTTCTTTGTTATTCCACTTCAAGTCAAGCCTATAGAGTGTACAACTATAGGACCATAACCATCATTGAGTCCATAAATGTCAATGTTGATGATTTTGCTGCTTCTACTGAGATGGCATTAGATAAGGATGGTATTTTACCTCCTATGCTCGAGGGAGAATCTCTAGTTCTGGATCTAGTGGTTGACCTGTTAACTTTTAGCAATTATGTCCCTGTTGACCTGTCAACTTTTAATAATCAACCTCAAAATTCTAGCTCATCTGTCCAGGTTGACAACTCACGTGCTGATTGTAGTCCTCTCACTCAAACAAAGAGTGTCATTATTGGTCCTCTTAATTAGGGAGTGAGAACTAGGAAACAACTAACTAAGGAAATTAGCTATGTGTGTTATATCTCAAAGGAACAACCTAAGAATGTGAAAAGAGGCCTTGAACCATGGTGAATGGTTTCTTGCAATGCAGGAGGAGTGGATCCAGTTTGTTACAAATGATGTTTGGTACCTCGTTCCTAGACCAATCAACACAAATGTTATAGGTACTAAGCGGATTTTCAAAAACAAAATAGATGAACAAGATAATGTGGTAAGAAACAAGGCTAGATTGGTTACTCAAGGTTATAATCAAATGGAGGTAATTGACTTTGATGAAACCTTTGTCCCTGTTGCAAGGTTAGAATCAGTGAGATTACTTCTTGCCATTGCTTGTCACTTGAAGTTTAAACTTTATCAAATGGATGTCAAAACTACTTTTTTGAATGAAGAGGTTTATGTTAATCAACCAAAGGGTTTTGAAGATCCACATCATCCAAATGATGTGTTTAGGTTGAAAAAGGCACTCTATGGTTTGAAACAAGCTCCTAGAGCATAGTATGAGAGGCTATCCTCTCATCTTTTAGGAAATGACTATGTTAGAGGGTTGGTTGACAAATCCTTGTTTGTAAAAAGGTTCAAAAGAGATGTTTTGATTGCTAAGTGTATGTTGATGATATTGTGGTTGGTTCTACCTCTGATTTGCATGTTCAAGAATTTATTCATGTTATGACTAGTGAATTTGAAATGAGTCTTGTAGGTGAGCTTAATTATTTCTTAGGTCTTCAAATCAAACAAAGCCATGATGGGATCTTTGTTTCTCAATCCAAATATGCAAAAAATCTTGCGGAAAAATTTGGTTTGGAGGCTGCAAAATCTGCAAGAATCCAATGAGCACTAGTGCTAAAGTTCATAGAGACTTACATGGGAAAAGTGTCAATCAAACTCTTTTTTTTGGGTCGAATCAATCAAACTCTTTATAGAAGCATGATAGGAAACCTACTCTACTTGATTGCTAGTAGACCAGACATTTCTTATAGTGTAGGAGTTTGTGCTAGGTTCCAAAGTGATCCCAAAGAGTCTCATTTGTTTGCTGTCAAGAGAATCATAAAATATGTGAGTGGAACTATTGATTTTGGGTTGTGGTATACCTATGACACTAGTGTCAATCTTGTTGGGTACAGCGATGCTGATTGGGCTGGTTGTAGTGATGATAGGAAGAGTACTTCTGGGGGAGTCTTTTATGTTGGCAACAACCTTGTTTCTTGGCATATCAAAAAACAAAATTCTGTGTCATTATCCACTGCTGAAGCAGAGTATGTTGCAGCTAGAAGTTGCTGTACACAACTCCTCTAAATGAAACAGATGTTGGAAGACTATGGTCTTTCTCAATCATCCTTCCTAATCCACTGTGATAACATGAATGCAATCGATATTTCCAAAAATCTTGTTCAACACTCTAGAACAAAGCATATATACATTAGGCATCATTTTATTAGAGATCTAGTGGAAGACGACATTTTGACATTAGTGTTTGTTCCCTCTAAGAAACATCTGGCATATATACTCACCAAGGCCTTGGACTTTCATAAACATGTCACACTCAGACAGTCCATTGGCCTTTGTTCAATTGATTGATTAACATGTCTATTCCTTGTCTTCAGCACATTTCAAAACTGTTGACTAGTCATCTTACATGTAGTTGACTAGTCAAGTCTAAAAAATGTTTTTACTTGATATGCAATTGTCTAACACCTCTCTCTCATCTCTGATGGTGTGAAGTTTGAATGATTTTGTGCTTTGCCTAATTTGTGCATAATCCCCCTTCTTTTTTTGAGCTATTATCTTATCCTCTTGGTGACTTTGGACAGTCATTGTCAGTGTCTCTTATCCTATCTCACTCTCTTAGCCAATCTATTTAATTCAAAAAAAAAAGAAATCAGGGAAGTGTGACCAATGTAGTCACGGCTCTAGGAAGGTATAAGGTGATATGATTGAAGCATATGGAGCAAAGAGCTGTAAAATTGGGCACTTAAGCACTTAAGTCTGGGATGTGCAAATGAAACAAAAAAATAATCAACAAATATTTTGTCAACAGAGAGTGATGATACTTAAAATTTTTGAGCATATACTCTAAGTCATCAAGTGTCATTGTGTACTTGTATCTCCAAGAGAGATAGGATATCATCTCTTGTGTTCCTTGGCTCTGAACCTCCTTATTCCAAAATATGCCTTTCTCTGAGGATGAAATGCAATTCATATTCTATCTCTCAGAGTTGGGTATAAATGTGTGTCGAGAGGGGTGACGGCAAGGGGAGAGAGAGAGGTTTTTTGGTAGGGTTTTGGAATTGAGATTAGAATTTAGAATTACCTTGAATGTCTTGTGTAGCTATGTATTTACAGTCTCCTTGTGTGCTAGGATTTTGGGAGAACAATCCTTATTTGGTTAGGATTATTCTTCCCCAAAAGATTATAGAAATTACTCCAAGAGATTTGGTGGCCATTAGTTCATTAATTTAGGGAGATATTCCTATCTTAAACCAAACATAATTTCTCTAATTAAATAGAATTTAATTAGGGTAATTAGTTGTCCTAAGGAATATTCCTTTTTCACGTGTCGTCTTATTATTGGTTGGAGAAATTTATGTTTCCACAATGCCCCCCAACTTCTGCATGGCACTCGGAGGCATGGAGGAGATAAAAAATATTTATCGAGCTCTCCAACTGCATATGGGCTTTCTTATTTGAGTTGCCTTTTGCTAGTTGGGCTCCTAATTGGGGTAGGCTTTTGACTTCTTCTTGGAGTTGGGCTCCCAATAGGAATGGGCTTGTGATTCCTCCTTGACCTAGGATGCCCAACCCTTATAAATACAAAGCTTTTTTTCACCCCTCTTCAAATTGCAAACTTGTCATCCTCTATTTTCTAACTTGTGAGAGATATATTAAAGGAGTGTACTGCTTGTCGAGGAGAGGATTCGTCGTGCACACCAAGGTAGGCTGAATTTTTTTTTCTTCGCAATGAAGACCAGCTAGGTGGTCCCGGCTAGTTGTCGTCATGACCGACACTGGCTGCCTTGAATTCGCTTTTTTTTCCCCCGTTTTGCTCGTAGCGTGAACTAGCTGGGTGGGCCCGGCTAGTTGTCATCGCCACGTGGTGACTAGAGCGATGGTGGCGGGAGTGGCAGTCGCTGGCAGTGGCTACTACCGCTACCGCACTGCAGCTAGAATCGCAACTCAGAAAGACGGTGATGGTCTGGGCTGCGCTGCTGCTTGGACTGGTGCTGGCGTTTTTCGCTAGGCTCCTGTCGACAGCTGTTGATTGCTGTCAGTAGCTGCCGATGGTGGCTGGCTGCCTCTTTTTTTTGTGCCGCAATTTAGGATTTTGACACGGTATCTAACTTCCAATTTTCTTCCCTCTTTGCAATTATCCACTGACCATGTGTTCCGATGATGGTAGCCAATCACTGAGTTCACAATTGCCTTTGTACATATGGGGTGGTTCCAAGGTGCACAAGAAGAGATTCGTTGCTAATCTGCATCATGTTACCTCCGAGGCTCACTTCTAAAAGTGGCGTGCCACCTATGCTTCTGCCATACTCAATGACATGCATGTCAAGCTAGCGGCGCATTCGACTGAAGATGTGCGTTGTGTGGATTAGAACTATCCGAATGCCAGAATTATCACATTTCATCCCTTCTACTACTCTTTAGGCTTCACATTCCCATTGTCGAAGTTCTTCAAGAAGGTGTTATCTGCCATGGAGTGTGCCCCAAGCCAATGTACTCCGAACATCTATTGGGCAATCATGTGTTTTGAGAATATGAGCCGTTTCTTCAAGCTAGATTTGATAGTGCGGGAGTTCTTCTACTTCTTCAAAGTGAGGTCCTAGAAGTATGCCAAAGTCCGTATATCCAAAGCCAAGCTATTTGACAGTCTCAGCCAAGAAAATCGTGTATGGTACGCCTATGTGTTAGAGGTCAACGGATGGTGGGAAGGCAAAAATTTCTATTGATTTGCTTCAATTTTGACTTAATTCTTTGATGTGTGAGTAACTTACTTCTGTCTTCTGCTTGCAGAGAATGATATCAGCAATAAGCTGGATTTCGAGCAGGACATGGCTAAGGTCTGTCTGGTCCTGAACATCCAAGCGAGGTTTTGTGAATGGCGTTGGTTGTTGAGCGAGTATCAGAGGAAAGTTGGTGGTTTGCCCCCTGCTAAGGATGTCGAGAGATGGAAGTAGTATGGCCCAGACTCGGATGATCTGCCTCCAAAATAGTCAAATATGGAGCTGATTCAACGTCGTTGACTCCTTTAGAGGTGAGGATGACGACGGCTAAAAAGGTCAAAGAGTCATCTACTCGGGCGAAGAGTTCTTCGGAAACGCGAACAGCTAGTCCCAAGGTTGACAAATCCAACTCCACAGAGGATGCATGCGTTTTTTGATCTGCTCAAGACTAACTTTTTGTCAAGCCCGTCTGCTTGCATCAAATTGGTTAATCATATCCATCTAGCTGGTGATTGTTGCGTAGATACAGCTGCACCAAAATGGATTCAGCTGCATCCTCAACTTGTGATACTCGCAAGTGCACGAGCCGTTCGGTAGTATAGCGTATGTAAGTGCGAGGTCGATCCCACGAGGATTGGTGATTGAATGATTCAATTCATTTTCCCTACACAAAACAGAAATGAAAAAGAAGGGAAATAAATAAAACAAGGAAGAAAGAAAATAACTAACTCAAGCAGATAAGTTCCCAAGTTCAATTAGATTAACGGATTGATTCTAGCTAATGTATGATTAAGCCATGGTGTGTGGTCATAACCTTGTGTTCCTAATTCCCTAATTTGATCATTTGTTGTCTAACCTAAAATTAAGCATTAGGAACCCATTAAGCATAGAAGAACAATTTAAACAACCAAGCATGTATCTAATCCCTGTTGTCGAATGTCCATACATACTCTTCCTATTCATAGTTCAATTCGAATTAAAGTATGGTGTCTACTCTTAATTCAAACCAAGATAGCTAACATGCAAGCCTAAATGGTGATCAATCATTCAAACTAGCATATTAACTTATAAGCATAATGAATAAGAACAAAAATCATAATTGAAACTTGGAAACTAATCAAACTTGAAACTAAAGAAAAGAATTTACATAACAATGAAAATTAAAGTAGAACTTGGAAAGACTTAAAGGAAAATTTCAGCACAAAGATCTCATTATAACAATTGAAAACTAGAAAGAGAAACTAAGAGAATTTGAGGGAGAGAAGGGAAGGGAGCTCTAGAGAAGTGTTTGAGAGCTCCCCCCCTTGGGGTGTGTTTACAAGCTTAGAGAACTTCCCTATTTATAGGCCTAGGGGAAGTGAAAATCTGAATTCAATATGGCTAATGCATACAACACTTGTTTTATAAAATCTGAAATGGTTGATGCACTTGTATTAGAAAATCTAAATTGGGTGATGCACTTGTATTAGAAAATCTTGAATTGGTTGATGCACTTCACCAATAGATCCCACCAGCAGCCCTAGCTCATCTTCATGTCACCATGACCAAGCTTCCAACCAGAAATGATAGCTCATACCTAGCTCACCATGACCAAGCATCCAACCAGCACATGCTGAGGTCAGCATGACCAGAAACTTCAAGGGCTTACAACTTGGGCTTCTCTTAATCAAATTAGGACTTTAAGCACTCGAAATTGAAGTTCAGAATGTCTTCTTTCCAGCCATATTTTATTTGGGCCAATCCAAGGTCGGAGGAAGAAGTTAAGGCCGAAACAAATTGCTAACTCATTTTCCGCGCTGATAAGATCCATCCTGAGCATGGTTCTGTGTTTGCTAGGTAACGGACTCCAGATTTATCCAATGGGGCTGAATTTTGGATATGTTATAGTACACACCAATTGGAACAACTTTCATGAAGAATGTGGCCTCATTCGAGCTATGTAGGTTGTTGAAACAAAGCTTGCAATATGACCTACGGAACTGAACTGGCAGGGGGCTGTAGCCAAAATGAGTTTGTCTTTAAGCTCTTCATCCATTCATCCAAATTAGGCCTTAACATGCTTGAATTGCATGAATTATGCTCTCTAAAGCCATCATTATTACCTAAAGCTCAATGAACTGAAAGATAAACACAAAAAGGATTAAAAGCACAAGTTTAACTAAAAAACATAACCAAATCATAAGCTAGAAGGGTACAAAATGATATACAATTATGAACCGATCAAATACCCTCAAACCTAGATTTTGCTAGTCCTCAAGCAAAACAAAAGAAAAAAATAATAATAAAAAAAATAAAAATAAAAACAAAAAAAATAATAAAAACAAAACAAGAAGTTAACTAGACCACTTTCGTAGGTAACTCGATTGCATTGAGCGAATGCAACAAGCCTTTAAACCTCTAGGCATCCCTAGTAGGAGGAGTTGTGTCTCCTGAGGGTTTAACAGATACGATACCCACAAATGCTTTACTGAGTCTACAAAACAAAGTGGTTAGAAAAATAAACTTTGAAATCAACTAATGAAAATGAAAGAAAACTTTAGTCATACCGCCAACACCATAGAGTTGCCAAGATATGTGATCAATCAGTGTGTACAAGTGGAAGCTATAGCTCAAAGGCACACGGTTTCAAAGCAAGCACACTCAAACCTTGAATAGAGAAAATGCTTCGACTCTAATTCTCACAGAAAACACTCAATCACTCAGAACCTAAGGTTTAATCATCTCAAGAAAGCATAAGTGAGTGTATGAAATAGAAGCACAAATTTGGTTAGATCTCATGAAAGGAATCAAATACTAAGAAAATAGATACACATATACATACCAGCACCCATGAATACATCCTCAAAGATCAGCTAGGTCTTTCACAAGGTTGTAATGAAAGGCTAAGGTTAGGGGAAATGGAAGAATTGGAAGGAAAAACAAATAACTTAAGAACATACCAAGGTTGCATGCTTCATTAATCTGCAAGGCATCATTGATTTAGATTGGCATGGCAGCAAACTTCATGGTATCTCCTGGCATAGACTTTATTTTTCACACTTAGATCAAATCGAAACACTTTCATCTTCGTTGATTTGATCTGCATCTTCATTAACTTCATTGCACAGATTCACATCATCTTTATTTAGGTACATGGCTGCAACTTCCTTGCTTCAAACTTTATCTTGGCACACCTTGGTATATTTCTAAGCTATAGGGTATGGCTACAATAGGTCAAGTATCTCAGATTGAGATACAAAGGTAGGGAAATGATGAGGGTGATAGAAGAAAAGGCTTTAAGTGTTTGGCTTCAAGAGGGTTGATGGAACACACATATAGGTAGGGTGAAAAGAAAGCACATAGAATGGTTATGCACACATAGCCTAGCATCACTTCAATGAGTTCATTCATGAATGAGAGCAAGCACATGATATCTGCAAAAGCGAATCATCCTTAGTATTCAATCAAAATGGAATAATGAGATCAATTAGAGTGAATTGAAGAAAATAAGTATGGATGAGAAATAGAACACTTTAAACCCTCTCAAGAAAGCAATTAGGCTCGATATAGCTCACTAGGGTAGTCTCCACTATTTTCCTTCAAGAATTTGAGCATGGTACTTTAGCCACCAGAATTCTAAGAGCAAAAGCTTTGTGAAGTGCAAAATTCTGATATGAAAACCTCAAATAGCAGCTCCATAGCATTGATTGTATGACATTCTTAAAAAAAAATTAGTGACAAGAGAACGAAAATCGAAAACACAAATGGATAAGAAAATTGAAATTGAAAACCTTCCCCCCAGACCTGAATTGAACATTGTCCTCAATGTTAAAGCAAAGTAAAGATGATTGAGAACATGTAAATGATAAGGGGAAAAGTTAAGAAGAAGGTTTAGAAAGAAAAAAAAAATAAAAATGAATATATAAGCAACTCACGGATGACCAGTTAAGGGCCTCAGAAAACACAGCCAGGGGATCCGGGAAGGTTGGAGGGGTCACAATGGTCCCGCTTAAAACCCAAACTTCTTAGACACCGAAGGTGTCGCCTAAAGAACTCCTAGACACTGTATTGACGGAAGTGCTCACTGTAGTTACCATAAGTCAGCTTATATGAAAAATCTTTTTAAATTTTTAAATTTTTTTATTTTTTTAAATTTTTTAAAAAAAGAAACAGAAATTTAAAATAATAACAAGTAAAGAGAAAGGATTGAAATGCTCCCCCTTGAAGCGATTAGGTCGAGCGTGATGCACTTGGAGGTCGCGACTTCTCCTACTGCTCCACAGTTCCTATCTTTATGATTGAAGTTGCCATCTCTCTCCATTTTTATTGAGCTATTTACATTGCTAAAACAAACACACACAAAAACTTGAAACGGAATTAAAGGATTATGAAATATAAAAAAAAAAACTAAAAATGAAAAGGAAAAATCAACACAAGTCCAATTCCATGTTTCAAAGCAACAAGCACTAATGGGTTGTGTAAGCTGGGACTTAAACCCAGTTCTCTTGCTTGTTGGGCAATTGTCCTTTTCTGTTGGACTACAAACACAACTTGTCCATTAACGTCATTAACTTTAAAACTTGAAATTGTCCAGTTAAGAAAAAATTAAAATAGGAAAGCAAAATAGAATCAAACAATGTTACCGATCCCCGGCAACGGCGCCAAAAACTTGTTGCGTAGATACAGCTGCACCAAAATGGATTCAGCTGCATCCTCAACTTGTGATACTCGCAAGTGCACGAGCCGTTCGGTAGTATAGCGTATGTAAGTGCGAGGTCGATCCCACGAGGATTGGTGATTGAATGATTCAATTCATTTTCCCTACACAAAACAGAAATGAAAAAGAAGGGAAATAAATAAAACAAGGAAGAAAGAAAATAACTAACTCAAGCAGATAAGTTCCCAAGTTCAATTAGATTAACGGATTGATTCTAGCTAATGTATGATTAAGCCATGGTGTGTGGTCATAACCTTGTGTTCCTAATTCCCTAATTTGATCATTTGTTGTCTAACCTAAAATTAAGCATTAGGAACCCATTAAGCATAGAAGAACAATTTAAACAACCAAGCATGTATCTAATCCCTGTTGTCGAATGTCCATACATACTCTTCCTATTCATAGTTCAATTCGAATTAAAGTATGGTGTCTACTCTTAATTCAAACCAAGATAGCTAACATGCAAGCCTAAATGGTGATCAATCATTCAAACTAGCATATTAACTTATAAGCATAATGAATAAGAACAAAAATCATAATTGAAACTTGGAAACTAATCAAACTTGAAACTAAAGAAAAGAATTTACATAACAATGAAAATTAAAGTAGAACTTGGAAAGACTTAAAGGAAAATTTCAGCACAAAGATCTCATTATAACAATTGAAAACTAGAAAGAGAAACTAAGAGAATTTGAGGGAGAGAAGGGAAGGGAGCTCTAGAGAAGTGTTTGAGAGCTCCCCCCCTTGGGGTGTGTTTACAAGCTTAGAGAACTTCCCTATTTATAGGCCTAGGGGAAGTGAAAATCTGAATTCAATATGGCTAATGCATACAACACTTGTTTTATAAAATCTGAAATGGTTGATGCACTTGTATTAGAAAATCTAAATTGGGTGATGCACTTGTATTAGAAAATCTTGAATTGGTTGATGCACTTCACCAATAGATCCCACCAGCAGCCCTAGCTCATCTTCATGTCACCATGACCAAGCTTCCAACCAGAAATGATAGCTCATACCTAGCTCACCATGACCAAGCATCCAACCAGCACATGCTGAGGTCAGCATGACCAGAAACTTCAAGGGCTTACAACTTGGGCTTCTCTTAATCAAATTAGGACTTTAAGCACTCGAAATTGAAGTTCAGAATGTCTTCTTTCCAGCCATATTTTATTTGGGCCAATCCAAGGTCGGAGGAAGAAGTTAAGGCCGAAACAAATTGCTAACTCATTTTCCGCGCTGATAAGATCCATCCTGAGCATGGTTCTGTGTTTGCTAGGTAACGGACTCCAGATTTATCCAATGGGGCTGAATTTTGGATATGTTATAGTACACACCAATTGGAACAACTTTCATGAAGAATGTGGCCTCATTCGAGCTATGTAGGTTGTTGAAACAAAGCTTGCAATATGACCTACGGAACTGAACTGGCAGGGGGCTGTAGCCAAAATGAGTTTGTCTTTAAGCTCTTCATCCATTCATCCAAATTAGGCCTTAACATGCTTGAATTGCATGAATTATGCTCTCTAAAGCCATCATTATTACCTAAAGCTCAATGAACTGAAAGATAAACACAAAAAGGATTAAAAGCACAAGTTTAACTAAAAAACATAACCAAATCATAAGCTAGAAGGGTACAAAATGATATACAATTATGAACCGATCAGTGATCTTGGCATTTCTCAAGTCTTTCCTTGGAGAAGCAAAAGAAAGCGACTATCAATTTGTTTGAAAAAATAGTCATTTTTACTATTAAGGCCATCAGAAACTCGTCTACTGTTGCCCCCTCTTCTGCTCAGCTCCTATTATTGGAGAAGAAGAATGTTGATCTGACTGGCAAGCTCTTGGCCGAGCAGGTCCACCATGAAACAAGGATGTTTGAAATAAAGGAGAGCATGTCTGTGTTGAAAAGTTCCCTCGCTTAAAAAGATAGTGAACTCAACTCTTCTGCTGCTACTCTGCATGGTGGAAAAGTAGCCTACTTCCGTCTTGAACGCAAGAATGCTGACATATTCCGGAGTTATGACAAACTTTTCGCCAAGTTTGACACCTATCACAGGACTGCTTAACGATCCAAGTCTGAGGTTGTCATGGATGCATACAAGCTAGACTACTTGGACTGGAAGACTGGGGCTACTCGTTGTCATTCCATCAAAGATGACGATGTGGAGATGTTCTATCCTAACATGCCCCTTGCCTAAGGTGTGTAGATCAATGTTGTGGATATGGAGGCAACCGAAGAACAGGTAGCTGATGAGACTGCAGTTGAGGAGGATGATGCCAAGAAGGGCACATCTGATGAGGTGGTGGCAAACTTGGCGAAGCAGGTAGTTGGAGCTACTGAGCAAATGGTTGTATCTGATGAGCATGTAGCTAAGCTAGGCGGAGCCACGGAGGACAAAGTTGATCAGGCGAAAGCTGAGGAGGTCGCTGACCAATAAATGGAGACTCTTTTATCTTTTCAAGCTCTGTAATCTACTTTTCTGTTTGCAATAATTGGTCTTGTGAACCATCTTTCTTTTGTTAAACTCTGGCTAGTTAGTCACTTTACTATGAAAGTTTTAGTTATTTAAACTAAAACTTTTGCTGAGTCTCGTGAACTGCTTGAGTGACCTGCTGGTGCCTTGGTTGTGCATCTCTCTTAGGATGCTTGAATGTTTGCCCACTACTTACTTGAAGGGTGCCATTATGCTTCTCCCTTATGATGCTTCGATGTGGCATGCATCTCCCTTAAGATACTTTAGTAGTTGCCTACTTCTCCCTTAGGACGTTTTGATAGGTGGCCTACGTCTCCCTTAAGACCTTTTGGTAGATGTCGCATACGTCTCCCTCAGGATGTTTTGGCAGATGTCTTACGTCTACCTTAGGACATTTTAGACGGTTGCATGCGTCTCTCTTAGAACGTTTTGGCAGATGGCGTATGTTTCCCTTAGGATGTTTTGGACGGTTGCCTACGTCTCTTTTAGGACGTTTTGGCGGTTGCCTACGTCTCCTTTAGAACGTTTTGACACATGTCAACATCTCCCTTAGGACGTTTTGGACGGTTCCTTATGTTTCACTTAGCACGTTTTAACGGTTGCCTACTGTTCGGTTCATTTTTACACATGATTTTTCATGTTATTCACCTCTTATTTTGAGTTAGTTCTTGATATTTTATAGCTTTTTACTTCTTTTTTGTGTTTTAATAGGTTTTACCTTGGTTATAATGAAAATGAGCTAAAAGTGCATTATTAGTGATAAATTCTGTTTTTGTTCATTTTCGTAGGTCAACGTCTTGGCCTCGGATCAGCATGCTCCGGTGCTCGGATGAGGTGAAGATCTTCATGAAACTTGTTCCAATGGATGTTGACTACAACATATCCAAATTTGAGCTCCATTGGATAAGTATTGCCTATCCAACCAATCCAGCATGTTACCACAGCTCTGGAAATCCGACTTGGCCAGTTTTCACCTCCACTTAGTGTGATCTTACTTCTACTTGTTACCATGCCATTTGGTAACAATAATTTACTTTAGTTAAGTGGAATTTTCTGAGAGTATATTTGTGAGGACAAAACTTCATCATGAGAGGAGACAAGAAAACAAAGGCAAAAGTGTGCCATGATGAAAGGAGGAGAGAGAGGAGCATAGAGAGGAATCAATTGACTTTGGGCAGATTGGAAGGGCAGCAGCTAAGCAACGTATCATTCATTCAGTTTTTATTACAATTTGCAGAGATTTTGGAGCTGGAGATGAAGCTTGGAGCTAGGGAGCTCAAGGAGGAAGACAAGGGCAACAAAGCAAGGAGTGGAAGAGATTTCCACCATTGAAGACCTTGAGCTCCCATGTTCACAAAATCTGTAACTTCTTTCTAGTTTTGTTTTGAGTTTGTATTTGAAATAAGTTTGAGCAACTAAACTCCATAGCTAGGGCTTAGGTTGAAGCCCTAAACATGATTACCTTATTGTTTTGATGCTTGAGTGTATGAATTTCTAGATATTGTTGATGAATTCCAATTCACCAAATTAATCTATCCTTGATGTATGTTCTTCTTTGATTGATCACCTTTGAAAGCATGCTTCTTGAGATTATTGGGATTATGTGTATCCTCATGTTATCCTAAGCAATAAATGGATGAAGTAAGAATCATCCATGTGAATTGGTTTCTTGAATACCTAATGTAAACACCATGCTATTAGGATTCTTGTGATGTTCATATTCTCTTTGAACTTAATGGGTTCTCCTTGTAATTGAATCGAAGTACGAACCATACCTAGGTTCGGTTATGGGGAGGGCACAAGTATTGTAGCACGAACCATGCACTTTACGTATATTAGAGAGAATCAATGCGTCTTGAGCCACGACCCATGGTCTTGATTGCGAACATCTTCATCAACACGTTTAGAATTCATCACTTGAGTATTCATAAACTTGGGTAGAATTGTTTAGGGTGGATTCCGAAACCCTAGTGTTTGTTACATTTTAATTTCACAATTTGATAATTCATCTCTGCCATTCTCATTTAAATTCAAAGTCCATTTACTTTCATGCAATAGAAATAGGTCACTTGAACCAAACCAAACCCCCCCCCCCCCCCAATGTGTGTGTGAGTTGTGTGTTTGATACGTTGTGTGTCTTGTTTGCTGAAATCTGTTTATTTTCGTAACTGTTTTGGACTTTTGGTCCGCGCTGTGTTCTTCGTTTTTGTGTGCTGAATCCAACCGTATAAAGAACATGAAATTTGGATAAACGGTTGGAAAGTTATAGGCAAAACACTGGACAGAGGTCGAAACTGAAAAGCAGAGAATTTCGACTCTGTAAAAAACGACCGGTCGTCACTGTTCGCGACCGGTCGCTCATCACGTCAAAAATTAGAATTTCGACTCTGTGAAAAACGACCGGTCGTCACTGTTCACGACCGGTCGTGCACTGTTCACTATTCACGATACTGTTCACTGTTCACGGTACTGTTCACAAGTGATAAAGAGGTGATAAAATGGTGATAGAAAATGCTGTTTGTGTTTTTCTTTAGTTTTCTTGTGTTGTTTCATTTCTTTTACACTTCTTTACTTATTTTTAGTTTCCAATTGGCATTTGTGGTGTGTCAATTAAGTGTTCTTTACGTACTCAAACTAGAACTTATAGGAAGCTGACAAGTTCTTCGTGGGATCGACCCCGTACTTACATAATCTATACTTCATTAGATTCGTGCACTTGCGGGTATTTTTAATTGGTTGTTTGCACATTAATTTGTGTCCTTTTAGGAATGCAACACCTACGTCTCCCTTAGAACGTTTTGGCAGATGTTCGACGTCTCCCTTAGGACGTTTTGGCAAATGGCCTATGTGTCTCTTAATACGTTTTGGCAGTTTCTTACGTCTCCCTTAGGACGTTTTGGCAGTTGCCTATGTCTCTTGTAGGATGTTTTGGTAGATGTCCTACGTCTCCCTTAGGATGTTTTGGACGGTTGTCAACGTTTCACTTAGGATGTTTTGGCAGATTTCTCACGTCTATCTTAGGACGTTTTGGATGGTTGCCTACGTCTCCCTTAGGACGTTTTGGCAGATGTCTTGTGTCTTTCTTAGGACGTTTTGGACGGTTGTCTACATCTCACTTAGGACATTTTGGCAGATGTCATACGTCTCCATTAGGATGTTTTGGACGGTTGCCTACGTCTCCCTTAGGACGTTTTGGCAAATGTCTTATGTCTCCTTTAGGACGTTTTGAAAGGTTGCCTACGTCTCCCTTAGGACATTTTGACAGATGGCCTACGTCTCCCTTAGGACTCTTTGGCAGATGTCTTACGTCTCCCTTAGAACCTTTTGGACGGTTCCCTACATCTCCCTTAGGACCTTTTAGCAGATGGCCTACGTCTCACTTAAGACATTTAGGCGGTGGCCCAAATCTCCCTTAGGACGTTTTGGCAGATGTCCAACATCTCCCTCAGGACGTTTTGGACGGTTGTCTATGTCTCCTTTAGGACGTTTTGGCGGTTGCCTACGTATCCCTTATGATGTTTTGGCGGTTGCCTACGTCTCCGTTAGAATGTTTTGGCAGATGTCCAACGTCCCCCTCATGACATTTTGGACGGTTTGCTTTCTCTCCCTTAGGATGTTTTGGCTAATGTCCTACATCTCCTTTAGGTCATTTTACACGGTTTCCTACGTCTCCCTTAAGACGTTTTGGCGGTTGCTTATGTCTCCCGTAGGATGTTTTGGCGGTTGAATCTTCTCTCAAACTCTTGGTTTAATGAAAACTTGAACTTGCATCGGTGCTTGTGCAATTACGTCGCTTCATTGAATGGAAATAAATAGATGAAATTACATCAGATGTCATTCTTCTTGAACTGTAAGTGAGCCGGAGATTCATATGTAATACCTACGGAGGTGATGGACATTCCACTATCTTGGAACTTCCTTGCCTTCAAGGATATCTAGCGTATAGCTTCCTCTATCCCCAGATCGGTTGATCAAGTAAGGGTCTTCCCAATTGGGCTTCATCTTCTTTGATCTTTGCCTTTGTGATGTAATGAAGGCTTTTCTAAGCACAAGGTCCATAGGTTGGAATTGTTTGACTTTGACTCTTCTATTGTAGTAGAACGCCAACTGCTGTTGATAAGCTGCAACTCGAACAATGGCTTTTTCTCTTTCTTGTTAGATACCTGTGCATGGCAGTTGCCTTGCGGACATCTAGGAGTTGACAGGTGCTACTTGATGCCATACTTTGCAAAGAATGCGGTGATCTTCCTGCCAATGAATTGGATCCATTGTCAGTGACCAGCCACTATGGGCAGTCGAACCGGCAGATAATGTTCTTCTAGACAAATCACCCCACATCGTCTTCTTAAGTAGAGGATAAAGTTTCGGCCTCGATTCATTTAGTAAAGTAGTCTATGATGACGATCATCATGTCTTTCTTGGTAAGTGCTGGTGGCATGGGACGGAATAAGTCAATGTCCATTGCATGAATGGGCACGGGCTGTTATGTGGATGTGCAGTCTAGACAAAAGGTGGACTGCTACTCCACCCAATATATGGACTGGATTGATATTTCACCTAGCCCTATACATACGTTGGGGGCTCCATCCAAGCTATATTGCCAAAATTTGACATTTGGCCTTCCCTATTGGAGATGGCCTTATTTGAGATGAAGATGTTCCTCCCTGGTTGGAATCCTTTGTAGAGAGCGATGTGATTGTACCTCTTGATTTCGATCAATGACGTTCTTTCTATTAAAAAAAATAAAAATAAAAAATTGAAATTGTTATCAAATGGGTCCCAAATTTTTACTATTTTAATTAAGTAAAATTATGTAAGGTCACATTTCTTGGATTATAAAAACTAATTGAGCAATTCCCATACTGTGTTGATCAATTTACAACATATTATTAATTCCAAAAAAATTCTTGATCACACACCCGCCAAATGGGCAATTTCACCCAGCACTTTCATCCAAGGATCATTGAGTCGTGGGTTAATCCGGCTACCTTCACTACTTTTATTGAAATCATACAACCACTGAATTAAATCATGCATCCTTTTATTTTACAAATATATTGTTGAGTGCAACAAACGTTCTTACCATGCATATAAAACATAGGACATATATTATCATTGTCGTACCTACAATTGGTAGGTTTATTTATAAGTTATTATGGGTTGAGAATGTATTAATTGTAACTTAGTCAAATTGATAAAATTCTCGTCCTTAATAATGATATTGAGAGGACTTAAATATCTTATGCAAGAACCCCACATATCATTAAGCTAATGGCACTATTGTTGGATTGAATTTAACAGATGGGACCAAACCAATGCGTGTGGGGTTAGCATTACCTGTCCGTTGACTGACTTTCTGACATTGATGGTCCATTTGAACTTTCCCACTGAAGACTTGAGAGTAAACTCCAAGTCTTTCTTCCCAATGAAAGTCTTGCATCAATCAGTACCCGCACATTTTCTAAGGGTGGTCATCCCCAACATTTTCACTTTGGTGTGAAATCTCGCGGAGCAAAACCCTAGCAGAGAAAACTACCACACTCTCTTCTGGGTTGACATTATTTTTTGAGAGTCACCCTTTTCTACAACAATCCCTTCAATTTCAGTGGCCTTCTGTGTGGCATTTCCCTATACATATACATACATATGGGGAGCAGAGTTTTACAGAGATACAGTACATTGCAGATCAGTTTGTAAGCACATGACGAAGTATTATCCTCCTGACAATTGACTAAGTTTTTGGAAAAAAAACCCTTCTCCTCCGTGAGAGCATCCCTCTCCTTCGTGAGAGTTCTCTCTCCTTAGTGAGAGCCTCCCTCTTCTTCGTAAGAGTCCCTGTGTTTTTTAAAGATGTTCCCTGTTTTGGGGCTTCCTCCTTTCTCCTAATTTTACTTCCCTCCACCCTCTCAACGACCCACTTTTTTCACTCACTTTCGCCATCTCAACAACCCACAACCTCCTCCCTGTTCTACACCACCAGCCCCTCCCCGACCCATTCCCTTAGATCCCCCACTTTGAATCCAAACCCCAGTTCCTATCTTCAATAACCCACAGCTGGTTTTCTCTCTGTGCCACTTTGTGAAATCTTGTCAATTCCCAGAGGGTTCCTATTTACTCTGACCAAAAGTCCGAGGGAGGCCATGGAGTTGCTCAACCCCAATTCCAATTGGACTTGCTGAATTGTTGTGAGTATCCTTTGAGTTTGTTGTGGGTTTTATTGGGTCTGTTGTGGACCTTTATGGCTTTCTATGGGAGTTTTTAGTTGTTCTTTTTGTTTAGTTCTCCTTTGTTTTAAGGTTCTAATGAATTTGTTATGCTGGAATGCTAGAGGTGCTGGTAGCACCAAGTTTCGTTCTAACATGATGGAGTTAATTGCTAATCACCGTCTTGACATTCTATTTGTCTGTGAACCCCGGATTAGTGGTCAAAAAGCTGTAAAAATGGTGAAGTCTCTTGGATTTTCTGGTTTTGAGATTGTTGACCCGATTGGGTTTTCTGGGGGTTTATGGCTGCTTTGGAACGAAACTAAAGTTAAAGTAGATATCATTGGAACAACTGATCAGGTCATCTCAGCTTGTATCACTGAGCATGGTCAAGCCCCTTGGCTATTTTCAGCAATTTATGCTAAACCTTGTGCTGTGAAAAGAGCAAACCTGTGGGAGTATCTATGCTTTGTTGCGGACTGTCACAACTTGCCTTGGATGTTAGCGGGAGACTTTAATGAATTGCTTGCTGCTGATGATAAATTGGGTGGTGTGCAGGTTTCTAGGCTGAGGGGTTTTCGAAATTGGTTTGATGCTCACAATATGGTGGATTTAGGCTACTCTGGGCCTAAATTTACTTGGACAAATAAAAGAGTTCTTGAAAGGCTTGATAGAGCAATATGTAACTTGCAGTGGAGGGGGCTGTTTGCTGAAGCTAATGTGATACATCTGCCAAGAACCAAATCTGATCATAGCCCCATAAAAATTTGTTTGAAGTCCAGTCTTACTACTTCTCCTACTAATAGGCCCTTCAGATTTGAAGCAATGTGGTTGAAACATGATGAGTTCAAGGAGTTTATCACTCAACGGTGGGAGCAAGCAACTGGTGATGCGTTGAAGAAATCTTGCTGTTTAATTGAGCCTCTGAAACAATGGAATACTACTGTTTTTGGGCATCTTCGACAGAAGAAAGCTATCATTTTAGCCAGGCTGGCTGGAATACAGAAAGCTTTGTGTATAGGGCCAAATTTGGATTTGAGCAATCTTGAAGATGTTCTGATTGGGGAGTACAATGGCATTCTTGATCAAGAAGCTTTATTCTGGCAACAAAAGTCTAGATTGAAATGGTTGCAAGAAGGGGATAGAAATACCAAATTTTTTCATATGACTACAATTATTAGGCGAAGGCGCAATAAGATTGAGAGACTGAAGAATTGTGATGGGGTATGGGTGGAAGATGCTGATGGTCTTAAAGAGCTGGCAATCACTTATTTTTCAGCTCTGTTTTCACAATCTGTTTCTCTTGACTCCACTCAAGATATACCCAACCTTTATCCTTCTGTTCAGGAGGCTGATTTGAACTACCTGGTTAAGAGTGTTGAGCTGGTTGAAGTCAAGGAGAGTTTGTTTAAAATTGGAGGGCTTAAGGCACCACGTGTGGATGGGTTCCCTGCCTCCTTTTATCAGAAGAATTGGGATCTCTGTGCTGATGACATCTTCGCCATGGTTCGTACGGCTTTTCATGAATGTTCTGTCCCTGAGCAACTCAATGATACCCTAATCACTCTGATCCCCAAGGTTGAGAACCCCCAATCCATGGTGCAGTTCAGACCCATCAGTCTTTGTTGCACTCTTTATAAGGTAATTTCTAAATTACTGGTTGCTCGATTAAGGCCTATGCTGCCTAAAATCATCAGTCCTAATTAGGTTAGTTTCATCTCTGGAAGACAAATCACAGATAACATCCTCATTGCTCAGGAATTGATGCATAAGTTCAAATGTTCTAAGGGTAAGAAGGGCTTCATTGCCTGGAAAATTGATCTATCTAAAGCCTATGATAGATTAAATTGGAAGTTTATTGAAAAGGTCCTTGGTGAAATAGGCTTGCCCAGTAATTTCATCCAGCTGGTTATGAGTTGTGTTTCTTCTGTCAAATATCAAGTTTGTGTTAACGGCGAGCTTTCCCAACCTTTTATTCCAAGAATGGTATTCGACAAGGAGATCCCCTATCTCCCTACCTCTTTGTGGTTTGCATAGAAAAGCTATCTCATATCATCTTTGATGCTATCAATAAGGGGAAATGGAAACCTGTTAAATCCTCCCAAACTGGGCCTGCTGTATCGCATTTGTTTTTTGCTGATGACTTAATCCTTTTCGCTGAAGCTAGTAAGCAACAAGCTAGGGTGATGAAAGGATGCTTGGATTTATTTTGTCAAGCCTCTGGTCAAATTGTCAACTTTGACAAGTCTGCTGTATTTTGTTCTCCTAATACCAGCAGGGCGTTGGCTCAAGAGATCAGTTTCATTTGTGGCTCCCCTTCAACAGACAACCTAGGAAAATACTTGGGGATGCCCATCTTGCACTCTAGGGTAACTCGATCCACTTACAGCAGTTTGCTTAGTAAGGTTCATTGCAGGCTTGCCAATTGGAAAAGTAAGTTGCTTTCTTCAGCTGGGAGGGCCACTCTAATCCATGCTGTCACATCTGCTATTCCCATATATTCTATGCAGACCACAAAATTGCCTGTTAGTATTTGTGAAGATTTGGACAGGTTAAATAGGAACTTCTTCTGGGGAGGAAGTGATAGGAAGATGAAAGTCCACCTCTGCCAATGGAATCTACTGTGTAGACCTAAAAACAAAGGTGGTTTGGGTTTCAAGAAGGCTAGGGACATGAATCAAGCTTTGTTGGCTAAAATCGGTTGGAGGATGCACAACAAAGATAATGGCTTATGGGCTCAGATTTTTGAAAAGAAATACCTCAAGGGTCATTCTATTATTGATCCTAATTTGAAAACAAGAAATTTGTGCTCCTCAACTTGGAACAGTATTCTTTTTGGAGCTGAGCTGCTGGCAAAGGGAATGATCTGGAGGGTTGGAAAGGGTGATTTGGCCAAATTTTGGACAGATAAATGGCTATTTGATACACCTCTAATGCAACATAATGGGGTGTTGAATATCCAAGATTTGAATTGCAACGTTGACAACTTTTTTAGGAATGGTTGGTGGAATGTGGACCAGCTGAGGAATGCTCTTTCTGAAGATTTGGTTCAAAAGATCACTGCTGTCCCTGTTGGGTTTGGGAACTCTGTACATAATGCTCAAATCTGGGGTATGTCTTCAAATGGCTTATTCTCTGTTAAATCTGCATACTCTATTTTTTTTAGAGAATTGGGAGATGTTGATCCCTTTTGGAATGACTTGTGGAGAATGAAAATCCCTCCCAAAATTCACATATTCATTTGGTTGGCTTATTGTTAAGCTCATAATTTCATACATATACATGCCCAATTTACTTACTTCTTTTGCTTAGTTCCTATAATTCTAAGTTATTTCCCTCCCTTTGTGTGTTTTGTAGGCCAATAGAGCAAGAGAGCATAATTCATGCAATTCAAGCATGTTAAGGCCTAATTTGGATGAATGGAAGAAGAGCTTAAAAGACAAACTCATTTTGGCTACAGCCCCCTGCCAGTCCAGTTCCGTAGGTCATATTGCAAGCTTTGTTTCAGCAACCTACACAGCTCGGATGAGGCAGCATTCTTCATGAAAGTTGTTCCAATGGGTGTGTACTATAACATATCCAAAAGTCAGCCCCATTGGATAAATATGGAGTCTGTTACCTAGCAAACACAGAGCCATGCTCAGGATGGATTTTATCAGCGCGCAAAATGAGTTAGCAATTTGGTTTGGCCTTAACTTCCTCCTCCGACCTTGGATTGGCCCAAATGATATATGGCTGGAAAGAAGACATTTTGAACTTCAATTTCGAGTGCTTAAAGTCCTAATTTGATTAAGAGAAGCCCAAGTTGTAAGCCCTTGAAGTTGCTGGTTATGCTGACCTCAGCATGTGCTGGTTGGATGCTTGGTCATGGTGAGCTAGGTATGAGCTATCATTTCTGATTGGAAGCTTGGTCATGGTGACATGAAGATGAGCTAGGGCTGCTGGTGGGATCTATTGGTGAAGTGCATCAACCAATTCAGATTTTATAATGCAAGTGTTGTATGCATTAGTGAAGTGCATCAACCAATTCATCTTTTATAATGCAAGTGTTGTATGCATTAGCCATATTGAATTCAGATTTGTCACTCCCCTCTCCCTATAAATACCACATCCATTCCACATTCAAGACACAACAAATCCTGAGATTCACAACCCCCACAATTCACTCCAACCATCCTCAAACACTCTCAAAATCCCAAACACTCCAACAATCACCAAAACAACTCCAGCAAACCTCTCTTCCATTTCCCTACGAATTTCATCTTCCTTAGCCATCACCACTCACTCAAACTCATCCCAAATCACCTCCATATCCTTCATACATCTTTCTAGAAGTGGGGAAGCTCTTGGAGAAGCATTAGAAGTGGAGAAGCACTTGGAGAAGCCTTGGACACCACAAGAACTTCAGAAAAAGGGTTTTTCTACTCTTATTGTATTCATTATGTTTTCTCATTTCTGTTCAAGTCTCTTTTCCATTATGAGTAGCTAAATCCATAACTAGGGCTTCGATGTAACCTAACATGAATATTCTGGGTTTATAAGTTTGGAGTTTCAAGTTTGATTCATGATTCATGTTCTTATTCATTATGCTTATAAGTTAACATGCTTGTTTGAATGATTGATCACCATTAGAACTTGTTTGTTAACTATCTTGGTTTGAATTAAGAGTATACACCATGCTTTAATTCGAATTGAACTATGAATAGGAAGAGTATGTATGGACATTCGACAACAGGGATTAGATACATATTTGGTTGTTTAAAATGTTCTTCTATGCTTAATGGGTTCCTAATGCTTAATTTTAGGTTAGACAACAAATGATCAAATTAGGGAATTAGGAACACAAGGTTAGGACCAAACACCATGGCCTAATCATACTTTAGCTAGAATCAATCTTTGAATCTGAATTAGACTTGTTACTTGAATCTTTATAACCCAGAATTGAATTGTTATGGTGATTCGAATGCCCTAGTCTCAAAATCTGTTTTCCAACTCTTAAAACCACTCTTTGTTACATTTGTTTACTTGTTTTTGTTTGCAATTTCATTTTGCTTCTTTTGTTCAACAATCACAACCACTCTTGTTTTAAATTCTGTTTTAGACATAACCTCCTACTTTCTTGAATTTGGTAATCTAAGTACATAACTAGTTTTAACTTCTCAGTCTTCGTGGGTACGACCTCGTACTTGTCTTGCTATACTACTAATTGCCCCGTACAATTGCGAGTTAACATAATATTAACAACAAATTTTGGCGCCGTTGCCGGGGACTGAACGAAAGTTCTTCCCTGGTTATGTGCCCAAGGTTACCCTATTCTTTTTAGTGTTTCTAATTAATCTAATTTTCTGTTTCAGGTAGTTTATGTCTAAAAATCCATTACTTGAACAAGTGAGGTCTTCGTTCCAACGTTCTAGATCTTTGAACGCAGGACCATCATTGCAACCCAGACGAGTGACCTCTGAAATTCAGAATCGTCTAGAAAGGGAGTTGTCAACTGCAAAAGAGCAAGCTCTTGCTACATTTACAAGTCTTGCTCTCCACACTGAACTTCCCGGTTCTTCACTTTCAAATTCGGAAGCAAGTTCAGACCAAGAAGAAGAAGAAATGATGGCTGCCATTGAGTTCATGGGAGAACTTGATATCCCAACAATTCCAGCATCTCCTTCAAGCATTTTGCTGCCCACTGTAGCTCGAAATTATGAGCTTAAATCTTCTCATCTTAATATGCTGCCTTCCTTTTATGGTTTACCTAATGAAGATCCATTGACTCATATAAAGGATATTTTTAATGTTGTGAGTTCTTTTCCCTTGACAGGTGTGACAGAAGATCAACTTCGAATGAGAGTGTTTCCATACACTTTAAAGGATAAGGCGAAGTATTGGTTGAATTCTTTGAAGCCTGGTTCACTCACTACATGGTCTGCCATTCAAAAGAAGTTCCTGGAAAAATACTTCTCCACGCAAAAGACCGACATGCTTAGGGACAAGATCTTGTTATTTGCACAGCAAGATGATGAATCGTTTTGTGAAGCATGGGAGAAATTCAATGGGTTGCTCAACCAATGTCCTCATCATGGGATTCCATTGAAGCTTCAAATGCGTATGTTTTATAAAGGACTAACCCCTTCTAGTCATAATATAGTCACCAATTTTGCAGGTGGTTCTTTTAAAACCAAAACTCCAGAAGAAACGTACGAACTCTTTGAGGAGATAGCAATGGAGACCCAACATACGGATACAAGAGGTAAACGTGTTATTAGTGGTTCTAATGATGCTTCTAGTGTGCAGATTTCAAAACTGGAACAAAAGCTAGATGCTCTTCTTGCATTAAACTCAAGAAGCCCTCCGAAGGAAGTGTGTAGCATTTGTGAATCTCATGACCATGCTACCACAGCTTGTCCACTTGGGGCTGGATATCCAGAATTTGTGCAAGAGCAAGCTAAGTTGGTAAATTCCTACAACCAAGGTCCAAGAAATGATCCATACTCTCAAAGTTATAATCCAGGTTGGAGGAATCATCCAAACTTTTCATGGAGAAATACCCAGAATCAAGCAAATCCCCCTTCATTCCAAAGGCCACAACAATCATCATCATCATTGGAAGATATAGTGAAGCAGATGGCAATCAACCAATCCAATTTTCAGCAAACTACACAAGCTGCCATCTCCAAATTGGAAGTCCAATTAGGCCAAATAGCTGCTGAAATAACTCAAAGAGTGCCTGGGAAATGGCCAAGCCAAACTGAGATCAATCCAAAGAACCCAGAAGCCAAGGCCATTCATGTGCTCAGATCAGGTAAGATCATTGATAATAAAGATGATTCTAATCTTTCAAATGATGTTGTGATTGTAGAAAATGAAGAGGAGGAGACCATGGCCACGGAAGGAGAACAACTCAAAACTTCTCAATCTGCTCCTAAGGCCAAATCAGATTCTCAGAAATCCGATCAATTCCAATTGCATAAAAGGGATGACAAATTTGTGCCACCACATCTTCAAGAAGATAGATACGTGCCACCCGCTCCATATGTTCCACAGATTCCATTTCCAGGCCGTCTTAAGAAAGCAAAGCAAGATAAGGCTTTTAAAGAGATTTATGATATTTTGAGTAAAGTTAATATCAATTTGCCTTTGCTTGATCTTATTGAACAGATTCCTGCATATGGAAAATTCATCAAGGACTTGAAAACTCACAAGCTCAATTTCGCTCCAAATGAAGGAGTAAAGCTCGACCAGAATGTAAGTGCTGTATTGCAAAGGAAGCTTCCACCAAAACTAGATGATCCTGGCAGCTTTGACATTCCCATTAACATTGGAGGCAAGAAGGTTGGAAGAGCCATGTTGGACTTGGGAGCAAGCATCAATGTTTTGCCATATTCAGTTTATCAAGAGCTTGGCTTAGAAGGGATGAAGAAGACTTCAATGCGACTTGAACTAGCTGATCATTCTATAAAATATCCAAAAGGTATTGTAGAAGATATTCTAGTTCAAGCTAGATGCTCTTCTTGCATTAAACTCAAGAAGCCCTCCGAAGGAAGTGTGTAGCATTTGTGAATCTCATGACCATGCTACCACAGCTTGTCCACTTGGGGCTGGATATCCAGAATTTGTGCAAGAGCAAGCTAAGTTGGTAAATTCCTACAACCAAGGTCCAAGAAATGATCCATACTCTCAAAGTTATAATCCAGGTTGGAGGAATCATCCAAACTTTTCATGGAGAAATACCCAGAATCAAGCAAATCCCCCTTCATTCCAAAGGCCACAACAATCATCATCATCATTGGAAGATATAGTGAAGCAGATGGCAATCAACCAATCCAATTTTCAGCAAACTACACAAGCTGCCATCTCCAAATTGGAAGTCCAATTAGGCCAAATAGCTGCTGAAATAACTCAAAGAGTGCCTGGGAAATGGCCAAGCCAAACTGAGATCAATCCAAAGAACCCAGAAGCCAAGGCCATTCATGTGCTCAGATCAGGTAAGATCATTGATAATAAAGATGATTCTAATCTTTCAAATGATGTTGTGATTGTAGAAAATGAAGAGGAGGAGACCATGGCCACGGAAGGAGAACAACTCAAAACTTCTCAATCTGCTCCTAAGGCCAAATCAGATTCTCAGAAATCCGATCAATTCCAATTGCATAAAAGGGATGACAAATTTGTGCCACCACATCTTCAAGAAGATAGATACGTGCCACCCGCTCCATATGTTCCACAGATTCCATTTCCAGGCCGTCTTAAGAAAGCAAAGCAAGATAAGGCTTTTAAAGAGATTTATGATATTTTGAGTAAAGTTAATATCAATTTGCCTTTGCTTGATCTTATTGAACAGATTCCTGCATATGGAAAATTCATCAAGGACTTGAAAACTCACAAGCTCAATTTCGCTCCAAATGAAGGAGTAAAGCTCGACCAGAATGTAAGTGCTGTATTGCAAAGGAAGCTTCCACCAAAACTAGATGATCCTGGCAGCTTTGACATTCCCATTAACATTGGAGGCAAGAAGGTTGGAAGAGCCATGTTGGACTTGGGAGCAAGCATCAATGTTTTGCCATATTCAGTTTATCAAGAGCTTGGCTTAGAAGGGATGAAGAAGACTTCAATGCGACTTGAACTAGCTGATCATTCTATAAAATATCCAAAAGGTATTGTAGAAGATATTCTAGTTCAAGTTAATACACTAATTCTCCCTGCTGATTTTGTAGTGATGGACATGGAAGACAATCCAAATGGAGATCGTGTTGATCCCATTCTCCTAGGCAGGCCATTCATGGCCACTGCAGACACAATCATCAAAGTGAAAGATAGCACTCTCTCCATGACTGTTTTGGGTGAAACTGTTGAATTTAAAATGCTTAATGCTCTATCTCAACCTTCTATCTCTCTTGATTCTTGCTTTTCAATTGATGTTGTGGATCATGAGGTTTCTTCCAAAATTTTGCAGAGAAAGTCTAATGATGCTCTAGAAGCTGTCTTAACACAAGAAGAGGAAGATCTTTGTGAACCGGAGTTCCAAGAAGTGGTGGCTGCCTTAGAAGTGTTTCCGCCATACCCACCATCCTTTAGGCCACCAATCGAGCCTCTTGGACCATCATCCACGAAATTGGAGCCATCCATTGTCATCCCACCAAAGCTAGAACTTAAACCTCTTCCCAATAATCTTAAATATACATATTTGGGTGCTAACGAAACTCTCCCTGTTATAATTGCTGCAGGTCTCTCCTCACATGAAGAAGAGAGCTTAATTAAAGTTCTAAAAGAGCATAAAACAGCCATTGGGTGGACCATAGCAGACATCAAAGGAATTAGTCCAAGCATGTGCATGCACCGGATTTTAATGGAAGAAGACAGCAAACCATCTCGTGATGCCCAAAGGAGGCTAAATCCCAACATGAAAGAGGTGGTTAGAGCTGAAGTTTTAAAGCTACTCGATGTAGGAATCATCTACCCAATTTCAGATTCTAAGTGGGTGAGCCCTGTGCAAGTTGTTCCAAAGAAGTCCGGAATCACCGTTGTGAAGAATGAGAAGAATGAGCTAGTTCCTACACGAACTGTCACTGGTTGGAGAGTTTGCATTGATTACAGGAAGTTGAACACATCCACTAGAAAAGATCATTTCCCCTTACCTTTTATTGATCAAATGCTTGAACGTTTATCTGGCCATGCTTACTATTGTTTTCTTGATGGTTTTTCAGGTTATAATCAAATTCCCATTGCTCCGGAAGACCAAGAGAAAACCACATTCACATGCCCATTTGGTACGTTTGCTTATAGAAGGATGCCATTCGGTTTATGCAATGCCCCAGCAACTTTCCAAAGATGCATGATGTCAATCTTTTCAGATATGGTGGAACGATTCATTGAGGTATTTATGGATGATTTTTCAGTTTTTGGTTCCTCTTTTGATAATTGTCTTCACCACTTGTCTCTAGTGCTTAAAAGATGCCAGGAAACAAATCTGATTTTGAATTGGGAGAAGTGTCACTTCATGGTGAGACAAGGCATTGTACTAGGCCATGTGATTTCAAGCAAGGGAATCGAAGTGGATAAAGCCAAGATCGACCTCATCTCAAATTTTCCACCCCCTACCTCTGTTAAAGGAATTAGAAGCTTTCTAGGTCATGCTGGATTCTATAGAAGGTTCATCAAAAATTTCTCAAGCATTACAAGGCCATTGTGTAATCTCCTTGCTAAGGATTCTGTTTTTGAGTTTAATGAAGCTTGCATGGAAGCTTTTTCTACCTTGAAGAGGGAGCTAACTTCAGCCCCTATTATCATAGCTCCGGATTGGTCTTTACCATTTGAAATAATGTGTGATGCATCTGACTTTGCTATTGGTGCAGTTTTAGGTCAAAAGAAGAACAAGCTGCCCCATGTGATTCATTATGCTAGCCGGACCTTGAATGATGCTCAAATCAACTACTCCACAACAGAGAAGGAGTTGCTTGCTGTGGTTTTTGCTTTAGAAAAATTTCGTTCTTACCTTGTTGGTTCTAAAGTAATTGTTTATTCTGACCATGCAGCCCTTAGATACTTGCTCACTAAGAAGGATGCCAAACCACGCTTGATTAGATGGATTCTCTTGCTGCAAGAATTCGATTTGGAGATTCGAGATAAGAAGGGATGTGAGAATGTGGTAGCTGATCATTTGAGCAGAATTGTGGTTGAAGAAAAAGGAGGAGCTGTGCTACCCTTGAATGAGACTTTCCCTGATGAACAACTATATGCTGCCCAAGTAAAAGAGCCATGGTATGCTGATTTTGTTAATTATCTTGCTTGTGGTGTTCTTAGAAATGATCTAACTTCTCAGGATAAGAAGAAGTTCTTTTCCATGGTGAAACATTATGTATGGGATGAACCTTTCTTATTCAAGCATTGCCCGGATCAACTCATCAGAAGATGTGTTCCAGAAGAAGAGCAAGAAAGCATACTTAGGCATAGCCACGAATTGGCCTGTGGAGGTCACTTTGGAGCTAAGAAAACAGCACTTAAAATTCTGCAATCTGGTTTCTTTTGGCCCACTCTATTTAAAGATGCATTTAATTTTTGTGTTAAGTGTGATAGGTGCCAAAGGATGGGGAACATAAGTCGCAGGAATGAAATGCCATTGAATAACATACTTGTTGTGGAGCTCTTCGATGTGTGGGGTATTGATTTCATGGGACCATTCCCATCTTCCTTTGGTTATACTTACATACTTGTTGCTGTTGATTATGTGTCTAAATGGGTGGAAGCCATAGCCACCAAAACCAATGATTATAAGGTGGTGCTGAAGTTCTTGAAGGATAATATTTTCACAAGGTTTGGTACTCCAAGGGCTGTCATTAGTGATGGAGGCAGCCACTTTTGTAACAAGCCATTCGAAGCACTCATGAAGAAGTACAACATCACCCATCGAGTCTCTACACCATATCATCCGCAAACTTCTGGTCAAGTGGAAATAAGCAATAGAGAAATTAAGCATATCCTGGAGAAGGTGGTGAACAATACAAGGAAAGATTGGGCAGCCAAGCTCAATGATGCATTATGGGCTTATAGGACAGCATATAAGACTCTCATTGGAATGAGCCCTTATCGTCTTGTGTTTGGGAAAGCTTGTCACCTGCCAATGGAGCTTGAACACAATGCTTTTTGGGCCATCAAGAAGTTAAATTTTCATCTAGACAAGGCAGGCCATGCAAGAAAGTTTCAGCTGAATGAATTGGAAGAAATTAGACATGAGTCTTATGAGAATGCAAAGCTTTACAAAGAACGAACCAAGAGTTACCATGACAGAAACATTCAACGGAAAGAGTTCTCCAAAGGTATGTCAGTTCTTTTGTTTAACTCACGTTTGCGTCTCTTTCCAGGAAAATTGAAGTCTAGATGGCAAGGCCCATTCACCGTGGTCAATGTTTCTCCCTATGGAGCTGTGGAGATTCAAAACCCTAAAGATGGCTCGACTTTCAAAGTAAATGGACAACGTTTAAAGCCATTCTATGAGGGAGTTTCAGCTGGCATCCAAACTGGCCATGTGGTAGATCAACTTCCCTTCGTACCATCAACTTAGCTGATTGCACAATGTCTTGCCAAGACAGTAACTAAGGCGCTTCTTGGGAGGCAACCCATGTGTTCAAGAAGAAGGTGCTTGGTAGCAATCGACCTAATCGCATCAAGGGGGAGCATTTCAATCCTTTCTCTTTACTTGTTATTATTTTAAATTTCTGTTTTTTTTTTTATAAAAATTTAAAAAAAATAAAAAAATTTAAAAATTTAAAAAGATTTTTCATATGAGCTAACTTATGGTAACTCCAGTGAGCACTTCCGTCAATACAGTGTCTAGGAGTTCTTTAGGCGACACCTTCGGTGTCTAAGAAGTTTGGGTTTTAAGCGGGACCATTGTGACCCCTCCAACCTTCCCGGATCCCCTGGCTGTGTTTTCTGAGGCCCTTAACTGGTCATCCATGAGTTGCTTATATATTCATTTTTTTTATTTTTTATTTTTCCTAAACCTTCTTCTAAACTTTTCCCTTTATCATTTGTTTGTTCTCAATCATCTTTTGTATGCTTTCACATTGAGGACAATGTTCAATTCAGGTCTGGGGGGGAAGGTTTTCAATTTCAATTTTCTTATCCATTTGTGTTTTCAATTTTCGTTCTCTTGTCACAATTTTTTTTTTATTTTTTTTTATTTTTTTTATTTTTTATTTTTATTTTTTTTTAAAGAATGTCATACAATCAATGCTATGGAGCTGCTATTTGAGGTTTTCATATCAGAATTTTGCACTTCACAAAGCTTTTGCTCTTAGAATTCTGGTGGCTAAAGTACCACGCTCAAATTCTTGAAGGAAAATAGTGGAGACTACCCTAGTGAGCTATATCGAGCCTAATTGCTTTCTTGAGAGGGTTTAAAGTGTTCTATTTCTCATCCATACTTATTTTCTTCAATTCACTCTAATTGATCTCATTATTCCATTTTGATTGAATACTAAGGATGATTCTCTTTTGCAGATATCATGTGCTTGCTCTCATTCATGAATGAACTCATTGAAGTGATGCTAGGCTATGTGTGCATAACCATTCTATGTGCTTTCTTTTCACCCTACCTATATGTGTGTTCCATCAACCCTCTTGAAGCCAAACACTTAAAGCCTTTTCTTCTATCACCCTCATCATTTCCCAACCTTTGTATCTCAATCTGAGATACTTGACCTATTGTAGCCATACCCTATAGCTTAGAAATATACCAAGGTGTGCCAAGATAAAGTTTGAAGCAAGGAAGTTGCAGCCATGTACCTAAATAAAGATGATGTGAATCTGTGCAATGAAGTTAATGAAGATGCAGATCAAATCAACGAAGATGAAAGTGTTTCGATTTGATCTAAGTGTGAAAAATAAAGTCTATGCCAGGAGATACCATGAAGTTTGCTGCCATGCCAATCTAAATCAATGATGCCTTGCAGATTAATGAAGCATGCAACCTTGGTATGTTCTTAAGTTATTTGTTTTTCCTTCCAATTCTTCCATTTCCCCTAAACCTTAGCCTTTCATTACAACATTGTGAAAGACCTAGCTGATCTTTGAGGATGTATTCATGGGTGCTGGTAAGTATGTGTGTATCTCTATTCTTAGTATTTAATTCCTTTCATGAGATCTAACCAAATTTGTGCTTCTATTTCATACACTCACTTATGCTTTCTTGAGAGAATTAAAACATAGGTTCTGAGTGATTGAGTGTTATCTGTGAGAATTAGAGTCGAAGCATGTTCTCTATTCAAGGTTTGAGTGTGCTTGCTTTGAAACTGTGTGCCTTTGAGCTATAGCTTCCACTTGTACACACTGATTGATGACCTATCTTGGCAACTCTATGGTGTTGGAGGTATGACTAAAACTTTCTTTCATTTTCATTAGTTGATTTCAAAGTTGTTTTTCTAACCATTTTGTTTTGTAGAGTTAGAAAAACGTTTGTGGGTATCGTATCTGTTAAACCCTCAGGAGACACAACTCCTCCTACTAGGGATGCCTAGAGGTTTAAAGGCTTGTTGCATACGCTCAATGCAATCGAGTTACCTACGAAAGTGGTCTAGTTAACTTCTTGTTTTGTTTTTATCTTTGTTTCTCTTTTGTTTTGCTCGAGGACTAGCAAAATCTAAGTTTGGGGGTGTGTTAAGCTCATAATTTCATACATATACATGCCCAATTTACTTACTTCTTTTGCTTAGTTCCTATAATTCTAAGTTATTTCCCTCCCTTTGTGTGTTTTGTAGGCCAATAGAGCAAGAGAGCATAATTCATGCAATTCAAGCATGTTAAGGCCTAATTTGGATGAATGGAAGAAGAGCTTAAAAGACAAACTCATTTTGGCTACAGCCCCCTGCCAGTCCAGTTCCGTAGGTCATATTGCAAGCTTTGTTTCAGCAACCTACACAGCTCGGATGAGGCAGCATTCTTCATGAAAGTTGTTCCAATGGGTGTGTACTATAACATATCCAAAAGTCAGCCCCATTGGATAAATATGGAGTCTGTTACCTAGCAAACACAGAGCCATGCTCAGGATGGATTTTATCAGCGCGCAAAATGAGTTAGCAATTTGTTTTGGCCTTAACTTCCTCCTCCGACCTTGGATTGGCCCAAATGATATATGGCTGGAAAGAAGACATTCTGAACTTCAATTTCGAGTGCTTAAAGTCCTAATTTGATTAAGAGAAGCCCAAGTTGTAAGCCCTTGAAGTTGCTGGTTATGCTGACCTCAGCATGTGCTGGTTGGATGCTTGGTCATGGTGAGCTAGGTATGAGCTATCATTTCTGATTGGAAGCTTGGTCATGGTGACATGAAGATGAGCTAGGGCTGCTGGTGGGATCTATTGGTGAAGTGCATCAACCAATTCAGATTTTATAATGCAAGTGTTGTATGCATTAGTGAAGTGCATCAACCAATTCATCTTTTATAATGCAAGTGTTGTATGCATTAGCCATATTGAATTCAGATTTGTCACTCCCCTCTCCCTATAAATACCACATCCATTCCACATTCAAGACACAACAAATCCTGAGATTCACAACCCCCACAATTCACTCCAACCATCCTCAAACACTCTCAAAATCCCAAACACTCCAACAATCACCAAAACAACTCCAGCAAACCTCTCTTCCATTTCCCTACGAATTTCATCTTCCTTAGCCATCACCACTCACTCAAACTCATCCCAAATCACCTCCATATCCTTCATACATCTTTCTAGAAGTGGGGAAGCTCTTGGAGAAGCATTAGAAGTGGAGAAGCACTTGGAGAAGCCTTGGACACCACAAGAACTTCAGAAAAAGGGTTTTTCTACTCTTATTGTATTCATTATGTTTTCTCATTTCTGTTCAAGTCTCTTTTCCATTATGAGTAGCTAAATCCATAACTAGGGCTTCGATGTAACCTAACATGAATATTCTGGGTTTATAAGTTTGGAGTTTCAAGTTTGATTCATGATTCATGTTCTTATTCATTATGCTTATAAGTTAACATGCTTGTTTGAATGATTGATCACCATTAGAACTTGTTTGTTAACTATCTTGGTTTGAATTAAGAGTATACACCATGCTTTAATTCGAATTGAACTATGAATAGGAAGAGTATGTATGGACATTCGACAACAGGGATTAGATACATACTTGGTTGTTTAAAATGTTCTTCTATGCTTAATGGGTTCCTAATGCTTAATTTTAGGTTAGACAACAAATGATCAAATTAGGGAATTAGGAACACAAGGTTAGGACCAAACACCATGGCCTAATCATACTTTAGCTAGAATCAATCTTTGAATCTGAATTAGACTTGTTACTTGAATCTTTATAACCCAGAATTGAATTGTTATGGTGATTCGAATGCCCTAGTCTCAAAATCTGTTTTCCAACTCTTAAAACCACTCTTTGTTACATTTGTTTACTTGTTTTTGTTTGCAATTTCATTTTGCTTCTTTTGTTCAACAATCACAACCACTCTTGTTTTAAATTCTGTTTTAGACATAACCTCCTACTTTCTTGAATTTGGTAATCTAAGTACATAACTAGTTTTAACTTCTCAGTCTTCGTGGGTACGACCTCGTACTTGTCTTGCTATACTACTAATTGCCCCGTACAATTGCGAGTTAACATAATATTAACAACACTTATCAAGGTAAAATCTTGTCCAATGAGCAAAGAACCAAGAGGAATCTAAATTCTGATCCTTCTTGTCATTTGTGTGGTTGGCAAACTGAATCCGTTATTCATATTCTTAGGGACTGTCCCAGGGCTAGGATGGTATGGAATTCTGTTGTTAATTTACATTCCTCTCCTCACTTCTTCCTATCTGAGCTAAAACCTTGGTTCCTAGGAAACTTGCTCTCTAAGGTTAATGGACCTGATGGTATTGGTTGGAATATTGTTTTTGCCATTACTTGTTGGTATATCTGGAATTGGCGTAACAAGCAGATTTTTAACATTACAGTGGATTTTCCTTTTAATCCTAGGAAAACCATCTTTACTGCGGTTGTTGAGTGGGTTAAAGCCGCTATTGGCTCTGGCAAGAAACCTGATAGAGTACTTGTCTTTTTGGCTTGGGAACCTCCTACAATTGGTCAACTTAAGCTGAATGTGGATGGTTCTAGAAGGGCTGCCACTAATATTATTGGAGCAGGAGGTGTTATCCGTGACTCCTCAGGTGACTGGATTGCCGGGTTTGCTGTGAATTTGGGCCAAGGTCATATCTTGGAGGCTGAGGTTTGGGGCCTATATTTTGGGCTAAAACTTGCTGTTGAAAAAGGTGTCACTAACCTTGCTATTGAAATGGATGCTGCTGTTGCTGTCTCACTTGTTCAACAAATCAATTCATTGCAATGCCATCCTCTTGCTGCTTTGGTGCATAGTTGTTGTGATCTCATGCGACAAATTGGAACTTGTCACCTTGTCCACATTTACAGGGAAAAGAATTGTGTTGCCGATTGTTTGGCAAACTGGAGTTATAATCTGGATTTGGGAATTTGCTTCTTTGATGAGGCTCCTGTCTGGGTTAGCTATTTGTTGATGGATGACTTACTTGGTCTTGCTAGGCCTCGACTCATGTGCGGGGCTTAGTTGTTTTCTGGGGGTTTCCCTTATTTCACCAAAAAAAAAAACCCTAGCAGAGAAAAAACTACCCCCAACCTTTCAGCGCCGCATCCTGGGGGGGAGGTGGTCTGCCCCTCCTACCCTCCCCTCCTTTTCCTCCTTCTTCGTTCTCCTTCCCCCCTCTTCCCTCCTCTTCCTTTTTCTATGTTATTCCCACCTTGTTTTTGGTTTTGCCCCTTTTTCTTTTACGGTTCCCTCCTCACCCTCTGTGGTGATTTTGCCTCACCCTCTGTGGTGATTTTGCATGGGCTTTTTGCTCATTTCTGGAGGTTCTTCGTCTACTGTGGTCTCTTATCGCCACCTCTCTACCACTGACCTCTGCTCCTCGTGTTCACGGATGCCTCCTCCGCCATTCTTTCTTGGCAGCGCGTTCGGGTATGAGGATGCCTTTAAAGTGCTATATGCACTATCTACTTGGATTATGGGAGCGCATTTTGCGCGGGTGGCTTGTTCACCCCCACTTTCCTTTCGTTCTTCTATTTCTCTTTGTTACCAGAGACTCCCTCTTGGTGGCTGTGGACTTGCTATGGTGGTTTGGCTGCTTCGCTGCGGGTGGTGCGGCTGCAACTTGTTTTCAATTTTAGGGTTGTTTGGGTTTGAAACTTTGTATGTGGGGCCTTGTTTGTATTCAAAATCTTTTTTGTAATCCTTTGGGCCTATGTTCAGCCTTCAAACTCTTGTAATGTGTTTGCATTTTTAATGAAAGCAGTTTGCTTTGAACAAAAAAAAAAAAATCAGTACCCGCACCACGTTGATTCCAAAGTTTTGGAAAGCAATTGATATGATATCTTTTTTCATTGGCTCTGAATTTTGAAGGAGTGTTGAGTACCCCAAACTCCTTAACAGTGAGACTTCACCTTTTCCAAATCATTCGAGATTCATGATTTCCAATCTCAAAGTATATTTTTTATATTTGTTAAATAATTCACACAAATATATTTTTCATTCCTCACTTTGTTAATTTTGTTCAATATTCATCCATTTTTGTTGAAGATAAAATGGCTCCAAAACCATTTTCAATTTTCACATGCAAGAGAGGAATGCAAATTGAAATCCGTTGTAGAGAAAGATGTGATTGTACCTCTTGATTTCAATAAATGATGTTCTTCTTTCTTCTAAATAAAAAAAAAACAAAAAATTGAAATTGTTATCAAACGGCCCTAAATTTTTACTATTTTAATTAAGTAAAATTTTGTAGGGTCACATGTCTTGGGTTATAAAAACTAATTGAGCAATTCCCGTACTGTGGTGATCAATTTACAATACATTATTAGTTTGAAAAAATTTATGGATCGCGCACCCGCCGAATGGGCAACTTCACCCAGCACTTTCATTTGAGGATCATTGAGTCGTGCGTCAATCCGGATACTTTCATTATTTTTATTGAAATCATACGACCACTGAACTAAATCGTGCATCCTTTTATTTTACAAAAATATTGTTGAGTGCAATAAACGTTTTTACCATGCATGTAAAACATTATCAATGTCGTACGTACAATTAGTAGGTTTATTTGTAAGTTCTTGTGGGTTGAGAATGTATTGCAACTTAACCAAATTGATAACACTCTCTTATCCTTAATAATGATATTGAGAGGACTTAAATGCTAATGGCACTGCTGTCGTTGGATTGAATTTAACAGATGGGACCAATTGTGGAAAATGAACTTGTTAGATGCAGATGGAAAATGGACAAATGCATGTGGAGTTAGTATTACCAGTCCGATGACTGACTTTCTGGCATCAATGGTCCATTTGAACTTTCCCACTGAAGACTTGAAAAGTAAACTCCATGTTTTTCTCCTAATGAAAGTCTTAGCATCTATCTATGACGTGAAGTTTTTTTTTTTTTTTTTCTCCCAATTGTTGAAATTTCAATGCATGCGTCCCCAATTCCCATTCAACTAAGACATAAAGGAAAACTCCAAAATTCCAAGTCGTTGAAATTACATTATATCCCAACTTTTACGCTTCATTTTCCAAAGAATTTGAAAGAGAGCATTAATGAGTAAACAAAATTCCAAAGTTTTGGAAAGCAACTGATATGACATCTTTTTTTATTGGCTCTGGACTGATTTTGAAGAAGTGTTGAGTAGCCCAAATTCTTTAACAGTGAGACTTTAATTTTTCCAAATCATTCAAGATTCATGATCTCCAATCTCAAAGTATATTTTATTTTGAAAAACAAAGATTTGTGTTGTTTTTTGAATTAAAATTTGAAAGAAATTTTTGCCGAATAAGTAGTGGAGCAGTTAACTTTAAAACGTTTTGATCACGGCGAAGTCCCAATTCAAGATCCAAATAATAGAAGCCACTAATTCCACATTTTGACTTGAAAAGTAGTGGAGCACTTAACTTCAAAACGTGTTGATTACGGCAGAGTCCCCATTTAAGATCCAAACAATTGAAGCCACTAATTCCACATTTTGACTTGAAAAGTAGTGGAGCACTTAACTTCAAAACGTGTTGATCACGCCAGAGTACCCATTTAAGATCCAAACAATTGAAGCCACTAATTCCACATTTTGACTTGAAAAGTAGTGAAACACTTAACGTCAAAACATTTTGATCACGGCGAAGTTCCCATTTAAGATCCAAATAATTGAAGGAACTAATTCCACATTTTGACTTGAAAAGTAGTGGAACACTTAACTTCAAAACGTTTTGATTACGGCAAAGTCCCCATTTAAGATGCAAATAATTGAAGCCACTAGTTCTATATTTTGACTTGAAAAGTAGTGGAGTAGTTAACTTCAAAACGTTTTAATTACAACGAAGTCCCCATTCAAGATCCAAATAATTGAAGCCACTAATTCCGCATTTTGACTTGAAAAGTAGTGGAACAATTAACTTCAAAACTATTTTATTACAATGAAGTCCCCATTCAAGATCCAAATAATTCCAAATAATTGAAGCCACTAATTCCACATTTTGACTTGACAAGTAGTGGAGCATTTAACTTCAAAACGTTTTGATTACGACGAAGTCCCCATTCAAGATCCAAATAATGGAAGCCACTAATTCCACATTTTGACCCAAAAAGTAGTGGAGCATTTAATTTCAAAACATTTTGATCACGGCGAAGTCCCCATTTAAGATCAAAATAATGGAAGCCACTAATTCCACATTTTGACTTG